>NC_137838.1:0-2400000 GCF_948465745.1 Chenopodium album
CCTAAACCCTAAACCCTAAACCCTAAACCCTAAACCCTAAACCCTAAACCCTAAACCCTAAACCCTAAACCCTAAACCCTAAACCCTAAACCCTAAACCCTAAACCCTAAACCCTAAACCCTAAACCCTAAACCCTAAACCCTAAACCCTAAACCCTAAACCCTAAACCCTAAACCCTAAACCCTAAACCCTAAACCCTAAACCCTAAACCCTAAACCCTAAACCCTAAACCCTAAACCCTAAACCCTAAACCCTAAACCCTAAACCCTAAACCCTAAACCCTAAACCCTAAACCCTAAACCCTAAACCCTAAACCCTAAACCCTAAACCCTAAACCCTAAACCCTAAACCCTAAACCCTAAACCCTAAACCCTAAACCCTAAACCCTAAACCCTAAACCCTAAACCCTAAACCCTAAACCCTAAACCCTAAACCCTAAACCCTAAACCCTAAACCCTAAACCCTAAACCCTAAACCCTAAACCCTAAACCCTAAACCCTAAACCCTAAACCCTAAACCCTAAACCCTAAACCCTAAACCCTAAACCCTAAACCCTAAACCCTAAACCCTAAACCCTAAACCCTAAACCCTAAACCCTAAACCCTAAACCCTAAACCCTAAACCCTAAACCCTAAACCCTAAACCCTAAACCCTAAACCCTAAACCCTAAACCCTAAACCCTAAACCCTAAACCCTAAACCCTAAACCCTAAACCCTAAACCCTAAACCCTAAACCCTAAACCCTAAACCCTAAACCCTAAACCCTAAACCCTAAACCCTAAACCCTAAACCCTAAACCCTAAACCCTAAACCCTAAACCCTAAACCCTAAACCCTAAACCCTAAACCCTAAACCCTAAACCCTAAACCCTAAACCCTAAACCCTAAACCCTAAACCCTAAACCCTAAACCCTAAACCCTAAACCCTAAACCCTAAACCCTAAACCCTAAACCCTAAACCCTAAACCCTAAACCCTAAACCCTAAACCCTAAACCCTAAACCCTAAACCCTAAACCCTAAACCCTAAACCCTAAACCCTAAACCCTAAACCCTAAACCCTAAACCCTAAACCCTAAACCCTAAACCCTAAACCCTAAACCCTAAACCCTAAACCCTAAACCCTAAACCCTAAACCCTAAACCCTAAACCCTAAACCCTAAACCCTAAACCCTAAACCCTAAACCCTAAACCCTAAACCCTAAACCCTAAACCCTAAACCCTAAACCCTAAACCCTAAACCCTAAACCCTAAACCCTAAACCCTAAACCCTAAACCCTAAACCCTAAACCCTAAACCCTAAACCCTAAACCCTAAACCCTAAACCCTAAACCCTAAACCCTAAACCCTAAACCCTAAACCCTAAACCCTAAACCCTAAACCCTAAACCCTAAACCCTAAACCCTAAACCCTAAACCCTAAACCCTAAACCCTAAACCCTAAACCCTAAACCCTAAACCCTAAACCCTAAACCCTAAACCCTAAACCCTAAACCCTAAACCCTAAACCCTAAACCCTAAACCCTAAACCCTAAACCCTAAACCCTAAACCCTAAACCCTAAACCCTAAACCCTAAACCCTAAACCCTAAACCCTAAACCCTAAACCCTAAACCCTAAACCCTAAACCCTAAACCCTAAACCCTAAACCCTAAACCCTAAACCCTAAACCCTAAACCCTAAACCCTAAACCCTAAACCCTAAACCCTAAACCCTAAACCCTAAACCCTAAACCCTAAACCCTAAACCCTAAACCCTAAACCCTAAACCCTAAACCCTAAACCCTAAACCCTAAACCCTAAACCCTAAACCCTAAACCCTAAACCCTAAACCCTAAACCCTAAACCCTAAACCCTAAACCCTAAACCCTAAACCCTAAACCCTAAACCCTAAACCCTAAACCCTAAACCCTAAACCCTAAACCCTAAACCCTAAACCCTAAACCCTAAACCCTAAACCCTAAACCCTAAACCCTAAACCCTAAACCCTAAACCCTAAACCCTAAACCCTAAACCCTAAACCCTAAACCCTAAACCCTAAACCCTAAACCCTAAACCCTAAACCCTAAACCCTAAACCCTAAACCCTAAACCCTAAACCCTAAACCCTAAACCCTAAACCCTAAACCCTAAACCCTAAACCCTAAACCCTAAACCCTAAACCCTAAACCCTAAACCCTAAACCCTAAACCCTAAACCCTAAACCCTAAACCCTAAACCCTAAACCCTAAACCCTAAACCCTAAACCCTAAACCCTAAACCCTAAACCCTAAACCCTAAACCCTAAACCCTAAACCCTAAACCCTAAACCCTAAACCCTAAACCCTAAACCCTAAACCCTAAACCCTAAACCCTAAACCCTAAACCCTAAACCCTAAACCCTAAACCCTAAACCCTAAACCCTAAACCCTAAACCCTAAACCCTAAACCCTAAACCCTAAACCCTAAACCCTAAACCCTAAACCCTAAACCCTAAACCCTAAACCCTAAACCCTAAACCCTAAACCCTAAACCCTAAACCCTAAACCCTAAACCCTAAACCCTAAACCCTAAACCCTAAACCCTAAACCCTAAACCCTAAACCCTAAACCCTAAACCCTAAACCCTAAACCCTAAACCCTAAACCCTAAACCCTAAACCCTAAACCCTAAACCCTAAACCCTAAACCCTAAACCCTAAACCCTAAACCCTAAACCCTAAACCCTAAACCCTAAACCCTAAACCCTAAACCCTAAACCCTAAACCCTAAACCCTAAACCCTAAACCCTAAACCCTAAACCCTAAACCCTAAACCCTAAACCCTAAACCCTAAACCCTAAACCCTAAACCCTAAACCCTAAACCCTAAACCCTAAACCCTAAACCCTAAACCCTAAACCCTAAACCCTAAACCCTAAACCCTAAACCCTAAACCCTAAACCCTAAACCCTAAACCCTAAACCCTAAACCCTAAACCCTAAACCCTAAACCCTAAACCCTAAACCCTAAACCCTAAACCCTAAACCCTAAACCCTAAACCCTAAACCCTAAACCCTAAACCCTAAACCCTAAACCCTAAACCCTAAACCCTAAACCCTAAACCCTAAACCCTAAACCCTAAACCCTAAACCCTAAACCCTAAACCCTAAACCCTAAACCCTAAACCCTAAACCCTAAACCCTAAACCCTAAACCCTAAACCCTAAACCCTAAACCCTAAACCCTAAACCCTAAACCCTAAACCCTAAACCCTAAACCCTAAACCCTAAACCCTAAACCCTAAACCCTAAACCCTAAACCCTAAACCCTAAACCCTAAACCCTAAACCCTAAACCCTAAACCCTAAACCCTAAACCCTAAACCCTAAACCCTAAACCCTAAACCCTAAACCCTAAACCCTAAACCCTAAACCCTAAACCCTAAACCCTAAACCCTAAACCCTAAACCCTAAACCCTAAACCCTAAACCCTAAACCCTAAACCCTAAACCCTAAACCCTAAACCCTAAACCCTAAACCCTAAACCCTAAACCCTAAACCCTAAACCCTAAACCCTAAACCCTAAACCCTAAACCCTAAACCCTAAACCCTAAACCCTAAACCCTAAACCCTAAACCCTAAACCCTAAACCCTAAACCCTAAACCCTAAACCCTAAACCCTAAACCCTAAACCCTAAACCCTAAACCCTAAACCCTAAACCCTAAACCCTAAACCCTAAACCCTAAACCCTAAACCCTAAACCCTAAACCCTAAACCCTAAACCCTAAACCCTAAACCCTAAACCCTAAACCCTAAACCCTAAACCCTAAACCCTAAACCCTAAACCCTAAACCCTAAACCCTAAACCCTAAACCCTAAACCCTAAACCCTAAACCCTAAACCCTAAACCCTAAACCCTAAACCCTAAACCCTAAACCCTAAACCCTAAACCCTAAACCCTAAACCCTAAACCCTAAACCCTAAACCCTAAACCCTAAACCCTAAACCCTAAACCCTAAACCCTAAACCCTAAACCCTAAACCCTAAACCCTAAACCCTAAACCCTAAACCCTAAACCCTAAACCCTAAACCCTAAACCCTAAACCCTAAACCCTAAACCCTAAACCCTAAACCCTAAACCCTAAACCCTAAACCCTAAACCCTAAACCCTAAACCCTAAACCCTAAACCCTAAACCCTAAACCCTAAACCCTAAACCCTAAACCCTAAACCCTAAACCCTAAACCCTAAACCCTAAACCCTAAACCCTAAACCCTAAACCCTAAACCCTAAACCCTAAACCCTAAACCCTAAACCCTAAACCCTAAACCCTAAACCCTAAACCCTAAACCCTAAACCCTAAACCCTAAACCCTAAACCCTAAACCCTAAACCC
The DNA here is from genome assembly GCF_948465745.1 of Chenopodium album. Lineage (NCBI taxonomy): Eukaryota > Viridiplantae > Streptophyta > Magnoliopsida > Caryophyllales > Amaranthaceae > Chenopodium > Chenopodium album. The sequence continues at coordinate 4,343 of NC_137838.1, forward strand.
TAAACCCTAAACCCTAAACCCTAAACCCTAAACCCTAAACCCTAAACCCTAAACCCTAAACCCTAAACCCTAAACCCTAAACCCTAAACCCTAAACCCTAAACCCTAAACCCTAAACCCTAAACCCTAAACCCTAAACCCTAAACCCTAAACCCTAAACCCTAAACCCTAAACCCTAAACCCTAAACCCTAAACCCTAAACCCTAAACCCTAAACCCTAAACCCTAAACCCTAAACCCTAAACCCTAAACCCTAAACCCTAAACCCTAAACCCTAAACCCTAAACCCTAAACCCTAAACCCTAAACCCTAAACCCTAAACCCTAAACCCTAAACCCTAAACCCTAAACCCTAAACCCTAAACCCTAAACCCTAAACCCTAAACCCTAAACCCTAAACCCTAAACCCTAAACCCTAAACCCTAAACCCTAAACCCTAAACCCTAAACCCTAAACCCTAAACCCTAAACCCTAAACCCTAAACCCTAAACCCTAAACCCTAAACCCTAAACCCTAAACCCTAAACCCTAAACCCTAAACCCTAAACCCTAAACCCTAAACCCTAAACCCTAAACCCTAAACCCTAAACCCTAAACCCTAAACCCTAAACCCTAAACCCTAAACCCTAAACCCTAAACCCTAAACCCTAAACCCTAAACCCTAAACCCTAAACCCTAAACCCTAAACCCTAAACCCTAAACCCTAAACCCTAAACCCTAAACCCTAAACCCTAAACCCTAAACCCTAAACCCTAAACCCTAAACCCTAAACCCTAAACCCTAAACCCTAAACCCTAAACCCTAAACCCTAAACCCTAAACCCTAAACCCTAAACCCTAAACCCTAAACCCTAAACCCTAAACCCTAAACCCTAAACCCTAAACCCTAAACCCTAAACCCTAAACCCTAAACCCTAAACCCTAAACCCTAAACCCTAAACCCTAAACCCTAAACCCTAAACCCTAAACCCTAAACCCTAAACCCTAAACCCTAAACCCTAAACCCTAAACCCTAAACCCTAAACCCTAAACCCTAAACCCTAAACCCTAAACCCTAAACCCTAAACCCTAAACCCTAAACCCTAAACCCTAAACCCTAAACCCTAAACCCTAAACCCTAAACCCTAAACCCTAAACCCTAAACCCTAAACCCTAAACCCTAAACCCTAAACCCTAAACCCTAAACCCTAAACCCTAAACCCTAAACCCTAAACCCTAAACCCTAAACCCTAAACCCTAAACCCTAAACCCTAAACCCTAAACCCTAAACCCTAAACCCTAAACCCTAAACCCTAAACCCTAAACCCTAAACCCTAAACCCTAAACCCTAAACCCTAAACCCTAAACCCTAAACCCTAAACCCTAAACCCTAAACCCTAAACCCTAAACCCTAAACCCTAAACCCTAAACCCTAAACCCTAAACCCTAAACCCTAAACCCTAAACCCTAAACCCTAAACCCTAAACCCTAAACCCTAAACCCTAAACCCTAAACCCTAAACCCTAAACCCTAAACCCTAAACCCTAAACCCTAAACCCTAAACCCTAAACCCTAAACCCTAAACCCTAAACCCTAAACCCTAAACCCTAAACCCTAAACCCTAAACCCTAAACCCTAAACCCTAAACCCTAAACCCTAAACCCTAAACCCTAAACCCTAAACCCTAAACCCTAAACCCTAAACCCTAAACCCTAAACCCTAAACCCTAAACCCTAAACCCTAAACCCTAAACCCTAAACCCTAAACCCTAAACCCTAAACCCTAAACCCTAAACCCTAAACCCTAAACCCTAAACCCTAAACCCTAAACCCTAAACCCTAAACCCTAAACCCTAAACCCTAAACCCTAAACCCTAAACCCTAAACCCTAAACCCTAAACCCTAAACCCTAAACCCTAAACCCTAAACCCTAAACCCTAAACCCTAAACCCTAAACCCTAAACCCTAAACCCTAAACCCTAAACCCTAAACCCTAAACCCTAAACCCTAAACCCTAAACCCTAAACCCTAAACCCTAAACCCTAAACCCTAAACCCTAAACCCTAAACCCTAAACCCTAAACCCTAAACCCTAAACCCTAAACCCTAAACCCTAAACCCTAAACCCTAAACCCTAAACCCTAAACCCTAAACCCTAAACCCTAAACCCTAAACCCTAAACCCTAAACCCTAAACCCTAAACCCTAAACCCTAAACCCTAAACCCTAAACCCTAAACCCTAAACCCTAAACCCTAAACCCTAAACCCTAAACCCTAAACCCTAAACCCTAAACCCTAAACCCTAAACCCTAAACCCTAAACCCTAAACCCTAAACCCTAAACCCTAAACCCTAAACCCTAAACCCTAAACCCTAAACCCTAAACCCTAAACCCTAAACCCTAAACCCTAAACCCTAAACCCTAAACCCTAAACCCTAAACCCTAAACCCTAAACCCTAAACCCTAAACCCTAAACCCTAAACCCTAAACCCTAAACCCTAAACCCTAAACCCTAAACCCTAAACCCTAAACCCTAAACCCTAAACCCTAAACCCTAAACCCTAAACCCTAAACCCTAAACCCTAAACCCTAAACCCTAAACCCTAAACCCTAAACCCTAAACCCTAAACCCTAAACCCTAAACCCTAAACCCTAAACCCTAAACCCTAAACCCTAAACCCTAAACCCTAAACCCTAAACCCTAAACCCTAAACCCTAAACCCTAAACCCTAAACCCTAAACCCTAAACCCTAAACCCTAAACCCTAAACCCTAAACCCTAAACCCTAAACCCTAAACCCTAAACCCTAAACCCTAAACCCTAAAAACCCTAAACCCTAAACCCTAAACCCTAAACCCTAAACCCTAAACCCTAAACCCTAAACCCTAAACCCTAAACCCTGAACCCTAAACCCTAAACCTTAAAACCCTAAAACCCTGAAACCCTAAACCCTAAACCCTAAAACCCAATTACCATGAATGTTTGAATTGTTCTGTAATTAACATTAGTAATGAATTGTTCTATACATGCTTTAATCTATTCAATATGTTTATTAAATATTTTTTAAAATATTTTAGCATCTCTACAAAAATGTCGAGTTTGGGAAATATGGCGTCTCATCATAATCCGCAAATCAAACTGTATTGTTACGATTTGATTTGGCCCCGTTTCAATACTAATATGGTTTGGTTTGGTTTGGTTTGAAAAATTGACCAAACCGTATTTTGTGGTGCCGCACTAAACCAAACCGTGTTCACCCCTGTTTGTCGTACTCCCTCCGTGTTTTAGGGCCTGTTTACATTTACTTAATTTCAGTTCAATTCAATTCAGTTCAGTTTAGTTCAGCTCAACTCCAATCAGTTCAATTCAGCTCCTAATTTCTCTCTCTCATAAAATATCTAGTTCGGTTTAGTTCAGCTCTAATCAATTCAGTTAAGTTAATTTGAACAAACTCTTAATAAGTGTTATACTTCCTTTTTTAGCAAAGAATTAAATTTAAATATTATAATACTATATATCTCTTTTCTCTCATAGTCCCCAGACTCCCCACTCAAACCCACTACTACTTTTTTATTATATAGTTTCCTCTTATATTCATTACTTTTCAATAAACTACTAAACTCATTGTCTTTCTTTAATAATTTTGTAATATTTCAGCTACTCCATTTACCTCTTATATTTAAATCAATTAAATGGACTAAAATTATGTGTCGGTTAAAATGGAACATTTGTTAAAACACGGAGGGATTACAAAACAAAGTTAGGGGCAAATTGGTTTTATTAAAAAAAAAAAAAAAAAAAAAAAAAAAAAAAAAGTTAGGGGCAAATTCAATCAACGTGGATCACATTATCTTAGATACGGAATTCGGAACTCTCAATTTTTCTCTGACCATGTTTTCTTTCATCAATCATCATAGTTCTACAAACTGCTTATCTATACTGGTCCGAAAAAATTTTTACGAAGTCATTAAAAATTCTTTGATTTAATTTTAATTTTATATAAACCCTATTTGACATTTGATACATATGAAAAAACGCATCTTCAAATCCCAGCTCTCAAGTTTTCTTCACCGGTAAGCAAATTTCTAACTTCGCAAATTTCTAACTTCTTTTTTCAAAATATTTTTTTGGGGTCGAAGGATCATTTTTTTTTTTGGTATAATTGTTGATATTTCCCTATTTTTTGGATTATACAGTAATTAGAAGATGAATTCAATCGGTTCAAGAAATGGGTTTTTCCCAGATGAAGTAATTCTTCAGATTTTATCAAGACTGCCAATAAAATCTGTCTTTAGATTCAGGGCAGTTTGTAAATACTGGTACCAATTGCTCTCAGAAAGGTACTTTGTTCATCTGTATAATGAAATGTCAGTTAGGAGTTCTATGATTTTGGTTGAAATTACTGAGATTTCAGAGTCTAAATCAAGCTTAATTTGTGTTGATTATTCAAAGGGTGTATCTGAATTTCCATTAAATTTTCTGAAAGATAGGGTTAAAGTTAGAGCCTCATGTAATGGGTTGTTATGCTGCTCAAGTATACCTGATAAGGGTGTGTTTTATTTGTGTAATCCTGTGACTAGGGAGTATAAATTGCTCCCCAAATGTAGGGATAGGCCTGTCACTAGGTTTTATCCTGACGGCGAGGCTACTTTGGTTGGTATCGCTTGTGATTTGTATGATACTAGGAAGTTCAGTGTTGTGTTGGCCGGGTATCATCGCCCATTTGGTTATAGCCCGACTAAGACGTTTATATGTATGGTGTATAACTCGGAGATAAACCAATGGAGGAAGTTTGTAACATTACAGGAGGAACATTTTACTCAAATGAACAGAAATCAGGTTGTTTTTGTGAATGGGATGCTACATTGGTTGACAGTGAGTTATTCGTGTATTATTGTGTTAGATTTGGAGACTGATGTTTGGAGAAAGATTTATTTGCCAGATGAAATGAGTTACGGAAAAGGAAATAGGATGTATTTATTAGAATCATATGGTTGCTTGTCTGTGGTTCAGATTTCTGATGCTTCAATGGATGTATGGGTGATGGAGGACTATGAGAAACAAATATGGAGAAGGGTTGATAGGGTGAGTCTTAGATGTATCAGAGGATTGGCGCCGGGAGTTTTCCCTATAAGTCAGACAGGTGATTGTGTTTTCCTGGCTACACACAAGCAGGTGTTGGTCTACAATAGGAGCACTGCCGTTTGGAAAGAAATGTATTCAGTGAAAAGCAACTCAACGCTTCCTTTGTGGTTCTCTGCATATGCATTTCGGAGTACAATATATTCGTTTCACTAAGTTGGCAAGATCAGGTGAATATCTGTACATATTATCTCAAACTCATGTATTATTATGCCATATAGATGAATTTGGAAGTAGTCCCCTTGGTGTTTGTAATTGAACCTGTGAATATAAAATAAACAGGATAGTTGCAATAGTAAATTGTTAGCTTGTAAATTTGGTTTTATTCTCATAATGTTACATACTTTACATTGTCATTGTCTTGGGATCTTTTTCATCGAGGTGTTTTGCGAAATTCTTCTATGGGTTGTTTAATTGTCAGTCTCCTATTTGGACTTTTGGAGTCAACATAACCACAATGTCAGATTAGTTTTGTTTGGCTGGTTGTCAACGGCATTCTCACTGAATTCCCAAGAAAAACTTACCTTTTATTTCCATTTGGTAGGTGACATAAAAGTTCTGAGTAGATTAAGTCTCCAGTTTAGATAGGGTGATAGCCTTCTGTGTTAGTCCTTCTGCTGTGCTGATTTCTATGTATTTTGGCAACCGAAAAGAAAAGGATAAAAGCTTAGTGGATTTCCAATTTTCTCAATTCTCATACATATGCTATTATAGCATCATCCTTGGGTCCAGGTTAAAAGTCTCTGTAAGATGTGAATTTCCCCTTGACTTTACTCAAAATGGTACAAGTTCAGTATATTTTTTTTTTTGGTAGAAAGAGAACATTAAAGCTTAAAACATAGAAGAGTTTTTACAAAAGAGTCAGGGAGGATCAGCCCTCTCCCCCATTCTACCAGCAGTATTTATAGCTTGAATTTCTAGTTTCTCTTTTAGGATTACAAACCAGAGGAGGGAATTTAAAGGTAGCCAAATTATACAAAAGATCATTTCTCCGCCTTGCTTCCTTTCCAAAAGATCTGCAGCCATGTTCCCTCCTCTTGCTTCAAAGCACAGGGTTGTACCTGACTGATGGTCCAGGAGCTCCCTGCAATTTGTCAAGATGCTGGTTAGTCTATTGTTGTCATGTAGCTCCCTGTTTCTGATTAGCTCCAAGGTCTGTTTGCAATCTGTTGCTATGATGCAGTTGGTCCAGTTGTTGGTCTGGATCATTGTTAGAGGCATTTTGATTGAGAATAACTCTCCTTCCAAAGCTGAGCATCCATAGATTTCCATTCCTACCCCTGCCACTGCTATCCCTGCAGATACAAGCACATCCTATATTCTGTTTCCCTTTTAAAAAGGACATAAGATAGTTTTTGTTGTTTATAAGTTAAGTATGGTTGCTCTGAAATGAACATAATATTTCCTGTACTTCTCAAAGAAGTCCTTGTTTGCTGCTGTTGAGAATTTGAAGGCTTTAATGATATGCTTCTGCTAAGCGAGTTAGCGTATTATGTAATAAGCTAAACAGCATCTTTGACGATCCCAGTTATTGTTTTTGGTTGATATTTTAGTTTTCAAATCACCTGAAAATCTGTCAAATTTCATGGATATTTAGTTATCTATGACCGAATGTAGACTTTTGTTTGGTTCCAATCTTGCCCAATAGTGTAGTAATGTCTCCTTTTCTATTATCGAAATATTGAATTGTTGTCAAACGATAGTTTTTAAAGCAAGAATAAAATCACTATAATAATTGGCGTTAAACTGTAGGGTCAAGGAAATATTGAGAATATATCTATCAGGGAACAGGGGTGTGCACAGGCTCCTCACAGTCCTCAGTAACAGGAAGATTACCATCTGTTTGCGTGAACTACAAAAGCGAATCAGTTAATATCAGTTCCAGCAGGTATACACTGAATTGTACTGGAGTTTCATGGGAATAAGTAAAACAGAATTTACAACCACAAAACCAGAAAGATCTGGATGTTCTGGTGCTACGCTCAAGAGAATAGGCTCTTGGGCACAAAATTGTTTTGTGAGAATAATGCCAGACAGACCAAATTACTGGAAGAAATTGACACCCATAAAAAATGACTGATGCTGAATTTGCAGCCTGCTCTATAGTCTCTCTCTCTGAAGTAACATATCGGTTAAAAAACCAGTGTCCTGCATTATCAAAGTTGACAAGCATATGTTAGCATCTTTATTCTACAAACTTTCATTTCATTTAATATAAACAATTGTTCAAAACCTCCGTGCCAATTCAATTGTGCCAATTTTGTGGTGGCGAGAGTATAACAGGCTCAAGTATAGAAATGGCAGTAGTATTAGTTAAGAGTTTAATAAGGTTAATAGGTCATATACAATTATTAAATATACACATTTCTGATTGCTGGAAATTTGGAATTAGGAAATGAATGTGTTGTTAATAGAAAATCTGTGAACCAATTGCTAAATTAACATAAAACAGAGAATTCATCTTCTAGTATAACTGTAAGAAATCATACCTTAACTAGTAGTACATAACAATCGTGTAACAAAATATACGAATTTCTTATTGCTATTTGTTTTATTTTACGCCTCCTATAGACATGACATATCAATCGATAAACATGAAACACCCTAAGTTCATCTATTTGCTGGAAGATCTTCTCCTGTTAAAAAAGAGTGAATCAGAGCAAGTGCTTCACTAGGCTTATTCAGAGGTACCAAATGACCTGCCCCTCGAACAGTCACCAAAGTTAAACCTTCGTACTCCACTAATCTTCCTCCTACCTGCATTTACAATTATAGTTGACATACCAGCAGCGTTAGTTCTTATACTGTTGCAGCCTTGCAGACATCGTTACTATTACTCCCTCTATCATCCAATACGAGAGTCCTTTTTTTTTTTTGTACTTGTATAGTTGTATATAGATTGAGTGTACCTTAATTTGTAGAGAGGCGAGAAAAGATTAATTTACCTGATGTTGATGGTACCAGGAACGCCAAGGTGTCTTGATTGGCAACCCAAGTGACTCAACCCAGTACCTAGTTCCAATCACCGGGACTCTTCCATCGACATCTCCGCTGTTCCAAGTAACACTTTATTTAGTATGAAGTAACTTTCAATGTCTGGTTCAATTTATTAATAAGCCTCGTTTTTTAGCACAAAATACAACCCTCCAAATTCACCAGTCATGCCTATATTAAGAATACGAAACTTCTAATTCCTGTGATCTACAAGGTGGTGGATGATGAAGCAAAAAAAAAATCAAAAATAACTTTATGCCATCAATCAGAGATATACCTGTAAACCCAGATCTTAAGACCACCTTGCATCAGTTTCTTGTAGATTGATAGGACAGATTGAACTGTAGCGTTGTATGTATTCAGAATGTTGTCGCTGAAAAAGGAAAATCGAGGGGGTAAATTGGGTAATTATCAACTCAAATAGTATATGCCGAGCATCTTATCTTATAGAAAAGACTGGAAGTAGCTAACTTTTTCGGTATCACTGTAAATTTTCAATTCTTGAATTTACATTTCAACTGTATAAACAATTCTTGAATTTACATTTCAACTGTATAAACAAGTCGTAACTATGAAGATTGACTATAGAAATCTGGAAAATGGCTTTAATTCTGCAATCTAGTTTATGTTTTTCCTAAATAATCAATACTCACAGCTCACGGCAACAACAGCATTAGTTAGCTTACTTGCAAACATTCCACTTGACACTAGTATTTGAAGTCCCTCTGTTAGCATTTGCACGAAGCGATGTTTGTACATCTGCCCTGTTGAAGTACGTTTCTGCGTAGTTTGAATAGCAAGGGTCATACCCCCCTGAATATATTCTTGGCCTCCTCAATCCATAATTTTCCTCCTGTAAAAAATGTACCCACAAACTATTCATGTAGCAATGAATAAAGGCTTTGTATCTTCACCTTAGAAAAAAAGTTTGGGAGAAATAAGTTCAAAGGGGTAAAAAGCTTCAAAATATGCACAGGGAAAGATGGTTCTTGTACCATGATAAGGGTGATGGCTTACCTTATTAGTATAATAAGCTTGTGATGAAGTGCTGTTTGAAAGACAAATTGGAGCATATATGTTGTAAAAGTCGATTTCTTTGTATTTTCCATAAACCAAATTCATGGCAGTCACGCATTCCTTCGGCCAATATAAGGTCTTGAAATCACACACTTCTTTAGTCTTATTATACATATCATCACTTATTACAGTGTGACTCCAAGCATATTCTAACAGACCCTTTGAGTCATAAAAATCATCAGTTTCAGGGTTCCCTACCTGCATAGGAAATTAATTTAAAGCAATATTAAATTTCTGTGGATCGACGTTTTTAAGAATATCAATTTACAATTGTACATGGCAGTATGGCAGTGTACATACTAGGAAACCTTTGAGATTAATCTTCAGGTTCATAGTCTGATCCTTGTTCCTGTCAAAAATAAGCTCTGCCAGTTGAGGAACATAGTGACCTATGAAAGGGGAAATATATTAGATGAGAGAAACTGGTAAAGTTTGGAATTTGGAGTTGCTACTAATTGTCCGTATAATGAAGCAATAACTTAAAAGACATTATCTGAATTACCTGCATAACTTTCTCCGGCTAGGAAGAAGTCTTGGTTCTTGAACTGTGGGTATCTCCCAAACCAATTTACTAAGAAACTGTATGCATCCTCAGCTTTACACAAAACAATAAAGGTAAGTTATCTGAAGCAATGACAACTTGATAAGTAAATAAAAAGTTGTAGCGAAGATGAGTAATATCAATCCATGTAAAACTTACCTACAAATTCATCATCCAATTTGGTGAGGTCAGAGGATGTGTTGGTATAAGAGAACCCTACTCCAACAGGGGACTCCACGAAGAGCAAATTTGCTTCTACAGATAGCATGATACAGAAGGAAAGTAAAAAAAAAATCCAGTCTTAGGTGAAACCATCTCACACTAATTCAGCAAACATATTAAAATGAGTTGGCCTGAAAATTAACCAGGCACCCCTAAAGTCAACCTGCTAATCTCACTATAAGCTATTGTGATACAGCCCATACTCGAGATTTTGCTAAGTACTAAGAGAAATACTTCATATATGGTAGTGAACATGAGCTGATAATTACCTGTTATCCATGAAAAGTTATTGAAGAGCAAACCAACACCAGTTTCATCAACTTTAAGAGGACCTAATTCCACAACAGCGCCATATCCTACTGATGAGCAACCAGGTCCTACATAATGGAAAATAACTTTTAAGCACTGAAGTGAAAAAGAAAATAGTGTACAAACAACTACTGAACGCGTTAATATACATACCTCCATTGAGCCAGAGTATGAGAGGTTTATCGGAAGGCTGTGAAAGAGCTTCAAAGAACCAGTAAAATAGGGCCCTGCCATTATTTTGGTTGACAGTGATGTAACCTGAGTACTGTGATATTGGTGGGTTTGATGGTTGACCTGGTAAATTTAGTATCTTGCTGTCATCTTCTTCTGACACAGCGAATGTTTCAGATGCTTTAATGAATGTAATATAGAATACAATAAAGATGAGAAGAGAAAGAATTTTAGTTATGCTGCTCATCATAGGATCAAGATAACGTGAAAAGCTACTTCTGGAGCCTACTTTCAGATATCAGTCTGTGAATATATATAGAGCTGATGTAACACTTTTTTGCACACCAATCAATAACTATTCACAGAGGATGATCGTTGGCGCACCTCATCCATTCTATTATGGAGATCACAGGTCCACCTTGCTAAAAGTAAAGGTCAAAAGTATGGCAAGTTTTCAAGCATCTTCAACTTTTTATCAATTTCGACGAGCATTATGCTCTAAATTGAACTTTCCACAATATTACAGTGAAAATTACAAGTTCTTTTGTCATACATTTCTTTCGGCTGGGGAGTAAAAGTGATACAGTGTGTTAGGCGCAATGTGTGAAGAGCATGCTCACCTATTGCATGCGAACATATCATGCATGCGCCAAACTAAAAGCACCATTCTAAATACTCCTGGATGCATAAAATAATTTACAAGCGGCAGACTAAAGCACCATTCTAAAAAAAAAAAAAATTACAAGTGGCGGACTAAGCAATGTAATTGTGTATCTTAATGCAGCACATTATCCCACTTCCTCTTTGGCCACTTAACTTGCTAGCAAATTGATGATATGCTAAAAGCTAAATGTCCAAAGTTAGGTAAACAAGTGTTGAATACCACATTCGTTAGAACATGCGGAACAAACGCACGAGAAAACTATGGTTGAATACCACTTTAACTGAAGTGGGCATCATATGTTCAAAGACCAATATCACGAGATCAGTACTCAAGCAAAGTGCAAAGATAAGGAGTTATCTGCCACACTCATAAAGAGATAGATAGAAGGGAATGGATGAATTAATTCATCATATATCACTTCTCGATCTGTACTCTTCTGGAACGTCAACATCAAGTATAATACAACTCCGGTCCACAATGGTATGTAGTGGAAGACTCCAATAGCGACCACCACTGAGTTTAGCATGATAGCAACCTGAAACTGGAGCTTAAGCTTAGAAACTACTTTTCTTCATCAGCTCTAATTTGTCTTTTGAGGAGTTCTGGGATTGGGGAAATGACTTATAGTGTTGACTTGAATCCGAAATTTCATGATCAATAACATGTATGCATTAGATTAATAGATATTAATGTACATTAAATATTTCTGTGTACATTAGAAATATCTGAATACAAATTTCAGGAAACAACAGATCCAAATCAATATGCATTTGGATCTTATTGAAATGGAAATACAAATTTTAAATATTGGAAGATTTACAAATTTGCATATCAATATGCACTTGACTTACACTGGCAGAGCTTTCTGACAAATAATATAAACATCAGAGAGAATCTCTGAGCACCACCTTGCTGTTTCAAGAATTAGGCCTTCTGCGGCAAGTAAAATTCGCTTCAGATCATTATCCATACATGATTAGGAAAGACAAGGAATATATCAATGCTTAATGTAATGAGGGATACGGCAGTCAGCTACTCTGTTCTGAACACATATATAATATCCAAACCAATATACTACATATAAGAATTAAAGGGATATACAATGACATACGATTAATCCAAACCAATATATCCATCCACAAGAATTATTGAAGAGCACATACTACACCTAAAACCAGGAAAGAATTTGTACCTATTGTGTTTATAAGAAATTCTTGATCACACTCAGAATATGTAAATTTTGTGATACTATAAACTTAATCTTTCAAAGCTTGATACAATGTCACAAAGTACAGAATGTTAAGTAGTTCGTGCAAATATCAAGTAAAAGTTCGACCAAGTAATACATATAAAAAGCGGAAGGAAATACTGGTAAGCAATGCAACTAGTAACGTAGCCTGAAAATTTTCAGGGGATAGCTCAGCAAGGGCTAGGATCAATGCACATCACCCCCAACCTTTTAAAACTGCTGTTTATCGACTGTTGGATTTGGCAAATTAAAATCCTCTATGGCACAGGTCAAACTAGGTTAACACTCTTAACAGTGGATCAGGTCAGGGAGCCAATTGTACCTACTTCATAGCTAACCTGGAATTTGGTAATTTCCAAAAATGAACCCTAGAGATTTCATATATTACACCTCGTCTCAACTTATTTTTAGCTGTAAAATGAACTTATAGGTCCTTAACTGAGCTAATATGAACTAATAAGAAAAATAAATAATTTTCAAGGTGAAATGAAAAGGGCTGAGGTATGGATAAAAAGAACATATGCCAACAAATAGTAATGCTTGTTTGTGATCTAGTTCTAATTTGTTACATACTACCAACCATAATTTTTCAGTAAACCTCAAACTACTGTTCCAAGATTTCTCCAGAGTACCTTCACCATAAATTTCACGGAGGAAAAAAAAAAAGAAAACAGGTCAGAAAAACAGAAAGGGCCTCATGTATCATATACTTCAGAAGGCAATTGGCCATCTTAATAAATTTATGTGCAACAAAGAAATATTTTTTGTCTTACAACTAATACTCCTTTGTTGCACATAATAGTTAACGGAGGTAGACTTCATATTTACTTTTACCTTTATTATTAGAAGAATGCTCCTTGGCAGAAAACTTTGATAAATATTCTTATACCAGTGATTGCCCATCAGGCAGTTGAACCCAGAGGCAATAAGGCCAATTCAACATCATCATCTTCAAGTTCAGATTTCCTTCTGAGTTTGAGAGGTCGACAAATAAATCTGAGGAAGCGACTTAGTGGATCCTGTAGTCCTTCCATCTCATAGTGTCCAAAACGCCAATCTCGATCAGCGTAAGGGCGCCATACAGGTTCGTCAAGACCCCCTTTTAGAGATCAATATTAGGAAATTAATGGACAATTGGGATGTTATCCAACTAAGAAACTAGAATTACAGTTATTTTATTGTGACATGCTCCTACTATCTTACTAAACCGGGTCCAAGAACAATAATCAATCTAGCCATTCTTACCAATTTCAAATTTTATATCTAAAACAAAGAGTTAAATGAGAGCAAAAATTCAGTCTCGGTTAGGAACAAGAACATGATCATGCCATAGTTACCTGCGTACATTAAACCATGTTTGTCCATAGCTCGATAGAATGGCCTAGTCTTTTTTCCTTTGGCAGCTCTACGAAGTTCCCTCCATGCTTTCTCCCTGTCTTGACGTGAGACTATACCTGTTGTTGCCACCTGAAATGTACATGAGCCATGAAGGAAACCTCAGAATTGTATATGGCAACGCAGCTGCTCATGTCAAACTAAATTTGGAAAGGAAAAAAGAAAAATAATTACTTTGGAAAACAAATGGTAAGAAGGACGTGGGACCCTGGCTAGATTATTGGCACGGTCAACTGCTACAAGTCCAAATTTAGGTCCATATCCATCTGCCCACTCCCAGTTATCTGAAATTGTCCAGAAGAGATAACCGATAATAGGGATACCCTGCATAACAAAAGTGACGATATGTGAGATTCAGAAATGGTCAAAATGGTAAACGCTGAATTATAAACAGGGAAGAGTCACTATAAGCACCATAATCATGGCCCCGTAAATGGCGAGTAAATGCTCCAGTATATATGGCCTTCTGATTATGTCAGTCTCGTCTGAGACCCCATTTTCAGTAATAATAAATGGTATGTTTAAATGCTTGTATCTCTCATGGAACTGAAGAAGCATACGAAACAAGCCATCAGGATAAACTCCTCGTCCAGATTCACTATATTCATCCATCTCTACTAGCTTTAATCCAGCACCACAGACAACTTCCTGACAGCAATCACAGTAAATAACTGAAGTTGATTAATTTGGTCCTTTTCTAAGAAAATCTTTTCAGACGCAATTTATCAGGGTATACAACAACCTGCCCATAATAGTTTAACCCAATATAGTCCATCTTCTCAGATATGCTGTCCATAAAGGGGTAAAGAGTCATGGAGTTGGCGAGTGTAACAGCAGCAACATCAAATAGTCCATAGGGTCGCATAAATGAAACATGATGAGCAACGCCAACAAGTGGCTTTGATAATTTGCTGCAACAATAGTTTTATAGTCAATAAATACTGAGAATTGCTTCTAGAAACTTGTACCGGTTGAAGATAACTTCAATTTCTTTCATAAGCATGATAACTTTTATAGACAACAAGACATGACTTTTAAACCAGCACAAGACATTATATCTAAAACTTCTAGGACCTAGTAATGATGACAGTGTTCTACTTGTTCTGAAAGTTACAATAACCTCTTGTGGTAATGAAACAAGCAAGAATGTCCCAAAGCAAAGTGGAATATTTTCACAGAACACACGATGTGCAGTATATGTAGTCAGTGTTTACGAGAGCACTAGTTAACATAAGACCTCTGGCTTGATTTTCTCAGTTGCACACAGAAGTCTGCAGAAATATAACCTGTTTTCATGGATGTAATCATATGCTTTTGAGTGTGCAATGGCAATCCAGTCCATGGTTTGATTAAACACACCACTTGGTAGAGCAGAAGTTGCCACCTCTAACATGTCAGGATTACCACCAGGCCAAGCACCAGCACAGTATGTCAGCATACAAAAGACATGAGGCTCATTAAATGTTACCCAATAGTCTACCACATCTGACACACTATCAACAACAAGCCTGCAACATTAAACAATAGACCAAGTTATACTAGAAGAAATTCATATCAAGTGAAAGATAGTACGATACAAATGAATATCTAGCATGACAGCTCCCACAGGAGTATCAAACTATCAGTATCAGTAAACAAATGATGGATGCAGTTTACCTTGAATGCACATCAAACAAACATTATTGTTCTAAACATTATTTTGTGAAAGCATTATATTAAACATTATTACGTGGAAGCAAAAGCCTATTAAAGAATCAAATTTTCAGAAATTACAGATTACAAACCCACTTGGAGTCACGACTAAAAGTCCGCACTACTTTAGCTCATTAAAGAAGCTAAATAAGTAATTGTATCACACAACAAATCACTAATTAAAGCATCCCCTGAGAAGATTTGTGTGTTCCACTCTACCACAAAGCAAGCCACAACATCATCTCCTTTGCCCATCCAAAGCTCGTCTCCCCCCCTCCCCACCCCCCACCCCCCCAACACACACCCCCACCCCCACCCCCACAAAAAAGAGTTGCAGCAGATCCAAATCAGTTTTTTTAAAAAAAAACCTCCTCCAAATATGACTTACTAAGATGCCCCTTCACAACAAAGGAAAAACTATGAGCAGGACTCACTACAGGCACGCCACAAAATGCACATATTCCGAAGATTAGCCATCCCAACACCAAAATTCACATAAAAAAATCTCACCTTAAGAAGAAATATAGCCCTTCAAATAAAAATTTCAACAACAGAGATATGGTACCTCAGTGGTAAAGAAAATTAAACCAAAAAAAAATCTACTGACATATTAAGTTTCCCATTCACTGAGATGTCGACAGAGAAGATAGGGTACCTTAGTGGAAAAGATAACCCATTTTTATAAAACTCTACTGACAGAGAAAGTATTAGTATGGCACAAATTTTTTTTTAAGTAATATGCTTCATGAAGATCAGCTCTGGAAAGATTGTAACAATGAACTACTGTAAATTCTTGTAGAAAGACAAAAATTAATGAGCAAGTGTCCAACACCTGCTGTAAACTTACACAGAAAGTTCAATCCACACATATAAATGACAGCTTTTCGGAAAAGTACAGGGTACCAGAGAACAAGGATCTCAGTGAGGGGGGGATAACTTCGGCAATATCAGCTCTTAATTAGTCAATGTTGGATCACATGGATAGTTCAAAGTTTCATACTATTGATCAAGATATGTAAAGTGATCTCTTACCCAAAAAAAAAAAAGGGTGATCTTTATCTTTTTGAAAATTTGGAAGGTAGCCCCTAATTTTTACAGGGGCATACAGAGTAGGGGAGTAAAAGGAGAGTATTAGCCAGACTGCTAGACAACCAAAGTTACTGTTATGTTTATAAACAATCCTTTTTAGCATAACCATTTAATGTTATAATAAGAGATTAGACATGATCAGTAATACTCATCACTTCACAGTTAAAATAAAATTATAATCTTGAGACAGGGAAAAGAAAATAGCAAACAGCCACCCAAACATATGAAGGGCAATAAAATTTAACCAATACTAATACTTTGGATTAGGGAAAAATGAGTTATTCAGAGCAAGCCCCTTATTAAAGCTAAAAGAAGAATTGAATTATTTTAGACGCGTATATAGTCAATACAGATATTAACTAAAAAGCTAGAATGCAGGAAACAGTGATTCATCTGAGTAAGGACCAAAGACACTATACCCATGTTATACAACAATGTATGCTGTACTGGTTAAAGAAAACCCTGAAACAAATACAATAGCTCGGACAAAAGCCAACTAAATATTCTGCCCACTAAAGACCAATGAAAATCTCTGGTCTTAAAATTCCAACATTCTACTGTAAACACAACACCCAGAGAAGAGCCAAATAACCCGATCACAATAGAACTGTTGCACCGCATGCCAACCAAAGCCTATATTATATAGGACGTTTGCTAGTCCATCAAAATAAATGTTGGACAAATCCACTCTATCCCAAGTGCCTCACACAGCTTGCTACATAAGAAAGTCCAGGATCTCACAAAACTCTTATCATTTAATCCACACACAAGGTCCCAACACACTAAGTCTTTTTCCCTCCCCTCTCCTACCCTCTGTCTAAAAGAATTTCTCTTGACATTTTCCAAAATATTATAAAATGAATCTCGAGGGTGAAATGGTGAATACATTGTCATGCTGTATGAGCTTCCCCTTTCTAAACCTCAGCTGTTCCTCGACACAACTCATACAAGATTTTGAATTTCAAGGACGTGGTACTAAATTACCCTAGAACCCTTCACTCATTTTTCATTGTCATTCCAAAAGTAGAAAGTTGACTATTTCAAATACAAGATCTAGGAAACAGAAATTTCTTAAGAAAAATGTAGCAATAAAGCTATAAACATTATTTCCATTTATATGAAAAAAAATAAAAAACATAAGAGAAAAAAGTGAGTGATCTGTATATTACTTACTCTGTTTCTATTTAGTTAACACGTTCAAATTAGGCATATTATTATAAGGAGAGGAGAGAGAGTGATAGAGAATGATAAAGCAAGTGGGGTAACTAGTAAATGCAAGGTATAAAACTTACCCAAAAAGGGAACATGTCAACCAAAAAAAACTTCCTAAAAAGAAATACGTGTCAACTAAAAAAAAAACAGAGATAAGTAATATTAATGACTGGGAGTCATCTGAAGATGTTAATCACCCTTAGAAGCCACAATTATAATCATCAAGGTATAAGGGTGAATAGAAGGAAGACCTAGTAAAATGCATGAAGTAATCAACAGTTTTCTCCAGCTTCCACCCTCCATACTCTCCAGCCCACGGAGGAAGTGAATGGTGAAACAATGTCAGCATCACCTTCATTCCATATGACCGAACCCTATTGATGATCCACTTGTATCGCTCTAATGCTGCAAAATTTACCTACAAGAAAAGTGATATACAAACGAGCACAAATAAGAAAAGGGATGGTGTCATAAAGGTATCAAAAGGCTGAAGAAGCATATAGACAAACATAGTGAAAAATATATTTTGGAATATCTATATAGGAATCATGATAAATCATATTTCATGAGCTCCATTCTTCAGATGGTCTAATTTCTAATTAGCATAAGATTACAGATATGAGATGTATGAAGAATGCAGCGGAAAGACAAGACATATATTTGAACAGGACTTACAGCTTCATTAAGTTCACCTGTTGGCTCCTTCGGCATGATTCTTGTCCAATCAACACCCATGCGAAAGACAGTGACACCAGTATTTTTGGCAAGCTTGAGCTCAGTATCAGGATCAGACCAAAACCTTAGTCTCTCCTCCCTGATATAAATTTCGAGCTATGTAAAACATTGTTCCAGATAATGCTGAGATTCTAATGTAAAAGATTGAGACCCTAAAAAAAAAATCTATGCACAAAAATAGAACTCCAATACATGACAAAAAAGAAATCAGTAGAAACATGGACTTTCAAACTTACGGGCGTGGAACATTATGCCATGCAGCCACATTATGGTTGCATTCACTGATTGGAGCCTGCTCTTCTTCTTCTTCTTCTTCTTCAACTACTTTCTCAAAACCTCTTATCATTGCTTCCATAGCTACCTTATAACTTTTCTTTTTCTTCGGTCTATCCTTAGCTTCTGTTGGTAAAGCTGGTTGAGACCCACCATCTCCTGCCCCTGAAGCCAAAAGAGCATCAGCTGGTTGTTGTGCAGATTCAGTTTCGTCACAAAGTTTTTCTTCTGCAAATTGAAGCCAGGCATCATTAAGCTTATCCTCCACATGAGCAGGTGCTGTTGCCAATCCAAAGAAGAACTCAGGTTCCCCATCTGGTATAAAAAACATATATATGATTTGTTAATGAGTTTCACAAAGAGCTTACATTTCATTCAGAATTATAGGAAAAAATTATACAGTTATTGGAACAGAAATAGTCTAGGAGTCATAAATGTTCAGAATTTGATATCAAAATGATATCGGCATTCATAAATACATGCAAATGCTCTAGTGATGCCTCAGATGCATGGACCATGTAGTCAACTCATCAGTATACAGTCAGTCGGCCAATACAAGTAAACCAGAACTAGGAGTTCGGTAAATGAGTATCTAATTTTTTAGGGCCTAGTGTATTATCCTAATGTAAATGGCGAAGCATATAGGCTCACTTTCTGATAAAATTCCAGGTACCTTCCGGCCTCTCCTACTATCTACATTATCAAATTTCTCTCTACCTACGGGGCATACATACAATCTTGTCACTCATGCAGCTTGAACTTTCAATTCCTCCAACGAGAAAGTCTAAGTAAATATTCAATATTGATCAGTCGCACACATCATCAACTAAAAACAATACACACATGCACAATCAATGAGTCGTGCAGTTTTAATTTTCAATTCCCTACATGAGAACGTCTAAAACTCTAAATTAGTCTCTAAGATTGATCGATCAATCACACACACACAACCTCAACCACTAAAGGTCAAAATGGCCTATTAAAAAGTAAGTCATTTGTCTAAATAGTTTGAACACCTTCCTTTTTTTGTCTGTCCTTAGTTTGA
This sequence comes from Chenopodium album, assembly GCF_948465745.1. Lineage (NCBI taxonomy): Eukaryota > Viridiplantae > Streptophyta > Magnoliopsida > Caryophyllales > Amaranthaceae > Chenopodium > Chenopodium album. The sequence continues at coordinate 24,125 of NC_137838.1, forward strand.
GTTTGGAAAGGCCACATTATAATTTCGATACATTTTCTCTTTCCACCACCAAATGGTTAGGGGCTTAGGGCCCAAAATACACCAAAAATTTTAATAGCACTTTTTTTTTGAAAAAAAAAAAAAAATTATAAATCTCTTATCACAACCACTTTCTTATTAAATACGAGTAATAATTGACAAATCTCAACAACTAATCACTTAATACATTGTACCAGAGAAAAGTACGCTCTCTCTCTCCCCCAAAAAACCCAACCGCCTTCTCAAAATCGCTCCGGCCATGAGGCTCGCCGGCGGGTGTGCGGCTCACCGCCCATGCCATTATGTCGGCGAGCCTCCGATCTACCTCCTTGAGGTGTTTTTTTCTTTTTTCGCTTTGGTTTTTTGTCCGGTCGACCTAGCTTTTTGCGCCGCTTCCCCTCTCCGGCCGTCGCTATTCCTCATCAGCCTTGTTGCCGGCTTGCCGCCGCTCTTATTCCCCGCTTCCCCGCCGTGTCTCTGCTCCACCGCCTTGGCCGTCGTCGTCGCGACGTTTTGCAGGAGAACGGGGAGGGAGAGTTATCTCCCTCTAAGTCCCTCGCGTAGGGCCGTTCTCAGTCTGGTGTTTCCAGCCGTCGTTGCCGCGGTTCAGGGTTGTGTGGGGTTTGGGCTTCTCGGGCGGGTTCCTGCGGGTCGGGCTTTCCTGTACGGTGGTTTGTGGGTTGGGTTGGTGAACCTCAGTGCTTGGATGGTGGTTCTCGGATTGGCTGCGGGGTCGTTTGCTAGGGTTTCGTTTGTAGTTCTCGTTTTTAATTTTCTGTCTGTTTCTTATTTTAGTCGTTGTGTGTGTTGTTCTTTAGGGTTTGTTATTTTTTCTTCTTATGTGGTGCGTTTGTGTGCTATGGGGTGTGCAGATCGGTGTGCCGATCTTCTGGTGCATGTTTTGAACCGGGTTTTTTTGGCTATGGGGCTTTGGTTTGATCTTCTGTTGGTTTGGGCTGAAGGGTTATGCTTCCAAGCTGGGGTCCGTGTTTGAATAGAGATTGTATTGTCAATGGTGAAGTGTATGGCACCAAGTTTGATTTCTGGTCGAGGAGTACGGGATTCTGAGTCAATGAAGGTTCACGTCAGAAACTACAACATATTGCCAGACCCCCTTGCAAGAGGCTGCATAGGACAGCGTTATATGAGCCAAGGGTATTTCAGAAAGTCATTTTGCGCGTGCAATTGTAGTTTCCTTTATTTCGAACTTGTAATTGGTTCTTTTGTCTTTGTATTGTTCGATTACGATTTCTTATGTAAGTGCCGTATGGCTTATTATTAATGAATTTTAATCTCCCCCCTTCAAAAAATAATACATTGTACCAGAGAAGTGTTCCAACTATAAATATATATATATATATATATATATATATATATATATATATATATATATATATATATATATATATATATATATATATATATATATATATGAAGTATCTCACTTAACACTTCACAACCACGAAAAAAAAACATCAGAATTAAATCACTCAATAAAACAGATTTTAAACAAACGATAATTAAATTTACTCAAGAAACAAAATTTATAACAACAGAACAAAACTGATTAAATAAATGAATAACAACAAATTAATTCAGAAACTAAATTAAATTAACGAGTGATGATTGACAAATCTTAACAACTCGTCACTTAATACATTGTACAAGAGAAGTGTTCGAACAATACAAGTATCTCCTTGACAAATAAATCACTTAATAAAACAAAATTCAAAAGCAACAATCAAAATTAATCCAGAAACAAAATTTATAACAACAGAACAAAACTGAATTAAATAAATGAAAAACAACAAATTAATTCAGAAAACTAATTAAATAAAATAAAAATGAACCTGAAGAATTAACATTGAAAAGAGCAAGTTCATCAGCATTCTCATCAATAGGAGAATGAAAAGGGCGAAGACTCTTCTTGCGAAACCGAGAGAAAGAGAAAGCGTTAGCTGCAAATGTCAATGAAACCAATACTCCCGCAAGCTTCGTCGCCGTTACTATCAATTCAACTACTGCCATTTGAGGAAGAAGAATATGCAAGGTTTATCAACAAAAAAATCTTGTTATTTTTGGAAAGGATTTTAATGGGATTGTTTATATTTGGAACGATTCATACTTTGATGTTTGAAATTCTGGCATAAAGAGAAAAGGGATTTTTAGAATTTTAGTGGACATAACGATGCCATACTAGTTTCTAGATATGGCCATTTCGGAGACATTATGGGTCATTCTACTAGGGAGTTTTGTTCTTTTTTAGCCTCTTAGTGTAAGAGGAATACTATTCATCCGAATATTATATTATTATTCACAAATAAGCTAATAGATTTATCACGTTGTTTAAAAAAAATTAAATAAAAAAACACTTTTATCATGTTTAAGTTGTTAAAAGGTGCACCTGTAATACTTTTAAAAAAATTTGATGAAGATGTTAAAGATTGTACAGTTATCGATTTAGGTATTCAAGTCAAGTTCAGCTCAAATCATGTCGGGTTCAATCACTCTCATTGTCTCATGTCGTATTCAAATTAAGTCAATTTCGCCTCCAAAATTAATGAAAAGTAGAATGTATCTGTGTCAATGCATGATCATATGAAAGAAAACAATAAAAATAATCGTGTTGGATAATGGAGTCCCTTGAAAGAAATTAGGAAGCTAAGTTTGTGATTAAGAGTTTTATTTTTGTTTTTAATAAATTAGATTGCATATAAATTAAGTATTGAAGTTTTGGAAAAATATGAAAATTTTTATATTGATTACTGACATGTAAAACTCTACTAGTGGGTTTTCCGTTGCCAATCCAAAGCTTTGATAAAGGAGGAGGGTTACGGTAAGCCAGTGATAGCCAATGTAAAACTTTGTCACACCGCTTAACATGAGCCACAATGATAGAAAGTAATGTTAGGATGAGTGACCTCTTAGAAAACCATCATGTTGGTTCATTTAGTAGGTAGTAGGCCCCACATAAGGGATTAAGGTGTTTAAGCAAAAGAAAGCAGATTGGCATGATAATAAAGGATTAAGGCGTTTAAGCAAAAGAAGAAGATTGACATGATGATAATAAGTTAGGTGTAGTGTAGAAGACAAAAATTGTAGTTGTCAATGGCACCGTTACCAATTAAATTAATTACAACACCAAATTGATACTATTAATTATAAGCTACTCCAAAATAAATATTATGAGTACAAAATAGGACTATTTAAGGTTTAGGGTATAGGATATAGGATAGGTTTAGGGTGTAGGGAGGTGTTTACTTACCATAAAGGGGGTGTTTAGTTACCATAAGGGGGGTAGTGTTTTGTTAGCATAAACGGTTTTGTAAAGGGGGGTGTAGTTACCATAAGAGGGGGTGTTTGGTTACCATAGGGGGTTTAGTTACCATAAAAGAGGTGTTTAGTTACCATAAAGCGGGGGGATTGTTTAGTTACCATAAAAGGTAAAGGGGGGGTGTTTAGTTTATTAGTTACCATAAGAGGGGGGTGTTTGGTTACCATAAGGGGTTTGGTTACCATAAAGGGGGGTGTTTAGTTACCATAAGAGGGGGGATTGTTTACTTACCATAAAGGGAGTTTGATAGTAGGGGTTAGATAAATGGGTTAGGGTAGTAGGGGTTGGATAATATGGTTAATATAATAGGGGTGGATATAGTTAGGGTTAGGAAAGTAGGGATAGTAGAGGTATAGTATAGTAGCGGTTAGATATAAGGGGTTTGTGAAGATATTAGAGGGGTTAGTATAGTAGGGGTTATAGTAACTGTTCATATAGCAGGGGGTTCATATAGAGGGGTTATTAAGGGATAATAGGGGATAGGGTGGTAGGGGTTAGAATAATAAGGGTTAAGATAGTAGAGGGTAGTATAGTAGCGGTTACAAAGGGATAGTAGGTGTTTGATAGTTTAATTGGTTAGGATAGTAGAGGTTAAGATAATAGGGGTTACTATATTAGGGGGTTACACTACTAGAAAACAGGCAAATAGCGACGGACTGGTTCCAACGGACACATTATTCCGTCGGAAAAGTCAAAAATCCGTCGGATATTTCCGACGAATTCAACAATTCCGTCACAAATCCGTCGGAAATTTCCGACGGAATAAAAATCAGTCGGAATATATGTGCGTTCCGACGGAATTTTCAGTTGGAAAATGTGTTTTCCGACGGATTTATAGTCCGTCGAAATATATTTTCTTAAAATAAAAATCCCAAACTTCTTAAAACCCTACACTGCTTCATTTCCGCCTCTTTTCCTCTTTGTCTTTCCTCTTCTCTCTCCTCTCTTTATCTTCTTTCCTCTTCATTCTCCCTCTTTCTCCTTCTCTCTGTCGTTCTCTTCTCCTCTCTTCTCCTGTTCACTTCTCCTCTCCTCTACTTTCCTCTGTGTCGAAAATCTCGTATCCCCCACCACCACCGGCAACGCTCACCACTAATATCACCACCAACATCAACACCATCACCATCACCGACAACAATTTCCATCTGTTTTTGTCCTTTTTCTCTCTTCTCATGTTGAAAACAAAAGTTTTCGGGTCAAATTAGACCTCTTAAACCCAATTTCGAGGTCGTGTGTGGTCGAATTAAGGTATGTATCTTATTTTATTTCAATTTTCTTTCTTTAATTTTTTTTTTGGTTAATTTTTGGTGGTGATTGTGGTATTCGGTGGCCATGGTGGTGGTGGTTTGCTTAGGTTGGGGGGTTCGGCCGAATTTGTGAAGCTTAGGGTTGTAGATTTGGGCTAAGGTTAGGTGGGCTAGGTTAAGGTGGTGGGTCTGGTCGTTTAGGGTTAGGGGGTCTGGTTTGGTTTGTGGGTTCTGGTTTGTTTGGTGGTTGGGTAGTAGGTGGTGGTACGGGTTAGGTGGTTGGGTGGTGGTTGGTGTTGTGGGGGTAGGGGTTAGGGGGGTCTGGAGTTAGGTGGGTTTTGGTGGAGGTTTAGGGGTGTTGGGTAGTGGGTGAAGGTACGGCTTAGATGGGCTGGGGTGGTGGCTGCTGGTGGGGGTAGGAATTTTTTTTGTTATTTTAAAAGCATTTTCCGACGGAATTTTCGTCGGAAATTTCTGGCGGAATACAGTGCGTCGTACATTTCCGACGGACTATTACGGGCCTAAAAATAACTTCCGGCAGACTGAATACCGTCAGAATAGTGGTTCCGACGGAAATTCCGTCGGAAAAGGCCCATTTTCCTACAAAAGGTTTTCCGACAACCAGTTCCGGCGGAAATTCCGTGGGAAACGGGTTTTTCGACGGAAAATGGAATATTTCCAACGGAAAATTTCCGTCGTTATTTTACTGTTTTTTAGTAGTGTTAATATAATAGGGGTTGAAGTAGGGATAATAGAGGTTAGTGTAGTACGGGTTTGTATAGTAAGGGTTAAACAATATGGGTTAGGATAGTAGGGGTTATTAAGGTATAATAAGGGTTAGGATAGTAGAGTTTCATATAGTATAGATTCGATAGTAGGGGTTCATATAGTAGTGGTTGATGTAGGGATAGTTAAGGATTGTGAGGGGGTAGGGGGTTCATATTTGCTCAATTCGGACACACGAGCACCAAGTTATGACCTCCCGAAGTTTTTGTCAAAATTTACTAAGTAACGGGCAACATTGCTTTCAGCAAATGACGAAGTGGGTCTTAATAATAATAATAGAAGGTGACCACAACACTTTATCGCACACAAGACACACGAGTGCAAAAAACACCTCAATTTCCAACTCGGAAAGACGTGCAAACGCGATAAAAAAGGTTCGGAGCCATTAGTCGAGGGTCGAGTCATCGCCCATGAAGATAAGGGGCCGGGCTGCAAGCCTGCAACGCACAACAAAATCATCGCCCACCATGGGTTAGCCTTGCCCAAATGTCTGTTGGTGTGCATAAAATCATCGCCTGTAACACCCCAATAATTCTCTCTTTAAACCTATGAGGACCCTGAACAATATTTAAGAGAATTACTGGCGTGCTACCGCCACGTGTTCAAACGTTAAAGCTTTATCAGAAAATAGCAGCGGAAAAACTAAATCAGTTATAAATAAGTTTCAAAACCAACGAATGAAACCAAATTAAGTCATACAACTTGGAATCATTAAGGCCCTTATTCAAAACCCAATAAAAGTAGTAAGTGATTAAATTCAGTGTTCAAATAAATTCAAACCCAAAAGAAATAGTGTCGAATAAAATCGAATTAAAATAAATTCAAACTTGCAAAAGAAATAAAATGCAAACAACCAACTCTCTACTCAAGATCCCACAACCCTGATGAATGCTGCATGTGTAAGAACCTGTGGTAATTCTGCTCCCCAATATTACAAGTGTAAAAATTGGATCGTCACAGGGTCATTGAAAGGCGAAGACCATGACCAAAGAAAGACACACAAAGCACGCAATCAGCAATGCTGAGTACATACAAGCTGCAAAATAAATTAAGAAATTCATAACATGCTACTAATAATCAATCATCATGCATCATTAAATTATAGACTCAACACACGACTCAACTATTTATATTACTAAGACTCCATTAATTAATAATAGGTAAATCATTATTTTTATTCATTGGATTACGCAATAGAAAAGGTTAGTTGTCCAACCCATGCTCCATTTGGAACATCAATAAAAGAAAAACCCCATGCCTCCTTTCGGAAACATCAATAAACATCCAACGACCACGGGCGCGACTCCGTGACCGTAGTTAGTATGAGATCTCACCTAACTCTTAGTTTTGAAAACTATTTGAAATAAGAGACTCGTAGATCAGACGGCCTCGAGAAAAGTACACGGCTAATACCCCATGTACCCCAACCCCTGATTGTCATTACTCCAGAAGTGCACCAATCCAGAGTTTTATTGCTCATCCATCTTGCACTTTACGTGATTTACAGGTTTAGACTTGGTGATGACTCATATGCATAACAATACAATCAATCCAATATCAATTCAATCAAGTAAAACAACTTTTCAATTTCAATTCTTGATTTATTAATGGCAAGCAACATTTATTATTTATTCCTTTAACTACCTCGGTGTATAAACACCTTGAGTGCATAAGGCACCCCAAAACCTTAACCTCGTCTTAGAAGACTTAAATTCTTCCTTTACTCATCCTGCTTGCATAATCATGAATGAGTAATAAATTAATCATTACACCAATCATATACCTTTGCCTCTAAGCGCACCTTGCATAATTAGAGCACAAATAATACTTGCAATAAAAAATAGTGCACGTCATACGAAATTCACAATGTATAACCAAACAATTTAACTCAGTCTTCCCTATGCATGATACTAAGTTCTCGATCCGTCGTCCTTAAACATGCACCTACAAGAAAGGTTTCGTAACTTGTACGTACCTTGAGCAAACGAATTGGTATGCCACTTTACTAACTAGAAATCACCTTCAATAAACTCCTCTCCTAAGCCAAATAATAACATCTCAATCAATACCCAATCAATCAAATTTACAGCAATACTATCTTACTTTAAAACCTTCAAAATCCAAATCAAACAACACTTTAAAACCTTCCCTTTAGTTAAAATTAAAGGCATATATATAGTTCTTTAAATTTTCTTCATAAAAACCTTAAAATACACTCTTATACATGAAATTACAGCAAGTTCAAAGTCTAATAAAAATCTGAAAATTATATAAAAACCCCTAAAAATCTCCCTTTTTAATGGGTGATTAAACCCTCTTTATAAAACATCAAAGGTAGTACTTAGAAACTATTTCCAACACTTAAAACTTCAATAAAAACATATATTTATGCTTAATTAACTTTAAACATAATTAATTTTATTAATCAAACTCAAGGATAATATCTTAAGTATAAAAAAACTTCGTTAAAATCAAAAACTGTCCGAAAATCATATTTAGAGGCTGAATTTGGCCGCGAGAGGGTGGTGCACACTACTAAAGGTAGTGATTCTTTCTTAAAACGTTGTTTCCACATGGAAAACACTACTTTTTCATCAAAATCGGATGAGTTCATAATCTGATCGGGATTAAAACGGGATTAATATTAACGAACGAAAATCTAAAAATTAAAACACGAATCTACGTGTTCAAAATAATCTGGAATTAAGTTAAACTAATCAGTAGTTATAATCACCAAAATTTCAAAACATCATTACTATAAAAGCCCTAAACCAATTGTTCATAAAAACCCTAAAATCATGATTTTCAATAAATTGAAACCCTAGGTTTATAATTCATAAAATATGAAATTTATAACATAAATATAATCTGAAAATATAATCTTTATACTAAAATCAAAACCCAAAACAATTCAATTAACATTAAGCAAAATAACGAAACAAAGGAGGATGAAAATAAGACTAACCTTTTTGTGTGGGAAACTTTTGAAGATTCATGGGGTATTTATAGGAGAGAATTATTGTAGGATAAAAAAAAAGATTGGGCCTCATAAAAATAATGGGTCGATTAAGTAAACAAATGGGTTAGGCTTGTGTGATTGGACATAAATTGTAGAATAAAGGTGCATAAGATAATTTGTTCAAATAATTTTCGACCCAGATTAATAATTTGAAAATTTTGAAATTAAATTATGAAAAATAACAAATAAATATTATAAATAAAATAAATTTTCATTTATAAAATATTTAAAAATACGGGGGATTACATCGCCCAACAGGACTAGATGCTCGTTGGTGCGCATCAACTCATCGACTATGCGCGCAGCAGACCACTGCCCAGCATGAGCTGGTGCTTGCTAGCACGCCACACATCATCGCCCAGCAAAGCCGGACGCGTGCTAGAGAGCACTGCCCGGCAATGTGCCATGCAAGCTCGCCCAGCAGCGTGCCAGGAAACTTGTTAGGCAACATCGCTTAGTAGCTAGCTAGGCAGCATTGCCCAGCAATCATCACCTAGCAAGGCAAAGGCTGCTGACGCGCAGCCGCATCATCGGGTTTTAGGGTTTTGTGGTGGTATTTAGGGTTAAGGGTTTCAGTTATTGGGTGGGGGAAGGGGAGAAGGGTCGATTCAGGGTGGGGGTTTTGGTAAGGGTAATAGGAGTTAGTATAGTAGGGGTTAATGTAGTAGGGGTTAGGAAAATAGGAGTTTAGAAGGGGTTAGAAAGTATGGGTGCATATAATAGGGTTTGAGATAAGGAAAGAGGGGTTAATTAAGATATTAGGGGTTCCTATAGTACGGGTTCATATAGTAGGTGTTGAGGTAGGGGTACATACTATTTAACCCATTATTATCCTAACCCCTACTATACTCTACTATATGCACCCATAGGGGTTTGATAGTATGGGTTAGATAGATGGGTTAAGGTAGTAGGGGTTGGATAATAGGGTTAATATAATCGGGGTGGATATCGTCAGGGTTAGGAAAGTAGGGATAGTAGGGATATAGTATAGTAGCAGTTAGATATAAAGGGTTTGTGAGGATATTATGGGGATTATTATAGTAGGGGTTAGAATATAGTAACGAAAATATAGTAGGGGTTAGTATAGTAGCGGTTATGAAGGGATAGTAGGCGTTTGATAATTTAATTAGTTAGGATAGTAGAGGACTAGAGGTTAAGATAGTAACGATTACTATAGTAGGGGGTTAATATAATAGGGGTTGAAGTAGGGATAATAAAGGTTAGTATAGTACGGGTCTGTATAGTAGGTGTATTGGATAGCTCCCGCTGAGCTATCACCAGGCTCCCGGTCTGACTCACGGGGTGCGCACTCACCGCTGGAAGGACACTCATAGTGGTTCACCAGCCCCATAGTGTAACACCCCAATAATTCTCTGTTTAAATATGTGAGGACCCTGACAATATTCAAGAGAATTACTGACGTGCTACCGCCACGTCTTCAAACGTTAAGGCTTTATCAGAAAATAGTAGCGGAAAAACTAATTCAGTTATAAATAAGTTTCAAAACTGATAACCAAAACCAAATTAAATCATACAACTTAGAACCATTAAGGCCCTTATTAAAACCCCCACAAAAGTAGTAAATAAATAAACCATAGTTTAATAAAATTCAAACTTATGAAAAGAAATAAACTGCGAATAATAACCAACTTTCCACTCAAAATCCCACAACCCTGATGCGAATGTTGCGTGTGTAAGAACTTGTGGTTAATCTGCTCCCCAATATTACAAGTGTAAAAATTGGATCGTCACAGGGTCATTGAAAGGCGAAGGCCATGACCAAAGAAAGACACACACAAAAGCACGCAATCAGCAAACCTGAGTACATACAAGCTACAAAACATAAAAGAAATCCCTAACATGCTACTAATAATCAATCATCACACATCATTAGTTTATAGACTCAACACATGATTCAACTATTTATATTACTAATACTCCATTACTTAATAGTAGGTAATTCATTATTTTTATTCATTAGATTACGCAATAGACAAGGTTGTCCAACCCATGCTCCATTTGGAAAATCAATAAAAGAAAAACCCCATGCCTCCTTTCGCAAACATCAATAAACATTCAACGACCACGGGCGCGACTCCATGACCGTAGTTAGTATGAGATCTCACCTAACTCCTAGTTTTGAAAAAATAATATTTGAAATAGGAGACTCGTAGATCAGACGGCCTCGATAAAAGTACACGGCTAATACCCCGTGTACCCCAACCCCTGATTGTTATTACTCCAGAAGTGCACCAATCCAGAGTTTTATTGCTCATCCATCTTGCACTTTATGTGATTTACAAGTTTAGACTTGGTGATGACTCATATGCAAACAATACAATCAATCCAATATCAATTCAATCAAGTAAAACAACTTTCCAATTTCAATTCTTGATTTATTAGTGACAAGCAACATTTATTATTTATTCCTTTAACTACCTCGGTGTATAAACACCTTGAGTGCATAAGGCACCCTAAAACCTTAACCCCGTCTTATAAGACTTGAATTCTTCCTTTACTCATCCTATTATAATAATCATGAATGAGTAATAAATAAATCATTCCACATATTCACATACCTTTGCCTCTAAGTGCATCTTGCAAAGTTAATGCATAAATAATATTTACAAAGTAGAATAGTGCACATCATAGGGAAATCACAATGTATAACCAAACAATCATTCCCAGTCTTCTCTATACATCATGATACTAGGTTCTTGTTACATTCCTAAACATGCTTCTAAAGGCAAGGTTTCGTAACTCATACGTACCTTGAGTAAACGAATTGGTATGCCACTTTACTATCTAGAAATTACCTTCAATAAACTCCTCTCCTAAACCAAACAATAACATCTCAATCAATACCCAATCAATCAAATTTACAGCAATACTAACTTACTTTAAAACCTTCAAAATCCAATTAATAAACAACATTAAACCTTCCCTTTAATTAAAATCAAAAGTTTATTTATAGTTCTTTAAATTTCCTTCATGAAAACCTTAAAATACACCTTTTTCATGGAATTACAGCAAGTTTAAAACTTTATAAAAATCTGAAAATTATTTTAAAACCCCTAATAATCTCCCTTTTTAATGGGTGATTAAACCCTCTTCATAAAACATCAAAAGTAGTACTTAGAAACTATTTCCAGCACTTAAAACTTCAATAAAAACATATATTTATGCTTAATTAACTTTAAACATAATTAATTTTATTAATCAAACTCAAGGATAATATTTTAAGTGTAAAAAAAAACTTCGTCAAAATCAAAAACTGCTCGAAAATCATATTTAGGCCTTGTTTGGCATGTGGCTGTTGGCTGGTTCACTTGGCTTGTTTCACCAGCTGGTATGTTTGGCTGTTTATAATGGCTTTTGAAATTGGCTGTTAAAGCTGGTTGTTTATAAAAGTGTTTGGTAAATTAATTGTCGGTAGTTGGCTTTTATTAGATAATTTGGCTGTTTATTAGATAATTTGTGGGCCAACAAGCCAAAAGCCAACAAAAAAGCTACTCAAAGCAGCTTTTTCATTTTGGCTTAAAAGCCAGCTTTTTCACTGGCTAAAAAACCAATTACCAAACACATTTTTTGGCTGTTTGACCTCATAAAAAAGCCAAAAGCCAAAAGCTAACCAAAAAGCCATTTACTAAACATGGCCTTAAAGGTTGAATTTGGCCACGAGAGGGTGGTGTTCAAAACATGATTTAAAAATCAATCATTCAAAATACTTTTATTAAAATAAATACCTTCAAACATAATTTATTTCAAAATCATAATTCAAATCAATTTAATTCAATCACCAATCAAATTATGTAATACATGTTATTCAAACCAATCACTTTCAAAGGCATCTAGCCACCTAAACGTACCTTGATCCTTGCTAGAAAAACCACACAAAAAGAACCTCAAGAACCTTGATCAAACACACCCTACAAATAAATATTAACCTTAATCAATATAAGATTAACAAATAATTAAAAACCCCCAAATATATGTACATGAACCTTTTAAATTAATTTCTCATAAACATCATTAAAAATCTGATTTTATATAATTAAAACTACTCATAATTATTTATAAATCCCCCATAATAATAATAATAATAATAATAATTGAATAAGAGAAGAGAATAAGATTAGGTAAGAAACAAAGGAAAAGAGAAGAATTGGATTTGCGTTGGAAGAATAGGCAGAACTTGCAGAGGCTATAACTCCTTCGTGGATTATTCGAGAGGAACAATTTTCTGTGAAACGTCAATACCCCAAAACTGACCAGAAGTGCCCTAAAATTGGCTTCAAAGATAAACGGGATAATTTGTGTAAAATTGAGGAGAAAGAAAGAAGAGAATTGGTGTGAAGAATGTGAGAGTTAATAAGGGGTATTTATAGGCTAGCTCATGCAAGAATTATGGCAAGAGAATTTGGGAAGAATTATGGTAAGTAGGGTTTATGGGATTACTTGGAGAAGTGAGTAAAAGAATTAAGGAAAGTTTTGATATTAAAGAGATTGTGTATAAATGAATATGGAAGGTATGTATGTCATGAAAAATATTAAGGAAATTAGAATACTTGGGGAATAATTAAGAAGAATGAATGGCAAGAAAATATGATGATTAGATATTAAAAAGATGGAGTATTAAAATTAAGGAAAATAAGAGATTTTGGGAGATAATTAAAAATATAATTTTTACCAAATAAATTCCCCCAAAATAATTCATGAGGGCCAAAAAATATTGAGCTTACCATAGCTCAAATTTTTGGAATCCTATAAATATATTTAGGAAGATTTTGCTCGGTTTTTAAGGAATAAAAATAATTGTATAAAAATATAGAATAAATAATTAAATAATTAAATACCAATTATTTACCAATAAATAATCAAGAAAAATCAGATTTTCCATACATGGAAAATCCGAAAATCCTAAATAATTAATAAAATATTATTTTGCTTTAACTAAAATATCCGAAATATGTAAATAATCCGGTTTTTAAAATAGGATAAATAGATAATATATCTTATCCAAAATAATGATTAGTTTTCAAAATACTTTTGGCGCCAAAATTCAAATATTATTTTGGCTCCAAATAATAAGTTTACTAAAATACCCTTTTTATAAAATAATTCTTAATTAATTAATTAGGAAAATATGTATGAAAATACGGGGTATTACACTTTTTCCTCAACATACGCCCAAGCTACAACATTTATTATGCAAACCTTGAGAAACCTATTCCTCTTATATTTTCCAAAAGTTTAAGTTCCATTTTCTAGTTAGATTTTCTAGCCCCCAAAACTTTGTATAATATATATAAGATCATCCTTTGTATAATAAATTACCTCATCACTAGTTAGATTTTCTAGCCCCCAAAACTTGACTTTTTTTTTACTCTTTTGGTTTTGTAATTTTGAATAGGAGAATCAAGTCCTTGCATGCTCGGGGCAATTCTAGGTACCCGACTAAAGATAATTGCCTAAACAAAAATAAAAATGTATTAATATGTATTTATTTGGGCCTAAACAATAAAAAAATCAAATTGACAAATAAATTTCAAAATATACCTCCAAGACAGGAGCAACACTAGAGAAAACATGCTGATTCCCTTTTCCTTCTCCAAGGAATTTCATTATCAAGTTCAAAGCAATTACAAGATGGTCAAACACGGCTTTTGCCCAATTAACCGTGTTGACCATCTCCAGATCATTGGCCAACCAAAAAAACTTGGGTTGGACAATTTGGTAATTAGTTGAGGGAAGTAAAACTTGATCATTTATGTAAAGTGTCATTAACTTCCTAAACTCTATTTGATCATTTTCATTTTCAATCTTCATTTCCTTCAACCAAGCCCTTAACTTGCAAGTTCTCAACTTTTTTTTTAATCAAACTCAAACTCTAGACACTTCAAATACTCGGGAAGAGACTTGACATTATCAGGAGAAACATATTCAGTCCCCGTATTTTCTATACCTAGGACAAACGCAACCTCCTCGACACATAACCCAAAGCATACATCACTGCTAAAATTAAATGAGTTCTTCCCATCAAACAAGCATGCTAAACCATAAACCAAAGTCCCACTTGATTCTTTAAAATTTTCAATTTTTACAAGTTTGGAAAAAATTGAAAATTCCATCAAGTTTATTTTGTCTTTCAGGTCCAGTTTCATTTTACCCAAATTTGAAGACAATTTCAAAATTTGATTTGAGGAAGTCATGGCTGTCTTGAGCTTAGAATGCACAATAGTGGGATCAGTACCAGAAGTTACCTGCACAAAAAAGAGCTATGTATCACAAGAATAAGATTTATAAAAAGCCTCATACAGAGAACATACATTGGAGATTGGCAAAATGGCAGAGATCTATCTTATGTTCTCTTAAAGGTAAAAATAAGAAAGAGCAAACTTCTTCACAAGAGATATGACAAAATTTGATAGAAGCACTTGCTTGAGTAGTAAAACTAGAACTAGAAACAGGCAAAGCATAAAAGGACTCAAGGTCTTTATTAAGTTGTCGTCGAGCCTACCAAAGATAAAATTCTATCTTGGTCTCACTAGCTAATAGCAAACAAAATCATGCGAAAACATGATCCAAAAAGTAGAGCACCTGATCCAACAATCATAATGTTTCTAATGCCTAATCCGATTAATCGTTATTATATGTATGGTTACCTGTAAACATTTTAAAATCAAAGTGTATGCACTAAATAAAATTAAACGGGTATTGGTAACAGTCACACAGTAGATGTAAATTCAACATATTAGATGTAAATTCAACACGTCACCATCTACATAAATTGTGTATGGGTAACCAAGTAATTAATTAACCAACACATATTTGATGTGAAATACATAACGCCACCGCCTACACAAAACATCTATACAAATTAAGTATGAATGCTAAAGATGTATGATACTTGTAGTAAAAATCACGATTAATTCAAAATATCAACCCATAGTGTAAAAACTTGTTATTTTATACTTGTATATCTTTTTTTTTCTTTTCAATGTTAAAAATAAGGAAATTTTGACATTTACTACCAGGTAAAACACCTCGCTTCACATTTACTACCGGTTAATTTTTTTTTTACTTTGCTACCACCTAAATCAGAGTTTGTTAAAAATCACTACCACTTGTCTTACACCGTTAGTATTTTCGTTACCACCACCCCAACCACCATCCAGCCACCACCCAACCACTGTCTAGCCACCACTCCTTCTCACCCACCAGCTGCCCAATTCACCGCCACTGTTCAACATCAAACCCACCGCAACCACCACCCAACCACCGCTCCTTCCCCACCATCAATTACCAACCCTTTCGCTGCCCCTTTCCCTTGTTCCCTCGCATCACCACTAATCGGCACCAACACCCAATCCCAGCCACCGCGAGCCGCCGCACATAGTAATCGAACCCAAATTTGCAACCCCAGCCCCGTTCAAACCCCAGCAATCGAACCCAAATTCGCAACCCCAACCCCGTTCGAACCCCACAATCGGCACACAACAATCAAACCCAAAATCGCAATCCCAGCCCCGTTCAAACCCCAGCAATCGAAGCCAAATTCGCAACCCCCAAGGCCTCAACGACAATCGGCGCCGGTGTCACGATCCCAGCCCCCTTCGCAACCCCTTCCCCTCGAAAACCCGCCTCGATCCCAGCCAAAAACCCTAATTGATCCGAGCAAATCTCAAACCCCAATTCAATTAAGCTTGTGGGTAACGAGAGTGGAGAATGTGTGTGAAGGAGAAGGAGGAAGAGTGGTTTTTGTGGAGTTTTCCGCCGGCGAGGTGGAGGACCATGGGGAGGTGGCGCCGGCGGTAGGAGGGGGAGGGTGGCTAAGGTGTTTTGGGTGGCTGGTTTTTGTTTTTAATTTTTTTGTAAATTGATAGTAAAAAAAAAGAAAAAAAATAAACCGATAGTAAACGTAAAGCGAGGTGTTTTTTTTGTTAGCAAATGTCAAAATTTTCTACCAATAATGTGACAACTAATTTTGAATATAACACACTAATAACTAGTCCAGAAAAACTCCACTTTCAAGGGCAAAAGACAGGAAAAAACGAAAGGCCAAAACTTGCCAGCATCCCTTCCCCAAGCTCCATCAACAAAAAACGAGGAGAGAGAAAGTGTTTAGCTTCCTAAAGTCGTAGTTACGCAGTTTTGCAGTGGATATCACTGCTATTTATATTTCTATTTTTAATCAATTTTGTTAATTTCTCTCTTCTTTCTCCGCCAAAAATTCTTTGTTTGGAGGAATGAGTTGCTGCTAACCTACTTACTTCGACGCGATCTTTGATGCTTCACTACTACGCCGATTTTCGATTGCTCTTAAACCCTAATCGTTTAGCAGGTAATTCTCTGAATTGAATGAACTATTCCCTTTTTTTTTATTATTATATTTTGTTGGGTTTTATGGAACTTTTCTGGGTATTTTTTTTGCTGTTTTTTGTGATTGGTCATATTTTGAATTGCTTTGATTTTGTTTGTTACAAAACTTCCGTTCTTGATTTTGTGGGTTTTGTTCTAGTATTGAATTGGGCATTGGTTAATTTGATGCTATGTAATTGAGAATTGTGTGTGTTTTAGTTGATCCAAGTTGCAATTTTTCAATTTTTGTACGAAACTTGTTTTGATTGAGTTGATGGGTTTGAATTGATTGAAAGGTTGGGTAGGATGGAAAGAAGCAAAGAATTAGAGATTAGGAGGAGACCTGAAACTAAATTGTGGCAATGAATTGTTAATTGTGTCTTTTAGAGCTCTTAGATTATCTAGGTTGGGAAGTTTTGCGGTATTGTAAGCTTAGGGGAGTGGATATTTTAATAATATTGTTGGAGGAATGTTGATGGAATTTCTGCCAAGAATTAACCTCAGTGAATAGAGTAAACTGATTAATTGGAGTTGAGGACAGTCACAAGTGAGTGAAAAGACAGCTGGCATTTGACAATTGATGGTTTTGTCGCGTGCTGTCTGTAATTCTCTGTGCAGCTGTTGGAGCTGTAAGATACTAAGTGCTTTACTCTGTATGGAGGAATTTGTAAGAATTGAAGATAAAAGCTTTGAGGGTGAGGAAAGGAAGTAGAAAAAATAGCAAATTAACTTGGTTGTAGCTACTCATTGGAGAAGAGGGTACGGGGTATTTATGTAAAGCTGTTACATGCTTTGCGGGAACGGTTCCAAAGTTACATGCTCCATCACAGTAGGAGGACAACTTCTAGCAATTAAATGAGCTAATGTGTTACCCCCCCCCCCCCTCTCCTTCTGACACGACTACAAAGAAAATACTCAAAAGAAGATGCAATTCTACAAGCATAATCTGTAAACAGAAAAATATAGTTAAAACCTTCCTGCTTGCCTCTGATCTTTTGCACTATCCCAAGTGAGTCACTTTCCAACCATACTTTTTGATAGCCGAAACGACTTGCTAATTCCAAACCAAAACATGCAGCAGCAGCCTCCGCAACACTCGGCTCCCATTTCCCAACTCGCCTTCTAACAGCAGTAGCAAGGACAGTTCCAGTAGAGTCTCTTATAACAGCCCCCAAGCCCACCTCAGTGTCATGTAAAATAGCAGCATCTCCATTTTTACACATATTTCCGTTTTTTAAATTTTACAACGTTTGCACTTTATACACTATTCACACTCTTCTGTAACCATATATTGTGATTATTTTTAGGTCAAACTTGAAAAACTTTGACCATAAATTACCGTAAATCTATAAAAGATAGTATAGTAAAGAAAAATAGCCACTTTATATTTTGTTAGACTCGTCTTTATTATTTTGTTACTATTATTGTTATTATTATATAATTAAAGTTTTTTAAGGGTTAAATTGTGCTTTGAGAAGCGTAATTACCCTCATGTTGCAGTGTTAAATGAACGGAGGATGTATATAGACTAACATGCTAAATGTGAATTAAAGTAAGAAAACCACAAAATATTGAAACATTAATATTGATCAACATGGTCCACATCTATTTAGGTTATATAATTTTAAAAAAATTTCGACCCCCATTTTGAAATTTCTGGATCCGCCACTGTTTATTTTGTAATTCCATGGAAAAGAGTGAACTCAATACACAAAAAACTAACCTGATGACCAAAATCAACCTTATTTGCAATAGTATTTCCTACTGTAAATAGGTACTTGGTTTTGCAGGGTGTTTCTAGGAGTATTAAATTACTATAACAATAGAATTTGTTATTATCTTCGTTTATTTTCACTTTATGAAAAATATTTAAGTGTGAAAATTATGGTGTTTTGGGGATTGAGGAAATATGCTATTGGATAGGGCGATGTGGAGAGAGAAAATTCACTTCAACGACGTGTCGTATATTTAACTTTTTAATTTATATTTGTTTTAAAGTTTATTTTAGCCCACCGATGTTTTATGAACTGTATTGTTTTCTTTTGCTAAAATTTTCTCAAACCTTTATGTTTTTAACTTAACATTTTAACCATTCTCTTAAAACTTTCTTGAATTTTATTCATGATTCTCCTTTACAACTTCCTTATTTTTCTTAAATGCTCTTTCGTTTACTCACTTTATTCACCTGTTTTCAAATTAATTTAAATGATGATTTTGTTATGTCCGTTTCTTTATATTGTATGATTCCTTATGACGATTCATGTTAGCCTACCCCAAATCATTTTGGGGCTAAGGCTTTGTTGTTGTTGTTGAAAATTATCAATTAAATAGCTAAATTTCCTTTATATATTGTACATTTCATCTATATACAATATACAGATAGATAGATTACCTTATCAATGTAGACCTAATACTTTTCGCTTAATGGAAGATCCCTTTCTTCATTGCTTTTGAGTTACTAGCTCAAATTGAACCGGCAATTGATGAATACCTTACTTTTATGATTTGGAATTTTTTTTTTAATAAAATAGTCGAGTTTAATTCATGGACACACCATGCCTGTCACGAGTTCTTAAATCTGAATGACATTTGTTTATTCCATCCTTTTTTTTTACATGCTGTGTGTGTACGTAATGATAATGAAATTGCATCAAGTAATTTTTTATTTATTTATTTTTTATCTGAATGTACACCACTTATTATTTCAGGTAAGAATATTGTACTGTATGCTGCGTGATGATCATGCGATAAGGTATTTTATTTATTTGTGCAAACAACTTGCAAACTGCTATTCATGGCTCGGAGAGGAAATCAACCGAAAAGGGGTATTGATCAGACTTCTTCAAAGAGTAAAAAAAAGGACCCAGATGTTAAAGGTTTTGTTGATGAGCTTCTAAGTGGTGAACATCTTAAGTCTCCGCTGACTGACTGTGCTAGTAGGACCTCTGCTGCAGGAGATGGGGGAAAAAAGAACAAAAAATCTAAAAATGTTTCCAAGAAAGGTGAGCTTAAGGTTGATGGTGTAGCATTTGGCTCCTCAGTCCCTGACAACAGTGTCTCTGGAGAGAGTATGGAAAAGCTTTCAAGGGACTTTAATACATCACATGTCAGTAACGGTAGCTCAGGAAATCATGATGGTGCTGATAATCATAGCGTAAATGGATCTTTTATAGCTGGTAGAACTGATAAATTGGAGATTTTTCGTATGATGGTACTTGAAAACCTGAGACATTATGCCCTGTCTATCTTAAGGATATCTCGTGGATGGCTGGAAAGGCAACAACCAGTTTTCGCTGCTGTAGTGAGAAATGTTTACAGAGTTCGTAAGTATATACAATTAAAACTTGTTCACACATATCCTGTTGTTCTGAAGTGGCTTTTCCATCTCGGCAACATTCTGCTCCTTGTGTCAATGGTTTGGTTGGATTGTGCTTTTCGTGGCATGGACTCCTTTCTGCGGATGGGAACAACTTCCTTCTTTTCTATCCTGTGGTTCAGCATACTTTCCGTCATTGCAATGATTGGGATGTTCAAGTTTCTATTGGTGTTGGTAAGCCCTTTGTTCACCTATATCATTGTCTAAACTTTAAACTGGGTCCTTTTCATTATACATTTATAAGAATTATATATATATATATATATATATATATATATATATATATATATATATATATATATATAGTTATTGACCCGGCAATGCCCCGGTACATTATACATTTATAAGTTTGATCAAAATTAAGTAAGAAAGGTTAATGTTGAACAATATTTATAAGTGAATGAAAAATATAATAATCTTTCATTAATATATACAAGATATGTCAAATTTAAATTGGTAGGTTATACATATGAATAGTTTTTCAAGTAAACTAAACATTATTATAGAAAATTAAAGTCATGTCAATGAAGAACTTTCGAAGTGACTAAACATTACTACAATGCAATGTGGTGAGAGAAGGGTGATGACACATAGGGTGACACATGGTGCATATGTGGCACTAAATCATAAGGAAGGGTGACACATGGCGTTAGCAAGTTGTCCATATGAATTTTAATAATATTATTATAAATATAGCTATAGATTCCATGCTTTCTTCTGCTCAAGGGGTTTGTTCAAGTGTGTTTCACGGGCTAATCTAGATTTAACATGTACATATGAGGGGTTGTTCGTACCAAATTTAAAGTGAATAATATTCGCCTCTGATCTTTTGCAGCTATGTATTTTTCTATCTTTAATTACCCCACAAAATAAAAATTCTGTATCTGTGAGGTCATCAAGGAGACAGGGACATCCTAAAGGAGCGTACTTGAGCATTGTCTAGAATAATGTGGCTAGATTTTGACATTAGTGAAGTTGTATGGTCTTCCAACTGTTTTAAGAACCATATTCACTGAATGTTGATGTTCATATTCGCTTGAAGGAACAATTTTTAATTTGCTTCCATGATGAAAATGCAACTACAGTACCCATGTTTACCTTATGGGATTATAGGATGTACCACTTCCTTAGTGACAAATTTCTATGCAGGCTTTTGCTGCATTAATTGGAGTTTTGGTGGGCTACATCATTTCATTGTTGGTAATCTTGATTACTGGAGGAGTATTCCTATGGATATATGGAAGTTTTTGGACGACATCTCTTGTCATCGTTCTTGCCGGTGATGGCTCTTAATCTTTTCACGGGTTCGAATTGACTTTATATCTTGGAATATTCAACTATTTTTTCCATAAATTTGACATTCTTCTGGTTCACGTAAACTATGCAGGATTGGCATTTATATTGAGTCGTGAACGCATTTCCTTATCAGTTCTTACTGTATATTCAGTATATTGTGCTTGGGCATATGTTGGATGGCTTGGGGTGCTTTTGGGTTTCAATCTGTCATTCATTTCAAGTGATGCACTTATATACTTCCTGAAAAATAACATAGATGAACGGAAAAGTAAGTCATCTGAACGAGCAGATGGAGTTCAAGGTGATCGAAGCTTTTTTAACGGTGAAGCACAGTTTCAGTACCCGGACGTTGGTTCAGGAAAGTCAATGGATCGTAATGCTGGTGTTGCTTCTACCAGTGGGGCTGATTCTGAGATTACATCTGAAGATGAAGTTGTTCGTTTGTTAAATTGTACTGATCACTACTCAGCATTGGGCTTGTCTCGGTATCAGCAAGTAGATGAGTCTGTACTGAAGAAAGAGTACAGAAAAAAGGTACAATAATGTTCTGTGTTTGTGTTATAGATTGATCTCAGCTTAATGTAATAAACGCAATTACTTATAATTAAGGTCGAATGCTTGAGTATTTTGATTAATGGATGATTGAATTACAACGGATAAGCATAACTTGAGGTTATGAATCTCACAGTAGCTTTATGCTACAAATCTCTCTAGTGTTTACACTCAATTTTCTGGATGATTTCTACTACTGCTACATTACAATACTTATACTCAAGGCATAGATAATACATGTGACCTTAATTAACTAAAACAGAAACCCACAATAGTCATGATTAAAGGGAGCTGCTTTCTTTTCTTAACTTCCCTTTAATTAGCTTTGTCTTGTTGCTCATTGTTCCTTCCAACAATTGACCTTTGCTGTCCCTGTTTTGCGCGCCTGGAATACACCAAAAGTGGTGGTTCCTTGGAGCCGTTGACCCCGTTGACCCTGCTGACCCAATCCATTACAGTTTGCTTTTGGGTGATGGGTTTATAACCTTATATGTGTCTCCATATGAAATTGATTACCACTTGCACTATTTTGATGTCCCAAAAAGTTGCCACCTTTCCTTTAATAAAGTATAGTTTATGATTTGATTTCTTAATGTAACCTTACTCAAATTAAGTGCTGGGAAGATGATAGAAATAACACAACTGTAGTAATGAATATATGTGTAAAAAAGTCATACCATTAAGTTGTTAATCATGGAACATGGAAGGATTGTTTGGGATTAGTTCTCATTGTTTGGAGGTTCCCTGAGCACCATGCTTGTTTTTCTTTTTAACACTATTATTCTGCTTGTGTACAGCTCTTTAATACATACTTCCTTTTCAGTAAATTTATTTATTTATTTAATTTTATTTTATTTATTTATTTATTTATTTTTTTCATCAGGCTATGCTTGTTCATCCTGATAAAAATATGGGAAATGAAAAGGCTGCAGAAGCTTTTAAGAAACTTCAAAATGCATATGAGGTAATATACTCTCTGTTCTTTTGGTGTTATGCAGAGTTTAACTTTAGCTTCTTATAACTTGTTGGGAAGTTTAATGAAGTTGTATTGTTCTTATAGGTTTTGCTAGATTCTTTGAAGCGAAAAGCTTACGATGATGAACTTAGGAAGGAAGAGTTACTGAGTTATTTCTGCCGGTTTCAGCGTTCTTCTCAAAAGGTTTGATTTGTTTGTATAATTTTGATGTCCCTTTATACAGATTTAGTTCATCTTTGGTTACCCTATGATTTGT
The DNA here is from genome assembly GCF_948465745.1 of Chenopodium album. NCBI lineage: Eukaryota > Viridiplantae > Streptophyta > Magnoliopsida > Caryophyllales > Amaranthaceae > Chenopodium > Chenopodium album. The sequence continues at coordinate 47,346 of NC_137838.1, forward strand.
CATCTTAAGAGCAACTGCGATCAATAATAATCTGTTTGGATCTGACCAATGGAGTGTGGGAGTTCCAAATTTTTGCAGCCTTTTCCTTTCACCTCTATCTAACCTGAATCAGGATGGTTACTCACTCGTTAATAGACCTGCAAAAATATGTTATTTGAAGTAAAAAATGACTAGAAATAAAAAAAACCTGTAATTTTACAAGTAACATATTGATTCTAATAGAAATAGTGGTCTAGTCATAGAGTACTAAGTTTTAGTATTCTCGCGAAAAGGGAAAAAAGCCCCTAATAACAGAAATTGATTGTAATAAGATTCATGGTGCACTTCTCTGCTTTGGCTTTCCAAAGTTAATAATTTACACAATTTTCTTCATTAAACAATTCATTTTTATAATTTCAACATTCCAAGAAGAAACAAATTCATTGTCCCTTCATTTGGACTCACAACTTCTATTCAATTGGGAAACTTTCGGTTTTAACATGAGCTGATTTTGCAAAGAAACTTAAACTAAGCGTGCAATGTAAGTTTTTAGCCTTAATTTTGGAATATTTTGATTTGTAGAGTGGACGTCATGGCTTCTTTCCTAATGGTTTTGCACGCTCAGAGGGGGATGGAAAAGACCCTCTAGGGGAGGCAAGAAGAATTGCATGCAAGAAGTGTGGGAGCTTTCATATATGGTTCCAAACAAAGAAATCTAAATTAAAAGCAAGATGGTGCCAGGTTTGTGCTGTTTATCCTAGTTTTTCTATCACAGCTCCTGTAGAGAACAACTTACCTCTTTATTATTGATATGTATATGCTGATTGCGTATAAAATGCTGAAGGATTGTGAGGAATTACATCAAGCTAAAGATGGGGATGGATGGGTTGAACAGTCTTCCCAACCTTTGCTTTTCGGAATACTACGGAAGGTATTACAGACAACACATATTTATATCTTATGATGACATGGTGCTGATATTTAGTTTTACCTTATTTTCCGGTCTCCTCCCTTCTCTCAAAAGCATACAAAATGAAAAGACAAGGAAGATGTGTAAGCTTGTAGTAGAATATTATGTTGAATAAATGCTGAGTGTGAATATTTCTGTTTCATGCAATTGTCTCTCACATGAAAAAGATGCATTTATTTTTGCTCCAACTGGAGGTTTTTCATTTGATTTTGATGTAAACGACCTGCAGGTTGATGTACCTGTTGCATATGTTTGTGCCGATGGCAGAGTATATGATGCCACTGAGTGGTATATTTGTCAGGTATATATCCTAGCCCTTGTAGGAAACTCGGATTCATGATGTATTGGAAATATTATCTGTAATCAATATTTTGGAATTCAGGAAGAAAATTTCAATTTTTTGTTCCCTGCAATGATGCTATGAATACTGGTTCATTCTTTGCAATCTTTGCATCTTCCATGAGCTTGACTTTCTACTGCTGCAAATTTTCATTGTAGGGATTGAGATGCCCGGCTAACTCACACAAACCAAGTTTTCATGTTAACACTAGCATAACAAAGAACAGTTTTGGGAAAGGATCGTCTACATCACATAGAGGTGGTGGGGCGGAGGCAGCAGCAGCAGCAGCAGCAAATATGGAAGAAAATATGAGTGAGGAAGAGTTCTTTGAGTGGTTACAGAACGCTATGCAATCAGGAATGTTTGAGAACTTTGATGGGGTTAATCCGAATGAGAGTTCACAAAGTAGCACCAAAAACGACACAAAAACTGGTAGTGCAAATACTAGTGGTGGTGGTAGTGCTAGCAGCAGTAGGAAAAAGAAAAAGGGTAAAAAACCGTGGTAAACTTAACCAATCTTCCTTTTATGGACCCATCTTAATTCCTGTGAGAGAGCAGGAGAGAGTGTAAATGAAGAGATTCGACATGTCGAATACCCGGTCTTGTAATGTGGTGTGAAAATGTACACTGCAATTGAAAAAGCCATGCGCAGGTTGTATATTTTCTGTTGTTTGACAGTCTTTAGATTATCATTATACAAGACAGAATGTAATGCTCTGAAAGAAATGGCTGTTCTGTTTTCCGGAATCGTAAGATCAACAGGCAAAAAAATATAGAAGTTTACCAACCTAGCCTTGTAAATTTAATTCTGATTTTCTTATATTATCTAATCTAATGCAACTTTAAAATGTCAAGTTAAGCGTTAGGAAATTTTGCTGCATATCACTATATCAGTAATTTGTCTGTGACCGAAGCTAGTTCTAAGCCAACGTGTTTAATCTTCAATCTTTTTAGCACTTCTTACTAGTTTTTGGCTGTGGAAAGTGTTGGGCCTCATTTGATTCATTCAAATGCAAATCACTAATAAATGAAATATATATGTGCTCCTAAATTTTTTTTTATAAGGGATAAGGGAAATAATATAGTTATAAGGGTTATAATAAGTAGGATAAATCAATAAAATGGAGTAACATTATATCAAAGTACACATGATGTTGTTAAATTGATATGAACTTTGCACCAAATTCTAAAATATACTTTGTATAAAATACTTATCACTATACATAATACTCCGTACATGTAATACATCCATCATTAACAAGTTTTATACTTCCTCCGTTCTATTAATATTGCAACAAAGAGGAAATTACGCATCCTAAAACACATTTTATACGCTAAATATCAATAATTGTATAAGAGTAAAAATTTAAAAAGTTGATATTATGAAAGTATTTTATGAGACGAATCCAACAAGATCTCACGTGACTTGCTAACGTATAAATCATATTATATGGTCAAATAAGAATGATGAATAGTACAAAAAGTTTATTGTTGCAATATTAATAAAAAGGAGAAATTATTGCACAAGTCAAAAGGCTATCGCAGTTAGTTCTAAATCATCTCTAGTAAGTTAGTAACAATAGGTCAATAGTATCCCTATTTTTCCTACTCCAGTAGAAGAAGGCGCGCTCCCAGTGTTATCCATATTCCACAGGCAACCCCCAATTCTCCATTACTCAATTCCAATGGAGACCCTTTTTGGTTCATCCTCCAAAGCTACCACTTTTCTCTCTCCTCTCCCTAAAAATTCATCTGGGTTTTCTTCGTCGCACAATTATTACTTCAAATTTCGAAATGGGTACTCATCTTTTGGACCAATTTCATCAAATAAGGTACTTTTTAGAAGGTCATTAATGGTGGAAGCTAAAACGGGTGACGATAAAAAGAGCAAGAACAATAAGATTGACTCTCATAATTTTGCTCCTAAACCTGATGAAGCTATTGGCCCTTTTCCTGAAGCTGTCTTACTTAGAGAGGTTTACTTTCAATCTTTTCATTAATTTTGCTTCCTATTTTGTAATTTCTATTTGTAATTGTGTATTTGAAATTGTTTGTATTCTTAGTTTCGGCATAATTTTATGATATTTGAGGGTGTTTTTGTTGAGTAATTTGTTAGCTTCTCAAATTTATTTAGCTGGATCCTAATTTCTGCGTAATGAAGTTGGAAATTTTGATTATCGTTAATTATTTCTGTACATGTAATTGATTTTGTAATATTTTTGTCTTCCTCGGGTGAAGTACTTTATAGGTTAGCATTGGTTATACTATGTTACTTGGACTTAGCTACTTAGACACTGGTACATGTCTAAGTGTTGGACTCAGATATTATGTGAAAAGTTTTCATGATTTTGGCCCAAAGTTATGTTTTGAAGTGTCATTACCCATGTCAGTTTGTTAGAGATATGACAATGGGTACTTGGGTGAAATGAAGAGTCTTGGTAACGAAGTTGTGAGCTCAAAAGTGTGCTCACAATTGATGTTGCTGGAATTTCTAGATTGCTTATTATAGTTGAGTGATGACTTCAATGTTCGATTTCATAAGTAAACTCAACTAAACTACTTATATATTTCCTTGTGTTTTTCAGAAAAATGTTCAGGATGATGGTAGAGCTCTGCCTGAATTTGCTGATGATGAAGAGCGTAAGTGATTTAAATTTGAGATTCTGTCCCTTTGTGTAAAATAAGTTTAGCTATGGCTAAATCTATCTGTTTCTTTTGCAGAAGAACTATTTGAATTTCTAAACCTTCAGCTGGAAAGTGATTTGAATGTTGATCAGAGTAAGCCCATTCAACATTTCAGTTTATTAGTCCATTTGAGAATTTATGTTGGCTATCAGTAATTCAGTATTTCACAACTTAAAGGCCACAGTCCACAAGGCTACAAGTGATGTGAAAGACTATACATGTACTCCTCTTTGTTACACATCCCCCAAATGAAAAGAATAAAATCGACGAATGATGTTGCTCGAGTGGTAATATTGCTATTACCCTTCTTGTTTCTGGCCATTTTTTTTTTCAGTCCGCGTTGATTTTTTACTTGCCAATGCCATGTACTTTTTTGTAGTTTTTGACACGGTGATAAAACAGCTATAGTATACATTTTATTGCAATTGAACAGATTAAAATTAACTAACTAGCAGCTCTAAAACAATGAAACTGAAGTAAGGGAGTTCCATGTACCATATATTCGTCTTATTTTTTTGTTCTGTCCGGACTCTAGATTATCTTGCAAGTTTGTGTAGTCAAATTGCACATTATTTTGTGTGGATTCACCATGTTGCTGGTACTTGTATTTATCAAAGAATAGAGCTATGAACAATTGAACACCATCTCCAAATTTAATAGAGGAATAATTTGACTAAAAAATTTTAGTTATAAAAAGTTAATATTTTCCCTAAAGAACTTTTCTCCTGTCCAACTAAGTGGACTTATTGCTGTGTGAAGCTGGAATCAAAATGAAGCCAAAATCAGTTGATTTGTTTTAATAAACCCTTGTGTTTTTGTAAAAAAAAGTTTTTTTTTTTTTTTTTTTTTTTTTGGGGGGGGTGGGGGGGTGGGGGGGAGCCTTTATTAACTGAGAGTTGATCTAAATACATTATCCTAGGAGTTCTTGCCTTCCTCATAGATATTTCTAATGGAATGCGCACCTGTGCAAGTGCCTGTACTGCTATACAATCACTAGTTAAGGAAAGATGAAGGCAGTAAAGAGAGAATAATGAAGAAACAAAGATACTTCTGATTTCTTCTGACATTTCTTTTGCTGTTTTTATGTAATTATCCCCTGTTTGGTTTCACGCATAGAAGTACTCTTACAACGTTACAAGTCTAGAGCTAATACTGCGCTTCTTTATATGACCTTCAGAAGCTATATCCTCATCTATATTTTCCCTTGTCTGATACAGTGCGTCACTATGAAGTGGTTTATTTAATCCATCAAGACTATAAGGACAAGGTTGAAGATGTGAATTCCAAGATACAAGGTAATTAATTGCTATGTATTTCTTTTTATATCAAACATTGCCTTTAGTGTCTGATGGATTTCTTCTCTCATTTTTGACATCAATGCTTGCTATTGCAAACTTGCAATGTGCTAAGTGGGCCATGCCTGTTCAATTTCCTTACTGTTGGAGAACTTGAACCATTCCATAAAGCTCAGTAGAAGATTTATGGAGTTACATGTCTGATGTCTCACTACAAATGTCATGTGCATTAATGTCTGTTTGAGTTTCAACAAAATTAACACTTTAATAAATGTCTTTTTTTTTCCTGAGAAAAGGCAAAAATTTTATTTATCAACTAACACCAATTGCAATCGGTTATTAATGCAATTTTGAAACCATCTTTTAGTTTGATTGGCATTTTTGTTTGAAAATTGAAGTTTGCTAATGTAAATGGCATGAAGCAATTTTTTTTTGAATTTTTTTTATTATTATTTAAATGACAGGCATAGTGACAGGAAACTAATTAGTTTGATGAAGGAAAATTTGATCCTACTGAGTTTCAAATAAACAGATAAGGACTGTTTGTTTTAGAGGGTTTAGACTACAGTTTAAGTGGTGCTATTGGTTTTAACATTGTATGTCTCACAGTGTCACACTTTGCTCACTCTTTCAGATTCATGCATGATTTAGGTATATGATTCTGCAATATTATTTCCTTTGTTTATTGAAAAGAATGCTGCATCAGCTACCCTTGAATTTTTAATCTAGCAATGGCATGATTTGGTTGTAGTTTAACACAATGTGACATAATTCATATATATCTTAGAAATTGAGCTCTCTTGTAGGCCTGAAATGTTTCTTAAACTCGACAGTGTTCCTCATAGCACATACTTTTGCAGACTTTTTAAGGGAGAAGAAAGGCAGAGTTTGGAGGTTTAGCGATTGGGGTATGCGAAGACTAGCTTACAAGATACAAAAGACAACACATGCCCACTATATATTGATGAATTTTGAGCTGCCAGCCCAGTGGATAAATGACTTCAAGCAGATGTTAGACCAGGATGAGAGAGTGATTCGTCATCTTGTGATTAAAAGAGAGAAGGCGATCACGGAAGATTGCCCACCCCCTCCGGAGTTTCATACACTACGAGCTGACATGACAGATGAGTTTGAAGTAGACTACGATGATGATGATGATGAGTGGTATGATGAGGATGACGAAGAATTTGAAGGCGATGAAGATGATACCGCTACTAATGAAGATGTTAACAACAATTATGCTATCAAAGGGACTGATAATAAGGGCAAAGAGAACCTAAAACGTGAGCAGGCAATTAGATAAGACCTCAGTATGTATTATCTTAGGATTGTGCTGTCAGAAAAGCTCAGGACATCAGACACAACTGCTAGAACAAGCCCTGACCATTTTTGTTCAAGAATGCTGGTAACTGTCTGATGGTTATCTCAAAGAGAGATCGATTAATATAATTATGCATCCTTGTGGTTGAAGCACATGAAGCGTGATATGCTTCTACTGTATTTGAATATGATAACGTAAAGCTGTAAGAGTAGCTGATCTGTTTGTGGACTCCCCTGTGGCCCTGTAGCACAATTTATGTTTGTCATCTGCTGCTATTATGCTATGTGCCTATTTATTCAATACGAAGTATTTTGGTTGATTTATTCAAGTAGCAATCTTTAGCAGTCTGACCACTGCACTACCTGCTTTGTGACAGATCAAAACTACATAGATGTATGCATGCTTTTATGAGCGAGTGTGACAGATCAAACCCTAAATAACACTCGCTTTGTGACAGATCAAACCCTAAATAACACTCGCTTTGTAACAGATCAAACCCTAAATAACACTCGCTTTGTGACAGATCAAACCTACATAGATGTATGCTTGCTTTTATAAAAGTACTTCCTGGAAAATACAGTTCAAAGCTCTAGATACCAATGCTTGATCCCTGGAGAGATAACACTCAACCAATAATTAAGAAAGCTACTTAACTTTCTGAACCTAGTTTAAAATATTATAAAGCAGCATAGGTTTGCCTGAAATTGAACACAACTAAGAAGCCTTAGCATGCATAGTCAATGCCCCACTATCATGCCTTCTAAACCATGTATTATTGGCTCTTGGATGATGAGCTTATAAAAGAAGACGATTTCATGCATATTATAACGCAGCATAGGTTTGCATATGAAGAAATTATGTAAGGTAACTGATCATACAAACTACACAGCCTCCATAAGACTTCCTTAGCTTAACAGCAGTAGATCACAAATTTCCAGCAAAAATGACACAATAATTCACCTGTCTAATTATGAATATCAAAACTTTGACCAGTGTACTCTAAATGAAAATATGTCCTACGGAGTACTTTAAAAATAAAATTCCAGAAAACAAGCACTTGTATTAGTTATCCAACTCACTAAGGATAGCTCATATTTAGGTAGACAAGATTTAATAGAAATTAATGCTTCTAGGATAACAATTCATACCCTGTAAGGCTGTAAGTTGTAATGGACAGTCATGTTTCAATCTTCAGTATTTAAAATTGCGGACAGCTGTTGTTTCTCTTCACATGATATTTCTGAAAGAACAAAAGAGTATCAGACATTTGCTGAGATCCTCTTTCTCATAGTAACATTAATGAGAGAGACTAGAAACATACCCTACCTTCTAACCTGCTCCAAATTATCTGAATGCACCAGCTAGAACCAACAGCAATACCCGGGATTTGGTTCAGATGGCAAGATTAACTCTAAGAGTCATCCCTTGACAGTCTTAATTTCCACAGAATGTATGTAATTTGTTTTGAGAGGAAAGGGCTGCAAGATTATCACAGTACAGTAGGGCATTTTCTATGTACACAAAAACTAAAAACTCTGTTACAAACTTAGAGCTATAGGATGTATATCATTCCCTAAAAGGATTAGGTTGCTAGAATATTTTCCCATTGTCATAGTAAAAAAGCCAAGGTAGTGATTCTCAACCCAATATACCTTAGCACAGAAGGAATTAGTGCACAGAACTTCTGTGTGAAAGTCCTGCTACCATATCCAGTTTATTTATTGATTCTTGGTAGAAAATGTCAGATTTGCTGAATAATGTTCGAACTAAATCCTCCCATGAGGTAATATTTGGAGCAAATCCTTCATCCATCACCCTTTGAAGCAAAACTGTAGCATTATCTGTATCATTCCATTTACAATAGCCACATACAAGACAAGTATAAGAAACCAAGTCTGGGCGCCATTCTCCTGCCTTCATTACATCCATTAGTTGAATGGCTCCGTTGATGTCACCATGCTGACAGTAGGCATTAATTAGGGTGTTGAAAGTAATTTTGTCAGGTTTATTTCCCTTTCTCAACATTCTTCCTACCACCACCAGCGCTTCTTTAAACCTACCCAGTTGACAAAGACCATGTATAGTCGTATTGCAAGTTGTTAGATTCCACTTGATCTCCAGTTTTTCCATCTCCCTAAATAGCCCAAAAGCCTCTTCCAAACAGTTTGATTTAAAAAGGCCATCCAAAAGCTCATTGAATGTAGTTGTGTCAGGTAAACAACCATACCTTCCCATTGAAGTAAAAACCTTTAAAGCCCAATCAACTCGTCCACCATGGCATAGTCCTGTTATAAATGTGTTAAATGTCAAAGTATTAGGGGTGCACTTTTCCTGCATCATACACTCAATGAGATCTTGAGCCTGATCAAACATTTCAACTCGACAAAGGGCATCCACCATGCATGTATATGCGACAACATTGGGTTGACAACCACTTCTTATCATCCGATTCCATATTTCAGATGCACCTATCAAATCCTTGGACTTTGCGAAACCATCTATAAGGGTACTGTAGGTTGTCACATTTGGTATACGATGTCTTTTTTCCATTTCATGGAGAAGTGCTACGGCTTCAGCCATGGAACTATTTGAGCAAAGACCGTGTATCAAAGTGTTATAAGCAACTGTATTGGGCATAACTCCCACCCTTACCATCCGATTCCACACATCACACCCTTCATTCAGTCTACCTCTAGAGACAAAACCCTTGATTAATGAAGAAAATGTATAAATATTTGGTTCACATCCTCTGAAAAACATCTTCCCTAAAATAGCCATAGACAACTCAACCATCCCAGCATCACATAGAGCATTAATTACTATTGTATATGTTATCTCATTCGCATCAACACTTTTTTCAGCCATTTCATTCAACAAAGCAAATGCCTCCACAAAGTTGCAATCTCGACAATACCCACTAATCAAAGCATTATAAACCGGTACAACCGCACCAAAAGACTCAGCAATTTCCTTAGCTTCCTGGACCTTCCCACCCTTACAAAGGGATGATACAATTGTTGTATAGCTCACATCATCGGGGGCACAACCCTTATTAGACATTTCCTTAAGGAGTTTGCGTGCACCATCTACATGACCATTTTTACACAATGCTTTCAAAAGCACATTATAAGTAAACACATTAGGTTCAACCCCATCTTTCTTCATATTACTATACAGGGGATTAATCATCTTAAACCTATTCTCAGCAAGCAAAGCATCCAACAAATGATTATAAATCTTAACCGTCGGCTTACAATCTAAATCTCGAATCCTATAAAACATTTTCAAGGCCTGCTCAGCTAAACCCATATCCTTATAATAACTAATCAAATCAATAAACAACTCCTCAGAACAATTAACACCCTCTAATTTCATCTGTTGCAACAAATACTGAACCCCATCTAAATCCCCATGTTTCCCAAGCTTTTGAACCATGATTCTATAAGTTTCAGGGGTGTGTTTGAAAGAATTTGAATTGGAAATATGCTTAAAATAGCTCAAAGCTAAGCTAATATCAGATTCTTTTCTCAAATTCTTAACTACTGTATATTCATTGAAATTGTTTTTGTTGGTTTCAAGGTAAGGTTTAGGATCAGGAATTGGATTTCTTTTGTTAAGAAGAAATGGAATTGAGGGTTTTTGAATTTTCAATAATAAGGAGCACCCATCTTTCAGATACATGTTTATAATCAAAAACTCGAATTGGGAACAAAAGTTAAGCAGAAATTAACACACTTGGCCAGAAAATGGGGAGTTCTGAAAACTGAGAAATTGTTACCTGGAATGGGAAGCTGGCTGTGTTGGGTTTTCAATTGCTGGCGACCGGAGAGTGTGGACTTCAACTTTGCAATTAACAAAGAGGAAAATTTGCAAATTGCAGCCATTTAAAGTTCGTATTTTGCAAATTGCAGCCATTTAAAAAAAATTGCAAATTGCAGCCCAAAAGTTCATATAAATTGTAAATTGCACCCCGATTCAATATTTTCATCGGTTTACAAGTTGAAAAATCTTTCATTAAGGTTTTAGGGGTCATTTTAGGCCTTAAGGGTCCGTATTGAGCTCGGAATTAGAAAAAAATAACGCAAATATCTCGTTTTGCGTAACAAAAATGTATCGATTTGTGGGAAACTGTAAATATGAGACACTTACGTTATTTTTTGCTAATTCCGAGCTCAATTCGGGTCCCTAAGTACTAAAATGACCCCTACAACCTTAACTGAAGATTTTTCAACATGTAAAACGATGAAAAAATTGAATCGGGTTGCAATTTACAATTTGTACGAACTTTTGGGCTGCAATTTGCAAAAAAAAATTTAAATGTCTGCAATTTGCAAAATACGAACTTTAAATGGCTGCAATTTGCAAAATTTTCCTAACAAAGAATGAAGGAATGTATAATTGTAGAACATAGTAAACCAAACTTGAATAAAATTCACTTTATTCAAGTTGGCTGAGGTAAAGGCTCTAGAGTATGGGCTAGAGTTGGCAGCTAGAATGGGCCCAAGCAAACTGCAAATTCAACTTGACAGCCAAGCTTTAATGTTAACATTAAAGAATGCAAATCCTTATGTAGGTGAAGCAGTTCATAGCATTGCAAGGTGCAAGAAGATTTTAGAAGAAACTAACTGGCAATTCGAAGTTCATCATATTTACCGAGAAGCTAACAGAGCAGCTGATTTGCTAACCAATCAAGGAGTGTCTCAGAACAACAACATAGAGTTGATTCAAGTCCCCCCTTTAGCTTTAGGGAGAATTTTACATGATGATGTCGTAGGTGTGGCTTTATCACGTTTTGTTCCCCCGTAGTTCTTTTATTTTAGTTTGTTTCCTCGGGGCTTTGCCCCTCATTTGCATCAAAAAAATAAAATAAAATAAAATAAAATTCACTTCGCCTAAGTGGAGGTAATTTCATGTTTTTGTTATTTTCAGTGAGTGGGGGCAAGATTGTAATTTTCAGTAAGTGGGGGCAAGATTGTAATTTTCAGTGATGACAAAAGTCGCTTTTATTATTATTATTATTATTATTATTATTATTATTATTTTAACGAAAGCGATAACAGAAGTTAACTTTGTGAATAATGACACTAAGGTCTTAATAAGGAGGCTGGGGATTTAAAAGAGCGTTATGGGTGATTTTAGAAGCTTCAATAGTGATTTCAGAAGCTCAAAGTCCGTTTCATTGGAGGAACACAACACCTCTATCCTCTAGGATTGACCATGTCCTTTATTTTTCCCTTTTTCTTAGAATTTTCGTTTAATTTGGGGGCGAAGTCGCCGAAAATGGTGATGGAGAAGAAGAAGATGGAAGTGTCGGTGTCGTTGAAAATGGTGAAAATGGTATTTTTGATGGAAGGTGAGGTGAGTACGGATGATGAAGATGAAGGCGAATAGAAAGAGGAGAGAAGAAGGTGAAGGTGGATGCCTGGATGGGAAAAGAAGGAAGAAGAAGGGACGAAGAAGATGATATAAGAAAAAACAGTGTTAATAAAATACTCCATATTAATAAATATACTTTTATTTATATTTATATCATTAGAGAACATTCAATCCCAACATGGCTAATTATGGCGCGCATGATGTTCCATTGTTAGCCACCTTAGTAAGTTCAAAATTTTATTATAAAAATTGCATGCTGATTGATATTAATATGCTATTAGTATTTAGTACTAATAATTCTTAATTATATTCCCTTTTAATCTCCATGTTTGCATGCATCTATTATTTTCCATAAACCCTCATGCCCTCATTAATTAGTAATAATTTAATCATTTCACAAATTAAATATACTTAAGCTATTCAAAATTTCAAACTACGGGCATGTTCTCTTCAACTTAATTTCAGTTCAGTTCAGCTCCATCGTTTCAGATCAGTTCCATCAGTTCAGTTCAGTTTCTAATTTCCTTCTCTCATAAAATATTCATTTCAGTTCAGTTCAACTCCAATCAGTTCAGTTCAGCTTAGATCAGTAAATTAAATCACAACATGCCTCTACTACTCGAACTGAAAAAAGCCTCAAGCTTATCACTTCTCGAGTTTTCATACTAAAAAAAAAAGTTCTTAGGTTCACCAGTATTATTATGTTATTATTCACATATGAGCATAAGTACTTGCCTATAACCTATATATACCTCATAACAAGAAGACAAGGTTGGAGTTACCCAATATCATTTCTAATCAAGTTTTGGTTACATATAAAAAGTTACGTTTTAATACTTTATAGTACTTTCGTAACATACAAGATAAGAGTTACCTTTAATTGATAATTTCATCTCTAACCAAATGTTTGTTACATGCGAAATCAAATATGATATATATTTTGATAGTTTATAGTACTTTCGTATCAACAAGATCAAACTTTTGTTACAAATATAAAGTAACGTATGTCTTAATACTATTATCATGGTAATATTTATCGTAGCAAATTAAACTACTCATAATAGGTCGGGGGAATTATTATTTTAAAATCTCACCGTCATAAATGGAAGACAAACATCCATATAATAATAAATTAGACCCAACAAATTGAGATCAGATTTTGCCAAAATAAATGGCAACTGCAAACTACACTATCTTCTTCTTTTTTTTTCTTTTAGGGAACTACACTACCTATATACATGCCTAAACGCAATAAATCTAAAAGTATGACCAAAAATAGTCGTAAATTAATATGAAGTATTTCGTATAATCCAAGATATAATCCAAGAGGCATAAACTTAGGATCTTGACTAAGCATAAATGTAACAACCTCAAATCCTACAATTTTTACACGTACAATTGCTTACGTTAGAGGATTTTGTTCCCATGTATATATAAATATAGGTCCCATTATTCTCATTTCTCATCAACTATAACACATTACATTACCTTAGTACTTATTTTAGAGGGAGCTTAGGTTAAATTAATTAAAACTGTATTAATTAACCTTAAAAAAATGGCATTGCCTTTCACCTTAAAGTTGATAGTAATACCTTTTCTTATTTTAATTAATGTATTATGCTTATCGAAAGGTGTTAGTAGTTCATCAAAAATTGTTGAACACCAAAGAAAATCGGTACAATCCAATATTCCAACATGGGATACAAATTATTTGGAGTTCCCATTGAATTTGGAATACTTAGAAGCTGAGTTTTTCTTATGGGGTTCTATTGGAAGGGGATTAGACACAATTGCCCCTGAACTTGCGGAGGGAGGTCCTCCTCCAATTGGAGTTAGAAAAGCCTTTCTTGACCCTTTCACTAATGATGTTATCGCCCAATTTGCCCTCCAAGAAGTTGGTCATTTAAGGTTAGTTTCATTGTAATTAATATTATTATTATTTAGATTAAAAATAATTACAAAACTTATCATATGTTCATGATCAGCAAAATTTATATTCATTAAAAAAAATGATCAGTAAAATTTATCAATTTCATGTTAATATTGAAATTTTGTACGTACATGCATAATCAATTCCACAAACCATACTTCACTTACCTCAACTAACTAGAGAGCTAAGTAACCATCCAAGATAGACTTTTAAACAAAATGGACTATAAACATGCATAGGATATTGTTCAATTGATCGAAAGTTAAGATTATTCGTTTTAAGATGAAGACCGTAAAAGATCAATTAGGTTCAAATTGTTAATTTCACTTTATATAGTCCCTTTTTTCTAAAGGTGATGATTTATTTGTGTGTAGAGCAATCAAGGAAGTGGTGAAGGGATTTCCAAGACCAACATTGAATCTAAGTAGTGCACAATTTACTGAAGTGGTGAACTCAGCATTTGAACACCCACTCTTTCCACCATTTGACCCTTATAGAAATTCAATAAATTACCTTCTTGCCTCTTATTTGATTCCCTACGTTGGTCTTACTGGTTACGTGGGCACTATTCCCAAGCTTCTTTCCGTTGAATCCAGAAAAGTATGCAGTAGCTAGTACCTGTATATGTTTTCCTTCTTCACTACTTAATTTTTGGCCTTTATTTTGATTTGTTAGTCTATTTATTCTATTTAATAATTAACTATCACGTCTAGCTAATTGCACGTACGCGATACATGCTTTATATTTTAAATTATGTATACGACAATCATGTTAAAAGTGTAAGATTGTAAACGTAGTTTACCTCTAATATGTGTATAAACAACTTCATAACTCGATAGTGTTTATATTGCTTGTTGACTGTTGAGCATTCACAATCTTTATCTTACAAGGGTCATATAAAAGGAAATATATGTACACAAAATTAATTAGAGAAAGTGGTCTATTATTTTGAGATGAACTAATATAATATGTTAGTGATCTAAGGAATACGTACTAGATTACTTCATATTACATACTTAATTGTATGTGCTCTTAAATCTTAACTAGTTTTTTGGCCCGGGCGCTGCCCTGGGTCATTGTATGCATATAAAAATACTATATTAAAAAGGAAAAATTAGAAAAAATAATCCCAACTTTCATTTATTCTGGAATAATCCGAACTTTGGGGGGTCTCCTTTTTCTTCAATCCCAAATACCGGTTACCGGTTGAATGAGTTATTTATTTATTTTTTTAATTAAAGTGACACGTGTCACGAATCAATTGGCTAAAAGAATTTTTAAAAAAATTTAAAAACAAATTAAGAACAAAACCCACCAGCCAAAGCCCAACCACCTAGCCAATCCGGCAACCGCCCATGTCAGCCACCTACATACATTGGTGGTTTTATAAAAACAATATCGACCATTTGTTAATTATTAATTAATATGAAGTAACTAAATATTATATCGTATCATTAAAATTTCTTCTAGTAACAAATTTCTTAGTTAAAAAAAAAACCTTTATTTAAATTTGGGTTACACATTTTAATACTTAAATATAAGTGTATAACTTATACTAAAGGTTGAGTAATGGAAAAAAATGAAATTAATTTTATAATTATATTGTTGTCAAAATATACACATATAAGTTGGCTATTTAAATTTTTGTATTTATGAACATGAATAACTCTTTTTAATACAACTTTATTATCATAAGATTTGTTGTTGGAGTAATGGTTAGAGTTTAACTTTAATGAAGATGAGGTCATGGGTTCAAATACTATTGCTCACAAATTATTAATTTTTGTGTGGAAACCCCTCCATGCATATTTTCTTTGACCTCCCATAAGCAACTTCACAACTCGATAGTGTTTGTTTTGCCTACCTATTGACTATTGAGCATTCACCCAATCTTTGTCTTATAAATATTTTTTTGGAGTTTGAATTACAAGGGTCATATTAAAGGTAATATATACTATAAAAGTTCAAAATTAATTAGAGAAAGTGGTATACCATTATAAGACGAACTAATATAAAATGTCACTTCTAATATGTCAGTGATCCAAGGAATACATACTAGATTACTTCATATTGCGTACTTCAAAATTGTATGTGTTCTTAATTACGTACTACTTCATATTTTGACCTCCCATATTTTCTTCCCCTTCCCATAAAACTAGCTAGTAGCAGGATTGCTAGCAGTGGAATCAGGCCAAGACGCAGTGATCCGATCATTGCTCTACCAACGACGATTACAAAGGGTGGTACCTTACAAAATAACTGTGCAAGAGTTCACGAACCGGCTTTCAAAACTAAGGAACAAGCTAGGGAGTGACCTAGGCTCAAGGGATGAAGGCATATTCGTGGACCAGAAAGACGGTGCAGAAGGCAAGATTAAGGGAAATATACTTGTAGGGGATGAGAACTCTTTGGGGTACCCTAGAAGTCCAATAGAAGTATTAAACATTGTGTATGGAAGTGGTGATCCGAAGAAAGTTGGTGGGTTTTTTCCTAAAGGTGCTGATGGTTACATTGCACAATCCTATCTTTAACCTAAGAATGTTACTTCGAATGATGATAGATTAAATTGATTGATTTTAGAAAAAATTGGCCGCAACAACACCAATTCAACTATGATAAAGGTGCGTGTAGCAGCACAACTTTTTAAGGGTGCGGCATACATCACAAACTATGTAATTGGGTGCACATATTAGCAAAAATGACTCTAATAAACTAAGGTTCCATGGAAAAAAGTGGAATATTAATTATTTATATGATTGTTAAAACATTATTTAAACTTATATGATTTCCCATCATGCTTGACTAAATTAGCCTTACTTTCTATCTATTTTTTTCATTTAAGCATTTCTTAACCTCCACCATTTTATTAAGCGGATTCCTTCAAAAAAAAAAAAAAAAAAAGTTGTGCTATTATTTTCCTTTGTTTGCATCTCCAATTACTTTTTCCTAATATCGATCTCACATGATTGACTTAGTTTCCTTTCCTTTTCCACTTAGTTAAATACTAAATTGATAAACTAAAAAAAAAAAAAAATCATTTGAATACCTTTATTCTATAAGATTTCAGGATACATAGGTAACTTTCTAATACCAAACCCCACAAAATGATTTTAAATACTTAATTCAAAACATAAAATTAGAATTGGATTTTAGGATATGCCAAATTGATTTTCTTGTTTTTGATGTACAATTGTGGAGGTTGAGAGAGCTAGAATAATTTAAAGGGAAAAAAATTAATTGTAATGGAAGAGAAACTAAGTCAATCATCACATGAGATGTTGAAAAAAGTAATTGAATAAACAAATGATAGAAAATAATGGCATTTTTTTTTTAAATAATTCAATTTAGTGGTTACTTAATTACATGAGATGGAAAATTAAGTAGAATGGAATGAAACAAAAAATGGTTTAAAAAAAAATGAAACAAAAATATATTTAAACAAAAAGGCATTAAAAATATTTAAGATTTCACTTTCATAATATATAATAAAAAATCTAAATTTTTCCAATGTCATTTATGTTGTTATGTGCACCCAAGTGCATAGTTTGTGATGTTTAGATTTCAGTGCACCCTCAAAAGGTTGTGTTGCTACACGCACCTTTGTCATAATTAGTGTTGTTGCGGCCAATTTTTCCTTGATTTTAAAGATGGTAATTATTAGGAGACTTTGTCATTTTTTCAAGGTTATTTTTATATATTTTTTTAATTTTATTATATCTACTAGTATATATTTTTTAAGGTTTATAGTTTAGAGTTTTGTCTAGAGATATAATTTATTCTGTATTTTGATTTTACAATGCAAGGATTTAGAATGTTCATGTTCATTTTGTTTTAGACAAATTTGTTAAGGTAAAGATTGAGCAAGTTATAAATTTTAGTGAGTTATTGAACTGGTGAGTAATTGATGAATACATATTATAAGTCTAACTTTGTGGAAATATATATAATGAATTAATGTTTATTGATGAGTATGTGGCATGTGGGTTAATAATAAGCCCCCAAACTCTTCATTAGTGCTTGTGAATTTACAAGGATTCACCAAGTTATGAGTAAATACTAAATACTGCCATCATTTTGAATTGATCGCAATATGAGACTTGACATACAATTTAAGGAAAAATAAATATAGAGTAGGCAAGACTCAAAGAGTTGTTATCAAATACATACAAAGTTGATGGAACCGATAAATAATGCATATGCATGATAATGGACTAGTGAATAAGGGATCTGAAATATATGTCCATTTTGATGTCGACATAATGATAATCATCATAAGTTTATCAAGGACCAGAAGTTCAATGAAATATGGATTTTCAAATCCACACTGTACAGTGCTTACATTATTTTGAGTCTTATGTTCATGTGCATATGTGAGTCATAGGTTAACAGATACTTATTGCATGTGTAGGAAGTTGTTAGATGCATTACTCACTGTATATTTTGTTCAATATTTTATCATGATTTCGATATCGCATATTGCATGCACTAATTTCTATATAATTATTGTGGTATGTGTGAATGTTCGTCCAAAATATAATATGACTTATTTACAACATTGATATGAACTTTCAAAGAGATATTTATATTTCAGTGGGCTTACAGTTGTGATGAAATTGTTAATGACATCGATTTAATATCATGTAAGAAAAGTTCCTGAAGAACTTATATGCAATGTATTTATAACCCTACAAATTTTTTATTTTGAATATTGTAATTTTTATCAAACTTTCGTTTACGTGACTACATCATTGACATCTCAACCTAAAGATTGAGCATATAAAAGTTAGTGAGATTTACTGTCTGTATTTGCAAGAGAAATATCATGTCAATTATGAAATGTCTAAGGAATATTAATACAACTATTAAATAAAGATTTGAAATGATGATTAGAGAAAAACACATGTATGGTGAAATGAAGACACTTTCACATGTTCATGTGAAGACTTGAAGATGCAATTTCAGTTTGGGAGGATCGAAGATCAACGAATGTTATTTTACCACATATGAGAAGATATTCAACTATATTGGATTCATTGATGCAAGACTAGAAGATATCAAGTTATGTATTCATCAGGGGGAGAAAATACGCGTTGCACTCTTTTTCCCTTGACCATGGTTTTGTCCCACATTGGGTTTTCCTGGTCTCAAGCATTCTTTCTCAGTTAGGATGTTTTCCCTTATTTTCACAACAACAAACAATTTATACATTTTTTTTACAATACAAATTATACAAGATTTGATGCGTGAAGATAATACTTGGGAAAAGGAAGTGTAAATTTAAACTTATACTCGTACTTTTAAAAACAGATTTACTCTAAATTATTAGAAAGTGTGCACGACCTATAATTGGACAATCTTATAAAGACTCAGCCCATTTATTTTTTATTTGACGGATATATCTCTTTAATAACTTTGGCGGGTCATAGCATAGGGATCCATAGAATTGCTCTCTCTCAGATTAGTGAGATATCCATTGAAGCGCACTCAACGTTCTCCATTGAAGCGCAGTTGGCGTGAATCTAGTTCTTGTATACCCCATTGAAGCAGCTTCTGACTTCTGAGGTAAGTTGTTTGTATTTGTTATCATCATATCAAATACCCCTAAAATTATGAGATCGATAATTGAATCAAATATCCCTAAAGTTATGAATCAAATTTGGTTGCTAATGTATTGCACAACACTTTAATGTTAGGATTTAAGTATGAAATCAGAGCTCTTTCCCTGGGCCCAGGGCTGCCCTGCCTCAGGGACGGGCCTGTTTTTAGGATGATTTGGTCAGAGATCGGAGATATAGATGAGTTTGTGGAATTGGGTATTTTCTGATTATGGTCATCTGAATGTGTGTTGGTATTTGGCTGCTCACATAGGAGACTTATGGAGCTTTTGAGCTTATAATCAAATAAGATTATTATAATAACATAGAAAAACCGAGGGGGAGGGACGGGAGTTGTTGGCCCGGGCATTCAAGAGGAGCTCGAGCTAATTTCTATAAACCATGCTATGATTCTGCCAATTTAGAGGAAAGGAAGTGAGAGTTTTGTCCGTAATATGACTAGTTTGTTGTTGACCTTAGATTTGTCCATGATAAACTTGCTGTTTACTATAGATTTGTTTTTTCTTTTTTTGCAGGCCGTGGTATTCGTTTTGTTATAAGAGAAAAGCATGTCTGCAGACGCTACATCCAGTGTATATTCCCAGAATCTTAAAGGGGACCTTAATGCACCTTACATCAATGCTGAGAATGTGCAGAGTAATATGAAAGTCATCTATTACAGGTACATTATCATAAGCTGGCAGGTTCTGGTTCTATTTCAGTTGTAGCCTCTTAAAAGTTATATTATCACTGGCATCACGCTATCACATCAAGGAAGAAATACGTTTGAATTATAGAGCAAGATGAAGCTTGTATGGTACATAATTTTGTAAGGAGAATGGATGTTGATTTTTGCACTAGAATAAGGCATATTAGGAACATTCGCTGTTTCTATAGGCTAAAATCAATAGGTTTAAATTTTGAATTGTAGCCTTTTAAGGCTAGACTTTCTAAGCAAGAATGTTTTGGAACTGTAGTGTTCATGTTGGTCAAGTATCAAACTCTACCAAAATGCCCTGTTAGCCTATTTTCTGCTCTGCATTGTTTGAAATCAGTAATCTTCCTGAGTCCTAAGTCCTAATTTCTCTGTGATTTTGCCCTCCTTCCCCTTTTCTTATCCCCTTTTGGCTTGACAAACACCACTCATACTGCTTATACTAAGATGGTCAAAGGTGACCTTAAGGCTTAACAAGTGAAACTTAGCTAAATTAGAAAAACATAAATCAACATCATAGAAATAAGGTTGCTTTCTTCCTTCTCTTCTTCTTAATTGATTTTGTCTCTTGCTCTTTGTTGCTTGTGTTGGCTCAAGTCTCTTCAAGTTTCCTCCTTTGTTGCCGTTGTTGTCCTTGTGGTTCGATTGCCGCATCTTGACCCTTTACGTGATCCATCACATTACCCGCCGCCTCAAGATTCACCTTGTCCTCAAGGTGGAACTTAGGGAGACGATGTGTCAGCCTCCAAAGTCGGTTCGCCGGCGAGGGTGATTGGTAGCCCAGCCATGGTGCATTGCATTTCTTGAGTCTTCCAGTTAATGGCCATCATCCCCAATTTCTCTAACCATTATATCCCCAAAATAAGATCGGCGTTCCCCAATTGTAAGGGAAAAAAAATTCTTCCACAATCGTCACACCGCCATCCATTTTCAAGGTCAACCTTTCACACACACCCATCATAGAAATAAAATTATGGGTTGCCCCCGGATCAATCATTACCACAACTCCCTGCCCCTCAACTTCTTCCTTTAGTGTCATGATTTTCGGGTTGGATGCATCCATCATGGCGCCAAAGAATCCTTTAATTGCCGCTCCACCCTCTACAATTTCAACACTTTCTTCTCCCTCATCATCGTCATTGGCCGCCACTGAGCTCCTTTCGCGCACATCGATGACCCACTCTCCATTGTTTGTCACAACGGAAACATAACCCTTTTGCTCATCGTTCTTGAAGCTTAGATTCTGTGAGCCTCCTCGTCTCATTGCTTTTGCTAATAGAACTCATTGGGCTTGGCAAGATTAATTGAACCTTGAGATTCTGGTGGGACCTCAGGCCATGTTTTTGCTGGTCTGGACTGTCTTGGGATTCCATAAGTCTGAATCAACCCAAAATTCCTACCTTTACCATTTGAGTTTGTGGGATTTAAGGACCTAGTTTTGACCCACTTTGAAATAAGCCCAATCCACTTCCACTAACATGACTGACCCTATTTCTCTCTTCAATCCTCCCTCCCGGATTCATGGCGTTCTCCAAGGTAGATGGGTTCAACGGAGTTCCGCCTTAATGTCATCCTTCAACCCATTCACGAACTGTCCCTTCATCAAATTTTCTGGCACATCTTCAAGTGGGAAGGCCATCTCGATGAATTTTTGCCGGTATTCCTCCACCGACGTCGTCTAAGTTACGGTTAACCACTGCTCGTGTATTGTTTCGGCGTGGGTTGGTCGGAACTCCTTCAATAATCGCTGCCTCAGGTCCGTCTAGAAAAGAATTGGTCGTCGCCTCTGCTCCTGTTGAAACCATTGCAGCGCCGGGCCATCCATCGCCACCACGGCCGCTGAAATTTTATCCTCCTCCATCAACCGATAGAAATCGAAATACATCTTAGCCCTCATGACCCAATTATCCTGATCTTTCCCTTCAAACACCGGCATGTCAAGCTTCTTGTGCTTCCATCGATGTGGCCACCCTCGCAGATCTCTTCTCCTGGCATTCCGAATTTGGGCGCACCTCGTCTTCTCGGTGTTCGTTTAGAATGTGGTGGCTCTCGGCCTGTGGGGGTCGCGGTTGAGGGTCTCCTTGAACCGCCTTCAACTCTTCCTGCAATTTGTCCACCTTTCTTCGATCAAAGGGCTTGATGTTCCATGTCGATACAGAACCGGTCTAAACGTCCTTCGAGTTTGGTGGAGCTATTCGCCAGCACCTCTTCCATCCTTTTCCTTTCGGCTTCAAACAAGGTTGAGAAATGTTCGGACATGGCGGCATTCACCTGTTCGGACATGGTTTTCCGGGCATCCGCCATGGCGGCATTCACGGTTCACCTCTTCCGCCACGCTCAGAGGCACCTTGGCCATCGAGTTTTCCCTCGATCGTCGTCAACCTAACTCAATTTCCTCCACCTTTTAATCCAACACGTCTGCGCACTGCGACAAAGGTACCATCATTTTTTTTAATACTTCAGATATCATAGTGGAGGTTTTCGGCCTATGACCACCAGAAATGTTGCTCTGATGCCAAGTTGTTATGGACTGGGTTTGATTAGACGAAATTCATTCAAATTAGAAGAAGGACTGGTTGTTTATAGAAGCAATCGAAAGCTTACAAGTGATAGTGGTAGTAGCTTGAAGCTACAAGTCTCCAAGCAACTTGAGGTTGCAACTCTCTAGTGTTTGCCTTACAATTTTCTGGATGCCTTTCTACTAACACTACTCATACTACTTATACTAAGATGGTCAAAGATGACCTTAAGGCTTAACATGTGAAACTTAGCAAAATTAGAAAAACATAAATCAACATCATAGAAATAAGGTTGCTTTCTTTCCTTCTCTTCTTCTTAATTGATTTTGTCTCTTGCTCTTTGTTGCTTGTGTTGGCTCAAGTCTCTTCAAGTTTCCTTTTTTGTTGCCGTTGTTGTCCTTGTGGTTCGATTGCCGCATCTTGACCCTTTACGTGATCCATCACAGGATGATCGTTGACTATAAGCTGCTGGATTTTTAGCTAATTTATTTTGTATATGATCTTTCAATTTTTCTGTCTTCTAATTTATATTCTAGACCATTGTCCCACGAAAAATAATACTTCATCTTTTTTTAGTTGCATCACTTTCCTAAAAAGGAGGTTTGAAATTAGTTGCATGACTTTCCTTCTTAACTAATAAATTCTCTCTATCTCTCTCTTACCACATGGGCCCCGTTTATTTTTTCTCTCTACCTCTCTCTACTCCAAACATTGCCTACGAGTCCTTAAAAACAAAAGTGATGCAACTAAAAAACGGAGGAAGTAGTGAATTTATCAATAGATTTTTTTTCCTGCACACTCTATAATTATGATCCATCTGTATTTCTATTCGTATTTTTTCGTATTTTGGTATGGCTCTGTGGATGTTTAAAATTGTGCGCCAGGTGACTTTGGGAGTTTGGGGAATTTCAGAAAGCTATGATCTTTTTCTAGTTTATCTTCTAAGTAACAATACATTTCTTTGTTAGTTTGTGAATTTTGACTTCCTGTGATGCAAGTACAAAATGCATCTGATGAAGCTTTGACCATTTTGTTTTCTCTGTCTGCAGCCGGACATTTATGTCAATAGTAGGAGGAATCATTGCTGGGATTCTTGGATTTACTGGACTAACTGGGTTTATATTCTACTTTCTTGTGATGGCGGTAACTTCAGTGGGACTTACAGCCAAGGCGAAATTCTCAATTCATACTTACTTTGATAGCTGGAATCGCATTTTGCTCGATGGCTTCTTAGGTGGCCTTATGGTACTGTTCTCTTTTGTTTACTAGTTTCTTTGTTCTCTATTCATCTTCAACCAATCCTCATAGGATTTTTATAAGTAAATTTCACCTTTACATTTAGGCATTTTAGAGAGACAAAGGACCTGAAATGTTTTCCACTTTTCCTTGTTGTACAGAGAATATATTAGTTTTAACCGTTAAGTCGAGTTTTATTATACTGTTCTAATAAACCAAGAAAGGAGAGGGATAAGGCCATTCGAGTCTGCACAAAGAAACTTTCATGTAATGAATGGAGTTTTGTTTCCATTTTGTTTGACTTCTCTTTTACCAATCAAATGCCATGGTCACTCTCTTTCAGTTCACTGTTTTCTCTAGGCGTGTCAGTTTTTTGTTATGTCTCATTATTTCAATTATATAAGACAATGGACATTTGGTTTCTAGCATTCTGGCCTTCCAGCAGCTCCTTTCAATTGTTTCCTGTGAAGTATGCTCGCATATTAAGCTCATATTATTATGCTTTTAAAAAAAAAAAACAAAATCTTTGTCATTACCTTTTCATTAATGAGTTTCTTTTGGTCTTATGCAGTCGTTCGTGCTGTTTTGGACGTATCCTTCTTATAAGTTAAGTTTTTATTTTCTGCTTGGTTGAGAGATCTGTTTTGTTTTCTACTTATATCTTTTGCATGTATAAATATGGTTAACTGTAGAGCTAAGAGTGTTTCTAATGTCCTTTACTATTCATCTTATACACTCTATTTTACTATGTTCATGTCTTTATCACTGAGCTTTTACTACATGCAATCCAATAGTCAATACACCACTTTTAAATTCAAAGAGGTATAATTTAAGAAAACTTGTGTTGCTACTTTAAATATATGTGCATTGTAGACAAGGTGATATATAGTATCTCTTATATTAAACATAGATTCAGTTAATGCCAAGTGAAATCCCTCGAGGCATTTAGAATCCCTCAAGTCAAGGTTCGCCTGGATATGGTGTAAAAATCATGGGGGTAGAATTTGATGGAGAACAAACTACTAGGAAACTAATTTGGGGGAGCAATATTTCAGGGCTCTATTTTTTTATTTGTTTGGCATGAGGGTAATAAAATCACTTGTAATTCACTTTGCTAAAAAATATTAAAGAAATTGTTTGTTTGTTGTTGTTTATTTTTTTTATTACTACTGAAAAAATATTGAAATCGCAAGAAAAAAAAAATTGAATCTTATTCCAAATCATACGGTAAATCAATTTCTTCAAAAGAAAATAAAACAATAATTTAAGATACCTAAAAGATAGATCTCATAGATTTAATAATAAAATTAAAATTAAGATCGAAGGAAAAAAATGAATTTAAGATATTGTTTTATTATTGAAATACAAAAATTAAAACTAGAAGGAATAAAAAACACTATGATTTCACGTCAATGATCAGAATGTTTTCAATCAATCAATTAAAGTCTTAATCCCATAAGCGGGGTCGACCACTTAAACCAAATTTGATTAGGAAAAATTAACAACAATAAGTTAACCTTTGAGTGGTCTTCTAATATTAAGTTCAACTTTAAGTAATTAAAAAACAAGTCTAACTTTAATGTCTATTTTACATAAGTAAGTTTAACTTTAATGTCCATAGATATGCTTTCCCATGGACGTGTCAGGAAGATGATCTAAGAGGCCCCTAGATTTTTAAGATCAACTTTGTCCTATTGACGAACCAAGCAAATCTGGGTGTAATTGATGACATCTTTTTTCATTCCCGGCTAATAATACCCCATGGAGAGTAAGCTGGGTGCCCAACCCATATGGTATCATGACATTCTTTGTTCCGTAGGCCTCTCGTTCGGTATGAATAGCTTGTTGCCCTCAGTGTAAATGAGCACATCATCCATCCAAAATCGTCTTGTTTTTCCTTCTTTTATCACCCTTTAATGGTGTTCGTCTTGGGATCTTTTGAGAGGTGTTGTTTGTCTTGTTCTTTGACCGAGGTTATATCATTAAGCTGGCATAGAGGGGGGGATAACCTTGGTAGGGGGGCAAATCGACACGATAACTCAAGGCATAGCCGACTCTATTACTAGCTTCTTCTTGTATGTAAACTTCACATCGAATTTTGCAAGTATCTCCTGCTGGCTTGTCTCCCCTTTAATTTTGGTTGGGTGAGGAAGTAAGTGGACGTGCTATCCGTGTGAACAAAGAAATTTGCCCCAACAAGTAATGTCTCCACTCCTTCAAGCAATGAACGATTGCTAGAAGTTCTTTTTTCTTATGCCGCATACCTCCTCGCTGCGTCATTCAACTTTAACTTCGTCATTCAACTTTCAACTTTCATAAGTGATTGGGTGGCCTTCTTTCAGTATGACCCCGCCAACGTGAAGTTAGACGTGTCTATCTCGACTTCTAAAGGTTTGTTGGTGTTAGGGACCACTAAGACCGACTCCTTCATTACTGCTTCTTTGAGCTTGAGAAAGCCCGTTGTTGTTTCTCCAACCAATTCCACTTGTTGTCTTTCTTCAACAAGTCCGTGAGAGGACTCGCTATTTCTGAATGAAGTGGCGATAGTAATTGGCCAATCCCTAGAACAACCTTAATTCAGAGATGTTCTTTGGAGCTTGCCAATCACTAATGGCTTGAATTTTCTTAGAATCCATCCTTATACGACCT
The DNA here is from genome assembly GCF_948465745.1 of Chenopodium album. Taxonomy (NCBI): domain Eukaryota; kingdom Viridiplantae; phylum Streptophyta; class Magnoliopsida; order Caryophyllales; family Amaranthaceae; genus Chenopodium; species Chenopodium album. Next base: position 73,955 of record NC_137838.1, read on the forward strand.
CCTACTACAAAATGTCCAAGGAAGCTTACTTCTTTTTGCGCAAAAGCACATTTCTCTCGCTTCACGAACATATGATGTTGTCTCAATTTCTCTAACACCTTTCTCAAGTGCTCTAAGTGATCTTCAAGGGTGTTGTTGAAGATTACAATGTCGCCTAAGTAAACAACCACAAACTTGTCAAGGTAGTTGTGGAGACCTGGTTTATTATGGTGCAAAATGTTGTGGGAGCGTTCGTTAGCCCAAATGGCAAGCAATCTTTGGTTTATAGCTAATCGAACAAGTTTGCCACCAAGGGTATTGGGTAATGGTTCCTCACAATCAGCTTGTTTAAGGCCCTATAGTCGATGCACAATCTACTCCGATCCTGCCAATTCTGAATAAGGATTAGTGCTCCATAAGGAGCGCTAAGCGCTTAACCCGGCTTCTAACAATCCATTCGCAACTCGAAGGGGGCGAGTTCCGAAGGGGGCATCCGATAAGGACTTCGCACAAGCGATCTAGCTTTCGGTACCAATTCAATACTGTGATCTATGCCTCTATGAGGAGGGAGAGATTTCAGGAGCTTCTTTGGAAGGATATCCGCATATTGACTGAACAACTTTTCTACCACCTCATGGATGTCTCCCCCGAGCTCCTCATCCTTCATCGAAAGAGTGGCAAGGAACGTAGGCTTGCTTCTTTTCATTCCCTTTTTGAGTTGCATTGTAGAGAGGAGGGGATCTTTAATTCTATTCCTTCTTAACCACGAGCATGAGTCCGCAGGAGGCAAGGTTGGTTGCTTGCTTGTCACAAGGACCCTAGGTGGGGTATCGGGATAATTTTATTGGTGTATAAGAAATCCATCCCAAGGACCACTTCAAAATCATCTATGGTTGCCACCGTAAAGTCCGGACTCCCACTCTAGTCCTTAATCTTAGTATTTACGTTCTTTGCCACCTGTCAGAGTTTATTGTTTTCATGTGACTACCACTATGCACGGCTTTTAGCCCTAATCTGTTCGCCTCAATCTATGTGACAAAATTATGAGTAGCTCCTCTATCAACCATCATTGGGCTTTCTTCCCATTTATCAATACATCTACGTACATGTTGCACGACCCCCCTTCTCTCTCGAAGTCTCTTTTTCCATAGCATACGTATAATACATTATGTGCTCTTCTTCACTGACCACATCTTCCTCTTTGTCTCCCCCTCGACAAGGGAGAGTTTCTTCTAAAAATTATCGATCACCCCTTTGTGCCGACATTCAAACCATTTATGAGGCCCACGACAAAGTATGCAAGTGAGGGGTTTGTTCCATAATGATGAGCCGGAAGACCCACCTTTGTTTGTGGACAAGGCGGCCCCGTTCTTTCGCGAATCCTCTCCCCTATTCCTGTATCACTATTCGAGCTAACCTACAAATTTCCAATGGTTCTCTTTGGGATATTTGATTGTGACCCACCATTTTTCTTCTTATCGGATGAGTAATCCATCAACCTTCATATTCCGATGATATATCTCCCTTTGAGCCAAATCTTTCAAGCCCTGCACAAAGTTGAATAGACGGTCCTTCTCAAACATGTCATGGATCTCTAGCATGCACGTCGAACATTCTTTCACATATTCTCGAATAGAGGTCTTGTGCTGCAGGGTTGCTAATTTTGTGCGGGCCACAAATTCAGTGTTCTCTAAATAGAATTGCGCCATGAGTTCCTTCTTCATATCCTCTCAAGTATCTACCAATGTCCTTTCTGCTTGGATGTTGGCGTAGTTGGTGAGCTACCATAGTTTAGCGTCTTCCACCGAATACATCGTGGCAGTACGATCTGCCATTAGCTCGTCCTCCAACTTACATATAAGGAAGTATTGTTCCATGTCGAAGATGAAGTTATCGACTTCTTTTGAATCTCTAGTGCCGTTCAAAGAACCTTTCTTGGCACCTTATCATATGACTTCTCTAAAGCAGTAAAGATCATATGAAAATCCTTCTTTACCCTTTGAAAGTCCATCATTTGTCTTATCAAATGGATTGCTTCCATAGTAGATCTCCCAAACAGAAAACCAAATTGGTTATCTTGGGCATGCCCTTTGCCTCCTTATACGTTGTAAAGGTTTCGTCATTCCTACATTTTCTTAAGGCTTGATAGCATTCTCTTTATTTTGCTTAATTACTGCTTTTTACCTCTTCATTCCACCACGAAGTATCTCTCTGCATCGAAGTTCTCCCTATTGATTCCTCTAAGAGTCCACCAAGTCATGTCTGGATTCACCTCTTCATCCCTATCTGCCTTTTTCATTACCTTTTTTTTTTTTTTATAAAAACTTTAGCATTTGCATCCCCTAGAGTCCACCATCTTATCATTGGCTCCTCTTGTCTTCCTTTTTTCTTCCCCTTCTCTTTTAAACAAATAGTCATAACCAAAAGTTGTTAGGTGACCACACTCTTTCTTGGAATGACCTTGTAGTTTAAGCAACTTTGTCTATTAGTGAGCAGGAAGTCTGTTAGTGTTGCATTTGCTCCACTTCGGAAAGTTAACAAGTGTAAATCTCACTTCTTAAACCAAGTATTAGTAAAAAATAAATCATAAAATTGGGCTTAATCCATAATAGCCTCACCACCTACGTCCCTCTGCCCATACCCAAAGCCTCCATGAATACTCTTGTAGCCATCTTGGCTCACCCAACATGCCCTTTTAGATCACCTCCAATATATCTAAATCCTCCAAAAATTGTCATTTTTGTTCTGCATCTAAACCAACTTAACTAACTTGGGAAGCATAAGCACTAATAACATTCACAATCTCTTTGCTACATAGCAACTTCACCCTTATCGACCTGTCATTCTTCTAATAAACCTTGATTACCTCTTTTAACAACCTCTCATCAAGAAACACACCAACTTCATTCCTAACTCAACCATTCCTAGTCATGTGATTCATGACCTGTCAACGTACCACACCTTGTACCCCAAAACCAAGCATCGAGCTCCTTTGCTTATCCACCTTGTCTCTTGGAGGTACAAGATGTTTACACGTCTTCTCTTCATCACTTCTACCACTTCTGCTGAATTCTCCGTAAGAGACCCCACATTTCAAGAACCAATCCGTAAATTAAATTCCTTTCTCCTACGCTCCCTCATACCCCGCACACTCGGGTCTAGGAAGTACAGTGCGTCGCTGAGTAGGGAACGTTTCCACGAAAATATCAGCAATGATTGAAAAAAAAAAATTCAGAAATACAATTGAAATTAAAAATAAAATTGAATACCTAATTAAAGAATTATGAATAATTTACTTGGATTTGGAAGGTTGCATGCAGTAATAATGTCATGGAGGAAAGAAGGTCGGAGTAAACTTCAATGGAAGTGATGAGCGATCAGAGGTGGAAAGAGAGAGATGAAAGAAGGTTGGGCTTTACATTTTACTAGGTGAATCGTTACACTAGGGGGGGGGGGGTTTCGAGGTGGGGGAGGGGAAACGGAGGGAGAAGGGGCTGGGGGTAGGGGAGGGGGTGTCGAAGGGTGGGGGGTGGCCTCGCCGGCGATTATGGACCACCGGCGCAGGGGGAGGGGTGGGATCTGGCGTGGTGGTGGCTGGTGGTGTATTACCCTCAAAATGGGGGGAATTATTACTGAGGTAATTAATTAACCCCATTTCAGGTACTAGGTTTAAGTCCATATTCATTACACCATTAATTTTTACTGCCCAATTCCCTCAATCCAGGCGGACCCTCAATAGTTCTCTTCTACAGTTCTACCTGCTGGAGCTGTCAACCTGTGTGCTAATGTCTTAATTGTCTTATTGAGTATAGTATTGTTAAGTTTCATAAATCCTGTCAGTTGAAATTAAGCAGTCTCTCATGCAAGATGCTGATTAGTATTGCTTTTAGGTCCTGAATACTAGCCTTTAAGCACAGTCTGAAGTCTGAACATTGCTCTATTACTGTAATTGCTTATGCATATATATACTGTAAAACAACACTAGCTTATAGTTACTGTGCTACCAAAATGTTGACGATGCATTAAAACCTGCTGCTTGTTTCCTTGACAATAAGTAGATTTGCCTATGACATTGTGCACATCTTTTGATGGACTGCATGTTACAAGACTAAGAGTCGCTGTTGTTGCTGCTGCTGCTGCTCCCCTTGCAGCCCCAATTTGCATTGCTGTTTCCATATTCAGAATTTTTAATGGAACTCACACTCTCTTTCAGCAGATGTCATTTCCAGTTTCTTATGATATTCTAGGTCAATTTTGACTTTGCTAGTCTTTTTGTTTGAGGAACTTACAGCTGATGGGAGTTTCAGTTATATTTGTTATTGATGTAGACAGATTCTTGAGTAGAAAAACTTGACACATGTTTCACTCTTTTTTAAGACTTAAAGATAAATAACTTTATATTCTTTTTTTCTTATTATGTATGTAGTATTATATTTATGTAGTATTATATTCTAGTAAGGAATTTAGGTGCAGTTTCTTACCATTCCTCTCGGTAGATTTTATATGGCAACATGGTGGCATCAATAAACTTTCATTTAGAATCCGGCGTGGCCACAATATAGTAATGTGGCCATCATCCGTATTTAGATTGTGATAATGACATGTGCCTACACTTACGAATTTGGATCTTTATAATGTCTTTTGTTCAAGAAAGATATTCAAATGAAACATGCTCACATAAGGGTAGTTTAGAAAGATGTTTTGTGCAACATTTCCCATCCACACAAGCGTAATTTTCAATGTACAACCAATTGTCCAAAGTAATGGTTTTACTGAGGGTATTTCTTTGCCCACGTGCTTGTACCTTATGAGCACAGGTACAAGGTGTAAGGCATAATCAGTTGTATGAAGACTCTTGCTGACATTCCTGTTTCTGAAATACAAAGTACTTGTATTAATTATTGCCTACTGTCATTAGAAGCTGTCACTTCCAAGGTGAAGTCTGCATTCACTAATAATATACTGTTTTACATAGATCACTAACCAACTCATACAATTCTACACTTGATAGTTTGCTATAGCATTCAAATAAAATGTAAGTGACTGTCAGCTGATGTTAAAATCAAAGAGGTGACACCACCTATACAACCGCATAGTTCATAGAGCACAATTAATTTACCATAAAAGCTGCAACAAAAGAGTCATCCTAACCACATCTAACACTTGATAATTTTTAGCATATTACATCTGGATTTGGGAGTATATAAAAAGAATGGCTATAAAATGAATGTAACATTTTTTCTTGTGCGCACGTGTTCACCAGCCTTTCAGATTACTCCTGTACACAAATCAGAAAGACTTGGCCTCAATTTCATCGTGGTTTCATACGAATAGTATATTCTGATTTTCTTTTTCGGATACGTTTTTTCGTGATAGATGATAACATATCAATGTCTAAGCAATTATGTAGACTTGGATTCTGCAAGCATCTTCAATACTTATACAGCTCTTTAATCACACCTGTTGACAAACAAAAATATACACCACATGAGAATCAGCACAAACATCAAATAAGATTTTTAATTTTGTCTATTAAGCAGCAAAGCACAACAAAAGAATCAACACCCCCACCTCACCACAAATGAAGAGGGAGAGGTCGAGGAGTAGCAAAAGGGGGAAAATGAGAAAGAGAAAATCATGGGATAACCCTGAGTTGTGATAAATTCACAAGGTACCCTTTTTCTTTAACTTTGTAACCGAGGAACCTATAAGATGATGCATAATAGTACAGCATACATAGCTCTGGAAAACACACACACACGCATGCACACACGAAAAAAAAAGTCACCATCCTTATAGCTATAGGCCTGTAGCCGACTGGTAAAGTGTGCACCATCAACTAATGAAGAGAACTAATGAAGAGTATATGTGGACAAAAGTGCACAAAGTTAAAGTAAATTAATGTTAACTACAAAAGGAAATTAGAGGACTGAACACACTGTACGTAACGTCAAATGCTCAAGCTTGAGTATACATTTGAGCACAGTTAAGGAAAAGGAAAAAATGGCACCCTGTGAATTTCTTGAATCCACATCCATAAGCCCATAACCCAAGAATTATACCAAAATATACAAACAGAATTTATTTTGAGATAGAGAATATTGCTAAATTCATCCAATGCTGGGAAACAGTGATTAAAAGACCATTCAAGTACAACCAATTTTTAGTAATAGAAACAACTGTGAAACCGAGTAAGAAATTTATTGAGAATAAAAATGCTATCATGAGCAAATGAGCTTCTACAGAACGCAAACCCATAACAGATAATAGAACCTTTTAAGAAGTCATTCTCACCATTATCTGAGGGACTTTTAGTAGCATTAGTGACAGTGTGTAGAGAACACAAGAGATGGCCAAAGCTGCAACTATGTTGTTCGTTAGCCTTTTGTCATCTTTGCTTGGAAGAAATGCCACTTTTAATGTATTAGTTAATTCAAATAGCCTATATGAAACCTGCACACATTTAGCATACACAATGAAAAGTGTTGAAAAGGCATACAAACAAACAAAATTAAAAAGTAATTAACTTACTGCTACATAAATGCTAGTAACGAGCATGAAGTTCAGCAGCGGGTAATCTGGGATAAATGACAGCAACAACTTGGGTTGTCCATCAGGCACACTAGATCTGAAAATGGAGCAATGGACTGAATTTATTATTACTTAAACTGAGTTGGATAATGAACTCCAAGACTAAACAAAATGGGTATAAAAAAAATATGGACTCTTCAAGGCCATAAAATGAGAATAAGCCGGAATGGAGACAACATCGCATGTCAATCTCAATTCTCAAGCAATTCACCAGATAATAATTCCAGCAGATAACTAACATATTACCAATATAAGATGATCAGTGTAATACCTTAGCCATATGTGAAACTGGGATATGTAAGTCTCCAATGTGATTTTGCCCAGCCATCTGCGAAACCAAAATCAACCACAATTAAGACTGCAAAGACCACCGATATCACGATATCATTACATTTTATTCCAAATTTAACCATACATGGGTAGTCTTGAAGGCTACTTACGCAAAAAGTGTTAACGAGTAGCTTCGGAAGTGCTGGGTAACATTCCTCAAGCATATGTAGACACTGATGACAGAAATTACGAAGAAATCGGGATTTCAAAGTTAAGGTTTCAGCAATTAAGGTTACAGATAGGGTAACTGATACTTACGTAATTGGGATCCACGAGGTGTAAGGATGATACTTATTGTATGTAACCTTATCTAGCTTGTATATGTGCTCAAACCAGATATACCCTACCTAAAGGTCAGAGTGAGATTATGTCATCATCCCAGCTTTTATCAACATAAAATTTCTTTACAATAGATGGCCAATGATACAAATTAGGGATATTACCGACAGAGAGCTAATCACGACAGCTGCTTTAATAGCTATTTTCCGTTTCACTTCTGCTTCCTCTAGTTTCTCCATCCACCGCTCAACCTGTAATAAAAATATTTAGAACTTGAGACATGAAGGGCAGCTCAACAGCCCAAAAGACCTATAAATCAATATAAACTATCCAAAAGTTTCTAATAAGTAATGCCATTTCCATACCACAAGACTCTAGTGAAGTTGCTTGTAGAAATGGGAGGAAAAGGGAAAAGAGCTATAAAAGAGAAAGATAGGTAATGAACTTCACCATGGGGTGATAATAAGCATATATCATTCCAATTATCCATATGTAGCGATCAAGGCCTGAGCGAAAGTGCCATTCATACAAGATAGAACGATTTGGTCTTGCAGGATCAACATAACCTTCAGTTTCAGAACATTTGTTAGATCTAGAGAGTCAATATGAAGAATAAATTTAAATTGAAGGCACCCATTTTAGACAAATATATTTACCAAGAAGAAAAGTGAATGGGCTCCAGAGCAGTTCAAACACCCCAGGTATTTCCCAAATCAGTATAACAGTCAGAAAACAAGCACCCATTTTTACAGCCATGATCCATCCAATCTCATTATATTTGTGCAGAATGCCAAGAGCACCATAAACCATTAGAGTAAAAAGAGTATGCATTGGGCATATGTAATACAACATATAACTGTTGTTTAGGACAATGCAGCAAAATATCACCAAGAAATTGAGCCGCCACATCATCTGCTTGTGCAGAAACATAAATCAGAAGCAATTCAACAAGTAATTATCGCAGATTTAATATCCCAATTTAAGCGAATCGCACCTGAGCAAACCTCACAAAGCTAAAATCCTTGCGGATATAATAATAGGAGAAGTTCCCGAATCCAGTCATCCATACATAAGCAGCAATGAAAACACGGATAGCATTATAAACCTCAGTAGCAGCAAAATAGTGGTACATCAGAAAAAGCACCTGCCGGGGAAAATTACAAATGGCTGAGAATCGAAGAAAGAACCCATAAGATGAGACAATACCCCATAAATCATTTTCTACTGAAGAACGTGCATCGAAGTAGGATATAAAGCCAACAGAAAATAAAACTCATTTAATCATACAAAGAGGAACAATCAATGTTAAGAGGAACAAACCTGCATCCAGCCTTTCCATTCTTCAGTTTGATGCCTATTCAGATAAAGAATAGATTTTCCAGAAAATGGTGATCTGTCCGTATGTATTGTAAATGATGTAATAGCTGCAACAATAATAAGTAGAAAGTAGAGAAACAAGAATAGATCTCGATTGTAATCCTGCATCCAAAATTGACAACAAAGGATTCAGAAGCTAAGGTCAGATGCTCAGATCTAACAATTGATAGAGGTTAAAAATAAAAATAAAAATAATAAAAAAAAAAAAACGAGAAACTGCATGCATATTAAGTATTTACAGATAGCAGTATATAACTACATGCATTAAAATTAGCCACTCCGCCTTCTAATCTAGTTTCTATTTACAATTTTACACTTGTCAAAGCAAAAGCATAACAAGATGGAAGGAGAGTACCTTTTTAGATTCACCAAAAAGATTTGTACGGTCACAGAAGTAGAAGTAACCCAAAAAGAGACCGAACTCAGACCTGAACAAAACTCAAACAAAAAATTCAATCTACAATGACCACCTGAACAAGTCTTAACATACAAGAAGCACAATGAAAATTCATTTACTCACATAGCTCTCAATGTCAACCGATTATCAAGCAAGAAAGTCTCGTCCATTAAAAGAAACCTGAACACATAAGACAGTGACTCATCAGAACAAAGTAGAACGCAAACTTCTGAAACAACTCTTTAATTGAGAAGAAAGCCAATCTTTGAACCTTGAGATATGATGCATGAAAGATTCATTTCGAGCTCCCAAAGGCACTGAATTTGTTCCTCCGCCTTCCAGCAAAACAGCATTCTCATTTTCCTCAGTTGCACTTGCACCATTTCTAATCTCAACCAGATTGACTTCAGAATGCCTGCTAAAAGAACATAGAAGGCAATAATATTTATATAACCCAAAGAGTAGCATTTAACCTAGTAATTGGAAAATTTTGTATCAATAAACAAGCCCACATGACAAGTTCACAATATTATTGGGCAGGTATACAGCACTCACAGGTTAACACCCATACAACAGGACCGGTGAATTCAGATAATAACACTCTTTCCCCTTGCCTATAAAGCTATATTTCACACAAAAAAGTGTTATCATAACATTCACCACAAACTAAATACCTAAACAATTTTTTATACTTCCAGAAAGATAAAACTTGGCCAGATAAGTGTATGAAATGTTGCAGCTTGATAAATACTTGGAAGTTCTCTTTATCAATAGTCCTTGACCTCAAAACACTAGAAGGGAAAAAAAATCACAAGACACCATATTCTTCCTTAAAATCCAACCTGCATTAGAGTCTAACATCAACAGAAGATCGATACAGAGTTGAACTTCACCGAAGGCTTTACTTGGCATAGATAGTAATTTCTTGCTGCATGCCAAAATCCATATATCGTTGCTGGGTATAAGTTCTCGTTATTCATATATTTAACCAAGCTATTACATATTGTCACTAGTTTACATTTAGGAAAAAAAAAAAAAAAAAAAAAAAAAAAAAAAAAAAAGAAATAAGTATATAAATAAATAAAACAAACACATGGATTACAATATCAATTCAAATCCTACATATTCCATTTCAATTATAGTGGGTCCAACACCGGTATATATGCCCTCAAATAAATTAAACAAAGCCAAGAATTGGAACTCACGCTTTGGAGATGGTAGACCTTTTTCTATAATCCAATAATTCAGAATATAGCCATGCCACAAGAACCGGAACAAGTCCAAGGACAAATGATACCTGCAAGATATTTTTTAGAAAGCAAAAATAAATAAATAAAATAAACTGTAGTAACAGAAAGACAAAAAAATGTCAGGAGGAAAAAAAAAATGGAGACTGAACTAGGTCTCAACACTAGTGATGTGATCTTATTAGTGTCTGTTCTACAAAATCAAGTAAAGTGGAACTCAGCATGTTGCATAAATTAAAAATAAGTGAAGCAACCCTCCTTCCACCCCTACCCACCCACCCACCCAGCCAAAAACAAATAAAAAGCCAGGTAGAAAATGAGGCTTACAGCATTTGCCTTGTCATTGTTTACCAAAAACAATAGTTTTAAAATAGAAATTTGGAAGTTATCATCTATGATCCCATTACTACACCTTTGATACAGTAAAACTACTCATCCAGATCACATTTTCCAATAAAACCAATTCGATAGAAAATCACATCAATGTAGAATGTGTGCATAACCATTTTAGATATGTCCATGCGACCATACCTACAGTAATAGTAAATTATATAAATTCGAAGCTAACTAGTCACATACAAAGTCATACTGTGCTTGACACAATAGATAGAGCATAAACTTGTGACCGCAAGATCGGATGCATGGGAGTGATCATCAAAATATGACACAATATAGCTTATTTTTCCCACTAATTACCATCCACACCCAACTATCCTCTTTTTACTAGGTACATAATTAATGTCCTATATTGTACTTCGTACTTGTTTCCATTTGTCTCCATCTCTAATTTTATAGGCTCTCCTTGTAGTAGGCCTAGTAGCAATAAAAAATAAAAAATAAAAAATAAAAAAAGTTTACATTTCAATCATATATTCATACTGCTACTATTTCTAACAATTCATAGGTTAAATATCTAAAATTCACAGTTGTAAGCTTTTATTCTAAAACCTATAGTTCCAAGTAATTGTTGTAATATATACAAGTACTAATTTATATTATTGAACTTTCACAAGACATATTGCAGCTACACCACTGATTTTACTCAATGTTTCTGCATTGAACATCAAACGAATACTATTTCCTCGCAAATTTGAATCAAACTTTGGCATCATCACACTAACATATTATAGTGAGAAATTGAATATTAAGCTAACATATGACAATAACACCAACCAATACGATTTTTCATAAATTCGAATCAAACTTCAGCATCATCACACTAGCATATTCCACCGAGAGAATAAAACATTAAGCTAACACATCACACTAACATCAATCAAATACACTTTCCTCGCAAATCCGCATCAAAAAATTCGATATCATCACACTAACAACAATGATTTACGCCTTATCCTCTAAATAATAAAAACTCAGATTCAACAACACAATAAGATCGGAATTTTCTACGTACTTACCACCAAAAACACTGCAACAACAACATTTTAGCGATCAAATCCAATACAGCATAAAACTCAAATCAAACATAAAATCATACAAAAATTAAAATTAAAAACTTCCAACATTGAAAATAATTGAACCTGGCCAGGTGTAGCAGGATCGTGAGTCGGCATTATTCAAATTCTTCCGCAATAAAATTCAATCGAAAACGAAGTTTACGAGCAAATTAGACACAGATTTTGTCGAATCAGTGAGAGTGAGGACGGAAATGTAGTAGCATTGAAAGTAATAGGAAGAGTAGAATGATTGGAGATTAGAATTTGGGGGAAGATCTAACGAGATTTGGGGGAAAATGGAGAGAGAAAACCCTAAAAATGTGTGTCGGTCATCAGCTTAAGTATCGCCGGGAAGATGGAAAGAGAGATAGGGAGAGAAAAACACGGATAAACAGAAGAGGGAGAAGCAGAGTAAAAAATGCCGAGTTGGCAGTTGATCACGTTTTCTAATCTTTTCCCCGCTAATTCTTCTTCTCTTCTTTTTTTTCTTTTTTCTTTTTGAGGTTTATACTTTAGGAAAAATTGATAAAATTAATCCCAACTTTCACTCATTCGCTTTTTTTAATCCCAACTATCGTTTATTATTTAATAATGCCAACTTTTATATGTCTTCGCTTTTTTTTGGGCCCAACAGGTAAAACACCTACTGTAGCAGGTTATTAGTCTGACGTGTCAATGACCGTTGGAGTAATATCAGTTTCTTTTATTTATTTTTTTTAAATTCTCCAATTAAACCCTTATGTCCCCTGTCTTCGTTTTTCCCCTGCTCCTCTTCATCCCACTTATTCACTCTTCTCTCTCTCTTCTCTCCTTTCTTTCTTAACCTTAATTTAATATGGCAGGAGGAGATCGGTCTTTTGCATCTGGTGGTTCATCTTCAACCTCAAGGAGTTTTGGTGGGTTGAGAACCAAGTGCAATTGCGGTTCTGATGCGGTGGTACGTAGTGTGAAAAAAGGGCCGAATGTTGGTAGGAAGTTCTTTGGTTGTCCAAAATGGCCGGTAATATAATTTGAGTCTTCTTGTTTTGTTTTTCAAAGGTTTAAAGCAGATCAGAATTTTGATTTTTTTATAATTGATTTGGTTTTGGCGCAGGACACAAACTGTAATTTTTTAAAATGGGTTGATTGCAATACTGAAGTTGACGACCTTCGATTTCAAATCTTTGAAAGAGATACTACAATGGCTGAGATGGAGTACGAGCGTAATGACTTGCAAGAGAGGGTGAAGAAACTGGTTTTGAAGAAGGAGAAGTTGGAAGATGATGTGAAGCAAATGAAGGCTGATATTTCTCAATTAAGGGTTGAGCTTCTAATGAGTGCTAGGAATGAAAGGCACATGTCAATGGCACTGCTATTTTCATGGGTTTTATTTGGCTTTGTGATGTTTTATTTAAAATAAGTGTATGGAGTTGCTTTGATAAGACAATTGAATGGTGTATGTAATGTTTTATAGAATGTGGCAGTTATGAGTAAATAAAGGAGTTATTTGTGTTCATTAAAGTACTTTTATGCATTGAAATCCTTGATGTGTTTTAATTTCATTTGTGTTCATGTGCATCTTAGAAATTGAAAGCAAATCCATCAAAAGCTTTGTGCTTATCATAATAAGTTCAAATGTTATCCAAGTTACATAGATGTTTTGAATTCAAAAGGCAAGTAAAAAAAAATGAAATTCAAAGCAAGGTTCTAAATACTAAATTTAAAAGGCAATTCGAAACACCAATCACTAGTACATATAATTCGCATTAGGTGTTCCACATATTCACTGAGTATGCTGAAGTACAGTAGATGCTTGGCTGGATTGGCTAAGGACACCAGGTTGCTGCAACTGGGTTGATCTTGGCCTGCCTCTCCCCCTTCTAGCTATCACAACAGAACCATCTGCTGCAAACAAAACCCCAACTCCCTTTGGCAGCTGAAAATTATCACCATAAGCATTAGACAGTAGCAGGGAATTGAAAAAAAAAAAATACAGCCAAGTTCAAGATGAGATATTAATACCTTCCCCTTGCTCCTTCCTCTTCCATGTCCTGCTGTCCCACCTCCACGTGCAGAGGTCCCACCCCCCCCCCCTTGACCCCCTACCTCCTCTGATACTTCTTCCACCTCTTCCTAATTGTGTTGGTTGAGCACTTGCTGCATGATGTGCAGGAGCAGCAGTTGATGTGGTTGTTGTATGTGCAGGTGGTTGGCCATCCTTCCTAGGCCTTCCCCTTGCCTTTTTTGCTGTTGCAGGTGCAGTGTCTTTATTAGGGCATTTTCGCTTGTTGTGACCTTTCACAGAACAAAGACTGCAAGTCATCTCTACACCTGACTTGGTAAAATGTCCAGGCTTTTTTGGGTGCTCAAATGGATCCTTGATCCGATTCTTTCTAGGTCGACCTGGCCCTATTTTAATAGGAGTTGGATCTAAGGGGAAAACAACTTTAGGCCAATGCCTCTGCCCTTCCACTGGAGGAATTGATCCTACACAGAAAAGATCCAAGTTCAAATGCTATGTAAAGAACCTACATAATTAACACACAATTAACAATGCCACATATCAAGCATTCTAACCTGCATATGCCTTCAGATATGTATCTCTTCTATAGCAAGGATCCACAAAATCTTCAGCTTGCCTATTTAGGAAAAATATGCATGCAATTGAGTGGCAGCAAGGGATTCCCACCATTTCCCACTTCCTGCAAGTGCAGGACCTTGCTTCCAAGTCAACCACCAATTGATTTAAATAGTAAGTCACATTGAACAGGTGGTTGGATGATGGTTGAACTTCACAATTGGATGCCTTCTCTTTCTCTTTGTCCAACTTTGCTTGAATCCTGGGACAAAGCACAGAGCCACACTTAACCATCTCTTGTCTTTTCTTGACCAATCTCTGCATAAGGGCACTTCTGATCTCTTCCAGCATGTATAGTAGATGTTTTGTCCTATCATTTATTATGTACCCGTTCAAGGTTTCTGCCATATTGGAGGTTATAGCATCAGTTTTGATTGTTGTCTACAAGAATGCCCTGCAAAATAACTCAGGATTATATGCTACAAAGGCCTCAGCTGCTTCAACATTCGGCTCATGTAGCTCTTTCAGATTTTCTTGGTAGTCTGCCATGTTGTACGATTTGGCAATCTTCCAGAAAAGCAATTTCATTTCCTCTCCTCTGAAAGATTAGTGCCAGTTAGCAAAGATATGTCTCGCGCAGTGTCTATGCTCTGCATTTGGCAAGACACTGGAGACAGCATGTATGATTGCCTGCAACATCAACCACATACAAACAAGCATTCAACTATTGAAGGTATATTGCAACATTAACAACCATTCAAAATTAAGGTTCAATTGAAGGTATATTGATGCTCACCTGATGCTCATCAGAAATGATGGCTATGTCATCCCCCTGCCCTAGCTCCAAACATGACTGAATTTGAGTGAAAAACCACTCCCAGGAACTATTGTTCTCACCTTCCACTATGGCCCAAGCCAAAGGATACATTTGTCGTTTGAGTCCCTTCCTACAGCAGACAGAAGTTGTCCACCAAGGGAGGTCTTAAGAAAGCAAGCATCAACACACAACACCTTCCTGCATCCCTCCTTCCACCATTTTTGCAAACCCTCAAAGCATATGAAGAGTCTTTGAAATACTGGTGGATTCTTTGAGGTGTCACTTACAAGTATACACTCTGTTGCAGGACTGCATGCTTTCACAGCTGCTAAATAACCCCCAACCTTGTTATAATGGTCATGCATTGACCCATGTAGAAGCTTGTGAGCAGCATACTTTACTTTGTAAGCAAAGTCTCTTTTCACCAAAATCTTGTATGCCTTCCTGATGCAATCCACAATTTCTTGTGCAGGACAGTGAGGTCTTGTTTTAAACACATCCAAGAATTGCTTAGCAACCCAACTTGCTTTAAGTTGCCTATTTCTTTTCATATTCCTATGGCAGCTCTGATCACCACACACCCTTTTAACCACCAGTGTTGCCCTCCTAGTATCCCAAGATGCATACACATAAAAAGGGCATCCCTTTATGCACCTGACTGCTGACCTCTGTCCTCTCTTTTTGTTGCTGCTAATGTACTACCTTGAAACACAGCATACTTTGCAACTGCTTCTTTAAAGTTTTCTCTATTAGCAAACTTCTCTCCAACCCTCCACTTGAATTGTGAAAAATCTGTTTGCGGACTTACTAACAAAGACTTCCTTTCTCTCCTACCAACTACCACACCCTTATCTCCACTAACAGGTGGTGTGTCATTTTCCTCTGAACTGTCTTCATAATCACTCTGATAAGGGGCCGGTTCTGAGGTCCCACCTGCTGGTTGATCAGTTACAGTCTGGTCTTGAGACTCTAATTGACCTTGTGCTGCACTTAATTGCACTTGTTGAGCCTTTTGTGACAACTGAGTTTTGCAAAGCTGAACTCTTTCCCTAGATGTATTATACTCATCATCACTATTATCAGACTCAAACACTAACTCTTGATTTAATTGCTGCTCATATTCCTCACCCTCTAATTGTAGATCTTTGAGCTCAAACCCAGCATCCAACACTTCATCAGCTAACACTTCACCACCCTCAGCTTCACCCTCTAAAACATCATTAGATTCACTATTACTATAAACAGCTCCATCAGCATCTTTATCTATAATTGACTTCCCTTTCCTACTTTCAGGTTGATAAAGTGTGTCTGAGTCATCACTACTATCACCAAAATCAGGAATAAGATCATTTAAAGGTATGGGACTCTCAGGTCTATCATCTTCCCAATCAAAAATATTTGTGTGACTAGGGTCATTTTGTGAAGAAGATATAATACAAGATGGTTCAGCACAAGTAGATCTGGGTTTGTATAAGGATTGTGTGTTGGTTTGACAAGTTGTACTTAAAGAAATAGGATTCACATGCTCTTTGACAGCTGCTGAAATGGGGGAATCTTTGTTGTGGGATGAGCTGGCAGATGCCTCTTTTTCAACTGAAAGAGGTCTCTTTCTTGGACTAAATCTCACTGGGGAAACATGTTTTTTTGGTGGGGCCCTTTTAGTTGGTAACTTGGTGTGTTTTGTTTTCAAGGGTAAATTATTGGGTGATGTTTGTTGGGTAAGTAACTCACTGCCAGGGGACTCATTTTCAATTAGTGAAGTTTGAAATTGTGTTTCAACAATTGGTTCTTCACTTGGTTCCAGGTTTGGTGACTCAGACACATGAATAGCATACACCTCAACACACCTATATTTGTCAGCTAACTTGATTAATTCCAGGGTATCTTTATCATTAACCACCCTCCTAAGCCCATTCTCCATACTTAATCCAGGAACTAGGTAACACACCCCCTCAACTGTTTTCCCCTCTAATACTTCCTTTGCCAGCAACATAAGATCCTAATAACATATCTCATCTGGGTCAACTTGTTTATTACTACCACTCCCACCCTCGTAGACTAAATGGCCATTTGCAATATGCTTGAATTGTCCACCATGCCAAAACTTCAAGGTCACAGTGTCAAAAGGACTTTTCATCTTCCTATTTTTGTTCATAATCCTATGTTTTCAAACACAACACAACAACCATTCATATAACACAACCAATTAATCAACAAACACGAATCTAGGGTTTCACGCAAATTCAATCAAAAGCAACCACAACATTCAAAATCAAAAACACGAACAATTAACACATATCAACCAAAAAAGACAATGTTTTTATGTCATTAACAAGCAATTACAGTCACTAATTAAGTTCAATTATGCATAATTAATCAGTTAAGCAAGGTTTACACACAATTAAACCCACGAGTTTTGGTTTAAGAGTTATGGGGTACCTGTACTTTAGATCTTATGGAAACTCCGATACCCTTGCACGATTCTTCGCAATTTACTCTAAAAAGCTTGCCAATTTCGCCAATTTCAGATGATGGTGTCAGCTCCAGTACGAAAATGGTTGAAAAAAAATTAATTGAAGCAGGGGAGTAATGGCGGGGATAGAGAAAATTAATGGGTAGTTGAGAGGAGTTAAGTCAGCATAGATTAGGAGGGAAATTAATTCCCTTGACTGTTCCAACCGGTCACCAGTCAATTTGGCCCAAAAAAAGCGAAGACATATAAAAGTTGGGATTATTAAATAATAAACGATAGTTGGGATTAAAAAAAGCGAATGAGTGAAAGTTGGGATTAATTTTATCAATTTTTCCTATACTTTATACACTACGGAGTTTATACACTAGTTCGTCACAGATTAAAGCATTGATTAAAGCTCAACGATTTTTTTTAAAACAATAAATAAATAAGAAGAAATAACATTAGGAAATCGTCCTCATGGGGGAATCCCTAATGCGTCAGATTGAAGTATGGAAGCTAAATTAGAGCTAGTACAATAATTAATTAACATGAAATCTGCTACTAAATGGCCTACATTTGCTATTCAATCTGCTGCACGATTCGCCTCTCTATACACGATCTATAGACTATGGGTTCGTGTATTTGTAGATTTTATTACGAAAACTGTATATTAGTAAAGGAAAAATTGTCACCATTAGTCCCAACTTTGCTCCTTCCGTTGTTATTAATCTCAACTTCAATTTTATTTTCGATCACTCTCAACTTTGTACCCTATTAATTTTTATCACCTCCGAATGACTTGAAACCGGTTGAGGAGGTAAATCTTGCTGACTTGGGATTAGTTGTACACATGTCGCAACCTAATTGGTTAAAAAGTGAAATAAAAAAAAAATCCCCAACCATCCCTTAGCCTTATCATCGACCACCACCACCAACCTCCTTTCCTTAAGTCCCAGCTGCTTCCTTCCTAACCCCACTCTCGGAACCACCAAGGGGATGGTCAGAATTAGACGGACCACGCCTCCTCCCTGCCCACCTCCGACGCACGCGCACTCCCTTCCCAGCCCACGACTGGCGAAAAACCTACCCTAGCCCTAAATGGCAGTTTACCCACCAAAAAAACAAACTCCTCCCCTCGAAAACGACCACCAAAACTGGCCTCAAACGGCTGAAATGGGCGGGTTTTAGGGCTGAATGGTTGATTTTAACCCTAAACAAGCCGAATTCGATCGTTAGTGGCCGATTTCGTGGCGAATGGTTTCGTTTTGGACATTTAGGGCTGCAAGAATTTGAGGTGGGCGGGTTCCGGTGGTCTGGGCTAGGAAGAGGCAAGGGTTGCTGCCTGCCGGAGGTGGAAGGGGCTACCACCTGGTGGGTAGGGTTAGGATTTAATTTTTTTAATTAACTTGCAATATCAAATTAGATGACCTATTGGGGGTGATAAAAATTAGGAAAATTTGCCGGAAATAACACCACCTTTCACCGATCTTCCATAAATAGAACGACATATGGATTATTTCAAAATGGAATGACCTTTGACATATATTTGCCACAAATGGAACGTGACATTTTGGTAACCTCTTTAGAAAGTTACTAGTGAAACGTGTCACAACGTCGTTGGTCAATTTGTTTAACAATTTTGTTTTTTTTTTATAAAAAATAAATAAATAAAAAAAAATACTTAAAAACTAAGTAAGAAAACTGAAATTAAAAAAATAAAAAATAAATAATCTTCCCCTTGTCGGTAGGCGGCAGCCACTCGACCACCACCTGCTCTCCCTTTCTCCACCCTTGGCCTCCAGCCTGAGCCCTCTACCCCCGGCGACGACGCACCCCTCCTGACCTAGATCCCGAACCTACAACCCCTCCCCCTCCCTTGAACCACCTTCCCCCCACCCTAAACCCCCCCTGAAAACCCACATCTCCTCATCTCGCGGCCGGCCAGCGCCCCAACCCTTTCCCCTGTGCCGGCGAATCCATTACGCCCCTCCGACGCTCGTCTCCAATCCATTCCCCCCTTGAACCACCACTCGAAAACCTAAAATCAACTGGTGGTGTAAGGTCATTGAATTTTCGGGTGGTGGTTCAAGGGGAGTGGATGGGTGGTCGGAGTAGGGGTCTGGGTCAAGAGGGTACCGCAGCCCGCAGGCGCCATGTAGAGGCTCTGGCCACTGGCGGGTTTGGGGAGGGGGATAGCAGGTGGTGGTAGGGTGGCTGCCGGCAAGGGAGCGTTTTTTTTTTAGTTTTAAATTTTTTTAATTTAAGTTTTATTTTTTAAATCATATTATTAAAGAAAAATGTTAAAATAAAATAAATAACGTTTTAACCAATCACACATGTGACACGTGTTAAAAGTAACCTGTAAAACATGTTACAGGTTTTTTGGTCAATTTCCGGCAAATGTGTATTAAAAGTCGTTTTCTTTTGAAATAATTAAAGGTTGTTCCATTCTTAGAAGACCGCTGAAAGGTTGTATTATTCTTGGCAAATTTTCCTAAAAATTAATAGAGTACAAAGTTGGGAGTGATTGAAAATAAATGGAAGTTGTGATTAATAACAGCAGACACATTAATCATTAAACTTTGAAAGAATTCATCTTACAATTTGAGATATGAAAGTATCATATTATTCAATGTCATTGCAAGTAAAAGTGAACGGAATAAATATTGCGGAGTATTACGTAAATTTGTCACTTTGTTTTACCGGTTTTGTGAATTTTAGTTATGATAAAACATAATGTGTAATCTTATTAGAATTGTGGGTATTTTACATAGGAAAAATTGTAAATAATAAAATCCCAACTTTGCTCCATTTTCTTTTAATAATCCCAACTTTAGATTATTCTATAATAATCCGAACTTTAGGGGCTGTTTTCTTTCTTCAATCCCATTGACCGGTTACCTGTTAAACAGGTTAATTTCTTTTTATTTTTTAAATACAAGCCACATGTCAAGAGTTAATTAGCCATAAAAAATTTTAAAATTAAAAAAAAAAAAAAATCAGAAACCCCCTTCCCTTCCCTGCCACCCCAGCCACACCGTCCACCAAAACCTCAGCCTCACCACCCACCGGAAAACTCCAGCCTTCTTCCCGTCGGCCAGCCGCCCCTTTCCACACACGCTACAACCATAAATAACAACAACAAACACCAGCAACTCAGCCCAAACTACCGCACAACTCGCAAATAGCCAAACAACCACCATCACCACCAGCCTAAATCGTCAACCACAACACCCTTCTCTACCTCATCATCGATTCGCCACCTGCAATCAGAAATTCAACAACCAATTTCATCAATTTCGGCATTCAATAGCAGTAACAACTTCGAATTATTCTCATGGAGTGCGCTCACGGGGTTGGTGGTTCGACGGGGAAGGGGGAGTGCGCTCACGAGGGTGGTGGTTCAAGGAGAAAGGGCGACGGGCGACGGGAGGGGAGTAGAGGTGGGTGACCAACGGGAAGATTGGGGCGGCAAAGGCAATTGAGCTATTGCGGAGAACCCGAAGTGGGTTTCGATCGAGGTGGCGAAGGTTAGATGTTGGATCGGCGGAGTCGGAAAAAGTTGATGCTACTGCGAAGGACTCCGACGCAGGGGGAGGTTTCAGGGGAGTTCTGGTGTTTTCGGGGTGTGTGCGTGGGTTTTGTGGTGGCGGAGGGCAAGGCGGTGGATGTGGTTGGGGGTTGCAGTGGGAGGCTAGGTGGTTTCTGGTTTTTTTTTTTTTAAAAAAAAAAATTTTGCACCATTGACAAGATGACACGTGTAATGTAACCTACTATTAGAGGTCATTGAATTTTGTTAAACGGTTTGGGATTGAAGAAAGAAAACAACCCCAAAAGTTCGGATTATTGTAGAATAATCCAAAGTTGGGATTATTAAAAGAAAATGGAGCAAAGTTGGGATTATTATTTCTAAATTTTCCTTTTACATAATGTCAGTTTTTAATAATTTTACTTATCGATAAACACACACATTAATCATTAAACTTGTGCATGGACATCATTTTAGGCTATAAAAATCACAACGGATTTTGACCTAAAAAGTAGCAACCAAGCCTAGATATCCTTTGGGCTTTCCCATGTACCACATATCTCAAAGGCAATCTCAAAGGGGTGTATTGTCATTTTAACTAGTAATATGGGGTTAAAATTGTAAAACTATCTAGAATATCATTGTATTCAAGTAAAATCAGAAGAGCATCAATGAAGGAACGAAGAGATTCAATGGTGAAATGAAACTTGACAATCGGCTTCAACGGAGGAAATTAACATTGATACTTTTGGGTTAACCATGCCCTTTATTTCTACATTTTTCTTAGGGTTTTTGTTTAATTCACCGCCGGAATTATAAGGGTGATTGTTGTTGGCTTACAAGATGAAGTAATATATTGGGAAAGGAGGAGGAAGAAAGATATGAAAATGGAGGGGAATGAAAATAGAGCATGTATGGGATGATATATGACGATGGCTGATATCATCTAAAAAAGAAAGATATCGGCCAGGAAAGGGCTGATAAGCTATAAAAAGCAGACATATCGGCCATATCGGGCCCTACAGTACTTGGCACGTAGCAGTCTTTTTGTTGACACTTGGCGAGGAAAGCCTTGCATACCTTATAGCCACCTGTCATGAGGTTTATTATAAATAGTAGGGTAAGCTTCATTAAATGGTAAGCATTAATTACTCTCTCTCTCTATCTTTCTCTCTCTTCTTTCTCTCTCTTACTTATCATCTTATAAACACTTTCTAACTTTATCATCAGAGTGGTTTTCCCCGGATCACCCCGGGGTTAGCTGACTTCTGTTCATTGTGTAGGTTCTCAGCTTGCCGATAGAAGTATCTGGATCTCAGGTTCGGGTTATCGGATCATACAGAAACAATTTGGCGCTAGAAGGAGGGGGCAGTGATCACTTCTATCGCCTAAGAGCCTAACACATACAAAAGTAACAATAGCAATGGCTGAAAACAACGCAACACCCATAATAAGCAAAACGGTAAACCGACCGATTATAACGCAACCAACAATCGAAGTAGAGGATGAAACACATACGTTAGAGGAAAATCAGTTCCACATGCCGTTAACCCCAGAAAGGCAGGGGGGAACGACAGTAGATCCCATGGCAGAATTCACGCCAGAAGAATTACAAGTGGCAGCACGAGTAATGACTGCAATGAGCAAAAAAAGAAAAGAGGCAGAAATGGCTCAGGCAGAAGGAGAGGTGTCGCTAGCCAATCGTGGAGAACAGTTCAACCGAGCAACAAGTTCGCCAAGACACCGTCATGAAGAAACACCGATAAGGACGCATACCACACCGCGTCACTCGGACGGGCAATCATCAAGTCGTACGGTTATAACAAGAGCCCATCAGCAGGGGGTCTCCCAGGTTGGGGGCAGGTACCGCGAACTGTGGTACAATTAAGGGCATCCCCGTTTGCGCAGAGCATCTTGAGTCAGCCAATGGAAAAAATCAAGATGCCGACATGTAGGTACGATGGAAGAGGAGACCCAAGTAGGTTCATAACGTCCTACGAAGGGCATATGATGCTTTACACAAATACAGATGCTGTGTGGTGCAAAGTTTTTCCAACCACGTTGATTGGGGCTGCAGCCGATTGGTTCAACAACCTAGAAAATGGAATGGTAGATAGTTTCGAAAAGTTAACTGAGGTGTTTATAGGGCAGTATGTTAGTAACAGTGTGCGGCAGAGAACATCAGGGGAATTGATGGCGGTGGAGCAAAGGGCAGATGAGTCTTTGAGGGACTATATCAGACGGTTTAATAACGAGGCAAACACAATTCCAAGGTTGCAGCAAGAAATAGCAGTAATGGCTTTAATGAATGGTCTGAATGACTCTGAATTCAAGCGTTATCTTACGCGAAAGAATTTTTCAACGCTGGCAGCCGCATTTAACAAGGCCCATGATTATATCAAGAGTGAAGAGTTGATGAAAACAAGTAGCAGGAGCGTGACCGTTGGAAAGGGTCAGCAGCAGTTTGAAGGGTCGGCGTCTGGAAGTGGTAGGCCGAGAGCTCAGACCCCAGGAAGGGGAGGGGGAAATCGGCAAGAGTTCAGAGTTGCAAAACCGCCAATGCGGTACAGTACGTACACACCCTTGAATACACCAAGAACGGCGATTTATTCAGTTAATCAGAGTAGAGAGGCATGGACAAGGCCGATTCCGATGAAGGCAAAACCAAGAGATGCTAAGAAATACTGTATGTTTCACAGGGATGTGGGTCATTATACTGAAGAGTGTACACAATTAAAAGACAACATTGAAGAGCTGATAAGGAAAGGTCACTTGACTCAATATCGGTTAGGGGCAGGAGGGACTCAACCACCTCCAAGGCAAGTAGAAAGGCAGCAGCTGGAGGCAAGGCCTGAGAGGTCGCAAGGAGTAATCCGACAGGGAAGTGGCGGAATGCCTCCCCTCTCGACTGGAAGGGGAGTAGATGTGATAACTGGAGGGCCAGTTCATGGGAGAACTGTCAGTGGAGCCAAGAAACATTTGTCTGAGCACCGACATATTATCAATGCCCTAGATACCAACAATCGTCCTCGGCCAGCATCAATCCCAGACGTGGTGTTCACGGAAGAAGATGCTAGGGGTATCGTATTTCCGCATGATGACCCGTTGGTACTCATTGCAAAGATTAACGGAGCAGATGTTAAGAGAGTCCTAGTGGACGGGGGCAGTTCTGCAAACATCTTGTTCATGAAAGCGTTCAACGAAATGATGATTGGAAGGCAATATCTGACGCAGGTGTCTTACCCAGTTATCGGGTTTAATGGGTCGACAGTGAGACCAGAAGGAAGCATAGTCTTACCCGTGCGATTGGGCGATGGGCTGACTGCAAGGGATGTAATGGCGGAGTTTCTGGTGATCAATGTCCCATCAGCTTATAATGCAATTATCGGCAGACCGATAATACATGATGTACAAGCGTTTGTGTCAACGTACCATTTGACAATAGCTTATGTGTCGAATTTAGGAGCCGTAGAAAAGGTTCATGGGGGGCAAGTTATGGCAAAGTCGTGTTATTTAACTGCTTTGAAAAATCCGGTTGGAGGTGGATCAGTGCCGAGTAATCCTAAAAAGGAGTTGGAGCCCACAGTACGTGACTTATCCATGGGGAACTTTGATACAAGGCCAGAATCAGCTCCGAGACCGTTACCGGGAGGAGAAACGGTGCAGGTTGAGTTGCAGCCGGGTGACTCCAGCAGAACGGTTAGGGTTGGAGCTGATATGGATGTGGACATGAGGTGCAATCTGATAAGCCTGTTACGCGAAAATGTTGATGTCTTTGCTTTCTCGGCGAGTGAACTGCCAGGAATACACCCAGGGGTGATGGAACACAAATTAAATGTTAATAGAGGGTTTAGGCCGATAAGACAGAAAAGGCGTAACTTCTCTACTGAGAAGATAGAGGCTATACAGGCTGAGGTTAACAAGCTCCTAGCGGCTGGTTTTATTGAACCGTGCACATATCCGGAGTGGTTGGCAAATGTTGTCATGGTTAGAAAGCCGACGGGAAAGTGGCGGATGTGTGTCGACTTTTACCGATTTGAATAGGGCATGTCCTAAGGATTGTTATCCATTGCCCCGGATAGACAGACTGGTGGATTCCACTTCTGGTCATGAGATGCTCATCTTTTTAGATGCGTTTTTGAGGTATCATCAGGTCAGCCTTCACAAAGCCGACAGACCAAAGACGGCCTTAATAACGGATGCAGGGGTATTTTACTACAAAGCCATGCCGTTCGGGTTAAAAAATGCTGGGGCAACATATCACAAGTTAGTTGACAAGATTTTTGAAGAACAAAAGGGCCGGAATGTGTAGGTGTATGTGGACGACACAATTGTTAAAAGCAAGGAAAAGAAGGATCACATAGCCGATTTAAAGGAAACATTTGAGACATTGCGGAAGTATCAGATGAAGTTGAACCCAGAGAAATGTGTCTTTGGTGTTCGGTTAGGGAAGTTTCTGGGCTTTATGGTTAGCGAGCGGGGTATAGATGCTAATCCTGATAAGGTGAGTGCAGTCCTCGAGATGAAGCAACCAAAAACAATCCGGGATATTCAAAGGTTAACTGGAAGGATGGCAGGGTTAACTCGGTTTATCAGTAAATTAGCTGACAAGGCACTCCCGTTCTTTGTAACTTTGAGGCAGAACAAGGCGTTTCAGTGGGGAAAAGAGCAAAAAGATGCTCTGGAAGTGGTAAGGAATCATTTAAGGTCTCTTCCAACAGTGGCAAGGCCGGAAAAGGGGGAGTTGCTACAATTGTACATTTCGGCTTCACCAAAGACGATAGCTGCAGTATTGCTAGTGGAAAGAAAGAAGATGCAAATGCCGATATACTTTGTCAGTCATGTTCTGAGTGTAACTGAAAGGAGGTACCCGGTAATAGAAAAAATGGCATTGGCAGTAGTCGTAGCGGCTAGAAAGTTGAGGCCGTATTTTGATTCGCATCCAATAGATGTCCTGACAAACCATCCACTGGAAAAATCACTGCACAAAATGGATACATCAGGTCGATTGCTAAAGTGGGCTGTAGAGCTATCGGAGTACGAGATAAATTATAAGCCGAGAGTGTCAATAAAAGCGCAGGCCTTATCGGACTTCATAGTGGAAACTACCTACAATGATGAGGAAGAAGAACTGGGAACTTGGCAGGTTTCAGTGGTTAATAAACCTATGCTTATGATGTATTTTGTAGAATGTTAAATATAATGTTTAAATGTTTAATATAAAGGTTAAATGTTGAATATAAGTATAAATATAAAGGTTTCAGCAGTTAACAATGTTTGCAATTTTTCATATAAATATAAATATAAAGATTAAATGTTTAAGATACTGAAATATTGCACATATAATATTAGTTTACAATGTGGCAGGTATCAGTAGATGGATCTGCAACGTCAACTGGTTCAGGGGCAGGAATAATTATAACGGCCCCAGATCAGAAAACTTTTGAGTATGCGATCAAATTCAAGTTTAAAGCCACCAATAATGAGGCTGAATATGAGGCGGCCATAGCCGGGATCCAATTATCAATAGCAGCTGAAGCAAAGAGAATAATTTTGGTCACCGATTCTCAATTAGTGTCCAATCATTATTCAGGAGAATATGAAGCAAGGGAGCCAACAATGGTGAAATATACTGAAAAAATGAAACAGTTGACGGCACAGTTGCAACATTTCGAAATCAGACTAGTACCAAGAGCACAGAATGTGCAAGCTGATGCTTTGGCAAGACTGGCATCTTCAAGTTTCAATGACTTTGAAAGAACGGTTATGGTTGAAATTTTACAGCGAAAAAGCATAGAGGAGAAATCGGAAGTATGCTGTGTTGATTACAGCACACAGTGGTTTGACAAGATACTAGCATACTTACTCTACGGAGTTCTACCTCCAAATAGGGAGGAATCAAGAAAATTGCGTAAAGACAGTGTATGGTTCATAATGTATCAAGGCCAGCTGTACAAGAGAGGATTTTCGCTGCCATTACAAAGTTGCATAAAGGATCTAGAATCTGTAAAATTAATCGAAGAAATACACGAGGGCACCTGCGGGAATCATCTCGATGCAAGAGCGTTGTCCCGGGAAGCAATGAGAAGGGGATACTACTGGCCAACAATGAATGAAGACGCCGTTAAGTATGTGAAGAAATGTCAAAAATTTGCACCCGCTATTAATTTGCCGTCCAACGATCTAACACCCATACTTAATCCAGTTCCTTTTGCACAATGGGGAATGGATATAGTAGGACCGTTTCCCTCAGCAACGGGTGGAAGGAGATTTCTCATAGTAGGAGTAGATTATTTTACAAAATGGATAGAGGCGGACCCAGTGTTAAAGATAACTGCATCGGAAGTAAAAAAATTCATCTGGAAAAATATTTTCACGAGATTTGGGTTGCCTATGGCGATGGTTTTTTATCACGGAACTCAGTTTGACTGTAAGCCGGTGAAGGACTTGTTATCCATGTATAAAGTGAAATTTGCATATGCAGCAGTCTGTCATCCGCAATCGAACGGGCAAGCAGAATCGGCAAATAAACAGATAATAGCGGCGATCAAAAAGAAAATAGAGGATGCAAAGGGCTTATGGGCCGATTTGATACCGGAAATTTTGTGGGCAAATAGAACTACAGCAAAAGAAGCAACAGGAGAATCGCCATTCAACTTAGTGTTTGGAACAGAGGCAGTAGTACAGGCAGAGGTAGGGTTGCCAACTTTCAGAATTCAACATTACTGTGAGGATCAAAATGACTTGCTTCTGCGATAACAGTTGGATTTTCTCCCTGAAATACGTGAGAAAGCGGTAGTCAGATCAGCCGCCTTCAAAGATAGAATGTCGAGGGCTTATAACAAAAGAGTCGCTTATCGACCATTAAATAAGGGAGATCTAGTGCTGCGACGAACATCGGCCACAGGGAAAGGAAATGATGATGGAAAGTTAACAGCTAATTGGGAGGGACCATACCGAATAAGGGATATGGTGATACAAGGATCGTTTTATTTAGAAACAATAGATGGAAAACCGTTGAAGAATGTATGGAATACTGCAGTATTAAAAAAGTATTATGTATAAGTTTAATGAAATTTTGAATCAATAACGGCAATAATTACAGTGGGAATACATATGTGTTTTACCGTAAATTCTATCGATTGAAAAGGCATCCTCTACTTAACAAAACATCGTTAAGTAGGACGGACAGCTAAAAACCACTTCCGTGAGGGTAATAAAAACGCAACCTGATCAGTTGTAGTCATTACCCCACGAGGTTGCTGGTTCAAAATATAATTCCGGTCAAATCAAATCGAGTATACACCGACAAGAGGTGTAGCTCTGATAATGATAACCGAGAGGGTGCTTGACTGACTAAATTAGTGCAGCAAGCGACCGGTATTATGCTCTGAATCAGTAACATGAAATATTATAGTGCATATGGCTGTACAACAAGCATATGCACTAGGGGGGCAAGAAGTGTAGCAAGAAGTACAGAAAAGGCTTAATTTAATAAGCACCTGCTTCAAATTATCTTTTGTCTCAACTTTTATCTTACTGACGAGATGGATATAAAAATGAGAATAAAATATTGAGCTCATAATGTTAAAATAAGGGCGTTAAGACTAGTAGAGTAATAATATAAAGTTCATAAGTTATCAGTAATACATAACGTTGGCAGTTATAAAAATAGCGTAAGTTAAAAGAGAACGATTAAATGTTGGAAATAGTACAAGAACAATCGACAGGCACCACCACAAAAAGGGCATATGCCGATAAAGCAGCTTTAATATACAAAAATAGTTTGATAAAAACGAAAAGAAAATACTTCAAACTAAGACCGATAAGGTCCAACAACACAAGACCCACAAGAAGATGTCGGTGATGACTGCCCGCCCCTTCAAGATTGTTTATTATCAGACGTCGTCGGGGAGTCCAAAATGCTAGGATCTTTCAGGCTTTCATCAGCGCTTGGCTCTGCGTTGAAAAGATCCTCCTCAGCAAATTCCTGTTGTTCAAAACCGGAAGGAATCTTGAAGGCTTCATCATCAAAGGCTTTTTCAACCTTAGCCCAGTCTTCCTTTTTCCAACCGGCGGCTTGGGCAATACATCTCTGCGCAGCCGTCCAACCGCCATCAAAGCGATCTTGTAACCGAGTGCAAAATTCTTTTGAAGCCAAGTAGCGACCGACAGCTCTTTGCCGAATACCTGGCTTGTCAGCCTCCATCTTATTAACCTTCTCTTCAAGATTTTAAATCGTTGCCTTAGAATCGCTGAGGTCTTTCTCAAGTATAGGAAGACGCTCAAGAGCAAGGTTCTTTTCGACAATTTGGCTCTTCAACTGTAAAACCTCCTTCTCAAGTCCTTCAACCTTGCCAGCTTTGTCCTTCAGAGACGCCAACTCCAGGTCATCTCTCTTATTGACCTCTTTCAGCAAATTTAAAGCCTTGTCAGCATTGTCTAAGGCAGTTTGTAAGGCATTCTGGTTGGCAGAAGACTGATGATGTTGCTCCTGATAGTAGCGGTACATCTCAACCAGTTCCGTACCAGACATGACTGCCTACGTATAAAAGTTGTCTCAGTATAAGAACATAATACAGTAAAATAAATAAAAAAAATAATAATAAATAACAATAACAAAAAATAATAATAAACTCGTAGCCGAGTTATAATAATTTTGCCCATACAAATAAAGTATCGTGGTTAAATAAAACAAATGAGTACCTTCATCATATTATGCATATGAACAACAGCAAGGGGACCGATTTCGCCCACCGGTCTGTCCAGGGGAGGAGCCAAGTTGCATAACAGCCGATATCCGAGATTACCACCTTGCATCGGATCATCGGTATATAGAGATTCATTTCGGTACACGTCAAGGTTTGGCTGCCATCGATCCCTAGAATGGCCAGGCGGGACAGAGAACCCTCTCAGGACAACTTCAGGAAACCTCCCTTTTGGGCGCTCGATCCATTGCTGAGATCGATAAATAAACCCAGGAATGCTGGTATCAGATCCACCAGCCGTAATGGGGATGTTTGGACCAGCTGGTAGAGTTGTCTCGGTAGGTTGCGGCGGGGGAGATTCGGAAGTTCGAGTGAGATCTTCAATCTCCACCCTCTCGGTCATCTTTTTGGTAATTGGTTCGGTTTGAACTACTGTCTTGTCTTCGACAGCAGAAGGCTTGGAAGGCTGAGAGGAGTGTGTGGTTTTATTGACATCTGCCCTGGATTTCTTCTCAGCCTGGGTGTCAGATACCCTGGTGTTCGCTGCTGCAACATTACCACCTCGACGATTTCTCAAAGTGGACAGTTTTCTCTTCTTTGACTGATCATCAGCCATCTTTTCAACTTTTCTCTTTGGATTGACTGGAGAGGCGCGACTGCAATATGAAGCAAGTGTGTCGTAACTAGGGTTAGGAGCTCTAGGACACCTCCGAATAACCCTTTTGCCGTCAGCTGACAATCCAAGCTGCTTATTATCTAGCTTGTCAACACCTGTTGCACATATAAAGGGGGGTTAAGGTTAAGATAAAGTTGATGTTATGAAGATAAAAGACAGCACAAAATCAAATCATAAACATAATTACAAATAAGGGATTGGTACCATAACAGTCAGTCCAGCACAGACCAACATGTGACAATGGGGCATTGCCGAGAATGTATCCCACATTAGGAACCCACACCTTTGGAGCAAGGCGAGGTCTACCTTCATCATCTTGGGATTCAATAATGTCAAAGTAATTGACAGCTCTAAGTTCATGGCGGCCGAGTTCCCTCTCGGGAATAGTGTCAAATCGAGGATGTGGCCGATAAAAAGTTCTCCGAATAGGGTAATCATCGGGAATAGATAAAAAGAAAAACTTGTCTTGCCACCCTTTACAACTAGATAACTTAGGGTGAACGGTATATTTTCTAGAAGCAGTGTACAAAGACCACCAACCCTCAGATTGACCATCTCTTTTCAGGGTCATCAGCTTCTGGAAAGCGTTAAGAGTTAGGGGAAAATTTCTATACAACAAAACCCACACAAGAGCGATTACAACACGAATTGTGGGAGGGGTTAGCTGAACTAAGCAGACATTCCAAGCTTTTAAAACTTTTGCTACAAATGGATGAAGAGGAAATCGTAAACCAAAATCAATATGCTTAGCATAAACGGCAACATGACCAGCAGGGCAATCAAGAACAGAAAATCCTGCGGCTGGAAGATAAAGGTCATAGCCGTTAGGAAGGTTATAAAATCGCTTGGCACGACGGCAGTAATCTTTCTCTGTTGCAGTTTTTCGGAATTTCTCGCTTATTATGGCTTTCCCTACTTTACTATTCCTCAGCAAGACAAGAGGTTGCCGAAAATTATTGTCATCGGTCTCAGAGTTGTACTCTTCGTCCAGTCTCTCCTCTTGAATTATTTCTGCGGTTAAGTCAATGACATTGTCACTACTCTCGTCGTCAGAGTTATCGTCATCTTCAACCGAGTTTATTGCGGATTCATGAACGGGAGATGTTTGATCTTCAGGCCGAGATGAGGGACCCTCTTCTCTGTCGGAATCAAAAGAGCTAGGACTTACCACCTGACCTTGCCCAGGTTTTTTACTTGATTCAGCAGCTTCTCTGGTCGCGACCTCGGGTTGGTAACTTGTTTGTTTCATTCTCGGCATAAATGTGGTATTTACACCAATATTCCCAACGTTAGAGCCGTATTGGTCGAACCGCGTGTTGTCAAAACTCCTCAGATGATAACGGACGTTCACTGGTTCGATATCAAGAATTTCTGTACCCTCCGGAATACAGGGGTTAACAGGGCGAGTAGCCTTCTCACAGTCGGTTAGTAATTTGTGACGATAAAAGGCTTTCTTTTGCTCTTCTGGAGATAACGGCTGAAACGGATCGTCAATATTGTCAGACAGGGAAGCAGCAGTCCCTCCAGAACGGCCGAGATCTTTACCCAACGATTGTCTAATAAGACGACGCCTAATAGTGCTTAGGGAAGGGAGTTCTTCCTCAATACTACTATTGGACATCTAAAATCCTAAACTTAAAAAAAAAGAGGGAGATATAAAAAGTCGAATTATGAAGCATGCAAATTCTTTTCTAATAAAAATTATGATTAAAATTATGTAAATACCTTAAAGCTATTCGCCCAGAGTGCAGAACTTCAAATTGCGCTTCTAAATAACGAGCAGACAAATAAGCGTTGGCTTGCTATGACGACAAAGGAGATGAAGATGGAAGCCCCTTTTCCTGAAGTCTCAGTTGTTTAAACCGACTTTTCGCTTTTTAAAAAAGTTTTTTGGATGTGAAAAATAAAAAGCAAATTTTAAAAAGGAAGAAACTGATGTGACGTTTGGGTCAGATATCCAATGGTTAGGATAATTTGGGGAATTTAAATGTAAGTCAATAGATCAGCGACACGTGTCCTACCCCATACCATATTTCTCGCTTAAAACCTAGCAAACGATTCATCTCCTAAACGACAGCGTTTTAGCAGTAAGTTTATTAAGTAGACCTTGTGTCCTATCGGCACACAAGGTCACTTGGGGGGGAAAACGGAGTTTTTCGCTCCCATTTAGTTTATTAGGTAGACCTGGTGTCCTATCGGCACACAAGGTCACTTGGGGGGAAAACGGAGTTTTTCGCTCCCATTTAGTTTATTAAATAGACCTTGTGTCCTATCGGCATACAAGGTCATTTGTAAAACACCCACGAAAATTGCAACGAATATTATAATGGATACACTTAACAGAGTGCAAGAAACATAGTACTCAACTATATTAATAAATCACATAATTTTATACTATGAAAAGAACGTAAAAATCTAGCGTGATATAAAGTGAGAACGTTGATCAATAATCTAACGTCCTCACTTGGGGGCTAGTTGTATGGGATGATATATGACGATGGATGATATCATCTAAAAAGGAAAGATATCGGCCAGGAAAGGGCTGATAAGCTATAAAAAGCAGACATATCGGCCATATCGGGCCCTACAGTACTTGGCACGTGGCAGTCTTTTTGTTGACACTTGGCGAGGAAAGCCTTGCATACCTTATAGCCACCTGTCATGAGGTTTATTATAAATAGTAGGGTAAGCTTCATTAAATGGTAAGCATTAATTACTCTCTCTCTATCTTTCTCTCTCTTACTTATCATCTTATAAACACTTTCTAACTTTATCATCGGAGTGGTTTTCCCCGGATCACCCGGGGTTAGCTGACTTCTGTTCATTGTGTAGGTTCTCAGCTTGCCGATAGAAGTATCTGGATCTCAGGTTCGGGTTATCGGATCATACAGAAACAGAGCAAATTATTTGGTGAAGAAGAAGACCCAACCCAAAAAAATAGTACATTAAAAGTTACGTAGTATAAAATATTTATAAAGTTCTTTATATTAACCTATTTGCCATATTGAGATATTGGAGCTCCCTCCAATTTAACAATCTAAACTACAAAACTTTGCTCAAGCTTGTGACTCTGATTTTCCTAAAGATACCTACCTGATATGCAACAAAGATATATAGGCAATCTAGCTCTACAATCTACATGATTCAAATTAGGAAAATGTGAACCATTGCACTGCATTGCGAACGATCTTCAAGTATCACAAAATCATCGCATGTTGCCTTCGCGCAGGACATCAATCATGTTGTAGATCTG
The DNA here is from genome assembly GCF_948465745.1 of Chenopodium album. Lineage (NCBI taxonomy): Eukaryota > Viridiplantae > Streptophyta > Magnoliopsida > Caryophyllales > Amaranthaceae > Chenopodium > Chenopodium album. Next base: position 107,604 of record NC_137838.1, read on the forward strand.
TTTTGTAGCCTTGGATTGCACCTGTATGAACCACATTTTTTTTCAGTCCTCGTCGATTTTTGCAGCATTTTTACAGCCAAAAATTCAAGAAAATCAAGTTAGCAACCTATTTTCATGCCAGAAAATTATGGAATATGTTTAGAAACTACAAATTCACAGCAAAATTATTTAAATTGATATGCCAATAGAAAAAGTTCTAGATTTTAACACATCTATAATATACTCCATAGTCCGTAACGTCCCTGGTACCATACTTGCCCACCACTGAATATGAGGTACACCTCATTATAACTAAACACTTACCCTACAGCTCGTTGAGCCAAAAATTCAAACTAGTAATTGATCCCCACCTCCATAATACGGAGTAGCATAATTCAACAATAACACCTTATACAACTCCTGAACCAATCTTCCCAATCACTCGGAAGAAGGAATAAAGATTTCCCCAAAACTATAGAACTCCAAATATTAACAACAAAAAGATTTCCCCAAAGAAAAAGCACTTGCTCGTTGAGCTTTCATCAAAACAGAGAAATTCCCTTTCAACATAATGTGCATTCTTCTAACATCACAAGGACGGAAGAAAAACACATTATGCCATTAAAACATCACAAATAAAAAAAAAAAAGATCTCTACCTTCTTCGCCAGGAAAAGCACAGCATCGACGGTACCCTCAGCATATATAGACCTTCCACACACATTATGCTGAAACTCAAATGATACCCTAAAGAAGAGATCAAAAAGCTCCAAACTCTTTAGTAAGATCAGATAAAGCATAGCTTTAAAATAGGTGGATGAGATAGGTGTAAATTTACGTTTGGTCGGGAGACGTTAAGTGGTACATGTGGAATGCATGACCAGAAACGTGTTCTTTCGGGACACCAACCATCTCAACTTGCAACTCAGGATCCCGTATTAGTTGTATCTGATAAGAATATGAGTGAAGGATTAGGGAAAAAAAAAAAATCACGTTATGATCAAATAAAGTTGTTGAAGACAGCAACTCAAATCACACAAGGACGAAAGATCAGATAATGTTAGTGCCTCTAAGAAAGTTCCAACCCTCTATGAAATTTTTTATATACACCCGGGTGCAGCACAAGGTTAATTTGTTCTTGATTTGATGATTAAATGAAAACAATCATCAAAATAAAAACAAAATACTCATGGGTGCACCGTACACCCGGGTGTATATAACAAACTCTTAAACCTCTAAGCTAGTATCAATACTATATAATAGAGTAATCACCAAAAATATCTCATAAGTACATGTATCGCGTTCCTACCAATTTTTTTTTCTTTTTTTTGCCTTAATATATAATATGATAATTTATTTTTAAAAAAAAAATCTATAGCCTAAAAACCCAAAATATAGAACAATAAAGTACAACAACTTTAAATAAATAATATATTTTTCTTTGCTTTACATATAAATAAGAAAAGATTAAAAATAACATCATAGTAAATTAGTGATTTTTACCCTTTAAATTTCATAATCAATACAACTGAAGTTTATTGTTGTAGATAGAAAATCACCAAACCAAAAAAGTTTTAATTATATGAAGTATATTAAGGGCCTATTCACATTTAGTGAATTGAGCTGAGCTGAGCTGAACTGATTGGAGCTGAACTGAACTGATTGGAGCTGAACTGAACTAAGATGAGCTGAAATGAATATTTTATGAGAAGGAAATTAAGAGCTGAACTGATTTAATTGGAGCTGAACTAAACTGAAATTAAGCTGAAGTGAACAGACCCCAAGATTAGAAAATCCTTTATATCCTCTTGAATTTTCATTCATTAATCAATAAAATGAAATGTTCATTTCATACTAAAAATATGGATTCCAACTCAATTTCAAATTCATAATTTGTGAGCTAACTACAAGGCCTACAACAATAGTGATACTCTATATTTAGTGAATATCCGAGCCTCAGGCAAGTAACTAGTAAAAATTAAAAAAATTCAGTGAATATCCGAGCCTCAGGCAAGTAACTAGTAAATATATATATATATAAGGCTCTCGTGAGAATTTTTCTTATGTGAGAACACTCTTTATGTTCTAAATTTTTACTCGTATGTTCTAAATTTTAAATATGATGTTCTAAACTTTTCTTTAAGTGTTCTAAATTAAATCAAATATTCTAATTTAGTACTCACATGTTCTAAACCATAAATAATTAAGTTTGATGTCATAAATTTTAAATAACTTGTTCAAAAATTTTAACTTATATGTTTAAAATTTTAAAATGTGTGTTTTAAGATTTTCAATTATATCTTCCAGATTTTAAAGCGTATGTTTTATTTTTTTACTCGTATGTTCTAAATTCTTTACTCACACTTTCTATATTCTATATCAATTTGTTCTAAATTTTTATTCACATGTTCATAATCTTAAATCAGATGTCTAAATTTTACTCATATGTTTAAAATTTCATAAAGTAAATTTTATAAATTTTTAATCACTTGTTCTAATTCTTAAATTAGATGTTCTAAACATATTACTCACATAAATGTTCTAAATTATTACTCATATGTTCAAAATTTTAATTTAAGTCACATGTTCTAAATTTTAGCTCGCATGTTCTAAAATTTTACTCACATGTTCTAAATTTTAAATCAGTTCTCATATAAGTATGAATTCTCACATATGGACATATTCTCACCAGATCCCTCCCCTGTGTGTATATATATATATATATATATATATATATATATATATATATATATAAAACAGTGAATATCCTCAAGCAAAGAACTAGTATTGCAATAAAAAGAAATAATATGTTGATTGAAGCATAGCCCTACTATGATTTGGCAGTTAATGATCATACAGCTGAAGAAAACAATATAGAATATACAAAAAAATACAAGAAGAAAACACCAATAAAAGGTTTTCCACAAATTATCAGTTTCTAAGCATCTTATATTAATAAATCTATGAGCAATTGCAAGGTAGACAGAGCTTCAGGGAAGATCAGGCACAAAAAGCATTCAGAATTAAACTCCCTCCTAGTGTTCCTACCTAACAAAGAAGCACGGAGATTTAAAAATTTTAAGGTAGCAAACTACAGTATAGACTTGTCTCTCATTCTCCATCTATGTCTTCCAAGTTCAAAACGTAAAATATCACAATAATTCCATCCACTCCCCCCCCCCCCCCAAAAAAAAAAAAAAAAGGCAAAACAGTCCCCGCACCCCCATAAAACTGTAAAGCAGAGGTGACAAGGTCAAGGTTGAATGGTTAAATAAGTGAATATGTATGTATGTCAAAACATTTAACAAATCCATTAAACCTCCAAAAAGAGGCATAAAGAGTCACAATCATGGATGGTTAGTAATGCTAATTTCTCCATGTGAAGGTAATATAATATTATCAAAAAAAAGGATTTGAATTTTCCTAACCACCCTACTGTAATCAAATAGTCATCCTAAGGTTTCACTACGGTAGTTAACCCCTGTATACAAGAGAGTCTAACCTGATCCATATCAAAGTCCACTCCAAGTTTCTTAAAGCATGAGATAACAGCTTTAGCAGTCCCAGATGCATCCTTTTTGTTGGCTTGATGAGACTCCATGACCTGGTATCAGTCATACCCAATAATAATTAAGCAAATAAACCATGTCATCGAGCCGAAAATTATGATATAGAATCAAACTCATAATTGGCAGACAACACTCAACCATATATCAGATACAAATGCGATGTGACACTGCTTGATTATGATTTTTTTCAGATTGATCAGTATAATCTACATTCATCTTACAGTACTAAAAACTATCACAAATGAGTTTGCCAAGACATGCGCATGATATTGAAATGGAGACTGCTCCATCCAAACAGTTAATGAAACTTTCTTGTCAGATATGTTGAAACCAACTCATAAGGTACTATTTTGTATGCATCAGAGAGAGCATGATGAGAGGAAATACCTGAAGAGAATAACCAGAAAAGGCTCCAGGGAATTGCTCAGCCATAATTTCCATTGCTGCAAGAAATGCTACGACCTTGAATAGCCAAAAGTCCAAAAGTGTAGATATTCAGTGATGAGAACTGCAATAGATAATTTGAAACTGGCTTGTGATACAGGACTATAAATGAAACACCTGCTTTCCCATCTGTGGTGATATAACAGCATAATTCTTTGAGTCCTCCACAGTCTTACGAAGTTTATCCCTGTCTCCACCAGTGGTTCCAATCACAAATGGCACCCCAATTTTGCAATACAACTCTGCATTATCTGCATACCAAATTGTCCAAAATGATTAATAAAACTAGAAGGTAATTACAAATATCAAAGCATGATTGGATACTTCTCCAACAATAAAATTATCAACGAGCCCTCCATACATTGAAATTTTGAAATAAACATAGCAACTTGGAGTCTAGCTTAAAATTATTCAACAATCAGGCCATAACATTTATTGATGGTACATTTATATCAGAGTTGTACTATGATTCTAGGGTGGGCTAATATATATATTGATCATGCATTCTGTAGTTCTCCATCTAGCTTTACTGTTGACCAACGAAATTGTTGCACATCAGTAGAGAGCTTGGCTTGAAGTTTTATAGGTCAAATCCACATATGATGAGAAAAATGAATAAATCTCATGACCTTGCTTAGTATAACATCTTAGATAAATATGATGAATGTTTCCCAGCCTGTTTAAGACAACATCGTAGACAAATAAGATAGGAGGAATGTAGCCTCACCCCTTAACACTGAGAGAGGCCTCATACACCCCAAAATCCATCCCAAAAAAAAACTACCCTGAAAACTTAATACAGAAAATATTTCCTGGATAACGAAGAGTTACATAGAAAAAAAAAATACACAAAGGATCAGTGATAAGCAAAAACTCCATTTCCGTGTATTTGTAAAATGACCAAGCCGAGACCTGATAAATTTAAAAAATCCAGTGATCACAAGTTAATTATCAATTAAAATAGTCAAATGCAATATAGCAAGGGAAAAAAAAGGCAAACTCTTTATTTTAATAGCACAGAACTGACAAAATGAAGTATTGCACATAAGATAATGATTGAATAATGCTGGTCAACAAAAACGCATCCACATTAAAGGTCTAAACCTTTAATTTACAGCCAATTACTTACAATGGGGTTTCTTAATTTCCTATTACCAAGATAAAGTTAGACAGTGTCAATCATCAAAGAGTTGCACCACATTAATTACAAGTTTACATATGTTCTCCATACCATTTACTGCAGTCGGCACTGTATAGTCTACCACAATCAGCTCAGGATATTCATCATAGACAGAGGCAAGGATATCTTCTCTTTCTAAAGGACCGTGGACCTGAATTTCTTTATCTCCCACTTGGACAAGCTGCCCACACTCCTCCTGTGCACCGAATGATACAGGAACAATATGAAGTCCAGCATTAGCTGCTGCTTCGATAACTGCCTTTCCCATTTTTCCCATGCAACTATTGACCTATAATCAAAGAATCACATAGAACAAAGTTTCTAAGTAAAAGCCAGCCTAACAGAAGCACATGATGTTCTTACAACCAGAATCACTTAAAAGTGAAATGCCATGTCTAACAACAGCAATAATGACTATATGGTTTGTCAACTTCTGTCAAATTGAAGCATATCTTTGATTTCTTTCAGTAGCTCAAAAATTGTAATCAGTAACTGACCACAAACTGTTATAGTTAATAGGTATAATTTGATGTGAATAAGTTAAAGCCCCTTCCATAATTTATAGTAGACCATTTTCACTCTGCTAGTTAGTCACAGCCTCACAGGTCCATGTAAAAAACACATAAATGGACAGGTATCAGAATTGGTATAGCTTTAACAACTTCCTCTAAGATACAAGGATTGTCAGATAAGTATGATGGGAGAATGTATGATTGTATCCTAAGATCAACCAACCAACCAACGTCTTCTAGAAGATTTATACATCAAACACTTAGATCATTTCCAACTAAACCAATAAAGCAAAGGATCAGATCAATGCTAGCCAATTGATTTAGAATTACCAAACAAGATAGAGATCAATCTAGCTGTGGAATCAGAGAACTTAGCTTACACCTAAGATATAAATCAGAAAGCTTCATAGAACAAACAAATAAATTGACCTCCAGCAAGGGTGAGACTTAAATTTCAAAAAGACAAATAAATAAATCGTAAGACACAGTTGAAGATTGTCAGCCAAATTCAGCCCCGTGTCTCGTAACTCCTCCCCCCCCCCCCCCCCCCCTCCCCAACCCCTCTTCTTATGTATCTTGAAAAGCATTGATAATTCTGTGTATATAGCCAATTTCAATCAGCATTTACTTTCATTCATCATACTCTCATAATTTATTAGAGAGTGCACAAATATAAGCAACAAGCACGGGGAAGCAACAGACACATACTAGTGAGTAGTGACAAACACAATAACATTTTAGTTTTGACTTGATAAAAATTTCCATGCAGCCAATAAATTTAACAGAAGGGCAACGCTAGGAAATCAAACAACAGTGATCAGGTTGAATAAGCTATTGTATGACTGTATGAGTCACTCGTATATAGAAGAAAGGAATCGAACAATATACCATTTTGCTAATGAGATAAATGTGTTACGCGTATAATTCAAGTCCTGATAAATCTGTACAAAACATTGCATAATTTGTACTAATCAATCAAACATAGACAACCAAGTTTACATTTCCGGGCACGAAACTCGTCGATTATGACCATTGATTCCTCAAGCAATATAACGATTTCCGACATGAACAAACTCCAGCAAGATTCAATTCAACATGACAACAAGTTTTAGAATCAAGAGAATAGTAAAGAGTTTATACCATAACAGGCAATCCAACATCTTTGGACTTGATAGAAAGATTTTGGACATTAGGAGCAGGGCTACTTGACATTACAGCTGAAACAAACGATCTACGCCCATTCTCAAATCCAGATTTTCTGATTATATTCCCAGAAAATCCACCAAATTTGCATTGTGAAGAAATACTCACATTCACAGGAACTTTTACTACAAATGCCATTTATATAAGAATAATCTGCACCAAAAAAAAACAAAAACCCTTTGTAAAAATGCACTCTTTATAAGATTATATACAGCAGAAATGACTATATATGGTTGATAAAAAACAAATCCAAATCTAATTTGTTCTTACAAATGCAAATAGAAAAGAAGAAAAAGCCCAAAATTCAACTTTGGGACAGCGCAAGGGGAAAGAGTGAGTAAAGAAGCAAAGTAAGACAGGAAAAACTCTCCGATGGTGAGACTTTGACGGATTAAACACTGGGAGAGTATTTTTTTTTTTTTTTCTGCAAAGGATACCGAAAGTTGTTAATTTTAAATGGAAAATTTACAAATTGCAGTCATTTAAAATTCGTATTTTGCAAATTGCAGTCATTTAAAATTTTTTTTGCAAATTGCAGCCCAAAAGTTCATATAAATTGTAAATTGCAGCCCGATTCAACTTTTTTATCGGTTTACAAGTTGAAAAATCTTCGATTAAGGTTTTAGGGGCCATTTTAGTTTTTAGGGGTCCGAATTGAGCTCGGAACTAGCAAAAAAATAACGCAAGTATCTCGTTTTGCGTAACAAAAGTATATCGATTTGTGGGAAACTGTAAATATGAGACACTTACGTTATTTTTTTGCTAATTCCGAGCTCAATTAAAAATGGAGTCTTTTATAATATTATAATATATTTTGTAATTTATTTATATTTTATTTTATTTTTATTTTTTGAAACATTTATAATAAGGATTTAATGGGCCATAAATGAAAAATGACATTAGTGTACCCTAGAGAGTCACAGTCCAAAACCTCCAAAATTTCTCAAAAACCGTGGATATTAGCTTTTAATTTTGGAAATTTTTTACTTTTTCCACCCGAAAGTAAAAATTGCCGAAATGTTTACCATGGTCCTAATACCCTCCGAGAGTCCAATTGGCTGAGTGGAACCATCCAATTTGTCTTTAAACGACCAATTTACCGGTTTACAACTTGCACCGATTTCATTAACTCAAGTTTACCACGAAAATTTCCCTCAAAAAAAAAAAAAAAAAAAAAAAAGTTTACCACGAAAATTTATGTCAACATATAATGATCATATATGGATCCAAACGGCATTATTTGACCCTGAGATGTATCCCCTAAAATCTCAATGCTTTTCGACACCGGGCCCCGAAACATTCGAAATTTCTCAAAAAACGTGGATATTAGCCTTCAATTTTGGAATTTTTTGACTTTTTTTCTCCCGCATATAAAAATTGCCGAAATGTTTACTATGGTCCCAAATACCCTCCGGGAGTCCAATTGGGTGGGTGGAACCATCCGATTTGCCTTTGAACAACCAATTTACCAGTTTACAACTTACACCGATTTCAATAATTCAAGCCTACCACGAACATTTATGACAACAAATAATGATTATATATGGTTCCAAACGACATTATATGACCCCGATATGTATTCCCTAGAATTTCAATACTTTTCGACACCGGGCCCCGAAGACTCCAAAAATTCTTAAAAAACGTGGATATAGCCTTCAATTTTTTTTTTATTTTTTTGACTTTTTTTGTCCGGAAATAAAAATTGCTAAAATGTTTACCATGATCTATAATACCCTCCGAGAGTCCAATTGGGTGGGTGGAACCATCCAATTTTCCTTTAAACGACCAATTTATCAGTTTACAAATTGCGCCGATTTCATTAACTCAAGCCTACCACAAACATTTATGACAATATATAATGATCATATATGATTCCAAACGGCATTTATGACCCCGAGATTAATCCCCTAAAATCTAAAGGCTATTCGACACCAGGACTCAAAACCTAAAAAAATTCTCAAAACGCATGGATATTATCCTTTAATTTTGGAACTTTTTAACTTTTTTTCGTCTGAAAATAAAAATTGCCGAAATGTTTACCATGGTCCCTAATACCCTCCGGTAGTCCAATTGGATGGGTGGAACCACCAATTTGCCTCTAAACGACCAATTTACCGGTTTACAATTTGCACCGATTTCATCAACTCAAGCCTATCACGAACATTAATTATGACAACATATAATAATCATATATGGTTCCAAATGGCATTATATGACACCAAGATATATTCCATGGAATTTCAAGACTTTTCGACACGGAGTCCCGAAACCTTCAAAATGCGAGGATATTAGTCTTCAAATTTGGAAGTTTTTGACTTTTTTCGCTCGGAAATAAAAATTGCCAAAATGTTTACCATGGTCCCTAATACCCTCTAGGAGTCTAATTGGCTGGGTGGAACCATCCAATTTGCCTTTAAACGACCTATTTACCAGTTAACAACTTGCACCAATTTCATTAACTCAAGCCTACCACGAACATTTATGACAACAAATAACGATCATATATAGTTCCAAACGGCATTGTATGACCCCAAGATGTATCCCCTAAAATCTCAAACAATTTCGATACCGAGCCTCGGAACCTCAAAAATTTCTCAAAAAGCGTGAATATTAGTCTTCAATTTTGGAATTTTTCGACTCTTTTCGCCCGTACATTTAAATTTCCGAAATGTTTATCATGGACCCTAATACCCTCCGGAAGTACAATTGGATGGGTGGAACCAAATTGCCTTTAAAATGACAATTTACTTGTATACAACTTGAACCAATTTCATTAACTCAAACCTACCATGAACATTTATGACAACATACAATGATCATATATGGTTCCAAACAGCATTATATGACCCCGAGTTGTATCCCCTGAAATCTCAAGGATTTTCGACATCGGGCCTCGAAACCTCCAAAATTTCTCAAAAAACGTGGATATTAGCCTTAAATTTTGGAATTTTTTGACTTTTTATCGCCTGTAGATAAAAATTGCAAAAATTTTTACCATGGTCCGTAATACAGTCAGAGAGTCCAATTAAGAGGGTAGAACCAACCAATTTGCCTTTAAATAGCGAATTTACCGGTTTACAACTTGCACCGATTTTATCAACTCAAGCTTACCACGAAAATTTATGACAACATATAATGATTATTTATGGTTTAAAACAACATTATATGACACCGAGATGTATCCCCTGAAATCTAAAAACTTTCCGACACCGGGACCCAAACCTCCAAAATTTCTTAAAAAACGTGGATATTAGCCTTCAATTTTGGATTTTTTTTTACTTTTTTTCGCCCGTAAATAAAAATTGCCGAAATGTTTATCATGGACCCTAATACCCTCCAGAAGTACAATTGGATGGATGGAACTATCAAAAAACGTGGATATTAGCCTTAAATTACGGATTTACAACTTGCACCGATTTCATTAACTCAAGCCTACCACGAACATTTAAGACAACATATAATAATCATATATGGTTCCAAACGGCATTATATGACACCAAGTTATATTCCCTGGAATTTCAAGACTTTTCTACATCGAGTCCTTAAATCTTCAAAATTTTGCAAAATGCGAGGATATTGGTCTTCAATTTTTGAATTTTTTGAATTTTTTTGCTCGGAAAAAAAAATTGCCAAAATGTTTACCATGGTCTTAAATATCCTCCGGAAATCCAATTAGCTGGGTGGAACCATCCAATTTATCTTAAAACGGCCAATTTACCGGTTTACAACTTGCACCGAATTCATTAATCCAAGCCTACCACGAACATTTATGACAACATATATTGATCATATATAGTTCCAAACGGTATTATATGACCCCGAGATATATCCCATAAAATCTCAAGGATTTTCAATACCGGTCCTCGAAACCTCCAAAATTTGTCAAAAAGCGTGGATATTAGCTTTAAATTTTGGATTTTTTTTTTCACTATTTTTCGCCTATAAATAAAAATTGTTAAAATGTTTATCATGGACCCTAATACACTCCGAGAGTCCAATTGAATGGGTGGAACCATCCAATTTGCCTTTATACGACCAATTTAATGATTTATAACTTGAACTGATTTCATTAACTCAAACCTACTTCGAACATTTATGACAAGATATAATGATCATATATGGTTTCAAACAGAATTATATGAACTCGAGATGTATCCCCTAAAATATCAAGGATTATCGACGCTAGGCCTCGAAACCTCCAAAATTTCTCAAAAAGCGTGGATATTAACCTTAAATTTGGGAATTTGTTGACTTTTTTCGCCCGTAAATAAAAATTTCCAAATTTTTTACCATGGTCTCTAATACAATCCAGGAGTCCAATTAGGTGGGTAGAACAATCCAATTTGCCTTTAAACGGCCAATTTACCGATTTACAACATGCATTGATTTCATTAACTCAAGCCTACCACGAACATTTATGACAAAATATAATGATCATATATGGTTCCAAATGAATTATATGACCCCGAAATGTATTCCCTAAAATTTCAAGACTTTTCGACACCGGATCCCGAAACCTAAAAAATTTCTCAAAAAGCGTGGATATTAGCCTTCAATTTTGGAATTTTTTTACTTTTTTCGCCTGAAAATAAAAATTAACGAAATATTTACCATGGTACCTAATAACCTCTGGGAGTCCCATTGGGTGAGTGGAACCATCCAATTTGCCTTTAAACGACAAATTTACCGATTTACAATTTGCACCGATTTCATTAACTCAAGTCTACCGCGAACATTTATGACAACATTTAATAATAATATATGGTTCCTGTAGGGAATATTTCAAGCATTATCCTAAACTTGAACCCCACTGTGATCATACACTAAAGCATGGTGGCGTTCAAAGGGAAGAAAGCTAGAGCAAAAGAGTCGCCAACAAGTTTTAGAAACTTGTAAACCGTTCACAATGTGAAGGTTACACCACTTAAGGATACAGGAGATCGTTAACTCCAATAGATCGGGAACCAAGACTGGAAGTTCGGGGATGAAGGTACAAATTCAATCTAAAAGAAAAAGAACTCGCCCTAATAATAGGCCTCTACTTTATTCTACTCGTATTCATGTGCGCTTTCTGACTAACATGCAATCATTAGGTTAACCCTAAACCTGTTTAATCTATGTTGGTTTAATATTAATGCACAAATAAAACTATTATTGACGATCACTTGAATTATAATCATATTAACCTAAACAAGATTATTAATTATCTTATTATGCGTGATTACAAGTACAGATTCCCTTTAAACATGCATAAAAGGTTTGATCAAGCAATAACAATAAATATCAAGCAACATAATAATAACTTTAAACGGCCTATTTACCAGTTCATAACTAAAGTCTACCACGAACATTTATGACAAAAAATAATGATCATATATGGTTCCAAACGGCAATAAATGACCCCGAGATGTATCCCCTTGAATTTTAAGACTTTTCAACACCGGGCCTCGAATCCTCCAAAATTTCTCAAAAAGCGTGGATATTAGCCTTCAATTTTGAAAATTTTTAAACTTTTTTTCGCCTGAAAATAAAAATTGCCGAAATGTTTACTATTGTCCCTAATACCGTATGGGAGTCCCATTGGGTGGGTGGAACCATCCAGTTTACCTTTTTAACGACCAATTTACCAGTTTATAACTTCACCGATTTCATTAACTCAAGCCTACTACGAACATTTATGACAACAAATAATGATCATATATGGTTCCTTAAGGCATTATATGACCCCGAGATGTATCCCCTAGAATTTCAAAACTTTTCAACAACAGGCCCCGAAATCTCCAAAATTTCTCAAAAAGCGTGGATATTAGTCTTCAATTTTGGATTTTTTTTGACTTTTTTTCGTCTGGAAATAAAAATTGCCGAAATGTTTATTGTGGTCCATAATACCCCCCGGGAGTCCAATTGGGTGTGTGGAACCATTCAATTTGCTTTTAAACGGCCAATTTACCGGTTTACAACTTGCACTAATTTCCTTTAACTCAAGCCTACCACGGACATTTATGGCAACATATAATGATCATATATAGTTCAAAACGTCATTATATGACCCCAAGATGTATCCCCAAAACATCCAAAAATTCTCAAAAAGCGTGGATCTTAGTTTTTAATTTTAGAATTTTTTGACTTTTTTTCGCCTGAAAATAAAAATTGCCGAAATGTTTACCATGTTCATTAATATCCTCCTGGGTTTTAATTAGGTTGGTGGAACCATCCAATTTGTCTTTAAACGACCAATTTAATTACTGATTTACAACTTGCACGAATTTCATTAACTCAAGCCTACTATGAACATTTATGACAACAAATAATGATCATATATGGTTCCAAATGGCATTATATGACCCAGAGATGTATCCCATAGAATTTCAAAAGTTTTCGACACCAGGCCCCGAAATCTCAAAAATTTCTAAAAAAGCGTGGACATTAGACTTCAATTTTGAATTTTTTTGACTTTTTTTCGTCTGAAATAAAAATTGCCGAAATGTTTATTGTGGTCCCTAATACCCCCCGGGAGTCCAATTGGGTATGTGGAACCATTCAATTTGCTTTTAAACGGCCAATTTACCGGTTTACAACTTGCACTGAGTTCCTTTAACTCAAGCCTACCACGGACATTTATGACAACATATAATGATCATATATAGTTCAAAACGTCATTATATGACCCCAAGATGTATCCTCTAAAATCCCAATGCTTTTCGACAACAGGCCCCGAACATTAGAAATTTCTCAAAAAGCGTGGATATAAGCCTTCAATTTTGAAAATTTTTGACTTTTTTCGCCCGGATAAAAAAATTGCCGAAATGTTTCCCATGGGCCATGGTCCCTAATACCCTCTGGGAGTGCAAGTGGGTAGTTGGAACCATCCAATTTTCTTTTAAACGAACAATTTACCGGTTTATAACTTACACCGATTTCATTAATTCAAGTCTACCACAAACATTTACGACAACAAATAGTGATCATATATGGTTCCAAACGACATTATATGGACCCGAGATGTATTTCCTAGAATCTCATGGCTTTTCGATACTGGGCCCCAAAACCTCTATAATTTCTCAAAAAACGTGGATCATAGACTTTAGTTTTGGAAAATTTAGACTTTATTTTCTCCCAAAAATAATAATTGCCGAAATTTTTACCATGATCTCTTATACCCTTCGGGAGTCCAATTGGGTTAGTGGAACCATGCAATTTGCCTTTAAACGACCTATTTACCGGTTTATAACTTACACCGTTTTAAATAACTCAAGCCTACCACGAACATTTATGACAACAAATAATGATCATATATGGTTCCAAACGGCATTAAATGACCCCGAGATGTATCCCCTTGAATTTCAAGATTTTTCAACACTGGGACTTGAATCTTCTAAAATTTCTCAAAAAGCGTGGATATTAGCCTTCAATTTTGATAATTTTAGACTTTTTTACGCCCGAAAATAAAAATTGCCGAAATGTTTACCATTGTCCCTAATACCGTCCAAGAGTCCCATTGGGTGTTGTAGGGAATATTTCAAGCGTTAATCCCTTAGCTTGAACCCCACTGTGATCATACACTAAAGTACGGTGGCTTCCAAAGGGAAAGAAGATAGAGCAAAAGAGTCGCCAACAAGTTTTTTAGGAACTTGTAAACCGTTCACGAGGTGAATGTTACAACCCTTAAAGACCCAGGAGATCGTCAACTCCAATAGGTCTGGAACCATGACTGGTAGTTCGGGGATGAAGGTACTAATCCAACCTAAAAGAGATTGAACCTGCCCTAATAATAGGCCTCTACTTTATTCTGATCGTATTCATGTGCGCTTTCTGACTAACATGCAAGCAATAGGTTTACCCCTAAACCTGTTTATCTATGTTGGTTGAATTTAATGCACAAATAAAACTATTATTGGCGATCACTTGAATTATAATCAAATTAACCCCAAACAAGATTATTAATTATCTCATTAAGCATGATTACAAGTACGGAATTCCCTTTAAACATGCATAAAGGCGTGATCAAGCAATAACAACAAATATCAAGAACATAATAATAATCATAAAAATAATTATAATAATCATATTCATGTCAATATTAAAGCATAGCAAGATCCTAGGCATGATACTAACAAGATTAATAACAAACCATAGCATGTCACTAAACAATAAAAATCAAAGCTTTAACCCTAACATGATACTAACATGAATATTAGGAAAGACAATAAAAGGCATCATAGAAATCATAATTGACATTATATTCTTTACCCTAAACATGATACTAAGAAGCAATAAAACATCCTAACATTATACGAGGAATCAAAATAACAATCTAAGCATGATTTCTATATCATAATATCAATTAAACCATTAAAGTACTTACTTGGATGCCTCGTACCTCTTTCTATTAACAAAATACACGCGTTATTAACTTCAAGGAAAATAATAAAAAAAACAATTAAATTAAATAATTGAAAGATAGATTTGGGACCAAACCCTCAGAAATTAAACCTTTCACGTCTAGGGCGAAGGCAACTTCGAATATGGCTAGGCGTATCTAGATCTAATGAATGCGAAATTTTGTATTTGAGAGAAGGGTAGTTTAGAAAAAGAGAGAGAGAGAGAGAGAGAAAATGGTAGATTTTAGATGAATGAAAATTAGTTATTGATGATTGTAGTTGAAAACTGGTGAATGAAAACGGAGTTTTTAGCACGTTATTTATGGAGAAAATCAGCCAAAAAAATAAAATATCAAAACAGAGTTCTGGCGCAGATAAAATCTGATTAGCGCCAACGCTGGCTATTGACGCCAGACGCCAACATTAGCACCAGGCGCTGGCGCTACGCTTGACGCCTGGCGCTGATTCAGAAATTCACGCGTTTTCTTAAATAAGATAGAAATTGACGTACAGGAGGATAAAATCGTATCTTTCCTCAAAAAATGCTCTTTGATTTTAATTAAAACTCTGAAAAGTCAACAAAACTCAATTTACCAATGCTAATTAAATTAGGAATGAAAAGAACCTTCTAGAAGAATCTAGAAGACTAAAACCATTCCTAATTGCATTAGGAATGATAAATCTATATTAGGCCCTCCCCTAGATTATTAGGCCGCATATAAGGCTCAAACCGGGTCCAGTTCAGTGAATTGGTCATAACTTCCTCAATATTCATCGGAATTGGGCTTATAATATATCTTTGAAAGCTCTTTTCAAGCCCCATCCAACTACACTACTATTGGACCCATATCATGGACCAACCAAACTGGATTGGTTGTTTTCTTAAAATAAGTTTTCAAAAATAGAGAGAAGAGAAAAGAAATTAAAACTATCCGCAACACTAAACTTTCCACACTTTCACTTCATTCGATTATGATTCGACGCGAAAGGTACTCATCACCGGGTTTGGTTTTGGGGAGACACAAATGGGTGTCTACAGGTGTGTGGAACCATCTAATTACCTTTTAACGATCAATTTACCGGTTTACAACTTGCACCGATTTCATTAACTCAAGCATACTACGAACATTTATGACAACAAATAATGATCATATATGGTTCCAAATGGCATTATATGACCCCGTGATGTATCCCCTTAAATTTCAAGACATTTCGACAACGGGCCCCAAAACTTCCAAAAATTCTCAAAAAGCATGGATATTAGTCTTTAATTTTGGAATTTTTTGACTTATTTTCGCCTGGAAATAAAAATTGCCGAAATGTTTACCATGGTCCTTAATATCCTCCGGGGGTCTAATTGGGTGGGTGGAACCATCCAATTTGTCTTTAAACGATTAAATTTAATTACCGATTTACAACTTGCACGGATTTCATTAACTCAAGCCTACATCGAACATTTATGATAACATATAATGATCATATATGGTTCCAAACGGCATTGTATGACCCCGACATGTTTCCCTCAAAATATTTATACTTTTCAACACCGGGCACCGGAACCTCCAAAATTTCTCAAAAAGCGTGGATATTAGTCTTCAATTTTTAATTTTTTTGATTTTTTTTTGCCCAGAAATAAAATTGCCGAAATGTTTATCATGGTCCTTAATATCCTCTGGGAGTCCAATTGGGTAGGTGGAACTATCCAATTTGCTTTTAAACGACCAATTTACCAGTTTATAACTTCAACGATTTTGTTAATTCAAGCCTACAACGAACATTTATGACAGCAAATAATGATCATATATGGTTCCATACGGCATTATATGACCCCGAGATGTATCCCATAGAATTTCAAGACTTTTCGACACCAGGCCCCAAAATCTTTAAAATTTCTCAAAAAGCGTGGACATTAGCTTTTAATTTTGGATTTTTTTGACTTTTTTCGCATGGAAATAAAAATTGCCGAAATGTTTATCGTGGTCCCTAATACCCTCCGGGCGCCTAATTGAGTATTTGGAACCATTCAATTTGCTTTTAAACGGCCAATTTACCGGTTTACAACTTGCACCGATTTACCGGTTTACAACTTGCACCGATTTACCGGTTTTATCGACCAATTTAATTTATCTTGCCCTGAACCCGACTTGAACTGAAATTGACCCAAACCCGTTTTAATCGTCAAAACCTGAATTCAACTCGACCCGAATTTAACCCAACCTGTTACAAACCCGATCCGAAATCTACCCGACTTGTTAATTACCTGACCCAAATTCAACCCGACTTGTTATTAACTCGACCCGAATTCTACCATACCTATTACTTTTCCAACCTAAAAATTCAACCTGATACTAACCCGACTCGAAATTAACACGACTTGTTATTGATTTGGCCTAAATTTAACCCAAATTGTTCCTGACCCAATTTCAAATCACCTTAAATGTAATTTAGACCACGTTATTATTGTTGATCAATGAATTTTGTCTTGGGAGACCAAGTCGGCCTGGGCCAGCAAAAGAAAGGAGCATCATCCTAAAATTTAAGAGTTAAGTATAGTATATATTCGTTATATGGTCAAAGGAGATAATTATCTTCTTAAATTATAGACTATAGTTCCCTAGTATATTGCCATATATATTATAGTCAAAAAAATAATTAGCTTGATATAAATGATAATTATCTATTTATAGTTAGTTGAACCCGAATATGACCTGACTTGGAAATGACCCAACCTGATTGTAACTTGCAAATTATTGACTTGAACATAACACGACTTGAATCCGAGAATGACCCGACTTGGAAATGACCCACCCTGATTATAACCCGCAAATTATTGACTTGAATCGAACCTTACTTGAACCCGAAAATGACCCGACCGGATTATAATCCGCACATTATTGACTTGAACCGAACCCAACTCAAACCCGAGAATGACCCAACCTCATTCTAACCCGCAAATTATTGACTTGAACCGAACCCGGCTCGAACTCGATAATTACCCTAACCTGTTTTAACCCATGAAACCTGACCTATTGTTCACCCGACCTGTTATTAACTCGATCTAAACGTGATCCAAAACCGATAAGAAGTATGACCCGACGTGACCCGACTCAAGCATGACCCACCCATACCCGACCCGCATAGGTTATGGAATTAATCTGAATTGACCCGACACGAGTTGACCCGACCCATTCTTACCCGACCTGTTTACCCGAATTGACAGCTCTGAGTCACACCATTGAAAAATTAGATTTTACATGAGTTGGTAAATTGAGAAGTGTATTAGGTATCACCATGGAAGGTTAAAAACAACTTATTTTGTATTTCAATACTCAAAATTAAGATTAAAAATAAGAGCACTCGCATTTCGAAGGAAAGTTTGAATTCAACTCTTAACAAGGCCTTGTTCACTCCCTTATTATTGCTTAATTAAAAATATTTTTATTACATAGAAATATTTTTACTTTAAAAAAAATTATTGTTTAAATTAAATGCCATAAAAGTTTATAGGCTTATTCATCAGTATGTTTTTGTTTCTAATTTGTAGTTGTACTTTGTAATTTTTTTCACATTAAAAGTAAACTGAAAAATGTATAATTCCACATTCACATACAACAAAATTTGGCTTATATTTTTTTCCTTGATCGTTTATTGGCCTATCGAATACCAACACAATATTAATCCACAGCCCAAGTTGATGTGGATCACTTTGGACCAATAAGATATAACCCGGACCGACCCAAACCCAAATACCAAATAACCAGGTATAGTTATTGTTTCGGCAAAAAATGAGCTAACCGGGCCTTGGAGGGGTGTCTGAGAACCTGGAATTTGGGCCTTGAATGGACCTGCAAAATGAACCCCGAGCCCCGGGGGTTGAACCCGGGGCGGAGCCTCCGACGCCCAAGTTAGTTGCCAAACAATGCATATTTTGAGAGGAGTTTAGGGGAGAGAGTGGAGGAGTATGGTCATCTTAGATGATAAGAGTGACCTCCCTTTACCTTATGCCCTTTGAGGGGTATTTATATGAGTACATAAGTGGGTTTATGAGCCCTAAAAGTACATATGTGGGCCGTTGAAGGCCATATTGATGTATTTGACTTATTTGGGGCCTTTTATACCTTTTTTATGCCCTTTGGGCTTATATGGGTAGAGTTACCCAAGGCTAAAATGGGTATGACCATTTTAGTACCCAAACAATTAGCCCCCGAGACCCAATTCTATTTGAAAAAATGAGTTGGGTTTTGTTTCAATTTCCCAAATAATTCGTTCATAGAAATTGAGTCGAAGGACTTTATTTGTTCAGGTTTATGCAAGGCAACACTCTTGATC
The DNA here is from genome assembly GCF_948465745.1 of Chenopodium album. Classification (NCBI taxonomy): domain Eukaryota; kingdom Viridiplantae; phylum Streptophyta; class Magnoliopsida; order Caryophyllales; family Amaranthaceae; genus Chenopodium; species Chenopodium album. The sequence continues at coordinate 127,200 of NC_137838.1, forward strand.
CGAGGATTGTAAGAGTTATTACTCTTGATCCGAGGACTGAAAGTGTTCATCCGAGGCAACACTCTTAATGCAAGGATTGAAAAAGTTAATTACTCTTGATCCGAGGATTGAAAGAGTTCATCCGAGGCAACACTCTTGATCCAAGGTTTGATCCGAGGACTGAAAGAGTTCATCCGAGGCAACACTCTTGATCCAAGGTTTGATCCGAGGACTGAAAGAGTTCATCCGAGGCAACACACTCTTGATCCAAGGATTGAAAGAGTTAATTACTCTTGATCCGAGGACTGAAAGAGTTCATCCGAGGCAACACTCTTGATCCAAGGATTGAAAGAGTTAATTACTCTTGATCCGAGGACTGAAAGAGTTCATCCGAGGCAACACTCTTGATCCAAGGTTTGATCCGAGGACTGAAAGAGTTCATCCGAGGCAACACTCTTGATCCAAGGATTGAAAGAGTTAATTACTCTTGATCCGAGGAATGAAAGAGTTCATACGAGGCAACACTCTTGATCCGAGGATTGTAAGAGTTTATTCTGAGGCAACACTCTTGATCCGAGGATTGTAAGAGTTTATCTGAGGCAACACTCTTGATCCAAGGATTGTAAGAGTTAATTACTCTTGATCCAAGGATAGAAAGAGGTTATCTGAGGCAACACTCTTGATCCGAGGATTGTAAGAGTTAATTACTCTTGATCCGAGGATAGAAAGAGTTTAATACTCTTGATCCGAGGATAGAAAGAGTTTATTACTCTTGATCCGAGGATAGAAAGAGTTTATTACTGTTGATCCGGGGATAGAAAGAGGTTACTCTTGATCCAAGGATAGAAAGAGTTTATTACTCTTGATCCGAGGATAGAAAGAGTTTACCCTTAATCCAAGGATAGAAAGAGTTTATTACTCTTGATCCGGGGATAGAAAGAGTTTACTCTTGATCCTAGGATAAAAAGAGTTTATTACTCTTGATCCGAGGATAGAAAGAGTTTACCCTTAATCCGAGGATAGAAAGAGTTTACTCTTGATCCGGGGATAGAAAGAGTTTACTCTTGATCCGAGGATAAAAAGAGTTTATTACTCTTGACCCGAGGACAGAAAGAGTTTACTCTTGATCCGAGGATAAAAAGAGTTTATTACTCTTGATCCGAGAACAGAAAGAGTTTACTCTTGATCCGAAGATAGAAAGAGTTTTACTCTTAATCCGAGGATAAAAAGAGTTTATTACTCTTGATCCGGGGATAGAAAGAGTTTTACTTTAGATTGGTGATAGTTTGAGCTTTTTTAAGCTTCAACAATGGTAGACAACCTCGGATCTTCTTCGGCTGCTACTTTAGATGTAATGTGAAGAGATTTGGCTCACTTCACAATACTAGCCTTGACCCCCATTGACCTCGGCATGTGTTGCCTAGGATGAAATGGTGAGTCGTTCTTTTGGTGGAGTTGTGAGCCTTGAAGCTTGTGATGAAGACAATGGCAATTTCCTTCGGCAAGCATTGAATTTACATAAACTTGATTGATTTTTTATGTATGTTTCATGCCACCTGCTGCCTCTTCAACTTGGTGGTGTGAATGAAAGGCTTGCTTTTGTGAGCTTTCCATTAGAGCCACGTAGATCTAGCTTTTATTCTTCTTCAAGAATAATTAAGGTTTGACCATATTCATGGAATATTTCCCAATTTTTTTGTAAAGGCACGAAGTACCTTGTTAGTAGTGGTTAGATTGGCGACAAATCAAAATGTTTATCTATCATCTCCACCATTTGCAAGAATGATTACCCCTTTTGACAGGAGTAATAATTTTGGGTTAAATTTGCTAGAAATTTTGACCCTTTTTCGTGATAGAACACAGTAGCCATGAATTAGTGGATTTTCATGGGTAGTAGTACTCGTCTCCCCACAGACGGCGCCAAATTGTTTCGGCAAAAAATGAGCTAACCGGGCCTTGGAGGGGTGTCTGAGAACCTGGAATTTGGGCCTTGAATGGACCTGCAAAATGAACCCCGAGCCCCGGGGGTTGAACCCGGGGCGGAGCCTCCGACGCCCAAGTTAGTTGCCAAACAATGCATATTTTGAGAGGAGTTTAGGGGAGAGAGTGGAGGAGTATGGGCATCTTAGATGATAAGAGTGACCTCCCTTTACCTTATGCCCTTTGAGGGGTATTTATATGAGTACATAAATGGGTTTATGAGCCCTAAAAGTACATATGTGGGCCGTTGAAGGCCATATTGATGTATTTGACTTATTTGGGGCCTTTTATACCTTTTTTATGCCCTTTGGGCTTATATGGGTAGAGTTACCCAAGGCTAAAATGGGTATGACCATTTTAGTACCCAAACAGTTATGTTAAATCTGAAATACTACCTCCGTTTCATATTATATGCAACAAAGGGGTATTATTTGTGAGACATAAAATATTCCTTTGTTGCACATAATAAGAAACTGAGGTAGTATATATCAAGAATAATGTCCAGTTGTATTGTGTTGGAATGGGCTCGATGGGTGTTGGAATGGGCTCGATAGAGATGCGACTTTCCAGCAAAATTGTGAGCCAGTCCATTCCCCTTGGCCCGACATTCTCAGCGATCGCTTTTGCAATACCAATCGTCGCTATCTACAAAACCAATTACCAAACAAACCCAAAAAATGCACATCAGTAACTACACACTGATAAAAATAACAGATAACAATACACAATTATAATTCATCATACATGTTCAATTACCAAGTATAAATGTACAAATAAAACAAATAAAAAATTATCTGTCTTGTCCCAAAAGTTGGGACCCATGCTGTTTTAACAGTTTCTTCAGCAAAAAGTAAATGCCCCACAACCATAAGGTTAGTTGCACGTGTCTTTCAGCTTTCTCGCTCAAAGAGATTAATTGAAAATTTCTTCTACTAGTAGGTCAATATCATTACTGTATTAATAGGGCACTTCACAATTCACATTAACTAATTAATTGATCACAATATTGTACTTTTGATTATACCCAACCCTTTGAGGTATTATTAGTATACTGTGAATCTAACCTATCCCAAGTCATATTGGCTAATAACACACTTCTTTGAACCGAACCACCTCAGATTGAATGGCTTAAACCCTTTTAGAGCAATAATGGGCTATAACAGGTTGTCATCATTCTGTTCAATGGAACAATGAGTTACCGAGTATATGTTGGGCATTGGTTGGAATCAACTGGGCACATAACCTCACAAATGGTGACTACTGTCACAAAAAATTACAACATCCCCCATCACAGTATAGCAAATGAAAACAGACATGTATAGGCAACCACCAATGATGGTGCAAAATTATGGAATGGCATAACCGGTAAACTAAAGTTGTATAAAAAAACAGATCGGAAATTGAAACATTAACATAAATAAGCCTAACTTCCACCGCTCTAATCTACCATGAACCTAACACTACAGAAATTTAACAGAGTTCATAACATCATGTATCAGATCTAACGCTGAGAACAGTTCAAGGAGTCATTCTACTAGTATGCACCTTTTTTTTTCCTTTTTGAGTCTGCACCATAATGACACTAAATGACACCATGATGATCATAATACAAGGATGACAGAGAGGATAAAGAGAGAGGGATTGACTTACATGCCGATGGGTCAAACCTCCATCGGCATTTTTCCAGAGAGTAACAGAAGCCAAACCCCACGGTCCTCACCACTACCGTTTGGGTGGTCTTTCATCATCATCTCCATCATCATCACCAGAATCATCCTCTTCACCTGACCTTTTGCGCTTTGGTGGAGCCTCAACTTTCCCATCCTCATGATCATCATCAACCTCATCATCAGTATCTTCTTCGGTATCTTCATCATCACCATTCTCTTCAGGCTCAAAATCAGAGGCATCCACCTCATCTTCAGCAGGAGCAACAGGGCGAACAAGATACCCGGTATCAGGCTCCTATATAATCACGTTCAAGAATCAGTAAAACTTTAAAGATTCACAGAAAGATGACCGAAACAACATTAACCATCACCCTCCGCAAATTCAGTTTCATTGTAAAAAATTGAGGATCACTCGAGAGCTCAGACTACCTAAACAAGCTACACCTTAGATGATTTGAGGACAATATACACTAGTGAGTTGTCTTTTGCTTTTAAAGGTATGGGAGTGCCACCCAGCCAAAAACTCAGATTAAAATAATCACATAGAATCATATCATCAATACTTAAAAACTTTTATATTTTAGAGGAAATCAATACTTAAAACTTAATTTATAGTCTAAAACGAGATTACAAATATTGATAAATATGGTGATTTGATTAATTCATACCGGCTACACCAAACATTGAGTTGATATTACATCCAAAAGTAATCATTGCTTACTTGCTTAGTTACTCTGTACATATTATTAGATCAATACCATCCAACACAATATAAAATGAGGCTAAAAATGCAAAAACTCAGAAGTCATGGTAAAAAAAATACAGAATTACAGCTACTATTTGACTTTTACCACCTTGATTAAGAAATCTTACCAAACACCATCAACAATCAACACGCCCACATGACTACATGAACAAATCAACAAACGATCTAACCCAGCGACACAGCATAGGCCAGATTATAAAAAGCTCTCACCAATAATGACCAATCTTTAAAAGCCAATGAATCCAAAACTCAACACCAAAACTTGACATCAAATGAGTTTCATAAATCGGTCGCAATCAAGCAAAACATCCATGTAAACCTCTAATGGTTATTGCAAAAATAGATCAAAAATCTACGGACACGAAACATTTACAACATTACTTCATTAAAATTCCTCTATCTAATCTCAAATTCCACAAACAAATGAAAAATAACAACAATCGCAAACAAAAGTAAACTTTAAAACAAAACACTTTTTTGCAGATCTACCCAAAAAAAACAATATTCAGAAAAAAAAAAACCCTAAGTCTTTACAAATTGACAGTAAAATACTTGATTTTTGACCACTACCAAGGACCAAGTACCAACCTCGAAATTGACCAAAACGCCCTCCAAACAGTACATAATTCTGATATATGCATAGATCTACGCTACAAAGCCGCAGATCTAATAAATTAAGCTCCAGTAAACCAGAATAAACAGCAGACCACTAGAAAAACAACATAAACAGCAGAAACTTCTGGAAAAAGCATCAAAAACGAAAAAAATCACATATTAAGCATAATCATCACATAAAAACGCAGCACGTCAACAGATCTGACAATAAAATCCACAAAAAATGCTGAAATCAACATAAAAATAATATAATTACCAGAATTTTGAAAATAATCCAGAAAACTAACAAACAATATTATACATAATACGAATTTTGTTACCTCATCATCGTCATCACCGTCGTCGTCGTCATCGTCGTCGTCGTCGTCATCATCATCAGCATCATCATCATCGTCTTCATCATCTACCGAGTGAACTGCGGGAGTATCAGAAGACGGTAGACCTTCTTGCACTGCATCCTCATCACCTTCATCATCGTCGTCGTCATCATCATCTTCTTCAGAACCATCATCAGCATCTTCTTCTTCCTCGCCGTCAACCTCTTCTTCTACAACTTCCTCCTTTTTCTGGCCGTTAATGGCGTCTGCGACCTCCTTCTTCGCCGCCTCAATTTCTCTCTCCTCCTCCATCATCATCTTCATGGATACAATAACAGAGATTTTTTTGGGAATTTTCCTTTTTTTTTTTTTGAAATTATTTTTGGGGAAAGGGGGAAAGCAGGGGAGTGAAGAGAGAGAGAGGGAGAAAGGGAGAAACAGGGGAGGTTCGAACCAGTAGCAACTCTTGGGCAAGTGTGATCTCAGCCGTTGAAAAAAGAGGACAATGGGGATTGATGACGTGTAATAAGATCGGACGGTTGTGGATTGGGGATTAGGGATATTTTGTGTATTTCTGAAACTCACGTGTGATACGCGTGCGTGGAAGTTAGGGTTGAGGGCTTTTTGATAATTTTGAGAGGGGTTTGATCTTCTGCTACGAGGTTTTGCTATCTCGAATATTCCTTCGAAGCTATGTCCGTACTGAAGAAATCCACCATTATTATTGGGCTTCTGTACTAGTGAGATAGTGGGCCGTCAGTTGGTTTGGAACCTTTGGGCCTATTGTATGGCTGTTGTCTCATGATCCAATTTGATTTGTTCAAAAATATCGGATATCTAAAATTTTTAGGTCGTACAAAATATTCAATTCGATCCGATAAGTTAGTACGAGAATAACTTTTAACCAATTTTTTTTTTTTTTGAAAGAAGGTTAGTGCTTTTATTAAGTCATAGTAAGAGAATCAACTAACACATACGGGGAAACCTCACTTGGAGCGTGGTTCACCCAACATTGTTCAACACCTACCGGCACTAACCTAGCAAGATGATGAGCTACTACATTGCCATCTCGCTTTACATGAGACCATGAAATAGAATAAAAACTAGAGCTAGCAAAAACAATGTCCTAATACCAACTTTGTTGTTATTTAAAAGTAGTGACCACTATTTTAGTCTCAGACTTCTATAAGTATAAACTGGGTAAAAGGATAATTTGAGGTGGGGGTAGATTAGAGGGAATTTAATGTTATAGAAGTATATTGAAATTAATGTTATACGCATAATCCTAATACCAATTCAAACATTCTTGATGTAAGGTAACATACAAACCCAATATGCAACTATTGTACATCAACGATCAACAATTCAATATACATGACACCCCATCATTTACAAGTGTGATTAAAATTACAAATAAAATAAATTATAATTACTATATTAAACAAGACATGTTCAATTGTACACGCGGAGTATGACCTTTATCTAATCACACTCCATTACTCCAACCCTTAACAAGTAACACAAGCTTAAAAGACTGAAATAACCATCACATTCACAAAGTTCACACTACAATACGCAACTCCATTCTCTACACCTATCAAATTGTCTATATTCTTTGATATTTGGTCCGCAAAATAACAATCCAACATTTAACTCCTCCAAATTCTCTATCCTCACTAGATCCTTCTTCCTCTCCCTCCACCCCCCAGCTCCACCAAATTATATCCTCCTATCTCCATCAATCAATTAAATTATAATTCCACACTTTTCCTTTTTTCCTTTCCTTTATTCAATTTCATTTCACAAATTAAGTTACAAGTTTAGTAAAAGGTGGATAGATCAATGGGTTGGATATGGACAGCAGCGACATCGTCGATATACCGGTGGTCGGAAATAGGAATTCAGGGAGCATCATCGTCCATCTCCGCCATTTTCCGGTGGTCGGAGTTTGATTTCACGAATTACACGGCGGAGAGATTGCAGTGGTTGAATATTTGGGTGTTTGATAACGTGCTATGGACTTTGGTAACTATGATTGAGTCTCTTGCTTTGTTTTCTCTCCTCTGTTTCTTCTATACTTTTTGTGGTTGTACTCTTTAATTGATTAATCATTTAATCAATCAAATTGAGTACGAGTAACTCTTATTGTATTTGTATAAACTGTATTTATTCAGTATATTATTCCAAGTATTCAACTATGTGTTCGATCAAAAATCATAAGTTTTACAAGAATTAATCAATCAAATTGATATTCTATTTTGACTAACATTTCTTTACTATAGTCTCTTGTTAGATCCGTTTAATTCAAACTTAATTAAAGTTAAAACTTTAGTATTTTTTACAAGGAAAATGCTATACAAAGGCTGTGTATAAGCATTAAGAGCCTCTTTTAATTTACCGAAAACAAATGGACTAAATTGAATAGAGCTAAAATGAATTTACCGAAAACAAATGGACTAAATTGAATAGAGCTAAAATGAATTACTAGTATTTCTGAGAGAAAGGAAATTAGGAATTGAATCAAACCGATTGAAGCTAAAGTAAACTAAAATTAAGCTAAGGAGAACTAGCTCTAAATATACACTAGAAAATCCTATAAAGTTAGAAAATTAAAAAATATATACTACCTCCGTTTCGCATTATCTGCAACAATTTCCATTTAGGGAAGCTTCATATTATGTGCAACAAAAAAAAAGTTTCCTCTTTTAGTAAAAATTTTTGTGTTAAATTACCACCATACCCTTACTAAACTACACTTAACATTAATAAACAACATATTAATTCTTTAACCCAAATTAATTTATCCATAATTAAAACCCTAACCCACATTATCTCTCCTCCCTCACAACCATATCCACCACCACCTTCACCATTTTTACTCTCTCCTCCCTGTAAACCACCACCAGCACCAACCTTCATCTCTCTTCACTCTCTTCTCGCACAACCAACGCACCACCACCACCACCCAGATCCACCACACCACCGACCATTCCACCGCACCACCATCTCTTCTCTCTGTTCTCTCTCTTCTATCTTCTCTATTATCCACCGCACCACCGAATATTTTACCTCGCAAGTTCGCCGCCGGCGGCTCTTTTCCCCTTATCAAAGTCGTCGCCGCCGCCTCTTTTCCCCTTTTCAAAATCGAAATTGGATGGTGGTAAGTTGTGGTTTCAGATCTAAATTAGTAGTGGTCGAGTTGGTTGGTTTGGTGGGTTCATTGGTTGGTCGGGTTTGTTAGGTTGTGGTGCGAGTTGATTGGTGGCTGGTCAGGTTGGTTGGGTGGTTTTGTTGGGTTGTGGTGCGACGATGGTGCGACGATGCGAGTTGATTGGTGGCTAGTCGAGACGTAGGGTTGGTTGGGTGGATTTTGGGTGGTGGTGCGATTGGTTGGGTGGGTTTTTGGGTGGTGGTGCAAGCTAATTGGTGGTGGCGTGAGTTGGTCGGGTGGGTTTTGGGTGGTGGTGTTTCAGATCTTAGTGGTGGTGAGAGGGTGAGTTACAAGGTGGTGTTTACTCTCTCTCATCCAATTAATCACATGTTCTTTTTTTTACTAATTTTTGCTTAAGAAAATTTGTCTTGGGGAATGTGAAAGGGAGTTTGTTGCAGATAATGCGAAACGGAGGTAGTATAAAAGAATGTGTCAACTAACTTGAAGTAAAGGAAATATAAACAAATAAATACTCATATTTCCTTCGTTTTTAAATACTTGCTTCATTTTTCCATATGTAAAATTTTACAAAGGTGGTGGAGTAGGTGGTAAAATAAAAGGTTTTAAAAAGTAAAAGCAGTGGAGAGAATCGAAGGAGGGGGAATATGAAATTAATAAAATATGATTTATGTTGGGTTTATTAGGTAAGAGAAATGAATTAAATATTGTAAAAACTTTTTAAATAACAAAATAGAACAAGTATTTTTAAAACGACCAAAAATAAAAAGTGAAGCAAGTATTTAAAAACGAAGGGATTACTTTTTAAGATAAAGTGAGGAACAAAAAACATCAAGAAGACAAGTAATGACAAAAAAGTCATTATACATTTGTACTCAAGTGAATATTTTTTTTGTTCTTAATCTATGTATTTTGGTGATGGTTTCTTAACATATGATTTATAATGAATATTAAGGGGTAATAAAAGTCATACTTGAAAAAAAAATTAATAATTAGTGTTGTTGTAAAAAATAAGGTGTTTACAAATGAAATAAGGTGTTCGTGCCATGAGGAAAAGAGAAAGATGGAAGTATTATTACCCTCATTATGAAGGCAATAATTACACACCCCACCTCCAGTGTAAGTATATAACTATATAACTGTTACACCCAAATTGGAGTTAATAGTTCAGCTTTCGTAACCTAATACCACACTATCACTATTCACTACATAATGTTCTATATATACAATCACACCATCACTATATCCTCCTTTCATATTGCTTGCTTTGAATTTTATTACTTGGTAATATATCTCACTTACATGCCCTAAAGTGTAAACTTTCCAAGATAAACAATATCAAGTAATCCTTGATTAATGAAATAATGAAAAGCTTTGCATCTCATAGTTATGGGGTTATATTAATCCGTTAGTCTTGAGATTAATCAAATGGCAATGTCCGAGAGAGGGTTTGTCTCAATACAAATGGAGCCTTAAAAGGCAACCTTGGCAAAGCTGGAGCTGGAGGAATTATTAGGGGCCATCGAGGTGATTTATTTTAGGCTTTTGCTATGAAGTGTGGGGTTTCACTGTACTAAAGCCGAGTTAGATGTTGTCTTGATAGGGCTTAGTTTGGAGTGGGATGGAGCACATAGAAAGGTCAACTCTTGACTCCGAAGTGGTTGTTCGTATGTTGGTGAAGGAACCCCTACCAACTCTCCTATATTCACATGATTTGGAGATGTAAAACTCTTATTTCGGAATGGGAGAATTCCATCTATCACTACTATAGAGAGGTTAATCGGGCGACTGACTGGTTAGCTAACTATGAAGTTAGTTTGAATGAAAAGTTTGTTCTCTTTCTGGCGGTCCCGAAAGATCTTCATGTCGTTTTATTAAATGACTTATGTGGGGTAACGAGGGCAAGGATGGTTTCGGAAGAGTAACAGCTTCTAGGCTAGCTTTGCTTTCTGTTTATTTTCTTTGTTCTTTTTGTTTGTTTTGGGGCTTAGCCCTCTCTTTCACAACAACAAAAAAAAAAGGTCCGGTTAGAGGCTCTATTCCCTCACCCCTCTAAAAGGCCTTTTTTTTTCCTTTTATTGAATAACCCCCTCTAAAGGGCCTTGGCCGCTAAACTTAGGAGCAACGATATCTAGTTCATGAAGCAACACAATCATACTAATACAATGAGGAAGTGTAGACACCTACTTTTGGCCTCTTGTCCCGAAAGGAAGTGCGATGATGTTACAAAAACCCGTTCTTTATGCTAGATCAAAGTTGAAGTGTTTATGGTCTACGAAATGCATTATGAAGTAAGTTAAAACTCATATTTGATACCAAGTTATCTTAGAGCCTTGTCCGATTACTAATTAGGCCTAAAACGTGCTCATACATGTTTAAACCTGATTAATAACGGACCCAAATGCGGCAAATGCAATGATTCGATCCAATGGATCTTACATTGTTGTAAACCAAGCCAAACATATAAACCAACCATCATATTTCCGTGAATGGCCTATATATATGGATATCCCTTTAAAATAGCTTTCTAACGGTATATTATAAGCCCAATTTCGAGCTAAAACGAAGAAGTTATGATCAAAACACTAAACCAAGCCCTAAAACCGACACCCTTGCACTCCAACGGCCATATCTTTTGATCCACAATATATTTTAACATAATTCAAACGAAATTGGAAAGTAGACATTTAGAGTTTTCCAATGTTATCTCACACGCCTTAATCCGACTTCGCAATCAAAAGTTATGGAAGTTTTAAAAACGCATTTGCATATACGGCTGGCGCGCAGCACCCAGCGCGACTTAGAGAGTTGCGTGCACCACCTGACGGCGTGACTCTAAAACCCTAAACCTAGATCCCTACGCCTATAAATAGGTATCTTCATTCAACCCGAAAGAGGACGGAAAAATCATAATTCTAACCCTAGCATTCTAAAAACCCTAAGTCTCTCAAGTTCTCTTACTATCATACTACTTTTCTTCTCTCTTCCCAAGTACTTTCCAACCCTAATTGAATCCATTGAAGTCCTTGGAGGTACGAAAAAGAAAGAAAGTCCATAAACGCATTAAACAGAGATTTTACATAAAAGAAGGACGTTAGGTTTCTTGAGCACTTAGATAAATCACTTTTCTTTTATTGTTTAAATAACTTTAATGGATTAATTAGTGTTATTTGATCACTTTAAACAAACTTTTAATTAATTAGTTCACATAGTATTCTTTCGCTAAACAAGACTAGAATTTGATAATTAATTGTTGTCTTATCACTTAAGACAAGGCGAATATTGTTTATTTTGTTCTTTTCATGAATATTGATTTAATAAGAATAACGACTTTTACAATGTAATTCCTACGTGATTGACGCGTGTAAATAAAATCAACTAACTTAGGGCTTGTTTGGCATCGTTTTTTGTTCTCAGTTTCCTTTTTTTAAAAAACTAATAACCAAAAACAGGAAACAAGAAAAAGATGTTTCCACTTTTCTGTTGTCAATTTTCAAAATTATCATGATTTTAATAAGTTTGAATAATTTTTAACTCATTATGTGACATATATTATATAGTTTTAAAAAACAAAAACCCAAAAAACATAAAACCACAGTGATGCCAAACGAACCCTTAGTTATTAGTTACCACGTTGCATACTTGCATATATTGTTTGGTGATGAAATTGTGAAAAAATGAAGAGTTAATAGAGGTCGTACTAGGGCTAGTATAGCGTTTTCGCTCTAAAGGGAACATTATCTTGGTACCCTCGCTCCCGAACTCATTTCTGGTTTATGTAGACCAATCTGGGCATAGGTAAACTTACGATTCGTGCTAAATATCCCTTGAACTCTACTTGGGAGAAAGGCATGAACGAGGTTTATGAGTTTTCCTAAAACTCATTGGCGACTCCTACTTGTTTTTTACAAAAAAGCGTGATGATAGGATCCATTCTAATTCAAGGTCCCCCAAATTGTCAGGAATTCAAATCCTAATACACCCTAACAAGTGCAAAGTCTTAGGCTTTTAAAGGGCCTGGGCATTTAAGGAGAAAGATCCCCTACGATGGGATACCCTCCTTATAGGAAGCTTATTTTGCTAAATTTAAACTAAGCAGGCATTCGTAATGCCAAATTGGTGAAAATTGTTAACACTTGCAAAAGGAAATTAAAAAAAAAAAAAAAAAAAAAAACTACCCTCCATTTGATCCTATGTGGCTTTATCTATGTATGTGTACAATATGTGAGAATATAGTTTTCACATCAAAGCAAATGAGGAAGTATTATACAGTTTTTATTTTAGCATTATTTGCTAGGCAATCCCAGTTTATTACTATAAAAACGGAATATGCTTAACAAAGGGAAAAAAAATGTAATATTTAGGATTTTATTAAATCAAAATGACCCTCGGACGTTAACCAAATATTTTTTCTAACATGTAAATCGAGACAAATTTTGGGCACACATCAATTACAACAGTGTATGAGAATATAATTTATTACGAGAAGCCATTGTTCCCATTCAAATACCTCGTACGAGTAGCCATTGCTCCCATTCAAATACCTCGTAGTGTTAATTATTCTAAAACAAATGAAATAGCCGAATAAGTCCATATTCTCTTACACTTTAAAATAATACTTGTACTTGATACTTATACTTATATATTAAAAGACGTTTCTAAGCAAGCCTACACGCCAATGTGGCGCTCTCCTCAATTAATCAAATCTTTTATTTCACATGCTTAAAAATATGGATGTTAAAAAATTTAAACCCACAGCTTTAAGTTTAAAAACTAAAGTGTAAACTAAAATTGACAAGAATAATCCCAACTTTGCTCCATTCGCCCAAAATAATTCTAACTTTTGATTATTTTTTTAATAATCCGAACTGTATACTCCATCCGCCTAAAACACTCCCAACCAGTCATCTAACTTGTTATTCTAGATTGATTGACGCGTGTCATCATACAATTGGTTTAAAAAACAATAAAAAAAAAGCACCGGACTTCAACCTAGCCACCCTCCCTCCACCGCCACACAATGCCCATCCCAACCCCTGCCTCCCAAGCGTCAGACACCCTCCTCGATCACCCTTTCCCTTATAGACATCATAAGCTAAATTCCCCGCATCCCCACATAGGTGTAATATCCGTTCTATTTACCCAAAACACATAATTTTACCAGATTCTTGTAAAGCAAGCTCCAATTGTAGAACCCTAGAATGAAACTTTCTCAAAATTCGGTAAATTTTCTCTACGTCAGCCTCAAATTCATCAAATTTACGATCATGGGCAATACTATTTGTGAATCCCTATCCAAATGAACCAAACCAAACCCATTTTGAGAAACTAGGAATTTATTAGGAGTCAAATAAATGTTGCAGAAATTGGCAACAAATGTTAATCCAACATGAGATTCAGGGGTAATGATAGAGAAAGATGATTGTTCCGGCAGAAATACAATGATAATCTACACATTTTCTCTCTTTGATCTTTCAATTCACCAATGTAGGTTGAAATTCAATCACGAAATCTTAATTGGCCAGGAATGGTGGTTTAAGGGGAAATGGAAGGCTGACGGTCGGGAGAAGGGTAAGGGCGGCGCCGACTGTGGGTAATTGGGTCTGGAGTTGGCAAGTGGAGTGCTGGGGCGGTGTTTGGGGATGTGGTTTTTTTTTTTTTTTTTTTTTAATTTTTTTTTTAAAATTAATCAGTTAATAATAATACTTATATATATATTTTTTAAAATTTTTGACCAATAACGTGGTGACACGTTTATATTAGACTTTTTTCTTACAAAAATTACCTGTTTATCCTGTCACTTGGGTGTATTTTGGACGGATTAAGTATATAGTTGGGATTATTAAAAAATTATCGAAAGTTGAGATTATTTTGAGCGAACGGAGCAAAATTGGGATTAATCATGATAATTTTTCGTAACTAATAAGCTATCATATATTTATTACATGTCAATCTACCAAAATTAAATATAATTTTGGATTTTTATTTGACAAAAAATAATGCAATAACTCACGACATTGTCTGAAACTAAAAATTAGTTCAAATGAAATACAAGTAGCAAAAATAAGTTAAGAGAATGAGGTAAACACTAAAACTTGTTATATACAACCAGGTGCACGGTCACCCAAGGATATTATTTGTTTGTTTCGATAATTATTGCTCATTTTATCATCAAATGAGTAAACAAATATCTTTAGGTGTACCTTACACCCGAGTGTATATAAAAACTTTTCAGTAAATACACATATACGCGGGCGCCTTAATTGGAAACCCATATCTGCAACGGCAAAAGCCAAACGGAGAAATGACCTTTGCCCCCTTGAATACATTTAAAAAATCTCAGTTTCAGACCACCACATGAGTACTATAACCCAGAAAATTTCTCCAAAATTTAATACGTAGTACTCTTTCAAACTTCATCTTCCTCAACGTGTTGCTAATCCTCTTAACCCTTCCTCAACTCAAACCAGTATGTAATTGTGTTCCTCTTTCTCTCTCCAATTCCTTTTTACTGTTGCATTTCCATTTCCAATTCTTCTTTTGTTCTTCAAGATTACCCAGAATTTTTCTCTAACATTGCTATTTTTTTTTTTGAATTTTTGTAGAGAAATTGCAATTAGTCCTAGCGCTGAAAGGATTAAAGATTGTGATATTGGTGTATGGCAAATGCATACCATCACATAGGAAGAAGAGTTGATGTAATTAATCCATACAACGTCGTGTGCTTTGTTCCTGTTTATAATCCGCTTCCACCTGCTTTCCTTGTTCGTATGGATGTTCATCTCTCCATTACTTTACATCAGGTACTTCCCCATTTATTAATTTTTTCTGGGTTTATCTTTAATTTTTCTGGGTTTTATGTTAATTTGTTTTTGGGTTTATCTTTAGTATTTTTTTCTGGGTTTAATTATATTTTGTTTTGGGTTTAATTTCATTTTTTTGTTGGGTTTAGTTCATGGTTAGTGAAGGTCTGGTGCCGTCTCCTGAAGAGACATTCAAAAGAGAAGCCATAATTCAGAAGCTCAAAAAGGTATTTCCTTTTCTTTTAATTATTTATTTATTTAATTTTTTTTTTTTGCGCCTTTAATTATATGATTTAATTTAATGAGTGGGTTTTGTTTATAAGAATATAAGATTGCCTATAGTTAGAAAATCGTGGTTTTATGTCATATTTTTTTTTATACATGCATTTCTTGGCTGTTGTTTGAAGCATGAAGCTAATGTGGCTTAAGATTTTGGGGGTTTGTGGAAATGCTCAGATTATGACCAAGGAAATTAATTCTCTTTGTAATTGTTGTATATAGGCCGATGCGCGAGTAGTCGAGTACGGTTGCATACATTTGACCCGGTTCCATTACACATGATTTAGGCCAAAGTCTCATAAGAGGCATATGGATAACAGTAGTGTTATACATATATTCTTGATCAGGAACTTGTGCTTTTGTGTGTAAAAACTGGTTTGTTTCAGTGAAAGTTTTGATGCTAGGATAGTATGACTGCATGAGAATGTCACCAAGGCATCTAATGTATATTATTGCAGCAAAATTGAAATTGGTCCAAACTTTGTATACTAAGGGGTAAACGCAGTAAAGTTCCTTTTTCAATAGGAGAAAGTAGTACTACTAGCATATGTGCAAGGCATAATTCATATTTGAGCTAACAAGTTTCTTGAGAAGTCATTATAGGTTGTGCTATTAGAGCAATAATGATATCGGAATTCGGCTGATGATCTAATTCTACTTTGCAATATGCATTTTTCAAAACTAATAGTCTTAAGTGTACATAATATGCACCAAATTAGAGCTAATGGGTCCGGATCTCTGGTTCCAATTTTGTTTTATCTCCTGCCAGGCTGCCATTCTACCAAAGTAGGATTTTGAACTCAAGAGTTTCCATGTGGATTTATAGTGTATGTTGTTCAAGGGAATCATTCAATTGTATAGTCATTCTTCAAAGGGTAGTGTTTTGTTCAGATAAGCTATTGATAGAGGCAGTCATTTTTCTCCCTCTTGTGGCAGACCTCCCATTTAAGTGTTTGTTGTATAAACTACTGCTTTTTCTTTGTGTTGTATGATCTAATTTTAAATGCTTCAGTGTCCTATTTAATTGGCTCATGGTGATTATTTCCGTGCTGTAGACTGTACAGGAATGGATTACAAAAATTGCTCACCTGAGGAAGCTCCCTAAACAGAGAAGAAACTTATGGATCAACAATGCATCAGCTACAATATTAACTTATGGATCTTTTGGCCTTGGGGTAAGAATTCTATTTTGCACTTGTACTATGTGCATGGACTCATGGTCTTATGTTTCTTACACACATAAACTCATTTTTTTTTTAATTTTTAATTTTTATATATTAAGATTTTGGGCCTGTTAATTATGAAATATTTTTTTTCTTTATTTTATGGATCTTCTAACTATAAACAACAGTGTTTGATAAAATAGTGTTTTGGGGTGGTTTTGACTTTTGCGAGGTATAATTAATGGTTTGGAGAAAGTAAATTTGAAGTTCTGTTCTATTTTTTTTATCCCTAATTCAGCATTTTGTTGTATAGAACACTAAAGTCTTGCTAGCTATTCTCTATTATCTAAAATATAACAGTTCAACTACTACAACAGCTTATAGGGCCTTAGTCAGTTTTTTGTGCCTTGAGGTCTACATGCAAGCAAAGTATAGAGTTAATGGTCAACATGCTTAGTACTTGGTTAAAGCTTAACAGAGAGGCATGCATTTTTATATGATTGTTAGATCCATCAATTCTAAATTTCCTATGCTTTGACTATTGTGAATGTATGTTACATGGACTCGGGTAGTAGTGTCAGTCCGGTCTGACATAGGTATATATCGAGGAGTTGGCCATTTTATGAAAGGTTGATGATTATGGTCCAAAATGAATTGTTAAACATTCATATCCAAGTTGGAGTATCAAGTATCCAAGACGGTATTGAGGTCTACTAATGATTTTAAGTACCATAATATGCGCAAGCTCGTAAAATTATATAATCTTGAAATCTCCATGAAAATTTAAACTAAAAATCTCAGATGTCATTTTAAAGTTAAATTTGTTTCTAATGAAGCTCATATCATCTTTTGTTCTTTCATGTTGATATATATTAGAATTGATGAAAATTGTTTAATATCATGCTTGTGTTTCCGGTTAGGCGGCGTTTGATAACAAGTATGATTCAGGATTTTATCTGTAGTTTCATTTCTATTTTTTTTTACCCAGGTTCATAATTCAGAATCAGACATTGATGCTATATGTGTTGGCCCTCGGTTTGCTACTCTAGAAGTAGGTTTCTTTTTTCTATCTATTTTATGGGATTGATGCGTGGCTATGTGTTGGATGTTGTCTCATATTTGTCTTTGACATCGCAGGAGGATTTCTTTATTGTTTTATACAATATGCTTAAAAGCTCACCTGAAGTGTCTGAAATCTACTGTGTCAAGGATGCTAAGGTGCCATTAATGCGGTTTAAATTTGAAGGGATCTCTGTTGATATGCCGTATGCTCAACTTCGAGTTATGTCAGTTCCTGAAGTGAGTAAATGCTAGCTGCTTAAAGATGGAAAGTTACTCTGAACAATATAGAACTTATTTACCAGGATAAATGAGAATTAATCTTCATTCTGTCTGTTTCTGTTTTATAATTGAATTTATTTCCATTACAGTGTATATAAATTTTCCCCTTTTCCCTTACAAAGAACACATCCTAATGAAAAAGTTTCTTTTCTTGATCTGCTGAAATCATGAATGCAGAATGTGGACCTGCTGAATCCAATGTTCGTGACTAGTATTGATGAAACTAGTTTGAAAAGCTTATCTGGTGTGTGTACTAATCAACGCATCCTTCAACTTGTTCCAAACTTGGAGGTAGTATGTTCTTCTCTCTTTGTGTGTGTGTGTGTGTTTATTTTATATATATATATTTTTTATGTTGAGCATTTTACTAGCTAGCATTTCAACTATTGAAGTTGAACCCTGGCTCATCGTGCGGGCTGAACTTGGCCTGTCCTTTTGTGAGTTGTGATGGACAATTGAGCGATGTATATGCATTTACTACTAAGTACAGTTATTATTACTCAAATGCTTTAGCCTTCCTTACGTTTTCTAGTTTTGTTGTTTAGGACACAGGCTGTGTTTCACTTCTCCTTCAACCTATGCATATCATCTCCATATTGTTTGAGTTAAAGTGATCTGCAGTTGTATTAAGTAAGCCATGTACATTAACCTTGTGGGGTAGAAAACAAATTGGTAGATTAATGATTATTAAAAGTAAATTCGAAGAAAATGAAACTTGGAAGAGGTGATAAGTTCACCTCTCTGATGTTTTAATATTGGTCACAAGTCGTCTCACTTTCTTATCAATCCTTTTAGATACCTTAAAGTCTTGCTTTAATCAACTTCTCCTTTCCTCTTAGATCTATGAGAGCTGTCTACATGTTGATGATTAATTCATTCTAATGGGGTAATAGGTGGTGCTGCATCTTGGTGAACTTTGTCTAATATGATACCTTCTTTGCATTAATCATCTCCCAACATTATTCTCAAAAAAAAAAAGGATCAGACTGTTCACAATGTTCGAACTAGTCATTATTCATTAGTGGTTGTCATAATTGGTATCCTTTTCCTGGTATGCCACTCGTGACACTTAGTAGCTCAATAAGGAAAAATTAATCCTACCAGGAATAATTGTCATCCGTACTATAGTATGATATCTGCAGAAAATGTTACCAAACATCCATATTACAAAGAGTTTTTTTAAATTTTTTTGATCTAACATGAAGTATCCATATCCATTTGGTGAATATAGCGGATCTGAGTCATCTGACACTGGTTCCTGAGGTTTAATGAAGAGTTATGTGTAATATAATAAAAAAGTGATAAATTGTACCTATATATATAATTTTATTTCTTCATTCAGCCCTTTGGGTCTGTATATCTACAGCATTCAGTTTTTAATTTCTTATATATGTGGTTCATATGTTACAGAATTTTCAGTCATTGCTGCGGTGCATCAAGTTTTGGGCCAAACAACGTGGTGTTTACGGTAATGTAAGTCATCTCTGCTTGAACTTCCTCAGAGATTAACAGTTTGCTTTTGGAGCTATGTGCTCCTTGACTGCTACTAAGTTTTAGAATGCATTAATCTGGTGTTAGTTCTCGTATAATTACATTTACCATGTGACTTCTGGATCTCTTGAAACCCAACAACATTCTTTTTTTCTCTTCTGCTTAATAAGAATGTCACATAAAGAGGGACTGAGTATTCTATGTTTGAATTGCTTTAAGCACACATCTAAGATTTAAATCCCATTTTTTCATAATTTAGTTCTTCTCAAATCTGTAGTAGTTGCAACTTGGGACCATCAACTATAATTACCTGGAATAAAAAGTGAGGCAGCAACTTGTGCTCTTTCTGGTTATTAGCAAACAATTGTTAAATTGACAAAGTATAGTATGTTTACATAAAGATGTAATTAATGCTATGATCCTGCAGCACAAGAAATAGAAGGCCTCATGTAATTATATCCATTTTCTATCTGTGCAAAATGCAAAATTTTAGAACTGGTCTTACTTGCCAGGCTTACTACAACCATTCATATCTCAAACTTGGAATAAATACATGCAGAAGGTTTGGTATTTTATATTGTGGACCGTGTCAATTTACTGGGTCATAACCTGCTATAATAATTCCATAAACACGTTGCAAAGATATGGCAAACAAATAAAGTAGCCCAATATTTGGATTTGAGTCAGACAATACCATACCATAATCAACAGATCGAGCAACCAGACTTAGCATAAATGTAGTGACTGGAGCCATTTTTAAAAGGGGGAAATTAGCACTACTTGGTGAAGTATAGGTTCTTTTAGAATCACTTTTGAACCATCTGCTAGAGGTTGTAACAACCCGAATGATTCCACTATATCAGGACCCTCATCGTTGCACAAAAGCCATTACTTCACATTCAACTAGCACCAACAAGTCTCCTTTTCGTTACTCACACACCTTGATCTGTTAACTAGATTTTGGCCATCAGTCAATCTGTCAATTCCCCCACCAACTTGTTATGATGTTTAATTTCTAAACTCTTGCCTTTTCATTTAATGCAATAGTGCATGTAAGGAATGTCCTAATAATCTATCATTTACGGGCTATTGGCCATTCATTAATCTTTAATTAAGTGTAAAGTAATTATGCAATTCTTTTTGTTGGACTGTGGTGGTTGTACTGTTAATGTTGTTGCCATGAATGGACATGCAGTTAGTGCTGAAAAGAGACAAGCCTCCAGTAGATCATGTTCTGTTAGTACACAAAAAGAAGCCTGTATAGTTGCACTTGATATTATCTGTGGTAGCTACACCGGTTTTCAGTGAGGTTCCTACTTCCTGCCTCAGTATCAATTAAAGCAGCTAACAAATGCAATTGTACATGACACCTTAGTCTTGTCAATTTCAAATAACCTTTTTTTGGTTGTGAGGCATTATATAGCAATATCTGGTTGTTGTGTGTTCTGCTTGAGTATGATTCGCTGTGGCATCGTGTATCATGGATGGGATGCTCAGTTTTTCACAAGCTTACAACAGTGATATATGCTTGCCTGTGGAAGCTTATCTCTCTGTTGTATTTGGTCTTCTCCTTCTTTGTCACTGAACTAGATCATAGGAGGATGTTTGGAGAGGAAAACAACTGTTTTGTGTCCGTTCCCATTGATTATATTGTTTTACTACCCTAAATGGCGCTCTTAATGTTTGGGAATTTCACTTCTGGATGCATCCCTATGACAGGGTTATAAGTGAGTGTTTTTCTAGGTTCTGGTTCCCCAATAATCTGAGGCAAAGATTTTAGGAGTTGGGTGGGTGATTTTCCATGTACCCCCTTTTCCAGATTGATTTATAAGTATATTGAGGCCAGGTTGTCTTAAGGGGAGCGATTTTATGTCCACTTTTTCCATCAGTTAAAGCTAAAACTATCAAACATGGCATCACTCCATGTGACGTCAGAGTGGTAACATTGATTGGGATTAACTTGTTGAGTGTTTTTTTCATGTAAATAGAGAAATGAAAGGCATGAAGTTTGGAAGATTTGGATTTTACATTTAAGTGATTTCCCTTTCTGTTGTTTTAAGTTTGCATCTCTCATACATCCATATTTTATATTCTTGTCACATAGGTGTTGTACTGTTATCCCATCTGGTCACATCTTTCAGGCTAGTCTCCATGTTACTGGATAATTGACAGCTCTATGTTTGTTTTCAGCTGTTTGGATTCCTAGGAGGGATACATTGGGCTATATTATCAGCTTTTGTGTGTCAAATGAGTCCAGATGCTTGCTTAAGTGCACTTGTGTTGAACTTCTTCAACACATTTGCCAATTGGCCCTGGCCTACACCTGTTGTTTTGCAAGATGGAATGATGCACGTTGTGCAAGATGTGACCGAGAAAGTAAATTGGATGCCAATTGGTCTGCCTTGTAGCCCTAATCAATGGTGCCAATCTAATGTCACACTGAGCACGTTTAACCGAATTAAGAAAGAATTATTCAGAGGGCATGAAATCGCCAAGGTTAGCAGACTTGATTTTTTGTAATAATAAAGCCTTTTTGACCATTTTATAATTCATCACGTAGATACTTTTGCACAACTAGTGATACCAGGCTGTGATTTTATAAATGGCTTGGTTGATTTTTCATTTTTATTAACTATGAGCAAACATAAGTTATTTGACATTTAAATTCTAGTGGAGTATAGACAATAATGCTCAAGATACTCTGTTCGTTGACCTTTGTCTCTTTGAATTTTACAGCTTTCACTGACCTATATTTTCTGACACATTTTATCTTTAAATTTCCAGGGGATCCTGCGGCCTGATTTCGACTGGGATTGTTTATTTGAACCTTATAGTCTCATGTACCGTCATTTGTATCCCCAATTTCTTAAAATTTACCTTTTAGCTCGTGCAAAAGATGAATTGGGAGAATGGGCTGGATGGGTGAAATCACGTTTTCCCTCTCTCATTTTGAAGGTTAGTGATGGTCTATATGTGACACTTTTTGGCTCATTTTTGTCTTTACACTGAATACAAATTGGAGGCAATTTATAGTGATAGGCTATATACATTAATTTTCAGATTAAAGTAAAGATCTCACGGGGTATAACAACTATTATCTCTTTAAATTACTAGTTGTCTAAGGGATTTTATTATTTTATTAAAAGAAGACTGTTGGAGAACTGAATTAATATAACTTCACATGGCTTGTAAACCTTTTTACCTTAAGCCATTTCTCATTAATGTGTCTCTCTTTGTACAGTTGTTGGCATCTGTCTCTTGCCAATAGTTGCTGGCATTCTTCTCTTGTCTTTTTTCATTCCTTGTGCGTCTGTTAAAATGCTATAAGAACTACATTTTAGATGAACAGGTAAAGAATGTGTAAGAATATTAAAGATGATGAGAGAACCTTTTGACGCCAAGCTATTTCTGTTCCTTGAAGCCATGAATCCTATGATCGTTATTTTGTGTGTGTGACGTGTCTTTATCTGCTTTCCGTGTTATCGAGACCCTCACACTTTGTAAGCCTTTTCTTCTGGTGAGTTGCTCACACTTTGTATGCCTAGTCTAATAAAGAAAAGGTATACTGTAAGCATGTTCTCTCCCTTTCACTCGTTTGTGCAAACAACACTCACATACAACACAACAATTCCCATTGTTGTCCGAAAATTTTCTCATATTTGGTTTTTCTTGCAGTTGGAGGACATCAACGTTTCCTGTGACCCCAACCCCACTGAACATGTTGACTCTGGAGCAAGTGTAGTTTTCTACTGGGGCCTTAATGTTGATCAATGTATGGGTGTCAATGTAGCTTCACTTGAGAAGGAATTCAGGAACTGTCTTAGTAGCTGCTACCGAGGAAAGCCAGGGAAGATGTTACTGAGTATCGTGCCAGCTTCAGAACTGCCCAACATTGAACAGTTCTTTACCAGAAAAATGAACGGAGGGAAAGCATTCTGCGGAATTCCTGAATATGATCAGTATAGAATGCCTGTGTACCCGCCGAACAATTTTGTCGGTTATGTTGCCAGGGAAGGAGGTCATGCTGGCGTATTGGTTTAGGCTTGCAGTAATTTTCTTTTCATAAAATGAAATGGAGATTAGAAAAACCAAAAGCCCCTATTTTTGGTAGATTCCTCTGCTAATCATCAGCTCTAGGTAGCGTTTGCATCTGTGTATGGTGATTAAACAATAGATATATGTACATAAAGAGGGCACAAATTGCTCTGGAATGTATAGATTTAAGTGGCAATCTACATCTGTACTAAAAAAAAAAAAAAAAAAACAAGTACAGTACATTTAAGTCTTTGAAGATCAACTAACATTAGAGGAAAGAATGAAAGATACACTGCTGATTGTTTTTAGCCATGAAGCTGCTTAGTTATCCAGTGGATTTTTTTTTTAATTTTTTCAAATCTTAGCAGATTGAACTTCATTAAAAATACCTGTTCTTTTGAGGAATATAATAGGCTAATACTTCGTAGTAGTCTACGTTGTGTTTGTAAGTGACATCATCGACAATAGAATCACTTGTGGTTGGCTACCCATTTAACAGTTATTTTAAGTCATTGAGCAGAAATTTGCTACCAGCATATCTCTGCTTGGTAATTTTTTTGTGATCTAGAAGCATAAGTTGTTTGAAACACTAGTAATGCTTATTACTAATGCTACCACGGGTTTTCAGTCGATACCTTTGCATCTCTTAGATTGTGTCTGAGTAATTATTACAGAATGCTGATTTAGTACAGTACACACTTGTGAAATCTAAAAAGAAACACCATGGATAAAATGTACATTACCAAGATAAAAAATCCTCCAAATTTATTTTCGTAACAGAAACACATACTAAAGAACATATTGTGTAGTATGATGCTCGACTTTCTGGCACTTTTGGATCCTAGGACCGAGTCTGTCAGAATACTTTGATTCCACACAAGCTGATGCTAATTTTCATGCTCCTGCTGTAAATCACGTTTCAGTGTTTTATCAGTTGTATGAAAAACTAAATTACTAGCAATACTAGCTAGTGTAGGGAAAAAAAAGAGTTATTGAACTTGTGTTAGATTTGTGTACCTCTTGGAAAATTATGCCTCCGCCCTGGGATGAGAAGGGTCTTTCTTGCTTCTAGTAGCTCGCTTATGGCTGCACTTATTGTCATTCGATGGTGTGGCAATTGATTTGAGCATGCCACTCCAATCTTTATAATAACCATCATGCATTCCTTATGTCTGGGAAGAGACCCACCGATGATATATCAAGGGAAACGAAGAAAGATATTCTGGAATAGGGCCTGAAAGGTTATTATGGGAAAGATCAACATTCAAAACATTTTCCAAATAGTAAAATGACGGAGGAATCAGACCTTGGAATAAATTATGATCCATGTACACTTGTTGAAGAACTGATAAGCTGTTAAAGACATTTGGAAGTTCTCCTGATAAACAATTATTGGACACACTAAAAATTTCCAAGTTTTTTTGGTTGCTAATCTCCATAGGTAGGGACCCTTGTAAATAATGGAGAGCAAGTTTTCTTAGATGTGATAAATTTCCAAAAGAAGTGGGAATTTCACCTATTAGCTTGTTGGAGTAAAGGTCTAGACATTCCAAGTTATGAAGGTTCCCAAAATCAGGAGGGATGGAAGCTGTGAGTTTGTTGTGTTCCATCATAATGGCCTTAAGGTTAAATGAGATTACCAATACCGGTAGGAATTTCTCCATTGATAAGATTTTTCCCAATCCCAAGCCAAGTTAAATCCCTGGAAAGATTGGCTACAAGTTTTGGCAATGATCCCGTAAACCTATTTTGCTGCAATTCCTCTTAAACCCCTTGCTGCCAGGTCTATTATGTTTGTGCCCACAACTCACACCCTCCCAAAAACAATGGTGAACAGAGTCATTCCATGACCTCAGTACACCACTACCATCAATTACTTCACTCTTAATGCCCAACAATGCCATGTAATCTCTTTCAATTCATTACCATTAGCTACTCTAAGATGTTGTATTGCTAATACACCAACCAACAGGGTAAAACAAACATGCTGGTATGCCTTCATTTTCTGTGTTTTCTTTTCTTGCTGATATCAACTTTTCATTCCAATTCTATATATATACTGTGTATATATGTACCTTTTATTTTATTTTAAAAGCCTCATTTCTCAAGTAATGTAAAGCTCATACAATATATTATTTCATGTAAAGCTCATACAATATATTATTTCATTTACACCAAATTTACCACATGGAAACTTTTTCATATTACTGTATCTCTTTATTACTCGTAATTTAGTAGTTGCCTTAGGAATATTAAATTTTATTTGCAAAGTAGCTTTTATTTACTGTCAGAAACTTTTTTTTAATGAAAAGGGAGGCAATGATTGATACACCGTGTAACACGGTGCATTTGATCATTTCTCCATTTTTTTTAATAGATTCAACGTTAACAAATACATAAGATATTGAATCAAATAAATTTTTCCTTCATAAAAACTACGATCGTCAGGTAGATCTTGCATTGTGGAACATCTCCCGCTTATATCGCTGGAAAATACAACCTTGTTGGAGAGACAATCTAACGATCATTTGTAGCCGTGAGGATGTTTTTCTTCCGATTCATCTGTCTACATTCGAAACTTGATAACTTTTTCACCAACGAAATAATTTCACGACAATCCATTAGATCTACTATCATGAATTCAAAACTAAGAAATTTCTCCCCCGAAAAAAAGGAGATAAACCTTGTCTTTCGAAGGAGGTCGAAAAACCATTGTCTTTCGAATGTGGTCGGAACCCCTTTCTTTCGAGGTAAAAAAGTTACTCCCAGAAGGAGGAAGCATATTATAAAACCTAAAAAAGCTTCAAAGAAACTAGGATTGGGGCTTTACACAGATTAAAACCGATAAAAGCCCCTTTAAAATTCAACAATGGATGCTAGGGTTTTGGAGAGATGAGAGGTTTATGTTAGGGTTGAGCAAAACTACCTGAAAAACCAAAAACCTGTTCCGTAACCGTTCCGAAAATTAGGGTACCCGATCCGATAACCTTAACGGTTCGGGTACCCGTTCCGATAATTTGTTATTGGGTATGGTTATGGGTATCATTTTAAAATTAGCTGTTACCCGATCCGATCCAATAAGCAATTTTTTGTTTTTTTCCTACTTAAATCTATTTTTTTCCAAAATATAAACTCTTACTTTACTTCATAATCACTTTATAATATCAATGATTACTTGATTAGTAATATTATTAATAATTTGGTAAAGATCATGTGATATATTGTTGTTAATTAGTGTTAAATGATATATTATAACTACATTATTGAGTTTAATTATCACTATTGGATATCTTATTGGGTACCCGATAACCGATCCGAAAATCCGGGTAGTACCCGAAGTCCGGGTACCCGAACTTATCGGTTCGATTTATGGGTATCACTTTTAGTGATATTAGTTATCGGTTATCCGAACCGTTAGTAGTAACGGTACGGGTACCTGTCCCATGCTCACCCCTAGTTTATGTAGTGTGTTATGTAGGAAGTACAATTTGTTTTGATCATTTCTCCATTTGTCCCTTATTTATATACCTATTTCTTATTTTTAACGGGAATTAAGGAATTTATAGATTCCTTAAAACTCATGATTGGGAAGTACATATGTGTATGTGAGGTCATAGAGATATATAGAAATAAAAGGTAGTTGGTAATCATTATAGAGATAGAGAGAAAGTGTTGGAAAATGATGTCAAAAGTACAAAAAAAAAAAAAAATGATGACAACTCATCAAAAAAACATAATATTATCAAAAAGTACATTCTTTAAATAGAAATAAACGTGTAATTTTGAAATCCCAAAAAGAAAATAAATTAGGCATGTAGATAATGAACAGTGGAAGATAAACTTGCTCAATTGATTAAGGAGATAAACTTGTTCTACTTTTGCTTGACTTAGGCTAATAGGAGATAAATATTTGCATTTAAATTATTACATAAAATCAAACTTGCAATATCTACCTACCAAGAACCTCCAAAATAATTTTTCATCCTCCTAAATGCTTAGGCCCCGTTCTATTCACTTTAATTTTGCTGAATTGAAATTATTTTTACTACACTGAAATTATTTTTGCTGAACTTAAATTATTTTTACTGAACTTAAATTAATTTTACTGAACTGAAATTATTTTTGCTAAACTGAAATTATTTTTACTGATTTTCTATTATACTTCTTCTTTAATAAAACTGAATTTTGCTGAACTAAACTTATTTTTACTGAACTGAAATTATTTTTACTTAATAATTTTTTTAAGGTGAAGACAATTAATATTATTTGCAACTACTTTTCTTAATCTACACAATTTACAATTAATTATAGAGTACCAATTAACTGTTGGTGCAGTGGTGATTGAGACTGTACTTGGTAGGAAGGATAAGTTGTTTGACCCCCACAACAACAATTAGGAGGGGATTGGAACGTAAATTAAAATACCCAGAACTGAACAGAACAAGGCATTTACGTTTTTTTTTTCGAGCTCAATTTGGACCCTTAAGATCTAAAATTAAAATGACCCCCTATAACCTTAATAATAACATTTTTTTAGCATTCGAATCGAGGAAAAAAATGAATTGGGTGACAATTAACAAAATAACAAGTTACTAATACTATTGGGTTGCAATTGCAATTTTTTTTTAAATAGCCGCAATTTGCAAATTATAAACTTTAAATGGTTGCAATTTGTAAATTATAAACATTTCCATTTGGTAATAAATCAAAATCATTCTATACACTTTATTTGCTCAAAATTCACTCACAAAAGAAAAGTAATATATAATTTTATTATATGTATTCATATTATCATATTATCATTAATAATTACTTCTTATTTATTTTCCTCATTGTATATCTTGTGAAAAAAATCGTTAAATAGAGGTGTAAACGAGATGATACATTTGTGAACTACTCCCACGCGAACAAGATCGCTCAATGCTGGATCAAAACTAGTTTGTTAAGCTAACAAACAAGCTTGATCGAACAAAAGTCTTAAGCTCGCCAAATAGATGAACAAAGCTCGAACAACATCATGTTCGACTTGATAATGTTCATGAACAACTCGTTTGAGTTTATTTATAAGTTTTTCACGCCTAAATAAAACTCAATAAATTATATATCTTTTTCTCATACATATTTGTAAAAATACTAATTATTTCATCATATATAGGCATGAAAACTCTTTCATTACCTTTTTCAATATAAAGAAAAATAACATCTTATATAAAGTTAAATAGATGCATTAAAACTTGAAAAAAAAAACATTTTTAATGATAAATTAGGGCTCGTTTATTTAACCAAGTCCAATTAAAATACATTTAAGCTCGAATTAATACTCAAGATGCTAACGAGTGTGTTCGTGAACATAGTTACTTGATGGATTCGGTTAGGGGTTTCTCGGTCAGAGGCTAATTAAGGGGTTACTCGGTCAAGGGTTACTTGATGGGTTCAGTCAGGAGTAACTTGAGTAACCCCTTACCTAGTAACTCGAGTAACCTCTAATCGAGTAACTCGAGTAACCCCGGCTACACGGTATGACCAGCCATACAGAAAAATCCCCTCTTATTTTAAATTTTTTTTATTGATTATAGAAAAGGAAACATATTATTAACTACTCAGATTTTTGAGAAAGGAAGCATATATTTACTAAAAAGGAAGCACATATCAACTACAAAAGGAAGCATATCAACTAATTTTTTCGTAAAAGGAAGCATATCAACTAGATTTATTTTCAAAAGGAAGCATATCAACTAGATTTATTTTCAAAAGGAAGCATATCAAGTATCAACTAGAATTTTTTTTAAAAGGGAAGTGTGTCAACAACAATTAATTAATTAATTAATTAAATTTCATACCAATAATGACTTGAGCAACTTCAATGATTGTAATTAGGGACTTGCTTGTAATTTTATATAGTCTCTAGCTACTAGTTTGACCATTGGAGCTGAGCTAGAATATATGCAATTAGCTTGGCGCCTTGGCCAAACAAATTAGATTTGCCAATGTAGTTTAATTTGCTAGGAAAAAAAAAACCTTGCTAAAAAGAAAATAATGTTAAAAGTAAATTAGTAATTAATTAAGATGAAAACAATGAATAATAATTTAAATAGTAAGCTGATAACTAGTCATTGGAATTCAAATCATCTAGAAAGATAATTAGCTTAAAAGCTTATATGGCATACAAGCTAATTTGACAATTAATTTGCCTGGAGTTGCTCTTATAACCCCCTCTTCCCCCCCCCCCCCCCCTCCCTAAAAAAATCTCTCTTTTCTCCACTCTCTTATAGTTGCACATCTTTGATCCTCTGCAGGTGTTGTTGGGAATTTTTTCTTTACCTTTGCTCAGACTTGGTAAGTTTTCTGTATTGCTCTAATTTCCTATAATTTGACCACATGAATAACGTTGGATACACATTTAAATATGTAGAATTTTTTAAATCAACAAAATTATTATTGCATATCAAACAAAAATTATTAAGCTTAAAAAACAATGTTTTTGTTTGTGGTTTATACATTAGATATATGTACTTATGTGTATGTTATTAATATATACTTTGTATATCTTTTCAAATATATATATATATATATATATATATATATATATATATATATATATATATATATATATATATACTTTGTATATTTTTTTTAAATAAATTTGCATTTGCATAATTAGATATGCTATTATAATGAAATGCATTGAGAAGCGGGAAAATTTGAAAATTTTCATATACTACCTTCGTTAACTATTATTTGCAACAAAGAGGTATTATTTGTGAGATATAAAATAGGTTAATTTTTAAATTACCACCCAAAAATATAACCATTTTCGAACTAACCACCCATTTAATTTTTTATTATAAATTACCACCCCTTAAATTAAACCAATGCTCAGATTACCACCCATTTTAAAAATCCGGTGGATTTTCCGTCTTTAGGCCCCACCTAACACTTATTTTGACCCTTTTGAGTGATTTTTTCCCCCATTTTTTTTCCTTTAAAAACGCTATCTAAACTTTAATTCTCATTTCCTTCACCAAATTCTACCACATTTCAAAGATTTTAATACTCTGTAGTATACATGAAAAAAGATTTTAATAATAAAAATTAATAATCCCTATAATTTCTTTTATTTGTCGAAACTATTTTTCTTTTGCACAGTTTTCAACTCATTACTACAATTATTAAAAATATCATCTTTGAAAAAAGAAAATTCTTAAAAGAAGCATAGAAAATAATCCGCTACTATTGTTGTCGTTTTTAGTAATAATCACCTAAAAGTTTTTTTTTTAATTTTAGTAATAATAATCACGTACTTTATTATTTTTTGTAATTTTGGAATTTTACCGCCAGTAAGAGAGATTAAAAATAGACTTATATTAGGGTTTTAAAAAAAATAGACTTAGGGCCTATTAACATTTACTTAATTTCAGCTCAGTTTAGTTAAGCTTCAATCAGTTCAGTTCAGTTCAGTTAAGCTCCAATTAGTTCAGTTCATTTCAGCTCCTAATTTCCCTCTCTCATAAAATATTTAGTTCAGTTCAGGTCAGTTCAACTCAGTTCAGTAAATGTGAACAGACCCTTATATTAGAGAGTTAGAGGCTAATGTACTCGAGAGTAGAGAGTAGAGAGCATAAAAAATAAGAAAAAGATGATGACAACTTGGAATGAAAATATTATAATAAAAATTTTCCACCAAATTATTCAACAGTTCATATTTAATAAAACCCGGTGTACAGTATTTTACTGAATGGCGGCGGAAAGAAAAGGAAGGTTTTACTCACCTACCCAAGTTAAACATATTTGTCGCTCCTTCATTCTCATTTCCCACTTTCAGATACTAGAACTTCTCTCTCCTTTTTTTTTTCTCTCCTCTTCATCTACTCAGAGTTTCTCTTTCATTCTTTTTGGGTGATCCAAGTTTTTTCTTCCTTTCATTTATTATATCCCTTCGATTTTCAAGTTTATTGTCTTAATTACTTTATGGTAGATCTCCTTCAACGAGCTCGCAATCATCATCTTCAAGCTCTCAACGGCCGATAATAGGCGGTTTATCATGTCTTCTGAAACACTCTCCTACTTCAGTAAATATGGGTCACTATTGTTAATTTTGTGTTTATTTTAGTTGATTTTGATACTCTATTTTGCATATGTAGTTTAATTACTTTTGTGAAAAAAATCACTTTTGTTAAAAAAAAGGATCACTTTTGTGAAAAAAAAAGGGTCACTTTTGTGAAAAAAAAGGGTTACATTTGTTGAAAAAAATGTCACTTTTGTAAAAAAAAAGGGTCACTTTTGTGAAAAAAAAGGGTTACTTTTGTTGAAAAAAATGTCACTTTTGCAAAAAAAAAAAAAAAAAAAGGTCACTTTTGTGAATAAAAGGGGTCACCTTTGTGAAAAAAAAAGGTCACTTTTGTGAAAAAAAAGGGTCACTTTTGTGAATAAAAGGGGTCATTTTTGTGAAACAAAAGGGTCACTTTTGTGAAAAAAATGGTTACTTTTGTAGAAGAAAAAGGGTCACTTTTATACGAAAAAGGGTCACTTTTCGCAAAATGTTCGATGTACAATAAAATTATTGTAAACTGGGGGCATGCAAAAGGGATTGATTATTCAAAGTCTCCTATATGAGGTCATTATTATTAGCTAATTACGGTCTTGTTATCTAACTTGCAGGCACATTTAAATTTTAAGGCATAAGCAAACACATGGAGGGAAGTTTTAAAGCCTTAATAATAGTTAGTATTGTTGCGCATCTTATAGTGGTAGCAAATGGTGAAAATGCTACCTTAATATTGCTAATAAACCAAACATGCAAGCAAACAAATAACTACGATCTTTGTGTTACAACATTAAACTCAGATCCTAAGACGGGTAATGCAAAAGATATGAGAGACCTAGCCACCATCATGGTGTCCCATGTTGACGACGAGCTGAGGCAAGCAAAACCAGAGATCACATCTCCGGTCTCCTAAAGAATCGAACGATAGATAAACCGACGAAGAAACTCCTCAAAGCTTGCATTGATAGGTATAACATAATCATAATAAATTGGCTTAAAGAAGTACGAGAAGGTTTGTCCTATAGAGACTATGGCTTTGCTCGAGATTCCATGGCCGCGGTACCAACAAATGTGGAGTTGTGTGAGAGGAGCTTCGAGGCACCAATTAAGTCTCCCATATCTGCTGATAGCAAAGCTATGGATGACCTTTCCAATGTTGCTTACGATATTGTGTTTTATATGTTTACGCACCCCTCTCCCCC
Organism: Chenopodium album; assembly: GCF_948465745.1. Lineage (NCBI taxonomy): Eukaryota > Viridiplantae > Streptophyta > Magnoliopsida > Caryophyllales > Amaranthaceae > Chenopodium > Chenopodium album. The sequence goes on from NC_137838.1 coordinate 160,054, forward strand.
TCTCTAAATTTGTAGTGTGCTACAATCTTATGATCCAATTCAATAATTTGATATACTAAAAAAAAAAAAAAAACAAAAACAAAAATTAGTCCATCCTTACTAGATGGCTATTTGCACATCAGCTAGCCGAAGGCAATCGAATTCAATATTGACACAAGCTACCTATCTTTAGCATATAGGTAACCTTCGAACATAGAGAACCATAATTAAACTGAATTATATTTCCTATTCGTATCAATGTGGGATTTCAACTTATTGTACTGGTATGCCAAAACTAGCTAACCCCACTTCTATTAACAACAATAATTGTAGCAATAACATCTATTAACATCCCCGTCCAAAACAAATAATAAAAACTATTATCATAGTCATAACTTTTATAGTATCAATTACTTGGGTGACTAACGTGTACGATGCAAGGCGGCTATAAGCTCCTCACATATTTAGGGTTTCACAAGTATTATTTGATTTAATTTTTTTGATTTAGTAAATTGGGCAAGTATAAGTACGAGTCTGGGTTTGATGGGCTCGCGAGAAGGGTCTCGGTAGGGTCTGGGTCTGAATACATTGTACCCAAACCCTTACTCTACCCGATACCACTTATACCCATACCCATAGGGTCCAAAAAATTGGACCAATACCCATATTTTAGGGTAGCACCCTGAACCCATTGTTATCCCTACTTGCAATGTTATTTCCTGTAATAAACAAATAAATAACGTTCCCACATTGAAAATTAAATATAGTATTGCTTATACTCTAGCTATTTAACCACAATTTTGTCTTTGGTTTTACTTTGGGACGCCGAGATTCTCTATGACAAAGAGTACGGAGATTTTTTAAGTGATGAATTTTCTGTAAGGAGGATTTTAACGTATTTATAAGGGGGGCCTTTAAAGGTTCCTCACCAATTAGAGAATTAAGGTTATACATAGAGCTATCAATTCGGGTAAACGGGTTGGGTTTGGGTCAAGTCATTTCAGATTAATTCCATAACCTATGCGGGTCGGATTTGAGTTGGATCATGCTTGAAACGGGTGACGTCAGGTTATGCTTCTTATCGAGTTTAGGTCGGGTTAATAACAGGTCGGGTTACATTCGGTTCGGGTGAACAATATGTCGGGTTTAATTCGGGTTTTCACGGGTTAAAAACGGGTTAAGGTAATTCTCGGGTTCAATTCGGGTTCGGTTCAAGTCAATAATTTGCGGGTTAGAATCAGGTCGGGTCATTCTCGGGTTTAAGTCGGGTTCAGTTCAAGTCAATAATTTGCGGATTATAATCAGGTCGGGTCATTTTCAAGTCGGGTTCTCGCGTTTAAGTCGGGTTCGGTTCAAGTCAATAATTTGCGGGTTATAATCAGGTTGGGTCATTTCCAAGTCGGGTCATTCTCGGATTCAAGTCGGGTTATGTTCAAGTCAATAATTTGCAGGTTATAATCAGGTCGGGTCATTTCCAAGTCGGGTCATATTCGGGTTCAAGTAACTATAAATAGATAATTATCATTTTTATGAAGCTAATTATTTCCTTTGACTATAATATATATGGAAATATACTAGGGAACTATAGTTTATAATTTAGGAAGATAATTATCTCCTTTGACCATACAACAAATATATACTATATTTAACTCTTAAATTTGAGGATGATGATCCTTTCTTTTGCTGGCCTGGACCGACTTGGTCTCCCAAGATAAAATGCTTTGATCAACAATAATAAGGTGGTCTAAATTGCAATTAAGGTGATTTGAAATCGGGTCAGGAACAATTTGGGTTGAATTTAGGTAAGGTCAATAACAAGTTGTGTAAATTTCGAGTCGGGATAGTAACAGATCAGGTTGAATTTTTTGGTTGGGTAAGTAATAGGTATGGTAAAATTCGGGTCAGGTGAATAACAAGTCGAGTTGAATTTGGGACAGGTCAATAACAAGTCAAATTGATTTCGGGTCGGGTTTGTAACATGTTGGGTTAAATTCGGGTCGGATTAGGAACGGGTCGGGTTGAATTCAGGTCATGTTAATAACAAGTCGGGTTGAATTCGGGTTTTGACGGGTTAAAATGGTTTGGTTCTTCGGTTCAAGTCGAGTTCGGTGGAAATTAATTAATTTGGCCGTTGTAAACCGGTAAATCGGTGCAAGTTGTAAACCGGTAAATTGGCCGTTTAAAAGCAAATTGAATGGTTCCACACATCCGATTGGACTCCCAAAGGGTATTAGGGACCATAGTAAACATTTCATCAATTTTTATTTCCAGGCGAAAAAAAGTCAAAAAATTCCAAAATTGAAGGTTAATATCCACGCTTTTTGAGAAATTAAATTTTGGAGATTTTTGGGCCCGGTGTCGAAAAGTCTTGAAATTCTATGGGATACATATCAGGGTAATATAATGCCGTTTGGAACCATATATGATCATTATTGTTGTCATAAATGTTCGTGGTAGGCTTGAATTAATGAAATCGATGCAAGTTATAAACCGGTAAATTGGTCGTTTAAAGGGAAATTGGATGGTTCCACCCACCCAATTGGAATACCGGAGGGTATTAGAGACCATAGTAAATATTTCGGCAATTTTTATTTCTGGGCAAAAAAAATCAAAAAATTCAAAATTGAAGGCTAATATCCAGGCTTTTTGAAAATTTTTGGAGATTTCGGGGCCAGTGTCGAAAAGTATATATATTTTAGGGGATACATCTCGTGGTCATAAAATGCAGTTTGGAACCATATATGATCATTATATGTTGTCATAAATGTTCGTAGTAAGCTTGAGTTAATGAAATTCGTGCAAATTGTAAATCGGTAATTAAATTGGCCGTTTAAAGGCAAATTGGATGGTTCCACCAACCCAATTGGACTCCCGAAGGGTATTGGGGACCATGGTAAACATTTCGGCAATTATTATTTCCGGGCGAAAAAAGCCTAAAAATTCCAAAATTAAAGGGCCGTTGTCGAAAAGTATTGAAATTTAAGGGAATACATTTCAGGGTCATATAATATCATTTGGAACCATATATGATGATTATTTGTTATCATAAATTTATGTGGTAGGCTTGAGTTAAAGAAATCGGTGCAAGTTGTAAATCGGTAAATTGACCGTTTAAAGGCAAATTGGATGATTCCACCCAACCCGGTGTAAACATTACGTAAATATTTTATTTCTAGACGAATAAAATTCAAAAAATTCCAAAATTGAAGGCTAATATCCATGCTTTTTTTAGAAATTTCGAAGGTCTCGGGGCCTGGTGTCGAAAAGTCTTGAAATTTAAGGGAATATATTTCAGGGTCATATAATATCGTTTGATACCATAAATGATCATTATATGTTATCATAAATGTTGGTGGTAGACTTGAGTTAATGAAATCGGTGCAAGTTGTAAACCGGTAAATTGGCCGTTTAAAGGCAAATTGGATGGTTCCACCACCCAATTGGACTCCCGGAGGGTATAAGGGATCATGGTAAACATTTCGGCAACTTTTATTTGCGAGTGAAAAATAGTCAAAAAAAATTCCAAAATTGAAATCCACGCTTTTTGAGAAATTTGGGATGTTTCGAGGACCGGTTTCAAAAATTTTTGAGATTTAAGGGGATACATCTTGGGGTCATAAAATGTCGTTTGGAACCATATATGATTATTATATGTTTTCATAAATGTTCGTAGTAAGCTTGAGTTAATTTTTATACTGAAATCATATCAGCTGAAATCATATTAGCTTTAAACTCCTACCAATAGAGTCACCTTAGTCTGATCATAGATTCATAGTTACTACGGAGTAATTTTTATACTGAGCAAATAGTTGTATGAATCTTTCTTGATCAATTTCCTAGGCTTTAGTACACATGGATTGGTGTCGTATCGGCCTAATTCCATTCGATAACATGAGTGAACGCTTCACTTGAGTTGAAGGTGTTGCAGCTTCATTCATTGTTAAGGGTATACTGACATCCATTGGTTGGCCGAGAACGAACCGTTCTTTTAGGACGCATAGAAATGTCGAGAAAAAAAGCTCTTATGCAGCAGCCGTACATTGAGGAGGTCGAAGTGAGCTTTGGAGAATAGATTGTTGGAAAAAGGGAGAAAATGTTTTTTTTTTTTTTTTTTTTTTTTTGGTGTTTAGAGAGCCACAAAGGCGGGGGTGAGAATCGATCCCAAAATTTCTTGAAATCGGGAGGAAAACTCTAACTACTTGAGCTACCCCTCACTCTCAAAAAGAGGGAAAATGTAAGCTACTTAATAATTTTCAAACCAAAAAATTTATACAAGGGCCAATATTATGGGCTAGAGGTCTTTTGTAAGCCATTAAGCTTTCTCAACAAAAATCGAATACTGGCATTTATGGATAACTTATTAAAAGTTTAGTTTTACTCGTAACATTTATGGATAACAGTGCATCTGGGCCTTCAGAATCCAGCCTAGTAGCCTACAACCATACCACTCATAATTTTATCTCAATAAGCTCGACACCATTACTTTTTTAGTTATTACTCCCTATTACATATTTACATATGCAGGACCTCTACTACCACAATCCAGAGCACTACAGATACCAATCTTCGAGGATGCTGGAAGAGCAGATTCAAGGAAGCATGCTGATGGCGTTACTCATGGAAAGGACGAGCAGAAGTAACAATAGTATAAGTGCTATGCTAACTGCACTGTCCAAAGCGCTAGATGTAACAGTAACGAATTATCTCCACATTGATATTGCAACTTGGAATCAGAGATTGAGGAACCTGCTCCAGCAAGAAACCGGCTTCAGAGGAACCTGATTTAGAGGAGGAGCTAACTTCTATATTTCCACTGAATTAAATGTTTCTCTTGTCCCCAATCTCTAAGAGAAGTTACAGGTATTCATGAGAGAAAAGAGGCACAGTGTTTTAAGATACTTGTTATTCTATATATCAGTAAAATGCTTCAAGCCCCAAGAAGCTACGGAGCACACAATTTATGCTTATGCAACGCTATGTACATCTCAAAATCAAACAGCTACAGATTTTGTTATTAGTATGAGTGTTTTTACACAACCATCAGCAGCACAAGAATAACTAACACCAAATTTGGTGAATCCTGAAACCACAAAAGCACTCTAGTGCCCTAGGTTGCAAGCTATACTCAGCCCACTGCTCTGCTCGCCTGTTCTCCTCTATTATTCCCAGAAGACTGCTCCACTAATCTGCAATATATTGACTACATGAGAGGAGATTCTAATTGATGACTTACTACATAAGACAAAACATTGAAGCGAGGTATGTTACTCATACTCAGGTACAATGGACATGATCACTACTCCAAGTGGCAGAACTTGACCATATTATGAAATATTTTAAAGATTTGGGTCCAAAATGAAATGTCAAGTACTAGTATTTACACTCAAATTAGAGTATTGAGAATCTAGCACAACCAAAAAAGTATCTGCAGAACTTAATAATACCTATGAGATTCAAAACCGGGTCCGTTATAATAGCTTGCTGATGATATCGGGTTATGCTGAACAGAAATAATGCTACGCTCTGTGACTCCAGATGAGATAGGCGATCCCTGGAAGCTTGCAGCTGAGCTAGTCCTAGATGAAATTCCTGCAACATACAAGATATCAAACGATCTTTCAGCTGATTGTTAAGTATACACTTCTAGTCATGGGATCTGGCTAGCTCTAAATTTCATTTGCCCAAATATCATTGAATTCATAGTAAAACAAATGAACATACAAAACTAACATTTCAACCAAATTTGGAATAGCTTATAACATAATCTCAAAGAATTGAATTCAGGTTATCCAACGAAAGAAAAAGGATGATTTTGAAGAAAAAAGATGATTTAGAAACTCCACCTCTAACAAACAGAAATACCTTCTGCAACTATACCAATAGAAGCCGACAGTTTGATGTATACAAATCCGAAAATGTATTAAATAAACAAGGAATGGAATTAAATCAACATCTTGAAGCCCATTCTCTTCCAAATAGCAGAGGGATCTCAAGCAGAACAGATACTTTTTTAACCTTCAACTAAAAATCTAAAATATAAGAGAACCTTAATTCCCAAGCTTCTTCAATATTACAAGTCAAAAAAGAGCCTAAAGCATGAAACTGTGATCCACAAAGAAATAACAACAATGAAGAAGAGCTTAATGTGTGGTGTATACGAAGTGAGAATCATTAGAACAGAAAACCTTTTTTTTTAACAAATATTACAATTGCATTGAGTATTTTATATGATCGCTAAAGAAGCAACATGAAGAATTAATCAGACCAAAAAATATCTAATGATATAGGAGACAAAATCCACTCATTCTGCTTTGCACGAAAACCAACAGATAGATCTTTCATTAGATTTTCAAGGAACAAAGTTTGGGGAGCAAAAATTTACAGAAACAGAACACGGGTAGAAATTTACCTTGCAAAAGCACAACTAGACAGAACAAAACAGTAAGAAGAGTAGCAAATAGCTGGTTTTTGGGAGAAGAAACCCTTGCTTCTCTCGTCTTCTTCAATGCTTTCATTCGCTCAACCCTTGCACGCTTAAGCCTAGCAAGTTCATGAAGTTCCCTAATCAGCTTCTGATCAGCTGAATCCAAAGACAAACCTCTAGGCGGTCGTGGGGGTTTGGGGGGTTTCTTAGCACTCATCGCCTTTGGTCTCTCCTTAACCACCTTCTTCTCCGGTACTTCCACATTCCTTTCATCTATTACCATTAATTTCACACTCTCCGTGTCTTCCCCGCCACAACTCGTAGCAATCGAAGGCGATAACCTCTCTTCAAACTTATTCCCTCCATTACCACTACCCTCAAAATACAATGGTTTCATGTTATTGTTCTCAATTTCTTCACCCCCGCTATAATCTAGGCTATCACAAGCTCTCCCCATTTCAAGATCAGCATCAAAATACCCGTCTTTTGAAGTAACATTCTCCATCATAATAATATAAATTTCCAATAACTTATCTCAACCGCAATACAACAGAACTCATTTCCTTACAATTTCCTAATATTTACACACTACCCACAAAATTTCTTCAATTAATTATATATTTTACACAAGATCCAACCCTAATTTCCGTTCCCCCAAATTAAATTTTTGACTCAAATGTTGGAAGCAACCCTGCAATTTGAAGCAAACATTTAAAATTTAAGACACCCAGAAAATTGAACAACTATATATTATCCTAAAAAAATTCAATGTGAACAATTAATAAGCACTGAATTAGCTCAAAAACCCAAGTTAAAAATCACATTCTCAATGCTATAAAGAGCAGCAAAGTATCAAATTAATCTAAAAAATTGAATTAGCGTATAGATTATAAGAATACCTTTTGTGGGGAGCGAAGAAACTGCAGATCCGAAGCTGGCAGTAGCAGCAGAAAACGAGGACAATTAAAGAATTTAAACAAAATAAAAATGAAAAAGAAATAACTTGGATCCTTCGTGAATTAGTGAGAAAATTAGAGAGAGAAAAAAGGGGAAAAATGTAAGAGGATAAGTTTGAATTTGAGAATGAAACCCAGAATTTAAAAAAGTATATACTGTAAAAGAAACTGGAGTCTATGTTGTGAGTCACAGCTTTAATAAAAAAAAAAAAAAAAAAAAAAAAAAAAAAAAAAAAAAAAAAAAACTATTTAGTATAATAAAAAAAATGATAAAAATGAGGGTCAATTTATTGAAAGTAACCCAATTAAAGAGGGAAACCCGGGATTGTCACCGACACCTTATTACAAAGTACAAACCCATTTTATCATCAACTACCAAATGCTTAATTAAGACATTAGAATTGTCTTTCTATCCATTGTTTTTAAAAAAAAAAAAAAAATAATTGTCTTTCTATCCATTGAAATTAAGGAATACTAATTTGGATTTAAGTGTTTGTTCAACTGGGTGGGCTAATTTGATTAAGTATTTTACGAAGGGTTCGGGTCAAGTCTGGGTCAATGAATCAAATTTGTTTGTTCGTGGTTGTCTTGTTATGACTCGAATGTTTGGCATAAACATTACGGAGTATTTGAGATTGAATTAGGACATGTTGTTTTTAGTAGAATACATAGTTTGATTCTTTTGAATATGTCTAGTTAGGTTTTTCTAGTTAAGTTGGTTGAAAAAACCATTAATAAGCTAATTAAATAATGTTTGGTTTTCTATTAAAAAAAAAAAATTGTTTGTTTTTTACAAATGCTTTTTAGCCAAATATTTTCACCATTTTGGCTTTTTTCAGCTTGTAGTAAACTCAACCAAAGTAATTAAGTAACCAATTTGTTAATGTTCTTTTTTTTTTTTTTAATTATTAATTGTGTATGTGTTAGAAAGCTAATTTATAAGAGTGGCTTTAGGCTAGAAGTATAAAAGCAGGCATGAAAGTAGTAGGTTAGTGACGAGTCCATTTAAGACGTTTGGCTGTTTATATAAATTTGGCTAGATCGGATTAGTATGAATAATTTATAGCTAGCTCATTAATTAATTGGCACAAACATAAATTTGACAAGATAAAACCCAACCCAAATAAAAGCTCTACTATAAGCTTTGGTAGTTGCTTTTTCATAATTTAAATCATGGTTTTGCCGGTAGTTCATTTCGTGTATTATAATAGTCAACATCTACAATGACAAATAACAAATTCAAAGGATCAGTTCATGCTTGTGTCCTTTACAGCTAAATTAAAATTAGTCACAGAATAAATTATAGAAAAAACCAATGTGCCTTTTAATTTTATTTTTAGGAAGACTTGATTTTATACAAAGTGAGCAATTAGTTTATACTTATAAGCTACCTAGCCAACTGCCAATTTCGATTTAAAACTAGAATAGGTTGGCCCATAACCGTAATCATTCATCACCACTTAGCTCAAAGTACTCCGTATAATATTGAAATTAATAGGAGTAATACTACCTCCGTTAACATTTACTTGCAACTTTGGAATATTTTATGTCTATCAAATAATACCCCAAAGTTGCAAGTAAATGTTAACGGAGGTAATAATATTTTCAGTCTATTTAATTAAAGTTAATAAACAATTAAACAATGGGACTTTTTTTTTTTTGACGTCATCACACCATGATAACAAGTATTCCACACAATATCAACCTCTTTTTTCAAGCTATTTTGAAATCGCCTAAATATACATTCGGAATATAATACTATGTAGATTCATTTGAATTTACATTTTTTTTTAACAGATTTGAATTTACATTTATATACTACTCAATTAATATTTAATAATAGGTAGGTATGTAAGCTCATTTTTGAGTTCAAGAGCATTGCATCAAGTGAGCATATAGTAATACTAATAGAGTATTACAAAGAAGACATTCTGAGTTACCTTAGAAATTTTATAAGATAACCCTAAAAATAATACTTTGTAATTGTATGAAGTAAAACATTTGAAGTCTGTCTCACATATAAGGCTTCAAATGTTTAAGGCTTCACATACTTTACTTCTTAAGAGTACATGGATATTTATTTTAAAGGATAAGTTGGTCACTTCACGTATATAATAAACCTAAAATTATTGTTAAGTTCTTATTAATGTTGTCCTACATATGTTATACACTAATACTTAAATAAATCAAAAGTTTTAAAAAGTTAATACGGAGTATTTCTTTTGAGAATGATTGACAATATAGCTCTAACAAATAGTACATAAAGTAAGCTGCAAAGACTCAAAAAGAAAGTCGACAATTGAATTTTGAATGACCCACAACCAAATAATAAAGATTCATCTTGTTTGTTTGCTTTACCCCCTTTTTTTTTTTTTTTTTTTTTTTTTTTTTGGCACTGGTTTCTTTGAAATTTTATTACTACGTAGTTTAGTGTTTTGGTGATGTTAGCCCAACTACCCAATATTATCATTATACTTGTACTATCTTTGATGCAAGTGTTAAGATAGATAATGTAATAAAATACAAGTGAATGGAATATATAAGAGTTTGTACATTAATCACTTGTTACAATTATACGAAAACATTTTGTTTAAATAGGTGTAAGTTATGCCAATAGTGGCATCAATCATCGTTATTGAGAAATATTTATGAAAAAAAAAAAAAATAGTCATCATATAACTCTACGTGCTAAAGTCCCTTATTTTCATATTTTCTTTAAAGTGATTGCTTGTCTCGTATATGGTTTTTAAAAGTTGAAACACGCATCACGTGCATTAAATCTAGTGGAATATAACCGAACAAGAAAGCAGTTGATAACCAACTTTGAAAGCAAGAGGTTCAGAAAAACAGGCGTAGATGTGGTCATGTGGATCAACAAGAAATTAGCTCCAAAATTTACTCAACAATGTTTTCTTATTATTGTAGTGCAGCTTCTATAAATGTGGGTACTTTTTATGTGGATTTGTTTTGTGGAAACTGGAAAGTAGAGTATAAAATTAGCATCATATGAACAAATAAACTCAGGTGTTTGAGATTTAATCCCTGTATATTCTCCCGGTATTGATGGATCACATTAATGTAATGCACTTCATTGTCTACAGCAAATTTGATTTTTAAAATTTTTTATTTTTTTTATTTACTTCATGTACTTTCTGAAAATTGGGAATAATTAAAGGTCTTTATAATTGACTTTTATTGCTTCAAAAAAAAAATGACTTTTATTGTTTATGTTCACAAAAGAATAGTACGAGTTTATACTAGCTAGTAACTAGTTATTGCGTACTTCACTCTCATGTAATGTTATCGGAACAAAGTATTCTTTTTTATTCAAAAAATTAAAAAAAAATTGTAATATGTACGAAGTATATTTAGAGTTTTATTTTTAAAAAATAATTGTTTATGCATTGTCCACAACATATATATTAGTCTAATTGTTTATTACAAGTAGTATTCTTCAAATCTTTAGCCTAATTTTTTTTTTTTTTTTTTTTTTTGAGGAAATCTTTAGCCTAAATAAGAACATTTTATAAATTATAAAATTTCAAAAAAATAAATACTACTTCATATATATGGTTAATTTAAAAAAGTAATACAATTTGTTAGTACTGTACTATATAAAGTCAGTTGTATCTAGAAATATAGTATCCTAAGGGCTTGATGCACTTAATTAATAATCTAGTTTAGTTAGTTTATAACTGATACTTCGTATTTCATAGTAAATGTGAACTAAATGAGAAAACGAGAAGTCCGGAAATACATGTCACAAGATATGTACATTATCTCCCAATTTACAATTTAGTAGTCCCTAGTCCCTACACCACCTTGTGATGTCTCAAAATCACAAAACCCTACTAGGCTACTATATCAACCTTGCCTGTAATGCCATGTAATCGCTTTCATTAGCATGAGCACGAGCACATTAAGCCTCGTGCCACCACCACTCATCGTATACATCTTAATCCCTCAACAAACAGCAACTAGAATTAATAGAGTAGCTGAGTGGGGTGATGCTGAGAAACAAATTGACCCAAGATTGACGTTTATTTCACTAAATCATTAACTGAATTTGTATTTCAACTCGGACATTGCATTTAATTCATAACTCGTATGACATGCATTATTAGGAAAAAAAAATCTTGCTTGTTTGATCCTTTGTCCTATTGTGTATTGTTCTATAAAGTTGATTGATGGGTTTCGGGTCATATACTCAGAGAGAGCGAGAGAAACAAAGTTGTACTGTTGTGGACTTGTGGGTTCGGATATTTTCGAATTACTACGGTGTACTCCGTATGTATTATTGGTTGGAACTTGGAATGCATCAAGTCAAACTATCTATCAAGTTAATTGAGCTTTAGCTTCTTATTATCACCTGTAGCGGTTCTATATTTAATTACTCCCTCCGTCCCCTTCTGATAATTCCTTATGGGCATTTTTCATCTGTTCTAAAAAAGTTCAAATTATATTTTGTAATCGTATCTATTCAAATAAAACAATTATAACCGTTACAAACTTAACAGTACTCGTAATATTACACGTGGTCCAACGCTCTAAACCCATGCTATATGTGGAGTCACGCTCCTCAGCTAAAGGAGAAAAAAAAAATCAACATTTGGTGGTCATTGGAAGTATCAAGAACATGAGCAGGTACAGCAGGGGTGAGGAGCCAATATCAAACAAAAAACAGAGGAATGAATCCCCAAATAATTTGCTATCATTTATCCATGCCCATAACGCCAGACTTTTGCCAGCCAAAGCCAAAGGTCACAACGCTCTTCTTAATTTCTATATGCTCTTCATTTATGAGCTTTAATATTCACAGAATCACAGGATACATTATACATATTTAGCAACACTTCAAGCACAGACTAGCATTTATCTTCTCTGATGTTTTTTCATGAAATCTTACTAGTACATTTTAAAGCTTCGTATCTATTTTTAGTAATTTAGTTTGAGGGAGATTTTCTTTTTATTTTTAGAAGAATGATTATACTGAACCGAAACCTCTCACAAACCTTCATCCCCAAAGAGCACCTAGTGAGGTTTAGTACCATAATCTCTAAGTCACTTAGCCAAACCTTTACCATTAAACCAAGTGTTACTTGATGGGGGTCATTATAGATAGACATGCCTACCAATTCTTTGTCTATTTCAAGCTAGTTCTTGTACAAAAAACTAGTTTAGAGGGGGGTATGTCCAATAATAAAGACCCAATCCATCTTCACTTTAATTTTGTTAAGAGTTAAAAAGTATCATTTAGTCAAAGGTGAAATTTGTTTGATTGCATCGAGATCACTTTCTGAAGATTATACTCCATATAACTGATAAAGATACGAAAATCAGTTCACACGACATAAAATTGCTCACGCCTTATTTTTCTTTATTGTCATTAAATTATACATTTCCTGTAACAGAACAAGAGTGGAGGTTTACTCCACAGATGTAACTGGTGTTTATTTGCTAAGACAAAAAAATCAGGGACTGCGGTAGACAAAACTAAACTTGGCTGTGCAAAGATGAACAGGCAGCAATGGACAATCTAAAACTTAAAGATGGCAGCACCACTAGATGGCTTTGAGGCAAAAACATAGAGACCAAGGTCATTGTTACCGATCACCCCCTTGTCAATCCTCGATTGGTAGAAGTGCTCCTGATAGAGACACACAAAATGGGTCAGATAATTCTTCTTATATTCGGGTTGCACACTTCAAAACTCTATTAAAACCTGAGGTGTTTAGTTGAACTTACTTTCAAATCAAGGATAAAATGTGGCACTGTACTTTCCTTTACCAAAGAAACTGTGCAGCCACCCCATCCGGCACCTGTAAGCCTTGAACCAAGAGCACCTTTGTCGCGAGCAACTTTCACAAGTTCTTCTAACTCAGGACAGCTATATTACAAGTCACCCATTCACCACCAAGAAACAAAATCTCAGTTAATCAAGAAGCGCCAAAGAAAAAGTGATATGATAAAGTATGTTCCAATTTCTAACATCTGCATTACATACATTCCACCCTGTCTGCAACTAGTAAGCAAAGGATCCTACATATACTGCCACGCTACATAAAGAAACTGGAGGGTGAAGGGCATTACATTCCACTCCTCCAGCAGTAGAAATGAAAAGGACCTATATATTGCTATAGGAAAAACTGAAGGCGAAATAAACACCCAAGCGCAAATCAAGTGGCCAGTAACAGCAGACAAATCCAACCGATTAACCACCAGAGCTCCACTTTGAAGCACAATTGCTGTCAAAACATCGAAATGGCCAAGGGAATTACTCATTCCAATTGCCTTAAGCAGTCAAAGTTGCAATTCAGGCATGTGTATCTTGTTTGTAAAGCACAGAACGGTGGATAGCCCCCCATCGGCCCCATGTAAGATGGACCTATATGATCAGTATTCCTCATGCCCTGCCACTCCCTTACTCTAACCCTTAGACCATTTAAAATTAACAGTACAATTAATGTGTTCTAATGATCAACTTAAGTGTAGCAGGACTGCAGGAGACCACGAGCAAGTGATATAACATTATGCTATAGTTAGTGACAATACAGGTTTTGCTACAATTCTCCTTCATTCCTCACAAATCTCATCATATTCAGGACACTCACAAGTCCCGAAAAATATTGCTTAAATTCATAAATAAAAGTTAAAGCACTCAAACACTCTCAGGTCGACCTAAAACAGCCAGACACATGTAGTTTCGTACACAGGAAGACTTCATCAAATAATTAAATTGAACTCAAATTAGCATCACTAGTGGTTAATGCCTCTATACCTGCATTCATAGAGAACACTGCAGCTATAATGACTCTCATTCATAAGGTCACCAAGCTTCTTAAGCATATCCTCCTCACTGCAAAGACAAGTTGTAGAATATAAGTATACAAAAGACTATTTATACACGGTACGTAAAATTTTAATCTCAGCTACTACAGATAATTGTCAAATATTTGTTTCAAACTACTGGGTACAACAGCTATGTGACTCTCCATGTGTTTAGTCAATAACTCACTGCATATGACAGTCTCCAGCAGAATGAAAGGATAATAGGGTCCAGCATGATATTTAAAAGATACACGACAGGGGAAAAGGATCCAAATGCTCAGCCAAAAGCTAAATTTCAACTTACCTCAAATCTGAGGACACTGTATCCTTGAAAGCATGTACCCTCTTGGCTTCAGAATACACATGAGCAGCCCTCTGGAGAAAGATGATTTGGCATTAGGCATAATTTAGGGAAAAAAATAACTAATTTTCTACCACAGTGGTGACTGGTGTGCAAGCATACAACACAGCAGATGGATCAAAGAATCATAAAATAATCCATCAGTGAAACACTCTAGCCTTAACATCAATGTAAAGTTTATCTAAAACCATCTGGGAAAAAAAAAAAAAAAAAATATCAGAGAAATAGCAAAAGAAAAATTCACAATTTAGAAATATTACCATGATGACTTGAAAAAGATCCGAGGAGGAAAAAAAAAGGGGGTGGGGGAAGGGAAAGAGAAGAGAGTGTTCCAAGAACAACTAATGAAAAAAAAAAAGCAGCAGGGACATAAAGATAAAAAAATTCCACTCTTTCATTATAAATTGGCAGCTAGAGCAGATTGCACAATACAATACAATTGCAGTGTATATAGTGGATGAGATATAAAGTATCAAATTTCCAAATTGAGAAGACACCCTTGATGAAAATTGAAACATTTTGAAAAAGGAAAAGAAGTGTACTAAATAGTGACATTGTCAAACACCTATTCCCAGAGTCTGATAACATGCAGCAACTACAGAGTTGCATCTTTATATGTTTTTGAGTGCATAACAACCAGCTATATACAAATTAGGATCTACAATAGCCAAAGATAAAATCAACATATGTCTGGTAACTATGACACAATCAGGATTCATGAAAGCAAACATAGTTGCAAGGGTCTAAATTAAATTAACAATCACCAGACATAGTGTTGGGCCGTAGTATTATACCTGATGCAGCTTATAGTGTTGGGCTGCCTTCAAAACATCCAAAGAAGTTGGGGAGTCGCTAAAGATTGATTGCAGACTCTCATTAGTAATCTTCTCAATGTCTTCAGCAGTATATGGTTCCTCTTTAAGATTCTCCTGGAAAAACAGGGAAGGTTTGCATCGTCAAACTAGTGGTAAAAAAGGATTGATTACGCCTAGTCAAATTTCAGAATTAACTAAACAGTTGGTGATTGATAGTGCAGCACAATATGAGCACTTTGTTAAATAATATTATCGTATAACGTGACACCAACTTTTCCCTAAATAAAATTCTCTCCACACCCAACACATTCTAATTAAAGGTTACATAGCATAATCCATTACTCGGTTCCTAAAATAACAGAAAACAGCTAAACCGTGGATGATGCTATAGGTACAAAGAGACAACTACTATTAATAAGGTATGCAGGGGTACCTGGACAGCTAGTACAGGATCAGTGGAGCCACGAGTGCCAGCGAAGGACATACAGAGGCCCTCAACATCAGAAAGTGTTTTGACATTGTATGCTGCCTCTTTTGGGTTCATTCCAAGCTTAATACCCAACACAATCTGCAGAAGTCAAACAAGCAAACTTTAACGCAAAACTCAAACATCAACAGTATTGCATCAAACACTCATATAGTCATATCAACCCTAAATTTTTAATCAATAAGCTGCTTAACACATTCTTTAATAATCTTCAGCTTAGTCGGCAGCAAAATAATCGGAAGAAAAACAATGTCACAAATTTTGATTTTCTCCTGTCTCATCATAACTGCCTAATAGAACTTAGAACTCATGTAGAATGAATGATTTTGTAACCATCAAAATTTTTATTCAAAGCGTTAAGACAAGTTGAATATAAACTCACTGCAGCAAGTCTGCATTCAACCACACGATTGTTGTAATTTGTGGCAGCAGTGACAGCTTTCTGAGACTCTGCCAATGAATGTGCTATAACAAATGATCCCCCAGCTGGAAGTTTTACGTCAGTTGCACGAATAGGATTGAAATCTATCAACTCCGCGAATCCAGTCTGGGCCATGACAGAAATTGCCTAGCAAAAACAAGCTTAAATCAATTGATAAATAGAATAATCTCAACATTGATGGATCTAAAGCCTTGAATGAGCAATCAGATGCCAAACCAGGTCAAAGAAGTTAGGTGGGGTCTTTTCATATTATGCAGTAATATTTTTTATAGGGAGCTCTTTATAGATCCAAAAATGAGCAATCAGATGCCAAACCAGGTCAAGAGCATATTGATCTAAAGCCTTGAATCAGTATGGAACCCTAATAGTTGAGTATCAAGAGAAGTTCAGGTAAACGCCTGGAACGATACTAGAGTTGAGAAGAAAACAGAGAATGTGAACTGTAGTATAGTTTAGACAGAGACATAAAAATCTATGAAAGCAATGAGCGGGTAAGATTATAGTATATAATTTCCAACATGAAGAAAATACGAAAGTATATTTGTAAGTCTTGAGCCTACAAAGTTCAACATTTGAATATTAGGAGTAGCTATTTAGCAAGAAGTGGTCTCAAAAACTTCTAAAGACAAGATAACTCCACAGAAAAATAATTCAACAACATTGACAAACTGCATGTAGTTTGTGAATATTTCAGTAGATATTCGTTGTACTCCAAAACTTATTGTTCCCAGTAAAGTCTTTCATTTTACTCAAAATCCTTTAAATATATAACAATATGCTGTCTAACCTGATCCATTCCACCAGACTGTGTCCCTATGTGCCGCTCACATTCACAAGTGAGTTGTGCAATTTCTTTCTGCAAAAAAGGGAATGAAATTTGAAAAAAGAAATTATATTAGAAAATTAAAATCTAGATTGCAACCAAGACATATATAGACAGTAAACTACACATGACTATAGTATATAAGCTGTTACTGTACAGTCTGTTACAGCCTTTTGTTCCATCCGATATAAATTGTGCAAGACCAGTCCAATATATAATGCTTTCATCATGCAGAAGCAAGTTCAAGTAGCATAACAGAATTTTATATTCGAAAGTAAAGTTGTAGGTCATGTTGTTGTTAGACCATCTCCAATGGTAAGACTTGAGAGAGTTTCTTAAGAGAGATTTTTTTGCGAAGGATACCAATAAGTTGGTATCTAAACTTAGCAACTCTAAATAAAAGTTGCTAAGTTTAGATACTCAACTTTGAGTCTTATTTGACAAAAAGTTTGGGCTCCCTTATCAATATATAATATATTTTGTAATTTATTTAGGTGTTTTTTTTTTGTTTTTTTTTTTTGAAAAAACTTACAATATGAATTTGGTGGGCCATAAATTGAAAGTGATGTTAGCATATTTTAGAGCGTCTCACCATTGGGAAATTAGCAAAAAACAACTCATTTTGTATGGTCTTAAAAGCTTTTCCCAAATCAGTAACAATTAATAAAATAATAGCAGTGTTATAAGATAGGCCTTAAAGTGATCTCAGAGAGCTCTAAGACATAGATACAGTCTGACTTGAGAAGATGATAGCCCTTAAAATTTCCACTCAATAGATCATCCATATGGAAAGAAAAGCAATCTGTCCTCTTGGGAGTCTTGGATCATTTCAAGCAAGTTTGTGATAAATTAATTTCCGAAGCTTAGAACAGTATTAGAAAATGCAATTATTTTCTTCCAATTAATGAAATGGATTTTGGAAAGCAACTGAGGTGAAAATCAGCGAGCAGTAGAATTAACTACTACAAAGAGCTATAAATACCTTAGGGAAGTTAACCCCAAAAGCAGCCATTATAGCAATTGTAGAAGAGCAAACAAAAGCTGCCGAACTTGACAATCCAGAACCTAAGTGAAAAAGGAATCGCAAATACAATTCAGAATGAGCACTGCCCTAATCAGATCATTATAAAAATAGTTTTTCTTTCCCATGCTAATCAGAACAATTGTGACAATATTAGTGAAAAAGAAAGAAAGAAAGAAAATATACCAGTTGGCACTGTTCCATCTACAAGGATATCCAGGCCTACAGGTTCACCAACATTTACACCTTTTGATTTGGCATATTCATGGTAGCCTTTATATCTGCATATATTACAAAAAAGTCTAATAATAAAAAAATTATAGCAGCATAAACTTTGGAAGACTAAAAATCCGTTCTGAGCTGATTGATTGATTAAAAAATAAAATGAAAATGCATCAGCAGTTAGCAATATAATCTAAAAAAAAAAAAAAAAAAAACTACGATTCTTACCCACAGATGAAATAATGACCCCATTTGAGATTCTTCAAGTCAAGTTCCTGCTTAACATAATAGATTAAAATTAATTATAACATCTGCGACTTGTACCAAGAACAATATTCTGGTCATAGCAGTAAACTATAGGAAAACAAGTTATAACAGAAACAGAGTTAATCAAACATCTCAGCTTAATATTGTGTCCTGAAATAACTTAATATGAGTATGCACAATTGCTAGTCATGTGTCCATAATAGTCTTCTGTTCGAGAATAAAAGACACATTGTCCCAACCCCAAGTAACCTATCTATAATTATACCCCTCTCCATTACTCCATCTAAATAGAATTATGCTAAGGGAGTACTGTATTCCCTCATAAATTATCCAGTACACATTGAATATTTATTATCATCAAGATTAAAATAAAAACGAGAGATGATTAAAATAAACCTGATTGGGATCAGCAGGATAAGTACACATTGAATATTTATTATCATCGAGATTCGCAATTCGAAGCACTTTCTCCTCATCTTCGGCCCTCCTTCGAATCGCAACTATTGTATCTTGTCTAATCGCCATCGGCAACACCGAATACCCCTCATAATCTATGTGCTCTCCGATCAAATTAACTCTCCCTAATCCCCAAAAAAACCAATCAAATTAGCATAAGTTAAGGAGAGAGAAAATTGAAAAAATATAAAATTATAAAACCTGGAGATCGCGCGAAGATTTCAGGAGGATGAGAGAACAATTGTTGGAATTTTGATTTCATTTTGTCAAAACGAAGCCTTGCTTCTTCGAGAAGCGAACCATCGCCATAAACGGGTTCTAGAGAGGTATAGATTGGTACTGGTTCATCTTCGTGCTTCGCCATTGTTTTTGAATTGACTGTTGAGAAAGAGGAAGAGGAATAATTTGGTAAATAACTCACAGAAAATTAATTGTAATTAATAAAAGTATAAAACCCTGTCATGTGACTCACCTAATAATTTTATTACGTGTTTGGTTTGAGGGATAGAAATAAGAAGGATAAGGAAGGAGGATAAAGATAGGGAATTGATAGGTGGGACAAAGAAAATAATCTTTATTCCATGTTTGATAACTGATAAATATGAGAAATAAATCACGGATAAGTAGTAAAATTATAAAAATATCTTTACTCATTTCTGACCTTTCTCTTATCCTTTTAATTTCATTAAGGGGTAATTTGGTATTTTTTAGCCTATTTTTTTATCCCTTCCCCTTATACCACCCCTTAGTTATAGAAATGAGGGATAAGGGAGTGTTTTAATCCCTGTCCTCAACCTCTTTTAATCCCCATCCCTCTAAACAAACATATTTATAGTGTTACTCTCTATATTTATAGTAACAAATACGGAGTAAGTATTTTATTTTATTTTTTTTGGGAAAACACGCGGTATCACCTTTATTAAGAATTAATAGACAACTTGTCCATTAGTACATACGACGAAACAAAGTGATGGCAATAACATGTAGCCAAGAAATAAAATCAAAATTTGAGATAAGGTAGAGCACATCATCGATGATAGTATTTAAGTCACTCAAGAAAATAGAGCACATCTAATTTTGTATATAATTTGAAAAGTTTACATGGTCAAGTATTTAACACCATGTAAACTTTTCAAATTCTATACAAAACCAAATCATCATAAATTTATCTTAGTTCTACTAATTAAAACGAATCCTTGGTTTTTCGAGAAGTGAGCCATCGCCATAAACGGGTTCTAGAGAGGTGTAAATTGGTATCGGTTCATTTTCGTGCTTCGCCATTATTTTTGAATTCATTCACCGGAAAACTGTAGAAAAAGATAGGTCTGACTCTTGAGAAAGAGGAGGATGATTAATCTGGTAAATAAGTCACAAAAAATTAAGTATAATTTATAAAACCCTCAATGGGATTCAGCTAATAATTTTATCGGTTTATCCACTTTAGTGTTACTCCCTATCGGTTTATAGCTTATACTCATAATAAATTTATCTTAGTTATATAAATTAAACTAGCTTTTGGGCCCGTACGACGACGTACGGGCTTATTATAAGGATATTATATTTTAGTTTTAAAAGTATTTGAATATTGATTGATAATGAAGTAACTTTGTGATATAATGTTATAATTGCATAAATTATTTTGGAGATATATCATAATACCAATAAATAAATAATTTTGGGGGTAAAGTGTAACCAAAAACTTGATTAAAGATATTAATTGGTAATATTCGAAGTGAAGCTAGATGAAGGAGTAGGAAGGTTGAGCCGGATTAATGCTAAAATTAAAGAGAGAATTAGAGAAATTGAAGCTATCAATACTAAAATTAAAGAGAGATATGGAAAGGCTTGCTGGAGTGAAAAGATGAATTGAGTCGTACTACCTTGGCTTGGATTTTTGTGGTTCTCTTATATAAGAAGACTTGTGGTCTGACTTTCTTGTGTTGCAATAGAAATGATGGGGAAATGTAGTAGGATAATGACACGTGGCTTCCTTGGATTTTTGTGGTTAGAGTTTTTAAACATTAAGTATATATATATATATATATATATATATATATATATATATATATATATATATATATAGATAGATAGATAGATTTGCCAAAAAAAAAAGACAAAATATTTGAAAAATGATAAACATAATCCTTAGGGTTATATATAATTAACATTAATCTGCGCGTGATTTGACATGAATACCCAACTTAATTCCATTTTGGGAAGTATATTTAATGCTTATACATAGTACATATATCATTACCCATTAAATTTAACTCTATCTTACCACAATTTTTTCGTTATAAGGAGAAAAACAAAATTAATTTTTTCATCTCTTTATCTTACTCCTTGCGTGTTTTAATAAGTGTTACACTTATACACTTCCTTTTCCTTAAAAGAAAACTACATTTAAATATTATATTTTTTCTCCAATCATGGTTCCAAACTACTACCTTTTTATTATATTTTTTCACTCACATTCATTTTTTTTTTTCAATAAACTATTAACCCCAGCACTATTGTTCTTTTAAATTTTTTTAATTGAATATCAACTTATCTGATATTAAATTTGAATTGAGTAAAGGAATACATCTTCCAATAAGAACCACCTGCTAGAACTTCTCGTTACAGACTTAATTTCAGTTCAATTCACCTCCAATCAGTTCAGTTCCTAATTTTCTTCTCTCATAAAATTATACATCCCTAATCTGAAGGAGTTATGTCTTCGATAAGTGTAATTACTAGATATATCAAGGATCACTATTATGGAGATAATAAGTTCATTCTATAGGGTCGTCAATGTTTGATGCTAGATTTGACAATTGATCTTTGGGCTAGCTTAATAGCCCAAAGCCTTATAGAATGGATCCTACAAGGTCACACATAAGAATATTGGGTTAAACAAGTTAGAGGCCCATTATTGGGCCTCATGAGTTCATGACATACCATATTGATAATTGGGCTTGGATAGTTAGAAGAGTCTAATGGGTTTTTGACTTGACATGGTTTTATTTCTAGATATGATCAATAAATATAAACCATGCCTAGGGTTGCATAACAGAACAATTGACATACAATGAATTTTCACACAAGCAACCAGGTTTCCCAAAAACCCTAACTCTCTCTCTTTCTACTCGGCCCTCTCTCTCTCCTCCCTGTCCGTACGGCCCTCCTCCCCGGGTGGCGCGTGTGGTGGCGCGTGGGTGGTGTTGTGGTGTGTTCGTGGCTCAAATCTCCGTTGAAGGTTGATTGAAGTGTTCAATCACAACTAACTAGCATTAGTGGAGGTTTAATCCATGCTCGTGGACTAAGTAGAGGAATCACGCTTGGGGTTCTTTATCTCCCATTGTTCTTGCTCGATCGCACGTGGAATCATGCTTCAAAGGTACGATTATATGTTCTTTATGTGTTATGCATTAGATCTTTGGATTAGGTACTGTATGAATATGATTCATGTATTTCCGCTGCGTAGTACCTATAATTCCCTACATAATCCACTTCGGCACTTCATACAATGCTTAAGCTAAGCCATTAACAAAGCACGGTTCAATGGAGTAAGTTACTAACTTACAGATTAAATCATTCAAACAATATTTATGGAAATGACACTATATGTGAAAAAAAACTATATAAAAGTATTAGAGCATCTCCAATGGTATACAAAAAGGATTTGCTTGCAAATTAATTTAACTTGTAAGCATGTAGCTTACCATTGGAATGACAATATTGATGTAGCTAGATCAAGCAACATTGCTTTATTTTCTATAAAAAAATCCCATCATCTTATATTATGACATGTTATGTGTATGATAGAAACTATTTTTATTTATTATTTTATTTTTCCAAGCTACAATGTTCTATTGCTCATCATTGGAGCACTTTGTAGCTTAAAAAAAATTAGCTTGAAATTTTGATGTATCAAGGTAAGCTACAAGGCTTGTAGATTACCACTAGGTTAATACTTAATGCTTAATACTTATCATTAGTTTAACACTATTATTTAATTATAAAAAAATTATACCTAATTGCAAAATAGGATGAAAGTTCTGTAATTATAATTTTTTTAAAAAAATTTATCACACTAAAGAAAACAGAGAGAATAATATATGCACGACTAATAAAAATAACTATGAATTACATTACAAAGTTATAGATAGCAAACTATTATTGCATGTTATTGTATAAAAAAATAATATCTTTGTTTGGATGTGTATAAATAGAATATACTTATCAAATAGGAAATGAAATATTATTGCATATATTTGTATTAAAAACTTTTCTAGAGAGAATAATATATGCACGAATAATAAAAATAACTATGAATTACATTACAAAGTTATAGATAGCAAACTATTATTGCATATTATTGTATGAAAAAATAATATCTTTGTTTGAATGTGTACAAATAGAATATACTTATCAAATAGGAAATGAAATATTATTGCATATATTTGTATTAAAAACTTTTCTAAGAAGCTTTGGCCAAAAAAAAAAAAAAAAAAAAAAAAACTTTTGGAGGGAAAAATTTTAACCAGGAGATGACATGTGTCATTCCTGGTTTCGCCTTTAGTATAAAGTTATAGATTGGAGATACCCTAAAAAACTAATCCATAATTTTTATTTTTAGCCAAATAAATTTCTCATCAAAAATCGATTTAGTCTGTTTTTCTAGGGCACAAGAATCAAAGAGAGAAATTATATTGGAATTCCCTTGTTCAATAGTATAAAGAAAGTTTGTACTTCATTTATCCATTTTTAGTTTTACAATGGGTCATTTTAATCCAGGTTAGTGGGGTAAATGGGGAGAAAATGTGCAAGACACACAAATTTGGCACGAACTTTTAGCCCGCTAGCACGACCCACAATAATAATTATAAAAAAACACTATGAATAATAAAAATAAAAACAATAAAAATAAAAATTATATATAAAAAAAAAAAAAAAAAATAATAATAATAATAATAATAATAATAAAGAGTCATAATAGTATAAAAAAACTATAAATAATAAAATTAAAAATATTAAAATTATTTAATTAATAATAAAATAATAGGCTGGCCCGCGGCCCTGCATGACCCCGCCTGGCAGGTACGTGGGCCGTGTCATGGGCGGGGGTATGCCATTTGG
Source organism: Chenopodium album (assembly GCF_948465745.1). Lineage (NCBI taxonomy): Eukaryota > Viridiplantae > Streptophyta > Magnoliopsida > Caryophyllales > Amaranthaceae > Chenopodium > Chenopodium album. The sequence continues at coordinate 184,256 of NC_137838.1, forward strand.
TGGCCTGGCACGACACAATCCGCCATTACCTCGCTCGACACTCTTGGCATGGCGAGGCACAACTCGTGCGCGACTCGACACGACACGATGCCCAACTCCATCTGCCATATCACTATTAACGAAAGCTTAGGAGATAAAAAAAAAAAAAAAAAAAAAAAAAAAACTCGGCCTATTGGTTTTGGGGAGGTCTTCTTGCACAGGCCCAAAACCGACCCTGGCCAAGAGCAGCTTATGTACATCATTAGTCAGAATTTGGTATCAGCCTCACATGCCAACTTGCAAATCATCTCCCTTTTTTTTTTTTAAACAAAAAAAAAATTTACTAAAAATATCCTATATCCTATCATAGCTGTGAAGGTAGTTGTTAGTTGTGTAAGTAGCTTTTAGCAGTCAGCAAGCTGTAGTTGTGAAAATAGATGATTGAAGTATGAGTGTTCAGTAAAGTAGCGGTTGACTAACTTTTACAAATAAAAATCAATATTTTACATTTAAAATCATAGATTAAATTTTCAACAGCTACCTCTACTTTCAAAAGCTAATGGTATGTTTGGCAAAATATAGTTGTGTAGGTAGTTGTAGCTGCGGAGATAGCTGTGAGCTGTGTATGTAGCTGTTAGCTGTGAAGATAAATAATTTAGAATATGATGGTTCGGTAAAGTAGCGGTTGACTAGCTGTTACATATAAAAATCAACATTTTATTTTTAAAACTATAGATTAAATTTTCAACAGCTACCTCTAATTTCAAAAGCTAATCTTTCTAACTTTTCATAAAAGCTATTTCCACCATTAAAAGCTACCCTAACCACTACTTTGCCAAACACTCACATTTTTTGTCAAGTAATGATTTGACTTGGTCAAACCACTAAAAGCTACTCAAAAACTATTGCCGAACACGCCTTAATATTTCTAACTTTTTATAAAAGCTACCTCCACCACTAAAAACTACCATAATCACTACTTTGCCAAACACTCACATTTTTTTGTTAAGTAGGGGTTTGACCAAGTTAAACTACTAAAAGTTACCTAAAAGCTACTCGAACGCTAGCGTCGAACACACCCATAGAGTGAAAAGAGGGTTTTGGGTGATAAATTTCACTTTCCCAAAATACCCCTCTTATTTTAGTTTTTTGTTTTTTTATAAAAAACTACGATCCTTAAAATAAAATAAAAATAAACTACTGCCTAAAAAAAAAACTACCATTTGAAAAGAAAAAAAAAAACATTTGAAAAAAAACCCAGAGAATCAAGCTTAATAGATACGAGTAACTATATATTCACACACACGTTTTTTCGTGTGTCTCTTAGCTTGTAAAATTAAAATATACTCCAAATCATGCATGGGCTCCATTTTTTAATGAGCGATATGAGCTCGACATGATACTAGTTTAATTTTATAACCATGTTTGAAGCACAATCCTATAATACGTGGGCCTCCAAAATCTACCCCGTATCAAGCTTTACCTCCCATGAAATATTCCCGACATGCTAAGCTTGGTTTGGTAACATAAGCCATCAACATCCGAAGCATTGAACGCAAGAATCTTAAACCGCGTAAAAATCACACCCATAAACAGAATTAAAATCGTACACTCCATTCCCACGTTAATTCCAAAATCACAGGGCACCAAAATTCCCAAATGAATAAATTCCTGAATACTTTCCATTTCAAGGCCGTAACGGTAAATCATCCACCATTACCCCACGTGACGTAATCATTCAATCAATAAAAATAAAAAAAATGCTGCGCTGGATACACTTAATACCTTCCACGTTGACCTACAGTCCAAAACGGTGTGACAACTACCCAATCACGCCGTCCCACGTGGCCAACCCCGTTACTTTCTCATTAATTTGTTTTATTCTTCCCTTTTAATTCACCACATAATTGATTAATTAAAAATAATTTCAGTTTTTTTTTTTTTTTTTTTTTTTTTTTGCATTATTCCAAAATAATCTCCGCCATCGCTCCAAAAATCCAAATTTTGATTCGGTTTTTCGTCGTTTTTTTTTTCGAAATTATCCCAAATTGTGTTTATAATTGCTTCTAGGTTTCATTACTTTCTCCATTCAATTGTTTGTGAAGTATATGCAAAACGTTTCAGTTTTTTTTATTTTTTATTTTGTTGCAATTTGGTTCGAATTCATCAATTTCGTCGGAATTCAGGTATTTTTCATTGCATTTTTGCAGTTTTTTCTTTTGTTACATGTTTCAGACATCTTAATTTCACTGGAATTTAGTGTAATTCTTAGATTTGATATTGAGTAATGGTTGTTCTTGATTAAGTTATTAATTTAAGATTAGTGAAAAATTGTATAATTGCACTATTATAGCTACAGAGCTATTATTACTTTAAATCAATTTCTGTGTTTTTTCATTTATTTATTATTATTATATTATTAAAGTGATACAGAAAGCTAAATTTCTTTGCCGTAAAGAATTTTGTCCAGAATTTTGCAGTTTTTAGTATTGTGTAATTTTGTCTTTAGTTTCTCATTTTTGTGGGCATGAGAGATTTCTTGAAATTCTGATAGGTGTAAGGCAATATAGATGTTTACATAGTCAGCGTTGCAAATTTTGATGAAGTATGTTGTAGGTGGCGGTTTTAGGGTGTATATGGTTGGCTGATGGTTTTGTGTTGATGTTTTGATGAATGATATTATAGCAAAACACTTTTTTCGTAGTCATCGCAGTAGATGAATCGACTTAACGGAGCGTTGGTCGAAAGTACTTGTACTATAATATCAGGTTCCATTGTTGAATTGATGATTGGGAAGAAAATAATGAGGTTGCTGGTTCTTGTATTGGCATTTGTCTGTCTGACAAGTCAAGAAATAGTTGAGAATATGTTTCATGGAGAATTAAACCCCTATAAACAGTAATGCAGCGTCTACAATGGTCAATCTCATGTCTACAGCGGATCTGTCACCATATTTAGTTGAATTAGTGAGAGGATAACTGGATAAGTTTGACAGATTGCAATCTTTGTGCATAGGGGAGCTGTTCAGGAGACCAAGCTGTTCGAGTTCTAATCGATATCTTCTAAATTATTGGCTTGTAGATGGAGGGTTTCCTTTGTGCATTTGGACCAAGACTGACTAGATTAGGTTCCAGCCAAAATGAACTGTATAAAGGAATACTGCCATTCATTTCATTTAGGGAACATAAGAAGTTTATTTGCAAAGATAAGGTTTGAGTGACTGAGTGTTGAGTTACTCACTTACAGTGAGAAAAGTAAAGTTTGAGTTCAAAATAAACGCTCTATACAATTAGACAGGTAATATGAAAAGGAATATTGTATCCCCTTGTCTTCTCCATTCCCGAGCTTGAAATGTTACTGTAGGATCCATGAGTAAGAATAAGATGCAAGACAGACTTCACACTAGTTGTCTCTAGAAAGTCCATTCAGTAAGTGGGGAATGTGCATATCATTTATTATTATACGCAATGTTTGATTGATATTCCCTCTGCTTATTAGGTCGGAGGGAGTTATGCTCTAAACAGGCCCTTTTGATTAGTAGAAAATCAATCATAGGAAGAGAAGATGCTTTAGATAGTAAAAGCTTCTTATAAAGTCTGATAATGTATTCTGGAAATCTCTACGATCTTCTAATCTCTGCCCTTAATCAGTATTTGCAATCCTGTTCCTGCTGTATCCTTTTTTAAGTTTTGAAGGAAAATTGTGATGGTTTGAACTCCCCAGCAGCCCAGTTTAAGCCATTGCACTGTGGGTTTTTGCTTGCCTGTACTCTCTTCCCCATAAAGCTTCTAACATTCCAACTGCAGATATTCACTAAGGAAAGGATTAGTCTCTTTATGCAATACATGGACCAGTGTTTTCTTTTTTTTTTTTTTTTTCTTTTTCAATCTGTGATCTGGGGTTTGATTCTCTTAGACAGGTAGATTATAATAGGTGTCTAACTTGATATAAATACTAGAGGAGATTAGGAGGAAATATTTTATAAATTTTTTGTAATACTCAATTTCTATATAGTGCTTATACCTCAGTGTTTTTATTGAAAATTGCTCTAATATGACTTTTGATACATAGAATTTGAATCTGTTCATATACTAGTAACTAGTAATGTACTTTTGGGATAATGTTTCTGCTAATTAGCTCTCCTCTTATTATCTCCTGATGCAATTCTTTTACATTTTTTTTGGCAGGCACCTGCATACTGTAACATTTGAATTCAGCACAGAACGGTCTTTCACAATGGCTCTATAATATAGAAATAATTCTGATTTTCTCATTACCATGGTAAAATCTTCCTGTTAGTGGTTTAAAATGGAGATATCTGCTCTATTGACCTCGGCCGGGATCAATATAGGCATTTGTTGTGTGCTTTTTTCATTATATTCCATATTGAGAAAACAGCCGAGCAATAGAAATGTATACTTTGGACGTAAATTGGCACAGATGCGATCAAAGCGTAGTGATCCTCATTGGTTTGAGAGATTTGTGCCTTCTCCTAGTTGGATTGTAAAGGCCTGGGAGACATCTGAAGATGTAATATTGGCTGCTGGGGGATTGGATGCTGTTGTATTTATGAGAATGCTTGTATTCAGGTGACTAATCTTGATTTCATACTCATTTAAAGTTGTATAATTTATTAATATGTTCAGTATATGCTTCGTCTTTATTTGATCTGCCTATTAACCATAGTTTTTTGTTTTAGCCATATGTATAACAGTATATGCTTCGTCTTTGTATGTCTATTGTACAATCGGTTGTAATTGTGCATGGTCCAACCAGGCTATTTTTTTGCACAGTATTATAATGATGGTTGAAGCTGTTAACTGGGGGGAGCATGAAAGACAAATTTGGAAAAAGAAGCTCCAATTTCGTGTAAAAAAAAAAAAAATGAATTATAGAATGTGGCCATCTTTATCGACTATTTATAAAATCTTGAGTGTTTGGTCCAACTTCGAATTGTGAAGTATAAAAAAATAGAGCAAATATGTAAATATGTAATCCTCTATTTTCTTGCCATTTTAGATAGATTACTGCTAATTTCTCAAATGCCATTGACTCTTTTTGGTATGGTTCAGTATAGCTTTTGAAACTAGAGAAGTAGGGCATTCCAAGGGGAGTTAGTGTTTAATAATCATGCAATTTCTGTACTATATGAAACTTGTCAGCATTTATTGGTCTTGTATTTTTGTTCCCTGTTCATGCTCTCTGTTTTTAGTCTTTTTACCCTTGTGTTTAATTCCTGCCCTTTTCTGATAAATGTTCCTATATATATGACCTATCTCTACAATCTGATGCTGCTTAATTATTTATTGTGCAGTATTAGAATTTTCTCAATTGCAGCTATTGTGTGCACTGCTATTGTGCTTCCCTTAAATTACTATGGTCAAGAAATGCAGCACAAGCTCATCCCTGCTGAGTCATTGGAAGTGTTTACCACTCAGAATGTTAAAGAAGGTTCTAGATGGTATGGTTGCCTCTTCTTATCTAGTGTAGTTGCATCTCTTTTTTTTGGAATTTTCTGGGTATGAAAAACAAGATTTATGATTCCTTCAATCTAATGTTTATAAAAGATATATAAAAAAATCTGGATAGTGTGTGTGTGTGTTTTTCCCCGTTTTTTTTTTTTTTTTGGAAAGATTTTCCCCGGTTTTTGTTACAAGCACATACACGCATATGCATCAAATGGTGTTAGTTAAAGAATTTATGACAACATGACGCATTGATCAATTTTCTTAATGCTTAGTTGGTATGTTAGCCGTTAGTGCGTAATGTTTCTACTTTATACTTCTTATACTTTATCTTTTGGAGTGCATTAATCATTTTCCATATATTTTTTCTGTTGAGGCCCTTGGGGAGCTGGGAGTTTCTTCTTAACTTTACTTTTGGGGTTGAGGTTATTGTTGATTTTGATAATTTGGGATGAGGGGGTGTTGAGATCCTCTCTTACCCCCTTTTGCGAGAAGATAATTCATCCTTCACGTATTATTTTTGGTTGTGTAATGGCAAAAAAAGTTTTATTTTTAGGCTGATTTTTCCAACAATAAAAGATTATAGTAATTATCATATATGCTGCTATTTAGTGTAATTGTTACTGTTGTTTTTTGTTTCAGGCTTTGGGCTCATTGTCTTGCACTGTATATCATTTCGTGCTCTGCGTGCATTCTTCTCTACTTTGTAAGTATAAATCATCTTAAGTATTTTAAAATTATAGACCACTTGCCCTTATTTCTTAATAATATTATATTCTTGTAAAATATTAAAATCGCCTATACCTTACAATTCATCTTAGTGAATTTTTCAACTTTAGTTTATACAAATTTGAGGAGTTGTTCAAGCTTGCTATTTTAATGCATCATATGAAGACATTGATGCATCACATAAAGATGTTGATCCTTTACACTATGTTTGGATAGAGAGAAATGGAGGGAAGAGAAGTGAAAGGGAAGGATGCATCATCCTTTGTTTAAATATCTAATGCAAGGAGGGAAGGGGAGGGAATGGGAGAGAATGGGAAGGATCCATTTTCCTTGCCCTTTTAATAAACTAAATCCCTCCATTGTTGGAGAGATTTGGAAGGAAAATGGGTGTTCACCTTCTCCCTTTCCTCTCCCTCCCGTAGTCCCTCTTTTTCCTCACCTTTCCTGGTGTTATCCAAACATAGTGTTAGATTGCAAAAAGATGACTACAAATGGCTTACAACATTAACAAAACCAAAGAACAAAAAATAATGGGGTTAGCTGCATGAATTATGATCTATCTCCTATGGCCATCCACATGGATCCATTTTTCCATTCACATGATTTATGAATCTATCTAGTGCTCCATGCTTTAACAAACCCTTTATTAGCAAAATTTGGATTTTAACACCAGCAAAAAACCCCAAAATGGTTTTTAACACCCCCATGAAAAAAATTTATTTTAACACCTCACAAATTTTTGAAAAATGGATTTTACCACCACTTAACGATTTCCGTCCAAAATTTTCATTAAGTGGGGTCCATAGTAACACGTGTCACCATTTTATTTGTTTTAAAAAAATAAAAAAGAAAATATTAATACTTCGTAAAAATGAAAAGCCTAAAACTACCCGTCCATAACCGCCACACCATTGGCACCTTCACCCAACGCTACGGGCCGGCAAACCGGCGGCGCATCCCCTCCCCCTCCCTCCCCCAACCCACCTGAACCCTCCCCATCACTTTTTGCAGCCCTAATCGGCGCCAAAAACCATTAAACCAAAACCCTCCTTCCCCAAAACGACCACAAATGGCCGAAATTGGTTGGAGTGGCCTTAACCGGCCGATTTCGTGGCTGTTTTGAGGAAGGAGGGTTTTGGTTTGGTGGTTTTTAGGGCCGATTAGGGTTACAGGAAAGGGAGGGGAGGGTTCAGGTGGGTTGGGGGAGGGAGGGAAAGGGGATGCGCCGCCGGTGTGCCTGCCGACAACATTAGGTGAAGGTGGCAGTGGTGGTTGGGTAGATTTAGGTTTTTTTTAAAATTTTTGTTTATTTATTTTCTTTTTTTTTGTCAATAATAAAGCGACATGTGGCTTTATGGCCCCACTTAACGGAATTAGTTAAGTGGTGTAAAAATCAAATTTTCGAAAAATGTTATGGTCTATGTTCACCGGACTCGGCTGAAATCTCGGAGTGTCCGTGTCGACACGACACGACGCGGATTCGGACACGAAATTCGTGTCAGATTCGGCACTGTGCACTCGGACACTTCAGAGAGAGGGGAAGGGGAGAAATAGAGCTGAATTTTTAAAAAAAAAAAATGCCTAATTTCTCAAGTAAAGGAGAAATATAGCTATGGGTAACTGGATAAGTAAGAAATTTGAGTGAGCAGGAAGAAGAAAGGCAGTACAAAAAAATATCAGAAAGTCAAAGTGTCGGTGCTCTACAGCTGTATTCCCCCCCTTTTATTGGTTTTTATTTATTCTTAAAATCCCTTTTTACTGTTGTGATAGTTATGTCCTTCACTTTTTTACCCCTTTATTTATTTCTCTTGTGTTGAGTTACTGGGTTACTTTATAGTTTATACTTAAGTACTTCATCTTTATTTAATTTTTTTTATATATATAAAAACCCAAATAATAAGTGTTATTGAGTTATTGTCATAGTTTTAGCATTATATGGTACTCGTATAATTTTTTTGAATATTAATGAAATATTTAAATATTTTGTAATGTATAATTTTTTTTGCAAAAAATGAAAATGCCGTGTCCCCGCACCCGTGTCAAAATATAGGACAGAGTCCCCGTGTCCTAAAATTTTGAAAATTGGCGAATCAGACACTCGGACACGTGTCCGTGTCCGACACACGTACCCGAGTCCATGTAACATAGGTTATGGTGTTAAAATAATTTTTTTATGGGGGTGTTAAAAACCATTTTGGGGTTTTTTTTGCTGGTGTTAAAATATAAATTTTCCACGGCATTATAAGCTTTTTAATTTCCACAACTCTTTTTTTTTGGTTTTCTTTTGAAATCTTTATTGACGCAATCCTCCATCTTCTATACCAGTGCATCCTGATTGCTATTTTACATTCTCATAACAATATAGGTTTTCTCTTATCTACACTCATCCTAACATAAAACACCTCTGCTACACTCATCTTCTTACTATGCTCCTTAGAGCATCAACACTCGTGGTATAATTTTATACCACGGTGTAAATATTCATCCAAAATATGATAATTTTTACTACAATGGTGGTGTAAAAGTATACCATGGAATGGTATATACCATCCCATGGTAAACATTTGCTTGGTCCCCGTGTAACATAAACCAACCGGTCACGCCATGTGACCTGGCTATCATGTATCATTTATATTTTTTTTTTCAATTGCATTTTAAAAAAAATTATAAAGTAAATAATTATGAAAAAATTACCATTGTTCATAATTTTTCAAGACCTACACATAAACACCATATTGATAAAGTTTTATATATTTTTTCGAATTCGCTTTTTACTACCTTAATTGCTTATTTTATTTAATTAACTTTACAAACATTAATTAGTTATTTCCAATAATAAAATAAAATATAATTATAATTAAATTAATTGTATAATTAATACATATAGGAGAAAGAAAGTGTGGTGGTAAACTTTTTTTATACCATAGGTAAGGGTGATTTTTTGGATAAAGTATATTGTATTGTGGTATAAATGATGTGGAGGAGTGAGAGAGTGGTAGAGAGAGAGGGATGGTATAAATTTTTATACCATGAGTGGTGATGCTCTTAGGACCTGTCTTTACTGAGGTGAACTGAACTTGAGTTGAACGGAATATTTGATGAGAGATGAAAATTAGGAACTGAACCGAAGAGAACATGCCCTTAAATGCCTATGCCTAACATTTTAACTTCTATAATAATCTTATTTCTTTGCAGTCTTACGTAAATTTTATTTTAACATTAAAGGCTTGCTACGATAGCTCAATAACCCCGTCCACATCGTTGTTCTCTATTTGGGCCACCTAGTCTACGAATTACATCTTAATCAATATCTCCTCTTCTGTGTGAAGTTGATTCAAAGATTTTAAAACATTCAATAGTGGGTAATTTTTTGTCATCACATGTCATAACACACTTTTAATTGGTTATACTTCAACTTAGCGTAAATTTGTTTTTATTTTTTTTATTTTTTATTTATTTATTTATTTTTTTAAAAAATTTCTAGCTTTTGTCTAAGTACTTAAAGCATATCTTTGTTGTAATTAATTTGTAATAAGGTAATCCTCGGTCACTCCTCCACAAGATATTTGTTTTACTTGTATACACACACCCTTAACCAGGTCAATATAAAGTTATAAAAACTTAGTAGAGAATTCTTTTAGTAAGATATATTAATTATTGGGCTATAGTTGGATTTTACAATATACCAAATGTGGCCTACTATTATGATTTAGAGGTTGTACCAAAAATTCATTAGCTACTCTCTAAATCTGAAAGTTTATTTGTGTATGAATAATTATGAAAGGGTTTTTCTCACTAGTACTGTAATTTCCTTCAGGAGAATAAAAGTATTATTAAGAGGCGCCTTGCGTACATTAAGGGATCTTCTCAAGATTTAAGTCAATTTGCTGTACTTGTTCGCGGGATACCTTGGTCTGTAGAAGAGTCATATAGTACTTCATTGAAGAATTACTTTACGAAGCATTATCCATCTTCTTATCTTTCACACCAGATGGTATATCATTGTGGAAAAATTGAGAAGCTGATGGTATGTTGACTTATAAGTAATACTGTAAATAGTATCTGGCTGTAAAAATCCCTTATAACTCTTTAGAAGTTTTAAATGTGTAATCTTGATAAAAAGCGTGATCGTGATGCTTGCATGCCGCTGTGTAGCCTTTTATGTACATATTAAAGGTTTTTCTTGCAAGTGATTTCTTTACAACCCTTCCTCCTTTATCTTAGTAGCTATCTCTTTTCCTTTTGTCTTAATTATCATATTTCATCTTTTTTTTTTGAATTCCTTGTGTTTGTTGGAGGTGTGCATGGGACCATGATGACATATTTTGAGGACTTATTCTTAGAGAAGTTGTATAGCCTGAAGATTTTACCTGATGGGGTACACGGCTACACATTTGGAGGGTGTAAGAGATCGATAAGATGCTTTTTAACAGAATTTATGGACTGAACTTAGGCATTTGGTACGTTGATGGAAATGAAATTCCTGATCGTAATTGGTTTCCAGTACAGCCAACCCGAGATTCATCAAAATGTTTTTAATTGTGGCCAATTATATCAATACCATCAACTTCAATACTTTAGGATAATTTTTTATTATATTCGAGGATGACCGTGCAAGCTATTTTCCTTCTTTAAACTTCATTGATTGCACAGCACACTTATAAGGACAGAGTACGAAAATTGGTAATGGTGCGGGGGTTGGACACTTTGACCTTAATTGCAAAACTTATTATGGCTGTCAAATTTTAATTTTCCTTTATCTGACCTATTTTTCCATCCTTGATGTGTTTGATATAGTTATTTTAACAGATCCTGTGGAGAAAAAGCGCAATCATAAAATAGATAAATTACCCACTCTATAGCGTATTCTGAATTTGTTGTCCTTATCAGCTGATTGTTCTATCATACAATGTGAACTTGGTTTCTTCTCGGCAGAATTATGAAGTCTTTATGGGTTTAGATATGTTATGGTGCAACTTTTGAAGCCTTTCATTTTGTTAAAAGTGTTAATGTTAGTTGGCTTTATTGTATTTTTAGTTTTATCATTTGCTGGCTGTCCATGCAGTTTCCTACCAAAATGTAACCTATTTATGACTGGTATTTAACGTATTTGATGCAGAAAAATGTCAGGGAGATGTACGATGTTCTCTATCATGATAGCATTCCTTCCTGTCACTCATGTGGTCTTCCAGGTGGAGGGCGTCCAAATGTATTCAACATTCTTGTTAATGAACCAGAAATCATTGAAAAAGGGAAGCTTGATTTGCAAGACTTGCGTGATAGAGGAAAGGTTAGAAATGATAAAGTTACCTGTTATGCTACTTTAGTACAGCTGTGAATGTGTCTGATTTCTACTTTCATCCTGCTCACTATCTACTGCCTCCGTTGTATATTATTTGCAACGATTAGACATTTTTCCTCTCTACTTTATGTCAAATTGTTGCAAATAATATGTAGCGGAGTTAGTATTTAGCAATAATTATTGCTGAATCAGTTTTTCTTAATTGTATTCTTGGTCTTATGCTTATTGATGCCTAACTTTATATTGGTAGAAGATGACTTGTTCTCTCTCTTGAGATTGGTGGTGGGGGTGGGAGGTGTGTTTCTTGACCTATAGCAGCGTATCCTGAATTGATGAAAAGGAAGGCTTTATGCTCTATATTTTTTATTAAACACTAAGATAGCTGATTAAAATTTGGTATATGTACCATCAGTTAAATGAACAACTGATTTAGGGCGTGATAAATGTCCTCGGGGGCTGGGTACACCATGCTCACTTCATCACATGTCGACTTGAGATATGGTCAAATTAGTTTGACAATACCTGTATACTAGGTAGGATAGGATCCAAATTTCTATCAGCTATTGATATGGTGGGTTATAGGGTATAACCTCAATCCTGCCCCCATCAGGCTAGGCCAATTGGTCTCTCTCTCTTAGTATAACAAGTCTCTTCTTCCTCCAATTTCTCCATCACTATGTCGTACGTAAGCTATCAAAAATAGTTGCGAATGTAATTCTTCTGATGGAGCAAAGTAAACGTCGTAATATCACAATACTAAGTATTATTCTTGGTAAAAAAAATTATGGTGATATTAGATGGGTATAAGGTCATTTTTGTCAAAACTAATGAAGTAATGTATATTGTTTGATATTGTATCAGGTAATTGTAACAGCTGTCATTATTTTCAATTTATCACCATAGCTAGAAGGTTGCTTTACCCTCATAGTAAGGACAATTGATTGTAAAGTTATACTCTTATTTAGATGGGAAATTCTAGCTCTTGTTTGTTTCACTATTCCTCAATGAGTATGGACTTAGATTCATCCGTTTTCCTTGCCAAATTAATGACCATATCACTAGAAAATAAACCAAAATCCATTTGGAGTTGGGGATTTTTTTATAAAGATTTTTAGCTTTAGTGATAATGAAAATGCAAAAACGAATGTCACTGTCTGGTTGTAAGAAGCTTTATGTCAAGCCTACTCATTCCAATGCAGGATGAATACATAATCTATGCTTGTCCAACTTTCATAAAACTAATGTTTATATAGATGAAGGAAGAACTCAGTTTTCTTATAGGTCTTATAAAAGTTTATGCTGTAATATGATTCTTTTGACCCCCAAACTTTTTGAATTCTGTAGCTATCTTTAAAAGTAATTAATTAGCTTTTGATTCCCCCCCCCCCCCCCAACCCCCTGAATTTAGCATACTTTGTGTAGTGGCCTGCTAAGCATACCAAGATTATCAAGTAGCAACCTACTTCAGATTGTAATGTATTTATCATTTAGGATTCCTCTTTTTGTTTATTCGTGACGTCAGCTTAATAGTTGTGTAATTGTGGGTTTGGGGAAAAGAATAGTTTAATTTTATTGGAGTTTAAGAAAAAACATTCTGGTGATATTATGGACTGGACTAGTGAAAGAAAAGTCAGCAGCCACTGTAGCTAGTCAATGAAGGGCTGTGTTTATTAGTTGATATCTGATGCTAGTGTTAAATGTTAAAAGGTTTATTAAAATTCCCTTGCTTGAATTCCAGCCATTGCTGGACTATGAAGAGCTATTTTCACTGGGAATTTTGTCCAAGGTAACCCTGTGGTGTTTTATATGCTTCCTTTTATTTTTTAATAATTATTGGTCGCAGAATTTCCATCTAAAGACTATTATCTGCAGTTTGTCATTCTTACCACCCCCTTGCATCCACCCAAATAAAAAATAGCATTTTATTTAGGCTATTTTGTTTTTTACCACCTCACAAAAACACGAAAATCTCTTTTACCACCTCCCAAAAAAAGTATTTTACTTTACCACCTCATAAAAAACACGAATATAGGTTTTACCACCACTTAACTGATTCCGTTTAAGAATTCGTTAAGTGGGCCCATAAAGCCACGTGTCGTGCTATTATTGGCCAAAAAAAGAAAAAAATAAAAAAAAAAGAAAAAAAAATTAAAAAACTCTAAAGCTACCCAGCCACCGCCACAGCGCCACCACCACGCCACCACCTAACCCACAACTACCCCCCGAACCTACCACTGGCGGCGCAACTCCACCCCCTCCCTCTTCCAACCCACCTGAACGCCCCCTTCCATCTCCCGCAACCGCAATCGACCCAAAAACCACCAACCCACAACCCTCAATGACCACGAATCCCCCCAAAATAGCCACGATTTCGGCCACAAATGGCCGAAATCGGCCGGTTAAGGCCACTCAGCCTTAAAACCGGCCGATTTCGGCCATTTGTGGCCGAAATCGTGACCGTATTAGGGAAGGAGGGTTTTGGGTTTGGTGGTTTTTGGGGGTGTTACGGTTGCGGGAAAGGGAGGGGGAGGGTTTAGGTGGGTTGGGGCTGGTGGTGCGACGCAGGTGGTGGTTTCGGGGAGTGCTGTGGTGAGTTGGGGGGGAAGGCGGCGGTGGCGCGGGGGTGGTGCCGCGGTGGTGGCCGGAGTAGTTTTAGGTTTTTTTTTGTTTTTTTTTTTAATTTCTCTTTTTTTTTTAACAAATAAAATGCTGACACGTGTTACTGTGGGCCACACTTAACGGAATTTTTGGATGGAAACCGTTAAGTGGTGGTAAAACCTATATTCGTGTTTTTTATGAGGTGGTAAAGTAAAATACTTTTTTTGGGAGGTGGTAAAAGAGATTTTCGTGTTTTTGTGAGGTGGTAAAAAACAAAATTTCCTTTTATTTATTTATTTTGTTATTAGGAAATTCTGGGTGAAGAACATCATTGATTATTTCAGATGCAGTTCTTGGATTAAGTATATTTGTTGATTTTTTTTTCATTTTTAGATAATCATGTGGTACTTGTTGAAGTAGTTATTACTTTTTTTTTTTTTACACTTTAGCTGCTTCTTTTGTTCCAGGAGTGTCCATCTGCTTTTGTGTTCTTTAAAACCCGCTATGCAGCTGCTTGCGCTGCACAAGCTCATCAGTCATCAAATCCTATGTTGTGGGTCACGAATCTGGCCCCAGAGCCGCGTGATGTATATTGGCCAAACCTAGCTATTCCGTATAGGCAATTCTGGTTGCGAAGGACAGCAACACTTCTGGCTACTGCGGCTTTTCTGGTCTTCTTTATTGCTCCAGTTACTCTTGTACAAAGTTTGGCTAATTTAACACAGCTCCAGCAGGCATTTCCCTTTTTGAAAGGACTGCTAAAGAAGTAAGTGACATGATGTTATAAAAAGATGTTTAATTTTTAAATACAGGTTGAATGTTAAATTGAATAATGTAATTCATTGATGATAAAACAAAACAATAGACGAAGAGATTTAGCATTATTATGTTTTGTTAGGCAATGCTAAATTTTAGGGGATTACGGTAAATAGGCCCTGTGTATGTGCAAGGCTGCTAATAGTTTGAATAATGAAAATTCTTTAGTATGCTCGTTGGACAACAGTGGAAGATTTCTCTTCTCCAGCATGCTGTGTTTGTTTGGAGATGAACTCCAAAAGCTGAATTTTGTCTTCTTATTTTTGAAGGCCAGAAAGGCATAGCATTTTTGGCTTGTAGCTGTTTGCAGTTGTGGATTTGGGACCCATTTGTCACCCTTTTGTCCAGCAAAAGGGCTGCTGAAGGCTGCATTGCTTGGTCAAATAGTTTTTGATGGCGCATCATTTAGTACTTATTTTTTCTTTTTGTTTCCTTCCCTCAGGCCGTATGTAAGCCAGCTGGTTACAGGGTACCTACCCAGTGTCATACTGGTATTGTTTTTTTATACCGTCCCACCATTGATGATACTCTTTTCAACAATTGAGGGGTCAATTTCTCGTAGTGGGAGGAAAAGGGGTGCATGCTGCAAAGTCTTGTTTTTCACCATTTGGAATGTTTTCTTTGTTAACATTGCATCTGGAACTGTGCTCAACAAATTGAACGTCTTTTCCCAACCAAAAGACATACCTACGCAACTAGCGGCTGGAGCAGTGCCTGCAGCGGTAAGTATGTGTTGTTTTCGTTTAATAGTTCTTTTTAGTTGTAGATCCCTCCTTGCTATCACTTTTTTTCTTTGTCATAGTATTCTTCTATCTCCTGCATGGGCTGTATCTCATATTGTAGCATATCTCAGTATAGCTAACAAGCTTTAGACAGCCTTAAAAAGCCTTTTTTTTTTCAATTTATATATACTACCTCCGTTTCATGTTTTTTGCAACTTTGGGGCATTATTTGCAAGACATAAAATATTCCAAAGTTGCAAAAAATATGAAACGGAGGTAGTATATCTTTTCTGAGACTTTTAAGTACAGATGCTTGGTCTTAGTTTGTCATTGGTTGTGCATTTAAAGAGTAATAGCTGAGACATGGACTCAGGTACTCTTGTATGACTCGGCCTTTTTATAAAATTTTCATGTTTTTGGCTGAAGATGAAGTGTCAAAATGTTTTACTTCCATGCCAGTGTTTCGAGAATGTAGCATGAGTACTTTAGAGCAAAAGAAGAGTCCAAGTAACATAGATAGAAAGAACCATTTTGGGTAGGGGTGGGGGTGGGGGTGGGGATGGACCTTAGTTTCATTATTCCGACCAGAAATGAGTCAATGATCAAAGATTAGTTTCTAAAGCTTATCTAGGATAAAAAAAACTGAATAAGGATTTGAGAGTTTCAAATCTGGTATTAATCATGAGGGTTGTTTATATGAAGGGTTGTCTTCAAAAATAAAAAAATGTGAAGGGTGTGTTCTTGTCATCTAGTTGTTCTACTTTCCTCTGTTTAATTTTTTATCTTACAAGAAAATAGTCTTAATTTGAGGCGTTTGACATGAGTTTAAGGGAAATATGCAAGGCACAGTGTGAGGATTTGCTAATACAAGTATATGGTTGCTCATTGAGATTTGGAGGTTGCAGGCTCAACTTGTGGTATTATGCTGCACATTTGTTGCTCGACTTCCTGAACTTGCTTTGGCAAAACCCTCTTGTGCAGGGTTACTTAGAGTTGGCTATCACAGGCATACATTTTATATGTTTTTTTTAAGCCCCTTAGCAACCTGCATGTCTGCTCTGCTTGTGTAACTAATCATTTTTTGATTCGTAGGAGAAAAAGGTTTCATTTAGATGATGCTGTAGAGTTTTAGTTATCTGTCTTAGGGTGCTAAGTTGGAATTCAGGTTGCTCTTTTGGAAGCAGTAGGTTCGACATTTGGAAATAGGCTGCATATACCTTGCATGACTGGCATTGGTTGGACCCTGCTGCATAGGGTTCTATATTTATAACTCTTATTATTTACTCTGTATCAAATGCTATGAATTACATATGTTTAGCGTACAAGTTTTATAAAATGCCTTTTTTTTAAAACAAGTTTTATTAAATGCCTTAATAAGTCCTGTCTGCATGCATGTTCTACAAATTTTACTGATTTTTTTCTCTTACAATTCTCTAAAGTTTTTTGAAGATGATGTAGCAAGGGTTTGTCTTACTGCTTTTTACTCACTAAAACTATGCAGGTCAAGTTCTTTATGACTTATGTCTTGACATCAGGTTGGACCAGTTTGGCATGCGAAGTTGTGCAACTCTGGCCTCTTCTCTGTAACTTCATCTATAAGTTCATCCTCAGAAAGAATCATGGCCCATTTGATGGAGAGTACACCTTTCCGTATCATTCTGAAGCACCTAGAGTCCTTTTATTTGGACTTCTTGGTTTAAATTTTGCAATCTTGGCACCTTTGATGCTGCCATTATTGCTGATTTATTTCTGTCTTGCTTACCTCGTGTACAAAAATCAGGTATGCTTTCTTTTTTTTTTCTTTTTCCCCTTATTAAGTCACATTTGTTTTTCCTTTTTTCAGTAATTAGTTCATGGAGTTTTTCCTCATGATGCAAAATGCTTCCCTATTGTTATTAGTATAAATCCTTTTTCTTTCATCTGCATTCTGAACCAATTTAAAAGTTTATAGGAAGCAAATGATAAAGATAAATCTCTAGGAAAATTGTTCTCTCGCATTAATTATTGTATGCAAGAGATTGGAAGGATGAAAGTATAGAGATAAGGAAGAAGAGAATTCGAGAGAAATGGATAATTGATTGTAACTTGGTGCAATTAAATCATCAAATGATGTTTACAAGCCCAGGTCTTAGAGTTGCTGGACATTCCCAATATCCCAACTACAAGCTAAGCTAAATTAAAAACGCTCCACAAATTTTTTTGATTCATTTGTTCCCTCATCGACCTCCTCCTTATATAGATATTCTTTCTGCTTTATTCTCTCCCTCTCTACTCTGTTAATTTGAATCAATTAACTCATCTATATATCACATGGGATCTTGATGTATACGTTTTGATTTGTATTATCAAAATATCAATTCTATATTTTTTTTTTAATATATAATCAATGATAATAATAGCCAAAGATTTTCATTAAAGACCACGTAAAAGTCCAATGAGTAGGACTTGGGAAAATAGAGGGAGTACCTTTCAGCTTATTTCCCAAGCTACCACATAAACCCTTATTATCCTTTCTCTTTGGACTAGTTCATTACATATTATGTTATTTTTTTTGGAAAAATTGATAAAAATAATCCCAAATTTGCCTCATTCGCCCGAAATAATCCCAACTTTGGATTATGTTTTAGTAATATGAACTTTGATATGAATTTGCTTTTAATGGTCCTCAGTCACTTTTTGAAAAGGTATTTTTAGTTTTTTTAAAATGTAATGTACACATGTCACCATGTAGTTGGTCAAAATAAGTTGTAATTTTAATTTTTTTAAAAAGATTATTAGTAATAATTCAAAAAAAAAAAAAAAAATTATTAGTAATTTTTTTTAAGGTTCAGATTATTAGTAATAATGAGAGTGAGGGATAGCTCAAGTGGTTAGAGCTTCCTTCCCGATTCCAGGAGATCCTGGGATCGATTCTCACCCGCGCCCTTGTGGCTCTCTAAACACCAAAAAAAGATTATTAGTAATAATTAACAGTTAACTAATTACTTTGACAATAATTAAAAGCTATTTATTTTCAAAAATAAATGCAAGAAAAACCACCAGCACCCACCGTACTTTTCTTGCCCTCCACCCTCACCGCGCCTGCCCCCACCGCAGTGACGCCTACACTACCCAAATTCCACGCAACCTTTTCGCCGATCGCTCTCTTCCCGCCGTGACCCCCTTACTTCGACCCTAACCCTTCCCTTCCCCCGCAACCCCTTTTTGCGATAATTACCCCCACCTATAACCACAAAACTAGAACAATTCAGAAAAGCGGTGGGGTTTGGGTGGGCTTCACCTGAATAGGCTTAGGAATTGTGGTGCGCGGGCCGGGTGAGGGGTCGGAATTAGGGCTATTTCGACAAGGGTAAGGGTTGCAGGTGGGTTCTTTGGTTGGGGAAGTGGATTCGAGGTAGGGGAGGGGCTGTCGGAATGGAGGGAAGAGAAGGGAGGTGGTGTTGCCGGCACAAGGAGGGACTCCCGACGTGGGATGGAGGCAGCAACGGGGAGGGTGGTTGGCTGGGGGGTGGTGTTTGTTTTAATTAAATAATTGTTTTTTATTTTTCTTTAAAAAATTCTTTTTAAAAAAAAAATTTTTAATTTTTTTTTTACCAATCATATGCTGACACGTGTCAGACCGGTTGGGACTATTGGAAGCAATTTCATATCAAAGTTCAGATTATTAAAAAATAATCCAAAGTTGGGATTATTTTGAGCGAATGAGGCAAAATTGAGATTATATTTGTCAATTTTTCCTACTACCTCCGTTTCATAAAATCTGCAATAAATTAGCTTGCACAATTCCCACCAACACCCACATACTCCACCAGCAACACCAATCGGCCGCACTACCACCACACAAACACCCACGCCACCCTAACTGCGAAAACCACCACGGAAACCACCATATACTCACCCTGTCACCACCACAGGCTTCGAAACATGCCCAAAATCCACCTCATCCACCTTGTAACCACAACCACCCACCTTGCCACAACCCCATGTCACCAGCCAGTCAGCCACCACCAAACGAACCGCAACGCCGTCACCAGCCAGCACCAACGAACTGGAAACCCACGTCACCAGTCACCAACCAACACCAACGAACCAAAACCCCAACTCACCACCACCAACGAATTGAAACCCCACCTCACCACCACTTAGATATGAAACCCACCTTACCACCGCAAAGATCGAAAACTGACAACCACAAAGACCTCACCCTTATTGGTTACAAAAAATTATCGAACCCTACCCAAATTAATTGTGAATTGAAAACTTTGAAAAGGGAGAAGAGAACGGGCAGTGAATCCTGAGAACCGAGGGCTATGATGAGAACGGGTGGCGTGGTGAGAGAAGAAGGAGAAGAGAGAGAAAAGTATTGCTGGTGGTTGAGGGGGAGGAGAGAGAAAAGTTAGGTGATGTTGGCGGTGGAGGTGGTTGTGAGGGAGGAGATAGAATGTGGGTTGGGGTTTTAATTGGGGATGAGTGGGTTAATAAGTTAATAAGAGTTTTATTGAAGTTAAGTAAAATTAAGTAAGGGTTTGGTGGTAATTTTATCAAAAAAAATTTACTAAGAGAGGAAACTTTTAGTTTGTTGTAGATAATGTATGTGTAGCTTCCGTTTTTGAAAAATGTTGCAGATTTTATAAAACGGAGGTAGTATTTTTTTTTTCTACTGGTTTCTTTTGGGTTGGAATATGTGGTTTGTCTTATGATTTGGCATTTGAACATGATCATATATGCATCATAACAACTTGCTTTAATTTGAACTGATGCACCCTTTTGCACATTAATTTTTTTCTTCAGATTCTCAATGTTTATATCACGGATTATGACAGTGGTGGTAAATATTGGCCAATTGTCCAGACCTCAACAATATTTTCTTTGGTGATGGCACAAATCATAGCTATGGGAGTCTTTGCATTGAAGAAGTCGCCAGTATGCTTAGGATTCACTATTCCATTGGCTATATGTACACTGTTATTCAATGAATATTGTAGGCAGAGATTTCTCCCCGTCTTCAAAAACATTGCTTCTGAGGTAACATATTTGATGTTTGTGGTTCTTATCTGTAAGCCTTTATTGTAATCACAAGGTGTAAACAAGAAAATATGAATTTGATGGATTGCATAATCGCAGGTTCTTATTGATTTGGATCAGCAAGATGAGGAAAATGGGAGGATGGAGGCTATATATCAACGGCTTCAATCTGCCTATTGTCAATTGGAATGGCTTGCATATGGTAGCTCCAGACCAAAAACAAAGTACTTGTGTAACGATGAAGACATTAGGCACACTCAAGAACTTAAGCCAGGTCTGTCCTGTTATTCCTTTTTTTTGGCATTGAGAATTTTATTCATTTATTGTATTTGTATCAATTCTTTATCAACTAATGCGTGAATTTGACATGTTTTGTCATTACAGAAACTGAATTTAGTCAAGAAATTACATCAGATGAATCTGTAGATAGACCAAGGCCTGCAAATCACAAGACAGACGTCGAATCCAGTCCAATTAGATAGTACAACACTACATCATTAGGCTATATGATTGTTTTTTTATTCTTCTTCCATTTTTGATATTCTGGAAGTGTATAGTGGTATAGACGTATAGTGGTCATATCTGGTTGAATCAGCGCTTGTAAGAGCAAGTTGATTGACAATATAATTGTATAGACTTGTATAGGATTTGAGGCAATACTTTTGTTCTCTGCTTCTTTTGTTCAATTATACAAACAAGACTCTACATTCCTCGAGACCTCCACATTACCAGGTTGCAATTTTCTTTTCTGGTTTATTTATGGAGCTTATACGTCATATACAAAGAGGGGGAAAAAAAAAAATTGTTTACAGTTTGATAGCATATAATTGTACTTTGTAAGAATTTCTTAGGTTCATTTCAATTCTGAACATATAATATAAAATTATTAACTTATATATATATATATATATATATATATATATATATATATATATATATATATATATATATATATATATATATATATATATATATATATATATATATATATATATATATATATATAACTTTCTTTCTTAGACCATCTCCTAAGGTGAGACTCAAAATTGAGTATTGAAATACTAAATGTGTTGATTTTTACCTCCAATGGTGATACCATACTCGCTTCTCAATTTAGCAACTCATGTGAAGCCTAATTTCTCAATGGTGAGACTCTCTAAAATATACAAATATCACTTTCAATTTATGGATTACCATTTCCATTTCTTTTTTATTATCAAATATTGTAAAATTAAAAAAAAAAAAAAGTTAAAACTTAAATAAATTTCCAAATATATTAGAATATTGACAATGTGCCCACAATTTTTGTCAAATGAGACTCAAAGTTGAGTAGGTTACTGTAATAAAATTAGGGGTCACGTACTATGTTAAATATAATGTCAGTTACGTGTGTATAAATCTTAGGTCCAAATCCACGCAATTAAGTCTCACCATTGAAAAGAGTCTTTTTACAATAACACATGTAAGTAATGTGTCAACTAAAAAAACACAATGACGTGCATTACTCCCTCCGTTTTTAAATACTTGCTCCATTTCTCCATGTGCGGAGTTTTAGGAGAAATTGGAGAAAGTAATAAAATATAAAGGTAGTGTGATAGTTAAGAAATAAAAAATTGTAAAAAAACAAAAGTAGAGGAAGTATAGGAGCAGAAAGAGTATTATATTGGGTTTACTAAGTGTGAGTAATAAATTAAATATTGTAAATGCTTTACAAAAAAGGAAATGGTGTAAGTATTTAAAAATAGCCGGAAAAAAGAAATTGAAGCAAGTATTTTAAAACGGAGGGATTATTAAGAGGAAGCACAATTTCTTTGATAATTACACACACCATTTTTTTATGGGAAATTAATATTATTACAATGTACAACAAATCAACAATCTAACATCAAACTACAAACGACCTTGTCTAATGATTTGACGTGACGATCTTCCGTGCATGGCGTTGTGATCTTCCGTCTTCGTCGTCAATCTTAATTATGACAGTCAGTCGTCAACAAAAAATCCTCATTTATTCACCGATTTCTCATTTTTTTGTAACCAAAAAAAAAAAAAAAAAAAAAAAAAAAACTCAGTACAGTAATTATTAATTTCATCTATAAATACCCGAAACCCTTCACCACTTCTCAGTTCTCACCCCTCAACCCCATTTGAGAGGAGAGAGAAAATCCAAAATAAAAAAAAACCTCCATTCCCCCAACAATGGCGGTTACCATCCATGAAAACCCACCACCTTCCCACAAAGTCCGGCACTACACCATCAGCATCTCTTCCACCCACACCATCTCCACCACCGTCACCTCCCACCCCGGCGCCGCACGCGACTGGATCCACCGCACACTCCACCAACACCGCCGTAACCGCCACCGTCTGATCATCGGCCTTGGCGTCCAATGGACTCCAAACACAATCTCTCTGATGAACAGCCCCGCCTCCACCATCCAGCTCTGCATCGGGTCTCGCTGCCTCATCTTCCAGCTCCACCACTCTCTCTCCTCCCCACGCATCCTTCGCCGCATTCTCTTCGACACTCGTAACACCTTCGTTGGGTTATGGAATCACTCTGATGCTTCGAAGCTTCTGGAGTGTGATCATAAGCTTGAGATGGTGAAGGGTATGCCGATTGATCTCAGGAATCATGTGTTTGACCGCCATGGGAGGTCGCTTCAAGGTGGTTCGATTGTTGACATTGCTGCTCAAGTTCTGAAAATTGAGATTGAATGGGATCATCAAACTTCAATGACTGATTGGGAGCTTCATCAGCTTAGTCGCTCTCAAGTTCGTCAAGCTACTGTTGATGCTTTTGTTGCTTTCGCCATTGGTATGGATGTTCAAGCTTGGAAACTTAACAATTATATCTGACTTTAAATGTCATTATTCCACTTCTTTTTTTTTTTTTTTTAAATTTATTTAAGTGGTAATTAATTAATGTGTCGGATGGTTTTATGTTACCCAAACTTTTAGCCTTTTAGGGTTTGTTTGGATGATGGGGGTTTTTGATCTTGGTGATTTTGTTTTACCATTTTGATATAATTTTCGGTTTAGGTGAAAACTGCCATTTTGATGGAATTGTGTGTAGCACCAAAATCTGACATGTTAATTTGTGAATTGCGAATTTAACCTTTATTCGTTTTTTTTTTTTTTTTTTTTTTTTTTAATAACTTATTTATTGTTATTAGATTTTTGTTTTTTTTTTAATATAAATATAGAAGTAATGTTTCAAAAACCAAAATGTAGGAACAAGTGAAATAATTTTTTATTTTTTAAAAATGTGATTGTTACTTTGTATTATGATAATCTTGTGGGATTGTGTTGAATACATTAAAATTTAATGTACTCCGTATACCTTTAACAAGAATTAATTTGTACGATTTAATACTATAAACTTTTACAAACATCCCATGATCCCCATCAACCTCTCGTCTGGTTTCCAAATCAGGTGAAACATAGCTTAAGGATTTTTCAAATTGTGCACAGCTAATTTTGGTATAACAACTGGAGAAAGTTATGCATCCTTGACTGTCATTCAACAAATCAAATAGGTGCACCTGTTATTCACTTCTGGCCAAAATGTTACAACATCTTCTGTGGAAAACATGAGAATTGTCCTAAAGTTCTATGTTGATCTCATCCATTAATGCCCAATATCTCCATCATAAAGTGTTTGAATCAATAAATCCACTTTTTATGTTTATTACTCCACTCATTATGTGCTTACAAGTTACAACATATACAATAATGTGTGTATGAGTAAATGGCATCTTTACCTCATTAGTAACCTAAAAAGTCCATCATTTGAGATTGTTTATAGCTTATAATACTTGTTTTAGGCTCTATTCTAATAAGGGCGTGGGATATCAAAGCTCAAGTTACAACAAAGAGTACATTATGTTCACTTATTAAAGATCATCTTATCGTTTTTGAATTTAATTAAACTTATCTGAAATTACTTTAACTTATTTCAAGTAAGAATGTGGTTAGCCCTTATTAACAAATTGCCATAATTTATTTTTCCTTAACTTAGCTTATGCAAACTTATTTTCTACAAGAAATAGAATAGGTTTAAGCAAACATATTGAGTTTAGTTAAAATCTAGTAAAAGCTTAGATAAGGTAATAAGGCAAATTAAAATTTGTGGAAATGAAGTAAATAAAATGAATTCTTAGCAAAAAATAGTACTAGTATATAACTTATCGTTAATATATGATGTGGGAAAAAAAAAATCTTATAGAAATATTTTATACATCTAGGTGTATTGTGCACCTGACTAACCCAAAGTTAGTTTTTGATCTACTGTTTGTGATTAAATGATAAACTATTATCAAAACTAAACAAAATACTAATGGATATATTGTGCAATTAGGTGAGTCTATATCTTTCCCTCGTCAAATAATTGGTGATTCCATTGAAATTCATCATGCTAAAATTTATTGCGATTATCCAAGATAATAATGATGTTATATGTGGAGAATTAATTTTTAAAGCAAACTATGCATAAAAGATAAAATCGGATAAGGATTGATAAGTAGATAAAAAGTACAAAGTAAGATAAATTCAAATGAGTTTTGAGAGCTTATAATTTCTTATCTATTTAACTAATTTTAGTCATAAATTTAACTTAGCTCTCCCTCATTTAAAGTTGTAGAATAGATTGATCTAGTTGTAGGGATTTATCAAAATTATTGTGAGTTATATTCATATGCTTTTCACTTTTAAACTATCTTATGCTAAACTTAGGGCATGTTTTCATACGTTTATTTTCAGTTCAGCTCAACTCAACTCTTAATTTTCTTCTCTTATAAAATATTCATTTCACTTTAGTTCAATCAATGAGAACAGACCCTTATTTTACACAACTTTAATTAATTTTTTGAAAAGAAAATTTAGGAAATCACCCTAATAAAATGAAAGTGAGCAAGTTGTTAGCATACAATTCAAGTATGAGAAAGTGAGAATTGTAATTTTAAAATTAGTAAAAAGTACACAAAATGAAAATAATTTGAGAAACTGATGATTGGTGTTTGATAGATTGTTTTTATTCAATAAATTATTCCCCAATTTTGGTCACAAAGTCCTTAATTAGTTAATTGATTAAAATTGACATTTGATTTTGAAATTTAAAGTAAATGACCAATTTTTTTGAAACTCCATCCATTTAAAAAAAAAAAAATCAGTTTTATCCACCGAAACACTCAAGTAAGCCTATTGCACCGCAGCACTTACCCCGCCACAATCAGTCCTACTCTGCAGTCTGCACTGCTGATTAGTCAAGTCCAGTCCAATCTTTTCTCCCTTCCCTCTATTTCTCTTTGCGTATTTGACAAGCTTTTATTTTACATTATTTAACCAACCATTTTCACAAAAAAAAACCGTTTTCTCTCTCTAAAAGTCTAAAACCAAAGCCACAACACAAACAATGAACCCAGATTCCATAACCATCATTCCCGATTGGAACCCCAACCCAAATCGTCGCAAAACTTACACCATTCTTCGCCGAAACAATTGACACCGTCGTCACCTCCACCCCCGCCGTCGCACGGCAGTGGGTTCACACTCTCCGGTACAACCACCGCCGTGCACTCTACACTTCCTCCCTCACCATCGGCCTCGGCGTTCAATGGCGTCCCACTTTCTCCCCTGACTCCGACACCGCCGCCACTCTCCAACTCTGCGTCGACTCCGACTGTCTCATCTTCCAACTCCATCACGCCTCCTCCGTCCCGGCCACCCTGAGGAAGCTTCTCTCCGACGATCGTGTCACCTTCGTTGGGGTCCACAATGGAAGAGACCGGAGACTTCTAGAAGAATCTGAGCATAGGTTGGAAGTTGAGTGTTTGGTTGATTTGGCTAAGAGATATGGGTATGGGAATTGGTCTATGGGAGAAATGGCGGCAAGATTAATGGGTGCTGATGACGTGGTTAAGCCTTATCGGTTGGGAGTGAGTAATTGGGAAGCTTATTGGTTGAGTGATGAACAGGTTCAGTATGCTTGTGTTGACGCTTATCTTTCTTATTGTCTTGCTCGAGCTCTGCAAGATCAAGATGATGATGATGATGATGATGATGATGATGCTGTGATGTCTTCTGATGGTAATGATTCTGATTTCTGATTATTATTAGTTTCGCCCTAGTTCCATTTTAAATTCCACTATTAACATGACACTATTAGGAAGCTATACTAAAATTTCTAAGTTAAATAGGGATTTCCAGTTTTTGTAATTTTGATTACCTTTTTGGGGTGGTCAATTTTGCTAGGTGGAGTGATTGTTTTGCTTTTACTACTTTACTCGTAATGTTTGGGTCTCAGTAGAATTTGTGCACATGAAATTTAATAAATTAGAGCAAGATTAGCGGATGACATCATCATTTTTAAAGTTTTATGTCTTAAGATATGACTTGTTTTTTTAATGCATTTAAGAAGCTCTAAACAAAATCTGAAGTAGAGTCTTCAAAACTCAAGACTCAACCTAAGACTCAACTCTACACAGTGTACACAGTGTTTTCCATATATATATACATCAAAACTCAGTGTTTTGATAAAAATAAAAAAAAGAAAAAAAGAAAAAACCTTTTTTAATTTCTCAATTACATTAAAATCTATGTACATTTCTTTTAAAAAAAAATCAATGTACATTGTTTAATTTTTTTTTTTTTTTTTTATATAGATATGTGCGTTTGTTTTTAAATTTTTATATACAAAAATCATGTTGTTTGTTTTATTTTATCTTAATTATGTATTTTAATTATCCTATTTTTTTTAAAAAAAAAAACTAATTATCCTATTATTTGTTATTGTTTGTTGGTTTTTAATATTTATCATGTATGTACCTAGTCATAATACAATTACCCGATATATGTATTGTAAAAGCTAAATGTCCTATTGATTTTTTTTTGCTTGATCTATTTTGATATTAATTTTCAACTATGATCTAAATTGGGTTAGAAATTTGTTACCCCAATGTGAATATTCATATCATATTAAAATTATGTATGTATTTCAATGTATGTATATATTAAAAGACAAAATAAAAAATTAATAAATATTTTAAAGAAATCTAAAATAAGTCTAAGGATTGAAGAGATAAATTTGATTGAGTCTTGAGGAGTCTTAACATAATTAGAAATCAAAAAAAAAATTAAATTTAATATAAAATCTAATGTGGCAATGAATTAAAATCTTAAGACTAGATAGGGCTAATCTTGCTCTTAGTTTAATTCCACGTGAATATGTATTGTTTACCTCCGTTACATATTATTTGCAACGATTTGATATAAAGTAGACTATCTCTATTATATATTATTTGCAATTATTTGACATAAAGTATAGAGGAAAAACGTCTAATCGTTGCAAATAATATGAAACCGAGGCAGTATTTCTTAAATTTAGATTTAATGAGAAGGATTTAGATCAGACCAGATCAAAACTTTGATTATCATTTATTTATTGTTAAATATAGTTAATTGCGTATTAAAATTGTTTATTAAAATTACATATTTAAAAAGTTCTTAATAAGACGAATCTAACAAGATCCATTTTGGTAATTTTTTTTTTATAGATTAGTATCAAAATACGGTCAAAGTTTAGTCAAGTTGTTAAATCAGTTCAGACCAGATCAGACCTTAAAAAATTCAAACCAGATCTACTTATTTCAGGTGAAGAGAATAAGTCCTTAGGAATTAGAAATACTTCGTATTGAAATATTTGCCATTAAAAATATATTTTTTTTTAATGTATTTGTACTCTTATACGAATTGAAGTACATGTTTTTTTTAGAATGATTTCTCCTATTTGTTCTGGCTGGAACATATTGCTATCTAAACTTGTGGAGACTTAACGGTGTTACTACGTTATTACACTGGTCTGAACATTTTCCCAACTATATAATGATGTTGATTCCTTGATTGAGTATATAAAACTAGAGAGCCTAATATGTACACGCGAGTCATTTGCTTATTCAATCAAAAATAATTAAAAATATTATTCGTTCATTTTAATATACCAAATTCTATTAAAACCAAACATAATGCCATATTTTAAATTGGGCATATATATAATGAAAATATAGTTGGTTAATATGGTTATAGGTCTAACATTATATAAGTGTTATATATACTCGGTACTGTTTAATGAACCTACAAAAATACTACACAAAACCTGAACAAGTTTAACAAACAACGAAGAGGGAATAACCATCGTGTGATAATCGACTGAGTGCACCGCCTTGTTGCTGACTGTGCCACCTATGCTAATACGAAGTAAGATTTATGGTGGAATTAAAAAGCTAGCTCGCAAAAGTTTAGAATTTGAAAATCCCATCCTAAGGGAATAATCAAACTTCCTTGAGAGATGAGGGGTGGATAGGCTTGGGTGTTGCAGTAAGGGACTAAAGTAGGGATGTCATCTTCAGTTAGAGCTGTCAAAAGCTGACCCGACTCGAACCCGATTATTAACCGACCCATCTGAACCCGAAAAAATGGTGACCCAAACCCGACTTGACCCGATCTGAAACCAACCCTAGACCTGAGTATGTGAGACTCGAACCCGAACATGAACCGACCTGGAGATGACCCTACACGAATGTAACCCATACATCATTGGCCTGAATCAAACCTGACTTGAACCAAAATTGATCCAAACCCCTTTTAATCTGTCAAAACCCGAATTTAACCCGACCTGTTACAAACCCGACCCGAAATCAACCCGACTTGTTATTGATCTGACCCAAATTCAACCCAACTTGTTATTGACCCGACCTATTACTACTCGACCCAAAAATTCAACTTGATCTGTTACTAACCCGACCCGAAATCAACACGACTTGTTATTGACCGGACTTAAATCCAATCTAAATTGTTCTTAACCCGATTTCAAATCCCTTTAAATTCAGTTTAGACCACCTTATTATTGTTAATCAAAGCATTTTGTCTAAGGAGACCAAGTCGGTTCAAACCAACAAAAGAAAAGAGCATCATTCCCAAATTTATGAGTTAAACATAGTATATATTTGTTGTATGGTCAAAGGAGATAATTATCTTCTTAATTTATAGAGTATAGTTCCCTAGTATGTTGCCAAATATATTATAGTCAAAGAAAATAATTAGCTTGATAAAAATGATAATTATCTATTTTAAAAAGTTAGTTGAACCCGAATTTGACCTGACTTGGAAATGACCCGACCAAATTGTAATCCGCAAATTATTGACTTGAACATAACTCGACTTGAACCCGAGAATGACTCGACTTGGAAATGACCTAACCTGATTATAACCCGCAAATTATTGACTTGAACCGAACCCGAGAATGACCTGACCTATATATAACCCGCAAATTATTAACTTGAACCGAACTCGACTAAAACCCGAGAATGACTCGACCTAATTCTAACCCGCAAATTATTGACTTGAACCGAACCCGAATCAAACCCGAGAATTACCATAACCCGTTTTAACCCGTTAAAACCCGAATTAAAACCGACTTATTGTTCACCCGATCCAAATGTAATCTGACCTGTTATTAACCCGACCTAAACCTGACCCAAACCCGATAAGATGTATGACCCGACGTGACCCGGCTCAAGCATGAACCAACCCGAATC
This sequence comes from Chenopodium album, assembly GCF_948465745.1. Taxonomy (NCBI): domain Eukaryota; kingdom Viridiplantae; phylum Streptophyta; class Magnoliopsida; order Caryophyllales; family Amaranthaceae; genus Chenopodium; species Chenopodium album. The sequence goes on from NC_137838.1 coordinate 214,485, forward strand.
CAGCCCGCATAGGTTATGGCATTAACCCGACCCGAGTTGACCCGACCCACTCTTACCCGACTAATTTAACCAAATTGACAGCTCTATACGGTTACAAACGGCATTGTATGAACCCAAGATGTATCCCCTAAAATCTAAAGACTTTTCGGGGGCTCTGAAACCTCCAAAATTTATCAAAAAGTGTGGATATTAGCCTTCAATTTTGGATTTTTTTACATTTTTTCACCCGGAAATAAAAATTGCTAAAATATTTACCATGGTCCCTAATACCCTCTGAGTGTTCAATTGGGTGGGTGAAACCATCTTATTAATGAACTCAAGCCTACTACGAACATTTACGACAACATATAATGATCATATATGGTTCCAAACAACATTATATGACCCCGATATGTATCCCCTAAAATCTCAAGTCTTTTCGACAACAGGCCTCGAAACCTCCAAAATTTCATAAAAAACATATATATTAGCCTTCAATTTTGGAATTTTTTGACCTTTTATTACCCGAAAATAAAAATTGCCGAAATGTTTACCATAATTCCTAATACCCTCCGAAAGTCCAATTGGGTGGGTGGAACCATCCAATTTGCCGTTAAACAACCAATTTACCGGTTTACAACTTACACCGATTTCATTAACTTAAGCCTACCACGAACATTTATGACAACAAATAATGATCATTTATTGTTCCAAGCAGCATTATATGATCCCAAGATATATCAACTAGAATTTCAATACTTTTCGACACCGGGGCCCGAAACCTGCAAAATTTCTCAAAAAGTGTCTATATTAGCCTTTAATTTTGGAATTTTTTGACTTTTTTTCGCCCGAAAATTAAAATTGTTAAAATGTTTACCATGTTCCCTAATATCCTCTGGGAGTCTATTGGGTAGGTGGAACCATCCAATTTGCCTTTAAACGTCCAATTTATCGGTTTACAACTTGCATCGATTTCATTAATTCAAGCTTATCACGAACATTTATGACAACATATAATGATCCTATATGGTTCCAAACGACTTTATATGACCCCGAGAAGTATCCCCTAAAATCTCAAACCTTTTTGATACTGAGCCCCGAAATCTCCAAAATTTCTCAAAAAGCGTGGATATTAGCCTTCATTTTTGGAATTTTTTTGACTATTTTTCCCACAGAAATACAAATTGCCGAAATGTTTACCATTTTCCCTAATACCCCTAGAGAGTCCAAATGAGTTGGTGGAACCATCCAATTTGCCTTTAAACGACCAATTTACCGGTTTACAACTTGCACCGATTTCATTAACTCAAGCCTACCACGAACATTCATGACAATAAATAATGATCATATATATGGTTCCAAACGACATTATTATATGACCCCGAGATGTATTCCCTAGAATTTCAAGACTTTTAAACACCAGGTCCCGAAAACTCAAAAATTTCTCAAAAACCGTGGATATTAGCCTTCAATTTTTGTATTTTTTTGCCCAGAATTAAAAATTGCTGAAATATTTACCATGGTCCCTAATACCCTCTTGGATTCCAATTGGGTAGACGAAACCATCCAATTTGTCTTTAAACAACCAATTTACCAATTTACAACTCACTGATTTCATTAATTCAAGTCTACCACGAACATTTATGAAAACATATAATGATCATATATGGTTCCAAACGACATTATATAACCCCGAGATATATCCCCTAAAATCTCAAGACTTTTCATCAACGGGTCCCGAAACCTCCAAATTTTTCAAAAAGCATGGTTATTAGCCTTCTTTATTGGAATTTTTCGACTTTTTTTTTCACCCGTAAATAAAAATTGTTGAAATGTTTACATGGTCCCTAATACCCTCTGGGAGTCCCATTGGGTAGGTGGAATCATCCATTTTGCCTTTAAACGGCAAATTTACCGATTTAAAACTTGCATCGATTTCATTAATTCAAGTCTACCACGAACATTTATGACAACAAATAATGATCATATACTGTTCCAAACGACATTATATGACCCCAAAATGTATTCCATAAAATTACAAACTTTTTAACTCCGGGCCTCGAAACCTCCAAAATTTCTTAAAAAGCGTGGATATTAGAGTATTAGACTTCAATTTTGGAATTTTTTTAACTTTTTTTCGATCGAAAATAAAAATTGCCAAAATGTTTACCATGATCACTAATATCCTCCGGGAGTCTAATTGGGTGGGTGGAACCATCCAATTTGCTTTTCAACGACCAATTTACCGATTTACAACTAGCACCGATTTCATTAACTCAAGCCTACCACTAACATTTATGACAAATATAATGATCATATATGGTTCTAAACGGCATTATATGACCCAGAGATGTATTCCCTAAAATCTCAAAGCTTTTCGACGCCGGGACTCGAAACCTCCAAATTTTTTTCGAAAAGCGTGGATATAAGCCTTCAATTTTGGAATTTTTTGACTTTTTTCGCCCAAAAATAACAATTGTCGAAATTTTTACCATGGTCCCTAATACCCTCCGGGAGTCCAATTGGGTAGGTGTATCCATCCAATTTTCCTTTAAACGACCAATTACCGGTTAACAACTTGCACCGATTTCATTAAATCAAGCATACCACGAACATTTATGACAACATATAATGATAATACTACCTCCATTAAATGTTATCTGCAACTTTTGCCATTTCGAGATGATCAGGGTTATGTGCAACTTTCCATTTTATTTCCATTTTTAGTAAAGAAAAAGGCATGAAATTACCTTTTTACCCTACTTAATTTTTTTTTTGTTAATTATTACCCTTATTATCTCCTAAAACTAATCAGATTTCACTAACCTAAAACTAATCAGATTAATCTAACCTAATTATTCCCTCCCTTTATTTTCACATCCCCCTCCTTCTCTCCTCATTTCCTCACTTCCCCAACCACCAAAAATTAATTTCTGATGGTTGGGTATTCCTTTATGTTCTTTCATCTTCTTCAGAAGATGAACCCTAGTTCATCGTTTCCCAGTTTCTCTCTCCTCTTCTACTTCGATTCTTCATTTTCCTCTCTCCAGATCTACTCTTCACCACTCCATTTTCTCACCAAAAGAGTCCCCAACGAAAATGGTTAATCTTGATCCTTTGAAAGATGCGTACTTGGCCACAAATGATAAGGGTGAGGAGAATTTGATCCGGCACTTCATCCATTGCTTTGAAACTGGCAACCCTTTTCCTCGTGAGTTCTACGAGTCTTCTGAAACTGGTCCCTCTGTACTCTATACACATACAGAGCTTTGGGTCAAGTGCTCAAGAGTTTGGATGAGGAGGAGCGCTTGAAGAGGGAGGAGGGGAAAGAGGTTCCTGTAGATATGGTGGCTGAATCTGGCGGTCCTGCTCCTGCTCCTGCTCCTGCTCCTGCAGATCTGGGGTCTGTTTCTCCTGCTCTTGCAGATCTTGTGGCTGAATCTGCTTTGGGGAGTGTTGTGGCTCCTCAAAAGGCCAGATCTAAGAGGCCTTGGTCACCCCCCAAGGTCAGATCTACGAGGAAGGCGACGCGTGTCGCTCTAAGGAGGATGCGTGGGCTTCCAGACCATGAGTTCATCATCCTTTCTTCTGATGAGGATGAGGAAATGGAGGAGGCTTCTCCTTCTCCTCCCAAGATGCCTGACTCTGGATGCTCTTCAGTCCCTGTGGTCAAATGCTATGTGAGGCGGATGAACCGTTCAGTTCAACCCTCTGAGTGACTGCTTTTGTAACTATTCCTAACCCTAATCTCTTTAATTTATAATCACGAGTCCCTCATATATCTTGGTTGCTTTGTTTTTAATTCCTGCATGTGTTCTGGGCTTGATTGTTTATGTTTTACTGGATTATGTTGTTGCTTGACGAACTACATGAGTCCTGTTGCCAATTTGTTGTTGGATTGTTATTGATATGTGGTGGATTTGTTGGATGAGCATGCATGTGGCTTAAATATAGAGCATGTGGTGTTGGAATGTTGTTCATATGTTGTTGGTCGTATTATTGTTGGGATATGGTGTATGATGTTCTTTTGCCTGTGATGATGCTGCCTAATGCTGCTTGTCTGATTGAAAGTGTGTTGCCTTGATCTCCTTGTTTGTGTACCAATAAAGATGGAACAAGGGATTGTGATTGATGAATGATGAATGCTGAGTTCAGTTTGGTGTGTTTCTTTTGTTGTGTGGTGTATACAATGTTCTCAATGATCATATTTTGTAGAGAACAATGCCTATAGTTTGGTGTTCCTGCTTTAGAAGTGCATGAAAGAGTCCCTCCCTTTTGTTATGTGCCCCATGAATGTATGGAGTCCCCCTGCCTGTATGAAATACCACCCTAAGTCACATGTATGGTCCATATGATGAAGGGACTCCAATGAATTTCACTTAACACATTAGACTTGCTCCAATAATCTCTTGTTTGAGATTGTTGTTGAGGTAACAATGTTGTCAAGTGTAGTATTCAACACCATTTATCACCTTCTGATGGACTTATAGTTTCACAACACAGCAAAAACTTGTCTTTGTCATTTCATTCAAAAAGTGATTACAAAAGTTGATTAAAATTACACTACAAAACTTTCTATAAAAGGAAAAAAAAAGGTTTGTTGCGAGTAATATGTAACGGCCTTTTTTAGTAATTGTTGCGAGTAAAAAGAAACGGAGGGAGTATAAAAGATTTGAAATAATATTATTATAGAATCAAATACTAACAAAAAAAATATAAAAGGTTAAAAAGGGAAGGGGGTTTTGGAGGGAAAAAACAATACCAGGATGTGACAGCCTTAGTGACACATGTCACCCTCATATTTGTTTTAGTATTAAGTTATTATTATTATTATTGATTGATTGATGATGATTAGATTTGAGAAAATGAAAACAAAGAGATAAAAATATTTTTCCTCATCATAGTTATACTCCTTACACTACAACTAAATTCAAACAGCACGAACTTCATATGCAGAAACACTATAAACATGGAAATTAAGTTTGTGAAATAATTAATGTTAAAAAAAATGAGGGAGCCCGGAAGAAATTTTATTTTCACTTTTTTTTTTTAAGGAAATTTTTAATTTTACTTTTGATTGAAGGTTTGAATATGCTATCTCAATAATTGATATTTCCTTACTTTGATCCCTCCAATTTCCATATATTTTATACCTAGATATTACTCCCTCCGTCCCCGATTGATAGTCACTTTTGTTAAAAAAATCACGGGAATTAAGGAAAAAATAATAAAGAAAGTTCATTGAAAAAGTAAATTTACATTGGGTATGAAAAAACTTAGAGAGAGAAAGTAATTAAAGTACATGTGAAAGTAAAATTTACATGAGAATGTTAAATTTGCATAAATATTTTTGCAAATGTTAAAGAATTTTGGTAAAAAAAATAATATTAATGGTACTTGAAAAAAGCAAATGTGACTAACATTTTGAATCACCAAAAATGGCAAAAGTGACTATCAATCGGGAACTGAGGGAGTAATATTCCAATATCTAAATAATAATATTGATATTTTTGTGACAGAATCAAATCAAGTCTATGAGATAATTAAACATATATTAAAGATACATAATTAAATATGTTAAAAATTAGTGATCTTCCTTCCTCGTATGACTCCTTTTCAAAATCAAAATCAATATCAATATTATTTTGAGAATCCCTCCTTATTTATAATATTGTTTCCTATATACAAGTATCTCTTTTCGTGATTTTTTTCTATAGTTTCATAGCTAGGAAAATCATGACATTCCAAAATTAAGAAGTTTATTCAGGCTATAAATTGAAAGTTGGCTTAGCATACAATGTAATACTCGCTTAAATCATTCATCCTTAAATCAAAATCGTTTAATTAATTACTTAAAACACGTAATTAAGAGCAATGGAAGCAAGTGGCAAATCAAAAATCATCCTTTTCATTTTATTTTCTCTCCTAATGACGGCACACTGTAAGTTTTGAAATGATTTATGGCCTAGTTTGGGAAAATATCTTTAGTTAATGGAACAAATTCCATAGAAATTGTTTAAACCAAAATTAATTCCTTCTTTGCATTGTTTTAAAAACTTATTCCCTGAATACTGTCCATGTAGGATCAGTATTAGTTTGTTTGTTTGTTTTTGTTTTTTTTTTTGTTTTTTGTTTTTTGTTTTTTTTTTTTTTTTTTTTTTTTTTTTTTTTTGCAGCTGTTGGTAATCAGTTGTATTTGAAGAGCCAATATTGTTGTTGGCGGATCTTTCTGCAAGGTTTTTTGAAGATGGAGTTTGATCTGATTGCAAATTATTTCCTGAGGTCGAATGCAAAGATATTCCCCTAAAATTAAAACAGGATGTAAAAATAAAAACATGAGAATTCATAATTGTATGAAATTACCTAGTGAGATTATATCAAAACAAATTTGCCCATAATTCATAATTGTATGAAATTATCCAGAAAATCAAAACAAAATTACAATTAGAAATTGGTGTTTTAGAAAGAGAAAGAAAGAGAGAAAAAAAAAGAGGTAGAAGAAAGAGAAAGAAGATCTAAGAAGAAGAAAATGGAAGTGAGGAAGTAGCTATGAAAACAATAACTTAATTGGCTGGACATTGTTTGCGTTTTGCAGCTACAACGATTCAAGTGCACACTCTCCGACATACCATTGTTGATTTGTTAACTCTTAGTGAGAACCGAGGAGAGAGAAAATGGGAGGATAGGGAAGACGTGGTAACTAGTAAAGTATTAAAGGCGATTTTACACTTTATTTATTTATTTTTGTTTAAAAGAATAACAAAGCTAATACCCGATCCTAGGTGGACACTATCTAGGGAATAAGTTTTTAAAACAATATTTAGGGACATCGTCCTTAGTTAATGACTTAATGTTTACTTTGTACGTTTATTGTTTGTGTGCTCCATTTAATTTGTTTGTTCTTCTTTTATAATTTTTTTTTTTGACAAATTCTTCTTTTATAATTTAATTTCTTATACATACAGATTTGTATTATCTAATGAATTTGTAATTGTACATGTATTTAGGTAATGTTAATGACAATGGAAGAATTAGTGATGCCGAAAACGGAGAAGGGCTGAATAAGTTTAGCAGCAAAATTAAAGTAGATAATTGTAGTCCAACACCATGCGCTTCAGGAGGTGGCACTTGCTATTGCTGTATTGTTGGGGCATGCTATTATTCATCTGCGGCATGTTGTTCTCATTGCAAATGTTAAGCGCAATTAATACTCCAAACGTGTTGCAAAAGGGATCTTTTACCAAAATGGCTATTTTAAGTATTTACCAAAACGGCTAATTATAAAATTTAATCCTCAAATTAGCTAAATTTATTGATTTGAAAGGAAACTATTTATTTTTATATTCCTTTGAACCTGTTTGGTTCACTTTATGATTTTTTTTTTAGTTTTATTTAAAAAGATTTAGTTTTATTTATTTTTAATTTTGGATTTATTTAAATTCTAATGCCATAGTATAAAATATCCCATTATTTTGAACAATAACAATCAATTTTATTTTATTTTTTTGAACGGACAATCAAGCAATTCTCAATTTTTAAAAAATTACATAACATAAACAACCACTCAAAAAAATGATCCAAACTTCCAATCAACAAAAGAAATAAAAAATACAACTATTTTTTTTAAACACATAAAAATAGAAATAAATGTATGTAAGTTTGATTCATCATATACATTAAACAAATAAAATATTCATACTAGCCGACAAACAAAAAGTATACAATTAGGGCCTGTTTCGATTGACTGAACTCAGCTGAACTGAACTGAGCTGAACTGAACTGAACTGAACTTATTAATTAGTGATTTTTAACTACGGATTAGTGATATTTGATTATTTATTGATTATTTATTACTATACATATGTGTATATACAAATGTACATATTAAAATATTTACGAAAAATATACTATATAATTATAATTATAAAATGTATGGAAAATATATTATAAAATGTATGGAAAATATATTATAAAATGTATGGAAAATATTTTAAAAATTTGAAACCTCTAAACATTTTAAACACATATATTATTTATTATTATTATTATTATTATTATTATTATTATTATTATTATTATTATTATTATTATTATTATTTATTGATGATTATTATTATTATTATTATTATTATTATTATTATTATTGTTAATAATAATAATAATAATAATAATAATAATATTATTATTGTTTTTGTTGTTGTTGTCGTCGTAATAAGAGTTTAAAAGAATGAAATTTGGCTTTATATTATTAGCAATATCATTAGACATAAATTAAAAGCTGAACTGAACTGAGCTGAGCTGAGCTGAGCTGAACTGAACTGAACTGAACTGAACTGAATTTCAACGGAACAGAACAGGCCCTTAATTTAATAGATATGAAAAAGATGAACAATACCCTAAAATCCCTTATCGTCGTATAAATTTCTAAGTTTGTGTATGTAGGTTACAACTTACAAATGTACAGCTTGGAAAGCAAATACTTAAAAAAAATTCCGCACATGTATGGCTAATTACAACATGATACAAAATAAATTTCTAAAATAGGAGTATCAGTTTAACCCTATATAATTTTTAAAAAAAAAAAAAATTGATAAAGATAAATAAGTAGATGGACATAATTTTTTATCAACAAAAGTGTTAAATCAAATTATGATGCACATTTTTTATTTTTTTTATTTTTTTATTTTTTTTTTATTTTTTTTTATTTTTTTATTTTTTTTTTAAGAAGAAGAAGGCAAGCAAGTCATATGTCATTAATTAACGAACAAATTGTCCATGAGTATATAGGGCATTACTATATCGTCTATATGTCTACATTTTGACAATGATTCATAAGACTATAAGAGTGTTTCTATCATATATCAATTAGTATTATGTGCACCTATAAATAGGTAAATCACGTCTATACTTTAGAACATTTAGTAAAAAAAATTGAACATTGTACAAAAAATGAATATTTAGTAAAAATATATGAACATGTCATAATAATTGAACATAAACATGCAATTTAGATGTTCATATTTTATAAAGAAATGTTCATTTTGTACACAGTAAATAATCAGTATATATTACAAAAGTATTGAATTACTACGAGTCAGACAAACTTCTTTCAAAATTTGTTTGACTCGTAATAATTCAAAATTTGCGATTGTTCAGTTTTTTTTTTTTTTTTACTAAATGTTCAAATTTTCTTATTGTTCATATTTTTTTGGGAAATTCCCATTGGTAACATCCAGGTTTTGACTTTTCCCAGCGGTACCACATTTTTTTTTGACTTCCTAATGATACACCCCAGTTTTTGACTTACTAACTAACGTGATTAAGTCTGTTAATCAGACGTTAATAAGTTGGTTTTGTAGCAGCTTAGGTTTAAAAAAAAGGGAAAAGTCTATTATGCCCCCACTTAAATCATTTGCCCTCCAAACTTTCCCTCTCTTATTTTTCTGTTATTTCCCACCTAAACAATTCCCTCCCTTTAAATGCGCCACTTCCTATTTTTTTCCCCATTTCATTTCTCCCCCATTATTGAATTTATCTTACTCTCCAATTGTTTGACATAGCTGGTTCTTCAAGCTCTGGTTTTTCTTCTGGCAGCAGACATGGAAGGTCCACCCAGGGAGAACCTATTTCAAGTGCAAGCACTGTGGTATCTTCATGTGGGTCACTGAAAATCAATTGATGGGAAACACAACAGGGGAGAGAAATGTTGCTGAGTATGCTAATCTGAGAGAAGAATCCAATGAATTTACAGAGAGATCATATGAATTTGCAGCCTCGATTTAGTTTGTACCTGATTTTACTTTATTTTGTTGCTCTCAATTTAAAGTGATGTACTATGTGAAATTATTAGCAATATTAATTTGTCATGCCATATATTTGGTAGATCATTAGCATTTAAAGGTTGTACTGTTTGAATTTATGAATGACAAATGAAAAAAAGGAAACATCAATTAGCTTTTTGTTTTATATACTTTTTGAAATTAGTAATGATTCTAACACAACCTTTTATCTAAATGAACTGATATCACAACTTTAAACAAAGCCAAAGTTGGCTGATTTCATATAACCAAAATGTAGATAGTTAACAAAGTTAAGTTCCAAACCAAAATATATCAATTCCAAACAACAAACTACACTGTCAGAATCCAAAAATAAATACTTAAATTCCCTAGCTTTTACTGAACAAAAAATCAGCTTAAGTATCAAAAAAGAGAGTTGAATACATATAACTCTCTGCTACTGTATCCAAACTTAGAGAATTAGATTAGGCTTGAGACAGATTCAATGGTTGGGTAGGAATCTGTGAGGCATTCAATTCTGTTGGATGTTCAGCTGAGGGTCTTCCTTGATTCATGGACTTGGATCCTGCAGCCTCAGATGTTGCTGTCTTTGAAGCCTTTGCTGCATTAGATTGATCTTTGACCCTTGGGTTCTTGATGACAACAGGCTCAGAAGCCTTCAACTCTTTTCCAGTTAAGCCCCCCTTACAGGTTGCCTTATTGTGCCCAAAGCAACCACACTTGCTGCACTTCACTGTTTTGCTTCTTTTGCCTGGTTGCACTTCTCCTTCTTCTCTTTTTCTATTCCTACTTGGCCTTCCAATTCCCCTCTTCATCTTAGGGGGCATGATAATTCTACCTGAGTCATCAGAAGGCCATTGTTCTGTGTCTGGAATGGGGTTAATGCACACACTGTAAGACTGCTTATATGTCTTCACAGAGTACCAGGAGCTAACAAAGTCATGTGGGTCTAACTTTGCATCAATTAGTGCCCTAATGGCATGCCTACATGGTACCCCAGATAATTGTCATGCCCCACATGAACAAATTTTCTTGTTAAGGCTCAGAGGGAACTGAGATCTACCTTCATGGATTTCATACTCCCCTGGGCTGGACTTGTACACTCTACAGTTTGAGCTTGCCTTTCCTATCTCTTTCACCAGTTTCACAATCTTTGGACAAATGTCTTCATTTTTCCAAGACTTTGCATTCTCAAGCCTTGTTGCAATTCTCACCATGCATACCCTCCTTATGCCTGCATATTCAATCTAAATTAGACAACTACTCACAATTTATAAACATTCAACTGAAGTAAACAAGTTATGCACAATGTACCTTCTAGCAAAGTTAATACAGGCCTACACCTATTAACTCCAAGTGTGGAGTTAAAGCTTTCCACAAAATTAGATGTATTGGATTCATTGCATACATCAGGGTTAAATTTATGCTTACTCCACTTGGACTGTTCCCCCAAGTCTGCAAACCAAGACATGACTTCATCACCTCCATGTTTCTAAAGCTTCTCCATAGCTTTCCTGAATGTTATATGCAAATGTTGAGAATTGCAGAATGTGAATGCACATGTGAAAGCAGAAGTTGAGTAGTATACCTGAATGTGAAAGCAGAAGTAGCATTACAAGCTCTCCAAAACAGGACATACATGAGAGGGCCTGGAAACTTCTTTTTGTAGTTCCTACTAAGGTGACTACAATAGAACCTTCTGTCAGCTTATGGTCACACATTGTCCAAAGCTAATTCAACTCCCTGAAACAGTGATGAATTAGATAAGTATGCATATATATATATATATATATATATATATATATATATATATATATATATATATATATATATATATATATATATATATATATATATATATATATATATATCAAGAACAGAACTGAACAACAAAATTAAAGTTAGGTACTTGCCTTTTTCCTATCAGAAATGATTGTCCAATGCTTTCTTGAGGACTCTTTGACAATATTCAGAAAATGCCAAAAGAAATAGCTCCATGACTCCTTGTCTTCTTGGCTTACTACAGCATAGGCAATGGGAAAAATCTCATTATTGCCATCTATACCCACAGCAGATAGCAATATGCCCCCATAATTTCCTTTGAGGTGTGTTCCATCTACACCAATCAAAGGTCTGACACCTCTAAGAAGGCCCTTCCATTGTCCAGTGAAAGAAATGAATATGCTTGTAAACTGAAGCTGCTTAGGTAGGGACTCAGATTCTTTCCAAGCACAAAAAGCTTTACTTCCAGGGTTTGTTTCAATGCACATTTGAGCATACATAGGCAGCAAAGAGTATGACTGTAACACCCCAATAATTCTCCCTTTTCCAAACCACTTACTTTAAATAAAAATAGAGGAGAACCATTGGCATGTTACCGCCACGTGTTAAAACGTTAAGGCTTTATCAAAGTATTGCAGCGGAAATCCAACTTAAATATTAAAATAATATAATTTAGAAAACCAATAAGTCAAAGCTTACAAATTGGAACCATAAAGGCCCTTATTAAAACCAAACCAATATTCAAATCCCAAAACATAATTAAAATAGTAAAACATAAATAAGTTCAACACAAAGAACGAATACTCTCAATCACACCAATCCCTTGACAATGCGTATGTCAAATCCCCGAACTTCACATCATCAAGCTAACCTGTGCAATACTGCTCCCCAATAATACAAGTGTAATAATTGGATCATCACAGGGTCATTGAAAGGCGAAGGCCATGACAAAAGAAAACACACAAAAGCACGCAATCAGCAAAGCTGAGTACATACAAGCTACAACGTACCAAGCCTAGCATGCTCAACTAATTAAAGTAAATAAACATACAACACAAATTCATTAATCAAGACTCCACACTTAAATAATTCAATCGACTCAACATACTTGCTAATCAATTCCAAACACTTGACTCTTTATATTTAATTTAATTAATTTAATTTGGAGTAAGCAATAGACGAGGTTGTCCAATCCACCAAATCATTTTGGTCCCAAATGACCAATTAAAAATAAAAGTTTAGCGCGATGTAAGAATGGGCGCGACTCCATTCTCACAAAGTTAGTCTAGGATAATCAACATTAATAGCTCAATTAAATAATGTAGTTCAAAACTACATAACACATTGTACTCTGAAAATAACCTTTATCAACTCAACCTCGAATAATAATAATACCATTCTTTACTCAACTCTGTATCCCATAAGTGTGCCATGCTCGTTGTCCTATACCTAGCCTTGGACATGGGTAATTCGAATAAAACCAACAAGTATAAAAACTTGAATACTCCCAATAACTAGAAAACACCTTGAACCAGACCACATACGGGTCAATTCCCACTGTAGGGGACCATAGAAAAATAAATAATAAAGATTGTACCTCATTCTTAACTCATGATCATTATCTCATTACCAACATGCCAAGGACTAAGGTCTATAACGCCGAGCCTCAAACCCATAACAAAATAAATAATTCTCAACCTTTTGATCTCACACATTGATCAAATAACCATTCACAAATTAATTTATAATATCTCAATATTGGCACATGTTCCCAAATAACATAACAATTCGATTCGTAATATCTCAACTCTTAAAACACATACTAATAACCCAAATATAATCATATCTCAACCCAAAAATAATACTCTGCATTAATAATCCTAAAACCTCAAGAACAATATCCAATTATACAATAATAATATAAGGTAATAATTAATAAATTCATTCCATTTAAACCATTAAATTCCAATCCTTTACTAATCCAAATGTGGTTAACAAACCAATCCAATAAAATTATGCTTGTATCAACATTCCATACAAATAATTAATCAAATATAATTCAACATGTTTGCATCCATAATTCCATACAAACATAATCAATTCACCAAAACATATCTCATAAACATAAGCACATGAATTAAATCAATGTGTAACCAAACAATTTCCATCCAAGTGTTCCCTAATCATGAAACTAAGTTCTTTCCTTTTGGTACCTAAACATGATACTACTTATAACGAAGTAGACAGGTACGTACCTCGTATAAACAATCCTTTGTGCCACTTTTAATCATTAAAAGTCTCCTAAGAAATAATCACTTCCTAGAAAACAAGCAACAATAATAAATTAATACTTAACCAAATTTCCAGCAATATAATTTAGATTAAAACTCCTTAAAAGTTCATTAAAAACATGTTTTTATGGTTAATTATGCATTAGAAATACAATAGGAACAAAATCCCCAATTTAATTAGTCATAAGAACCCTAAAATCCCAATTTAAATAAATTGAAACCCTAGGTTTTAAAATTATAAAATCTGAAAATTATAACAACAATTATAATCTGAAATTATTAGTTTAAAACATAAAAACATGATTTTGATACTAAAAATATAAACTTTATACTATAAAATCAAAACCCAAAACTAATTATAAACATTAAGCATAAAAAAAACTTCGTTAAAAATCAAAAACTTCCCGAAAATCATATTTAGAGGATGAATTTGGCCACGAGAGGGTGGTGCTCACTACCAAAGTTTTTTTTAAAACATTGTTTCCACATGGAAAACACTACTTTTTTGTCAAAATCGGATGAATTCAGAACCTGATCGGGATTAAAACGGGATTAATATTAACGAACCAAAATCTAAACATTAAAACACGAATTTACGTGTTCAAAATAATCTGGAATTAAGTTAAACTAATTAGTAGTATAATCACCAAAATTTCAAAACATCATTACTATAAAAGCCCTAAATCGATTGTTCATAAAAACCCTAAAATCATGATTTTCAATGATTAAAAACCCTAGGTTATTAAATTTACAAAATCTGAAAATTATAACATTTATAAAATCTGAAATTATAAAGTTTAATCATCAAAATACAATTTGATACTAATTAAATTAATTTCAAACAATAAAATCAAAACCCATAATCAATAATTATAATTACACAAATTAATAAAACAAAGGAGAAAGAAAATAAGACTAACCTTTTGTGTGGGGAAATTTTTGAGGATGTATGGGGTATTTATAGGAGAGAGAGTAGTAGGGTAAGTAGGGATATTGGGCCTCATTAAATTAATGGGTCAATTAAGAAAGTAAACTGGGTTTGGTTTGTTTGTTGGACATAAATTATAGAAGGAAGGTTCATAAAAAGTTCTTTGTAATAAAATCGTTTATCAACCCCAAAAATAATTTGAAACTTTTGAAATTAAATTCCGGAAAAATACAAGTAAATATTATAAATAATATATAATTTCATTTATAATATATTTTAAAATGTGGGGGATTACAATGACTCATCATGTCCTCCAAAGAGTTGCTCAATGACAAAACTCTTTAACCTGTACAAAGTGGACTGTCTCATGTATATGCCATATCTTTGGAAAAGCAACTCATTTAGTGCTTTGCCAGGAATGTCAGGGTTAGCTCTGATGTCTTCCATAACCTTCTGAGAAGCCCACTTAACATTGCATATGGGGTTGTATGTCTCTAACCCCCTGCAAGTATGCACATTGGGCCATATCTTCTTAATGGCCCAGGTTCTGCCATCTGAAAGTCTGCTTGCATGTAACCTCCAGTGACAACACTGAGATTGGCACACAGCAGTGTACCTCTTGTTGTCAGCATAATCAACATTAATAGCAAATCTTTCTTGCACAGCAAAGTCTTTCAGTGTATCCTTAAAGTGTGCTTTATCTGTAAAAATCATCCATGGTCTGAGTTGAATCTTGCCAAAATCTGCATCCTCATACATCTCTCCATTCTTGTACAACCTTTTAAAGTAATCCCCATCATCTTCATCATCTAAAAATTCAAACCATTTCCCTGGTTTCCAATTATCCTTTATTTTAGGAATCCTTTGAAGCTGTACCAGCTCATCTGCAGGTATATCCCCCTTTGGTGCTACTTCTCCATCAGAATCTTCTTCATCACAATCACCCTCTCTTTCTCCAGATTCACTACTTTGCACAAAAAACTGCATATTTTTCCTTCTCACCTTTATACTAGAGACTTGACCCTCCTCTTCACCCTCATTCAAACCAGAGCTAGTACCCTCCACCTCACTCTCATTCCTACCAGATTCATCACTTTGGACAACAAAATCCATCTTCCTTCTCACCTTTAATTTTCTAACAGGACCCCCCTCTTCACCCTCATTCAAACCAATACTAAGGTCATAATCTTGACTCTCAATCATACATGAATCAACACCAAGCATCCTTCTCTCTATGGCAGCAGTACCAACCTTTAACCTTAACCCCTTTCTAATTGTTGTGGTCCTGGGAAGCTTTTTTGCAAAAACAGAGCTTTGAGATGATTTAGGCAAAAGTTGGACATTAGAATCAGCTGTCTCAGTCACTGTAATAGGTGAAAATCTTGGGCTCCTTCTCAAAGGTAAGCTCTTGAAAACAGTATTTGGTGACCTAGGGGATGGTGGTTGCATTGGGGTTGATTTAGTGGCAGCTTTCTTTTTTTTTGTTTGCAACATTGACCTTCTTTGCCTTTTCTATCCTTTCCATGGAAGCCTCAAACAGTTTCCTACCCTTGGTATACTCATGTTCATTTTGTTCAGGAATTAGTTCATCTACTGGTGAATCATGATCAGCATACCTAGGTGGAGATGAATTATTTAAATTGATCTCTTCTATGGAAGGCTGAGAGGGATCTCTTTGTGGTGATTGTGTTTGGGGTGCAGTGTTATTAGTGGATTCATCAATCTTAGGAGATCCTGTTTGGGGTGCAGTGATCTTAGTGGATTCATCAATTTTGGGAGGTTCTGTTTGGGGTGCAGTCAACTGTGAAGATTCATTAGTTTGGGGTGCATGTTTGGACTTCCTTAAGTTCATGATCATTCTATTAAGAGGACTTGGTTTTTTGGCAAACCCAACCCAAATGTCATACACATCACACTGACCTAGGCTCTGAAACATCTTATATAAATCAGTATCATCTAATAAAGGGTTATGCTTTTGATTGTAAGCATAATTAAAGGAAGGGTTGATGATAGGAAACTCGGGGTCTATGTCAACATCGTCTTCAAATTCAACAACCAAGTCAATCAAATTGCATGTATCTAAGTCAACTTTAAAGTCAATATGTTTCCCAAAGTAATGAAACCTTAACACAACTTCATTACTATCACCCATTCTGCAAAATAAGGCAAACAAAGTACACAATTACAACATGCACAAATATTCTACACACTTTAAACAACACACATTCACAGATTCACCTATCAATCAAACATGATCA
The DNA here is from genome assembly GCF_948465745.1 of Chenopodium album. NCBI lineage: Eukaryota > Viridiplantae > Streptophyta > Magnoliopsida > Caryophyllales > Amaranthaceae > Chenopodium > Chenopodium album. The sequence continues at coordinate 231,523 of NC_137838.1, forward strand.
AGCCATATCATCCATATACATCATATACATCAACATATACATCAACAAATTAACCTAAATTAACATGTAGATGTAAATAACCAAAATTCGCATAATTGCTCAACATATTCATCAAGAAATTGGTCTAAATTCACTCAAAACAAAACACCAAACAAAATCATCAATTTTTTAAAAAATTGAACAGTAGTAGTACTAACATACCTGAATTATGGAACGTATCAATCTCCAAGCTTTGAAACCCAACGAAAATTGCAACAAATCTCTGTAAACCCTAGGTTCTCCTTTCGATTCAACAGAGCAAATTAGAAATAATTTTGAAATTGGTTTGGTTTATGTCAAATCGACATAAATAGAAGGGGAAGGGGTTTTGATCGTTGGAGGGAAGGGTTTAAAAGGGGGTAAATTAGTCTTTTTAATTTTTTTTACCCAAAGTATATTTTAACCTAGATTCACTAACCTATTAACGTCTGATTAACAGACTTAATCACGTCAGTTAGTAAGTCAAAAACTGGGGTATATCATTAGGAAGTCAAAAAAAAATGTGGTACCGCTGGGAAAAGTCAAAAACTGGATGGTACCAATGGGAATTTCCCTATTTTTTTTTTACTAAATGTTCAAAAAAGTAGGTGTGGTACATTGTGATTGTTCAGATTTTTATTCACTATATGTTCGAAATTTGCGATGTTCATATTTTTTTTACTAAATGTTCAAAATTCGCGATTGTTCAGGATTTTTATATGTTCAAAAGTATATGCGTGATGCATTACGATTGTTCAGATTTTTTAACTAAATGTTCAAAATTTGTGATGTTCAGATGTTTTTACCACATGTTCATGATTTGCAATTGTTCAATTTTTTTTTACTAAATGTTCAAAATTATAGGCGTGATACACCTATTTTTAGATGTATCATGGTGCACATTAGAATTTGCGTAAATTTACTGTAATTTAGTTTTGGGCCTTAACACAGTCCACACTCCACAACATTAGCATCGGGCCCTGGGTTAGGTCCTAAATTTAGTTTTGGGACTCACGTCAAATCTAATATATATATATAAAGGGGAGTTTTTTCCCGAGATTTTAGAGCGCCATGTAGGATTTTTATTTTTAAAAAATTATTAGAACGCCACATATGATTAATATTTTTAAAACGCTGCAATAGGATTATGCCACCTAAAATTAGTTAACGTGCCACGTAAGATTATAAATTATAGTTATATCCAATAAATAATTCAAGTGTCACATAAGCATAATTGACCAATGAGATTTTAATGGTTACATTAATTGAATACGAAATATTATCTTTTGAGATTATAGTAATTTTATCTAATATTTTAAAACAAATACGGAGAAAATGATATATTACGTACAACTAATAAAATAACAAATGTAATCACATAAATATAAAAAATATTTTTTAGAAAAAAATAGATCGACCTGTGCATCGCACGGGCTTCATCTAGTATTCTTACATTATGAAAGTATTTCGCTAAACCTTATTAAATGAGGTGTTTTTTTATTTTTTATTTTATTTATTTATTTATTTATTATTATTACAAAATATACTACTACAATACTCAAGTGGGAGTATGTTAGCATGTACAATGTAGGTTGCAAAGCATATAAAAAATTCTACTTACAACTTATTACATACATGGCTAATTAACAACATTAACCTTGATACAAATACTAGTATATTTTTATAATTACTAATTTAACATTTAATAATCGGTAAATTTTGTATGTGACTGGCCACATCGTGGCAGAAGTTACTCGATTAGGGGTTACTTGGTCCTACATTATGAATAACCCCTGACTGAAAAACTCGAGTAACCCCGGTTACATGATGGGGCTAATCACACTGAAAAATCTCCCTTTATAATTTTAAAGACAAAAGTATGTCTTATGAATTAAATTATAATGCAGATAATATGAGTTGTTAAATACTTTATATGCTCTGTTTCAAAAAAAAAAAAAAAAAAAAATTGTACTCTAATTCGGATTTTTGTCAATAAATTTATTGCAATTGATTTTGGGACTTAACATAGTCCACAACTCCACAACATAGCATAGGTCAGCCACTCCCTAACGCCTGGGGTCTAAATTTTATTTTGGGTCGCATCTAATACATATACATGTTTTTTTTCCGCATCTAATCCATTGTTTATGTTTGAAGGTACTAACATATTTAAAAGCATGAGGGTTATTGTAATCCATTGTTTATGTTTGAAGATACTAAAATATGTGGACAAAATAAAACATTCAGTTTAAATTGTACAAAATTATGTAGTAAATATATAATTACTTGGATGGTTACACAATAAATTTTAGTATTTATTAACATATAGATACGAGTAATGATACATGCTTACTGACAATCTCTAAGTCCAACTAAATTATTTTCTTACAATACTAAATGAAACTTGACATGGCCGAAAACAATAGCCACAAACTCAAATATTGCGAAATCGACATCAGAAAGCAGGATACAAATGCAAACACTATGGGCACGAAGTAGTCAACACAACGGTTGTTCCACACTGATGCGCAACCGTCCTTGTCATAATAATTGAGTAGGAGCACTCCACCCGTTGAACAAACACCAGAGAGTGATAGTACGGCGATCACCTTGTACCAAAATATTCTAGTGTTATTAATATATATAATACATATATGATATATCATTCATTCATTAGTATGTAAAATTTATTGAATACATTCATACCCAGTCTCCCAACGTAACAAATATTAAGAAAGAAACCACTTGAAGGTTCAAGTGATTCCTCAGCGCAATGTAATCGATTATCGCAAGAGCAAGGCTCCACAGCACTTGAAGCCCCATTATTATGATTAAAGTGCTGAAACAATTATAAAAAAAACAATGATTTTAGGAATGATTAAGGGGATCGTACGTAATATAGAAAAATAACACTTACTTATAGGAGGTGCTTGAGTAGAACTTGAGCCGATTAGCCCATAATAATGTCACCAAGGAGAGGGCTACAAACGACGCCTGAGCGGCTCTCAGTGTCAGCCCACTCTTTGTCCCCGGTGCACATATCATTATGATGTGGGTAAAAATCTAGTGATTTTGGGGGAGATTAGAGAAGGAGAGGAGAAAATTGGGAGTAGGTGAGTTTTTGTCAAGTGGGCGGCTATTAACAGTAAACAGTGGGAGTAAATGAGTAATGGAGGGTTGAGAGAGAATAGTGGTGGTTATTTACAGTGGGAGTAATGGAGGTTTGAGAGATAATGTATACTTTATGGAAACCATAAGCTTAGCTTGCTAATTCTAGTAGAAATTACAATGAAATGAGAGTGTGGATTATATTGAAGAAGAAATCCCACCTTATGTCATGAATGCTGTTACATCTGATGTACCTTAATTCTCTTTTCCCTTGATGATATTTTGCTGGTGCTTTGTGTCAAGTGACTAAGTTTGGAACTTATGGCTATATGGTGTGTTGCAACTTGTAAATAATTGTGGCATATTTATAATATATATGGAACTTATAGGAACATGTATATGTATTTCAAGGAGAGGTGGCAGTGACCAACTGCATCATACTTATAATGAACCTACAAGGGAAAAAAAGGAAGATGTAACTGATTAGCAATGATGACTAAAAGCATCATACTACTAATGAACCTAGAAAGGTACTTTTAAAGTTATAACTTTAATTTGATGCTGTGGAGCATAATTTTATAATGCTAATCTTTCACTATTTTACTATTAATACATGATTTAATTTACTTAAATAACTCTTAACGAACTAAGATGACTATTGTAGGGAATAATTTCAAGCCTTTAAAATCCCACTAGCTTGAACCTCACTGTGATCATACACTAAAGTACGGTGGCGTCCAAAAGGGAAGAAGATAGAGCAAAAGAGTCGCCAACAAGTTTTTTTAGAAACTTGTAAACCATTCACGAGGTGAAGGTTACACCCCTTAACGATCCAAGAGATCGTCAACTCCATAAGGTCATGAACCAAATAAGGGTACGGGGATGATGGTACAAATCCAACCTAAAAGAGATTGAATCTGCCCTAATAATAGGCCTCTACTTTATTCTGCTCGTATTCATGTGCGCTTTCTGATTAACATACAATCAATAGGATTAACCCTAAACCTGTTTATCTATGTTGGTTGAATTTAATGCACAAATAAACTATTATTAGCGATCACTTGAATTATAATCACAATTTACCCTAACAAGATTATTAATTATCTTATTAAGCGTGATTACAAGTACAAATTCCCTTTAAACATACAATAAAAGGTGATCAAGCAATAACAAATAAAATAATGTATCAAGCAACATAATAAATAATAATCATGAATTATAATCATAATCATGTTAAAGCATAATAAACATAGCAAGATCCTAGGCATGATACTAACAAGATTAATAACAAACCCTAGCATGTCACTAAGCAATAAAAATCAAATATTTAGCCCTAACATGATACTAACATGAATTAATATTAGGAAGAATATAGAAAGCATCGTACTTTTAATCATACTTAATATTAAAGTTACCCTAGACATGATACTAGGAATCAAAATAACAATCTAAGCATGATTTCTACATCATAATATCAATAAATCAATTAAAGTACTTACTTGGATGCCTCGTACCTCTTTCTAATAACAAAATACACACGTTAGTAACTTCAAGGAAAATAATAATCAAAACAATTAAATTAAATAATTGAAAGAGAGATTTGGGACCAAACCCTCAGAAATTAAAACCTTTCACGTCTAGAGCGAAGACAACTTCGAATATGGCTAGGTGTATCAAGATCTTGCGAATGCGGAATTTTGTATGAAAAAAGTAAAAGTTTAGAAAAGAAAAGAATGCTAAAGAATGAATGAAAGCTTGATGAATGAAGAGAATTGGTGAATGCTAATTAAAACTAATTGTTGATGAGAATTCGTCCATGAAAACGGAGTTTTTGATACGATATTTATAGAGAAAATCATCCAAAAAAGATAATTTAACAAAACAGAGTATGAAGATCGAAAAACAACCTTGGCGCCAGCCCTGGCTAGTTGGCGCCAGCACCAGTGGCTAGCGCCAGGCGCCAATGGCTAGCGCCTGGCGCCAATCCTGGTTCCAGGCGCCAAGGCCTGGGGTTGGACGCCAAACTGATTTTTAACGCGTTTTCGAAAATCCGATAAATTTCCCGTACTGGAAGATAAAATAATATAATTTCAGTCGAAAATGCTATTTGATCTTGATTAAAACTCTGAAGAGTCCTAATTGAATTAGGAATGAAAAGAACCTTCTAGAATGTTCTAGAAGACTAAAACCATTCCTAATTGCATTAGGAATGATAAATTATATTAGGCCCTCCCCTAGATCATTAGGCCGTACTTAAAACTCAAACCGGGCCCAGTTTAGTAAATTGGCCATAACTTCCTCAATATTCATCGGAATTGGGCTTATAATATATCGTTGGAAAGGTCTTTGCAAGCCCCATCTAACTACACCACTATTGGACCCATATCATGGACCAACCAAACTGGATTGATTGTTTTCTTAAAATAAAATTTTCAAAAATAGGGAGAAGAGAAAAAAAAAAAAACTTTGTACGCTAGACCTTTCCACACTTTCGTTTCATTCGATTATGATTCGACGTGAAAGGCACTCATCACTGGGTTTGGTTTTGGGGAGACACAAATGGGTGTCTATAACTATCCTTAAAAATAAGAATATATACTAACAACAAAGTAATTAATTGCTTATTTGATGCACTAACTAAGCACAAAATAATAATTACTAGAACATCTTATACAACCAGATGACTAATAGCAAATAAAGAGATGGTGGTGTACTGGTGTGCAGTGGTCTAAGTAAGATTGTATATTACTTTCTCCGTTCCAATAGTATTACAACATTTACTATTTTCGAATATTGCATAAATATTGTAACATTTTTCAATTAATTAGCACATGTTTTCTCTCTCTCCTCGTCACATATGCCTTTATTTTATTTCTCCCGATCCATATCACTCCCTCTTAAAAATTATGCATTCCCCCATTATTGCAATATACTTCGTATTTAGAGCGGAGGAAGTACATACTTCATCGTATTATACTTATGTATACTTTTACTCTTTTAAGATTGTAGCTTTACCTAAAAAAAACTTGTATGGGTTGTCAAAATGTTAAGTGTACATATATGTATCAAGTGGTAAAAAGAAAAAATGAGATAATGTTAGCTTTATTCTTTTACTATATTTGTTTTATATGATTCCATGCCATTCCATTTTTGGAATGTTAACACCCTAAAAACACTGGCGGATGTATTAAGGTGCCTCCTGAGTCATGTGACTCAGCAAAGAGGAAATTTTTTTTGATTTTTTTTTAAAAAATAAAAATTAAAGAGACCGCTTATTACGTATAGGCGGTCTATTTGATGCTGCTATTATTACAAAAGCTTTACGTTGTGTGACTTACTGACTTGTCCTTGTGTCAGTGCTTTTCTTTATAAAATATCAAAGAGACCAAGTTATTTAGATAAATGATCTCATTGATTCTGCTGTAATGCTATTTCACCAAATGCCATTAATGAGGTATGACCGTTAACTAATCATTGATTCACCATATATTTTTACGGATAGTTAACTATATTTTTACGGATAGTTAACGGTCATTAATGAGGTATGATAATCATTGCGTGCCATTAAATTATTCAACACTGTTGACTTCTAATATTCAAAAACTAAAATGGCATAAGAATTTAGCTGTGCATTCAAATTTATACAACAAATTGGGTGTAATGGCTATTTTACCCCAAAAAAAATTCAAAAAAAGGTGAAACGAACTAGGCGCTGTAACTCATTAGGTCATAGGTATATTGTGTAATAATTTATATAAATAATGTCATTTCATGAAAAATCAAAAGTAGTCAGTGACATTTGGTGAATTAAGAATTACAATAACGGATTGTTAACAGTCATACATACCTCATTAATGGCATGCCATGTCAATATAATGTTTGTCAGTGGCATTTGGTGAATTTTGAAAAACCCGATGGCATTTGGTGAATTTTTAAAGTACTCAGTGACATTTGGTGAAATAGTCGTTTCTTTTAATAGGTCAAATGACTACAACCTACCAAACAGGTTATTTTTTTAATAAAAAATAATTTATTGTATTTAATTATACGTTTTTTTTTGTTTAACTATAATTAATTATGTGTTTAACTATAATTAATTATGTGTTTAACTATAATTAATTAACTAGGGGAACTTATGTAGAGTGGCGGGGTAACATAGCTGGAAGATGAGGGCAGTTGTAGTCTAAGCAGAGTTGGAGAGTGGCTGCTTAAGCGGAGGTGCCCTTAGTACAGGGATAGTTCCATTGGACACCGAGGCCGACAGCGAGGAGATGGGGTGTTTGTAGTCGCAGCGGATGTTGTATATCCATTGGCGTGCAATGGCGTGGATTGGAGCTCTGAAGAAGCTGACACGGCGTCGAGTGTTGTATGGGTTGTCGAGACTCGAGAGACGTAATTTTTGATGAATTGAGGACTCACGTTTCATTATTTTTTGTGATTTTGCGTGCTTTCTTTGGGGTTTTAGGGCTAAGCCTTAGCCCTTAAATATGTACTCATCTTTTTACGAAGATCAAAGCTTGAAGCTTCATTATTATTATTTTTTTTGAAGGACAATCGATAGAGCTAGGGATGGCAATCTAGTCCGGATCCGACCCTACTCCGCCCCGATCCGAGGTAAAATATCCGCTACGAGTCCGAGAAAAAAGTAATCCGAGTTCGACTCCGTTAAAATAATCCGACTCCGAGTCGGAGGAGGGTCGGAGTCGGATCCTATAAAAAATCCGAGAAAAAAATCCGACTCCGACAAATGTCCGACTTTAACGGATTATCCGACTCCGACTCCAATAGATAGTGGATTTTTGTGTGGGTCATGGTGGCATTGGGTGTGGGTTGTAAAGGCCCAAATAGCCCAACATCTCAAAGTATATTGAATAATAATAAAAAAAAAAGTGTTGGATCGGAGTTGGGTCATGGTGGCATTGGGTGTGGGTTGTAAAGGCCCAAATAGCCCAACATTGGGTGTGGGATCGGAGTCGGAGTCGGAGGTCGGATATTGAAGTCGGAGTCGGATGTCGAATTTAACCTCCCACTTCCTGTCGGGTCGGAGTCGGATTTAGCATAATCCGCTCTGAGTCTGACCCGTTGCCATCCCTAGATAGAGCATTTTATTCAAATAATGTCCAATTCCGCCATAGTAGTGATACTTTGAGGGATTATTTATTTATTTATTTATTTATTTTAATTTGACAAGAATATTAAGATAATCAGTTAACAAAGGGTTTTTTTTTTTTTTTTTTTTTTTTTTTTTTTTTTTTTAATTAATTTACAACTAAAATAATTTAGATAAATTATCTAACAGGTCATATGTTAGGTTCGTGTCGAGTTTAAGGCACGAGGCAGAGCTTGTTAGGTTGACTTAATTTTATTATTAACTTATTTAACTAGGTGGTACGGAATATATATGTTAAGCTCAAAATAAAAACTTGTAAGCATCAAAGCTAACATACTTACAGTTTTAATAAAACAGCGTTTCAATGAATATACTCATTTTAATATTTTTAGTATTGTTTTTATCTTAATTTCAAAAGTAAAAATATAGTTTAATTCATTTTTACCTTTCTCAAGTGCTAACCATACTTGTTAAATCTTGTGTAATCAATTCTGGGGTCGAAGTTGGCTAGGAGGTGGTTTCGGGGATCCGGTGGGTGATAGGGAGTTTAAAGGGTTGGCCAACCGTGTAGGTGTGTGGTTAGGGCGGTGACCAGTTGGTTTCTAGCGAGGTTAAGACCGTTGAAATTTTTTCTATGGAGGCGGATGCACGATGCTCCGTGCATCCGTTTTCTCTTTAAAAACGCTGAATGAACATTCCGTTGTTCAGTAAAGAACATACATTTGTTTTGTAAAGAACATATAGCTATTTCATAAAGAACATCACATATAACTGTATTGTAATGAACATATAGTTGTTTTATAAAGAACATATACCTATTTTGTAAAAAAAACCATCCAACTTCATGTTCTTTATATGTAAATCTAAAGAACATCCGTAATATTAATTAAAAACATGATAATTAGAGGTGATTGACTTTGGCCCGACCCGACCCGGCCCGATCCAGCCCGAAAATAGGGCGGGTTTAGACAAGCCTAAAAAATGCATTTTTAGTAAAAAAAAAAATCCAAACTCGGCCCGAAAAAAATCAGAAAAGCCCACTACATTTTCCCGGTTTGACACGAGATATTATGTTAAGGCCCAGCCCGACCCGAATATTTTATCACCTCTAATGATAATATATTGTATTGAACATTATTTTTATTCAACCACCATAATCTAAAGACAAAATTCAAAGAATATTTCAAAATAAACAATTAACATATGTCACAAATAAAAGTACATTATTCTGACAATCAAAGAACATGAAGATAAAAAACATTATTTAACTGCACATTATGTTCATTACAATTTTATAACATGTTCTTTGCACTTTAACTGAATGTTCTTTACATTTCTATACAATTTTATAATATGTTCTTTTCACTTAAACTAAATGTTCTTTATATTTCTATGCAATGTTCTTTCCGCTTTTTTTTTTGAAGGAGATGCACCATGTGGATCGTGCATCCGCCTGCACGAACCATGCATTGTAAGTCCGTTAGGGGTGGAGTTAGGGGTTGACGGTGGGTAATAAATGGCCGAAAATTTTGGATTATTTTTTTAATTGTTTTAATTTTTTTTTAAAATTTGGACCACGGTATATGGCTATTAAAAAAAAAACTCTTTCAACCGATTATCGATCATTGTGACCTTGGAGGCAAACTAATAGCATAATACGAATTATGATAATAAACCATTAAAAAATAAATCAGTGAATTATAAAGTGTATTTTTTTTCTAAAATAAAGTAAAAATCATGAAATAACGAAAGCAATCTCAAAGGATGAGTACAAGTACTACAATTAGATTATTTTTTATTTTTTATTTTTTTGACAAAAAATACTACAATTAGATCGAACACAAGAAGTACAATTAGTCGGGCACTCTAATCACATCAGCCCATCAATCGCACATATTCACCCTTGGCAACACACACTCTTCCTCTTCCGCACCTCCTCTCTCTATTTCTCCGGCGAACCAACCTTCTTAGGGTTAGGGTTTGGGTTTCGATTCTCCGACCACTCTCCAATGATGGAAAGGCACAGAGGTGACCGTGATCGTGACCGCGACCGCGACCGAGATTATCGTGACCGTGACCGCAATTTCCACCACCAACAACGCCGCCCTTCTCGGTTTTCCGATGGTCCTCCGGTGGACCACAGCCGTAGTCCTGGAAATTACCGCGGCGGCTTCTCTGGTAGCCGCCGCGGGTTCGAAAGCCCTCCTCGGCAATTACCCCCTGTTGGCGATAACGGAGGTTTTCATCATCCTCCCGTTGGTGGGTTTTGGCGTTTGGGCGGGGATGTCGGAGCTCCTGAAGCTGGTTTTGGGAATGACTTACCGGTTCCGCCTCGGCCGATGCCGATGCCGCAACAACCTACTCCTTCTATTGCTGGGCAGAAACGTGGCTTCCCTTTCTCCGGTCGTGGTGCTTCTCCAGGTAAATTATCTTCTCTCTCACAGTTGAATTTAATACTTGTATAATTTAAGCTTTATGTGTTCCAATTGCAATATCATCTCTGTTATTGTAGAGGATCTGAATGTTGAATTAATTTAGTTTAAAACAACCTATAATTGCCTCTCCCAAGTTAGGAGTTTTTTTTGTCTTGATTTAATTTAGTTTGGAAGAAATCGGCTACTAGAATGAGTCATGAACCAAGTTAGTAACTGCCCACTCTTCTCGTGTGGAAGGCCTCTAATGGTGGTGCAACATGTATGTGTCAACCTTTTCTCTTAACGTTTAACTATCTTGTGGCCTGATTTTAATCAATTACTGAGTTTCCTCCTCAATGGGTTTTCCCTAAAAAAACACCAAAAAACCTAACCCGAGCTAGTAATTGTCCAATATGAATTTGTGAACACTTTCTCTGAAGGTGTTACAACTTTGAGGAACTTTATTTTCTTAATAAATTAGTTAACTTCACCTACAAGCTCACATCAACACAGTCTTCATCTTTCTCAAATTGAGTTATATCAGGCGATTTATTACTTTTACAGGACTTTACTTTTTTCCATTAAGAGCAGAGGGCATATGTTCACATCTGCCATATCTAATTTCTCCATCCAAGTGTTGTTTCATGCAAAATGCTCCCCCTGCTTAAAATCTGATAAATTTACTTGTAAGTTCATGTTGTTGAGGCCTGGCCTTAAATTTTTTCCAGTTGGCTTTTTTGGATCCAATGATTCTGCGAAGGCAGTCCTCAAATTCGAGGGATTATTTTAGTCCATTTTTTAAATCGTAAAAATACACTTGTATAGTTATAAATGATACGAATCCTTACCACAAAGTTAATATTTCATAACATACTCAGTCACTAATTATTCTGACATATTGGTACTGCCTGAAGAAGAGTGGGGGGGGGGGGGTTCAGTATAAAATTGCAGAAGAAAAATTAAACAAAGGTGAATAAGAGGGAAAAATGGATGTAAAGAAAAAAAGACAAATAAATAATAGGGGGGGGGGAGGGATAACAAGATGGATGAAGAAGTCGAAGAAGAGGCAGAAATAAAGAAGAGAGAAGCTTGAAATCGCTGGCTACTTATTTAGTTTTAGTAATCTTGGGTGGTGATTAGGATGAGAGAGAGAGAGAGAGAGAGAGAGAGAGAGAGATAGTTTTTGCATTAATGACTTAACACATCTTGGTAAAAAGTGTGCAATTGCACCAACGCTTCTTGCGCACAAAGATTTATATCTCCTAATTCTTCTTGAACATAGCTACCCCCATGCAATGACGCACTTGAGATGTCATATTCCTAGGGGTACTTGGAGATGCTTTCAAAGTAAAGGTAAGTTCAAGGAGTATATATGTCCTAGAAATCTATCGTGTGGGTTCATGAGCCCCGCTGAATGGCCTTGCAAGGGTTGTGCTTAAGCCCAGGATATTGGATTCTACTAAGCCAAAGGAGCTTTTGACCTTCTCTATCAATTGAGCCCTCTACAAGCTTAAGTTGATTATGGGCTTATATGGGTTATGCACTTTAGCTTGAGAGCTTCTATATTTTGCAAAGTAAACCTCTTTCACTATTAAACTTACCTTGAGATGAACCACATTCAAGACAAGACCTAGTCAGGGCTCTGTATAGATTAGGTATAGTCTTTTTAAAAGCTGTGTAGAACTTGGATCATGGTATATGAAATGACAAGGGAGGAAGGAATACTTATAGAATATAAATAATGAGGTCTAATTATTTTCTCAATAATCACTTAATTACTACCATTGGATTGTTTAGGTGGATCTTGATTCTTCCATTTAATTTTATCAATGAGTAAAGTTTAAAAAATGCTACCATATATTACATTGCATGGTGAAATTCTATTGACTAAATATCCTTATTTTCCTTGTGTATAACTAGTAAAATGTTTCATAAACTGTAAAATCTACCAAATTCACTTTGAATCTCATTTTGAATAACCGGTGATAAGCATTTTAATTGATTGATTCTAGGGCTAGCAGTCTATGACCCGGCCCGAACCCGAAGTTATTGGGAGAAACCCGAACCCAAACCGAACCCAACCGAACAACCCGAATTCGACCCGGTTTGACCCAAATTTCATATTTCTTAATAATATTAAGTGTTACACTATTTTTGATAGTTTCTAAGAACAACCCGAAATTGACCCCCAGAACTCAACCTGCTAACTCGAATTGCCACCCCTAATTGATTCAGGCTCTTGTAACTATAGTCTTTACTCATTTTGCCTAGTATCTTTAGTGAAAAGGGGCTTGTCAATTGTTTGCACGCAGGAATACAAGTGGGCGTCTGATTTTAAGATGAGGCATTCTTGCCTATTGACGATAAAAACTGGGACAAGGGTCAATTGGGGTGTGGTGTGCGTGCTTATCAATTAAATATCAAGAACTGAGTTTGAGGGTCTATAACACTATACAAGTATTAAAGCAAGACGACAATTGGTAGGTAGTTTGAATTTTTTTTTTTTCATTGATATCAATCCATAAAGAACTTATTTTTTGAATTACATTGTTTTTACACTGAACATTGGTTTGGCTGTAACATAATAATTGTGTATAAGGCCTAGAAAACTTGATTTAAAGGCCTAGGAAATATCTAAATTCTAAACATAGAAAGGGGGTTGAATTGCGACACTAGGATCTTAATTTGGCAAATTTTATCGTGAAAAATGTAGCTTGAGTGTTCCTCGCTCTGACATTTCTCTTACTATGGACATGATTGTTAGTTCTGTGATCTTGTTACTCATGAAGATGTAGCTTCTCATTGGAGCTTGTTGGTGTAATTTTTGTCTTTATGAGGCGCGTTTGATTGTTGACTAAGTGATTTGCTTTCTTTGTTTTTTTTTGTTGCGATTCATGGTCTACAATCTACATACACTTTCTCGTCAAAGTTCTTTTTTCATGAATTAATTTCTTATAGTTGACTGATTTTTGACTAATTATCTCATCTTTATTTGATTTTTTTTCCTTGTTTGGTGTGATGTGGAACATGTACATTCCTCTTATTTCTATTTAATTTCAGCTCATGCCTTCTCCCTCTTAACCATCATTTTCCTCTGTGAAAATAAAGGACGAAGAAAAGAATTGGTCGTCATTATATGATATGTATCTTTGTTTCCCTGTTAATTATCTGACTGGTTATTTTCATTTCCAGAGCATTTTGATGGGAAAAATTTTGTTAAGCTTTTTGTGGGCTCTGTACCCAGAACTGTGACAGAAGAAGAGGTAAGCTAGTCTAAATTATTCTATTTCACATGTAATTCTTTCTGATCTTTGGACTCTTGGTAATCAAAGTCAAAGAAAATTGTATCTGGTGTTAATTTTGGTTGTGTGTGTGGATGAGAAACTCTTTGTTGTTAAAGAATATGTGGCCTAATGTGACTGTGTTAACATTTTATTTGCATTTTGTGCGTAGATGTACATATGGGTTGGCAGTAGATTTGATGCTGTTTAAGGCTTAATGCAGTCCATGCTCCTTGTTCCATTTCCATCTATTGTGTAAATGCATATCCTAGGTTATTTGAGCTGGATATGACTCATGCTCTTACTATGTTTTCACTTTTGGTGGAAACAAACTTATGGCAAAAAGTGAATTTGAATTTCACCTAGTTTTGTGGGTTGTGTTGATAGTTTGAATCCTTTAAATGCTGTATCTACAATATCCCCAAACCTATTATGATACTAGGACTGTTTATGCTTGCATTTCCTCTTTTTAGGTTGTTTGGGGAGGGGGGGGGGGTGCTTGCAGAGGGTTTTCTTGGCACTATCTTGTCTGTACTGTTTGCGTCTCTTTCTTATGCCCAACACCTCTCTCTTATTCCCCCAAACCTCTGTGAGGGTTCTGGTAGTGATCATTAGACTATATTGCGCACAATCTGCAGCTAGAATGACAAGACTACCATCCAGTTTGTATCTTGCCATAGGCAGAGCTTGAGGTGATCTAGATATATATGCAGTCTTACCCCTTACCATTTAAATCTGGTGGAGATAATACAATTTATCTGAATTTTGGAAGGTCTGCGCAATTGTTTTCTAAAACATATTAGCAATTTCTTACAAATAGAAGAATAAACTAAGAACAGAAACAATGTAGGTGGGAATCAGCAATTGTAATGTACTATTCAACTTGCGAGTGGATTCAATTGCTTGCCTACTTGCCTTGTTATGGTTCTTTGCACTTTTTGGAAAAATTTCTAATATGTATGATTATTCTTGTCAGATCCGACCATTGTTTGAAGAACAAGGAAAGGTGTTGGAGGTTGCCTTGATAAAAGACAAGAGAACTGGGCAGCAACAAGGTATGTGTTTTGAGTTGTTTTAAATAATTACTGTTTGTACCCCTTTCTCCTTTCAGGTGTGCTTCTGTGATGTGCGGTTGATGGGGAGCAAGTGTAAGCTATGTTTCGTCTCAGTTAGTTTTTGCAACAATTTCGAGCCTGTTGATTTTGGTTGCGACCTTTCTTTTAAGTCTGCAGTGTCAAACAAGAAGATGCAAGGGATGTAGACCTACTTAGATTGACTGTGTAGACCAGTCTTAAAATTGGAGCACCTGCTCTAGTACTAGTGGCTTTAGCAGTGGGGAAGGCATTACCCAGCAAGTCATTTGTAATGGGAATGTCTTCTGCAGATCTATAGCTAATTGTATGTCAGGATGTCTTGTTCTGAAACTCTTGTACACTCAAAAATTTTGGATTATAATTTGAATGGGTGTTTATGACATTTAATCTAAAGGGGCTCCTGTTGGTCAGATTTCTTTTACCATGGTATATAGCAAAAGTTTGGATGCCTTGGATTTCTTTTACCATGTTAGGCTGATAAGTTTGGATTTCCTTTTAGCTGCCTGAATGTTGGATGAGTTGGCTTTGATGTTGGTGACACTTTATGGTGCAATTATGGGATATTTTGATGATTTGCCTCCTGAACCTCTCAGGCCTCTTGCTGTTGGCCTAGTAGTTTTATATGGCAATACTTCTTTCTGTAGGGATTCAATGGATTAAGTTCTTGTTTCCGTATAAAGCTTGGTCACTGGTGTAAGGCATCAGAACATATTTAGTTTCCACACATTATCCTACTGTAGGATTTTGACATTTGGACATGATTGTATTTATTGCTGAGGAAATTGCAGTGAATTCCAAGTCTCTTATGCTAGATACAGACATTTTCCACTCGGTGAATCTGAAAAGTGTAGTCCTGAGCTTTGTGGGCAATTTAGTTTTAATGAGTTCAGTTTAGCTGGATTCACTTAGAATGTTGGCTTTTTAAGATTCGGTAGCTGTCTAGTGGTATACTGCACGTTTCTTCATAATGCGGCAGTGTGTTATCGTGGATACATTTTGATTCATTACTTTTTCAGTTTTTCTTTTGCATTTATTTAATAAGGTTTTATTTAGCTTGTATAGTTAGTATTTTTTCTCATGGTAGTTGGTATCGTTTTATATCTGTTTCTGGGTTGGTTCTTTGTTTTAAAGATTAAAGTGCTTGAGGCAACAAGCGTTATCTTCAGGAATTGGTTGGTTCCTCATCTGCCGAAGGTGTAGCATTGTCTAATCACAGATGGCGGGATTTTTTCCTGGTTTTTGACCATTAACCTTCCGGAATATATTTTACCTTAGTTAGGGCTTTATCCCCATCGTACGGCCATATGACAGTTGATTCAATTGAACACACGAAACCAAGCCATTTCGTAAAGTTAGCTATTTTTCTCTCAGTACTGAATTCTGCGCCTCTGATTATGAATCTAGGTCTCGTGTGTGGTTGAATTTTGCAGTGATCGGGGTTTTTTTTTTTTTTTTTTTTTTTTTTTTTTTTTTCCTTTTAATATTGCTGATGCCTGATACCATCTAAGATGTTGCTGAATGTTGTGATGTTCCGTCCTAATTGAATGATTTTAATCTCTGTGCTACTACTATTGATGTCTATTGGTTATCACTAGACACTACTATGTGGGATGGGTGCTTGGATATATAAGTTTAGGTTAAAGATAAGCAATATTTTCCAATGCATCCTTTTAATGTTGCACACTAGTTACAGGTTATGGTAACGTGGATAAAATTTTCCTATATCTCAGCTTCAAATCTATAAAAAAGCTGGCTCAGCTGTGAGCTTCCCGGATTCCAGGTTACGAAATCTGACGGATTCTAGGTCGTTTGAGTTGTTGATTTGGTGAAACTTGTAGCAAGTGACAATTCCTTTCAGCATTTGCCTTGTTTTTTTTAAATACTATGTGTCTGTTATGCTGGCAGCTTTTCCTTAAAATCTTAAAGGTATCATTCTTTAGTTTTTGGTAGTCAAGAATACAGGATGCGTGAAAGCTTTTGGACTTGTGACAGCTTTTTCTATTTAAGGGTTTATTGTATGGTGCCCATATTCTTAGATGGCAACAAGTTTGATATACGTAGTATCTTTTTTTTATTCTTGCTCATCCTTAACTTTGTTAGGCTGATAAGCTTTTTGAAGCAAGTGTTGTGCTGCAGTTAGTATCTGCTGGTTCTCAGCGATGTATTATTCTGGGTTCTCAGTATTTTTCATGGAGCAATACTTTTCAAGATTGTATTTGTGCGCAATTTAATATTTCCCATGACCCATATTACCTATTTACTGTGTGATCTTGGGCACTGTTCGTCTCTTTTCATGCAATGAGTTTCACGATTCCAACTGATATCTGCAAACCATGTCTGAGAATGTAGTTGACTATTTGTGACTAGCTGGAATTAATATTGCATCTACCAAAAATGTCTCTAGTTTGGTCGATATTAAGTAAAACTTGTAGCTATTTGAGCTGAGCTGGAGGAATTGTCACTTGAACCAGCTGACACACATCCTTATCTTGCTATGTCGTTATTGTCATATTCAACCAATGGCATTGCAGGGGCTTTTATGTATAAATCTGTAGCATATTATTTCCACTTTTCTTTTGCGTGGTTTATTTTTGTGAGTCTTGGATGTATTGCTATGATCTTATCTTGGGAAAGACAAGTATTTATTGTTAATTTTCTATTTGGTCTTTATGGTTGAGCTCTTGTCACATCGTTTTACATTCTAGGCCTGACTAGCTTGCCTGCCGTGGTTAGGTATAATATTATTAGAATCCTTTTGGGAAGAAATATTTTGTTTATTGGTGTTATATATGTTTGATGCCACAAAGTGCTGAATTTTGGGCTGCAACGGTCGTCGCATGATGTATCTTTGACCTTTATTCTTGAATTTTGATTGAGTTGTAGTGAGGCTTCGTATCAGTAATGTAGCAACACAAGATGGACCTATTATACATTAATAGTTTAATGCGTTATTCTGGATCAACACAGGCATTGTTAAGGAGCTGTAGTTGGACTGTCATTTATGAATGTTGAGCACCGAACTACCGGTTGCCGTTGCCAGATACCTTAGTAGGGGGGAGTAGTTGATTTTATGGTATCTAATTTTCTATGATATGGAGACCCTTTTAGTTTATCCAATGGTTTATGCCTTGTTAATGAGGTGTGTCAATCCGGAGTATTATCCGGATTGTTAAGCTCGTGTTCCCGAGCCCAGTGTACAAAATTTCAAGTATTTTTTACCCGTATTTGCTGCTATCCTGCTTTCATACTAATTTGGAATAGAGGCTGCGATTTTATGAGGTGCCTTTAGTTTTTTTTCCCCCTTCGATTCTCTTCCTTGGGGTCACACCGTCTTCATTCACAGACCTATGACAATGGACCCACTTGGTGCTTTTGGAAGTTACATCAGGATATGCAGATTATGTTCTTGAGTCGTCTATGTTGGTTTTCATAGAGAGTTGTTGTAAGACTAATGTTGGTTACTATGTTGGCTAAATGCGACACTTTTTTTCCCATGTATTGCTTTCTTTGTGAACATTCAAGAGCTGTTTTCCCTCTCGGATTATGCAATTCTGGGTGCTTACCCAGGATTATTAGGGCAAGAATATCTTGCTTTTCATTCTTAAAAATGGGTAAGTTATATGAGTTTCCAATGTTCACTTGTGAACCTTTTTAAATGATTCAGCTGTGTGAGTGGTTCATTATGTCATGCGTGGCCATTTTGGCTCCTCATTTTCAGGACCAGTCTAACTGCACTGACATTTGATGCTTTAATCCAAAAGTCATTTTATGTAGCTCTCACTGCATTTTACTAGAGTTGTATCATCTTATTGCACCATCTGTGCATTATGTGTGTTATTTGTCCCTTTTTATTGTCTCATTGCTTAATATCTCACTGCTAGATGCATAAAGTAGCTCAGTGAATCATTTTATGGGCAAATTCTTGACTTCTGCAGGGTGTTGTTTTATCAAATATGCTACTTCTGAAGAAGCAGACAGGGCAATTAGAGCACTACATAACCAATATACTTTGCCTGGGGTGAGTTATCTTGCCTCTGGAGCCAGTTTGGCATATTGGACTATGCTAACTATACATGGTTTGTCATCTTCAGGGACTTGCTCCTATACAAGTTAGATATGCTGACGGTGAACGTGAACGTCTTGGTAATGGTATGTAATCTTCAGGGTTCTATGTGTTAAGCTTCTGAGATAATGCTCTGGGCTTTCATTTAAAAAATTGTTTTTTCTTCCTTCCCATATTCTTTCACCCTATTAACTAGATTCTTAATACTACCTCCGTTAATAGTTATGTGCAACTTTGGGGGAGTTCACGGTTCACGATGCAAAATTTGATAATGGTGATTAATGTATTCTAGGGGTATGTAATTAAGGTAGGGAGAAATAATAATCAAACACCCACTGCCACCACCAAGACCAGCCAACACCACCCATACCACCTTCATCAACACCACTGCCGCCTTCAACGGCGGCGTCACCACCACCACTACCACCCCCACGAAACCACCACCACTCCCCACGAAACCCACCACCAACACTCCCACGAAACCACAACCACTACCCACGAAACCCACCACCACTTCCCACGAAACCCAACCACCACCAACCCCACGAAACCACCACTTCCCACGAAACCCACCACCACCAACCCCACGAAATCCCATCACGAAACCCAACGAAATCCCACCCGAAACCACCACCATTTCTCACGAAACCCACCACCACCAACCCCACGAAATCCCATCACGAAACCCAACGAAATCCCACCCGAAACCACCACCATTTCTCACGAAACCCACCACCACCAACCCCACGAAATCCCATCACGAAACCCAACGAAATCCCACCCGAAACCACCACCATTTTTCACGAAACCCACCACCACCAACCCCACGAAATCCGATGAAATCCCACCGCAAAAGCCCGACGAAATTCTAAACAAAAACCACCCCAAAATCCCAGAAATGTTAAGAAATTATTGATGTTGAAGAGAGAGAAAGAAGATCTATAAAAAAAATTCAAAGAGATAATTTGATTGAAAGAGGAGAGAGAAAAGATGAAGATGAAGATGAAGATGGGTTTCTTGAATTGAAAGATGAAGAGTTGATTAATTAGATTGGGTTGGTTGGGGTGAGAATTAGTGATTAATTAAATTTGATTATAGTTAGTAATTGTGTTTTAATTTCTTAAATGAGGGTAAAAATGACATTTGACTAGTTTTTTTTTACTAAAAGAGGAAAGAAATTTTTTTGTTGCACATAATGCTTAGCGGACAAAAATGGCAAAAGTTGCACATAACTATTAACGGAGGTAGTATTATTTTTATCTTGGTTCCTGACTATGCTAACTATACATGGCTCCCTGAGTTTGTCCCGTTTGACATTTTCAAACTTTCAATACATATTTTTTTAGTATTATCTTTAATTGTGTATAATTTATACTTATAAAATGAATATATTGAAACTGAACATTGAAACAAATTTCTCAAGATACCTCATGATTATGTTTAGGTTAAAGTTTCTTTCTCCTTAAATGTGATATGCCAAATGTGACAAACATAAATGAACATGCCAGGAATCAGCCACCTACAAGCAAACTCAGACTACAAACATAAATGAACGTGCTAGGAATCAGCCACCTACAAGCA
The DNA here is from genome assembly GCF_948465745.1 of Chenopodium album. Classification (NCBI taxonomy): domain Eukaryota; kingdom Viridiplantae; phylum Streptophyta; class Magnoliopsida; order Caryophyllales; family Amaranthaceae; genus Chenopodium; species Chenopodium album. Next base: position 252,192 of record NC_137838.1, read on the forward strand.
AACTCAGACTACAAACATAAATGAACGTGCTAGGAATCAGCCACCTACAAGCAAACTCAGACTACAAACAGCAATTAGAATTGAGAGGGGGGGATAGATTGTATTGTTTGATCAGTGTAATCACTCAATATACCCTTTCATTCGAGAGGAAAGGAGCTCTCCAACTAAGCAAAAGCTTAACAATAATTTTCGCATGCTTATTACAACTGAATTCCCTCCCTTAATTAAACTTAGCCTGCCAACCACTTGCTAATAGATTCTTCTCTCACTATAACAAACTCCTCTTAACAGAATTATAAATGCTAATGACTCCCCCGCCCTTGCATTATTAATTGGTTTTACTGCCTTTGCCATGCTTCTTCCTTGCGTATGTGATCATCACTGTTATTAATTGGTTTTACTGCCTTTGCCATGCTTCTTCCTTGCGTATGTGATCATCACTGGAGGCCTAGGATGCTAGGAGTATCTCTACCAGATCGAAGGGAGTATTTTTGTATGATTTAGCTGCAAATTTATCTCTCTTGAAGTTAATGATTCCCTTTTGTGTTTTAAAATGTCTTTGGGCCAGTGGGGGTGCATCTGTCTCCATTGATCTTTTGCATTCTTTTCTTGTTAAAAAAAATATGTATCTTTTGTATTGCTTGTTTTGGAGATTTTGGAATTTGGTGGTGGGAGATTTTAAATTTTGAAGGGATGACATGAACTAGTTAAATAGGCACCATTCTGCATTATTGCTTGATTGTTTAAAGCTCATTGTGTTGTTAAATTTGTCAGGCACAGTTGAGTACAAGTTGTTTGTGGGTTCACTGAACAAGCTTGCTACAGAGAAGGAAGTGGAGGAGGTATTATTTGGAAATTCTTATCTTTTTTTTGGTATTTGTAGTCCATAGTCTGTTTCATATGATCCAGCTGATGAGGTTAATAAATATAAAAGTATGTTACCACTTCACCTTATTGCTCAACATTGCTGAAATTTTTTGAATGACACGTCATCAGGTCATCTGTTAATATGAAGACCACTATTCTTATGATTAATGTCTTGTTCATCTTCTAAACCTAATTGGATCTTTTGCTGTCTTTGAGCCGAAATCTGTTTAAATCATCACATCTAATGGCATAAATGTTAATATCTTTTTTTCCTATAGGCATTAAAATTCTTTCCATCTGAATAATTGAGAGAGGGGGGGGGGGGGGGGGGGGGGTTCATGAGGTCCTAGACTCTTGTTACTCACCCAGGGTCTACTCTTTGATTTACAAACCATTAGAAACAGTTTTAAAGTGTTCCTTCACCTCTATGTTACCCCCATTCAGCACTACTGCCTCCCTACCTATTCTTCTTGTTAAACAACTGATTCATCTTTCTCTCTTATAACATTACCTTCTCACCAATCTTACAGTTTTATGCTCACCTTCCTTTCCTTGTAAATGATTTTATCGGCATTCTTGTTGTTTATGCTGTGTTCTGCTTCTCTCCATTTATCAAAAGATTGATATTTTTTTTTTTGGTTCAATATTTTTAAAAGTTACTCTTGTTCCCTTAAATTTTGGGTCTCCCGTCCCTTTCTATTAGTAGTTTTAGGTGAATAATTGATTGGCAGTGATTACAGTAAGACTGTAAGAATTTTTGCTGGAGTTCAAAAGTTTAGTGTAATACTGCCAGCTTTCGAGCTGTAGTGACTCCTAAGGTAAAATCAAAGGGCATTATGATGGAGAAGCTCTGCAAGCCTTCCGCTAAGTGTTTTAATACCATCTATTCATTTAAAGCACTTGTAATTTTAGATTTTTAGGTACATCTTTTGATCTGATATTATTAATTTATTATTACCTTTAGCTTATCGCAAGGTTTTTAAATCTGCTTATCGCAAGATTTTTAAATCTTTTCTCAAAACGGCTTCTACTTGATAGCTCCCTCTTTCTAGTCATATGGTTGTGCCAATATATGATAAAATAGCTAGTTTCAGAATTTATAGGTTCTTCCCCAAAACCTAGTGAAGAACTGCTGTTACCATTCTTGTCTGGTAAGGGGGATTTGTATTCCTCCTTTACCTCTATCATGACGGCATTTACAGCCTTAGCCATCAAGGTCTTTACATCCATCATAGTTATGTTGTACACTTGTACTTACAGATAGGAACTCAACAACCTGTTAATGGATGATTGTGAAAGATTTCAGTTCACTTGAATAGTTTCTGTGTTGAAATGATTTTTTGCGGTCTAGGTTTGCAGTTTTTTCTACTGCCATCTTACCATTGATTTCCTTGCAAATTATCCTTGGATGGTTGGCAACAGCTTGAATTAGATCTAAGGAATAATGTATTAGAGCTTTTCTTGTGCAAAGACTTGAATTGAGTTCTGATTACTCTCAAATGAACTTGGGTAAACCGATCATCAACTTCATTGTACTTCCACAAAATCTCCTTTTTGGAGTGCCTCAAATGCAACTAAGTAAATCCCAATCACATATGTAAAACTTTTCTCCACGTTCCACAAAACATGCCTACAGGATACAGTGATACCCGATTTTTCAACTTCTGTATGTGCCTGGGAAAAGAGAGAGAGAGGGGGGGGGGGGGGGGGTTGGGGGTTGGGGATTGTATCTATAGCAATGGGAGGTCACTTGGCCAATAACTGGGGCAAGCTACTCATTTTGTGTCAATTAACTTACCTGTGGAGATACTATTAGATTAATTTTTAATACTGCCGGAAACCTTTTAACTTTTACCAGATAATATTCTAGTACCGTCATATAGTACTGCCAAGGCTCGTATGAAAAGAACTTTAAACTTGACAGATCTACCAAAACGTTACAATTTATCATTATAAAATGTTATAATAATTCCCAACACTTGCTAGTATCGTTTAAAAACCTTCATAGTACTGCCAATACACATCGGTCTTGCATTGTTCACTTACCTGGTGAGGTACTACCGGCACACTTTCCAGTACTGCTGGAAACCTTCCTAGGTCTTTCAGAACCATTTTTAGTACCACCAAAAGGTTTTCCAGCAACCTAAAACATTTATAGAGTACTACCAAGGCACTACTCACGTGTGGGACAAACTTTTATATTCAATAGTCCTACCAAACATTATTGAGCACCTCCATACATTTCATTTTACTATCATAAGACTTTCTAGTAACAAAAAAATTCATGGTACTACTGGAACCAAAAATTTCATTGTGCAAAAATATTGTTTTTAACCTTTTGTATTTGTTCCAAGCCACATCATATAACTAATATATAAAGCTAAACTTTTAGCCAGACAACGAGATAACGACACTAGGTATTCCAATTGTTCGCCAAGTGTCGTGCCACGTAGATGACAATTAATTATAATTATGCCACGTAAGATTTATTTGAATATATTGTTTTTGTAAAATTATGATAAAAAAGTTGGATAAAAAATTAAAGTTATTTTAGAATTTTATTTTCAATGAAATTTAGATAGATCTAGTAGGGTAAAAAAGTTATTTTAGAGTTTTGTTTTCAATAGAAATTTTAGTTTTAAATTTTATTTTCAATAAAATACCAATATTTCTATACAAATGACGGATCCATAGACGTATAGAAGGAAAAAATAAAATATCAAAGACGCATGTATATAATCGTTTTCTTAAGTTTTTTCACTAGATATTCAGATAAAATTAAAAGAGATCACAGTTTTAGTTGGCCGTACTTTTTGCTTGTACAATTATTAATACCCATAAACGGACAAGTATGATTATCAAGTGATTAATAATCCATGAGTAGAAAATTCGTATAACATATATATTTTAGATAAATTGTTTTATTTTAAACTTCAATAAACAATCCGGGCATCGCACGGGGCACAAAACTAGTGTAGCTTAAACCTGTTAGAAGTTTATACTCCTTGGTGGGATTTAGGGACATTTGGAGTCATCAGCTTGAGATAGGTGCCTGGGTGGGGCCTTGTCATGTCTACTAGTAGTTACTCCGTATTAAATATTTTTTGTAATTCTGCTGCTGTTTCATATGTAAACCTTGGTCTTTTTCTGTTATGGTGTTACCTGCTCTTTCATGCCCTAATTTTCAGGCCTTTCTAATTTTGTAAAATTATCTACTTCTGTTGTGCTATAATTCCTTGAATGCTAGCTACATATTTAGTTGCATTTTCCCGTTTAACAGATTTTTGCACCATATGGTCGTATTGAAGATGTATACCTCATGCGTGATGAAAGGAAGCAGAGTAGAGGTTTGTGCTATTTGCTGATTAATTTGATAATTTTTTTTTTCTCTATTAATAACTATTCTATCTTATGTTTACCCTTCTTCCTTCCCTTCACCCCTCCTGAAAATAAAAATTCATTTGTACTTTTACTTTTAATGCTTCTTTTTGTACCCCAAGTGAGATTTATGTGAACCTTTCTCAGTCGTTTGATTGATAATTCTTTTATTTATGGAGAGTAACTCTGTTGATCCATCTATTGGCACTATGTCTCAGTGGAACTGATACCCCTGTTGTTAAAGCATTGGTGATTGGAACATAGCTATCTAGCCTTGGGCCGTGGAGGAAAAGGAAAATTTAAATTTTCTCCGTGTCTTGACTTTTTGGTTTGTAATATCTGTCACTGTGTGGTCCAAATGATAATTCTTTTCTGGCCCCGTGTGTGAATTTAAGAATTCTTGTTATGAAGTTCTTCCTCCCACTTTCAATCAGTATTTAGTTATTCACTATTTAGCAGTAGCCAAATTATACACACATGCAAAGGTATGTATAGAGATTGGTTCACTGATGAAGTCATCATTTTTTGTATTTTCCCTATGAAAGGCGTGACACTTATTTTTGGATGGAGAGAGATTCTATTTAACCCCATAGAAGAAACCTTGACAACCTTCTACATACCTAGTGTAGTTTTTGCTTTGTTTGTTTCTTAGTTGTCACCAGTTTTTCTTTGTCACTGATTTATGACTACTTTTGTAAAGGCTGTGGATTTGTCAAGTTTTCCAGTAAGGATTCGGCAATGGCAGCTATCAACACTCTAAATGGAATATTTACAATGAGAGTATGCTTTTATATATTTTATGATTATTTTATTTGTAAAAAATTTTGTTGCTATCTTCTTCCCATTGATAGTATGCATGGGTTGTGATAGTATCTTATTCGACAAACTCAATTTGCTTGTAGGGTTGTGATCAACCTCTAATTGTTCGGTTTGCTGATCCAAAGAGGCCTAGGGCTGGAGAACCAAGGTTTGACTATGCTTATAATTTGTATCTTACATTATGTGTTTCTTCTGGAACTGTTGTGATGATCAACGTCTCTGTTCTTTGTCAATAAACACTAGATGCTGCAATTAACCCCAACTTGTAGAACAATAATATCATTGAACATTTTGGTGTTGTTTATAGTTTCTTTACCTGTAAGTCTTTAACTTGCTCATGTGTCCAGTAATTTTCTTTTGTTTTGGATTGTGGTTTGCTAGCATTTTATCCGTCGGGCCTTTTAATATTTGCCTATCTATGTTTTTTGGCTCATCTATGGTGTTATCTGATTCAATGTTAGCTGTTATTCTGTTAAATATTATGTCTGACATTGTGGTGCAACCAGTAAATAAGACCCATAAACAAAACTTATACGCAGACAATGACTCTGGATAATCTTCATCATATGACAAAGTATATCAATGTGATTGCTGTGCTCTTTTTACTGTGGTGTTGTCTGTTGAATATTGTGTCTGGCATTGTGGAGCAACCAGTGAATGAGACCTGTGAATAATGCAGAAAATACCTCTCTAACTTCAATTAGAGTTTGATATTCTTCATCCTTTGACTAATTATACAGAGATTGCTGTACTCTTCTTACCATGGGACTTAATGTCTAACATAGGCTTTTGATTAGTAAAAATTGACTTCTTATAATATTACACTACCTTAATAGAGGAAGTTTCAGGTATAAAATGCTGTGTAAGTGAATTCTTTGGGTTGATGCTAAATATTTGGCTGCTAGCCTGCTACTGATATACCTTAATTGCAAATGAATATATCTTGGTTTCAAAGGGGGTTTTCAAGGTGGTTTATTCAATATATTTCTTTTGCTTTTCTTAGGGCTAATCCTGCTTTTGGAAGTCCAGGTTTCGGTCCTTCCCCACCACAAGGAATCCGGTACAGTACAATTTTTCATAAAATTCTCTTTTGTGGGGGTGGGGAAGCAAGGATTTTTTTGTTATCAATTTCAAAGTTCAGAAAAATGTTAATTTAAAATGGTCTGATGATCTATCTGTCGACAATTTATAAGTTGTTTTGACGATCTGTTTGTTGATGTTTGTTATTTATACGTTTATGTTTTCAGGCCAGCCTCAGGTATCAATATTCCTGTTCCTATGGGTGGTCGGGGACCACCAAATGCATGGCAGCCTATGAGCCCGCAAAATCTAGGCCCATCTCCAAGCGTTGGTGTCCATGGGTTTGGCAATCAGTTTCCTCCTAGGTCTGGTGACACAGCAATTTCTGCGACTCCTGTAAGTGGAAAATATCTAATTTTGTTCACTTCTTCTTAAAACATCTGACATCCCTGTGAAGAAGAATTGAAACAAAAAAAATTACTCCCTTCGTCCCTTTATTAAGAACCTATTTGGGTTTTTTCACGGGAATTAAGAAAGTTGGTGAAAGTACATAAGTGCATGTGGAGTTAGAGAGAGAGAGAAAAAAAGTGGTTGGGAATAGTTGAAGAGAGGGAGAGAGAAAGTGTTGGGAATTGATGTAAAAGTACAAAATAGAGATGACAACTCATCAAAAAGTGGAGAATATTCTCATATAGTACAACCTTAAAATAGTAATAGGTTCTTAATTTTGGGCTCCTCAAAAAGGAATACGGGTTCTTAATAAAAGGACGGAGGGAGTATTTCAAGGCCTGGGATATATGTGAAGTATTATCACGTATATATACTTCTCAGAAAAATAGGTGGACGTGGAGCATCTAGCTTCACTGTAGTATGTTGTTAAAGTTGAAATCAGAGAAAATATATGTGGTTGAACTATGCTAGTTACATAAATCGTTTGATATACTCAGTTACCATCATACCCCTCTTACCCCACTATATCTACACCTTTTTACCTCTCTTACTACATATTTTAGCATGAGGGTTTTGCTACAATGTATTGCCAATCTTTCCCTCTCTCTCTCTTTTTTTTTTTTTTTTTTTTTTAAATAGCAATAACTCGAGTAGTATGAACTGTGAATTAGTCACTTATTTTGCCCCAAATGCTAGGGTTCTCATTTTGGTCCTGGAGGCAGGCTCACAGAAGCTTCCATTGGAGGAACTGTTCCTGCTGCTTCAACATCTCCACAGGTAAGTCTTTTTTCTATGTAAGTGTGTCCATTGTGTTCCTTTTTTTCTCTACGCTTTCATGTGCTATTAGTAACTTTTAAACGTTGGTTGTAGAATTTCAAACAATCTTTTTCACAAGTGCCTCCAAGTGGCCAGCAAATATCACCTTTGCAGAAGCCCCTTGAGTCACCTCAGCACATCCCGACTCCCTTACAACTACATCAAGGTGCAGGAACATATAATCAGGCACCTGTTTCTCAAGCTTCTGTGAGGCCACATTATCCCCAAGCTGGTGTTCAAGCCCCATACAGCCAACCATATCCATTGCAACAGCTTCATGGTTCAACTGGCAGTATGCCTACTCAGTTTCAAGCGCAGCAGAGTGCCACAACACCTATGACCATACAACCCCGACCTAATGCTGCATCTACAAACACAAATTCACAGCTGCCTACTTCAACACCACAGAAACCGCTTCCTTATCAACAATCTCCATCTCAGATAACACAGATGTTATCACAACAGCGACAGAATCTGCAAGCTAGCTTTCAGTCATCTCAGCTGGCATTCTCTCAACTTCAACAACAGGTTCAAATGATGCAACCATCAATGCATAACCAACCAGTACAGCAGAATTTTCAGGCTTCCAGGCAGCAGGTGGGCAAAAGACAATTCTGCAAGTGCATTTTTCTTATTTGCTTGTTTGTTTTAACAATTTGATACTATGCTATACTTCTATGGATTTTTGTATGATTTTCTTAGCTGTATGATAATTTTTTTCCATGAAAGAATTGTAGTTCTAGGGGTTTGTTTCTGGACTTACTTGGTAATATATCATGTTTTCACCTCTCGTCTTTGCAGACAAGTGATATTGTGTGTTTGTGTGTGTGTGTGTGTTTGTGTGTGTGTGTGTGTGTGTGTGTGTGTGTTGTGTTGTGTTGTGTGTGTGCATCCGTGCAAGCATACCCACCTGTATGGATTCATGTACTGACTTTATGGTTTGTAAAGGTTATCTGTTCAGGGATTGTCGTGTTTGGATTCATTTACTGAAATTGTGGTTTGTAAATGTTGACTGTACAGGGATTGTCATGTAGATAAATTTATACTACGGTATTTTAATTGATCTTAATTGCTTATCTTACCATAATCTTTGTCTTGTGAGCTTTATTTTCTGTGCTTGGTTGTCATGCACTGAGTAGTTATTAGTCTTTTCATACTCTAATAAGCAATGCCCTTTTGTTTAGTCACAATGGGCTGGTGCCACACCAACAACAGCTTCCAGTACACCTGCTGTCCCACCACCCTCTGACACACCTTCCACATCTTCTACACCTGTTGCAAGTGCTGCTGCTAGACCAGCTCCAGTTAAATGTAACTGGACAGAGCATACCTCTCCTGATGGGTACAAATATTATTATAACAGTATAACTGGTGAAAGCAGGGTAAGATGGTATTTCTTTCACTTCTTAGATTTGTTGTCTTACTTTTTCTTTCATTTAAGTTAACATGTGAAATTGTACATTCAAAATATGTAGTGGGTGAAACCCGAGGAATTGGCGTTATATGAGCAGCAACAGCAGAAGCCAACTGCTCTAACACCATCTAACCAGCCAAGCCTGCAGGCTGTTCCAAATCAGCAGGCAACTCAGTCACAACCACCGCAGTTTCAGACACAATTTCGCAACACTGAGCAGTTACAGAATCCGCCTTTGTCATCAATGGTTAGTCATCGTCCATGTTTTCTATTATAAATGCTTATTTTACAATTTACTATGCTTTTGCTCACTTTTGTTTGTTGTCTTGTTTTCTTTATGATTATAGTACCAGGCTCCGCGAGGTATGGGCAACGTTATGGCTCAGGTAGGTTGCTTAATTTACTGTTTAAGCATTTCAATTTCGTACTCTCCTTTTTCAGGCTTCTTGTCAGTATAAAGGGTGGTATAACTTGGCTTATCCTGGGCACTGTCTGACATATTTGTCCCGATTCTAATCTATGCTACAACCCTTTATTGTATAACTTCAAATCATGCACTTGTTTTCAAAGGCAGCTCATTTATATCTTTTCTTTCTTTTTTCCCCCGCTCCTAGCCTTTATCGGTAAATTATGGACTCTTGTTACAGGCTTACAACAAAAAAAAAAAAAAAAAAACCCAAACTATTAATTAAACCAACAATATCAATAGCTATGTTTCGAAATTTCACCTTTGCCTTGTCTGGGTTTTTAATTGCCATCATTGCAGTCTGATTGCCAATTCTTATCTCGACCCTGTTTCCTCGGCATGTCACATCAGAGTGTCCAAGCCTTATTGCTGACATTTCTGCTTGTGATGCTGATCTTGCCTTGATTCTGGTGCTTCCATTACTGACTACTTTGGTTGTTCTGTATTACTACACTATATGCAGCAGCTTCCCCTATGCCTCAAGTCTTTGCCTTTTGCTTCCAGGCTCTGTCTGCTCCTCGATGATTGGCTTAGAACCATAAGACTCTCTTTACCCAAAATGTACATCTATTTTGTGTAAAGCTTGTACTTATGGCTGTTAGTGATCGGGCTATCTGGGTGATTTGGAGGGTTAAATCTTGATTAGTTTATCAGGTTCTTTTACAAGTCGTCTGTGTTTATAATCTTAACTCTTTAGGAACTTCATATATTGAAAAGATGACAGAGAACATAGCATTATGTTAATTTGAAGAATTGTGATTAGAATTTGCAGTATTAATATGGTAGGGATTAGGGTGTTTGTGGAACTTGGTTTTGTAACCTATTCTGGGTAAAATTTATTTACGAAAGGGTATAGATAAGGAGTGGGTAGCAATAATGGACGTAGAGGGAGGTCATCCTATGCAGTATCACCAGCTTTTGAATCCTCTGAAATGCATGTACTGTATTCTTGTCTAATTAATACTCCTGCTGCTCTTTTAATGTTCTTCCTTCTCAGACTTTTTGTCACGCGAAAAAAAAAACTCCTTGTAGGAAGAACAAAAATAACAGATGGATTTTTCTTTTTTGTCCGTATAAAGATATAATAGGGCAACGTTTTTTTTTTATTTATTTTTTTGAAAGGAGGGCAACATTTTATTTGGTGTTTTAAGGATTAAGAGTTGATATACTACAACTATTGTTCATTATATCAAATTTTATGTCTTAACAATGTAAGTGCAAGTTTTGTTTTTTGTCAAGGTTATCACTTAATATGACATGTTTCAAAGCACAACCTGTTAAATTTAGGAAGTGTATAATATATTAATATTTTTAGGGTGGCTCAACTTTTCATGTATTTACTTTGTCCCATCTGAGGTCTTATTTTCCTTCTCATTAATTGTTACTGAGATATATAAGGCCTAACATCCGCGATTGTGAATGCAAGTCTGCATGTGTGTGTATATTAAATAATTGTAAGGGGTTGATATACTGTGCTTTATTTTGTAGGAGGCTTCTTATCCACAATTACAGGCACCTGCTAATTTAGCCAATGCTCGCTTCCAACAAGTACTTCCTAGCTCTCTTGTGTCTTGTAGTCTCTGCTTTAAATAAAGTTAGTGTCTTTTAGAGTTAGTTTTTAATCTTATGGGTCATTTATTGCAGGGCCCACAGGCTGCACAGGAATGGAATTGGAAGAGCAACTCTGGTGGTCAGTCAAAGTATTTCATTTTCGCTTGGACATTCAAAATAACTCCCCCCATCACCCCCACCCCCCTCCCCACTGAGTAAAATAGTGCTGATTTTCTCATCTTGTTTTTTGGCATACCTGTAGGAACCTGAATTCATAATCCAGCTCTGCATCTGAGTGATGGTCTAATTAAGGATTGGGTCAATGGAATCCATGACGTTTTGGAGCCAATGTATCATCAGTTACAAATACCTGGGCGCTGTGTATGTAATGTAAATGTTGGGTATTTTGCTCTCGTCCTGATAATTTTATCAGCCAAAGTTAGTTTACTGTCTACAGTAGGTCTCCTGATCGCAGCATTGTTATTGCTTCTATTATTGAGGCATTCTAGGTGGAGCTTTGATGGTGTAGTATGTAGTAACTTATTCATCCCCGCTATCATTTTGGTAACTGACTAGAGTCATGAGAGTAGGTGCTCTAATCCCAACTTGGAGTGGGAAGTTGCCAAAGTAATAGCATAGATATGTACCATATATTTATTGATAATCACTCGTACCAGGGAAAATAAAGAAAAATGATAAGTGTACACCAATCTTTCAATAACATCATCATTATATTATAAACTACTCTCTCTGTCCCTTTTAAATTTAAACACACCTAGAATTTATAACATTAAAATTTTGAAATGTATTGAAAGTTGACTAACAAGATCTCTTGATATTGTTTGAGGTTTGTAATTTGTGTTGGTGAGTTTTGTGATCAAAGTTTTCAGAAAGTGACCATAAAAGTCAAGGCATAATTAGGAACGGATAGTATATGAATTGTGTCCGGAATTGGGCGGTGTTAGTGTGTTGGTAAAGAGTGGCATGGAGCTTATTTACGTGCTACTTTAAAAGAGTATACTACCTTCGGTCCAAATTATTCGCAACTTTGAAATATTTTATATCTCACAAGTAATACCCCAAAGTTGCGAGTAATTTGGACCGGAGGTAGTATTTTTACTAAGTTTAAAGTATTCATTTTGATCTTTGCTACAACACACTTTGTCCTGACTTGTGGGTTGTCTGATCACCTTAAGGTTTAGTTTCGTTCAACTTATTTTCGTGAAATTAATTTATTTGAGATTGTCTGAAAATTTTGATCCTATAAATTATTCACTTGTCAATTTGTCATGTAGATCAGTCCAATTCAATCTTCCTAACTAAAATGACAAAACTCTACTATTACTTGATTTGCATCTAACCCAAAACAGAATTTGCACACAATTTAAAGAGCAGTGCGCAATGTTTAGGATAGTTTTTATGGATTTCTATTTCAGATGATTTTCAAATCAGAGTTCACCAACTTCTTAGCCATACATAGTACACGATTACATTTAACACATAAATTAGAAAATTCCAAACAGCAACACTTAGCAGTTCACACAATAGTATAAATTAAAATACTCCACCAACTACTTGTTTATGCATCATCAGTTAATAACACGGCAATTACGACGAATTTCACCACTCTCAGTAAGAACTCCTATGCTTCCCATCTTGAGCATTGCAGCAATGAAGTCCTCAAAGAATGCACCTTCATCCTCGGCATATGATCGGACAATCTCACCTGTTTGATCAATATCGCCGCCTACAAGGACTTGATCAGAGGGCAGTAATCCTTCTCCGGATAAAAGGTTAACATAGTATTGATTATCAAATGTAGCTGGAGTTACTAGGTCTAAGTCAGCTAGAATATTGCTGTTGCTGTTAGATTGTAAGCAAAGCTGCTGCAATGATTGCAAGAAATCAACATTGATGTCCCCTCTGCTGGTTTGAAGCCGAGAATTGAAGGATGAACACCGAGCTTTACCAAGAGTATGAGCACCTTAAAAAAAATGTCATTTTAAAATTTTAGTTCATGACTATACAGCTATACAAGTATACATTGTTTTCCTAACTTTTTCAGCTGCAATCTATTATACACTTGGGTGTACTTAGAACAGATGGAAATAAAGTAAAAGTCTAACCATTTGGAATTGAAATGAACATCAATATCGTCTTACATCTGAGTGCATGCAAGAAGTTGCAACTTTTTCGCCATTATTAAATTAATTTTATGTAAATTAACTTGCAACAAAATAATGTGTGCATAAATAAATTGCAAGCCAAACTTAAAGCATATTTTACCTGAGAGAGCTACCATGTCAGAGAGACTTAAGCCCACATTTTGAAACATTTTTACCAAGGTTTGGGCTGTTGAATTTGGGCCTGGAATGTTGGTATTTGCTGCTGATTTACTAGCACTTAAACTGTCCCTCCTTCCTGTCTGGACCTCCCACCCAGGCCCATTAGACTATAAAAATATTATCAGACAAAGCTCAGTAGCCTTTAAAAAAAATATTTAATTTTTATTCATGAAAATAAAACTCAACCAAGAAATTACCATAAGAACGGAATCTCTAGCCGCAACAGCTAAAATATCTGCACAAGAAACAACTCCAGGGCAATTAGACTCCAATTCCGATTTAATGGAATCAATCACTTCAAAGCCTCTTAGAGAATTTAAGTTCGGTGCAGCGGTTTTCTCTCCAACAAAGTTACCAGTGTCATCTAACAATACCGAACCATCACATCCCTACAAATACAAAGAAAAATCAAATTATCTATATACTATTGTAACATTAAAACAAATTTGTATAGGGCTTCATGTTAATCTATGCATTCAACAAAACAGTCCCAATTAACTTTTGAGGTAAAACCTTTGATATAATTACCATTAGTTATATCTTATTCCATTTGAATTATTAAGTAAAATAATATACGTGCAATAATTGCTTTAGGATTAATCTCATCGAGTACAATATTATTTTTTAACGACAATTTTTTTATTATTATAAACCATTTGATTAAGTTTGACCTCTTTGGCAAACAAAGTCATACACTCATACATAAGTTCATTAAAGTCATACTCAGTTTATTAACTCTAAATTAACGGGAATACTTAGTTACATTAAAATTTCTTCTATTGTAACATGTTATTTTGCAACAAGTTTAATAGTAAGAGTTAGACTAGAAAGATAGAGATGATGCTTACATTAACAAAACAGTCATGAAAATGGAGGCGAAGCAAAGAAGCAGCCATTCTAGGATCATTAAGCACAGCATTTTCGACCCACGAAAATATTATTGATTCAGCATCAGGGCAGCTATCTTGATACGCATCAACTCGCAGTACACCACTTGGAGAAGATCCTGAATAGGCTACATTGCCATCTTCAAGACATGTTTTATTCAAGGCTTTCGGCGGTCTTGCTGCATGAGCAACAACTACTAGTAGTAGTAACTCTAGCACCAAAACATTGAACACGCTCATTTTCGAACACATGATGATTGCTGGCTAAAGTAGCTTAAATCGATGATAGATTAGTATGCAAGTGATGATCTATTTATAGTGATGTAGTGAACGTAAGAAGGTGGAATAGTGGTTAGAATTACAGTGGAAATAGTCAATTAAAAGAAGAGGTGACATTGTAAGTGATTGAGTGAGTATAGAAACAAAGAAAACCTAACATGTGAATGTTAGCTACTATGCAGTCATCATTTTGAAGCATTTCATCTTCTCAACGTAGGAAGTTATGTATGCATTGTAAGTATATCTTCTCAATTTTAACTACTACGACGTACATTTCATTATTGAGATTGCTGCTTGTTTCGCTCGTTTATGTACGTTCCATTTAGAATCTTTCGTGTGAGGAGATGGAAACATTGATCTTTATAAGTAAATAAACATCCTAGCAAACAAAAAGAAACAGCGAGCGAGAGTACTCCAATTCGAAAAGTTGTGTACACACTGAGAAAACATATTGGATTACTTAAGCTACCCAAGCTAAGGAAAGTGTTTTCCTCTAGCGTATATTATTATGTCATAATTAGAGTTGTCAAAAGTTGATCCGACCCGAAATACCGACTCAAACCCGATTAATAACCGACCCATCTAAACCCGAAAGAATGGTGACCCAAACCCGACCTGAAACCAACCCTAGACCTGAGTTGACCCGATTATGTGAGATTCGAACCCGAACATGATCTGACCTGGAGATGACCCGACCCGAATGTAACCTGTAAAAAATTGACCTGAACCGAACCCGACCTAAACCGAAATTGACCCAAACCCGTTTTAACACGTCAAAACCCGAATTTAACCTGACTTGAATTCAACCCGACTGGTTGTCCTAACCCGATCCGAATTTAATCCAACCTATTACAAACCCGACCCGAAATCAACCCGACTTGTTATTGACCTGAACCAAATTCAACGCGACTTGTTATTGACTCGACCCGAAAATTCAACCCGATCTGATACTAACCCGACTCGAAATCAACACGACTTGTTATTGACCCGACCTACATTTAACCCAAATTCTTCCTGACCCGATTTCAAATCACCTTAAATGCAATTTAGACCACCTTATTATTGTTGATCAAAGCATTTTGTCTAAGGAGACCAAGTTGGTCCAGTGCAGCAAAAAAAAGGAGAATCATCTTCAAATTTAAGAGTTAAATATAGTATATATTTGTTGTATGGTCAAAGAGGATAATTATTTCTTCCTAATTTATAAACTATAGTTCCCTAGCATATATTGTCATACATATTAGAGTCAAAGGAAATAATTAGCTTCATAAAAATGATAATTATCTACTACCTCCGGTCCAAATTACTCGTAACTTTGGGGTATTATTTGTGAGATATAAAATATTCCAAAGTTGCGAGTAATTTGGACCGGAGGTAGTATTTATAGTTACTTGAACCCGAATATGACTTGACTTGGAAATGACCCGACCTGATTGTAACCTGCAAATTATTGACTTGAACATAACCCAACTTGACTCCGAGAATGACCCGACTTGGAAATTAAATGACCAATCTTATTATAACCCGCAAATTATAGACTTGAATCGAAGCCAACTTGAACCCGAGAATGACCCGACTTGAAAATGACCCAACCTGATTATGACCCACAAATTATTGACTTGAACCGAACCCGACTCAAACCCAAGAATGACCTGACCTGATTCCAACCCACAAATTATCGACTTGAACCGAACCCGAGAATTACCCTAACCCGTTTTCATCCATGAAAATCCGAATTAAACCCGACATACTGTTCACCCGACCCAAATATAACCCGACCTTAACCTGACCTAAACCCGATAAGAAGTATGACCCGACGTGACCATACTCAAGCATGACCCAACCCAAACCCGACTCGCATAGATTATGGAATTAATTCAAATTGACCCAATCAACCCAAATTGAACCGACCCAAACCCGACCCGTTTACCCGAATTGACAGCTCTACCTGAAACCTCCAAAATTTCTCAAAAAGCGTGGATATAAGCCTTCAATTTTAGAATTTTTTTGACTTTTTTTCACCCGGAAATAAAAATTGACGAAATGTTTACTACAATCCCAAATATCCTCCGGGAGTCAAATTGGCTGGGTGGAACCATCCAATTTGCCTTTAAACGACCTATTTACCGGTTTACAACTTGCATCGATTTCATTAACTCAAGCTTACAACGAACATTTATGTCAACAATTAATTATCATATATGGATCCAAACGACATTATATGACTCTGAGATGTACCCCCTAAAATCTCAATGCTTTTCAACACCGACCCCGAAACATTCGAAATTTCTCAAAAAGCGTGGATAATTAGCCTTTAATTTTGGAATTTTTGACTTTTTTACTCGGATATAGAAATTGACAAAATGTTTACCGTGGACCCAAATACACTCCGGGAGTCCAATTGGGTGGGTTGAACTATCCAATTTGCCTTTAAACGACCAATTTAATTGCCGGTTTACATCTTGCACGGATTTCATTAACTCAAGCCTATTACGAACATTTATGACCACAAATAGTGATCATATATGGTTCCAAACGACATTATATGACCTCGAGATGTATACTCTAGAAGCTCAAGGCTTTTTGATACCGGGCTCTGAAACCTCAAAAATTTCTCAAAAAGCGTGGATATTAACCTTTAAATTTGAAATTTTTATACTTTTTTTCGCCCGAAAATAATAATTGCCAAAATATTTACCATGGTCCCTAATAACCTTCGAGAGTCCAATTGGGTGGATGAAACTATCCAATTTGCTGTTAAACGACCTATTTACCGGCTTATAACTTGCACAGATTTCATTAACTCAAGCCTACCACGAACATTTAAGACAACAAAAAATGATCATATTTGGTTCCAAATGAGACCCCAGTTATATCCCCTAGAATTTCATGACTTTTCGACACCGGGCCCCGAATCCTCATAAATTTCTCAAAAAACGTGGTTATTAGCCTTCAATTTTGAATTTTTTGACTTTTATTTCGCCTGAAAATAAAAATTGCCAAAATGTTAACCATGGACCCTAATGCCACAGGGAGTCCCATTGGGTGGGTGGAACTATCCAATTTGCCTTTAAACGACCAATATATCGGTTTACAACTTGCACCGTTTTCATTAAATCTAGCCTACCACGAACATTTATGACAACATATAATGATCATATATAGTTCCAAACATCATTATATGACCCCGAGATGTATCCTCTAAAATTTCCAGACTTTTCTACACCGCGCCCCAAAACTTCCAAAATTTCTTAAAAACCGTGGATATTAGTCTTCAATTTTGGAATTTTTTTACTTTTTTCGCCAGAAAATAAAAATTGCCGAAACGTTTACCATGGTCCCTAATACCCTCTGGGAGTCTAATTGGGTTGGTGGAACCATCCAATTTGCCTTTAAACGACCAATTTAATTACTAGTTTACAACTTGCACGGATTTCATTAACTCAAGCCTATTACGAACATTTATGACAACATATAATGATAATATATGGATCTCATCGGCATTATATGATCCGGATATGTATTCCCTAGAATATTAAAGCTTTTGGATACCAGACCCTGAATACTCCAAAATATCTCAAAAAACCTGTATATTAGCCTTCAATTTTAAATTTTTTTGACTTTTTTCACTTGAAAATAAAAATTGCAAAAATGTTTACCATGGTCCCTAATGCCATCCGGGAGTCCCATTGGGCGGGTGGAATCATCCAATTTGCCTTTAAACAACCAATTTACCGGTTTACAACTTGCACCGATTTTATGAACTCAAGTCTACCACGAACATTTATGACATCATATAATGATCATATATGTTTCCAAACAGCATTATATGACCCCGAGATATATCCTCTAAAATTTCAAGACTTTTCGACACCCGGCCCTAAAACCTCAAAAATTTCTCAAAAAGCGTGGATATAGTCTTCTATTATGAAATTTTTTGACTTTTTTTGGCCCGGAAATAAAAATTGCCGAAATGTTTACCATGGTCCCTAATACTATCCCGGAGTCCAATTAGGTTGGTGGAACCATCTAATTTGCCTTTAAACGGCCAATTTAATTGCCGGTTTACTACTTGCACGGATTTCATTAACTCAAGCCTATTACTAACATTTATGACACCATATAATGATCATATATATTTCTTAATGGCATTATATGACCACGAGATGTATTCCCTAGAATATCAAGGCTTTAGGATACCGGACCCATGATCCTCCAAAATTTCTCAAAAAGCGTGGATATTATCCTTCAATTTTGAATTTTATGACTTTTTTTCGCCATAAAATAAAAATTGCCGAAACGTTTACCATGGTCCCCAATGCCATCCGGGAGTCTCATTGGGTGGGTGGAACCATACAATTTGCCTTTAAACGACCAATTTACCAGTTTACAGATTGCACCGATTTCATGAACTCAAGCCTACCACGAACATTTATGACATCATATAATGATCATAGATGTTTCCAAACAGCATTATATGACCCCGAGATGTATCCTCTAAAATATCAAGACTTTTCAACACCGAGCCCAAAACTTCCAAAATTTCTCAAAAAGCGTGAATATTAGTCTTCAATTTTGGAATTTTTGACTTTTTTTCTCTTGAAAATAAAAATTGCCGAAATGTTTACCATGGTCCCGTATGTCCTCCGGGAGTCCAATTGGGTTGGTAGAACCATCCAATTTGCCAAAAAAAGGCCTATTAAATTACCGGTTTACAACCTGCACGGATATCATTAACTCAAGCCTATTACGAACATTTATGACAACATATAATTATCATATATGGTTCTTAACGGCATTATATGACCTCGAGATGTATTCTCTAGAAACTCAAGGATTTTTTTATACCGGGCCCCAAAACCTCAAAATTTTCTCAAAAAGCATGAATATTAGCCTTTAAATTTGGAATTTTTATACTTTTTTTTTACCCGAAATAAATAATTTCCGAAATATTCACCATGGTCCCTAAAAACTTCGGGAATCCAATTGGGTGGGTGAAACTATCCAATTTTCCTTTAAACTGCCTATTTAACGGCCTTTAACTTGCACCGATTTCATTAAATCAAGCCTACTACGAACATTTATGACAACAACAAATGATCATACATGGTTCCAAATGGCATTAAATGACCCAAGATATATCCCCTTTAATTTCAAGATTTTTCGACACCGGGCCCCGAATCCTCAAAAATTTCCCAAAAAACGTGGTTATTAGCCTCCAATTTTGAATTTTTTGACTTTATTTTGCCAGGAAATAAAAATTTCCGAAATGTTTACCATGGTCTCTAATGTCATCCAAGAGTCCCATTGGGTGGGTGGAACCATCCAATTTGCCTTTAAACGACCAATTTACTGGTTTACAACTTGCACTGATTTCATTAAATCTAGCCTACCACGAAAATTATGACGACTAATAATGATCATATATGGTTCCAAACAACATTATATGACCCCGAGAAGTATCCTCTAAAATATCAAGACTTTTCAACACCGGGCCCTAAATCATCTAAAATTTCTCAAAAAGCGTGGATATTAGTATTCAATTTTGGAATTTTTTGACCTTTTTTCACTTGAAAATAAAAATTGATGAAATGTTTACAATGGTCCCTAATACCCTCTAGGAGTCCAATTGGGTTGGTAGAACCATCCAATTTGCCTTTAAAATGCCTATTTATAACCGATTTACAACCCGCACGGATTTCAATAACTCAAGCCTATTACGAACATTTACGACAGCATATAATGACCATATATGGTTCTCAACGGCATTTAATGACCCCGAGAAGTATTCTCTAGAAGTTCAAGGCATTTTGATACCAGACCCCAAAATCTCAAAAATTTCTAAAAAAGCGTGGATAATAGCCTTTATATTTGGAATTTTTATACTTTTTTTTTTTACCCGGAATTGATAATTGCAGAAATATTTACCATGGTCCCTAATAACCTTCGGGACTCCAATTGGGTTGGTGGAACTATCCAATTTGCCTTTAAACGACCTATTTACCGGCTTATAACTTGCACTGATTTCATTAACTCAAGCTTACCATGAACATTTATGACAACAAAAAATGATCATATATGGATCCAAACGGCATTAAATGACCCGCGATATATCCCCTATAATTTCCAGATTTTTCGACACCAAGCCCCAATCCTCCGAAATTTCACAACAAACGTGGATATTAGCTTAGCCTTCAATTTTGAATTTTTTGACTTTTATTTTTCCCGGAAATAAAAATTGCCAAAAATATTTACCATGTTCCCTAACGCCATTCGGGAGTCCCATTAGGTGGGTGGAACCATCCAATTTGCCTTTAAACGATCAATTTACCGGTTTACAACTTGCACCGATTTCATTAAATCAAGCCTACCACAAACATTTATAAGAACAAATTATGATCATATATGATTCCAAACAACATTATATGACCTCGAGAAGTATCCTCTAAAATTTCAAGACTTTTCGACAATGGGCCCCAAAACCTCCAAAATTTCTCAAAAACCGTGGATATTAGTCTTCAATTTTGGAATTTTTTTTATTTTTCTTCGCTTGGAAATAAAAATTGCCAAAATGTTTATCATGGTCCCTAATACCCTTCGGGAGTGTAATTAGGTTGGTGGAACCATCCAATTTGCCTTTAAACAACCAATTTAATTATTGATTTACAACTTGCACGGATTTCATCAACTCAAGCCTATTTCGAACATTTATGACAACATATAATGATCATGTATGGTTCTCAACGACATTATATGACTTCGAGATGTATTCTCTAGAATATTAAGATTTTTTGATACCGGGCCTTGAATCCTCCAAAATTTCTCAAAAAGCGTGGATATTAGCCTTCAATTTTGAATTTATTGAATTTTTTTCGCCTGAAATTAAAAATTGCCGAAATGTTTACCTTGGTCATTAGTTCCATCCAGGAGTCCCATTGGATGGGTGGAACCATCCAATTTGCCTTTAAACGACCAATTTACCGGTTTACAACTTGCACCGATTTCATTAACTGAAGCCTACCACGAACATTTATGAGATCATATAACGATCATATATGGTTCCAAACAGCATTATATGACCTCGAGAAATATCCTCTAAAATTTCAAAACTTTTCGACATCGGGCCCCGAAACCTCCAAAATCTCTCAAAAAGCGTGGATATTAGTCTTCAATTTTGTAATTTTTTGACTTTTTTTCGCACGGAAACAAAAATTGCCAAAATTTTTACTATGGTACTTAATTCCATCCGGGAGTCCCATTGGGTGGGTGGAACCATCCAATTTGCCTTTAAACGACCAATTTACCGGTTTACAACTTGCACCGATTTCATTAACTCAAGCATACCATGAAATAAATGACATCATATAATGATCATATATGGTTCCAAAAAGCATAATATGACCCCGAGAAGTATCCTCTGAAATTTCAAGACTTTTCGACATTAGGCCCCGAAACCTTCCAAAACTCTCAAAAAGCGTGGATATTAGTATTCAATTATGGAATTTTTTGACTTTTTTTCACACGGAAATAAAAATTGCGGAAATGTTTACTATGGTCCATAATTCCATCCGGGAGTCCCATTGGGTGGGTGGAACCATATAATTTGCCTATAAAGGACCAATTTACCGGTTTACAAATTGCACCGATTTCATTAACTCAAGCCTACCACGAACATTTATGACATCATATAATGATCATATATGGTTCCAAACAGCATTATATGACCCCGAGATGTATCCTCTAAAATTTCAAAACTTTTCGACACCGGGCCCCAAAACCTCCAAAATTTCTCAAAAAGCGTGGATATTAGTCTTCAATTTTGGAATTTTTATACTACCTCCGTTTCTTATTAGTTGCAACTTTGGGGTATTATTTGTGAGATATAAAATATTCCAAAATTACAACTAATACGAAACAGAGGTAGTACTTTTTTTTATCCCGAAAATATTATTTGCCAAAACATTTACAACGTTCCCTAATAACCTTCAGGAGTCCTATTGGATGGATGAAACTAACCAATTTGCCTTTAAACGGCCTATTTACCGGCTTATAACTTGCACAGATTTCATTAACTCAAGCCTACCGCGAACATTTAAGACAACAAAAAATGATCATATATGGTTCCAAACGGCATTAAATTACCCGAGTTATATCCCCTAGAATTTCTAGACTTTTCGACACCGTGCCTTAAATCCTACAAACTTTTCTTAAAAAACGTGGTTATTAGCATTCAATTTTGAATTTTTTAACTTTTAATTCGCCCGAAAATAAGAATTTCCAAAATGTTTACCATGGTACCTAATGCCATCCGATCCGGGAGTCCCATTGGGTTGGTGGAATCATCCAATTTGCCTTTAAACAACCAATTTAATTATCGGTTTACAACTTGCACGGATTTCATTAACTCAAGCCTATTACGAACATATATGACAACATATAATGATCATATATGGATCTTATCGGCATTATATGAACCGGAGATGTATTCCCTAGAATCTCAAGAGTTTTGGATACCGGGCCCCGAATCCTAAAAAAAATTTCAAAAAGCGTGAATATTAGCCTTCAATATTGATTTTTTTGACTTTTTTTTCGCCCGAAAATAAAAGTTGCCGAAATGTTTACCATCCGGGAGTCTCATTGGGTAGGTGGAACCATCCAATTTGCCTTAAAACGACCAATTTATTGGTTTACAACTTGCACCGATTTCATGAAATCAAACCTACCACGAACATTTATGACATCAAATAATGATCATAAATGGTTCCAAACAGTATTATATGACCCCATGATGTAACGTCTAAAATTTTATGACTTACTGACACTGGGCCCCGAAACCTACAAAATTTCTCGAAAAGCATGGATATTAGTCTTTAAGTTTGGAATTTTATAACTTTTTTTTCGCCTGGAAATAAAATTTGACGAAATGTTTACCATGATCCCTAATACCCTCTGTGAATCTAATTGGGTTGTTTGAACCATCCAATTAGCCTTTAACTTGCCAATTTAATTACCGGTTTACAACTTGCACGGAGTTCATTAACTCAAGCCTAGTACGAACATTTATGACAACATATAATGATCATATATGATTCTAACCGGCATTATATGACCCCGAGATGTATTCCCTTGAATGTCTAGGCTTTTGGATACCGGGCCCTGAATCCTAAAAAATTTCTCAAAAAGCGTGGATATTAGCCTTCAATTTTGAATTTTTTGACTTTTTTTTCGGTCGAAAATAAAAATTGCCGAAATGTTTACCAAGGTACCTAATGCCATCCGGAAGTCCCTTTAGGTATGTGGAACCATCCATTTTGTCTTCAAACGACCAATTTACCGGTCTACAACTTGCACCGATTTCATGAACTCAAGCTTATGACGAACATTTATAACATCATATAATAATCATATATGGTTCCAAACATTATTATATTACCCCTAGGTGTAACCACTAAAATTATATGACTTACTAACACCGAGCCTCAAAACCTACAAAATATCTAAAAAAGTGTGGATATTAGTCTTCGATTTTGGAATTTTTTGACTTTTTTTTGCCCGGAAATAAAAAATTTCGAAATGTTTACCATAGTCCCTAATATTCTTCGGGAGTCTAATTGGGTTGGTTGAACCATCCAATTTGCCTTTAAAAGACCAATTTAATAACCAGTTTACAACTTGCACGGATTTCACTAAATCAAGCGTATTACGAACATTTATGACAACATATAATGATTATATGTATGGATCTCATCGGCATTATATGACCCAGAGATGTATTCCCTAGAATCTCAAAACTTTTGGATACCTGGCCGTGAATCCTCAAAAAATTTCAAAAAGCGTGGATATTAACCTTCAATTTTGAATTTTTTGACTTTTTTTTGCCCGAAAATAAAAGTTGCCGAAATGTTTACCTTGGTCCCTAATACCATTCGGGAGTCTCAATGGGTGGGTTAAACCATCCAGTTTGCCTTAAAACGACCAATTTACCGGTTTACAACTTGCACCGATTTCATGAAATTAAACCTACAACGAACATTTATGACATCATATAATGATCATACATGGTTCCAACCAGCATTATATGACCCCGAGATGTAACCTCTAAAATTTTATGACTTACTTGCATTAGGTCCCAAAACCTACAAAATTTCTCAAAAAGCGTAGATATTAAGTCTTCAATTTAAGGATTTTTTTTTTTTGTTGAAAATAAAAATTGCCGAAATGTTTACCATCGTCCCTAATACCCTCCTGAAATCTAATTGGGTTAGTAGAACCATCTAATTTACCTATAAACGACCTATTTAATTGCCGGTTTACAAATCGCACGGATTTCATTAACTCGGTCCTATTTCGAACATTTATGACAATATATAATGATCATATATGGTTCTCAACGGAATTATATGACCCCGAGATGTATTCTCTAGAAGCTCAAGGCTTTTTGATACAGGGCCTCAAAACCTCAAAAATTTCTCAAAAAGCGTGGATATTAGCCTTTCAATTTGGAATTTTTATACTTTTTTTCTCCCGAAAATAATAATTGCCGAAATCTTTACCATGGACCCTAATAACATTCAGGAGTCCAATTGGGTGGGTGGAACTATCCAATTTGCCTTAAAACGGCCTATTTACCGGCATATAACTTGCATCGATTTTATTCACTCAAGCCTACCACAAAACCGAGAATTACCCTAACCCATTTTAATCCGTAAAAATCTGAATTAAACCCGACATACTGTACACCCAACCCAAATATAACCCGACCTTAACCTGACCTAAACCCGATAAGAAGTATGACCCGACGTGACCAGACTAAAGCATGACCTTACCCAAACCCGACTCGCATAGATTATGGAATTAATTCAAATTGACACAACCCGAATTGAATCGACCCAAACTCGACTCGTTTACCCAAATTGACAGCTCTACCTGAAACCTCCAAAATTTATCAAAAAGCGTGGATATTAGTCTTCAATATTGGAATTTTTTGACTTTTCTTCGCTTGGAAATAAAAATTGCCGAAATGTTTACTATGGTCCATAATTCCATCCGGGAGTCCCATTGGGTGGGTGGAACTATCCAATTTGCCTTTAAACGACCAATTTATCGGTTTACAACTTGCACCAATTTCATTTACTCAAGCCTACCATGAACATTTATGACATCATATAATCATCATATATTGTTCCAAACAATATTATATGACCCCGAGAAGTATCCTCTAAAATTTCAAAACTTTTCGACACCGGGCCTCGAAACCTCCAAAATTTCTCAAAAAGCGTGGATATTAGTCTTCAATTTTGGAATTTTTTTACTTTTCTTCGCTTGGAATTAAAAAATGCCGAAATATTTACCATGGTCACTAATACCCTTCGGGAGTCCAATTAGGTTGGTGGATCCTTCCAATTTGTCGTTAAACAACCAATTTAATTATCGATTTACATCTTGCACGGATTTCATTAACTCAAGCCTATTATGAACAATTATGACAACATATAATGATCATATATGGTTCTCAACGGCATTATATGACTTTGAGATGTATTCTCTAGAATATCAAGGCTTTTTGATACCGGGCCTTGAATCCTCCAAAATTGCTAAAAAAGCGTGGATATTAGCCTTCAATTATGAATTTTTTGACATTTTTTTCGCCCGCAATTAAAAATTTCCGAAATGTTTACCATGGTCCATAATTCCATCAAGGAGTCCCATTGGGTGGGTGAAACCATCCAATTTTCTTTTAAACGACCAATTTATCGGTTTACAACTTGCACCGATTTCAATAACTCATGCCTACCACGAACATTTAAGAGGTCATATAATGATCATATATGGTTCCAAACAGCATTATATGACTCCGAGAAGTATCCTCTAAATTTCAAGACTTTTTGACATCGAGCCCCGAAACCACCAAAATCTCTCAAAAAGTAGTGTGGATATTAGTCTTCAATTTTGGATAATTTTTGAATTTTTTTGGCACAGAAATAAAAATTGCCGAAATGTTTAATATGGTCCATAATTCCATTCGGGTGTCCCATTGGGTAGGTGAAACCATCCAATATGCCTTTCAACGACCAATTTACCAGTTTACAACTTGCACCGATTTCATTAACTCAAGAATAACACGAACATTCATGAGATCATATAATGATCATATATGGTTCCAAACAGCATAATATGACCCCAAGAAGTATCCTCTAAAATTTCAAGACTTTTCGACATTGGGCCCCGAAACCTCCAAAATCTCTCAAAAAGCGTGGATATCAGTCTTCAATTTAGGAATTTTTTGACTTTTTTTCGCACAGAAATAAAAATTGCCGAAATGTTTACTATGGTCCATAATTCCATCCGGGAG
The DNA here is from genome assembly GCF_948465745.1 of Chenopodium album. Taxonomy (NCBI): domain Eukaryota; kingdom Viridiplantae; phylum Streptophyta; class Magnoliopsida; order Caryophyllales; family Amaranthaceae; genus Chenopodium; species Chenopodium album. The sequence continues at coordinate 278,836 of NC_137838.1, forward strand.
TCCCATTGGGTGGGTGAAACCATCCAATTTACCTTTAAGCGACCTATTTACTGGTTTACGACTTGCACCGATTTCATTAACTCAAGACTACCACGAACATTTATGAGATCATATAATGATCATATATGGTTCCAAACAGCATTATATGACCCCGAGAAGTATCCTCTAATATTTCAAGACTTTTCGACATCGGTCCCCAAAACCTCCAAAATCTCTCAAAAGCGTGGATATTAGTCTTCAAATTTGGAAATTTTTTGACTTTTTTTCGCACGGAAATAAAAATTCTCGAAATGTATGGTCCATAATTTCATCCAGGAGTCCCATTGGGTGGGTGGAACCATCCAATTTGCCTTTAAGCGACCAATTTACCGGTTTACAACTTGCACCGATTTCATTTACTCAAGCCTACCACGAAAATTTATGACATCATATAATCATCATATGTTGTTCTAAACTACATTATATGACCCTGAGAAGTATCCTTTAAATTTCAAAACTTTTTTACACCGGGCCTCGAAACCTCCAAAATTTCTCAAACAGCGTGGATATTACTCTTTAATTTCGGAATTTTTTTACTTTTCTTGGCTTGGAAATAAAAATTGCCGAAATGTTTACCATGGTCCCTAAAACCCTCCAGGAGTCCAATTAGGTTTGTGGATCCTTCCAATTTGCCTTTAAACAACCAATTTATTTATCGATTTACATCTTGCACCGATTTCATTAACTCAAGCCTACCATGAACATTTATGACATCACATAATGATCATATATGGTTCCAAACAGCATTATATGACCCCGAGAAGTATCCTCTAAAAATTAATGACTATTCGACACCGGGCCCCGAAACCTCCAAAATTTCTCAAAAAGCGTGAATATTAGTCTTCAATTTTGGAATTTTTTTACTTTACTTTCCTTGGAAATAAAAATTGGCGAAATGTTTACAATGGTCCCTAATACCCTCCGGGAGTAGTCCAATTAGGTTGATGGAACCATGTAATTTGCCTTTAAACAACCAATTTAAATATAGATTTACAATTTGCACGGATTTCATTAACTCAAGCCTATTACGAACATTTATGACAACATATAATGATCATATATGGTTCTCAACGTCATTATATGACTTCGAGATGTATTCTCTAGAATATCAAGGCTTTTTTTATACCGGGCCTTGAATCCTCAAAAATTGCTAAAAAAGCGTGGGTATTAGCTTTCAATTTTGAATTTTTTGACTTATTTTTTCGCCCGCAATTCAAAATATCTGAAATGTTTACCATGGTCCATAATTCCATCCAGGAGTCCCATTGGGCGGAAGAAACCTTCCAATTTGCCTTTAAACGACCAATTTACCGGTTTACAACTTGCACCGATTTCATTAACTCAAGCCTACCACGAACATTTATTAGACCATATAATGATCATATATGGTTCCCAACATCATTATATGACCCCGAGAAGTATACTCTAATATTTAAAGACTTTTTGACATCGGGCCCCGAAACCACCAAAATCTCTCAAAAAGCATGGATATTAGTCTTCAATTTAGGAATTTTTTGACTTTTTTTCTCACGGAAATAAAAATTTCCGAAATGTTTACTATGGTCCATAATTCCATCCGGGAGTCCCATTGGGTAGGTGGAACCATCCAATTTGCCTTTAAACAACCAATTTACCGGTTTACATCTTGCACCGATTTCATTATCTCAAGCCAACCACGAACATTTATGAGATCATATAATGATCATATATGGTTCCAAACAGCATTATATGACCCCGAGAAATATCCTCTAATATTTTAAGACTTGTCGACATCGGGCCCCGAAACCTCCAAAATCTCTCAAAAAGCGTGGATATTAGTCTTCAATTTAGGAACTTTTTTACTGTTTTTCACACAGAAATAAAAATTGCCGAAATGTTTACTATCGTCCATAATTCCATCCGGGAGTCCCATTGGGTGGGTGGAACCATCCAATTTGTCTTTAAACGACTATTTTACCGGTTTACGACTTGCACCGATTTCATTAACTCAAGCCTACCATGAACATTTATGACATCATATAATGATCATATATGGTTCCAAACAGCATTATATGACCCCGAGAATTATCCTCTAAAATTTCAAGACTATTCGACACCGGGTCCCGAAACCTCCAAAATTTCTCAAAAATCGTGGATATTAGTCTTCAATTTTGGAATTTTTTGACTTTTCCTTTCTTGGAAATAAAAATTGCCGAAATATTTACAATGGTTCCTAATACCCTCCGGGAGTCCAATTAGGTTTGTGGAACCATCCAATTTGCCTTTAAACAACCAATTTAAACATCGATTTACAATTTGCACGGATTTCATTAACTCAAGCCTATTACGAACATTTATGACAACATATAATGATCATATATAGTTCTAAACGGCATTATATGACTTCGAGATGTATTCTCTAGAATATCAAGGCTTTTTGATACCGGGCCTTGAATCCTCCAAAATTGCTCAAAAAAGCATGGATATTAGCCTTCAATTTTGAATTTTTTGACTTTTTTTTTCGCCCGCAATTAAAAATTTCTGAAATGTTTACCATGGTCCATAATTCCATCCAGGAGTCCCATTGGGCGGGAGAACCATCCAATTTGCCTTTAAACGACCAATTTACCGGTTTACAACTTGCACCGATTTCATTAACTCAAGCCTACCACGAACATTTATTAGATCATATAATGATCATATATGGTTCCCAACATCATTATATGACCTCGAGAAGTATCCTATGATTTTTCAAGACTTTTTGACATCGGGCCCCAAAACCACTAAAATCTCTCAAAAAGCATGGATATTAGTCTTCAATTTAGGAATTTTTTGACTTTTTTTCGCACGGAAATAAAAATTTCCGAAATTTTTACTTTGGTCCATAATTTGATCCGGGAGTCCCATTGGGTAGGTGGAACCATCCAATTTCCTTTAAACAACCAATTTACCGGTTTACAACTTGCACCGATTTCATTAACTGAAGCCAACCACGAACATTTATGAGATCATATAATGATCATATATGGTTCCAAACAGCATTATATGACCCCCGAGAAATATCCTCTAATATTTTAAGACTTGTCGACATCGGGCCCCGAAACCTCCAAAATCTCTCAAAAAGCGTGGATATTAGTCTTCAATTTAGGAATTTTTTTTACTGTTTTTCACACGGAAATAAAAATTGCCGAAAAAGTTTACTATGGTCCATAATTCCATCCGGGAGTCCCATTGGGTGGGTGGAACCATCCAATTTGTCTTAAAGGACCATTTTACCGGTTTACAACTTGCGCCGATTTCATTAACTCAAGCCTACCATGAACATTTATGAAATCATATAATGATCATATATGGTTCCAAACAGAATTATATGACCCCGAGAAGTATCCTCTAAAATTTCAAAACTATTCGACACCGGGTCCCGAAACCTCCAATATTTCTCAAAAATCGTGGATATTAGTCTTCAATTTTGGAATTTTTTGACTTTTCTTTCCTAGGAAATAAAAATTGGCGAAATGTTTACAATGGTCCCTAATACCCTCCGGGAGTAGTCCAATTAGGTTGGTGGAACCATGTAATTTGCCTTTAAACAACCAATTTAAATATAGATTTACAATTTGCACGGATTTCATTAACTCAAGCCTATTACGAACATTTATGACAACATATAATGATCATATATGGTTCTCAACGTCATTATATGACTTCAAGATGTATTCTCTAGAATATCAAGGCTTTTTTTATACCGGACCTTGAATCCTCCAAAATTGCTAAAAAAGCGTTGATATTAGCTTTCAATTTTGAATTTTTTGACTTATTTTTTCGCCCGCAATTCAAAATATCTGAAATGTTTACCATGGTCCATAATTCCATCCAGGAGTCCCATTGAGCGGGAGAAACCTTCCAATTTGCCTTTAAACGACCAATTTACCGGTTTACAACTTGCACCGATTTCATTAACTCAAGCCTACCACGAACATTTATTAGATCATATAATGATCATATATGGTTCCAAACATCATTATATGACCCCGAGAAGTATACTCTAATATTTAAAGACTTTTTGACATCGGGCCCCGAAACCACCAAAATCTCTCAAAAAGCATGGATATTAGTCTTCAATTTAGGAATTTTTTGACTTTTTTTCTCACGGAAATAAAAATTTCCGAAATGTTTACTATGGTCCATAATTCCATCCGGGAGTCCCATTGGGTAGGTGGAACCATCCAATTTGCCTTTAAACAACCAATTTACCGGTTTACAACTTGCACCGATTTCATTATCTCAAGCCAACCACGAACATTTATGAGATCATATAATGATCATATATGGTTCCAAACAGCATTATATGACCCCGAGAAATATCCTCTAATATTTTAAGACTTGTCGACATCGGGCCCCGAAACCTCCAAAATCTCTCAAAAAGCGTGGATATTAGTCTTCAATTTAGGAACTTTTTTTTACTGTTTTTCACACAGAAATAAAAATTGCCGAAATGTTTACTATCGTCCATAATTCCATCCGGGAGTCCCATTGGGTGGGTGAAACCATCCAATTTACCTTTAAGCGACCTATTTACTGGTTTACGACTTGCACCGATTTCATTAACTCAAGACTACCACGAACATTTATGAGATCATATAATGATCATATATGGTTCCAAACAGCATTATATGACCCCGAGAAGTATCCTCTAAAATTTCAAGACTATTCGACACCGGGTCCCGAAACCTCCAATATTTCTCAAAAATCGTGGATATTAGTCTTCAATTTTGGATTTTTTTGACTTTTCTTTCCTAGGAAATAAAAATTGGCGAAATGTTTACAATGGTCCCTAATACTCTCCGGGAGTAGTCCAATTAGGTTGATGGAACCATCTAATTTGCCTTTAAACAACCAATTTAAATATCGATTTACAATTTGCACGGATTTCATTAACTCAAGCCTATTACGAACATTTATGACAACATATAATGATCATATATGGTTCTCAACGTCATTATATGACTTCGAGATGTATTCTCTAGAATATCAAGGCTTTTTTATACCGGGCCTTGAATCCTCCAAAATTGCTAAAAAACCATGGATATTAGCTTTCAATTTTGAATTTTTTGACTTTTTTTTTCGCCCGCAATTCAAAATTTCTGAAATGTTTACCATGGTCCATAATTCCATCCAGGAGTCCCATTGGGCGGGAGAAACCTTCCAATTTGCCTTTAAACGACCAATTTATCGGTTTACAACTTGCACCGATTTCATTAACTCAAGCCTACCACGAACATTTATTAGATAATATAATGATCATATATGGTTCCAAACATCATTATAGGTCCCCGAGAAGTATACTCTAATATTTAAAGACTTTTTGACATCGGGCCCCGAAACCACCAAAATCTCTCAAAAAGCATGGATATTAGTTTTCAATTTAGGAATTTTTTGACTTTTTTTCGCACGGAAATAAAAATTTCCGAAATGTTTACTATGGTCCATAATTCCATCCGGGAGTCCCATTGGGTAGGTGGAACCATTGACAGGGTAAAGTCGTATCCCCTAATCAAAAATAAATACCTAAATCACTAACTAAGGTAGATAGGGAAGTAGGGTCGATCTCCACAGGGAAACAAGTCTTTTTACTTCCAATTAATTATTATAATCTAAATTATATAAGTAACCAATATTTATAATTAAGTATGAGACTAAACTACAAAGAATAAGAGTAGGGAGAAAACAATATATAAAGGGATCTAGGGTATAGGTTCACCAATAAATAATACTCCGGGGTAAAATAGGGCAATCAATCATTGACATTGCATAAATAACATGATTAACAGGCTCTCGTAATTTATTAATCAACATAGATCTAACAGGCTCTCGCAATTTACTAGATCTAAGTTCTTATTGAAAATAGCCTTTAATATCAAATTAACATCTGCTCGATTCATCAATTTAATATTGCCATACTTTTACAAGCCGCAATTGTAAAACATTAAAACAATCCAATAAGAAATCACCATGCAATACCAACAATCAGTAATAGTCAATCATCAATGCATCAATTAACCAGATTGTAAAGGGCTCTCGCTACTTATTACAATCACACAATTAATTTATCGGTATTAAATCTCATCTCTCGATTCTTGACTTAACCATTTATAAATTAACTTGCCTATTGAAACTAGACCTAAACATTAATTCTCATCTCTCGATTCTTGAATCAATATTGTCAAACTCATGCATAAAAGATCGGCCTAATCTAGTCACAGAGCATTAAATCAATCAATAGGAAATTAATCTAGCATTGATAATTAACAACAATAATTTACCCCTTCATATTATTTATTAGATCCCCATAAACCCTAGAAATTAAACTACTCACACATATTAAAAACTAAACTAATCACAATAATAAAATAACTCATGATCAAAGGAATAAAATAAATAACTAAGATTAAGGAAAGAGAAATCGTTACCAAAATAAATCTGGAATTAAAAGAAAGAATTAAGAACAAAGGTTTAGAGAGAGTTTAAGAGAGAGAAAACTAAGTAGAGAGAGAAAGTCTAAGAGAGAGGAGATAAGGGAAGAAGAAGTGGTCCCCAAAGAAGAGACGATCTCAATTAATCGTCCTAAAAACGTATTTAAAACAAAACTAAAAACTACTCCTAATTAGAAACTAATTGCTCGACAAAAGACCCTTCCAGAAACACGCGCCCGATCGGGCGAAGGGCCGCCCGATCGGGCCCGCCTTTTTACAACGCCCATTGCTGGCATGCCGCGCCCGATCTAGCCTACGCTCACCTGATCGGGCCCGGTCTTCTTCTTCGAGACTTGAACTTCGATTGGGCTAGATTTCTCGGCCCAATCCATATTTCCTCTCGGGTCTCGAATACATGGTCCAATTGCCTCCTAATCCAAATAACCGAGCCCTTAATCACCGGCTCTCACCGATCTTGGGCTCCAAAAGTGGTCGTGTCCTTCTAGCTTCCGTAGTCGATCCAATAAAGCCCGGGAAAATGCTCCAAGAGTGCAATTTCCTGTAAAATACAACTAAAACTACGAAAACACTAGAACACACAAATTAGTAATAAAAGTGACCCAAAGGAGCCAAAAACACTACTAATAACGACCAAGGGACGGGGGTAAAACACTATATAAAATGGACACATCAACCATCCAATTTGCCTTTAAACAACCAATTTACCGGTTTACAACTTGCACCGATTTCATTATCTCAAGCCAACCACAAACATTTATGAGATCATATAATGATCATATATGGTTCCAAACAGCATTATATGACCCCGAGAAATATCCTCTAATATTTTAAGACTTGTCGACATCGGGCCCCGAAACCTCCAAAATCTCTCAAAAAGCGTGGATATTAGTCTTCAATTTAGGAATTTTTTTACTGTTTTTCACACAGATATAAAAATTGCCGAAATGTTTACTATCGTCCATAATTCCATCCGGGAGTCCCATTGGGTGGGTGGAACCATCCAATTTGCCTTTAAACGACTATTTTACCGGTTTACAACTAGCATCGATTTCATCAACTCAAGCCTACCATGAACATTTATGACATCATATAATGATCATATATGGTTCCAAACAGCATTATATGACCCCGAGAAGTATCCTCTAAAATTTCAAGACTATTCGACACCGGGTCCCGAAACCTCCAAAATTTCTCAAAAATCGTGGATATTAGTCTTCAATTTTGGAATTTTTTGACTTTTCTTTCCTTGGAAATAAAAATTGGCGAAATATTAACAATGATCCCTAATACCCTCCGGGAGTCCAATTAGGTTTGTGGAACCATCCAATTTGCCTTTAAACAACCAATTTAAACATCGATTTACAATTTGCACGGATTTCATTAACTCAAGCCTATTACGAACATTTATGACAACATATAATGATCATATATGGTTCTAAACGGCATTATATGACTTCGAGATGTATTCTCTAGAATATCAAGGCTTTTTGATACCGGGCCTTCAATCCTCCAAAATTGCTCAAAAAGCGTGGATATTAGCCTTTAATTTTGAATTTTTTGACTTTTTTTTTCGCCCGCAATTAAAAATTTCTGAAATGTTTACCATGGTCCATAATTCCATCCAGGAGTCCCATTAAGCGGGAGAAACCGTCCAATTTGCCTTTAAACGACCAATTTACCGGTTTACAACTTGCACCGATTTCATTAACTCAAGCCAACCACGAACATTTATGAGATCATATAATGATCATATATGGTTCCAAACAGCATTATATGACCCCGAGAAATATCCTATAATATTTTAATACTTGTCGACATCGGGCCCCGAAACCTCCAAAATCTCTCAAAAAGCGTGGATATTAGTCTTCAATTTAGGAATTTTTTTACTGTTTTTCACATGGAAATAAAAATTGCCGAAATGTTTACTATGATCCATAAAAATTGCCGAAATGTTTACAATGTTCCCTAATACTCTACGGGAGTCCAATTAGGTTGGTGGATCCTTCCAACTTGCCTTTAAACAACCAATTTAATTATCGATTTACAACTTGCACGAATTTCATTAACTTAAGCCTATTACGAACATTTATGGCAACATATAATGATCATATATGGTTCTCAACGCCATTATATGACTTCGAGATGTATTCTCTAGAATATCAAGGCTTTTTGATACCGAGCCTGGAATCCTCCAAAATTTCTCAAAAAGCGTTGATATTAGCCTTCAATTTTGAATTTTTTGACCTTTTTTCGCCTAAAATTAAAAATTGTCGAAATGTTTACCATGGTCCATAATTCCATCTGGGAGTCACATTGGGTGGGTGGAACCATCCAATTTGCCTTTAAACGACCAATTTACCAGTTTACAACTTGTACCGATTTCATTAACTCAATCCTACAACGAACATTTATGACATCATATAATGATCATATATGGTTCCAAACAGCATTACATGACCCCGAGAAGTATCCTCTAAAATTTTAAGACTATTCAACACCGGGCCCTAAAACCTCCAAAATTTCTCAAAAAGCGTGGATATTAGTCTTCAATTTTGGAATTTTTTGACTTTTCTTCGCTTGGAAATAAAAATTGCAGAAATGTTTAAAATGGTTCCTAATACCCTCCGGGAGTCCAATTAGGTTGGTGGAACCATCCAATTTGCCATTAATCAACCAATTTAAATATCGATTTACAATTTGCACAGATTTCATTAACTCAAGCCTATTACGAACATTTATGACAACATATAATGATCATATATGGTTCTAAACGGCATTATATGACTTCGAGATGTAATCTCTAGAATATCAAGGCTTTTGATACTGGGCCATGAATCCTCCAAAATTGTTCAAAAAGCGTGGATATTAGCCTTTAATTTTGAATTTTTTGACTTTTTTTCGCCCGCAATTATAAATTTCCAAAATGTTTACCCTAATCCATAATTCCATCCAGGAGTCCCATTGGGTGGGTGAAACCATCCAAGTTGCCTTTAAACGACCAGTTTACCGGTTTACAACTTGCACCGATTTTATTAACTCAAGCCTTCCACGAACATTTATGACACTATATAATGATCATATATGGTTCCAAACAGCATTATATGACCCCAAGAAGTAACCTATATAATTTCAAGACTTTTCGACATCAGGCTCCGAAACCACCGAAATCTCTCAAAAAGCGTGGTTATTAGTCTTCAATTTTGGAATTTTTTGACTTTTCTTTGCATGGAAATAAAAATTTCCGAAATGTTTACCGTGGTCTCTAATACCCTCCGGGAGTCCAATTAGGTTGGTGGATCCTTACAATTGACTTTAAACAACCAATTTAATTATCGATTTACAACTTGCACGGATTTCATTAACTCAAGCCTATTACGAACATTTATGGAAACATATAATGATCATATATGGTTCTCAACGCCATTATATGACTTCGAGATGTATTCTCTAGAATATCAAGGCTTTTTGATACCGGGCTTTGAATCCTCAAAAATTTCTCAAAAAGCGTTGATATTAGCCTTCAATTTTGAATTTTTTGACCTTTTTTCGCCTAAAATTAAAAATTGCCGAAATGTTTACCATGGTCCATAATTCCATCTGTGATTCACATTGGGTGGGTGGAACCATCCAATTTGCCTTTAAACGACCAATTTACCGGTTTAAAAGTTGCACCGATTTCATTAACTCAAGCTTACCACGAATATTTATGAGATCATATAATGATCATATATGGTTCAAAACAGCATTATATGACCCCGAGAAGTATCCTCTAAAATTTCAAGACTTTTCGACATCGGGCCTCGAAACCTCCAAAATCTCTCAAAAAGCGTGGATATTAGTTTTCAATTTAAGAATTTTTTTACTTTTTTCGCACGGAAATAAAAATTGCCGAAATGTTTATTGTGTTCCATAATTCCATCCGGGATTCCCATTGGGTGGGTGGAACCATCCAATTTGCCTTTAAACGACCAATTTACCAGTTTACAACTTGTACCGATTTCATTAACTCAATCCTACCACGAACATTTATGACATCATATAATGATCATATATGGTTCCAAACAGCATTACATGACCCCGAGAAGTATCCTCTAAAATTTTAAGACTATTCAACACCGGGCCCCAAAACCTCCAAAATTTCTCAAAAAACGTGGATATTAGTCTTCAATTTTGGAATTTTTTGACTTTTCTTCTCTTGGAAATAAAAATTACAGAAATGTTTACAATGGTTCCTAATATCCTCCGGGAGTACAATTAGGTTGGTGGAACCATCCAATTTTCCTTTAATCAACCAATTTAAATATCGATTTACAATTTGCACGGATTTCTTTAACTCAAGCTTATTACGAACATTTATGACAACATATAATGATCATATATGGTTCTCAACGCCATTATATGACTTTGAGATGTATTCTCTAGAATATAAAGGCTTTTTGATACCAGGACTTGAATCCACCAAAATCTCTCAAAAAGCGTGGATATTAGCCTTCAATTTTGGAATTTTTAAACTTTTTTTCGCACGAAAAAAAAATTGTCAGAATGTTTACTATGGTCCATAATTCCATCTGGGATTCCCATTGGGTGGGTGGAACCATCCAATTTGCTTTTAAACGACCAATTTACCGGTTTACAACTTGCACCGATTTTATTAACTCAAGCCTACCACGAACATTTATGACACTATATAATGATCATATATGGTTCCAAACAGCATTATATGACCCCGAGAAGTATCATCTAAAATTTCAAGACTTTTCGACATCACCCTGAAACCACCAAAATCTCTCACAAAGCGTGGATATTAGTCTTCAATTTTAGAATTTTTTGACTTTTTTCGCATGGAAATAAAAATTTCCGAAATGTTTATTATGGTCCATAATTCTATCCGGGAGTCCCATTGGGTGGGTGGAACCATCCAATATGCCTTTAAACGACCAATTTAACAATTTACAACTTGCACCGATTTCATTAACTCAAGCTTACCACAAACGTTCATGAGATCATATAATGATCATATATGGTTCCAAACAGCATTATATGACCCCGAGAAGTATCCTCTAAAATTTCAAGACTTTTCGACATCGGGCCCAGAAACCTCCAAAATCTCTCAAAAAGCGTGAATATTAGTCTTCAATTTTGGAATTTTTTGTCTTTTTTCGCACGGAAATAAAAATTGTTGAAATGTTTACTATGGTCCATAATTCCATCCGGGAGTCCCATTAGGTAGGTGGAACTATCTAATTTGCCTTTAAACGACCAATTTACCGGTTTTCTACTTGCACCGATTTCATTAACTCAAACCTACCACGAACATTTATGACATTATATAATGATCATATATGGTTCTAAACAGTATTATATGCCCCCAAGAAGTATCCTCTAAAATTATTACTTTTCGACATCGGGTCCCGAAACCTCCAAAATCGCTCAAAAAGGAATTTTTTGACTTTTTTTTTTGCACGGAAATAAAAATTGCCGAAATGTTAAATATGGTGCATAATTCCATCCGGGAGTCCCATTGGGTGGGTGGAACCATTCAATTTGTCTTTAAACGACCCATTTTCTGGTTTACAACTTGCACCGATTTCATTAACTCATGACTACCACGAACATTTATGACATCATATAATCATCATATATTTTTCCAAACAACATTATATGACCCCGAGAAGTATCCTCTAAAATTTTAAAATTTTTCGACATCGGGCCTCGAAACCTCCTAAATTTCTCAAAAAGCGTGGATATTAGTCTTCAATTTTGGAATTTTATGACTTATCTTCGCTTGGAAATAAAAATTGCCGAAATATTTACCATGGTCCCTAATACCCTCCGGGAGTCCAATTAGGTTGGTGGATCCTTCCAATTTGCCTTTAAACAACCAATTTAATTATAGATTTACAACTTGCACGGATTTCATTAACTCAAGCCTATTACGAACATTTATGACAACATATAATGATCATATATGGTACTCAACGCCATTATATGACTTCGAGATGTATTCTCTAGAATATCAAGGCTTTTTGATAACGGGTCTTGAATCCTCCAAAATTTCTCAAAAAGCGTGGATATTAGCCTTCAATTTTGAATTTTTTGATCTTTTTTCGCCTAAAATTAAAAATTTCTAAAATGTTTACCATGGTCCATAATTCCATCCGGGAGTCCCATTGGGTGGGTGGAACCATCCAATTTGCCTTTAAACGACCAATTTACCGGTTTAAAAGTTGCACCGATTTCATTAACTCAATCTCACCACGAATATTTATGAGATCATATAATGATCATATATGGTTCCAAACAGCATTATATGACCCCGAGAAGTATCCTCTAAAATTTCAAGACTTTTTGACATCGGGCCCCTAAACCTCCAAAATTTCTCAAAATGCGTGGATATTAGTCTTCAACTTTGGAATATTTTTACTTTTTTTCGCACGAAAATAAAAATTGCCGAAATGTTCACTATAGTCCATAATTCCATCTGGGAGTGCCATTGGGTGGGTGGAACCATCCAATTTGCCTTTAAACGACCAATTTACCGGTTTACAACTTGCACCGATTTCATTAACTTTAGCCTACTACGAACATTTATGACATTATATAATGATCAAATACGGTTCCAAACAGTATTATATGACCCCGAGAAGTATCTTCTAAAATTTCAAGACTTTTCGACACCGGGCCCCGAAACCTCCAAAATTTCTCAAAAAGCGTGGATATTAGTCTTCAATTTTGGATTTTTTTAACTTTTCTTCGCTTGGAAATAAAAATTGCCGAAATGTTTACCATGGTCCCTAATACCCTCCGGGAGTTCAATTAGGTTGATGGAACCATCCAATTTGCCTTTAAACGAACATTTATGACAACAAAAAATAATAATATATTCCAAACGGCATTTAATGAACCGATATATATCCCTTAGAATTTCAAGACTTTTCGACACCAGGCCCCGAATCCACCAAAATTTCTCAAAAAGCATGGATATTAGTATTCAGTTTTGGAATTTTTTGACTTTTTTTCGCCCGAAATTAAAATTGATGAAATGTTTACCATGGTCCCTAATACCATTCTGGATTCTAATTGGGTTGGTGGAACCATCCAATTTTTCTTTAAACGGTCAATTTAATTACCGGTTTATGACTTGCATGGATTTCATTAACTCAAGCCTATTACGAACATTAAAGACAACATATAATGATCATATATGCTCTCAACTGCATTATATGACCCTGAGATTTATCCCCTCACATATTAATACCTTTAAACACCAGGCCCCAAAACCTTCAAAATTTCTCAAAAAGCGTGGATATTAGCCTTAAATTTTGAAATTTCTTGATTTTTTTTTTCTCCGGATATAAAAATTGCCAAAATGTTTGCCATGGTCCCGAAAACCATCCGGCAGTCCAATTGGGTGGGTGGAACCATTCAATTTGCTTTTAAACGACCAATTTACCGGTTTACAGCAGGCACCGATTTCATTAATTCAAGCCTACCACGAACATTTATGACAATAAATAATAATCATATATGGTTCCAAACGGCATTATATGAGTATATGACCCCAAGATATATCCTATAGAATTTCAATACTTTCCGACACCGGGCCCCATAACCTCCAAAATTTCTCAAAAGGCATGGATATTAGCGTTCAATTTTGGAATTTTTTTACTTTTTTTTCCTGGAAATAAAAATTGCCGAAATGTTTACGATGGTCCCAATACCCTCCGGTAGCCCAATTGGGTGTGTGGAACCATTTAATTTGCTTTTAAACGGCCAATTTAGCAGTTTACAACTTGCACCGATTTACCGGTTTATAACGGCCAATTTAATTAACTTGTATTGAACCCGACTTGAACTGAAATTGTCCCAAACCCATTTTATCCCGTCAAAATCCGAATTTAACCCGACTGGTTATTAACCTGACCTGAATTCAAACCGACCTGTTCCTTAACCGACCCGATTTTAACCTTACCTTTTACAAACCCGACCCGAAATCAACCCGACTTGTTATTGACCTGACCTAAATTCAACCCGACTTGTTATTGACCTGACCCGAATTTTACCATACCTATTACTTACCCAACCAAAAAATTCAAACCGATCTGTTACTAAACCGACTCAAAATTAACACGACTTGTTATTGACGCGACCTAAATTCAACCCAAATTGTTCCTGACCTGATTTCAAATCACCTTAAATGCAATTTAGACCACCTTATTATTGTTGATCAAAGCATTTTTTTTTCTTAGGAGACCAAGTCGGTCCAAGCTAGCAAAAGAAAGGAGCATCATCCTCAAATTTAAGAGTTAAATATAGTATATATTTGATGTATGGTCAAAGGAGATAATTATCTTCCTAAATTATAGACTATAGTTCCCTAGTATATTGCTATATATATTGTACTCAAAGGAAATAATTAGCTTGATAAAAATGACAATTATCTATTTATAGTTAGTTGAACTCGAATATGACCTGACTTGGAAAAGACCGGACTTAATTGTAACTTGCAAATTAGTGACTTGAACATAACCCGACTTGAATCCGATAATGACCCGACTTGGAAATGACCCAACCTGATTATAACCCGCAAATTATTGACTTGAACTGATCCCGACTTGAACCCGAGAATGACCCGACTTGAAGATGACCTAACATGATTATAATCTGCAAATTATTGACTTGAACCGAACCCGAATCAAACCCGAGAATGACCCGACTTGATTCTAACCCGCAAATTATTGACTTGAACAGAACCAGACTTGAACCCGAGAATCACCTTAACCCGTGAAAACCCGACCTATTGTTCACCCTACCCGAATGTAACCCGACCTAAATCCGACCCAAACCCGATAAGAAGTATGACCCAACTCAAGCATGACCCAACCCAAACCCGACCCGCATAGATTATGGAATTAATTTGAATTGACCAACCCGAGTTACACGACCCACTCTTACCCGATCCAAACCCGACCCGTTTACCCAAATTGACAGCTCTAGTCTTAATGTTTGTTTAATATGTTCTAGTATTAGAAATGTTGTTTCCTTAGTTCTAGTGGTTTTAGTATGTTGTGATTTTCTAACAACCAAAATTATGATCTTTTAGGTCAGTAGGACCAGTGACATGAATTGAATACAACCTTAATTGTGACAAAAATAGAAGCCCATAGCAGCCCAAAGATATAGTTTTAGCCCACTTTCAGCCCATTTTAGCCCAAATTTGGCCACTTTCAGCCCATTGTAGCCCAAAGATGAATAGGCTTATTTCATATTTTAATGATAATTTCTCCAAATTAAACAGAGTTTTGCAAGGGAAAGTGATTGATAGAGTCTACAAATCCAAAAAAAATATGATGCCATTAAGAGTGTACAAGATTATTGATTGAAATAAAAAGCTACAAGTAATTTTCATTACTCAACTTATTCCTTTTTTCTTTGTATCGATCAACATCAAAATGCAATATGAAGTGCATAATTATTACACCTAGAATGTTCCACTGAAGACCACGAAGCCGACATGATAATTCTAACTAAACTTGCCAAGCTTTTTAAGCTTCATTGATCAAAAACCATTGGATCGGATGTAATTGCTAAAAGTATATATACATGAAAAGCAATTAAGCACCACTTGATCATTTTTATGATCATCCAAATCTATTGGTTAATATCTCAACGTACATAAAAATTGCTAGGATCACATTAAAGGATCTTTCTTTTTGACTTAATTGGAAAATTATAGAAAGTATTCCCACTCAACATGATTTTAATGTCTCCTCTTTCAAAGGATTCGATTATCCACCATCCACACAAAAGATTTAGCAAATATATATACTTATTTTGGATGAAAATACGAGTTGTAAATCTTGTAATGCTAAAAAAAAGGTACTCCTATTAAGAAAAAAAGAAAGGCATAAATAAGAAAAGAAAGGTGATGGCTACGGTATAGCAATTACTTGACAATAATCTCTCCAGCTATTGTGAATATTCGTTTCACCAGTTTTTACATCATTTTATGATGTTGATATTTATGTGTTTTAATTTTCTTTATGTTAATAGTATTTTGTACATCATTATGATTTATTAGAGATTCTTGCCGAGTGATATATACGTACATGAGGCTATATCCACTAATTTATAAGGTTTTCAAATCATCATATTATTTATTTATAATGTGTTATAAAAGCATCTTTAAAAATGCACACATGTAAGGGCTTGCCCCTCGTTTGCACCACATATGTCTCGTACATTTAAGTTGGGACGTATGCTTTCCTAATTTGAGTATATCTTTCTTTTTTGAAAAAAAAAAATATAAATAGATATGCATCTCATACGCTAGCACATATGACATTACATGTATGGATGTACCTAACAAACATTTACTACACTTTATTTCTCAATTTTTAGAGTAGAGTAAAGATAACATTTTCCATTGATCCTGCATTCCTGCACATTGCTTAATATATCTTGAATTAGCCACCATATCTTCTCAACTCGCTGATTACTAAAATTTTTTTGATGGGATTATTTTAAGTGGTGACATTTATTGATAACAAGTGTTCGATTGTAGATTATGACTAATTTTATAAATTTATTTACAATTTTTGTGACATTTATTATTCCTAATGTAGAATGAGTTACTCAAGTTTTAAAAAAGAAAACTTCAACAGTAATAACGTTATAACTCATAGAGTAGTGTGAAGCAACTTTCTTTGTATTACATGCACGCTTGGATCCGTGCTCACACTCTTCCCCGGCCCCCAACTCATTATCTTATCAAAGGAATGAAATACATGTATAGTGTGTCTAGGAGATCGTAAACAATGGATATAATGAGATGTGTGAATAATTATGTTGAGTTAGAAAAATAAATTAGGAGCATTTAGTCAATAATAAACAACGGGAAAATCGTAATCTGATTAATTAAATATGGACGTACGTATCATGCCCAAAAAAGAGAAGGTTGTCGGTATGTTGTATGTAATCTAATTTATTAAAAAAATGTCTTTTGCAATTTGAAAAATAGGAATAATTGTATTTGTGTGCACTATTAAAATTGATAATTTGTCAAATTATTGCCATATTTGTTGTAGGCCTAGTTTAATCACAGTATATGTTTGGATTTATTTTGTAACTGTGCATGCGGAGGGCCAATCATATTCGGCGTAGTAAATCAAGGAGACAATTACTCTTTTCATTTCAATTGGCATAAATTATTTTATGCACTTGGAATACAATGTGTTATTACGTATATAAGAAGAATCGCTAATCTCGTTTTTCATAAGAGCATCCAAATTTTTTTGGTGAAATCCAAAGAATAGGTAAATCTTATCTTCATTTTGACACTTTTTTTTCCAAAAAATATTTTTTGTAGGCCCCAAAAGTAAAAAAAAATAAGTCAAAAGGACGGTAATTGGAAAAACAGATAAAGTTACTAAATCAATCCCAAAAGACGGAGAAAAAGTTTGAAATAGTAGGGGGATGGGTTTTTAACACTTTAGTACATCTCATATTACCATTATTGCACATTTTATAGGTTAGGGGTTGTTTTTTTACTGTGAATGTGTCAATTGACCCCGAAATAGGGTAATTGAGGAATAGTTTATGTTAATTGATGATGGAATATGAGATAAGAGTGATACTTAGATTATAAACATGAATAGTAGTATGATTATTATCCATAGTCTATCAATCAACACATCACATCGCATCGCATTAATCAATACACATGTGAATAGTAATATGATTTATCCATAGCTACATCATAACATGTGTTCTTTTTCAATTCCAAGCCATAGTGTCAAGTCAAATCACACCAAAATTGTAATTACATGACACCATTTTCCTTATATGGAATTATTTTATTTTTATGACATTACTATTGTCAAGCCACATCATTATGACATCACATTTATAAATATAATTACATAATATGACATCATTATACTTATATGCTATCATTATCATTATTGTCAAGTCACATCAATTAAATATACTTTTATGACATAATTATGATCAAATCATATCACATCATTATACTTATATGACATCATTATATTTCAAAATTTCATGACTTTCAAAATAGAAACAGAACTCATTCTTAGTATTTTATAGACATTCTTATAGGTGTGTTATGATTTCAAACCATCTTATATGGCCCCATGACTCACCCCACGCATTCAGTTCATTTTTTGAAAAAACGTCAAAAATTAACCTGAAATCATGTACTATAGCCTTCAATTTTGGACAATTTTTCATTATTTTAGAAACAGAAACATATATTGCCGAGATGCTTCCCATGGACCCTAATACACCCCATGAGTCCATTTGGATGGGTAAAACCATTCAATATGTCTTCAAACAGTCAATTTATCCGTTTACATCTTGCACCGATTTCATAAACTCGAGGCTACCACAGACATTTATAACAACATATAATGATCATATATGGTTCAAAATGACATTATATGACTACGAGACATATCCCCTAATATCTCGAGACTTTTCAACTCCGGGTCCCGAAACCTCTGAAATTGGCCAAAAAACGTGTATTATAGCCTTCAATTTTGATAATTTTTGACTTTTTGTTACCCGAAAATAAAAATTGCCGAAAGTTACCTATAGACCCTAATACCTTGCGGGATTCCAATTGAGTGGGTGGAACCATCCAATTTGCCTTTAAGCATCCAATTTAACCCATTTTTTTCGTACGCGCCTCTTGTATTGGCTATAAGCTTCCATTAGGCCTTTATGTAGCCGACTTATGGTCTTAGATGGGACCAAAAAATATCATATGACCCTGGGATGCATCCCGTATAATTTCATGAATTTCTGACACCGGGTCTCGTCACCTCCTAAATTGCTCCAATTTCGTGTATTATAGCCTTCAAATTTGGCTTCCGTACATCAATTTTTCACCCGAAAAGATTGTACATCCAAGTAATTCCATGGTTTCCCAAAGGGCCTTGGGAGTCATGGATAATGCCCAGAACCATCTCATTCGTGCTTAATAATCATGTGTTAAGGTAACGACAAAATACCCTCAAACGACCAAACTACTTGTTTGTATTCCTTGTTCTTGGGCGCACATGTCTTGTGCACATGCCACACACCACCTTGCCCAGTCTCATACCCCAACACTTAGGCTTTGTGACTTCTCTCAATCAAGTACTTAGCATTTTCTAGTTTATAATAAGAACCGCTAACCTCGTTTTCCAAGATATAAGTGTTTTTAGGGAATAGGGTAGGGGAAAAGTGAAATAGTCTTTGTGGAGGCAGATGTATTAAGCATGGTACACCCGGATATTTGATAAAAGACATAATGAACATCTTTTTTTTTTTTTTTTTTTTTTTTTTTTTTTTGTAAAGAACGTGTAGGTATTTTACAGAGAACATCCAGTTTTATGTTATTTTTGTGTATCTAGAGAACATCCCTAGTATTATAAAGAGCATGATCATATTATATAATGAACATTATTTACATTCACCCACCATAATATAAAAATAAATTTTAAATAACATTTCACAGTGATTAATATTATTTACAAATAAAAATACACTACACTGACAATCAAATAACACGAAGATAAAGAAGTAACATTTAACTGTATGTTCTTTATAAAATAATTTCATGTGCATTGTTATTAATAGCTTTATGCTCTTTTTGTATATCTCTTATGTTGTTTTATCACGTTCATTACATTTTAA
This sequence comes from Chenopodium album, assembly GCF_948465745.1. NCBI lineage: Eukaryota > Viridiplantae > Streptophyta > Magnoliopsida > Caryophyllales > Amaranthaceae > Chenopodium > Chenopodium album. Next base: position 299,049 of record NC_137838.1, read on the forward strand.
CAATATGTTCTTTTAACTTTAGACATATGTTTTTTATAATTCTATACCATGTTATTTTCACTTTAACTAAATGTTCCTTATATTTCTATACGGTCCCTAATATCATCTGGGGTCCAATTTGCTAGGTGGAACCATCCAATTTGCCTTTAAACGACCAATTTACCAGTTTACAACTTGCATTGATTTCATTAACTCAAGCCTACCACGAACATTTATGACAACATATAATGATCATATATGGTTTCAAACGGAATTATATGACCCCGAGATGTATCCCCTAACATCTCAAGAATTTTCGTTACCGGGCCTCGATTGAAACCTCCAAAATTTCTCAAAATGCGTGGATATTAGCCTTCAATTTTTTTAATTTTTTAACTTTTTTTCACCCGTAAATAAAAATTGCCGAAATGTTTACCATGGTCCCTAATACTCTCCAGTAGTCCAATTGGGTGGGTGGAACCATCAAATTTTCCTTTAAATGACCAATTTAATTACCGGTTTGCAACTTCCAACGATTTCATTAACTCAAGCCTACCACGAAGATTTATGACAACAAATAATGATCAAATATGGTTCCAAACGACGTTATATGACTTCAAGATATATTCCCCAGAATTTCGAGACTTTTAGACACCGGGCACCGAAGACTCCAAAATTTCTCAAAAAGGGTGGATATTAGCCTTCAATTTTGAATTTTTTGACTTTTTTTCACCCATACATAAAAATTGTCAAAATATTTACCTTGGTAACTAATACCCTTTGGGAATCCAATTGTATGGGTGGAACCATCCAATTTGCCTTTAAATGACCTATTTACCGGTTTACAACTTGCGACGATTTCATTAACTCAAGCTTACCACGAACATTTATGACAACATATAATGATCATATCTGGTTCCAAACGGCATTACATGACCCCGAGATGTATCCTCTATAATTTCAAGACTTTTCGATACCAGGCCCTAAATCCACCAAAATTTCTCAAAAAACGTGGTTATTAGCCTTCAATTTTGAATTTTTGACTTTTATTTCGCCCGGAAATAAAAATTGCCAAAATGTTTACCATGTTCCCTAATGCCATCCGGGATTCCACTTGGGTGGGTGGAACCATCCAATTTGTCTTTAAACGACCAATTTACCGGTTTACAACTTGCACCGATTTCATTAAATCTAGCCTACAACGAACATTTATGAAAACAAATAATGATCATATATGGTTCCAAACAGAATTATATGACCCCGAGATGTATCCTCTAAGATTTCAAGACTTTTCAACACAGGGCCCAGAAACTTCCAAAATTTCTCAAAAAGCGTGGATATTAGTCTTCAATTTTGGAATTTTTTTGACTTTTTTTCACTCAGAAATAAAAATTGCAGAAATATTTACCATGGTCCCTAATACCCTTCAGGAGGCCAATTGGATGGGTGGAACCATCCAGTTTTCCTTTAAACGACCAATTTAATTACCAGTTAACAACTTGCACCGATTTCATTAATTCAATCCTACCACGAACATTTATGACAACATATAATGATTTTATATAGTTCCAAACGGCATAATATGACCCCAAGATGTATCCCCTAATTCTTGAGGATATTCGACACTAGACCCCGAAACCTCCAAAATTACTCAAAAAGTGTGGATATTAGTCTTCAGTTTTGGAATTTTTTCACTAGTAGAAAAACAGCAAAGGGCACCCCTATATTGCCACCGGTTCAAGGCAAACCGGTGGCAAAAAGGCTAAGATTGAAGCAGTTGTAAACCGGGCTAGACATATGGCACCGATTCAATTTTGACCCGGTGGCAAAAGATGTAAAAAAAAAACAAAAAACCGGTTCATCACATACATAACCCTAATTAACTTCTCACTCCGCCTCTTTCATTCCATTTTCTCCTCTCTCCTTCTCTCTCCTCTCTCCTTCTCTCTCCTCTCATCTCCCTTATTCGATCCCTCTCATCTCCCTTATTCGATCTCTTCTCCCTAGCTTCTTCGATCTTCTTTCATCTCCTCTCCGTCCCTAGCTTCTTCGATCTCCTCTCTCTCTTCGATCTTCACCACCACAAATTCGACCACCGCCACAAAGCCCACCACCACCACATCACCACCGCCGCAATGCCCACCGACATCAACAACAATTTCTGGGTATAAACATTCGAGGCCAGGGTTTAATTTATGGGTTTAATTCGATGTTAATCGATTTTGTTGGATTTAAATTTGGGTTTGATTTTGGATTTAAATCAATTTTTCTGGGTTTATTTAATCGATTATTGGATTTTAATTCGAGTTTTCTCAATTTTTCTGGGTATAATTATCCGAATTTAATCGATTTTGTATTTTAATTCGATTTTTCTCGTTTTTTCTGGGTTTAATTTTGGGTTAAGTTAATCAATTTTTTTTGGGTACATGCATGTGTCTTTTGGGGTTTTTTTTTTTATATTTTGAGTTTTCTTGGTTTTTTTTTTATAAAAAATTCGGGGATTTTGTATTTTTTTTTCAATTTTTCTTATAATTTTGAGTTTCTGGGTTTTTTTTTAATTTTTTTATTTTCAGTCCGTGAGTTTTTTTTTTTAGGGGGGGATTTCTGGGTTTATTTTCTTGCTTTTTAATTTCGTGATTTCTGAGTTTATTTTCTGGGTTTAATTTTCGTAATTTTAATTGATGCAGGTAAAGAATCAAGGTGTTGATTTTGGAATTTTGATTTCAATGTTATAATTTTTTTTTTCTTCGATGTGTAATTTTTTTCTTCGATGTTGTAATTTTTTTTTTTGGATTTTGATGTTGTAATTTATTTTATTTTTCTGTATTGTAAAATAACAATTTAATCATCAATATATTTCTGATTATATTTCGTATTCAAGCTTGGTTATATGTTTCTGATTATATTTCTTATTTAATGATCAATTTTGATCAATATATCTCTGATTGTATGTTTAAGTGGATAAAGCAAACTAAAAAAAATAAAGAAAAATACATGAATTGGCACCGGTTAACCGGTGCCAATTGACTTTAATTCCAAAAAAAAAATAAAAAAAAAATAGTTATGGCACCGGTTAACTGGTGCCAAAAATAAATTATGGCACCGGTTTTGAATCGGTGGCAAAAAGGGGGGTAATGGGCACCCCCCCCCCCCCCACATTGACACCGGTTCAAACCGGTGCCTTAGGCCGGGTTTGAACCGGTGCCCATTGCTATTTTTCTAGTAGTGTTTAACTTATTTTCACCTGGAAAACAAAATTCGAAACGTTTACCATGATCCCTAATACCCTCTGGGCGTCTAATTAGGTGGGTGAAACTATCCAATATGCCTTTAAACGGCCAATTTACCGGTTTACAACTTGCACTGATTTCACTAACTCAAGCCAACCACGAACATTTATGACAACATATAATGATTATATATGGTTCCAAACGGAATTATATGACCCCAAGATGTATTCCCTAGAATTTCAATACTTTTAGAAACCGGGCCCCGAAACCTATAAAATTTAGCAAAATGGGTGGATATTATACTTCAATTTGGAAAATTTTGACTTTTTTTAGCCAGAAAATAACAGTTGCTGAAATGTTTATCATGGTCCCTAATACCCTCCGGTAGTCCAATTGGGTTGATGGAACCATCCAATTAGCCTTTAAACGACTAATTTACCAGTTCACAACTTCCACTGATTTCATTAACTCAAGCCTACCCCGAACATTTATGACAACAAATAGTGATCATATATGGTTCCTTAGGACATTATATGACCCCCGAGAGTTATTCCCTAGAATCTCAAGGCTTTTCAATACGGGCCCCAAAACCTTAAAAATTTCTCAAAAAACGTGGATATTAGCCTTTAATGTTGGAATTTTTAGACTTTTTTCGCCTGGAAATAATAATTTCCGAAATGATTACCATGGTCCATAATACCCTTCGGGAGTCCGATTGGGTGGATGGAACCATCCAATTTTCCTTTAAACGGCCTATTTACCGGTTTACAACTTGCACCGATTTCATTAACTCAAGCTTACCACGAACATTTATGACAACATATAATGATCATATATGGATCCAAACGGCCTTATATGACCCCGAGATGTATCCCCTAAAATATCAATGCTTTTCAACACCGGGCCCCAAAACATTAGAAATTTCTCAAAAAGCGTGGATATTAGCCTTCAATTTTCGAATTTTTTAACTTTTATTCGCCTGGATATAAAAATTACCGAAATATATACCATGGTCCTAAATACCCTCCATGAGTCCAATTGGCTGGGTTGAACCATTCAATTTGCCTTTAAACGGCCTATTATCCGAATTTTAACTTGCACCATTTTCATTAACTCAAGCCAATACGAACATTTATGACAACAAATAGAGATCATATACGATTCCGAATGAAATTATATGACCCCGAGATGTCTACCCTATAGTCTCAAGGCTTTTCGATACCAGGCCCCAAAACCTCCAAAATTTCTCAAAAAACGTGGATATTTGCCTTGAATTTTGAATTTTTTGACTTTTTTTCGCCTGAAAATAATATTTGCCAAAATGTTTAGCAGGGTCCCGAATACCCTTCGGGAGTCCAATAGGGTGGGTGGAACCATCCAATTTGCCTTTAAATGACCTATTTACCGGTTTACAACTTGCACTGATTTCATTAACTCAAGCTCACCACGAACATTTATGTCAACATATAATGATCATATATGGATCCAAACGGCCTTATATGACCCCGAGATGTATCCCCTAAAATCTCAATGTTTTTCGACACCGGGCCTCGTTTCATTCGAAATTTCTCAAAAAAGGTTGATAATAGCCTTCAATTTTGGAATTTTTTTGACATTTATTTGCCTAGATATAAAAATTGCCGAAATATTTAACAACGTCCTAAATACCCTATGGGAGTCCAATTGGCTGGGTTGAACCATTCAATTTTCCTTTAACGACCTATTTACCGGTTTATAACTTGTACTGATTTCATTAACTCAAGCCTACTACGAACATTTATGACAGCAAATAGAGATCATATATGGTTCCGAACGAAATTATATGACCCCGAGATGTCTTTCCTAGAATCTCAAGGATTTTCGATACCGGGCCCCGAAATCTCCAAAATTTCTCTAAAAGCGTGGATATTAGCCTTTAGTTTTGGAATTTTTAGACTTTTTTTTAGCCCGGAAATAATATTATCCAAAATTTTTACCAGGGTCCTGAATACCCTTCGGGAGTCCAATAGGGTGGGTGGAAACATCCAATTTGCCTTTAAACGACCTATTTACCGATTTATAACTTGCACTGATTTCATTAACTCAAGCCTACCAAGAACATTTTTGACAACAAATAAAGATCATATATGGTTCCAAACGGCATTAAATGACCCTGAGATGCATTCCCTAGAATTTCAAGACTTTTTGACGCCGGGTCTTGAATCCTCCAAAATTTCTCAAAAAGCGTGGATATTAGTCTTCAATTTTGAATTTTTGACTTTTTTCGTCCGGAAATAAAAACTGGAAAAATGTTTACCACAATCCCTAATACCGTCCGGGAGTCCCATTGGGAAGGTGGAACCATCCAATTTGCCTTTAAACGACCAATTTACCGGTTTACAACTTGCACTGAATCATTAAATCAAGCCTACCCAAACATTTATGACAAAAAATAATGATCATATATGATTTCAAACAGCATTATATGACCCCGAGATGTATCCCCTTAAATTTCAAAACTTTTCGACATCAGTCCCCGAAACCTAAAAAATTTCTCAAAAAGCGTGAATATTTGTCTTCAATTTTGGAATTTTTTTGACTTTTTTACGCTCTAAAATAAAAATTACCGAATTGTTTACCATGGTCTCTAATACCCTTTGGGGGTCCGATTGGGTGGGTGGAAACATCCAAATTTTCTCTAAACGGACTATTTACCGGTTTACAACTTGCACCGATTTCATTAACTCAAGCTTACCATGAACATTTATGACAACATATAATGATCATATATGGATCCAAACGGAATTATATGACCCAGAGATGTATCCCCTAAAATCTCAATGCTTTTCGACACCGGGCCTCGATACATTTGAAATTTGTCAAAAAACGTGGATATTAGCCTTCAATTTTGGAATTTTTTTACTTTTATTCGTACGGATATAAAAATTGCCGAAATATTTACCATGGTCCTAAATATCCTCCGGGAGTCCAATTGGCTGGGTTGAACCATTCAGTTTGCCTTTAAACGACCTATTTACCGGTTTATAACTTGCACCGATTTCATTAACTCAAGCCTACTACGAACATTTATGACAACAAATAGAGATCATATATGGTACTGAACGAAATTAGGACCCGAGATGTCTTCCCTAGAATCTCAAGGCTTTTCAATACCGGGTCCCGAAACCTCCAAAATTTCTTAAAAGCGTGGATATTAGCCTTTAATTTTTGAATTTTGAGACTTTTTTTCGCCCAGAAACAATATTTGCCGAAATGTTTACCAGGGTACCGAATACCATTCGGGAGTCCAATAGGGTGGGTGGAACCATCCAATTTGCATTTAAACGACCTATTTACCGGTTTATAACTTGCACCGATTTCATTAACTCAAGCCTACCACGAACATTTATGACAACAAATAATGATCATATATGGTTCCAAACGTCATTAAATGACCCCGAGATGCATCCCCTTGAATTTCAAGACTTTTCAACACCGGGTCTCGAACCCTTCAAAATTTCTCAAAAAACGTGGATATTAGCCTTCAATTTTGGAATTTTTTTTTACTTTTATTCGTACGGATATAAAAACTGCCGAAATATTTACCATGGTCCTAAATACCCTCCGGGAGTCCAATTGGCTGGGTTGAACCATTCAATTTGCCTTTAAATGGCCTATTATCCGAATTTTAACTTGCACCATTTTCATTAACTCAAGCCACTACGAACACTTATGACAACAAATAGAGATCATATATGGTTCTGAACGAAATTATACGACCCCGAGATGTCTTCCCTTGAATCTCAAGGCTTTTCTATACCCGGCCCCGAAACCTTCAAAATTTCTAAAAAAAACGTGGATATTAGCCATTAATTTCGGAATTTTAGACTTTTTTTCGCCCGGAAATAATATTTGCCGAAATGTTTACCAGGGTCCCGAATACCCTTCAGGAGTCCAATAGGGTGGGAGGAACCATCCAATTTGCCTTTAAACGACCTATTTACCGGTTTATGACTTGCACCGATTTCAGTAACTCAAGCTTAACACGAACATTTATGACAACAAATAATGATCATATATGGTTCCAAACGGCATTAAATGACCTCGAGATGCATCCCCCAGAATTTCAAGACTTTTCGACACCGGGTCTCGAATCCTCCAAAAATTCTTAAAAAGCGTGGATATTAGTCTTCAATTTTGAAATTTTAGAATTTTTTTTCTTCCGGAAATAAAATTGTCAAAATGTTTACCATGATCCCTAATACCGCCCGGGAGTCCCGTTGGGTGGGTGGAACCATCCAATTTGCCTTTAAACGACCAGTTTACCGGTTTACAATTTGCACTGAATCATCAACTCAAGCCTACCGCGAACATTTATGATAGAAAATAATGATCATATATGGTTCCAAACATCATTATATGACCCCGAGATTTATCCCCTTAAATTTCATGAATTTTCGACACCAAAAATTTCTCAAAAAACGTGAATATTTGTCTTCAATTTTGGAATTTTATGACTTTTTAGGCCCGGAAATAAAAATTACGAAATATTTTCCATGGTACTTAATACCCTCTGGGAGTCCAATTGGGTTGGTGGAACCATCCAATTTTCCTTTAAACGACCAATTTAATTACTGGTTTATAACTTAAACGGATTTCATTAACTCAAGCCTACTACGAACATTTATGACAACATATAATGATCATATATGGTTCCAAACGGCGTTATATGACCCCGAGATGTGTCCCTAAAATATTAACTCAAGCCTACTACGAACATTTATGACAACATATAATAATTAGCTTGATAAAAATGATAATTATATATTTATAGTTAGTTGAACTCGAATATGACCTGACCTGATTATAACATGCAAACTATTGACTTGAACATAACCCGACTTGAATCCTAGAATGAACCGACTTGGAAATTACCCTACCTGAATATAACTCGCAAATTATTGACTTGAACTGAACCTGATTTGAACTTGAGAATGACCTGACTTGAAAATGACCCGACCTGATTATAATCCGCAAATTATTGACTTGAACTGAACCCGACTCAAACCCGACCTGATTCTTACCCGCAAATTATTGACTTGAACCAAACCCGACTCGAACTTGAGAATTACCCTAACCCGTTTTAACCCGTGAAAATCCGAATTAAACCTGACCTATTGTTCACGTGACCTGAATTTAACCTGACCTGTTATTAACCCGACCCAAACCCGATAAGAAGTATGACCCGATGTGACCCGACTCAAGCATGACCCAACTTAAACCCGATCCGCATACGTTATGGAATTAATCTGAATTGACCCGACCCAACCCGAGTTGACCCGACCCACTCTTACCCGACCCAAACCCGACCCGTTTACCCGAATAGTGTCATGTTCATTGTTATTAATAGCTTTATGTTCTTTAATTTTTGTATATCTCTTATGTTCTTTTATCACGTTCATTACATTTTAACAATATGTTCTTTTCACTTTAGACTTATGTTCTTTACAATTCTATACCATGTTATTTTCACTTTAACTAAATGTTCCTTATATTTCTATACTGTACAATATTTTTCCTGGGCTTTTTTTTTGTTTTTTTTTTTTAGGAACGGATGTACCATGCGAATGGTACATCTACCTCCACGAACCAATGATTTTGATGGGAGGGCCAATCAAAAAATTTCAAAGTAAAATAATGTATTTCAGGTTTGTAATCATACTACTATTAATCTTCATTTTGACAGTTTTTTTTACAAAAAGTATTTTTTGTGGGCCTCGAAAATGAAAAATACGTGAATAGTTTATGTTAATTGATGATTGAATAAGAGGTAAGAGTGATACTTATATTACAAACATGAATAGTAGAGAACGAACGGCAGCAGCACCACCACGGCACGACTGGGTTGCTGCCGCGCCCTGTTGGTGCTGCCACGGCTGCTGGTCGTCGCGCCGGTGGTGTGTGCGGTTGTGGCCGGCCATGCAAAAGGGGAAGGGGAAAAGAAAGATAAAAAAGAAGGGAAAATAAAGGAGAAGGGAGAGAAAGTTTACCTTGAGTATTCTCCACTATGGGCAAAGTTTAATTTGCCCAAGTGTCGATACTCCTTTCTCTAGAAAGTAGAAACCCTTCTTACCTAAATTTTCCCTTTTTAATCTTTCCTAATAAAACTTTACTTAAAATAAAATTTCCTAAATTAAATCCCCACTTAATAAAATAATTAATTAAATAAAACTTTCGTTTTATAAAATATTTCCAAACTTATTTAAAATAAATAATTAAAATGTCATAAATAATTCATTTCAAATTATTTAAATACCCCACTAAATACTTATTTAAAATAAAAAATACGTATAAAAATATGGGGTATTACAAAAACTATTCAATATGCCTTCAAACTGTCAATTTACCCATTTACATCTTACACCAATTTCATAAACTCGAGGCTACCACAGACATTTATGACAACATATAACGATCATATATGGTTCAAAACGACATTATATTATATGACTACGGGATGTATCCCCTAGTATCTCGAGACTTTTCAACCCCGGGTCCCGAAACCTCCAAAATTGGCCAAAAAATGTGTATTATAGCCTTCAATTTTGATAATTTTTTACTTTTTTCGGCCCGGAAACAAAAATTGCTGAGAAGCTACCTATGGACCCTAATATCCTGCAGGAGTCCAATTGGGTGGGTGAAACTATCCAATTTGCCTTTAAGCATCGAATTTACCCATTTTCGTACGCGCCTCTTGTATTGGCTATAAGCTTCCATGGGGCCTTTATGTAGCCAACTTATGGTCATATATGGGTCCAAACAACATCATATGACCCTGAGATGCATCCCATTTAATTTCGTGAATTTCTGACACCGGTTCCCGTCACCTCCTAAATTGCTCCAATTTCGTGTATTATAGCCTTCAAAATTGGCTTCCGTACATCAATTTTTCACCCGTAAAGATTATACATTCAAGTACTTCCATGGGTACCCAAAGGGTCTTGGGAGTCATGGATAATGCTCGGAACCATCTCATTCGTCTTTAATCATCATGTCCGAAGGTAATAACGACGACATACTATACCCTCAAACGACCAAACTAGTTGTTTGTATGCCTTGTCTTGGGCGCACATGTCTTGTGCACATGCCACCCACCCCCTTGCCCCATCTCATACCCCAAAACTTAGGCTTTGTGACTTCTCTCAATCCAGTATTTAGCATTTTCTAGTTTATAAGAAGCATCGGTAACCTCATTTTCGAAGATGTAAGTGTTTTTAGGGAATAGGGTGGGGGGGGGGGGAGTGAAATTTTGATGAAAGGTACTTTACATAATATTATCATGCTCTTTATTAATACTACGTACATCCGGATTTTTGAAAAAGACGGAATGAACATCTAGTTGTTTTGTAAAGAACATATAGCTGTTTTGTAAAGAACATATAGACAGTTTACAAAGAAAATCCAATTTAATGTTCTTTTGGTATATCTAAAGAACATCCATAGTAATAATAAAGTGCTTGATAATATTATATAATGAACATTATTTATATTCATCCACCATAATCTTAAGACAAAATTTTAAAAACATTTCACAGTAAACAATTAGTATTATTTTACAAATAAAAATACATTACACTGACAATCAAATAACACGGAGATAAAGAAGTATTATTAAACAATGTGTTCTTTATAAAATAGTGTCATGAACATTATTATTAATAGCTTTATGTTCTTTTTTAATATCTCTTATGTTGTTTTATCACGTTCATTACATTTTAACAATACTTATGTTTTTTTCACTATAGATTTATGTTCTTTACAATTCTATACCATGTTATTTTTCACTGTAACTAAATGTTCCTTATATTTCTATAGAATGTTCTTTCCGGGCTTTTTTTAAAAACAGATTTACCATGCGCATGGTACATCCGCCTCCACGAACCATTAATTCTGGGGGTGGGGGGAGGGGGGCAGGGCCAATCATAAAATTTCAAATTAAAAGAATATATTTCATTTTCATTCATATAATAAAGACATATGGTTTAAAATTAAAGAGATCAAGTTAAAAGGGATATAAATGTATACTTCTTTATAAAATTATATACTCCTTCCATTTCATAATGTTAGTTCCATGTGAAATCAATCACATAAAATAAGAAAAGAAAATATTTGGAATCTAACATTAAATTACAAAACAATTCATAATTAGTTTATCTTATTTAAGTTTTGAATTTTTTTTTTTTTTTTTTTTTTTTTTGGGAAAGCATAAGTCATAATTGCAAAATTCAAGGTAGAGAATTCCTTGTTTAGAGTCATGTTATTAATCCACAACCAATTAATTCCAAAAAAATTAATTTAAAAAGGGGACATATTCAAAATGGGTATATCTTTTTGAAACGTCTAAAAATGGGACTAACATTATAAAACGGAAGGAGTAACATATAATTGTGAAATAGGGATTGCAATAACTATAACGCAAAAATACATTAACCGGAAATAATATGCATAGCATGCTTTCGAAGGCACATATAAATGTTGATTAAGCAAAGGATATATAGTATGCACATCATGCTTCCGAAGGCTCATATAGATGATGCTTTAGCAAAGGGTAATAGTATGCTTATGCATTCTTACCTTCAAAGATCATTTACCTACTAGTATTGTACAAAATGACTAAAATACCCTATTATATATTGCACATTAATATCTGATATTTACCCAAGAAGTTATTTATGTTCATTGAAGATAGACTTTAACCATTAAATTAATATAAGGATTGTAAATTTCCGTACAAACTTTGACCTTATGTTTGTTGGTATGGGGGGGGGGGGAATGAACGGTAAATGTCTGAAATTTGCAAACCATATTGATCCTCTACCTATTATATAGAGAGACGAGAAGGGTTTGGGGATTATTATGCACAAATTAAATTATACTATCAGAATTTTATGAGTTTTATCCCAAATTATGTAAAAATAACTATGCAATTATAGCAGTAAAAGGATCTAATTCCCACAATGCATGCCTTTTTTCTAGGGGAATAAACATTTTCCAACATAGTTGTTTATTGTCTACAATACATGAATCAATCTAATTCATGTGAAAGAGTTACTCCCTTTCTTGCAACAGAAAATTATGACTTTTTTACTAAGCAAATTGAGGAAAGAATATCACATGCTTCACTATCGTTTTTCTCTATATAAATTACTTATTGACTACATTACCAATAAGGATTATATATATTTTTGTTGGGATAATTTTATCAATATTTGGGGATCCAAAAATACTTAAGGCACTTATGGTCGTTATGGATTTAGTACGTATTGATATCTCCAAACTTTTAAGTGGTAATTTATAGGCTTAATACAAACATTTGGGTTTGAGCCAAAGACATACCAAGTATATGAGAGAACATCCAAACAACACCTAGGGCAGAATTTAGGTTGCACGGATAACTTATGTGATGCTATGTTGTCTGCTTGTCTCGTAGTATAAGCTAATCAAAACATAGCTACTACTTTTTTTTTTTTTTTTTAAACAATCCACCAAGGGGCAGAGCTACTACTTTTTAATCTAAATGAGCTACCAGTTAGATTTTGGATGTAACCTCAACTGCGCTAAGTTTGTGGCTTTTTTCTCTATCTCTAAAGTTGTCTAGAAGAATACAATATTTCATTGTGAATTTGCACCTACTTCCTTGAAAAAGTCAAATTCTTGATAATATGATTGAATAAATCACTAGAAGCTATTAATTCACTCTATTGGTTCTAATCTAGAGAAGAAGAAAAAAAATCCTATAGTCCATTATTAGACTATGTCAACCTTCAGATTTTGTGTAAATTCTTGACGTATATAATTGCAATAATCAATCATATAATAGAATTGGTTTTAGTCTCAAAGTTGAACCTAAATAATAATTCATCAAATTGGAGTAATTTCAATTTTTTGATGAGTTAAAAATAGAAAGGTAACATCTAACAATAGGAGTTTAGTTACAAAACGAATAATAAGAAATGCTGGGTATATTTAAAGGAAGCGTGTACAGCTAGTAATTCATTGGAATATTAGAGCAACAACAATCATTTGTCTGAAAAGTTATAGCCTGTCTACAATGACTATATGAAATGAAAAGATAGACATGGCCAACATAAGCGAGCTTAACCTTTTTGGAGAAACACTTAAAAGTTTAAAGTTAGTAAATAAGGCATTTTAAAGTTGTCACCTTTTTGCTCACCTTGTGCAAAGGTGGTGTTGTGGTAGCAATCTATCTCTTTCTTTACCAATATCTTTGTTTACAATCCCACTTTGGCCCTCCCCCCCCTTCTTTTATGAACGGTTAATAAGTTGTTTTCTTATACTTTGTGAACTGTTTTAATTTTGATGTCTTTAAATCACAACGCCAAAATAAAACTAAACAAATAAATAAGACAATTGAAAACCCGGCTCTTATGCCTTATGGATCCTTTAGCTATGAATGACATTGATAGACTAGCTAAACTTTTAGTTCTTAAAATCTAAAGAGGTTCCGTCCACATTCCTTTTTATCCCAAAATCTTTTTTTTTTTTAGAAAATTTAATTTGTTGACCATATGTCCATATATACTTTTGTTCTTAAGTATCTTTGCCAAACTAACAATAAATTTCCATACATTACTAATTTATGAATTTTGTTATGTTACTCAACAATAATTGTTTATATCTAAAGACTTAAAGGCGTATCTTTATGTATTTAAAGATTAATAGGGATAGTTTTCATCGTGTAACAATTTCGCTAAATAAAGCATGTGCAAATTTATAAACTATGTTAAAGATTGAAGAAAGTACGCAAAGTACTATTATTTTTGCTGCTATATAAGAATCAACTTCTCTAAGTATCTTGAATTAGAAAAGCCAAGATTATGTATCTTATTAGTATTAATTAGTACTCATATTTAAATGATCACTTGTTTAATTTTACAAACTTTTGTATTAGTATATGTGTTACACTCAGTTTATGCTGTTCGGATTATGACAAAAAGGGGTTAATAACGTTCCTTAAGATAATTTTTTATGTGGAACTTTGATCATCTTTTAGTGGTTGAGTATGAATTCACAAGAAGACGAAAAGCAACTAAAAACCTAACACAACACTTTTAGTTTTTCTAAGGTTAACTTTAATAAGATTTGATCCCTTTTATATCACGTTGTGAAAAGAATCCTTTGTCTAGTAGAATGATTAAAAAATTTTCCTTCTACTCTTAGACAACATACCTTAATTACCTTTCATCAATCACTTCAAATCGTTGGCGTCTACCACTCAAATCAGAGTGGTAGACAGTCTAGACACAATATAAGTCCGATAAGATTCTATCTTATTTACAGCCAAATTAAAACCGCGAAGAAGCAATTAAAGAAAAGCCACTCCTACGTACATATGGTCTTCAAAGGGACATACCAGGCTCATTAACCCAATCAGTCATAAATTAAAGCAGCAGCTACCTAGCCATCCAACGATCTAACTGAAAGTAATTAAAACATCTCAACCAAAATGTTAGACCATTCCTCAATTAATAATAAGAAGCAAACTAATAAGTGCAATGCATTAAATTGATAAAGATTGTACAATAATCAATTTTGAGTAGCTCTTTAGCCTGATAATTAAACACCACATGTACGATACAATAGGGAGTGATGCATATGGAATAGTGTGGACTAAATATAGTTAGCGTGCACGATTATATAATAAGCATGGTTTCATTAATTTGGGTAATTTTAACACCAAAGTTTATTGAGAAAGAAAAAATTGTTCCATAGTACAAGGAACACTGTATGATCAATGTTCTCTTAAATATTATTCCCTTGTCAAATTGTTCCATATACTCTATCTCGTTTTAAAAGGTAAGTGTCAACAGTCAGCTTTAGACTTTGCACAATTCAAGGGATCATACAAAATTACTCAAAGTCTTAATAAAAGGTCAAATTCTTCATGTACCACAAATGTAAAACAATAGGGAAAATATGCTTGAACACTACTTTCACGATTATGAACAAGTTTATAATTATACTCATACACCTACTCGTAACTTCGTAAGAATTTGGTCAGTTACAGATTTGAGGTGATACTAGATTTTGAAAGTGAATCTCATCTATACCATTAATTATTTAATTACCCTCATCAAGTCTGTAATTCTCTTTACACCGAAAACTAAACATTGGATAAAAACATAATAA
Organism: Chenopodium album; assembly: GCF_948465745.1. Classification (NCBI taxonomy): domain Eukaryota; kingdom Viridiplantae; phylum Streptophyta; class Magnoliopsida; order Caryophyllales; family Amaranthaceae; genus Chenopodium; species Chenopodium album. The sequence continues at coordinate 314,447 of NC_137838.1, forward strand.
ACATACATAGACGGTTTGTCATCTGAACACGTATATGCGTAACCCTACCATTAACAAACTCACTTAAAGAAAAGTGCTAATAAAGGTTGGCTTCAAAATCTAAAATGAGAAGATTAAACTACAACTTCAATATATATGTATATTCCATCATCTTTAGGGTTCCTTATTCTATTTGCTTTCAACAAGGAAAAAAGCCACAGGTACAATTTCCAAAGCTTGGGTAATGCTACAATTGTCTTCATTTCCCCAATATATTACTCCCTTTTAAAGTCTCAGGCACACAAAAAGAGAAGCTAATGCTCTGAAAGTTGCACTCATCCAAAAATATATGCTCAATTCCAAAACCCTAACCCTAGATAGCTACTGAGGTTAAAAAAAAAAAATACCATTTATACACCATAAATAGATAAAATGAAAAGCAATATATATATATATATATGATCTAAAAGAGTAAAAAATTACTGCTGAATAATCTTCATAATAACTGAGATTTGATTAAGAAAGAGCCTGATATACAGAAAATATAAAAGAAGAAAAGAATATAGGAATTTCATGAACCCAATCTACCATGAAAGTGTTTACATACCCCTCAACTAGAATCTTCAACCAAGATTACTGAGGGCCTCTGATCTTAAGAAACGATGAAGATTAGGTCTCCTTCCTCCTCCTCTTCCTCCTCCTTGGAAAGTTAGCGCGCTAATATGCCTACTTAAAACTAATTAAGCAAATGATAAAGACACAAAAAGGAAAGGGATATACTACTATTACTACTATGTGACAAAAATCCCAACATCATAGTTTTATCTGAATAGAGAATTTATATAAAAACCGAGATTTTCTATTCTTCTTTAGTTGGTTGTTGATCATTACGCATTTGCGAAGGCACAATATCCTGAAGAAGTCCATCATCTCTAACCTGGTTCGAGGAGGAAGAACAAGGAGGACGCATGTCTCTATGAAGAGCAATCGAGTTAGGCTGTTGTTGGCCGCCGCCACCACTAGCTGAGAAGCTCAAGGAAGTTGGAGTTGGGTTATGAAAGAAACTCGGAAATTGCTGCTGCTGATGTTGAGAATAGAGATTGTTAGACTGATGGTAGTGTTGAGGGTGTGGGAAGAGAAGAGTGGAGGATGCAGCAGCACCGCTTCCACCAAAAGCAGATGGGGTGGTGGGAGCGGTGCTGCATTGATTCAGATGGTTTGGCATCGAGAACATCCCCATCCCGATGCCAATACCAATCCCTCCACGAGTCATCACCGGACACGGGTGAGTATGTTGCCCCTCATAGGTGGTCATCACCACGGATGGATCATCAGAAGATCGCTCCACTCGCTTCTTCACCCCACATGCTGCTGTGGTGCAACGATAATAGCTCCTGCAAATCAATAACTTTTAATACCAAACACAGTACAAACCTAAATGATGAGCTCCATCTTAAGTATAATGTAATTATTACCGTGGAAAAGGGCTGTTCTTAACGGCTTTTTGGCCGTACTTTCGCCAACGGTAGCCATCATCAAGGTGATCAACCTCGCTCTTTGTCATGAACGCGAATCTCGGCTCCTTGGCCCTTTTCTGGTTCTTCTTCTTTGGTTTCAACCTATGTTCATACCACCACACAATAGTACAAAAACAATTTAAAATTAAAATCATGATATGAAAATTAATTTAAATTGATAAAAATTAAAAATACAAGTCCTTAGTAATTAAGGAATCAGCTATAAATTCAAATGAAAAAAACCAAATCCCATTGACCAGATATTATTCATCTCTTCAATTTTTAATTATCCCCCATAAAATCAGGTTTGACTAAGTAGTTAGTCAAGAGTAAACAGAGCACGGGATTATACACATATGTATGTATATGCTCAATCAACCAAAAAAAAAAAAATTCTTTTCACATGAATTTTTTCGGCCTCTTTTTTATTTTCCAACATAATTATAAATAAATTAATTATGTGTACAAATTTAAGACACATATTAAAAATTTGAAAAAAGAAAAAAAGTAAGAAGAAGAAGAAGAAGAAGCATACTGTTTCTTAGACTTGTCCTCTTCATGATGATCATGAGCATCGTCGGCAGTCTTACTCTGGTGTTGAGGCAGGTCATCGTTGACAGCATCCGACGACGACGAAGAGATGGAAAGAGAATTAGGGGTGGCGGGGGTATTGGCAGCCTCAGATGATTCCCCGGGTACGACCACTGTTGAACAACCGCTTAAACACGGATCTACTACTTGAGTCGTCTTCACAGCCAGCTGCGGCTGCTGCTGATGCTGCTGCACTATCACTTGAGGTGATGATTGTGCCGTTGTCGTTGCTGTTGATGGTAGTGTTGTAGCAATATTGGTGGGTGGGAGCAGATCGAATAAGGAAGTTGGGCCGCCGCCCAAATAATCTTGGAATCCAAGCATATCCATAAACCCCAAATAATTGTTGTTGTTGTTGTTATTATTACTACCTTTGTCAAAACTACTCATCATCAACATATCCAATGGGGTAGCGGCCGCAACGTCGAATAAGCTGTTGTTGTTGTATCCGAACATCATCTGATCGGAGAATATAGAGAGATTACTAGTACTAGTATTAGTACTACTAATACTATGACTAAGGTGGTTGTTGTTCGTACTACTGTTGTTGGTGATATCTATCATTTTCGGACCGCCTATTTCTTCAACACTAATTATCTTATGCTTATTATCATCCATCAAATTTTCAAAGAGAAACAATCCTCTCCTCCTTCATTTGAGGTTATAGAGGAGAGAGAAAATATGAAGAGAGAATGAAGGGGGGGAAGGGAGAAGGGACTGTTTGGTTTAAAAAATAGGAGAGAGAGAGAGAGAAAGAGAAATGAAGGGGAAATATAAGTGTGGGAAACAGGTACAAGTGATGGAGACCGGGAAATGCCGGTGAAAATGAGGAGAAGAGGGTTGGCTTGCAAAGTACGGGTCTAGTGAATAAATTGGACGGTTTTTTAATTTTCTGCCGCATTTAATGCATTTTGGACCGCCTTCTCATTGGCTCTATTTTATTATTGTTTTCATAAAATAAAATATATAATTTCATAGGGAGCTTATTGTCGACGTTTTCATACTGTACAAGATTGTATTATGTGGAGAACGGCTAAAGGAGTAGTACAAGTACAACTTACAAAAATAACGCGGGATTTTAACCGGATTCGTGTAAACGGGATCCTCATTCCTCATCTACACGTGGCTCGTCAAAAGGCAGATCCTTTTTATGCTATTTCCCACCCCCACTTTTTTTTTTTTTTTTTTTTTTTTTTTTTTTAGGATTAAAATTAATGGATTATAGATTAGTATTATTATTACTAAACTTTTCTGCAACTTTTTATTTTAATTATGTAACATAAGACTTCGTCAATTTAAGAAATTGATGATAAGGTCATTGGAAAATTACTGATAGGATAGTGATATTACTTGATTGAAGATTTGTGTGAGTAACTTAATCCATTTTATTAACGAGTAAAACTCTCGTACTTTTGAGTGTATTTTGAATATTGTGATTGTGTTACTTTGTGATAATTGAATTCTTTATGTCATAAAATGCTTAATTCAAGTTATATTGGATTTGAATGGTGACTTTCGTAGGCTTGATATTATTTCTAATTTTGAAGACGACAAAGCTATATATTACACTTGGTAAAACTTGTTCAATTGGATCATTTTTGCTTTGGGTTTTAATAAGAATGTATATTCATTATATTCTATATAATGTGAGTATTTGCTTTTTATTGACAGTAATTAATTTGAAAAAACTAATTAAAAAAAAAAATCTTTGTGTTACACGTTTGATGCGAAAATATATTACGGAGTAATATGTAATATGAGAAAATTATGACAAGTGATAATAAAAAATGAGAAAATTTAAGTCTATGAGAAATGCAAAGTTATTGCCTTTTGTCTTGAGAAGGAGGGCTACAAAATTGTAAATTAAAATAGTGAATGAGCTTTATAATAATTCCATTCTTCCTTCATTTTTATTTTTTCTTATTTTTATTTATAAGTTCGCTGCTGTTTTATACTTTTGCACTTTTGATAATTGATAAATACTTTTGAATCATTTATTTAAAAAAGGAGAATTTGATTCCATTATAGCTAAAAAAAATATGTTTTATTTATATATTCCTCCTAATAAGATACATGAAAAATGTTGTTAATTATTTCAAATTATAAACGGCCTCTCCAATCCCTATCATAATAATAATTTGCTTCTAACTTGTCAACTAAAAGAGCTAAAATGTTTTGTCTATTAGTCTATTACTAATGTAGCTGTGAATAAAGTTTTTAAATGAGTTGATTAGGTGTCAAACTTATTTTATTTAAAATAACGCATAATTAAACATATTAAAATTTAAACATATGCATAAAAAAATCAAAGGAAAAAAAACACAAATTTGACAAACTAAAAGGAATAGATAAGATGGTGTGTATTGCATGAATTTAAATTATATACAAAGTAAGTTATGTTTTTGCAAATGTAAAAATAAATTAAAATAAGAAAACTAAATTCATATATGTATAAATTATAATGTAAGTATGTGCTTCCTTCAAAAATAGGTGCCGACTAACATAAATTAATATGTAGTATAAAATTTAGTAATTCACCATTTACCCCAATTACCCTCTAATGTAAAAACAACAAGTTCATTCAAAAAACGTTCATTAGGCAAGATGTAGGTCGATAAAGACAAAATAGAAGCTTAACCTTTTTTGTCTTTTCACCTTTTCCTTTATCCTTATTCAAAAAAATAATAATAAATAAAACGTATAAAATTGTTTCATGGTAATATGTAAACTATCGAAACGTGGCGCTTTTGAGATAATATGCTAGATGCAACTTCCTCGTGGCTTAGTAAGATAGTATCGCATATTAAGTATCCCTCATAATTTCATTTCTTCGTAATTGAGATGACTTAATACGGATTATAATGTTAATGATGCTGATAGGCATATTTAACTGTTTGAATTATCTTTATTCTGCTTAAAATGTTAGAGTATTGTTATTATTTTATGTTTGTAAAGTTGAAACTAGGAGATTTTCTTATCTTCCTCCTTTACTATGAAAGGCGAAGTAGTACAATAGCTGGATTAACAGACGTATAAATGTATAATTGTACATATGTACTGCGTTACGATCCTAAAAAACGCGTGGGAAGAAATTGGGATCCGCCAGGACATCCGGCATAATTCTGATTTCTGACATAAAAATGGAGTCACCGTCATTTTTATTTTAGATCCAGCTTTATTTTATCTACAATCCATGTTCATTTTCCACTTACATTATTATTTTTTTTAGTCAATCTTAATCATAATTATATCCCTCTTATCAATTCAATTCACTGCCGTCGTAATCACATGTATCATAGAATTAGCTTTTTTTTTCATTTTAGAATTATATGGGTGGGTTAGCTCAATTGTGGGTCCATTTCATCTTTGCTTGATTGTGATATCTTGTACAAGTTTCATGCACCCAAATTATCAAATTATTAAAGTTTTGTGATGCGTACATAAATTATTCTAGCAATCAAAGTACAAAGTATTAGTCCACTATAACCTTTATGTTTATAATTCCTACTCTTATATCTCATGATCACGATGCTAATTGTTGCCAAACATTTCCCTATGATTCATTTAAATTCATTTTTTTTTATTAGGTTTCATAAATATGTTTCATAACATTTTAATCCTACCTAGTAAATACTATACAATCGTGGATATCTTTAATATTTAATTTGTAACAAATGGGTATTTTTATATAAAACATAAAATTATTTGTTGTAAATAAAAAGAAACAAAATTACATAATACTTATTTTTCATTATATATATTATCGTGCATGCTTGGTGATAAATAAAAAGGGGCGTTGACTAGCTGTGATTTGCTTCGTGAAGAAGTATGGGAGTAGAGGATAATCAGACAAAATGTTGTGTGTAATTTGGGAAGAGTAGGTGTTTATTCTCTTCACCCAAAGCTCTCTTTACCGCATCCTTTTACCAGTTCACACATTCTCCAATTAACCAAGACTCCAAGAGTACTTTTTTTTTTTTTATTATTAGTACCACTACTTTAATTTAATTTTTGAATAGTGTTACCTAATACTAAGTCAACATGTATAAATTATACTCTACTAATTTATGTGTACGTAGGTAGTCCTTTTGGATTGATAACTAAATTATCCGTCACATATTATATACTTGTACTAAGTGAGTACTTAATTGTTTTTATTATAGAGTTTATGTACTCTCTTTATTTTTATTTTTGTATTTATCTTGTATGTTCGTAATATAATATAACTTGAAGAAAGAGAAAAATTATGATTAAGATAGATTATTCATCATCATCGATGTATATATATCAAATGAGACAAACACTATTAAGACCAAAGTGAAGGGAGTATTATTATGCTTTTTTTAAATTCATCATCAAACAAGGTTTATGAAGATGTATATGTTCAACAGATTAGGTGGCTTCTCTAATCCTAAACATAATTCTCGATAATATAAACTGATTTGTTCTCATTTGATACCACAAGTAGTAGAGTTCAAGTTTTTGTTGAAAATTATTAAGCTTTATATAAATTAATGTGATAGTTTACAATACATCCATGACTTAAATTAGTCATACCTTAATCATATAAATTTTGACAATTGACAACATAAAATTTTTATACCAATTATCATATTTCATCTCTTTGTGATTAAATTTATGCATAAAATCTTAGATAATAGTTAAGATTATTCTTAATAGTTAATAGCATTTGAAAACTTTAATTATATGAGTTTTTTTTGTACTTAACATAAAAAAATTAAAAAAAAAAAAAAAAAAAAGAGGCTAAATTAGAGTTTTTCCTATATTTTTTTTCGAGTTTTCCATAATATTATAAAAAACTTAGTATTTTTTTATAAAATTCTAAAATCGGTGCAACGCGGTCCGGTCTGGGTTGTAGACCGATTATTTCGATCCGATTTTCGGTTCTTAAAATTTAAATTTTTTGTTTGATCCGATCTTGGACCGATATGATGAACAACTAACCCTAATCACTATATGGGGTTTGGGGGTGGTTGACAAGAGGTAGTGATTTATCCTTAGATTTAAGATTGCCTTTTAAAGGGCTTTCTTTATTTTTGAGCATCCACTTGCGAAAGGGCCTTTTTAAGGGCTAACTTTGGTAATTATATGGTCAATAAACATTGCTAAAAAATAAAAAGTTAGTCAATAACATTTTCTACTTTTGGTGGTTAGGAAAAGGGGGACCTTAGTCACATTTGAGGTGACAGTTTTAAACCAAAAAATTAATTGTAATTTTGGACTATTACATCCAAAATACTATCTAAGCCAACCACAAAAATTTTAATTTTTCATAAATACTATCAATTACGTCACTCTTTATACCGTAATAGATTAATAGATAGAAACTATGCCAAATAACATCATCAATAACGATCTTCAATATTTCAGGCTATAATTCATTTGAAGTAGTATTTCTTAAAATAAGATCTAGGACCAAATTAGCTTGTTTAATTATGATCTTAAAAATAATGATATTATAACTTTCTACTTTTAGGTGCCTCAAAATCATTACACCTTTTACAAATTACATCTATGTTCACACTATTTTTGTAATTCATAAAAATATGTGTAAGTTGAATTATGAAACTAATATAAGGTCCAAGGGAAAGACAAGATGTAGCATTATTATTAATTGGGTACCACATACTTTGTTGAAACCAGACAATTTGTGAACTGCCCTAATTTAGCCTGCCAGTTGACTGTAGTCGCATTCACATATAAACTGAGGCCAATAAAAACCCAAAAAATATAAAGATTGTCATTTTATAAAATTAGTAAGCGGCCTTATTATTTGATAAGGTAAGACTATCAAGGCAATAGTCAAACTTGTAATGTTGTCTGTTCAACAACATACAATTTAAGTAGATACTTGATAGTGAAGGCCAGTGAGATGCTTATAAATTGCCGCTTTGATTATGTTAGGGGTGGATCCAATGTGTCTCATGTTGATGCCTCCTACGTTGCACATATTTAGTACTATTTTAGGTATTTTGTCATTGTACAAATACCTCACCTTTAATTCCCTATTATTACGCTTTATTCACCTAGTTTTTACTTACTACATGAATTTATATCTTTACTCGTTCAATTTAGATTTATTTTAGTTGTAAATTAAACTTGAGTAACTCTAATATCAAGGCGCTTTTGATCTTTTTTGGTATATATCTTATTGACTTCACACATTTATCTATAACTTTGATTGTTAACCCCCTTTATTATTAGCTAGGTAAAAGTAATAATATAAAGTTGGCATTATAAAATATATGCATTGAAATAAATTTTATAAGTTTACATATAACTATGTTTTTTCAGATGTTCAAAATTATTAACGAAGATGTTCAAAATGGATTGGATATATTGAATAGTACAAATAGACTCCTTGTGATTTATCTCATCTTTGCACATACATATTTTCCTCACCCTACTTCAATTCCCTCTCTTCATGTACAATCTCTTTCCTTATTTTGCTAAGCCTAATGCTAATATAATTCCACGTAACATGTGGTGTGATATTTATTATGCATGAGGATTTTACCATTTTACCCTATTACTTTAGAATCATTAATATGACTAAAGTGGTTAGAAGATGAATCAAGCTCTCTCAAATAATCACATGCGAATAAATGAAATGATGCAATGTTGTGTCACCAATGTAGATTCTATTTTAATTTTAATTGGTCAAAGTTTATAAGGATGATAACTATGTATTAATTTTCCGTTCATAAACACTTTTAATACCCAAAAAAATACTCGTAAATATTGTGACGAATTATACCCTAGATTATTACACGTCCGGTGTCACCGAACGCTTGATAGTAATATACGTTTTACACCGTATATTATTAGATAACAACAATTGGCAAGTCCTCCATCTCATAAAATAATTGCATCTCCTCCAATCCGTTGACCCTTTCTCTACTTCTAGATGTTTGACCCCTTGTGAGAACATCATCCGATAATTGCGGCATCTAAAGATCTCTAATCTAAGTTTAAAATTGTATTTAAATTCGCCTTATTGATGCAAATAATTTAAATAAATAATACTAGTAGCCTTTTTTATATAAATTAAATTATACTTTTTCATTAATAAAAAAATAAAGAACCCATCTTGGATCGGATGGGAGCCCACTATTGGGCCGGTTTGGACCAAGGCCTAAAAATGCCTTGTGATAAGTCAAAGTCAAGACTCAAGAGCATAAATTTGTAAACTAAAAAATGAGAAAAAAAAAAAAAAAAAAAAAAAAAAAAAATGAAATAAAGAAATAAAGTTTTAACGCGTCAACACAGGAGCAGACAAATTTGGTTGCATAAAAGTAATAAATATACTCCCATTGAGGTGAAGACAAATCGGCCTAGATTTTCGTGCACGTCACCAATGAATATTGAGTATTACTCAATATTTGTACCAATGTTTTACTATTCCACGTAATTTATCAATATGGTACACTTTGGTAAATTATGCTGCATGATGAGGCAATGTCTTATTTACGAGTGCAATCGATTTGGCTAATTACCCTATTTAATTACACAATTGAGTAAATTTGAACTACTGCAGTTGATAAGGTTCACCATATAACTTTCAGATCATTTAGTTGAAGTCTAATTAATCAAGCATACCAAGTAATGGGGACAACCCAATTCAAAAGCTGTAGGATGAGCTCCCCCACCAAACTTAGCTTGCTTGATTGTTTTAATATTCTGTGCATGCATATCTAAATGCATTAGAATTGTATTATGTCTATATTTTGTTTACTTAACGCGGTATTTAATTTATTAATGTAATGGGGACAACCCAATTCAATGGAATTACTAATCTTTCATGATGTCAGATTCGATCAATGATACTAGCTACTACGGAGTACTATTTTATTGATTCATTGTTTAATTATTGTTTTAAGCCTGTAACATAATTAAATTTTAGCGCTGCTAAATTCATTGATTGTACTTGTATCCTTAAATTTGCAAACTTTAGCGTTAACTAATAAATTACTAGGGAATAATGCAGCTTTAAAAAACAAAGGAACTATTAATATTGCATCCAAGATAAGAGCTAATCCGGCCTTGAATACTCACTTGGACCATCTATGAATTATTATATTGTTGCCATTGCTTAAAGACTAATTATATGGAGCATATTAAACATCAATAACAAAACTGTTAGACCATATATATATATATTGACTAACGTTAGTTATTACTTCTAGCCATTAAAAAAAAAGGGATAAGAGCATTCCGTACAAGACAAATTTTAACAGAAAATCTTTGTGTTAAATAGAGAGACTATTATTGTTATTATTGGCAAAACTCAAAAGGGTCAAACAGTGAGGGGGCAGTTAGTTAGAAGTGGCATTCAATGCTTGGGTTCCACTTGGAGCTCAATTATAAGATTTAGACATGAAGAATGAATTTGACTATATAAATATTTCAACTCATACAATTTATTCTATTACTATGTCTTTTGGTCCATTATTTCATTTCATTGAATTAATACTCCTATAAGGTATGTAGCACCACAATTTAGTTCTTTCAATCAAAGAAAAGGCTGCAAATTAAATGGATTTTTAACCATGTATGTGTTTTTACTTGGTATTTTTGGGTAACGGTAAGAATTATTGAAAGTTCATTCTAGATATAACACTATATATTAAAAACCAAAAAAAAAAAACAAAAAAGAAGTAAGAATTACTTTATCAAGATATAACACTAATATACTTAAGCTACAATACATTGAGGTTAACAATAATAACAGTAAGGCCACTTCATGAAATTTACGTTAAGTAGTGCTCCCATTGGCTATTGCAGCATTAAATCTGACATAGCACCTATATCTCCATTTTTGCGACAAGATAAATAAAGGGATCTTTATGAGTCATATCAAGGTTTAAATCATTTTACTTCCACCGAATTCACGTTACTCTTTTTCTAAGTTAGGTTTTATACTCTTCATCTTATTTATTTTATGTAGTAAGATTTTCGAATCTACATCGTTATGTTTTTATTTGGTCTAGTATTAAATTTTCGATTCTATCTTTGCCATCTATCTTATCTTAAGTCAAAACATAATTAAAGATTTTTTTTTTTTTTTTTGACTAGAAACATAATTAAAGATTAAAGGTACCTAATATTATTAACTTTTATAATAATAATGAAAATACATCCAAGTAGAAAAAAGAAATCAAGAAAAAATAAAAACAAATTAATTAACATAATTTTATTTTATTTTATTTTTTTGAAAGACATCAATAAAATACTAGAGAGCGATTGTGGGAAAGCCACACCCTTATGTCCTCATCAAGAATTCTATGAGAGAGCTCCTTCTAAGACATTAATTCTAATAGGTAACTTACAACAATATTGTGCCTTGACTAAAATGTTCTTAACACATATTCATGATTAGACATTCATAGTTAATTGAAATCATTAATATTCAACTAAAAAGAGGAGCTTGATTCAATTCACCAAGTCCATGAAAGAATTGTGTAAGATCCTTGTTTTAGGATGAGTGAGAAAGAGGATTGAGATTTTGGATAGTAAAGTTAAAGAATAGTAAAGTTGGCACCCAAAATTATTATGTTTTGTTGAGGATTTTGGATTTATTACCTCGTGCAAGAATGGTGCAAACATATAACTATTAAAAAAAAAAAAAAAAAAAAAACCAAAAACACGAGTTTATTTGGTAAAATAATTTGCAACTAACATAAAATATATTTTTTTATAAACAATATATACATTATTTTAATTTTCACTAGTTATCAAAGAAGATTTAACATAATCCAGTACTGAAATAAATTATATAGATCGTTGAGATGACCTAGGTATGTCAATGTCTTTAACGTTGACAAGTTCTACCCCCTTAAAATTAGAGGCACAAAAATTGCAATAATGAAATGAAATCCAAGTTGCAACTGCTCCAAAGACACAAATCTTTTAGCATAAAAGATGAAATGAAATGATAGGAAAGGTTTAGTGCTAAAAAAAATAATATAAAAAAATAATAATAAAAAGGTGAAAACCCCACCTTCTCATCATGACATCTAAAGGCTCCTCCAAATAAAACTGCCAAATTAGGTCTATCACCTACGAGTAAGTATTATGGACAACTTAATTGAGCCACAAATCGTGTTGCAAGATTCACCAATCGCATCTCACACTTTCAAAACCTCTAGTATAGTCTACTACTTTATCATGCTAGTATTAGTCTACTCAATAAATTATGTTTTTTTTTTTTTTTCTATCTTTTAAGAAAATATTTGTAATCAAACGTTGTATCTAAATCTTTGCTATTCTTTTGCATAATACTTTTAGTTGTTTATGTGGGGCAATTTTTTTTATATAGGTAAAACCAATTATATATTCCGTAATAAACATAGTCCAACCAACAAATAAAGTATTGGCTCATTTGGTATATTTTTAACTTGTATCCTTTAGGTTTAACATTCAGATTCTACGAACCGAAGATGTTTGGAGTACTCGGGTAGGGAATGTAATATAAATTTTGGGCATAGAACAAGTTAAGGTCCAAGTAGGTGCTTTGTATCCGCCATTAATTGAATAATTAGATAATTTTATTTTAATATGTGAAATATTAAATAATGTATAGAAAAATCTTGGGAATCATGGTAATTAAAATTTTATTCAAAAAACCAATCTTTTTAGTGCTGACTCAAAAATAAAATTAAGGCAATCTTAGAAAACAAAGGAGTATGATTAAGGTTAGAAAGTAGAAACTAGATGCACAAAAATGGTTCCTTGCTGATTTTCAAAACCACATGATCTCTTGTGCTTTATGGAAAAAGGATGAGGCAAGCATAGACCACCGCAAAGAAACTTGCGACTTGAAAATGCGGGTATCTGTATCTCAGTCTAAAGTTGGAAACCCAAGAAATTACAGTAAAACACATTTTTATATGACTACATGTTTGACTTTTGAACACCTGATACTTACGTTATGCTCTTCAAAATTAATTATAAATATATTCATTTTTTAAAAATATATCAATAATAATAAATAAAAAAAATAAAAATAAAAGAAAGGTGTAGCACACAAAAACAGCAACTGCATGGATCACGAAGAAGTGTGGGGTGTCAGAAACTAAGAAGGAATAAGTTGGAAACCCAAGGAAAAACAGTCCTATGCTTTGACTTTAAACATTACACGATCACCTCTTTTTGATAAATATCGTTACAAACAATTAACAAATCTCAATAATATCATGTCAAAGATTAACAATTTTACATTAAGATTAAATTTTACAAATATGGTCAGATTAGCCTAACCCCACCAGTCACGGGTCAAAAAGAAACCAAGTGGGGTTAGCAAAATAGTTTAGTTACTTTGAGATAACAACAATTAAGTATAATTCTTGTCCAAAAAACAAAAAAGTAATTATAATAATTTATAATTAAGTTCAATAATTTAACTCATATTTCATTTATGTCGTTTTAGGCACCCCCTTGAGGTGACCCTAGTATGGACTGCTTCAATATAAGAAAATGATAGTAAACACTATAAAACAATGGTTTAGAATCATTTATCTTATTTAATGTCCAAATCTCTTCTTAATTTTAACAAATCAATAGAATACCTATGATTTTTTTTTTTTATTTATTTATTTAATATAAACTTCTAATAGGACAGATAAAGTGACACTTTTTGATAAATAAGATAAAAAGCCAAGTTAATGGGCTAGACACTTTGAAAGTGGATAATGGAGAATAAATCGTCGACCATAGAGTGGCTAGTGTCCTAGGTAAAGCGACTCATCTTGTGAGGTTGTGATCACGAGACATAAGATTTACGGAGTAACACAGAACTATTTTTAAGTTAAGGACTACAAACTGCTGACATCTATCTCACGCAATTGCTTGATCAATAATTAGACAACTTTAACTTTATGACCTAAAGATGTTAAATGTTTGAACAATGACATAATATGAGTCAATATGCTCCATAAAGAATACTGCATGACCGACCCAGTCAAAGCTTTGATAAACGATAACACAAAATTTCCCAATCAAAATTCCGGCCAAAACAAAGTTTTATGATCTTAATGTCAACACCTCAAACCAATCCCTGCCAATCGAAAACTAAGGAACAAAAAAGAAGATTTGACTATTCCACAACTCAACTACCAAAGAACCAAAATCTGGTGGGAAGAATATGAAACAAGACTATTATTCAAATTATAAGATTAATACATGATTTAATTCTAGAAGGAACATACAATACATGCACCAGCCTTCTTCATATTTTGAGGTCCAAGTGAGCTCTCAGCATGAAGAGGAAGAAAAGTCACCTCCTGATACGGATTGCTGGTGACTGTTTCATGAATCTTTGTCGGTACTAGATGAGGCAACAGTTTGGCGTCTACGTTGATGAACATCCCAATTGTAAACACGGGCAATTGTAACCTGAAAATTCATTAGTTAGTAAATTACAGTGGTTAAGGTTGTTGCCTTCCGCAATAAATCAACCACCACACTAGTTTCTATAAGCAATGATTTCAGGCTTATTCAACAGTTTCTATAGTAGCCTAACAACCCTTTCAAAATTTTGAATGACATCCCAATTGCCAATGATTCATGAGAAAACTTGTAGAAGTCTCCTGCAGTCCTGCCCTCTACCTTTCATTGCCAAAAGGAAGGGAGAGGAGGGGGCGGAAGAACCAAAAGCAAATATAACACATTTTAAGGATTCACTAGCATTTGATATGCATGGACTTATTACTTATACTTTGTGATGTGATTTAAAATTAAAAAAAAATGCCACACACAAACAGGAATTCAAATCATTCAATTAATGGCACAAACCTGCGTAATTGTCACTTGATCCCTTAAAAATTGTAGATCACCAACCAGCACCTCTAAACTGGCTTTAGCATTTTCCAGATTCTTTTGTAAAAGAGTGTTGGCCTGTAGAAGAGTTGCATAATATTTTGAGACTTGCATGGGTCAATATATATTTGGTAATAAAAGTATATTGAGGATAATGGGCCACCTCTTCGCATGTATACTCCAGCATTACATTTGCCCCAAGCCATAAGCACACTGAATCTGAATCCTCAATACAAGCTCGTGAAAATATGCCTTCAGAGACCTCAAAATCAGCTAGCAGTGGCTGCATATTATTAAAATGGTTATCGTTTCTGAAAAATACTTCGGTACCAGGTGCAAAACAGTAAATGCAATGACCAAAGCAATACATTGACTTTGGATCAAATTCTACACCACTGTGCAATTCAACTTAACTCTTGAAATCAGAAATGCATTGAGGAAAAAAAAAATAGTATACACAGCCATCTAGAAACTTGAAGTTAATATTATTGTAATCAAGTTCTATAATTTGGAACTAGTCAAGTAGTCAGACCCTTTACTTATGGCATGGCATATAATCTTATACTAGTCAGTCTTAGTTGATTTCAAAACTAAAATCCAGACAACAAAGATCTAGTCAGTTTCATAAAACTACAATAGCTCATACAATAATTGACTTTAGAAGGTAAATTTTCCTCAGAGGCTAATTGGAATGATATGGCCATCTCGTTCAATCCAGGTTGCCATAAATGGAAGGAAACAACTCCTAATAGCACGTTTACACAGAAGTCAGGTCTAAATACTACGTACATTACATAAGATTCTCGAAGGAATCAGTTCTAAACACAATGCTCTACTTCTGTGCAAGTGCCAAGACTGAAATTACTCCGTCTTTTCTACTCAGGAAGCACCAAGTTAAAAAGAGTAATGATACGCGTCTCTTTTGATCTCTACTAACAATACCACTATGAGAAAATTCAAAAGGGGACTGGAAAAAGGAGGGATTGCAATCTAATGTGGACCGTACAATATCCAGTTAGCTAATTGACCAAGCCATGTGCAGTTATCCCTAACAGCAACTATCATCATATAGCGTGGATCTCTTAAAGCACGATGTAATACCAGATAAAAGTCAATTCAAACCCTAATAATTGCATCATATTGACAAGTCTAAAAGATCCAAATTTGACAAATCAAGTCCCGGTCAAGATTGAAGTCAGAAGAATCACACCAATTAATAAGCTCATCTCTGTAGACTAAAGGCACCATACAGAAAATTCTAGTAGGAAAAACAAAATAATTAATTTACTAATGGAAATAAAATAAAATGAGGATTTAGCACCGATTGTGAAATTAAAAAACCTTCCACTAAAAAAGTATAATAGATGGGAAAGCCAACTAGGCATCTTGATAGCAAACTTGTTTGCAGAGGCAGCTCACTAGTAACACATACATATAAGGTCAATGGCTTGTATCCTTGTGCACTGGAAATTGATCTAGAGCAAATTCAGCAAACCAAGCAATGGACAATAGACAGCTAGTTGACAAGGCCAAATGACTACACATCTATTAAAGCTCCAGTGATAACTTTCGATATCTTGTGTTATTATTCATAGTTAGCTCGTACAAAAACCAGGGATGTAAAGAGAAACATAGTAGTCACAATTTTCTATAATGTAGATTTCTGATTCGGACAACCAGCTAGAAAACATCTTTAATCACTAATTGTATCAAATAAGGTTAACTATTTAGAAGATTACTTTCCAGAATGAAGACAGACAAGGTGATCCAACATTTCTGTTCCATAAATCCAAGAAAGTGGCTTTGTATGATGGTTTCAGATTTCTACCTAGATGTAGGAAGCTGCAGCCTAACAAACTAACATTGGAAGATAACCTCTTGTTGTTTGAAGAGGGAGTTCAATCAATCATTATATGTCAAACCAGGTAGGCAGGTAGCTATCCCAATCTGAGTAAAATCTGAGTAACATGCACACTCTGCAAAGAATCAGATTTTTCTAGGGAAGTACCTGAAAAGCGTAAATGTTGATCAATTGGGTTTCAAGGAAGCTTTGCTTATTAGATACCTCTTTCGGAGCAACATTTTTCCACCACAAAAAGATGCCATATTTAAAATTCAGTCAAATACAGCTTATCTCTTGAGCGAAATAACGTAGGAGATCCCTATGGACCTAGCAAGTTCACCCCTAATAGGAATATGTTAGTCCAGGTTTAACAGTGTTTCTGTTAGAACAAGGCTTCTCTATTGATGCATTAATATAAACTAGCTTTAAAAACTTGCTATTCTCAATAATCATCTTTGAAGAAAGTAAAACATATAGGCTCCTTTATAAGTAATTTATGGAGTTCTTCACAATGAATTCAAAAGGCAATCTCAAAGTCAACATTGCTTTTTAGGAGAGAAAGAACGAGGACCAACCACATTAATAGCAGTTGTTACAAGCTTTTCCTCTTTTTATCCTCCAGCTCCCAAAAAAAAATCCTAGTTGGTAAAGGACAAGGAAATACCCAAGCTTTTCAACAATATAAACCATATTTGACTTTTGCAATCAAACATAGTCAAATTTTACCACCCTTAACTCAATTTAAGTCAATGCAAACAACACATAGTACTACTCCCTCCGTTTTTAAGTACTTGCTCCACTTTCCTTTTCCGACCGTTTTTAAATACTTGCTCCATTTCCTAATTTAGAAAGTTTTTACAATATAAAATTAATTTCTCTCATCTAGTGGACCCACATATATTCTCTTTCCTCAAATTCTCTCCACTACTTTTAATTTATACAATTTTTTATTCTTCTACTCACCCCACTACCTCCATATTTTATTACTTTCTCCAATTTCTCCTAAAACTCCGCGCATGGAGAAATGGAGCAAGTATTTAAAAACGGAAGGAGTATTAAAGAGTGGATAATGATTGCACTTGTATTCAAAATTCAAAAGTACTACTTCCTCCGTTTCTTTTAACTACCTCCGTTAACAGTTATCTGCAACATTTACCCAAAAAGGGTGCTAACAATTATGTGCAACAAACTTATTTCTTTCTTATTTTAGTAACTTTTTTTTGTTAAATTGACCAAAATACCCTCACTTAAAAATTATTAACACATAATACTACACATAATTACAAAACATTATAACCTTAATCTAAATTAATTATCTAACCCTTCCCACTCTAATAATCAGATTAATCAGCTCCCATTATCTTTCTCTCTCCTCTTCATCTCTCAATTCATCTTCTTCATCTCTCATCTCTCTTCAAATTCCAATCCATCCTTCTAGTGGGTTTTAGATCTAGTAAGCTGTGGGTGGTTTGCTTGATTCGTGGTTGGAATTGGTGGCTTTTGGGTGGATTTGCAGATTTGTGGAGGTGGTTCGTGGTTGTGTATTGGTTTCGTGGGTGGGTAATTGATTCGTGGTGATTTTCGGTGGTTTTTGGTGGTCGGTTTCGGGGTTTCTTGGTGGTTGGTTTCGGGGTTTCTTGGTTGTTTTGTTTTTCTTAGATTCGTGGTGGTTTCTAGTGGTTTTGGTTCGTGGTGGTTTTGGGTTTTGGTTTGTGGTGGTTATTCGTGGTGGTGGTCCGTTGTGATTTGGTTTATGGTGATTTTGGCTAGGTTAGTGGTTGGGTTTTGGTTCGTGGTGATTTTTGCTGGGTTGGTGGTTGGGTTTCGGTGGATTTGGTGGTGGTTTTCGGTTCTGAGTTTTGTTGTTTTCGGTGGGTTTGGTTGTTTCCGGTGGTTTTGGTGGTGGTTCTGGGTTTAGTGGGTTTGGGTTTCGGTGGTTCTGATTTTTGTTTAATTGTTTTTTTTTTTCAGTTAGGATTATACTTAACCACATAGCCTTATTTTTCAATAATCATGATTTAAAAGTTTTGCCTAGGAGTCCGCGTATAGCCCCCTTTGTTGCAGATAACTGTTAACGGAGGAAGTAGTTGCTACACTTTCCTATTTTGGAAATTTTTAAAAGTGTAGCAACTAAAAAAACAAAGGAAGTACTTCGTTCTGTAAAAGAATTTTAAAATAACAGGCTATAATACTTTTTAAAGAGGTAGATGGACTTTTTAAGAGAGATAATAAGGAATGCGGAATAAGAAATGTTAATAAGAAAGAAAGATAATCAAAAATAACTTGTCCTGTTATATAGAGACACAGTAGTACAGTACTATGATAGACTTTGATTTTATTAAAAATATATATATATATATATATGTATATATATATATATATATATATATATATATATATATATATATATATATATATATATATATATATATATATATATATATATATATATATATATATATATATATATATATATATATTAGAGTAAAGCTTGAGCACAAACAAACAAACAAACAAACAAAAAAGCACCACCATCTAAAGTAAAATGCAAAATAAGAGGATCATGAATACTAGAGCAACGAACCTCACCGGAACCCCTCCTCGCTTGCAATGTGGCAACAATGTCCAAGCATTTCTCTATATCAGGAATTTTTGCCTGAAAAACATGTGCAAGGAACATTAATTCAGAACAATTGAATGTAAAACTAGATGCTTAAATTTAAGCTAAGCCAGCCTACATTTCTAAGCATTGCAAATTTTCATTGAAGATAAAAGAGTATCAACAATTTGGCTGGATTTGAAAGAGCAACTACAAACAATTCTACATACTGCGAAAAATTAATTATGCCTCTCTTTCCCTCTCTTGGGCCTCTTGGCCAAGGGAATGGATCTAGGGCCTCTACCTTGATTACAAAGGATTCCTAGCACAAACACAGCTGAAAAAAATTGATTGGATAGATAATTAAGTATATCTACCTCATGCTCTAGAACAAACTAGGAAAAGTATTACAAAATATCAAGGGATATTCCACAAGGTGGCCTCGTGATATTGAAAAATCCACATTTTTCTTAATTGACCTCATGGTATTGCATAATTCATTAAGGTGCACTAATTGTTTGTTTTAAGGCCAACTCATGCTTTGGTGTCTGATGTATTAACCTTAAATTCCCCTGCTCAACTCCACCAACTGGAGCCTGGTGGCAAGGAGGGAAAAGGTTCAAGAAGGATAGCAAATCTTAAACCAAAATTGAAAAGGACTTAAAGAGACATTTAAAGGTACAGTCCATGGTATTAATCATATAACAACTAAATCAGTCTGGTGCTAGGGTGGCACCAATAAGGGACATAACAAACTACATGAACTTCCATCAATTCACAGATTACAACAAAATTAAAGTTTTTAAAAATCATACTCTACATACTGAGAAGATAACAGAATTGCAATTAAAATGCCAACTTTCATAATGTCCATCACTAACATCAATAGCTAAAAAAAAAAAGGGAATAACCATCAACATGTGATATAATACTTGATAGATGTTACATTCTAACATAGAATACTCATTTATTTTGTGAAATAGGTGAAATATTTGATGACACTTTGAATCACTTTGCCATCCAACAATGACAACTATGAGCCAATCCTTCCAGATTCCAAGGTCCAATATCTCACATTCATCTATTCCATCAAGTTAACATGCCTTTGTTACTTCCTTCAACTTGGTTGTCTTTGTAGTTAGCCTGTATGTTAAATTGTATTTCACTATGGGTTCTTTGACTGTTAAGGTCTCACTGTTAAGAAATCATGGATTCAATGGATCAAGTGTCTTTCTACATGCAAGATTGGATTTTCTCAATGCTACTCTATGTGAGCATCTAGGAAAATTGCCATCCTCTACAGCAAGCCTTAGATTAATATCTTGGACGGCTGGACCATATTCTCAATCTCCCTCAGCTATGCCCAGTAATAGTTATTCTTGAGGATAAAGCTCAATCTTCAGAAGAGGAGAAAGGTAGTAAAGTAGTAATTATGTTCAATCTAATCATACATAACCATAAGCTAATGTATGATAATCAACTTTACACACGTGCGCGCACGCACGCAACATCACACAACATCCGCTTATTATTTTTTTAATGGAGTATCAACATGCATATTTCGATTACTATTTTACCTACCAAACATTCTTTAGGTACATGTTTTTAATGAAATTTCTGATTTTCTAAGTTTTTATCTCAAGTTAAACAACTTCACATAATTTTCAACATTTTTTTGCGCATATTCACCATCTGTCATAAGGGCTCTTTGTTGCCCAAATCCCGAAGGAAAGCCAAAAGATGAATGGCTACATCTTATTGTAGAAGATGATGGTATTTGGAACTGAAATTTTCGCAAAATTCCTGCTCGATAGTAAAGTTGATGCCATCGCTAAGCTCAAGGCCCAGAAACACCTAAAATTTGGGAGGATGTCCTTTGCTTCTAATGGTTTGATAATTTGTCTTTACCTTGATTACGAAAAACATTTCAACCTTTGCTTGTTGATCTCTTATATGAAACATTTCCTGTTGTTCTTTGTTATTTGTACTTTTTGCTTGTATTTTTGTTGAAAACCTATGCAAAGCATGGACTGATTTTTTTTTTTTCTTTCTTTTTTTTTATTCTGTTTGCTTTGGTTATATACTTATAATTTATGTTGCATTTGGGGATTGCCTATGTGGTGTTGTTCTTTGTATTCTCTTTGTGATGAATTTGTATACTAATCTTTGTCTAATTCTTCTAATTTGCTAAATTCAAACTAGAGATCATGCCACTTGATTAGCTTAGGTCACTTGAAATGTTGAGGACAATACAAACTTGCACGAACATTCTCCGTATATTTCTACTTTAGGTCATCCCATCAAGATCATATACCCCTTGTAACTAAGAATTCCAAATAAGATTACATTGGAATGTGGAGAAGCAAAAATTAAAAATTGAAGTAAACTGTCTCTGATAAATGTGGCCTATATACTTATAGAGACAAAGGAGTAGATGTATAATACAAACATTGCAATTTATCAGCAAAATACATGCCACATCCCAGATGACATACAATGACCCAGTCACTCAACTCCATAGTCAATCAACTCGCAAGAAAAATGGAATAAAAGTGGTACCTGAAGATCTCTCTGCTGCGCAAGAAGTTTCATCTCTACTAGCTTGTATTGCTGAAGCCTAACAAGAATTGCCACAGATGGGTCAAGCAGCAATTAAGGTACGGTATTATACTGGTAAATATTATTCTTCTACTTTTAATTATAACCTTTTCTACAATGAATTCAGTTAATTAGGGATAAGGATAACAGAAACAAACATGCTGTTTCACAACACAAACTGTATTAAGAAACCAATGTAGTTGCCAACACAAGGTCTAAGGATGCACAAAATATCCGATTAGCTGTGACAATTTCAAGACAATTAATTCGTCTTTGGCATACAAGGTCATCCATAAATGCAAACCATGAAACCATCCATAAACACCCAATGGTTTAATATATAGATGAAGCACCTATGTTCTTATTAACTTTTTGAACCATAACCAGGAAAAAAGAAATAATTTCAGCGCGAAAATCATTGTCCCTCAGACTCAGCAACGAGTGTCATAGACTCCTCTTACGTACAATATTTGGCTACTCATGATTTGGTACAATCACACCCTAAGTGTCCAAATTAAAGTGTTGATGACCAAACTCCTACTTTGACCAAGATCGACATTGCCACGAAAAATTACCAGTAACCTAATCAAACATCCAAACACGAATCTAAAAACGAGCTAGGAAAAATAATAAGGACAATAATGCCTGAATATATTAGTCTATAAAGTCCAAACTATCAATGACAAAGATGTCCTTTCTTCCACTGTGCAAGCTGAAATCCGGCCACTAAACAAGTAATAGAATTCATCAATAACTACTGATAATATTTGAACTGAAGTTCAACGACGCAGCAACTAATAATCAACTAATGAAATTCGGACCGAAACTTGAGCAACTACTATTAATGAAATTTGGACTCGTATATTGGCCACAAAAATGGAGATGACACATAAAATTGCAAATAAAATCCTAATTAATCCAACTAAGTTCACTAATCTCATTGCAAATAGTAACTTAATTAATCCAACTTAATTGACTCATATATTTTGTCAAAAGTTGTTCATATAAAAAAAAATCAGTGCATAAAAATTTAATTAATCCTTAAATACAGTGAAATGAGCTGAAAATTAAACCTCAAAATAGATTTGAATTAAAAAAAAAAAAGGAAAAAAGAAGTAGAGGAGAGAGAAAGAGACCGTTCTTGAAAGAAAGCGAGAGCAGAGTTAACATCGAGATCAGATTGATTAAGGTAAGTCTGGACATCTTCGACGAATGCTGCCGCCGGTATTCCTCTCCTTTCTACCACCGCCGTCGACGATGATGTCTCCGCCATTACAACCACCTTAGAGAGAGAAACTTTTCTTTAGAGAGAGAAAGTCAGGGTTTTCGGGAGGTTTTTTCTACTGTGTTTGGGAAGAGGAAGACATGGTCATGGTTGGAACTTGGAAGGTAAGACGACGTCGTTTTGAAATGAGTGGGCTTGGGCTCAATAGAACGTACAATCTGGGCTCTATTCCTCTTCTTTAAATTGGGCTGGAATCAAGAGGCATTGAAAAGGTTTTTTTTTTTTTTTTTTTTTTTTTTTTGGCGGAATTTTGTTGTGGTTGTTGTTTGAAAAAACACTACTCCGTAATGTTTAGTTTGGCTTTGGCATGTGGTAACATTACTAATATTGAGAGTGAGGGATACTCAAGTGGTTAGAGCTCCTCTCCCGGTTCCAATAGATCTTGGGATCGATTCTCATCACCCGCCCTTGTGGCTCTCTAAACACCAAAAAAAAACATTACTAATATTTTCATGTACATTTATAAGAAGAAATGGAAAATGCCATAGTATGGTCCATGGCAATTGGCAATTGGCAATGCCAGTTCACTCCAAAGTGGTATCTCTTATGCTTCATAAATTTTATTTGAGAATGTGGCCCATTAATACGACGTATGATAATTTCCTTTAAAGTTATATATAAATGTATTCTCATCACCATCATTTATTACTCTTTAGCAAACGTCTAATAAAAATATAGTATTGCAAAAATACAAAAAACTCATACTATTTTATATATCGTGCTTGTTGATGGTATTGTAAATGAATATCTATCAACAAGCACATTACAAAAACATACCTAGAAAGACAAGGTAAAATTCAAGTAATAAAGTACTCTCGAACATTAATCCAATTTAAACCATATGAGCATAGATAGAGAGGGAAAACCGAAAACATGGGCCTACTTATCAGTCCCAAAAAAAATGAGATTTGAATTTTCTGTAAGCACCAATATGAAATTTGGCACTAGGTATAGAAATTCAGCACTACGTACATAATAATAAGATATAATGCAGTACGATTTTGATAATTTTGAAAGAGATATCAAGCAACCTTCGTAAAAGGGTAACTATGTTATGATCCAATAATTATAGCATTTTGTTTATATATGTAAATAATTGAAAATCTATTTTATAAAATTTCTTGTAGTGATTAATTGGGTAAGATTTTGATGATAGAAGTAATGACATAAATAAATTGGACAAAAATTTGTCTGAAATGAAGATGACAATCAACCCAAAGCTAAAGTTGGCAGTTTCTTACTTCAATTATCAAGTGGTGAAGTAGTGAACCTTCAAATACATCCTTTTCTTTTATTATTGTGTCACAATTTGTTAGCTTTTTATTAGGCCCCTATACCATGACTCTTAATGTGGCCCTAGGTTTTTAGTAAATTTTTGGTCATATTGTGCCATGCATTTTGCACACTCCTTTGTTTTCCCTTTTTATTAATTAAATTATGACTATGACTTTTTGTATTTTTGCATACAAATAGAATTTGGTTGGGTAGTAGATGCATATAATCCCAATCACTAGCAAATGAGAAGTCTTTTTCAATTTCTTTATAAGATGGATGAATAATTGAGAAAGCTCAAGTCGAGTACTGCGTAATTCAATGAAGATCTATTTGTTTCGAGGAGTAATGTACTTCATTCGTAATGTATCATTAATTAGGAAATTATCTGGATTATTAGTAATCCATATTTCTGCAAGAACAAAGTCTAGATATGTAAGCACGTTTGAATATGTAAGCATGTTTGAAATGCTTGATGTTGATAACACTCTAATATACTATGAATTAATTAACAACTTGTTTTTAAACTTATGCTACTTTCACATGTTGTAACAATTTTAATACTACATCCGTTTTATACTATTTGTGAATTTAAAAAAATTATTTAATAAATATATAGTACCCAAAAATTATAACTAATACATAATAGAGGTAATACATTAATAAGCAATAGTTTTCATATACCTCTTACAAGTTTAGAGGAGGAGCTAGAATAAAGGTAATTGGTGAAAATAACACTTGGGTGAGATATTTGTTTCTCCTAAATATCTACCTCCTATTATTCTCTCCTGTGTCAATCACCAAGCCTAGTGTTGCCCCTTTCATGTGCCTAGCCCTTCATAACCACCCCACTTGCCTTCTCGTTCCTAACCACCGTCTCCCAGAATGGTAATTCATTCGAGTCTTTGCTTAGCTTAGCTCTTTCATGTTCTTCTTTGGTGTTGTCTCCCTCATCGAGGCCGTCTTTCTTCCCTTTCTATATTTCTAACGCCCTACCACAATAAGGTATCGATCAAAGAGGGAGATAAATTTTATTGATAACTTTTATTAGTCTCATCTAATGTTTGGTTCTACCAGCTAACTCGAACTACTAATAAAAATGATGATCGATATACAAACAGTTGATCAGACTAGTTAAGTGAAATAACATATAACTCCTTGCCAAGCAAGGAATTTATGTTTGTATCACTTCTAATAATCTAATTGCACACAAGGTTGAATATTTTACACTTAAAATGCAATAGAAATAAAGTTATACCTAGGGTGAGATAAAAGGGAGTGTTTCAATTAAACATCCACATCGATGCCAAAACTAGAGTCTCCCAATATTTTGTTCTCATATTCACAATATTTCAAGGCATAATAATACTACAATTTGTCCATTAACTTTAATTAAATTAAACAAAAGCTAGAATAATTTCATTTTTCTTACGAGATAAAATGGAGCCCACAAGAAGTGTATAGGCATAGTGATGTAACGTAGATGCAACATCCTTTAACCACTAAAGGCATGCCACATGGTAGGCACCAACAATTTTGATGCTTTGTGGGACCCACCCACACTTAAGCCCTCCATCTTTTTATTTATGCGCTTAATTAAATGAAATTATATAAAGATTAATGTATGGTTTTCAATGAATTAAGAAGTGGACCATTGGCCACTTTATTTAGTTGTCAATTTCAAAAGATTATTATAATAATAAATTAAGTGGCTACCTAATCAAAGGTTTAGTCGAAAATATGCAATGCCATGTGCATTGTCACTTTCTAAATTATCACCTACCTATTCATCCTTTGTCTTCCTCTACAATATATTTAAGCATGAGGGTTTCAATTATTAATTTTAAAGTCACCAATTTGAGGTGACTTAATCTAGGAATTTTATTTATTTATTTCTCTTACAAAAATTATTATTTGGAAGAAAAGGGTAAGCCGCAACCATACTTTCTTTAAGTGGAATAAAAGCATCCACTTAAGGAATGAATGTTGAGGCTTAAAATGTGGATTTGCATTTGAATTGTTGAAGTTAAATAGCTTTAATATTGATCGAGACAATATAAAAGAATGGACGGAGATAGTATGCATATACTCAAAACAAAATAATTAATGTATCAATATTGTGTACGTAATAAAATTATGCTCTGTATTATTTTAAAAATGAATAAAGTGCAATCAATTTTGTAAGAAATTTAGTTAAACTAACAAATGAGATTTATTTCTCAATAAATATTGATCTTTTATCGATCTCTACAATCTAAACCTTTTTTTTTTTTACTTGTAATATTTTTTATATAAATTAAGCAACATAACCTATATATTGATATGCTATAAGTCATTATTATCAACTATAGAGGAACCTATATATGTGATATGCATGATTATATAAAATGAAGAGAAAATATATAACAGCACAAGGGGTTATTCTAGTAATTGTACAAATTAAAGTACAATTACCAAATCATGATATTAATGCAAGTAAAACTTGGAACCGTAGAGATAGATATGGATGTTTGTCTTGAAAGTGATAATGAAAACTTGCAACCTTACTCAAACTCTAACTTAAGTTTCATCTTTCATGATCAACTATAAGATAATGACACATGCAATGTTAATTTAATTATTATATGATGTCAATGTCATTGTACTCTTGTGATTGTCTCCAAATTATATTTGTACTATAAAATTCAGACATTTCCCATTAATTAAACTGTAAATAGTAAGGTGAAAATGGTATGAACCACCATATAATTAACAAAACCACCAAAACTGCTATGGATCATATGAGGAGTAATACAGATTTTAATTTTATATCATAATTTGATAAACTCTTAATAGAGTAATTAATAATAAATCCGAATGAGGTTTTCATCTTAACCTTCTACAGTAATACTTCGTTTTGTTTTGGATAAACTCTATATAACAACGAGAAAATGCTAATTCTTCTTGCAGACTAAGGAAGAAAAGGAAATGAAACAAGAAACTGAAAGGAGTAGCATGAAGATATAAAAGAAAGTAAAATGAGATGCATGCATGGCTATTTTTAAGTAGATTATATCTTCAATTACGGAGTGTAATTTTATGAGTATGTAAGTAATGTAAAAAGTTCGTTCCTTATCTTCGACCTATTTATTTCAAGCTTTTCATGTTTATTTGTGATCACCATAATTTAAAATATATTCTCTTTATTACCTTATTTTTAATAATTATACTCAGTGGCGGACCTACACGTGTGCACACTGGGTCACGTGACTCAGCAGTGCCAAAAAAAAAATAAAAAAAAAACAAGAAAAAACAAAAAAACAAGAAAGAACGGCTGAACGACAAACCACAAAGTCCCAAAACGCGTGAAAGAAAGAACGGAAACCTCACAGCCCTAAATCCCTCTCTCGCAATCTCGCATTCGCCGCTACTAGTTCGCCGGAGCAGCCAACCACGCCGGAGCAGCCTACCTTCAGTCTTCACACGTTCATCCGTTCGTCCCCTTCGTCGTTCAAACAACATAACGGTGGAATCGTGGTTCGTCGTTCATCCCTAAGGCCCGACTCGGCCGACTGCCCGACTGGACGGCGCCCTCACCCCTCGGAATCTCAGATCTACGCCAGTAACACCGCCGAGCACGGCGAGCAGCCGTCTGTCTAGCACGGACCACCGAATCACCGATTGAAGGATTTGAACTTTGAAGGCAGGCGCCAGCAAGCAGTGAAGCAGCAAGGTATTTACTAATTTACACCTTTTAATTTGTTTTGTTAATTATAAATTTGTATAATTTTAGTCATTTGATTGATTAAATTGAACTGAATTGTTGATTTGTTGTTCATTTTTGTGTTAATTACTTAATTAATTATAATTTCAGATTTTCAGTCATTTATAAATTATAATTTCATAGTCTTGATCTCTTGAAAATTTGAAAATTGAAATTGTCAAAATGACAAGTTGTTGGCCTTGTTGCTTGTTGTAAATCTTGTAATGTTGTTCATTGTGGATTTGTGGTGTGGATTTGTGGTGTTGAAATGCAGAATTGTTGATTAGGTGGTCATTTGATTCAGATTTGATTGATATTTGAATGTATTATGTGTATTCAAATGAATTGAAATTGTGTAATGTGTATATATGATTGTATAAATGAATTGCTGATTTTTTTTTTGTGATTGCTTATTTGCTTAAATGATTTTCAGAATGAAGCGGAAACGTACTCCAAATAAAATGCAGAATATCGCTAGTTTCTTTGCTAAATGTAATCCTCATCCTCCTAGTCAACAAAATTCTTCTCCAAATGAACAAATTTCCACTCCACATCATACTAGTGAACAACATACCTCTCCCACACACAGTTCACCTCAAATTTCCCCTCAAAGATCACCTCATAATTCCACTCACAACTCCCCTCAAAATTCCACTCACAACTCCCCTCAAAATGAAGTGGAACACTCTAGTCCTCTTAATGCTTCGGGAGATGGTGTTAGATTAAGTGAAAATGATCTTGCCAATCTTCCTCACGACCCGGGATTGAGAAGAAAGATGAGTGATTTCCATCCTGATGATAGAGACTTAGTGAGGAGAACTTACATTCAAAAAGGGCCATGCCAACCTAAAAACCATGTATTTCCTCAAAGACTCACTGCCCCTAAAAAACGTCGATTTTGTGTGAAGTGGTTTGAAACTTGGGGTTCTTGGCTTGAATATAGTGTGGAAAAGGATGCTGCCTATTGTTTCATTTGTTACTTATTCAAGGATGAAAATGCATTTGGAGGTGATGCATTTGTTACTGATGGTTTTCGATCTTGGAATAGATTAGATCGACATACTAAAAGCTCATGTTGGTAAGCACATGAGTGCTCACAACAATGCCGTGTTAGCTATAGATCTGTTCAAGAAACAAAAGTCAAGCATCACCACTGCATTTTCAAAACAAAGCAAGGAGTCTATGAGTAACTATAGGAAGCGATTGGAAGCATCAATTATTTCTGTACAATGGCTTTTAGTTGGAGCATTGCCTTTTCGAGCTCACGATGAAAAAGAAACTTCTTCAAACAGAGGTAATTTTCTCAGACTTTTGACTCTTGTTTCAAAACTACATCCTGATTATTCAAAAGTTTGTTTGAAAAATGCTCCTGGTAATTGTCAACTTACTTCTCCGGTTGTTCAAAAAGACATCATAAATGCATGTGCAAAAGAAACTACTAAGGGCCTGTTCCGATTGACTGAACTCAGCTGAACTGAATAGAACTGAACTGAACTGAACCGAGCTGAACTGAACTGAACTGAACTGAACTGAACTGAACTGAACCGAGCTGAACTGAACTGAACTGAACTGAACTTATTAATTAGTGATTTTTAACTACGGATTAGTGATCTTTGATTATTTATTGATTATTTATTGATATTTATTACTATACATATGTGTATATACAAATGTACATATTAAAATATTTACGAAAAATATACTACATAATTATAATTATAAAATGTATGGAAAATATATTATAAAATGTATGGAAAATATATTAAAAACTTGAAACCTCTAATTTTCTCAATGAGATTAACATTAGAAATATGTTTCAAAAAAATAGAACCATTTGAACAATGAATTGTATCAATATTATCATTGTTATTATTATTATTATTAATTATTGATAATTATTATTATTATTTATTGATTATTATTATTAGTATTATTATAGTATTATTATTATTATTATTATTATTATTATTATTGTTATTATTATTATTATTATTATTTATTGATGATTATTATTATTTATTGATTATTATTGTTAGTATTATTATTATTATTTCAATTATTATTGTTATTATTATTATTATTGTTAATATTATTATTATTATTATTATTATTATTATTATTTTTATATACTATTTATTATTATTATTTTTG
Organism: Chenopodium album; assembly: GCF_948465745.1. Taxonomy (NCBI): domain Eukaryota; kingdom Viridiplantae; phylum Streptophyta; class Magnoliopsida; order Caryophyllales; family Amaranthaceae; genus Chenopodium; species Chenopodium album. The sequence goes on from NC_137838.1 coordinate 344,861, forward strand.
TTGTTGTTGTCGTTGTAATAAGATCTTAAAAGAATGAAATTTGGCTTTATATCATTAGCAATATCATTAGTCATAAATTAAGAGCTGAACTGAACTGAACTGAACTGAACTGAACTGAGCTGAACTGAACTAAACTGAATTGAACTGAACTGAACTGAACTGAACTGAATTTCAACGGAACAGAACAGGCCCTAAAGCAACACTTGAAGATCTTAATGGTGGTTTTTTTGCTATTCTTGCTGATGAGTCGGCTGATATTTATGATAAGGAACAAATGGCTCTTTGTTTGAGATATGTAAATAAAAAAGGAGAAGTGTGTGAACGTTTACTTGGTATTGTGCATGTTGGGGATACAACTTCTTTAACTCTTAAGGCTGCTATTGAATCATTATTAATTCAACATTCTTTGTCTTTCTCTCAAGTAAGGGGTTAGGGTTATGATGGGGCTAGTAATATGCAAGGTTCAATTAATGGCCTTAGAACCTTAATAGAGAAAGAATGTAAACAAGCATACTTTGTTCATTGCTTTGCTCACCAACTTCAGTTGACTCAAGTTGCACTTGCTAGAAAGAATCCTAATTGTGCTTGGCTCTTTAGTGACATGCTTGCTCCTCTCTTGAATTTTGTGGGTTGCTCACCAAAGAGGAAAGAATTTCTTTGTGAAAAACAAGCTCAAGCAGTTGTTGATGCATTATCCCTAGGTGAACTTGAAACAGGTTCGGGTTTAAATCAAGAACGGGGGTTAGGAAGACCTTGTGACACCCGTTGGGGTTCCCACTTTAAAACACTTGTAAATGTTCTTGATATATTTCCTTCAATCCTTGGCTCACTTGATGACATTGCTAAAGCTGCCGAAGCAAAATCTATGGCAGATGATTTTAACAAAGCACAAAGTATTATTGGTTGGTTAATGACTTTTGATTTTGTGTTTGTGGCTCACTTAATGGTTACTATATTTGCAATTACAAATGAGTTGAATGTGGCTTTACAAAAACATGATCAAGATATTGTTAATGCAATGGCCATGGTTAACGTAACCAAGACTAATTTGCAAGAGTTGAGAGATGAAGGATGGGATTCCTTTATGGAAAAGATCTTGTCTTTCACAACCAAATATGAGATTGAGGTTCCAGATATGAATGCAACATATGTTGTTCCCGGGAGAAGGATGTTTAGAGGTAAGCGTCCGGGAGTGTCAAATCTTCATCATTTTCGAGTTGAGGTGTTTATTATTGTCATTGATCTTCAGTTACAAGAGCTTGAAAATCGATTTCCCGAGATAAGTAAAGAACTTCTTGTGTGTATGTCTTGTTTTAGTCCAGTTAATCGGTTCTCTTCTTTTAACAAAGTTAAATTGACCAAGCTAGCAACATTCTATCCAAATGAATTTTCAAGCTCAGAATTGATTTACTTTGAACACACACTTCAAAATTACTTTGTGGCCGTTAGAGATGATGAAAGGTTTTGGAATTTGAAGAGTCTTAGTGAATTGTCAAAGAAACTCGTTGAGACGGGATTGTCCGAAACTCATAGTAGAGTATACTTGCTTTTGAAGTTGGTGTTGGTTCTCCCCGTTGCAACGGCAAGTGTTGAAAGAGTGTTTTCTGGTATGACGATCGTGAAAGATAAATTGCGTAATAGCATGGGAGATCAAATGTTGAATGATTGTTTGATTACTTTTCTAGAAAGTGATTTGTTTTCGAATGTTAAAATAGATCACATTATTGATCAATATCAAAATATGAAAACTCGCCGTGAACAATTGTAATAGTTTATTGTACTATGTGATTGTAATATATTATTTGTAGTACTTTTAGTTTGTAAGATGAATTATTTAGGTACTATTTGGTTGTAGTATGGATTATTTTTGTTTGATTGAATGATTGAAATGAAGGTGGTTGTCATATATATATTTTTGTTAGTATTTTTGGATTCGAATTTTTTTTTTTTCTTTTACAGGTGATCAATTATTCAAGGTGACTCACAAGGACGGAAATCCTGGATCCGCCACTGATTATACTTAGACGATATATAAATAATTTTTTAAAATTACATCATGGAGTATCATTATATATGCACCATTTAATTTAGGGATCGATCTTCCAAAATTTTAACTTGGAACATCACTATAAAACCTAGCTACATACTTGCAATAGATTTTTTTTTTTCTTTTCTACGTACTCTATATGATTGCCACGAATTGATGAGAGGACATAACCTTATAGTAATAAATTATGATCATGTTATTAGACAGTATGTTTATGTATCACACATTATTCACACAAACTCCCAAAAACTTTGAAAACAATGTCAAATAAAAGCATGCATGCATGGGCATGGACCCCCTATCCGTTCTAGATTTCTTGCTTGCTGCATCTCAGTTGTCAAATCTGTCTTTTTAGTTAACCTTGCTTTAATTAGCATAAGCACATGTTTTGTTGAAAATCTCCAACAAACTTTGAATTAGCTAGGGTTTAATTTATGCATGCATGTTAATTATATTTAATTTTGTTACTCACTATAAAATGACATATATAGTGATGTTAGTTAGGTAATCATGCGTATATATGGAGGATCTTAATGCTAAACGTCAACTATATCTGTTGTGAGTTTATTGCTTCATTAGTTGGTCAGCCAAAATTGGGTTAATTTTTTCGATTCAAACTTGCTCCTTGCTCAATTAATCTTAGGTCATGACCCGGCCCAATAATAACGAACTTATATGTGTGTACATTAAACAATCGATAAACATCACCTTTTCATAGTAACTAGCATAGATACTAATGTGTAAATACAAGGAGGGCCGATGTCATAATACTAGTCCTCAAAAAAATAAACATGATACCCCATTAGATTAGATATGATAAAACTATGTGATGATGAGCTTGGATCCATAAAAAAAAAAAAAAAAAAAAAAAAAAAAAAGTAAATGTTGTGATTACAAATAAATTAAAATTGCGTAATTGGAGCACCCCTCGTGAAGTGTAACATGGTCCCCTCTCTATAAAAATGAAACAAGACAGACATTCGGCCAATAATAATACAAGTAAGTAACTAAAATTAAATCTGGCCTGGGGTTTCCCTCCAAATAGTTACGTACGTTAACCAACTGGAACCCTGATGAATCTGATCTGTTTGCAAACTTGTGACTCACCAAATGTTCTTCCTCTTCATTGGATATTTTATATTTCAGATTACTGCTACTACTAACCTTTTTTCTTTTTTGTTTTAAGTTTTAACTCTTCCAAATTAATTACAGTACTTGTATATGTTACTCCAGATGCTGCCAATTGCTTATTGCATTTGATGTTCACAGGTGGCCTCTTAATTTAGACAGCTACCACGTGTCAGTTTTAGACTTCGCTCTTCTAAACAAGGGCCACTTTCTAGCTTACTTAGCTAATACGGAGTAGTAATACTACTTGTTGTTTGGTAAACGGTCATAAATTATAGGAGTATTGCATATACGAAGTTAAAAGTTTTGTTCCAATCACATAATTTTGATAAGTTATGTACTCGTAATATCATATCAGATCAAGTTGTTAGAGGTATATCAATATATCACGAGCCTATTTTGAAAGATTTTTTTAAAAAACACACACTTAATCACATAATTGAAATTCAAGTCATCCTTCCATACCATTATATGAGTTCCATTTTCCTTGTATTGTAAGGGCCTTAAGTTTGGGAATTGGTCAATTGGGTTAACTAACTTAGGGTAAGAATTTTTTATCGACCAAAAAAATCTCCCAACCTAAGTCAATCCTAACTTGTCTATTCTATTTTGTGTAAACCTGATTTAGGTATGTTTGTATTTTAGCAGTATTATATTATAAAGGATAGATCGAAGCTTTCAAATTTTAAAATAGTTTTGCAACTTTAATCCTCTTTTGGTCAAACAAGTATCAATGAATAGAATGAAAGTTAACTAATAGACATTGGTGTGATTACTACTGTCAACTGCCAAAGGTAGGTTTATCGTTTGAGTCAGATAGATTTAAAGTACATAATTTTTACATTAGTCTATCTATGGTACCATCACAATCATTAGAGGTTTCCTAAGCTAGGTATAATATTGAGAATTCTCCTTGTAATCTCTTCTATGATTTGCCTTACAATTAACACTGCCCATGCTAATTGTCACTTATTTATAACAATTGGTATCAAGTGGCCACGGCAAATCGGCAAGGGTTACGTTGATACACAATTTTTCACAACTGAAAAGTGAAACAAAGAGCTTAAAGTTAGCATATAATTCAAAATGTAGGATAACCTTTGGCATATTTTTGTTCATGCATTCTCAACCGTTGATTTAAAGAACAGACTATTTCGTAATTTTTTTCTTACATCTCAAATTTAAAGATAGATTTCTTATTTGTTTTTGTTGTACTACCTCCGATCCGTTATATATTGTTGCAACGATTTGACTAAAGTAGATAGGAAAAATGTCGTTGCAAATAATATAAAACGGAGGTACTTAGAGTCTGTTCTCATACGTTTATTTTCAGTTCAGTTCAGTTCAGCCCAGCTTCTAATTTCCTTCTCTTATAAAATATTCATTTCACTCCAATTAAATTCAGTGAATGAGAACAAGCCCTTAATAAATATCTTTTACAAGCTAAGTAATGCACGAGCATAATACCCTAATTTTTTTTATAAAAAAAATAAATAAAAATGGGTGTGATTAATTTTGACAACAAAGCAAAAAAAAGTAAATGGCAGAAACGAGTCCCTAGTCCCAAGAGAGGTGACAAAATCAGAGAGAAGTGAAAAAATTGGCATGTGCTTTTCGGCCTTTTTCCTTAAATTGGGTTTTGGAATCAGAAATTACAGGGATTCCCAATCTCAAATACTCCTCCACTGCATTCTTGCTTTTATGGTAAATCCCACATGCTATCTACCTGCTTCTTAGGAGCTCATCACTTAATTCTTTCTGCTACCATTTCTGCTTGCATTTACTCTCTAATTTTCTTTAAGTTCAACTAAATTTGATCTTATCTCCCAACTCACTTCACTACTACACACTCAAAACTCCCTGCTTGCCGACATAACCCTAATTTTCTATCTCTATTGATCTATTATCGTGCATATATAATTATATTTCTAATATACTAGTAGTATAAAGTTATAAACCAGCATTAGTTTCATTATCGATACCAAAAACCAATGATGACATAAAACTTTATACAAGTAACACAATGTACAACTATACTACTGAGTATATTACATTCATTTAATGTTAGGTATATTTTTTGTAATAATACATGATCAATTGCTAGTTGTTTTTCAATTTGCAATAATTTACTAAGAACAAAGGAAGTTTCCAATATGTTGCTTGCATTTTTCATGATTATTGCAAGTATAATAAGATATACTCCGTAACTCAACAATTATACTACGGAGTTTTTTTTTTTTTTTTTTAAACTACAATTATACTACGGAGTTTTATTTTGTATTAAATCAAGTAAGTAGGTCAAGCAAACCAATTGATAAATATCTACTTGGATCATCATTTTTATATCAAAATAATTTGGAATTGAATACCAATATTAATTTATGTAAACTTCTCTGTATATGGTATTCTAAACTGGCCTCATCACATGCCTTAGCTAAATGGTTTCTGAAAGCTATCCTACCCGAAAACTGGAAATGGAAGAGTAAAAAATCAATTACTTGCCTACATAAATGCACGCATTCTCACACTTCTCAGATCTTTTACCAATAATTAATTCCTTTAATCCAACCAACCACCACCTGAACTTGAGCAATAATACAAGTTACTGCTTAAAATTATAACTGTCCATTGCCTAGATACGTAGTATACTCACATCAGTCACATACATGAGATACATCACATGTAACCAAGGTAGCTTGGTAAAGCATCATAACTCCTACCAAAATTGTCTCATCTCCAACCCTGCTCAGTGCTCACCTTGCCGGATTTGGCCTATTTAGGCACTTAACTCGACTAGGTTGACCCGTGAAGGATTTCAATGCAAGTATATTCAATATATATGTACATTAATCTCAAATTTTACGTACCAACTCCCTCCATCAATTTACAAACTTTCCGCTTCTCACTTTGGCCACATTAGCTACGTAGCTAAATAAGGTAGACACATAGAGCGTTCCAGTACATACAATGAATATACTACGTACTTTCACATTCATCACAAATTTAACACATCGACTCTATCCATTTACAAACTTTCCAACTTTCTGCTATGCCAATTTAACTAACACGTGAAAGATTACGGTACATATAATGGATAATACTTGCACAAAATTCACACATCGACTCCATCCATTTTACCAACTTTCCACAATCCACATTGTCATCACTCATTCAACAAGGACATTACAACCGCAAGTAAAAATAACAGAATTTAATCACACCAAATGAAAAATCCACATTCCGAAAATGTGATGTTAGATTATTTACCACCAAATGTTTTCTTTCTACCTCCGAAATGGATAAATAAAAACAAACAGGATAATCTGTAATTACCATTTTTCTTGGTGAATAACAAAATTAAAAACATCACTACCCTATAAATCAAACAAAGATTTTTATACATAATAATAACAATAATAATAACAATAACAATAACGAAACTAAACCGAACCCGTTTCCGGCGCGACCGCGGGTTCGGAACTTGACCCTTCACCATCCCTATTACCGGTGCTAAGCCGAGACAGAATCTCTCTCATCGCACGAATCTGCATCTCAAGCGCCGGTATATAATCCGTCGCTTCTTCTAGAATCACCGGAAGTGGCTCTTTCTGGCAACCGGGAACCAACCTACCAAGAGTCTTCACCTTCCTTTGAACATCCGGTAACCGGTTACCTTTTCCCTTTAGCTTCAATATCTCTATCCTCGGCTTCCTCTGTGGCGGTGACCGGTTAACCCCGGTTGCCGCAACACGCTGCCGTTTGTGAAGCTTCTTGTGTAGGAAGCTAAGCCGAAATCGGCTCTTCAATATGGCTCGGCTCCAACGCGTTCGCCCACGCGCCGCCACTGCTAAGGCTTTGTCGGCGGCTTCTCGAACAATCCGGCTTGGTCGTGGCGTAGCCGCCGAAGACGGTGTTGATGACGCTGACGATGACGTTGACGGTGAGATTCGAACTTGACGGAGAGCTTGAAGAAGCTTAGTTGAGTATATTTGTTGAGTTTTTTCGGATTTCCAGGAAAATGTTTGAATGTCGCCATTGTTAGGGATTGTAGAAGAGAGAGATTGTGAAGATGATTGTTGTTGAGAAATTTTCATCTTCTTTTTCCGACGCCTTGATTCTCTTGCTCTGTTTGAGCTGCTTGCGACGGGATTTGCTACTACTGATGGTGATGATTCCATTATTATTTTTTTGGAGAACTTTTTCTCTCTCTTCGATCAACCAATAGAAATTCGAGGATGTTGCGGATGATCAAAAGTTTTTTCTGACGGTTAATTCAGCTTTGATGATCAAATCTGCAGAAAATAAAAAAGAGAGAGAATAACAGAGATGATTAGATTCACAAAAGGCTTATCTCAGGGATATTCTTTTAGGTGAGATTCTACTGATTTCTCTAGAATCAAATTTCTCGATTAAAAAAAAAAATTATGATAAATTAAACGCCTGATAAAGCGAAATTTACAGACAAATTCAGCTTAAAACGTTAAAGATGATGAACAAGTTGAAATAATCGTCGAAAATCATCAAAAATTCAGAAAACAGGGCATATAATGAATTTTTTCTACGAAAAGATATCGATAAAATGTGATTTTAACGAAAATTTGTCAACTGAAAGCGAAAATCACTCACGTATTCTGAAAATCGTCACAGAATAATCACAAATTATCATTTAAAAAAAAAAGGAAAAAAATCAATCGTCAAAAACTATTGTTAAACTGATGAAAAATCATCCAAAATTCGAAAATCATAGCAACAATAACTACTGCAAAATTTTAAAAAATTAAGAAATGAAGAGAATGAAATTACCTTAATGTTGATGAAGGAAGAGAGAGAGAGAAAATGGCGAACAAAAAATAAAACGACAAGTGAACAACCGTTTAGGAGTATGAAGAGGAAGAGAGAGAAAGTGAAGTTAGAGAGAGAGAGAGACAGAAAGAGAGAATTGCATGTGCGGGAGAAAGGAGAAGGCTAATAAAAGCGAAAGAGTGGGGGAAGAAGAAAAGGAAAAGGAGATAAATAAATTAAAATGTGGTGGAGTTGGAAAAGCACGCGTCGTTTCTTCTATTTCACAATCAAGCTTTACTGTTTTCGGTGTCGTTTTGATTTTTTTTTTTTAATTTTATTTTTCTCTATTTCTTGATTTTATAATACAGGAACCTATAAAGCTCTGTTCTCGTTGACTGAACTTAGGTGAACTGAATTGAACTAATTAAAACTGAGCTAAACTGAACTGAATTAAATTGAAATGAATATTATATAAGAGAAGGAAATTAAAAGGCTAGACTGAACTGAACTTATTAGAGCTGAACTGAACTAAACTAAAAATAATCATATTTTCCTTAAAAAAAAATAATCATATGAGAACAAACCCATAGTTTAATTTGATGTTATTTATGAATACCCTAATAAAAAATACTTTTAATTTAATGGAAAAATGTACTTAATTTGATGTTTTCTCCTAATATCATTTTGAATTATTCAAGTAATTAAGTTCACATAATTTCAAGCAAGTCAAAATTGAATATAGGTTGATTCGAATGAAAGCTATAATATGAGTTATCTGCAAAATACTCGGTAACTCGTTTTCAAATCTAAGGGCTCGTTTGGTTAAATGTAGGAATTGCAAATTCTTTGGAAAACTGATTTCCCATGAAATTGAACTTTCTAGGAAATTTTAAAAAGTGTTTGGTTAACTAAGGGAAGTGGAAATTCCCATGGAAAGTGGAAATTCATGGGAATTTCTACTTCTCATGAATTTGTCAACTAAACAACTTCAAAAAATTTCAATTCTTAGGATTTTCAACTTCCCATGTTTTTATTTGTCAACCAGACAACCCCTAAAATTGACATCGTTCTTCCACCATATCAACCCCTCACATAAAACAAACAATTTAACCAAATATGGAACATAGAACAGTGGACGTATGATTTAGCGAGAGTCACTAGTGAGTAGTGACCCTTTAAACACACACATGACACACCCCATTAACAAACTAACAACACTATCATCTCATCCTTTTCCCCACCCCTTTCACGTGGCCACATCATCGCCACCCCGACAACGCAAGCCCCGTCACACACACTCCCCTTTTCACCTCACCGTTGCCAGTTGCCTGCCCCCGTTACATCATTGCTTCCCCTAGCCATAACCATCCCTTACTCTGTGGCAAGCACCAAGATGGACCATATGCGCATGCATACGCATTCCGTGGGGTTGGGCATTCCGTGGGGTTGGGCTGTTTGTTTTGCGTCGGTCACTAACACGTAATACCATAACTTTTTTTTACAATGTCATTTAATGGGACACGATTAATTATTGGGAACAAACTAACGTATAAATGAGAGGGAGTAGATTCAAGCGTTCCTGAGTTCTTCCGATTTCAGGTGATAATGGGATCAATTCTCATCATCCGCCCTTATTGCTCTCTAAACACCAAAACAAATTTGGCCAATAAGGGCTATGTAATAGGAAGTATGAGGGAGAGACTTAGATGATTAAGTTTGTATTGCATCCTTAAGTACTATTCCACCATTGACATTTGACACAAATCACACGATTGTTCAGCCAAAGTACAAATATTCGTATTTATTTAATCGTATATTAAGGTTAAGATCGTTAATAAAAATTACAAGAAGATAGAATGTATGTCGCATATATCATCTTGTTGGCTTTGTTCTAGAAAACTTGTTGCTTACAGAAGCAAAACTATCCTCATTAAGCAAAATTCTATAATACTAATATCTTGGTGGATCTTTGGTGAAACCCATCAATTAAACAGTGTTACTAATTAAAATTCAATAATTTAATTATCTTCTTAACTTGGAAGGCATGTCTTGTTAAAATGACCAGATTAGAGAAAAGTTTGAAATGATGATGACAAGTGCTAAACCACCTTTATTTCATCTTCATTATCTTCAAACAAATCATAAATAATTGCTAATGCTAATTATAATCTTCAAATCAGGGGGCTATTGTGCATAAATACTCTTCATATGTGTGTGTATTTGATAAGAAAGGAAATTGATGCTATATTTCGTGTCAGTAGCTGATTCGCATGGTAACCATTTGGAAAAGACTCCTACATGTCACAGACTCACAGTTCACCTAAATAAAAGAAAGGACTCCTATGGTAATACGAAATACCATCTACTCTAGTAAATGGGAGATGAAAACAAGTTGTTTGGATTGTAATGATTTGATTGAAAATAGAATTAATGTATCCTAAAAATTTTGTTTTTACTATATGCCATAGTTTAATTTATAAGGAAATCCAAAATATTCTTCAATTGAATAAAAAAAGTATACTTCTCAAATAGGTTTCAAACTTTCAATTACATAAAGTCATAAAAAAATAAAAAATAAAAAAAAAACTTCCCACAATTTCATACTTTGAGTATTATTATGGTTTAAGGGTCTGTTCTAATTGACTGAACTCAGCTGAACTGAATATAAATAAATATTTTATAAGAGAAGGAAATTAGGAGCTGAACTGAACTGAATTGAATTAAGCTGAACTGAACTGAACTGAACTGAACTAAACTGAGCTGAACTGAACTGAACTGAATTTCAACGTAAGAGAACAGGCCCTAAGTTGCATATGTTTACCAAATTACCATACAAGTTAGATTGTGTAATCTTAATTTTCTTACACACCATTATCTAGTATGTGAACCCTAACCATAAATGATTTCATTGAGCCACCCCTTCTGAAGAATTAAGTCATAAATCTTAATCACAGAAGTCAAGCCTTCAATAATATCCTAGTTTTTAAAATGAAATATTCATTCATCAATACATTCATCCGACATCTATAAAGAACATCAAATTAAATTAACCCAAGTTCCTACAAAGTACTTGTATAGTTGTATTTAACAAAGATAAAATTTATGCTTTATTAATTTTACAATTAATTTTTAACACTTTTAAATATCCATAATTATTCTTTTCTCTTATAACATATGAGTAAATTTGTTTTTTTTCAAGGGAATCCGATAACGATCACTCTATTAAAATTTAAAAACAAAATTAGTCACTATTGATGAAGTTTATCTTAACGTTTAATTAAGCAAATCACCAATCATAATTAACACACAAATGCGGTCCAAACATTCTATTCAAAATTCAATTTCAATGTCGTATCTTTAAATCTCATGCAATGATTGTTGAGGTTTTTACAGTGGAGAAAAGGAATGATAAAACAAAAGGTTTTTCCATGTGACTTGTTTCCCTAGAAAAAACTTTTTCTTTAAAGATGTGCTCCAAATAATAACATTGTTTACATAATCACTAGCTAGGTATTATTCTCTTTTTTAAGTGGTGGTTTGTTCTAATTGTATGCACCATATCAAAGATTAGTTTTTTGTGGACTTAATTAATAATTGAATCAACACTCTGGAAAGTTTAATTATCTACATAAATCACGCCAGCTGCTCCTTCACTTATTGTTAAGTATTTAGGTTTTATTAATGGAAGGGCTAGCTAGTTGTTAGAACAATTTCATTTTTTGGGAGAAAACAAGCACTATCTTAAAAATTAGATGATGTATTACAATATTATTGAATTTTCAAGAATTATTCAACACTTTTAATTATATACCACGATTATTATATTTTCAAAAAAAAATATACTACGATTATTACAGGGTATGCTATTATACTATTTTAATAACTGGTGAAATTTTTAACTAACTCAATTTCAATTTATTCTTAACACATTCTAAAGATAGTACATTCATAAAAATTCATATTAATCTTACTATCAATGTTACAGGAGTTGAAATAGCTACCAACTAATTTAACTCTCAACAATTCAATCAACGTCAACTCTTGTATATTACAAACTTCGCTTGATCACCAAATTTTTTTTTTTTTTATATATCAACGTATAAGGAAAAATATACTTGAATATAGCCTTACATAGCATAATATGTATATATCTTGTCAATACACAACTTTAATCATAGATACTTTTAATCATCTAATTGTAAAAAGTAACAAAATTTACTTGGTATGAGAACAATTAGTTTAATAACTTATTATTATCAAAGATGGTAAATTATTGTGGTTGCATAGTGTGTGGGGAAGGGGGAGCAAAATTGTAGGCGCTTTACTGTTGAAACAAGTATCTATGGTCACCAAAAATCAACAATTAAGCAGTACTGTAAATAATGCAGGAGATTAATTATACTCTTGTGTGCAGTTCAATGGTCTAACACAGTTAAATATAAGTACAAATCAATTTCTAAAATTTATTCAATGATATTTTATTGTAAAACACCGCCTTTAAGGTATATAATAATTACTGTATTTTTTTTGTCATCATTTTTCCTTTAGGTTATAAAACTGTGAAAAATTATTAGTACTTCGTATTTTTTTTTAAAGTGAACATGTAAATAGGTGGTAAGTGGGTGGCTTGGTGTATTATGGTTTTTGGTAGATGGCGGAACTTATGATGCATAATAGAGTAGAGTATAGCACCAATACAATTTGGCATATAGCCACTACTACTAGTAGCCGTAAGTAGACAATTTGGAGCTCGATGCATGAGCCAAGTCGCAGCCATATATAACTCCAAGGGGTAATGGACAAATACATTTGACAACTTCCAACAGAGATACTTTTTAATTGATTAATTAATACTGGCAAGAATGATGATTAGGCTACAAATAGGAGATTGCAAACTTTATCTTAATCATGAACCTAATCCATAAATTTAGTATCATAAGATCAGTGGATGCCAGTACACCAGGAGATTAAAGCATGACAATTTATTAAACTTACAATTAAATAAAATTAAATCAAAGTAAAAAAAAAAAACAAACAAACGAACATAACCTTATACTCCGTATGCAACTAAGTTACCTACTTTCGTAAGGTCAAATATGTAATATTTTTTATATTCTCTTATTAATTATACACAGAATTCGAATGAATCGTCTTATTACTCTAATATTCTCTCAATGCTTATTAGTTCGATAAGTAATTAACTATTCTCTCATTAGTCATTACTTAATAACTCAATGACCCAACACCAAGATAAAAGATTACATATCCTATATAAAGACTACAACACCCTTAAAATTGTAACTAGAGTATATGGTCTAGTAATGGATAAATATGTAAATTTATACAAGTACCATGTTAGATTTTTTTTATTCTTTCAAATTTTAAATAAAAAACCTGACCAAAGAGAAATGAGAGATATTATGATTTATGAGGTAGGCAAAAATGATTGCCCCCCTTGTATGAGACACCTTTGGAGCACAATCACCAACGAAAATGAATGAAAAAGATTTGTGTGAACCATAAACCATCACCAACAAAAGGCATGGGATGCAGTCATAGCTGCATCAGTTATTGATAGCTAAACAGCCTTTACACCTTATGATTTTGCACCGTAACCAAAACATTAGAATAGTAACCCCTGCTTTTTACAGTTAAACGTAACTGCAGTATACGTATAAAGTTCTTACTTCTATATTCAGAATAATTTTGAGGTTATTGAGATCACATATTGGCTAAGTTCAACTCTGTATTATTGCAGTATTGAATAAGTTTTTTTTTTTTTTTTTTTTGAAACATTGCAGTATTGAATAAGTTAGTCAAGGACTCAAGGCTTAAGAGTAAAAAATAACCTGTTTTCAAAAAAAAAAAAAAAAAAAAAAAAAAAAAAAAAAAAAAAAAGAGTAAAAAAATAACCCGGTACACAGATATTACTCTGTAGTGTAGTAAAACAAATTGTTACCATACAATGCTCCTTATAGTGGTATGGAACTATGGATGATAAAAATTATTTTGGAGAAAAAAGTTAAATTGATATTTGAAGATATTAAGATTATCAACCACAACCATAGTTAATGACAGTAACAATCTCTATATAAATCACGAATAGATTTAATACATTTACTATTTTTGATTACCATCTATATCTGCTTTTTAATTATCTACCTTAATCCGGTAAAAAAGGGACAAGTATTATTAAAACTTGATTAAGCCACTGTTAAGCATTCAAGTGCTATTCATAATTATATGATTTTTTACTAGATCTAAACCAACAATTAATTGGATCATAAATCTTGGCTAATCTATACGTTGAAGAGAATTTCTCACGGCAAATTAAATTGCAGAGGCATCTATTATTGTCTTAAGCAATATATACTTTCTCATCCTAGACTTTAGGAAAAGACAATAGACTTAAACAAATAGTTTTCAAATCCAAGTATCATAGACTCATAGTGCATTAGAAAAATGATTGCTAAATAACATAATAATGTTTTTTCCATTAATTTTGAGGTGGGGGTTGCTCAGCCCTAGATGCTAAACAGAAACTGATGAAACGATATAAGAAAGATGCTTTCACAGGAGTAACAACAAATATAGTTTCAAATGAAAATGATTACGAATTTACGATAAACATCTACTTACAACAAATCATCTTGTAAAACACATCAAAAGTCATACTACTACTAGTACAAGGAAGTGGAAGGATGTAAACCTTCTATCTTAATAAACTAAAAGGTTGCACAATTAATCCTCGCCTAACAAATTCAGGTTGAAGCTAATAATTTCAGATAGAGTTTGCAGGTAACTCCAAGAACACAAGAGGTATCTAAGACCAAAGGTCAAATCTCGTCTACTTTATTTACCTAGATAAAACTAATCCTAACTTGAACTAATTCCAAAAAAACACACTACTACTAGTAGCTTAGTGAAGAAATGACATTTTCTCAGCTTATCTGTTGCATTTGAAGAAAGAAGCAACTTAACGCAACTACCATAGACTAGTTGAAAGAAGCACAATAGTGTGTTAATGCTAATATAGAACTTCACACACTTGAATATTCCTATAATAGCACGAAGCCAAATCAGCTAATTATATAATCTTAGTAATTTGACTTTTAAATCCTGTTTAGATTTGTTAATATATGCTAATTATGATTACACACAGTGAAAAGGTCTACCAGCCTACCACAGAGTAAAACTTGAGCATCAAGGTTTGTACAATGAAATTCAACAATAGCTTTTGACTAAGGAGCTTAATCATGTTAGCTCCACTATAATAGTATGTATTACTGTACCTAACATTGCTGCTAATTAATCAGCATATAATCTGCATCATATTTAGAGCTAGTGACATCACATTGATTGTCATATTTTCTCTATGTAGTTGATTATGTTATGGAAACAAAGAGAAGTAATTTGACTATTTGAGGAATGAAGTAACAACCTATGAGCCATAGTTCAACATAGATTAAGAAACTGCATCAGCTCGTAAGAGCCAGTGTAAAAGAAGAATTACCTCTAGACAAGATGACAACTTCGACGATCTTGTGTAAAAGGTGGTATTGCAGATTTAGTTACACTAATCCTCCAGGTAAATTTGCAGAGAAAGCACAGCTTGTTCATCTAACACTTCAAAAGCGAATGTGAAGCAAACCTGTCCCAACTCATTGTTCAAAAAAGTGGACCAAAAGTTGAATTTACTCCAGGATCTGCATCATATGACTTATAGTCAGTACTTAGTAGGCATTATTTTCATATTTGATACAACTTACAACTACAGCCTACCATGTATTTTGCACTAATTTTTGGTATCAAATTGCAATATCATTTTACCAGATGATCATCCATTGAACTACTTAAATCTTACGAAGTATGCTTTAGAACTCTGTTTTATTAGAATCATATTTATTAAAAGAAATTAATCAAACAACTATCACAATAACCAGCTTATTGTTCACCATTACAGTTCAACTTGTTGGTTATTCACAATAAACTTTTGTCAGGAGTAGATACACGATAGAAAAGGATAATATATGTTCACAAAGGGAGTATTCCCCTAGTTTGAGTTGGTACTAACTAGGTATCTTACACAAGGATTAAAATGGGAAACAGAAGATTAAATTGCTCAAAATATGAGGGGGGGGGGGGGGGGGGGCCTTATATAAATGAACCAATAAGTTAAAATTAAGAAAAATCAAACATCCATTTCAAATGATGAAACATAATTTAGATCATCTTTTAATAACTTAGGCGATAGCACTATGCATACTAGTGACCAGGTTGAAAGACTACTAATGTACTCCGTATATAGTTTAAATCTCAGTGATAATGCACTTCGGCACATAATTGCTCCAGCATACAGTAACAGATATAGCTTCATCAGGTTTATCATGTTTCCCAAATGGGGAAACTGTATGATTTGGTATTAATGTTGACAGATAAGACCATGCCACATAGCTCAAGACATGCTCATGAGAATCTCGGTGGATTACCTTATATTTAGAAACATCACAATCACCTTGTACATTTACCCAGCTCATGTAAATCACATAGTAAAAGGCAAAAGCATCCTCATCCTATACACCATCTATAATTAATCTGATATTCGGATGACAGTTGGAATATCGGCACCATAGTGGTAATATTGACTACCAATAAAGATTCATGTCAAACTAATGTTTTGCTTGTTTTCAGATTTTCCAAACTTCAGCTACATGTGCAAGAGTCAATACATAAATAGTCATCTAAGGTTTCAAAACCTCACGGATTTGACACTGAAATAGCATCTGTTGCCACAAAAGGCAGCAGAAAAGAGTGTAAGAGCAGTAATTACCAGAGCTAGGTGTACTGTGTTTTCTATGTGTGGCATTCACTAAGTAGAAATCTAGAATGTGATTTGATGAATAGATTAAGAGACTCCAACATTGATTACAGACAGGTACACAGACAGAGCATAATTTTCCAGTACTTCATGTGTAAGCCTCAGCACTAACTTTTGGGTTAATTTCTAACACAAATGGACCAGACATGTTCTTATATATACTGTTTAGGAAGCTCGTAAACAATGATGTCTCAAGAGACTGCTCCTGATTAACTAAAACAAAGGTTGTTGTGGACCAGATATGTTTATGAAAGTACCATTAGTGTTAAAAGTTAGACTTACAAGAATTTAGCAAGATTTACAGAGTTCAATATAGGAGGATTTTGATCGATTAGTCCACTGATCAAGTGACAGATATAAGGTTTAGATAACACATACATTTAGCTTATTCGTCCCTGACATTAAACATGTGTAGCAAATCTAGCAATCTTTAGCATAACTACATATATTTAGCTGGGTGGAATGTGGTTTCTCGAACATTTAGGGAAGTATTAAAATATACCATCCATTTAGCCTTTAGGTTGGGGATAACTGACTTCAAAAAAAATTGTACAGCAGTCATTTGCAATTGGACCATCAAAGAATAAGTCATTGATTAACAATACAGTGATACAGAAGCTCTTATAATGTGCAAGACCGCATACATCTGCTTCATGTAGAGCACATGGTACAATGGTTGCCACTTTAGCCTTAAGTTCCACTTTTCAAACAGGTATGATTTTACAGCAAAAATAACTTTCAAATCATATCTTGATGAATAGCTTAACGACATTGAACAGTTCACATAATGCATCATCTAAATGCAAGCAACAAATATATGGTTACACGGTTTCAAAATTGAGTTAATAACCAGCTTGCCACTAATTAACAAGCACCATAATAGTATATACTAAATAATATGTACTTCCATAACTCTTGCCTTGTAGCATATACTTCCAAACCTTACTATAACAACAATAATATACGACTGAAACATGTACCAGTATAAAATAAAGCACATATCACTAAAATTTAGAGTTACCTGCTCAGGTAGGTTGAGGATTGAAAGAAGAGGAGCTTCGAGTTCCGGAACAGCGAAAAAAGAACATAATAGCCACAGAGATCAACCAAACCATAAAACAAACCGCAACAATTCCAACTCGTTTAGATAGAACTGCACCAATTATGTCTCCTTCGTCAGGCAAAACACTCAAGTCTCTCACAGAGGCCTCAACCAATGCATCCAGAAGCTTCTTTGATGTATCGGAAACATCACTGGAGCTGGAAACTTGACTTCTAGCTTGCTTCAGAAGATTCACAACCAAATCCACCTCGACGGAACTGTTTGATCCAATTACATTGCTGCAATCAATTGAGGAATTGACTGATTCATCGTACACTGTTGAGATCTTCGAAACTGGCGTAAATGCTTCCTCTGATGTAATGATTGACTGATTTTCTGCTCCAATTGAACTCAGAAGGCTCTGTGAAGCGAAAAAACGAAAATAAACCGAAAATTTTCAGCGATTTTGCCGATTATTTAATCGATAATTTTCGTCGGGATTTTGAAAAGTTGAGAAACGAATTTTACCTCAGATTCTTCAATTAGATTCTCTTCGCACAAATTTTCAGAAATGACCGATAAATTGAGTGGTTCCGGCACTGATTCAGCCGAAAAATCTTCGGAGACTGAAGCGAATTCAGCATTCAAGCTCTTCTTTGTAATCTAATCGATTTTTCCAGAAAATGAATCAAAATGATGAACATGCAGAAGGAAAAATGAAAATTAGGGTTAGAAATTGTTACTTTTGGATGCTTCTTCGATTGATCGGAGATTGATTTGGAATAAGGAGATTCTTTCGGCCGGCGGTGGATGATGTCCTTGCTCCGAGGAGTTTGATTTTCCTTCATTTTTTTTCTCTACTTCAATGGCGGGAGAATTTGAATTAAATTTGTTAATTTGTTTGGGAAAATAGATGATCAGTTGATCTGAGTGTTTATATAAGTGGACTGAAGAAATAGTTGACGTCTGATTTGCTGGTGTATGGTAAATTTGATACACGGAGTCGAGCTTAGGAGTATTGGGCTTGGGTTTGGATTGGTTTGGGTTTTGAGTTAAAGACAATAAAGCCCAAATAAAAAGAAGTCCACTTACCATTCAGTAACTCACCACTGCAAAAACTGTAAAGTGCATAACCATGAATCATTGAATCCATGAGTAGTTTGGAGAAATTTGCAAGTACTTATAGAATCCATTTTTGGTTTATGAAATAGTGCAAACGAATATACTGTATACAAGTAGGACAAGACAATTTGTTAGTTGTTTCTTGTTAAATTTATCAAAAACCAACTTGACTAGATTTTTGCTCAAACTTAAGTCGAGTAAAATCTTAAGTCAAGTAAAATCTTATAGGCATCTTGTAGTCTTGTTAATAATAGATTCAATCTCCTATCTCAATAAGCACTGATAAGTTTTTGTACATTATTCTAAACTAAGAATTTTGGTCTACATATTATGAAATTCAATGCTATTGGGTTGCTTATACAACCTATTAGAGCATCTTCAATGGTAATTTTGTAACTTACCTAGATACATTAAATTTTTAAGCTAGAGTATTTTGTAGCTACAAAGTGCTTTAATAGTGAACAATTGCATATTGTAAGGGAAATATCAATCAATCAAAACCTTAATCCCATAAGTGGGGTCAGTTACATGAACTAAATTTGATTATTCCAAGTAATCATCGACAAAGATCCTCCTCCTCCATCCCTTACGATCCAAAGTTTTTCCTTATGTAAATCCATATACTTTATAACTCCTTCCAACCAAGTCATTTTCGGTCTCCCGTTAGTAGGTTTCAGCTTTGTCAGTGGGTTTCCCGCTGCCAGTCCCAAGCCTGGATAAAGGATGAGGTTTTCGGTAGGCTAGTGACAACCAGTGTAAAACTTTGTCACATCCCATGACATAAGTCAAGCTTGGAATGAATGAAGTTTTATTTTATAAACCAAAGCAGGGTTACTTAATCAAGCTACATCAATGCTTTCCCTCCAGTTGTAAGCTACACGCTTTCAATTTTATTTAATTTGCATGTCTTTTGTGTACTAATTGAGATTCTCTTAGTCGGTTCAAAAATAAATGTCTTAGCTAGTTTGAATGTGAGGAAATATTTGTTTTTGCTTGCGATTCTGAGTAGACTAGTTAGAAAGTAAGAAAATAAGCATTGTATTATCTAATACGAAGTACTAACTACACTACTCCGTACACTCGATATGAATGCGCTATTAGGTGAAGTGTCCATGTATCTTAGCAGCAAAAAAAAAATGCATATTGATTTATTTAACGATTAACCTATAAGATAAATTGCCAAATTGGCAATTAAGGCTATTGGGCATTGGCATTCAAATGCATAACGAATTTCAAAATTCAAACCCCCTAAAAAAACCACAACATGGAGTAATTTTTATTTCACTCTCTTAACCTCTAGGGCTCGTTTGGCGTTTGAAATATCAACTTCAGTAATCGAGTAGCAAACAAATTTGGAATTTGCCGCCAAATCTCTCTTCAACTCTTCCCCGTCTCTCTCCTCTTTCTCTCTCATCTCTCCAGTCTCCTGAGTCCTGAGCGTGACAATGGCGAGTGGATCAGGGTTTTCCATGGAAGAATTCGAGTCATTAATGGCGACATCAGATGTTGAGCTTTTAAAGAGAGCTTGGCGCAACGAGAAATCTGCTCCCGAAATTCTTCAATTCCAGTCTTCTTTGGTTCTCAGATCTCGCGAGCAAATTCAACTTATGGTATACAATTATCTCTTCATTACAAACCCTAATTTTCACTTTATAATTATATTATCAATTCAATTTTTAGAGTTAGTGTAAAATTTCTCCTATTTGTGAAATTTCTTTGTTTAAATCACTGAAAATATTGGTAGCTTAGATTTGACGGTTTTAGCTGAGAAATTATGGTATAATCTATACTTTTTGCTCCAGTTTATGCTTTAAGCTGATTTATTGTATGTGAAGTGAAAGAGAGGCAGTTACTAGTGCAAAATTTATTTAGTATGTAACCAATCTGTTGAAGTGTCGATTATCCTGAAGTGTAGCTCTATGGCATTGTTATTGTGAATTCTGAAATAGTTTGTATCATGTTTACGCAGTGTCGTAAACAACAGGGAAAATGATAAAAGTATAATGATTCATTTTCATTTGGTTTCTTCTCTTTTATAGGGTACACCAGTACACTATGATCTAAGTGTTATTAAAAACGGAGTGTTATCTTTCTTAGGTTAAGTAGCTAATTATACGATCTAATTCTAATGATATCTTATAATTACAGAGATCCAACTTTGTCTAGGGTACAGGAAGTAATGAAATTGCGGTCTGACTGTCAGTGAGATGAAATTTGTTTAGATATCAAAGGTTACGAATACTGTATGGCCTGAAACGAACAAATTCGTTGAAACGGTTTATTTTTGGCTTGATATTTAATATCCTACGAGTAGCTTATGATTTTTATGTGGTGTAAATCTTGGAGTTTACTTGTATATACTGTACTTACTCTATTCAAGTCTTTCATCCCTTTTGCTGTTACCTGACCTACCTCTCACAAATAATTCTATTGTGACTTATGAAATGTCAAGGAAAATTCAACCGTGGGATTTTTCCTTCCCTTTTTGTAATATGCTTTGTGCTCTAATTGCAACCTTCTACCTTGGTTACAATGGATGTTGTATTTTAATCTTCTATTTATGGTTGTTGATTAGTGGGCTGATGACCAATGCATCAAACTCACATCATAAAGATATGTGAGAAAATATGCACGAGCAGTTTAGCACCTAACGTGCTCTTAAATTTACCTGGTTTTTTAAATGCCCTATTTATCTGTTAATCATGTTCATAACATTTGGGAATATTCTAATTTTGGTCAAATGTTCAGGAGGAAACCATCGAGGAGTTTACAAAAAGTGGTTTCGATCCTCTGATAGTGTCTATATATCAAATGGATATGGATCGGGCTCAATATATGTTGAGATCATATCTTCGGACTCGTCTTCAAAAGGTTGCTCTGGGTTCTCCCTTTTTTTTAAAAAAAAACTTTATAGCAGATTATATTATTTGCAATTGATCCAACCAGCTTTAGCCTGTGAGTTATAGCATCTCCTTCTATTGTTCACTTAAAAACTGACAGCATTTTGCAGATAGAGAAGAATATGATTCATATCTCAAAAACAGACCTTTGGAACCGACTTTCAAAAGAGGAACAAAACTTCGCCAAAAGGCAAGTGTGGCAACCCCTTTTTTCATTTAATGCCTGGAATTCTTTAGTTAGTTTTGTAAGGTTCATTTTGTGGCTACAGGTGCTATGAAAATATGAAGAGTTATCTTGATGAGTCAGTTCTGTCAAAACTGCCAACTGGATACCAGTCTGATCTTAAGCAATCCAATGCTAGTGAAGAAAATGACATGGGTAGCTTCTTATACTCATCCTATGGTTATTTCCAAGCTTTCATTCATGCTTGTTTACATGTTAAGTGCAGGGTTTTTTTATTTTGTTTGTTTTCCCTTATTTATTTATTTATTTATTTTTTCCGTATGATGATGGCAAACCTTGTTTGGATGCCATTTTCCCCCCTAGATAAAAGAAAGGAAGAAAGGAACTTCAACTCTTTTGTGACATGGCTAATTGGGTAGTATGAACTATGAAGGGATGTCTAAAAGTGTTTCTTTCAAGAGTTTGAGGGGTTAAACTCTGAACCCTCCAGCCAAGAATGTACCGCTTGGTATGTGTATATACTGTGAGTATTTTTTTTCGTGGGTTAAATGGTAGGCTAGCAACAGCTAGTGCCTAGTATTCATGGAAATGAGTGAGGTTCTAGGCCTTAATTTTTAAAAAATCCCTCTGATGCAAATATACACGTCTTACACTATGTTTGGATAGAGAGATATAGAGGGAAAGGAAGAGAAGAGAAAAGTAGAGATGCATTATCCTTTGTGTTGGATATCTAATGCAAGGAGGGAAGGGGAGGGAATTGGAAGGATCTATTTTCCTTCCCCTTATAATAAACCAAATCTCTCCAATGTTGGAGAGATATGGAAGGAAAATGGAAGGTTACTTCTCCCTCCCCTCCCCTCCCTTTCCCTTCCCTCTTTTCTTTCTCTTTCCTTTCCCTTCACTATTCTTATCCAAACATAGTGTTAGTGCAGAAAAATAGCTTATGTGATCAGAATCCATCCTTTTGTTCTTCCTCTTTTCCTTAAAGTCTAATTGATTGATTAAAGTAGAAGAAACTTGAACCTGTCAATATAATTGCATTAATGATTTCGTTGGTGTAGATGATATGCTGTGAATTTATCTATCTGCACCCTTAAAAACTGTAGCACTTGACTTTTCCATGCATCTGCATGTGTCTTATGCCTCATAGCTTTATCTTAAGGACACTATTTTAAAGACGGTATTTTTTCAGAGTATGTGTGTGTGAGTTGTTTGTGTGGGTGTGGGGGCGGGGGCGGGGACTGAAGGATTTGATAGTGTAACTAGAGTTTTGAGTTGACTATCTTATAATAAGTGAAGTGAATAAGAGTAACGATACAGAAATCCATTGAGCTGAAAGTTAATCATGCGGTCATGCCTTTGAGTGATTCGGTTCTATATGTGACTCTTAAAGAGCGTTATGATTGTTGAATATGAATCTTCTCGAGGAAAATTTAAATGGATTCATTAGGAAATTATTAGCCGACCCGACTTATGGGATTAAGGCTTTGATTGATTGATTGATTGATTAGGACATTGTTGTTATCCTTGTATTAAAGGACTAGAAACATGCATTTGTTAGACAAGAAGCAAAGTGCTCTAATAGTATCCATTTTGAGAACATAGATTACCAAATTAACTGATTGGGTAAGTCACCAACCCCTAAAATTGTAGGGATCCTAATGGTGGAGTTTGAGAACATTGAAATAAAACATATTCCCTAAGAGATCTTAGCCTAGATTCATAACTCTTACTTTATAGCGGATGCAAGGGATTGTATTTGTTGTGGATCAAAGTGTTTGGTAATGACTCTTTTGGTTTGATAACAAAAGTTGGCCTTTATTATGTAAGAGCATACTTTGTGGGGGTGGGGAATCTATTCTGAATACAAAGGCTAAATGATACATGATGGTTGATCCTGGCAATGTTTGCCTACTATTGGTGTGAGAATTTCAGGGATATTTGCTTTGGTTCATGGATAATCGTGCATCTAAGCCCTTTGGATAGCGCGTTTTTCATTTATTTATTTATTTTTATAAATTGAACTTGTTGTAACATTTTTTTTTTAAGACTGATAAGGTGTGAGTAATATGCTTTTGTTTGGGTATATTAGGGATTCCAAGTCTACCCCTTAAACCTGGAATGTTCTTCAACAACTTGCATATGAAGTTTGTCAGGCAGCTAGCTAAGGGTGTGTTTGGTAAAAAGCTTTTTAAAGAGCTTTTAGCTTATTTTGTCCAATTAGATGTTTGACCAATTCAAAAAGCTAATTTGGGTGTTTGGTATATAGCTTATTAAAAGAGCTTTTTGGGCTCAAAAAACTCTTTTAGAAAAAACTCATTATAAGAGCTTTTTAAAATTAGCTTATTGTACAATTAGCTTTTTGTTTCTTAAATACACTAAAACAGCTAACAATTAACAGCTATTTACCAAACATTTTTATACAATCAGCTAATCATAACCAGCTAGTCAAACCAGCTACTATAACCAGCTAGTCAAACCAGCTAATACAATCAGCTACCAACTAATTACCAAACAGGGCCTAAGTTTCATACTTTCATTAATATGAAAAGGGATGTTGGCAGGCTTTAAGTTTAATTTGAGCATGGGGTCTGAAGGCTAGGTGTCACGGTTCGGGAGTTTGGACCCCGAAACATGCGGCGCGCTCTAGCCTTTTGGCGGCAAGAACGCTAGCCTTGAGCGGAAGAGGGGCTTGCGAGCACAAAGCTACACAAGCGGGCAATTGAATCAAAGAGCACTCACGTCTATTTGGGCGACGGAGTGCGGGTGGTCGGGGCTTGTGACGGCCGATAATTCAAGGCGGGCACAAGCGGGTCCGAACCACGAGTTCTTAGTGCATCAAGTTGGTTTGGAGGGGAGCAATTATGCAAGTAAGACACAATATCTATAAAGGTCTAACAACAAACAAGCATAAGAGCAAAGCAACACTTGGTAGAAGGCTTAAGATTTCATTAATCATTCACCCTCTAAAGAGCTTTAAATGACATACAAGGAGAATCCACACTGATCTCACAGTAACACAATAATGGGACCTTAAGCTAAGAAAGCATAAACCAAACTCTAGGAAAGCACTTAAAGGGGATCTAATACATCAAAAGGAGTTGGATTTTAACACTAGGACTTCTGCCATATTTGTGATTCAGCTTGTTAGGTGGACATTCAGCTTTATCAAGCTCCAATATATGGCAGAATTACCAGAATTGGGAGCCATCAAGTCAAAAGATGTAATTTAGATCTTGCAGGTATTGCGGGAAAATTTTAAGAAGTTATCTTTCAAAGGGTTAGTGGCTGGAAGTAAATCCCT
The DNA here is from genome assembly GCF_948465745.1 of Chenopodium album. Lineage (NCBI taxonomy): Eukaryota > Viridiplantae > Streptophyta > Magnoliopsida > Caryophyllales > Amaranthaceae > Chenopodium > Chenopodium album. The sequence goes on from NC_137838.1 coordinate 370,248, forward strand.
TAGGCTCTTTCATAGAAATCTTGAAGAGAATTAAACATAAGAATTAAAACTTTAAAGCTAAAGATTATAGCTCAAGTCTTTGTTTTGGTTTATCTGGGTGTATGTCCTCAAATTTTTTAAGGAACATGTTCATTTGTGTAAGGTTCAAGGATATACGTCATCTCTTGGCCTGTTAAGAAATTTGGGAGTCCAAACCACAGGGTCTCAACCCAATGCCATATCCATGTCATGGGGGTCTTAATCATTGAGATTTCAGTGGCCTTTTTTTTATGTTTTATTTTATTTTATTTTATTTTATTTTTATCTTGTGGTTCATATGTAAGGTTAAGCGCAGAAGTAGAACTAGGGAATTTTTGCTTCTCCTTAATCTGTGAGCTCCAACCATCATCTTCAACCAAAGACCGGTGAGATATATATGATACAAAGAACTTTATTTATTAAAACATATTTAGATATTCAATACAAAGATAAGTTGTGGAAAGTTAACACCAAGGACTCCAGATTTGTGGTGCTAGATGCCAAGTTTGAGGAGCAATGGATTTGATTTTTGAGTGTCCTTAGCATAAAGGGTACATGTTGTTGGGAATTTCATCCCAAGTCCCACATGGAAAAAATAACAAGGGAAAGAGCTATTTATAAAGTGGTGCTCAATACACTAGTACAAGGCCTTTTGGGAAGGAGCCCAAAAACAAAACCGTGCGGGCTTGTCCCAAAGCGGACAATATTGTACTAGTGTGTGCATGAGCATGTTCCGGTGGCCTAACAAATGGTATCAGAGTCGGGCTGGTTCGGTCCGGGGCGGGTGGCTGCCGTGGAGTATGTGGGGGTGTTCCTCGTGTGTCCTCGAAGTTAGGTGATCTGTGCCCTTTGTGTCGAAAGTCCTCTTGATGGTGTTCAAGCTGGTGGGACCAAGGGATGTCCTGTAACCGGTGGGGTTGCCCTGTAACTCGTGGTTGGAGCGAGTGGGCATGGTCCGGTGGGCATGGTATGATGGTTTGCGGTGAGCCTGTAACCGGTGGGGTTGCCCTGTAACTTGTGGTTGGAGCAAGTGGGCATGGTCCGGTGGTTTGCGAGCCATGGTTAGCTAATGGTGTAATCAGGCGGCAGGTTCCGATAGTGCATCGGCGGTACTGAAAGGGGGTGAGTAACAGATCAAGTTTATCAATCGAGGGAAGGCCATGAGTGATGATGTGGTCCTTGGTCTGAGGGAAGGATTGTTGGGAATTTCATCCCAAGTCCCACATGGAAAAAATAGCAAGGGAAGGAACTATTTATAAAGTGGTGCTCAATACACTAGTACAAGGCCTTTTGGGAAGGAGCCCAAAAACAAAACCGTGCGGGCTTGGCCCAAAGCGGACAATATTGTACTAGTGATTGCATGAGCATGTTCCGGCGGCCTAACACATGTATATAGCTGTGCATACTTTTCCCTCTGGTGAGATATAAAGGGTAAATGTGAGTGTCCTTCCCTCTGCTTGGGCTAAGAAAAGAAAAAAGAAACTTTAGAGGAAGAGGGGAAAAACATACTTTTCTTTGGAAAATTGCTACTTCTCTCTCTCTCTCTCCCTCTCTAGAAAAGCCAAAGGGGCAATTTTCCTAATGTCTCCTATCTAGTCCTTTGGTGCTGCTGACATGAGCTATACTGTACCTTCATATTAAACATTGAATTCAATTGTTTCTGAATTTTGAAAATTTTAGTAGTAAACTTGCTTGATTTGCAAGAGAAGGGGGTTGTCTGACAGTTAAGCAGATATCAAGGATATGCGTGGTTTAGAGAGCAGGAGGAGAAATCAACAAACTGGTTTTAGTTTTATGTGAGCATATTACTTAATGTTTTTTAGTGCTGTAGTGGTGATGAATTGATTGTTTTTCTTGCTGGAATATTGGAAATTTGAATTATGGGGTAGAACGAATTCCATACTTTGGCTTCCAGTTGTCTAGCAAACATGAAAAATGGAATAGTTAATGGATGTCAAAACTCAATAGGATCTGTTACTTGCAAAGCAGTAATTCTGGAGAAGAAGATACGCCGGGCATATAGATGAAATTGACAAAAATACAGAGAAGATAAAGGGTATCCCTGCGTTGTATGTCAGTTAATCAGGGCAAGTTTTGCTTTGCTTGAAGAAGAAGGGTTCCACTGGGATCTTCAATTTATGAAGTACATCGGCAGTCAGAGAAAACATTTTAAAACTATGTTACTTTAAAACTGATGTTCAATATCATAACAGAAGAGCATTCATGCTTCTGATCACAAGTGTGACACGTGTTCATGGAGTACCGCCCTCTCCGCTGTCTACAGTTCTCTTAATTCCTTTTGGGCCCTTGCTACTTGATCATCTGCACCCTCTTAGATCAGTTAAAGTTGAAGATGGTTTTCTTTTCCTCATTTTTTGAGGAAAGCTATTAGCAAGACATGAGAAGGTGAAGAAGTTTCTTTATATTCTTGTTTATACTAGAAGTTCGGAGAATTACATTGAAGTTATGGCGATTGAGGCATCAAACAAGAATGAAAAATCTTGGGGCAGGATAACTGCTCTTATTGTTTTAGATTCCAAACCACAATATTAATGTTTTTAACAACTTTTTACTGCTCTACACATGCTGAAATACTACCTTCTCTTCACCAGTTCCGGAGCCAAATTTGGATACATTTGTGTTTTGCAAGAGTGATAGTTCTATTGGAGCCATTCCACTTGATGACAGGTAAGGATCTTGTTTTGCTAACAAATGTAATGTCAAATATTCGTAATCTTGTCTATCAGTGCATGACAAGTCTGAATTTTGATGGTCTTACAGTGCGGATGAGATTGTGGACCTTGTTGCTGGTGATTTATATGTTCTTCGTTACAAGTCAATTAAGCCCTTTGTGGAGAATGGGCAGGTTGATCTTGTTTGAGGGATCTCTTTATCATTCCTGAACATTTACAACTTCAACCTCTTCTCCTGGGCCCTCAGTGAAACTGGAGGTCGTACTACAGCTAGCTTAATCTATAGAGAATATGAAAATGTAGCTTGTCTGAGCGTCCTTGATCATTTCACTCAGCTGATGACCGATTGTGCTAATAGCGTTTTGCTAGCTTGGAATTTCTACATTATGGTCTGATATCAGGGAGAAAGAATACCTTGAATTGGGGACAAGTAGTTTGGGTCTGGTATATGTTCATTTTTATGAACATGTTTGAGGCTGGTTGTCCAGAATAGATTAAGGTTCCTCTGGCAAATGTTATGTAATGAGATGTTAAATGTATTATCGAAAATTTGAAACTACTCAATATTTAACTGTACTATTTGTTTTGAATTTTCCTTTAGTGGAAGTTCTCGCTCAATTCGTCAATTGCTTCATAGCTATTTGTTTGTCCAGTTTTTGTACTTCAGTTTTTCTTTTTCTTTTTCTAAATGCGCTAATTATACACTAAATACACTATTTGATAAGAATAGAAAACGTAAAGTAACAATCAAATTTGGATGGTGATGAGCTGATGACTTGATAAAAACTTTGTGGGTGAACTGTTGTGAAATTCGTCTAGAAAAATCGATATTGGATCACGGGCCTAAAAAGAAAAATCAAAAGTGCACGTGGCTTTTGCAGGACTCCCGAGCTTGCAATGTTTGCAATTAAATGTGGTTACAATTCTTTCACATAGTATACACAATAGTTTGGCCGACCAAATGAATTTCAGAATCACATAATGACTTTTATCTTTTTCCACCTATCACATTCATAATTTGCCTTAATGGTTGGAAAATAAAACCTCAAATATATTTATCTCAGCCTCAAAATAAAAATTAAAATAAAAACTTTTTTACATAGTAGAGGTGGAGATTGCACTGAGGAAGATGAAACCTAAGAAGGCGGTTGGCCCTGATGGGGTACCGATAGAGGTGTGGAGGTGTTTGGGTAAGATTGGTATTGATTGGTTAACAAACCTTTTCAACAAGATATGGACGGCTACAAGGATCCCACAAGATTGGAGGAAGAGCACCTTGGTCCCGGTTTATAAAAACAAAGGAGACGCTCAAGATTGTTCTAACTATCGAGGAATTAAGCTTATGAGCCATACTATGAAGTTGTGGGAAAGGGTGATTGAACAAAGGTTGAGGGCATGCACAAGCATTTCAGATAACCAATTTGGTTTTATGCCTGGGAGATCTACTATGGAGGCAATCCATTTGATAAGACAAATGATGGAGTTTTATAGGGTAAAGAAGAAAGATCTTCATATGGTCTTTATTGATTTAGAGAAGGCATATGACAAGGTGCCAAGAGAGATACTTTGGTGGGCAATGTTGAAGAAAGGTATCCCACGAAGGTATGTAGACCTAGTTAAGGATATGTATCGGGATGTGTCAACAAATGTGAGGACATGCGGAGGGTTGACAAAAGATTTCCCTATTACAATCGGATTGCATCAAGGGTCTGCATTAAGCCCTTTTCTTTTTGCAACGGTTCTAGATGAATTAACTAGACCAATTCAAGATGAGGTTCCATGGTGTATGCTGTTCGCAGATGATATCGTTTTGGTGGATGAGACTAAGGATGGGGTTAATGCCAAGTTGGAGCAATGGAGGCAAAGGTTGGAATCTAGAGGGTTTAAGCTAAGTCGGAGTAAGACTGAATATTTGGTATGTCGTTTTGGCACTCAGAGGGGGACAAGCAATGAAGTGGTGAGTTTGGATGGAAAGGATTTGACCATGAGTGAATGTTTTAAGTACCTAGGGTCGATCATCCAGAAGAATGGTGACATTGATCAAGACGTGACCCACAGGATTAAGTCAGGGTGGCTTAAATGGAGAGCGGCCACGGGAGTGTTATGCGACCGCAGCATTCCCTTAAAGTTGAAGGGAAAATTCTACAGGACTGCCATAAGACCAGTGTTGCTCTATGGTACAGAATGTTGGGCTTCTAAGAAAGAGCATATTAAAAAGATGGAGGTTACGGAAATGCGCATGTTAAGGTGGATGTGTGGAAACACTTTAAGAGATAGAATCAGAAATGAGGTTATTCGCAAGAAAGTAGGTGTGGCGGGCATTGTAGATAAATTAAGGGAAAATCGTCTGCGTTGGTTTGGACATGTAAGACGGAGACCCGAGGGTGCACCGGTGCGAAGAGTGGAAGAGTGGGACCATGGAGGGATTAAACGAGGAAGAGGGAGACCAAAGATGACTTGGTTGGAAGGAGTGAGGAAGGATATGAAGTGCATGGATTTACGTGAGGATGAAGTTTTGGATCGTAAGGGATGGAGGAGAAAGATTTATGTTGATGACTACACGGAATAATCAAATTTGGTTCATGTTAGCCGACCCCACTTTTGGGATTAAGGCTTTGATTGATTGATTGATTGATATAATCTTCCTATTATTTTTTGACTTTTGTAACATCTCAATAGATTATTAAAAACTAATTATATTTTTTCCTCAATAAAAATCTATTTATATTTAAATGTATAATAAAAGATATCAATGGTTGAAATTATGTATAGAGACATGTTGAATATAAAATAATTATAAATTAAAACGAAGGAAGTATGTACCAATGGTCAAAAGGGGCAATGTCATTAGATTATTGAACGCAAGTTATTGGTTTTTTTGTTTTTGTTTTGGCACCTAACAAATTATAATCTAATTGCGGTCTTTGCATGAGCTCCTGTATAATATAAAAACAAGGGATTTCAATAAAGACCTTATTAATTGGTTTGTCACATACTTTAATTTTTAGTTGCAATAAATGAATGTTTTATATCTCATAAAAAATAGGAAAAATTAGAAATAATAATCCCAACTTTCATCAATTTTGCTACAATAATCCCAACTTTGATTTATTCTGGAATAATCCGAACTTTGGGAGTTCCTCTTTTTCTTCAGTCCCAAAAACCGGTGACCGGTTGAATGGGTTATTTTTTTTAAAAGTGACACGTGTCACAATTGAATTGGCTAAAACAATTTATAAAAAATTAAAAAAAAAAAAAAAAAAAAAAAAAAACCAATCAAACCCCAGCCACCAGCAACCCCAAAAACCACCGCCCAACCCCAACAATCACTAGTCTAACCCCGAACGGCGGCGCTAATTCCCCTCCCCCTTCCCCGGCGACGGTTTCCCACTTGCCGCTTTCCCCTTCCTCTCCCCCTGAGGCGGTTTCCCACTCTGCCATGTTTAGCACAAGGCCACCTCCAACCATTCCTCCACCTCGCTCACCGCCTTCTCTCCCAAACACCCTTCACTCTCTCTCTCCTTACCACCCCTTTAAACGCCGCAAATCTCCGCCGTCAATCCGACAACCTCAACATCATCGAACTCCCCTTCACCAGCACCGACCACGGTCTCCCTCCTAAACCCGAAAACCCCCAAAAACTCCTCCCTTGAATTTCCGATTTAGGGTATCGGTTGCTGCGAATTTGGGATTTTGGTGGCTGCGAAAACCACTACCACTCGAAACTCTTTTTCCACCCCTCCCTAACTCTCAAAAAACCCCCCCAAACACCCCTCCCCCACCATCGTAAACCCTAGCCGCTAGGGTTTTGAGGTGGGGGAAGGGCGGTTAGGGGTTTTTGGGAGTGAGGGAGGGGTTTACTTCGTGGTTGTTTAAGGGAATAGCAGGGGGTTTAGGGGAGGGGAGAAGTCGGCGCTGGAAAGAGGCGGCTGGCCGGCAATGCATAGGCGGCGGTCTGGGCACGGGCTGGTGGTGTTTAGATGGGCTGGTGGAGAAGGAGAGGCTAGCTGGTGTGTTTGCAATTTTTGAGTTTTTTTTGTTTTTTATTTTTTTAAATTTTTTTGGACCAATCAAGACTTGACATGTGTCAAGTTACCTGATATAATAGGTCATTGACTTCTGTTGACCGGTAAGAGATTGAAGAAAATTAACACCCCCAAAAGTTCGGATTATTCTGGTATAAATCAAAGTTGGGATTATTGTAGCAAAATTGATGAAAGTTGAGATTATTATTTCTAATTTTTCCTAAAAAATAAAGACCTTATTAACTGACATGTTTTTAAAAAAAATAAGGATTCAAAAACAAATTGTTACATTGATAATTATAAAAATTCTAAAAATAAAAATTGATAGAGCATAGAGGTTGCAAAAGGCTATACTTTGTATTTCTTCATCACACGATATTGTCAAAAAATAATATTAGAGTGATTTTTGCGCTTTTAATTTTTATTTATTCATTTGTTTATTTCAATACTCACCCTGGTTAGATGATATAATTCACCTATTTCTTATGTTTGTCACTATTTTGATAATATCTTATTAATTGTTTTCCTGTAAATAGTAAAGGAGTTGCATTGCTCATTAGTAAGCTAGTTGCTAGTCGTTACATGTGGAAAAGTATGGTTTTCTAATTTTGTTTTTTTTGTGTTGCTTAACGGTGATTTTATGACTAATGAAAGCTAAATGTCCGTAGGACTTTCCTCATACAACACAAATTGTGTAGTTACGGGGAAAAATAATACCAGTAACATCCAATTAGTCAGTTACCAATCTTACCATTATTTCACTCAAATAACTCTTATCATCATGCGTTGTGCACACATCTATTGGTTCACTTTTCGCCTATTTTCATCACACGATGATGTTGTTGAAATAGAATGTATGAGTGTTTTTCTATCTCGTGCTAGCTGATACAAAACTCCTATATCTCGTTTAGAGATGTTTGCCATAGTGTATATCAATAGATTGCATAGAAATGGTAAAAGAGTTGCATTGCTCACAAGGTTAGGCCATTTGCGTGGGAGAGCATAGTTTACTAGTTTTAGTTTGGCTTTGACATTTAATTTTCTTTTGATTAATGGATGACTTTACAACTAATGAATGCTAGTTGCCCGTGGGAAAAATATTGAAACTACCACATCTTCCTTGGAAAGTGTGGCCACAAAATAATTCAACCACCAATTGCCCAATCACCCTACTTTGACTCACTAAACTTTGAGAACTCTTCAACTTCCACTAATTACATTACACTATCAATTTTTATTTGTATAATTTTAATTTATACGAGTATGTTTATTTTGAGAGATAAGCAAAAGAGTAAAAGAAAATTGTACTCAACAAACATGGAAACATAACTTAAATTCATTCATTTATCAATAATTAATTAATTACCATATCATAATCAAATCAACAAGCAATTTTTCCTCACATTACTTCTCAAACCCAAAATTCAATCCCACATTAAGTGAAATTACTTACAAAAAATTTCACATACCTATTCAAATTTTTCTTTAAAAAAAAGCTTTAAAAAAAAAAAAAAAACTTACTAATTAATTTTATAAAGATCCAAAAATGTTGACAAACCCATCAAAAGAAACACCATTAGTACCATCACCACCATGACCACAACCCATTTTAATCATAGCCTTAATCTCGTCATCACCAACCTCTAATCCAGCCAATTTCAAATAATCCTTCAAATCATTAACCCCTAATATTCCATCACCATCTTTATCCATTACTTTGAACATCTCTTCCATCACCCCGCCGTCACCGTAGCTTTTCTCCACCTTCTTCTCTTTCTCTCTCCTCTCCTTCAAAATCTTCTCAAACTCGTCGTATTGTACGTACCCGTCTTTATTTGCGTCGGCTACTGAAATCATTGCTTTAATCATTTCTTCGTCGTCGCCGCTGCCGGAGAATGAGGAGTAAAATGATCGGAGGTCTTCGCCGGAGATTTTACCGTCGTGGTCGAAGTCTAGGACGTCGAATGCTCGCCGGAATCCTGACGTGGGTTCGTCGGAAAAACTCGCCGGAGTTAGGGTAGTTCCGGTAGGACACATTGTTTTTGTGTTATAAATAGGGAGGGTTTTTCAAAAGTTAGTTTTTTTGCCAGAGAAAATTGAGAGGAGTGTAAGGACTAAGGAGTTTAGCGGTATTTATAGAGGTTTTTAGCCTCTCTCCTTGATTTAAGACTTTTTCTTTTTTTTTTAAAAAAAAAAACATTATTTAAGAGTATTAAAACAATACTAGTACTTCATTTGTCCTTAGAATGATCACATGATCCTCCAGTCTTTTAATTTGTCTCATTAGCAGACGTGTGAAAAAAAAAAAAAAAAAATTTAAAGGATATGATGAAGTAGAGTATCTCTTATGGTCTAATGGAGTATCAAAGTAGTGTAGTGGTCCGCCCGACCTTGTTTAATTACCTATTATTTCAAATAGTAATAATAAAAATTTTATGAAATGGACCTGGACAACTCATACAAAAAATAAAGTTTAGTCCACTTACAAACCTAAAATTGTAGGAGTAACTTTTATGTTTTTCTACTATACAGAGTAAAATTTATCGTGTCTCTCTTTTTTATTAATGTACAATGGGGTTTCATCATAAATTAACCTTTCACATTACCTATTCATTGGTACAAAGGGGTGATACAACATACAAAACACTCCATATCATAACGTAATCACCATTATTGTCACTATTGTTGCTCCTAGTTTGTTTCCATTTTACTACCCCGTAATAATAATGCTTAATCAAAGCTTACCAAACATGCATGTATAATATTTTTCATATTCCATATAACTTTGGCTTACTTTATACATTTAATCTAATTATTACAACATACGGAGTATCTTTTATATGATTTTATCATAAATTCTCTTATTAGTATCCCCATTAAAATTAAATTTTGTCAACTAAATTCATACTTTCCTAATAGTATGCATATATTTGACTCGAATGTTTTGAATACTTGGGAAACGGTTTTTCATTTAGAATTATAAGTGAGAAAACGTATGTCGTGATGTCATGTGATGAGTCGAGTCAAATTATGGACGAAAATGAATTTAGGCGTAGCCTTGAAACGTGTTGAATTGTTTGTCTTTACTAGTTTTTGGGAGTTGTACTTTGGCTGTTTCTAAAGATTGTTGTGGTTCATACTTCATTTTTTTTTTTAAAAAAAAAGCGTGGAATGGCAGTCTTATATCGGAATTATTCGATTGTGCAACGGCACCAAAAAGTTGTGGAGCTGGAATTTTCAAATGAATTATGCTTATAATAATTGATTCCCCACCTTCTTTTCATTTTTGCTTCTTATGTCATTTGTGGTTAGATTTGTAAAGCAAGCAATTGTCCAAATAGTTATTTTGACTTTTTTGTAACCCAACAAGAAACGTTTTGGAATACTTAAAATTAGAGGAATATGAATATGAAGACACTAACATGTTATTAGAAACGTTTTGATTGTCCAAAACTACTTGTCACTTTTTAATTACGAGTATATATAAGTCCTCTTATTGTAACTCATTGTATGTTTAGTAGTAATTACTTTATTGTATGTTTGAAGATTTTAATAATGCATAATTTGTCTGTGTTAACTTGTTGTAACATCTTAAAAGGTGATATGGTTGTTAACATATTAGTATATAACTTTGATCGCCAATGTCCCTAATCGTCTAATTTAGAGTATTTGAAAAGATGGTGATATTTAACAAAAAGATTCACTCCTCTCACCTCTCCTTTCTCTAAAAACCTTAGCCTCCATTGTTGAGTCTCGGAGGGGTTTTCATCGGTGGAAAGCTCCGATCTTTTTTTTTTTTTGGCGTGTGTGTCTTTTTACTTTATTTTTGTTTGTTTTAGGTTTAAAATAACTCTTTCTCTTCTTGGAGGAACGTTTCTCACTCGAAAGAAATGGCTTTTCTTCTTCTTTAAGAGGATTTTACTCCTTCGAAAGAAAAGGTTTTGCTTTTTTGTTTGATAGATTGTTGTAGAGTTGTTTCATGGCTATAGATTTGTATTAAAAAAAAAAAGGATGGTGATATTTTAACAAACAGCTAAACGGAAATAATGTGAGATAAGAAACTGGAACAGTTAACTAGTTCTTTAACTTTCATGCGTGTGTAAGGTATGGGGTCAGTTCTCACCAAACTCATTCTAGCTAAGAGGGATGTCAGCTTTAAAACCAACATTTTAAACTCTCGTGATATGGGGTTTATAAATCAAGAGGAGGTAAGTGGCTCATACCATTCTTCAAAAATCAAACAAAAGAAAATAATTCATTTTTGAACAAAACCAAACACATAGTTTTAAGTATCAAGTTTCATCTACTTTGCTACTTATCGCCTATATCTAATTCCTAATTTCAAATTCATTCCATTATACTATCAAGTGCCCGCCAAAATTGATATAAAAATGTCATATAATGAATTTTTAATGATGGTTTTTCTATCCCACACAAAAGTGGAAAAACCACCAAATTTATCCGTGATTCTTAGGGCCTTTTCTCATCGACTGAAATGAGCTGAATTGAATTGAACTTATTATATCTGAACTGAACTGAACTGAACTGAATTGAAATGAATATTTTATGAGAGAAGGAATTATGAGCTGAACTGAATTGAAAATAATCTAATGAGAACAGGGCATTAATTTAGGTTCGACTGTAAGAGTCGAATTACCGAATTAGGTCAATTAACTTTTCTAAAAAAAAAACCTTCAAAATCACTGATCACTCCTTTAAGTTTTAAGGCTACACTCAAAGTTTGAGGCAACCCCAATCTAAGAGGCAAGTAGGCAACACAACACAATCCAGCTTGTTTTCAATCCATTGACTCATAAAAAATGAAATGGGCCTCATAAAACATTAGGTTGACATAACATGGGCTTGTATTATTTTAGCAAAACCCTAATTTTTTCAATATATATTCATCAACTCACAATCATCTTCCATATCGTCAACTTCTCCTGCTCTCTTTCTTCGCTTTTCTGGGTTTATTAATCTTCTTCACTCCTAAATTCATCTTCAAATCAATGTTGCCTCTTTCTGGAGGAACCCTAGTATCCAATTTTCATCGATACTTGGGAAATATCCCCAGTTTTTCTTCAATTATTGAAGAAATTAAAATGAAGGGGCAGAGATTTTCATAGCAGGAGTTGAGTCATTGTGCCTTAAATTTAATGAGGTCCAATGAATTATACCTTGCCATATTCTCTCTCCTTTAATTATTTATTTTCTTAAAAAAATCTAATTTTAATATTTGGGGTTTTATTTATATAATTTTAGTTGGAGGGTCCAGTGATGGTAAATAATCTTTGAGACCTGAGATTTGTCTTTCCTTGATGACAAACTTTCAAGCATGTTTTCTGAGGATTCTCTTGATTTTTTTTTTTAAATTTTTAAATAAATTTTTTAATTAATTTAAGAATTGAGAGGATGAATGTGCACTGGGCTCTGAAATTTCTGATGCATAATTGCAAGCCCTAGAAAAGCTTCTTCTGATCTTTTTCAATTCATTTTTATTGATTTTAATACTAGATTATTAATCTATTGATATTCATCCGAGGGTTTATGGGTCCAAGGATGTTCTAAATACGAATCATCAGAGCTGAATTTTAATTTGATGAAATATATTTACAAACATTTAGCTGAGGATCCTAGAAATTAGAATTAATATTAATTTGTTGATTTAATAGTTATGAAATAATTAAAAGATAGTGATTTCTCGATGATGATTACAACAGATGACGAGTCTGATTAATCCATTCTTTTAAATCGTGAGGACAAAACGAGGCATTTGTCTGAGAGAAATCCCTTCTTTTAAGTTTATTTTCATTAAATTTAGTTAATAGCTTCAATTAATAAGCTGCAATGTGTAAATTGTTTGGACATGATGTCCTGAAGGATTAACACAGTAATGAAGATTTATATGAGTGTTAATAAAAATGAGTTATAATCGGTAATTTGACAACAAAAAGAAAAGTGAAGGATTTCTCGATGATGATTACAACAGATGACGAGTCTGATCAATCCATTCTTTAAATCGTGAGGACAAAACGAGGCATTTGTCTGAGAGAAATACCATTTATCACTAATTTTTGTATAATTCTCACAAATAAATGAATATGGCTACAAGTAACGTTTTCTATATGATAAAAATTGCACAACTTGGTAAATGATTTTATTATGCATTTCTAAATTTAAGAATGTATGGTAAAATTATGGGTTGATTGATGTAATTGATATACAGTAATGTCAATGACATTGTTATGGGCATATTTAGCATGACTCAAAGTAGTGTCTTACTTCAAATAAGTCTAAGATTCTATTAAGGACTCATATGATTTTAAGTGATCATATTATTTTATTGATATAACCACTTATTGAACATAACAAGCTATTGCAAAAAGTATTTCTGTTATGACCAGCATTATGACCAACCATACAATAGGCGCACTAGATTGCCAGACGACGCTAAGGAGATGCAGAGAGAGTCAAGGTTGCTTTTAGAGCTTCCTAAGACAAGAAGATAATATTTCATAGAAAGAATGAGTCAAAAAGGTAATTTAAATGAATGTATATCCTAAATCATTCTACATTCAACCCCTCTTTTTAGATTTAAGGTCCGCTTTGCGGACCGATTTAGGCAGAGGACATTGTTAGGTGGGGAGTTTGGCTAAGGCGGCAAATATGTTAAAAGATAACGTAGGTGTCCTAAGATGAGCTCAGCGAGAACAGAAATCTCGTGTGAAATAGAAGGGTAAAAGCTCGTTTGATTCTAATTTTCAGTACGAATATGAACCTCGAAAGCGTGGCCTAACGATCCTTTAGTCCTTTTGAATTTAAAGCTAGAGGTGTTAGAAAAGTTACCGCAGGGATAACTGACTTATGGTAGCCAAGCGTTCGTAGCGATGTTGCTTTTTTATCCTTCGATGTCGGCTCTTCCTATTATTTTGAAGCATAATTCACCAAGTGTTGGATTGTTCACCCACCAATAGGGAACATGAGTTGGGTTTAGACCGTCGTGAGACAGGCTAGTTTTACCTTACTGATGACAATGTTGCAATGGTAATTCAAACTAGTACGAAAGGAACCATTTGATTCACACAATTAATCATCGCACTTAGTTGAAAAGCCACTGGCGCAAAGCTACCATGTGCTGGATTATGACTAAATGTCTCTAAGTCAAAATCCGAGCTAGAAGCGACGCAGGCGCCCGTCGCCCGATTGTCGTCTTACATTAGGGGCTTTGACCCCCAAGGGCACGTGTTGTAGGCTAAGCTTTCTTGGTGGAATCACCGCGAGAGCCGTCTTGAAATAAAATTCCTACCGAGTGACGGGTTGAATCCTTTGCAGACGACTTAAATACAGAGTGGCGTTCTTGCCACGATCCATTAAGATTCATCCATATGTCGCTTCGATTCGTCTGACCCTCCTTCAACCATATTCTTTTGGAATACGAGGTTAGCCATGTATGTTATATGTCAAAAAATGCTATGTATGGGATGGAGGCAAGTCACAAAGCCTAAGTGTTGGGGTGTTGGATGGTGCAAGGGGCTTGTGGCATGTGCACCCAAGGCATAGGCATACAAACAGTCATTTGTGGGTTTGTCGTCTCTGCCTTAAGACATGATGATTAAGGGTGTGAGATGGTTCCGAGCAATATTCATGCCTCCCAAGGCCCTTTAGGAACCCATGGAAGGATTAGATGCATAATCTCGTCGGGTGAAAAAATGATGTACGGAAACCAAATTTGAAGGCTATAATACATGAAACCGGAGGAATTTAGAAGGTGTCGGGATCCGGTGTCAGAAATTCACGAAATTCTACGGGATGCATCCCGGGGTCATATAATGTTGTTTGGACCCATATACGACCATTAGTTAGCTACATAAAGCCTTGTGAAAGCGTATAGCCAATACAAGAGGCGTGTACGAAAACGGCTCAATTGGATGCTTAAAGGCAAATTGGATGGTTCCACCCACCCAATTGGACTCCTGGAGGGTATTAGGGTCTATAGGAAGCTTCTCGGACATTTTTGTTTTCGGGTAAAAATATGTTAAAAAATTATCAAAATGGAAGGCTATATTCATGCTTTTTAGGCAATTTTAGAGATTTTTGGGACCAGATGTCGCAAAGTCTTGAGATACTAGAAGATACATCCCGGGGTCATATAATGTTATTTTGAACCATATATGATCATTATATGGTGTCATAAATATCCGTGGCGGCCTTGAGTTAATAAATTGGTGCAAGTTGTAAAAAGGTAAATTGACCGATCAAAGGCATATTGGATGGTTTTACCCACCCAAATGGACTCCTGTGGTGTATTAGTGTACGTGGAAAGCATCTCGGTAAATTATCTTTCCGGATTAAAAAAAGTGGAAAATTGTCCAAAATTAAAGGCTATACACGATTTCAGGTCAATTTTTGACATTTTTTCAAAAAATGAACTTAACGTGTGGGGTAACTCTTGTTGTCATATAAAGTGGTTTGAAACTTTAAGACACCTATAAAGATGTCTATAAATACCAATAATGAGTTTTGTTTCCATTTTGATGATGGGGAAATTTTGAAATATAATGATGTCATGTATAGTGATGTGATGTCATAATATAATGTGATTACAGTACAATGATGGCATATAATTGATGTCATATGACCATAATAGTGATGTGACTTGACAATAGTGATGGAAAAAAATGTAACTATGTGTAATCACACTACTATTACCATCATTCCCGATCAAAAACAACCAAACCTCGAAAAAAGTGCAATAAGGGTAATATGTTATGTACCAAAGTGTCAAAAACACACCCCCCATCATTCCCAACCTTATCCCCATCTCTTGAGAGTGGGTAATTTTCCCCAATTTTTCAATTACCGCCCTTTTCTCGTTTTTTTTTCCATTTTTTGGGCCCACTTTTATTTTTTTTTTAAAAATTAAAAGTGTTAAAATGTAGATTAATACCCATTATTTGGATTCTACCAATAAAAAAAAGGGGGTGTTTATTATCACATTTTTACAAGTTTTGAGCTATTTTTGACTTTTTTTCACCCGGAAATTAAATAAAAATTGCAGAAATGTTTACCATGGTCCCTAATACCCTCCCAGTCCAATTTGCCTTTAAACAACGAATTTACCAATTTACAACTTGTACCGATTTCATTAACTCAAGCGTACCACGAACATTTATGACAACATACAATGATCTTTTACGGTCCCAAACGGCATAATATGACCCCAAGATGTAACCCCTAAAATCTCATTTATTTTCGACACCGTGCCCCGAAATCTTCGAAATTAATTTCTAAAAAAGCATAAAGATTAGCATTCAACTTTGTAATTTTTTGACTTTTTTTCGAACGGAAATAAAAATTTCCAAAATTTTTACCATGGTACCTAATACCCCCCGGAAGTCCAATTGGGTGGGAGGAACCATCCAATATGCCTTTAAACAACCAATTTACCAATTTACATTTTACATCGACTTCATCAACTCAAGCCTACCACGAACATTTATGACAACAAAAAATGGTTATACATAGTTCCAAATGACATTATATGACCCCGAGATGTATTCACTAGAATTTCAAAACTTTTAGACACCGGGCCCCGAAGACTAAAAATTTCTCAAAAATCGAGAATATTCGCCTTCAATTTTTGAATTTTTTTAAATTTTTTTCGCCCAGGAAATAAAAATTGCCGAAATATTTACCATGTTCCATAATACCCTCCCGGAGTTCAATTGGGTAGGTGGAACCATCCAATTTACCTTTAAACGACCAATTTACCGATTTACAACTTGCAGCGATTTCATTAATTAAAGCCTACCACGAACATTTATGACAACATATAATGATCATATATGATTCCAAACTGCATTATATGACCCCGAGATGTATCCCCTTTAATCTTAAGGCTTATCGACAACGAGCACCGAAACCCCCAAAATTTTTCAAAAAACGTGGATATTAGGCTTCAATTTTGGAAATTTGTTACTTATTTTCGTCCTGAAATAAAAATTGACGAAATATTTACTATGGTCGCTAATACCCTCCGAGAGTCCCATTAGGTGGGTGGAACCATCCAATTTGCCTTTAAACGACAAATTTACCGATTTATAACTTGCACCGATATCATTAACTCAAGCATACCACGAACATTTATGACAACATATAATAATCATATATGGTTTCCAAACGACATTATATGACACCAAGATGTATTCACTGTTCAAGACTTTTCGAGACCGAATTCTGAAACCTTCAAAATTTCGAAAAATGCGTGGATATTAGTCTTCAATTTGGGAAATTTTTTGACTTTTTGAGCTCAGAAAAAAAATTGGCAAAATGTTTACCATGGCTTCTAATACCCTCCGGGAGTCTAATTGGTTGGATAGAACCATTCGATTTGACTTTAAACGGCCAATTTACCGGTTTACAACTTTCACCGATTTCATTAACTCAAGCCTACCTTGAACATTTATGACAACATATAATTATCATATATGGATCCAAACGGCTTTATATGACCCCGATATGCAACCCCTAAAATCTCAAGGATTTTCGATATCGGGTCTCGAAACCTCCAAAATTTCTCAAAAAGCGTGGATATTAGCCTTAAATTTTGGAAATTATTTGAATTTTTTTTCACTTGTTAATAAAAATTGCCAAAATGTTTACCATGGTCCCTAATACGATCCAGGAGTCTAATTAGATATGTGGAACCATCCAATTTTCCTTTAATTGGCGAATTTACCGTTTACAACTTGCACATATTTCATTAACTTAAGCCTACCACAAACATTTATGACAACACATAATGATCATTTATGGTTTAAAACAGTTTATATGAGCCCGAGATTTATCCCCTAAAATCTCAAAGCTTTTCAACACCAGGCTCCGAAACCTAAAAAAATTCTCAAAACGCGTGGATATTAGCCTTCAATTTTGGAATTTTTTTCACCAAAAATAAAAATTGCTGAAATGTTTACCATGGTCCCTAATATCCTCCGCTAGTCAAATTGGGTAGGTGGAACCACCAATTTGCCTCTAAACGGCCAATTTATCGGTTTACAACTTGCACCGATTTTATTTAGGTAAGCCTACCACGAACATTTATGACAACAAATAATGATAATAAATGGTTCCAAACGACATTATATGACCTCGAGATATATTCCCTAAAATCTCAAGTCTTTTCTACACCGGGTTTCGAAACCTCCAAAATTTCTCAAAAAAAGTGGATATTAGGCTTCAATTTTAGAATTTTTTTCTTTTTTTCTCCCGTAAATAAAAATTTTCCTTTAAACGGCGAATTTACCGGTTTACAACTTGCACCGATTTCTTTAACTCCAGCCTACCACGAATATTTATGACAACATATAATGACCATATATGTATATGGATCCAAACGTCATTATTTGACCCCGAGATGTATTCCCTAAAATCTCAAGCATTTTCGACACCAGACCCCAAAACCTCCAAAATTTCACAAAAAGCGTGGATATTAGTCTTCAATTTTGGAATTTTTTGACTTTTTTTCGCACGCAAATTCAAATTGCAGAAATGTTTACCATGGTCCGTAATACCCTCCGAGAGTCCAATTAGGTGGGTGTAACCATCCAATTTGCCTTTAAACAGCGAATTTACCGATTTACAACTTGCACCAATTTCATTAACTCAAGCCTACCACGAACATTTATGAAAACATATAATGATCAATTATGGTGCATTATATGACTCCGAGATGTATCCTTTAAAATCTCATTTCTTTTCGACACCGAGCCCCGAAACCTTCGATATTTATTACAAAGCATGGATATTAGCCTTCGATTTTGGAATTTTTGACTTTTTTTCACACGGAAATAAAAATTGCCGAAATGTTTAACGTGGTCCCTAATACCCATCGAGAGTCCAATTGGGTGGGTGGAACCATCCAATTTGCCTTTAAACGGCCTATTTACCTGTTTATAACTTGCACCGATTTCATAAACTCAAGCCTACCACGAATATTTATGACAATAATGATCATATATGGTTCCAAACGACATCATATGACCCCGAGATTTATTCCCTAGAATTTCAAGACTTCAGTTTTGAAAAATTTTGATTTTTTTCCCCCCGAAAATAAAAATTGACGAAATGTTTACCATGGTCCCTAATACCCTCCGGGATTCCAATTGGGTTGGTGGAACCATCCAATTTGTCTTTAAACGACCAATAATTTACCGATTTATAACTTGCACCGATTTCATTAATTCAAGCATACCACGAACATTTATGACAAAAATAATGATGATAAACTGTTCTAAACGGCATATATGATCCCCGAGATGTATCCCATAGAATTTCAAGACTTTTCAACACTGGACCACAAAACCTTCAAAATTTCTCAAAAACCGTAGATATTAGCCTTCAATTTTGGAATTTATTGACTTTTTTTCCCTTGGAAATTAAAATTTTCCGAAATGCTTACCATGGTCCCTAATACCCTCTGGGGGTCCAATTGGGTGGGTGGAACCATCCAATTTGCCTTTAAACGATCAATTTACCTGTTTATAACTTGCACCGATTTCATTAACTCAAGCCTACCACGATTATTTATAACAACAAATAATGATCATATATGGTTCCAAACGGCATTAAATAAACCCGAGATGTATCATCTAGAATTTCAAGACTTTTCGACACCGGGTCCTGAATCCTCCAAAATTTCTCAGAAGCGTGGATATTAGCCTTTAATTTTGAAATTTTTGACTTTTTTCGCCCGGAAATAAAAGTTGCCTAAATGTTTATCAGGGTCCCTAATACCGTCCGGGAGTCCCATTAGGTGGGCAGAACCATCCAATTTGCCTTTAAAACGACCAACGTATCGGTTTACAACTAGCACCGATTTCATTAACTCAAGCCTACCACGAACATTTATGACAAAAATTAATGATCATATATGGTTCCAGACAACATTATATGACCCCGAGATGTATCCCCTACAATTTAAAGATTTTTCGACACCGGGCCCCGAAACCTCCAAAAGTTCTCAAAAATCGTGGATATTAGTCTTCAATTTTGGAATTTTTTGACTTTTTTTCGCCCGAAAATAAAAATTGCCGAAATGTTTACCATGGTCCCTAATACCCTCCGGGAGTCCAATTGGGTTGGTGGAACCATACAATTTGCCTTTAAACGTCCAATTTAATTACCGGTTTACAACTTGCACGGGTTTCATTAACTCAAGCCTACTACGAACACTTATGACAACATATAATGATCATATATGGTTCCAAACGGCATTATATAACCCCAAGATGTATACCCTAAAATATTAATACTTTTCTACACCGGGCCCCAAAACCTCCAAAATTTTTCAAAGAGCGTGGATATTAGACTTCAATTTTGAAAAATTTTGATTTTTTTTCACCCGAAAATAAAAATTGACGAAATGTTTACCATGGTCCCTAATACCCTCCGGCAGTCCAATTGGGTTGGTGGAACCATCCTATTTGTCTTTAAACGACCAATTTACCGATTTACAACTTGCACCGATTTCATTAATTCAAGCATACCACGAACATTAATGTCAACAAATAATGATGATAAACTATTCTAAATGGCATATATGACCCCCGAGATGTATCCCGTAGAATTTCAAGACTTTTCGACACTAAACCCCAAAACCTTCAAAATTTCTCAAAAAGCGTAGATATTAGCCTTCAATTCACTAGTAGAAAAATAGCATTAGGCACCCCCCATATGGCACCGGTTCAGGCCAAACCGGTGCCAAAAATCGGCCCAAAATTGGGCGGGTTTTTAAACAAAGGGAAAAGGCACCGGTTCAACTCAAACCGGTGCCAAAAATTAAAAGGGCACCGGTTTGAACCGGTGCCACTGAACCGGTTCCCCTAAAAAAAAAAACCGGCCTTCTCCTATATATAAACCCTAAGCTAACCTACCTCCTTCTCTCTCCTCCTTCTCTCTCCTCTAATCTCTCGACGGCGCTCCTCCTTCTCTCCTCTGATCTCGACGGCGCTCCTCCTCCTTCTATCTCCGACCTTTCTTCTCTCTCCGACCTCTCTTCTCTGTCTTCTCTCCCCTCTCTGTCCTCTTCTGTCTCAAACTCCAACCTCTCTTATGTCTTCTTCCCACCACAACCGACGCCACTAACCACCGCCACCACCAAGTCTTATTGTTCTGGGTTTCTGGGTTGCATGAGGTTAGTGCATGTTTCTGGGTTAATTATTCGGGGGAAGGGTTTCTGGGTTTAATTTTTATGTTATATGCCTTAATTTTTTGGGGTTAGATTGTTGTAATATTGTTCGAAATTGATTGGTGTAATTGATCTTGGAATTATTTGGGTTAATTAATTTTGTCATTTTTTGCACTTAATTGATTATTCGAAATTTCTGGGTTTAATTGATTTTCGAAAGTTTTGGGGTTAATTGATTTTTTGGGTTTAATTGATTTTCGAAAGTTTTATGGGGTTAATTGATTTTCTGGGTTTGCTGGGTTTAATTGATTGCTGGGTTTGATTGATTTTCGGGGGGTAATTGGAGTTTGTCGATTTGCTGGGTTTTGATTGATTTATTTGGGTTTAATTATAATTCATTGTTTATGCGGTTTTCTGGGTTGATTTCTCTTTCTCTTTCATGCATGATTTTTCTGGGTTAAATTATTGTTTCTCGGTTTTTTTTTTTTTTTTTTTTTTTTTTTTTTTTTTTTTTTTTTACTTTTAATAATTTCTGGGTTTTATTTATTTATTTTTTTTTTTGACGAAAGCTGCTAGTATTATTAAAAAGGAGCAAAAGATCAGGTTACATCAAATGCTACATCAGCAGCAACAGAAGGAGGGATTTCGGATTCAAGACTATGATTTTGGAATATTGTTTTGATGTTGTAATTTTTTTTTTTAATTGTTTTACAATATCAATTTCTGAGTTGAATTTCAATATAATTCATTGTAATTTTTTTTTTTTTTTTTTTTTTTTTTTTTTTTTGTATTGTACAATAACATTTTACTGGTTGATTATAATGTGATTTACGTTTTGATCTTGAATATAACAATTTCAAGACTCCGTATTTTGCCATTTATTTTTGTATGGGTTGTATTTCTGAGGCTTGTTTTTATATTATTTTTTTTTATTATTGCAAGACAAAAGTAAAAAAAAAAAAAAAAAAAAAAAAAAAAAAAAAAAAAAAAAAAAAAAAACCCCAAAAGGCACCGGTTAACCGGTGCCTAAAATAGCTTCCACTAAAAAAAAATATTTCGCGGAACTATTTAAGGCATCGGTTAACCGGTGCCAAAACCGGTTTATGGCACCGGTTTTGAACCGGTGCCAAAAAGGGGGGTAATTGGCACCCCACACATAGGCACCGGTTCAAACCGGTGCCTTAAGCCGGGTTTGAACCGGTGCCCTTTGCTATTTTTCTACTAGTGATTTTAGAATTTATTGACTTTTTTCCCTCGGAAATTAAAATTTGCCGAAATGCTTACCATGGTTCCTAATGCCTTCTGGGGGTCCAATTGAGTGGGTGGAACCATCCAATTTGCCTTTAAACGATCTATTTACATGTTTATAACTTGCACCGATTTCATTAACTAACTCAAGCCTACCACGAATATTTATGACAACAAATAATGTTCATATATGGTTCCAAACGGCATTAAATAACCCCGAGATGTATCATCTAAAATTTCAAGACTTTTCGACACCGGGCCCTGAATCCTCCAAAATTTCTCAAAAGCGTGGATATTAGCCTTCAATTTTGAAATTTTTGACTTTTTTCGCCCGGAAATAAAAGTTGCCTAAATGTTTATCATGGTCCCTAATACCGTCCGGGAGTCCCATTAGGTGGGCAGAACCATCCAATTTGCCTTTAAAACGACCAACGTATCGGTTTACAACTAGCACCGATTTCATTAACTCAAGCCTACCACGAACATTTATGACAAAAATTAATGATCATATATGGTTCCAGACAACATTATATGACCCCGAGATGTATCCCCTAGAATTTAAAGATTTTTCGACACTAGGCCCCGAAACCTCCAAAATTTCTCAAAAAGCGTGGATATTATTAGTCTTCAATTTTGGAATTTTTTGACTTTTTTTCGCCCGGAAATAAAAATTGCTGAAATGTTTACCATGGTCCCTAATACCCTCCGGGAGTCCAATTGGGTTGGTGGAACCATACAATTTGCCTTTAAACGTCCAATTTAATTATCGGTTTACAACTTGCACGGATTTCATTAACTCAAGCCTACTACTAACACTTATGACAACATATAATGATCATATATGGTTCCAAACGGCATTATATGACCCCAAGATGTATACCCTAAAATATTAATACTTTTCTACACCGGCCCCAAAACCTCCAAAAATTTTCAAAAAGCGTGGATATTAGACTTCAATTTTGAAAATTTTTGATTTTTTTTCCCCGAAAATAAAAAATAACGAAATGTTTACCATGGTCCCTAATACCCTCCGGGAGTCCAATTGGGTTGGTGGAACAATCCAATTTGTCTTTAAACGGCTAATTTACCGGTTTACAACTTGCACCGATTTCATTAACTCAAGGCTACCACGAACATTTATAACAACAATTAATGATCATATATGGTTCCAAACAGCATTATATGACCCCGAGATGTATCCCCTATAATTTCAAGATATTTTGAAACCGGCCCCCGAAACCTCCAAAATTTCTCAAAAAGCGTGGATATTAGCCTTCAATTTTGGAATTTATTGACTTTTTTTCCCTCGGAAATTAAAATTTTCCGAAATGCTTACCATGGTCCCTAATACCCTCTGGGGGTCCAATTGGGTGGGTGGAACCATCCAATTCGCCTTTAAACGATCTATTTACCTGTTTATAACTTGCACCAATTTCATTAACTCAAGCCTACCACGAATATTTAAGACAACAAATAATGATCATATATGGTTCCAAACGGCATTAAATAACCCCGAGATGTATCATCTAGAATTTCAAGACTTTTCGACACCGGGTCCTGAATCCTCCAAAATTTCTCAAAAGCGTGGATATTAGCCTTCAATTTTGAAATTTTTGACTTTTTTCGCCCGGAAATAAAAGTTTCCTAAATGTTTATCATGGTCCCTAATACCGTTCGGGAGTCCCATTAGGTGGGCGGAACCATCCAATTTGCCTTAAAAACGACCAACATATATATCGGTTTACAACTTGCACCAATCCGATTTCATTAACTCAAGCCTACCACGAACATTTATGACAACAATTAATGATCATATATGGTTCCAAACAACATTATATGACCCCGAGATGTATCCTCTAGAATTTAAAGATTTTTCGACACCAGGATCCGAAACCTCCAAAATTTCTCAAAAAGCGTGGATATTAGTCTTCAATTTTGGAATTTTTTGACTTTTTTTCGCCCGGAAATAAAAATTGCCGAAATGTTTACCATGGTCCCTAATACCCTCCGGGAGTCCAATTGGGTTGGTGGAACCATCCAATTTGCCTTTAAACGTCCAATTTAATTATCGGTTTACAACTTGCACGGATTTCATTAACTCAAGCCTACTACGAACACCTTATGACAACATATAATGATCATATATGGTTCCAAACGGCATTATATGACCCCAAGATGTATACCCTAAAATATTAATACTTTTCTACACCGGGCCCCAAAACCTCCAAAAATTTTCAAAAAGCGTGGATATTAGACTTTAATTTTGAAAAATTTTGATTTTTTTTCCCCCAAAAATAAAAATTGACGAAATGTTTACCATGGTCCATGGTCCCTAATACCCTCTGGGAGTCCAATTGGGTTGGTGGAACCATCCAATTTGTCTTTAAACGGCTAATTTACCGGTTTACAACATGCACCGATTTCATTAACTCAAGGCTACCACGAACATTTATGACAACAATTAATGATCATATATGGTTCTAAACAGCATTATATGACCCCGAGATGTATCCCCTATAATTTCAAGATATTTTGAAACCGGCCCCCGAAACCTTCAAAATTTCTCAAAAAGCGTGGATATTAGCCTTCAATTTTGGAATTTATTGACTTCATTTCACTCGGAAATTAAAATTTGCCGAAATGCTTACCATGGTCCCTAATATCCTCTGGGGGTCCAATTGGGTGGGTGGAACCATCCAATTTGCCTTTAAACGATCTATTTACCTGTTTATAACTTGCACCGATTTCACTAACTCAAGCCTACCACGAATATTTAAGACAACAAATAATGATCATATATGGTTCCAAACGGCATTAAATAACCCCGAGATGTGTCATCTAGAATTTCAAGACTTTTCGACACCGGGCCCTGAACCCTCTAAAATTTCTCAAAAGCGTGGATATTAGCCTTCAATTTTGAAATTTTTGACTTTTTTCGCCCGGAAATAAAAGTTGCCTAAATGTTTATCATGGTCCCTAATACCGTCCGGGAGTCCCATTAGGTGGGCAGAACCATCCAATTTGCCTTTAAAACGATCAACGTATCGGTTTACAACTAGCACCGATTTCATTAACTCAAGCCTACCACGAACATTTATGACAAAAATTAATGATCATATATGGTTCCAGACAACATTATATGACCCCGAGATGTATCCCCTAGAATTTAAAGATTTTTCGACACTAGGCCCCGAAACCTCCAAAATTTCTCAAAAAGCGTGGATATTAGTCTTCAATTTTGGAATTTTTTGACTTTTTTTCGCCCGGAAATAAAAATTGCCGAAATGTTTACCATGGTCCCTAATACCCTCCGGGAGTCCAATTGGGTTGGTGGAACTATCCAATTTGCCTTTAAACGTCCAATTTAATTATCGGTTTACAACTTGCACGGATTTCATTAACTCAAGCCTACTACTAACACTTATGACAACATATAATGATCATATATGGTTCCAAACGGCATTATATGACCCCAAGATGTATACCCTAAAATATTAATACTTTTCTACACCGGGCCCCAAAACCTCCAAAAATTTTCAAAAAGCGTGGATATTAGACTTCAATTTTGAAAAATTTTGATTTTTTTTTCCCCGAAATAAAAAATGACGAAATGTTTACCATGGTCCCTAATACCCTCCGGGAGTCCAATTGGGTTGGTGGAACCATCCAATTTGTCTTTAAACGACTAATTTACCGGTTTACAACTTGCACCGATTTCATTAACTCAAGGCTACCACGAATATTTATGACAACAATTAATGATCATATATGGTTCCAAACAGCATTATATGACCCCGAGATGTATCTCCTAGAATTTCAAGATATTTCGACACCGGCCCCCGAAACCTCCAAAATTTCTCAAAAAGCGTGGATATTAGCCTTCAATTTTGGAATTTATTGACTTTTTTTCCCTCGGAAATTAAAAATTGCCGAAATGCTTACCATGGTCCCTAATACCCTCTGGGGGTCCAATTGGGTGGGTGGAACCATCCAATTTGCCTTTAAACGATCTATTTACCTGTTTATAACTTGCACCGATCCGATTTCATTAACTCAAGCCTACCACGAACATTTATGACAACAATTAATGATCATATAGGGTTCCAAACAACATTATATGACCCCGAGATGTATCCCCTAGAATTTAAAGATTTTTCGACACCGGGCTCCGAAACCTCCAAAAAAATTTATCAAAAAGCGTGGATATTAGTCTTCAATTTTGGATTTTTTGAATTTTTTTCGTCAGGAAATAAAAATTGCCGAAATGTTTACCATGATCCCTAATAACCTCCGGGAATCCAATTGGGTTGGTGGAACCATCCAATTTGCCTTTAAACGTCCAATTTAATTACCGGTTTACAACTTGCACGAATTTTATAACTCAAGCCTACTACGAACACTTATGACAACATATAATGATCATATATGGTTCCAAACGGCATTATATGACCCCAAGATGTTTACCCTAAAGTATTAATACTTTTATACAACGGGCCCCAAAACCTCCAAATATTTTCATAAAGCGAGTATATTAGGCTTCAATTTTTAATATTTTGATTTTTTTTCGCCTGAAAATGAAAATTGAAGAAATGTTTACCATGGTCCCTAATACCCTCTAGGATTCTAATTGGGTGGGTGGAAGTGTGGAACCATCCAATTTGTCTTTAAACGACCAGTTTACCGGTTTACAACTTGCACCGATTTCATTAATTCAAGCATACCACGAACATTTATAACAACAAATAATGATCATAAACTGTTCTAAACGACATATATGACCTCCGAGATGTATCCCATAGAAGTTCAAGACTTTTCGACACCGGGCTCCGAAACCTTCAAAATTTTTCAAAAAGCGTGGATATTAGCCTTTAATTTTGGAATTTTTTGACTTTTTTTCACCCGAAAATTAAATTTGCCGAAATGCCAACCATGGTCCATAATAGCCTCTGGGAGTCCAATAGGGTGTGTTGAACCATTCAATTTGGTTTTAAACGACCCATTTACTGGTTTACAACTTGCACCGATTTATCGGTTTACAACGTTCAATTTAGTTAATTTGCACCGAATCCGACTTGAACCGAAATTGACCCAAACCCGTTTTAACCTGAATTTAACCCGACTTGTTACTAACCTGACCTAAATTCAACCATACCCGTTACTAACCTGACCTGAATTTAACCCAACCTATTACAAACCCGACTTGTTATTGATCTGACCCAAATTCAAACCGACTTGTTATTGACCCGAACCGAATTTTACCATAACTATTACTTACCCAACCCATAAATTCAACCCGATCTGTTATTAACCCGACTCGAAATTAACACGACTTGTTATTGATCTGACCTAAATTCAACCCAAATTGTTCCTGACCCGATTTCAAATCCCCTAAAATGCAATTTAGACCACCTTATTATTTTTTATTAAAGCATTTTGTCTTGGGAGACCAAGTCACGCGGTCCAGGCCAGCAAAAGAAAGGAGCATCATCCTCAAATTTAAGAGTTAAATATAGTATATAGTTCCCTAGTATATTGCCATATATATTATAGTCAAAGGAAATAATTAGCTTGATAAAAATGATAATTATCTATTTATAATTAGTTGAATCCGAATATGACCTGACTTGGAAATGACACGACCTGATTGTAACCTACAAATTATTGACTTGAACATAACCCGACTTGAATCCGAGAATGACTCGACTTGGAAATGACCTAACCTGATTATAATCCGCAAATTGTTGACTTGAACCGAACCCGAATTTAACCCGAGAATGACCCGAATTGAAAATGACCCGACCTGATTATAATCCACAAATTATTGACTTGAATCGAACCCGACTCAAACCCGAGAGTGACCCGACCTGATTCTAACCCGCAAGTTATTGACTTGAACCGAACCCAACTTGAACCCGAGAATTACCTTAACCCGTTTTAACCCGTGAAAACCCGAATAAAACCCGACCTGTTGTTAACCCGATTTAAACCTGACCCAAACCCGATAAGAAATATGACCCAACGTGACCCGACTCAAGCATGACCCATCCCAAACCCGACCCCCATAGATTATGGAATTAATCCGAATTTACCTGACCCAAGTTGACCCAACCCGCTCTTACCCGACCCAAATCCGACCCTTTTACCCAAATTGACAACTCTTTTATAAGTGTTTAAAGCTAATTAATCGTAAAGTACTCTTAGAAAATATTACGATTAGAAAAAACACTAAATTGACAAATCTATGCATTTTGTTGAATTTTAGCACGAATTTCTACATTTATTATACTTCGTTTGTAATATGTACGAAGTATATATTACTCCGAATTAGTGTATTACACATATAATGGCAAAAGTCAAAAGTGAAGAAAAAAAGAAGAATTACAGTAATTGTTTTAAACTTTTGTGATGTAGGAAATTCTGCACATAAGTTGGCAAAGAAAAATCAAACACTATGTATTGCTATAATAATAATGACCTTTTTTTTTTAAGAAATAATGAGCCCACAATACCTAGGACAGTGTAAATTTGCGCTAAACTTGAGAAGAAGCCTCATCAAAACTGTATTCAGGTGGTGAGATGGGTAAACAAGTAATCTCAGCTAACTTAAACTATGATTAGCGAACTGGATTCGAGAAAAAAATGACAAGAAAATATACAAGAAACCCAGCAATAAGAATTCCCCCATATATAAATGTTTGAGATGTCTGGATAGGGGCTTTGTATTCAATATTGCAGCATTTCATCTTCTCGCGCTCGCTGGCCAGGATACTATCAACATACCTGCATCAGATTGGTCTCAGAGATGTAAGGAAAAACGGTGGATAGAAGGGCTGGACCATGATACATCACAAAAGTATTCATGCGAAACATCATTTTAGAATATTTGGAAGGATAACTCACTGCTGCGTGAACATTGATGATTGCAGAATTTCTGTACTATTGAAATGTGCTTCTTGTAACCGATGGTCATACAGTAGGGACGACAAATCGACAAGCTGTTCCTCGAGGACCTGTCATCAAGTTATCATCTGAGATTACTACTTTAACATACATAACCATAATCATAAAACTAGCTATTTATAGAGCTTGAGGACTTACGTCCAAATATTTCTCCAGTCTTTCAACTAATTCATGTGGAAATGGTTCTGGAAGATGGGTGGTCTTTTTGTAGAATTTCTCCACCCAAAGTTCAGTAGTTGACTTGTTCTTTTTTCCCTTTACTGGTTCTCCAAGAGGAGTCTTCAGGTAATCCCCAGCAAAAGCTTGAACAGCCTGCAGGAAAAGTAAGGATGTAACGAGTTCCATCCACATTGGAAAGTAATAGATTATTACTCATCCGTATGGAAGATCAAATCACCAAAATGCAGATTAAATCACCTGTGATGTATCCCTGATCCTCCGGAGTGCAGAATCAACATGAGCATATATTGTGTTCCTCTGCAAATCGCGAGTAAAAATGAGCTCATATAAGTTACTTATCCAGAATACTACTAAACTTAGACATCAGTAAACACTACCACGATAATCAAACATTACTACTGTAATTTTCTATAATCAATTTTTCTGTTATGTTAATACTTCGTCATTACTTGTGCAACATCATGAAGCATTTGACTGATTCTCGAAGTATTGGAAAATGGTCCAAAAGGATGACAACCAACTGCCCAAAGCCAATTTAACACTGGCCTTTCATGTACATGAGAAGCCCTTTCAAAAGGTGCACTTAGCCCACCAACAGCTGAAGCAAGGCCTGCCAATATATGACGCTGTGCTTGTGATGGAAGAGCATGCCTCCTTTCCGTTTCAGAAACATAGCTGTTGGAAGAAGCAAATCAAATAAGCAAGGTTAAGAATGGTAACAACATCAGGGGAGAGCTACATGGAAAGTCAAATTTCCAAACTGAAAAGTGAAAACTCAACCCCAAAAAATGCATGCAAGTGTGAATAACAGCAAGATGAAGAGGGAGGGAAACAAAATAAAAATTTGACAAGATCAGATGCCATCCACAGAGTTTAGAGAGATGATGCAACAAAATTAGAATGTAGCATTACAAGGTTATTCTCCATCTCTACACAAGAAGGGAGTGAGAATGTGAGATACAGCATATATAAATAGTGATTTTTACATCACGAGGGTAATTATTTTCTGTCTTATCCCTCTCATTGGTGATGCAGCAACAACAATGCTGTTGATCTGTCGCATATTTTCAACGTACAGAGTTAAGACCATCATTTTTTGCACCAATCAATATTCTACTGAAATTTTTTATAAGCTTTCACCATCCCAACGTTAAGGACAATTACTTGTTCAGAAACTGAAGAACTTGACTACTGGCTTTTTAAATAATTATATCAAATTTTGGGGCATGGTATTGACTGTATTGAGTGGCAAAAGGTGTTGTAGAACTCAAGTAAAAGAATAGAGTAGTATACTAATCAGAGATTAAAAAAAATAAAAATTGAGCAATTAAATAGCTAGAATTGAAAATTTCGTGGCATACCCATCAGCCATCACAAATCTCACTCCAACACCACTGACTGAAATGAAATTTGTGAAGGTTTTACACCATTAATTATTTATACGTTTGTTCCAACCATCAATCCACTTTTCTAGATTCATTGATATTGAATCAATCACATTAAGCATTTTTAACAATGTACGAAGTATAACAGAGTCCAAACTAATTAAAAAGCAAAGCAAGTTCCTCAATAATTTAGTTGACTCGCCTTAGAGGTATATTTGCACTTTGATGCTCAAGTACAATGACAACATCCTTGCTTGTCCAAACCAAGCTTTCATCTTCCATCATAAGGTGAGGATCGACATCAGCTAATGAGAGCACAAAACTGGCAAAGGAGGTTAGTAGACTTAATATCTGAAATGATTGCCAACAGTTTTCACACAAATACCAACTAAAAATCAGGGATCTAGCTTAAGATTTGACAGATATGTTTACATAGAGAACCATTCTGCCTTTTTTTTCATGGGATACTGCTGAACATTATTTTCTTGTCCCAAATGAACAGATCAGAGGGAAATTAATTAGCATGAAAAGATCAACATTTTTACATCTATAGTCTAAACTTATAGTAATCAGAACTATTTACACACGGTCATCGATACCATGTTTTGTACTTACATTGGTATGACTCTGGTCCCATAGGTCCTGTATAAATTCCCCTCTTTCTTTATAGTCTTCTTTCTCTTTTGGGCACTGAACTTGCTGCTGTAAGTAGCCCAAAGAGGTTTGTGCTTCAAAATGGAATCACTTGAATCAGCTGATTCATCCATGAAACTCTGAAAATGTTGCACTGCAGTTATGAGAATCAAGAAGCTAAATGGCAAATGAATATATTCAAAGATCACAAGTCCTTTCAGGAAATACCATATATCATGCAGTACAGATACTAGCACCTATAAGCGCTAACGTCCCACAAGAAAAGGAAGTTTCAAAATGAGCAGATAATTGACATTAGAGATCCTATTCTCAAGACATGAAAGTCTGTATAGGTTTGTCAAAATAACGAGTTAGGCTTATTGCCTAAGAGGCAACTAAATGAAGCAAACTATTCATAGTGCCCTAATTTGATAAAACTTGCTCATGTTTAGTTACTCTGTAATAGTGCTCATTAAGGGTTGAGTAAGGACATTTTCCCCCTATTAGTTGCCGAAATAGTTAGGGGGAAAAAAGTTACCTCAAATATTTGCAAAATAGAATAACAAAATGGTATGCATACCACAAAAAAAGATATCACAGCCAAAATTGAATTATGCAGGGCCAAGGCTACAAGAAAAAAGAATAGAATTCTCATAGGTAACACAATAGAATTATAGGATTGGGCAAACCTGGCGAAGGAAAAATTTGTTTGAAAGAGATGGATCAGCCACGTCTAATATACCGCCAGCAAGGACATCAGCTGACCTTTCCATTTCCTGCAGATGATAATTTAATGTTATAAAACCACATATGTGATGATACCACTGAGCAAGATGCATGAAACTAGCACAGGAGCTCCAATGAGAAGATTGAGAACAACAAATAGAAGTAGTGGTTGTAAGTTGTAACAAAACATCTGCACAGAGCAACCCTTCGGGGCTTCATGATGTTTCTTCTAAAAATATAGAGAATTGAAGATAGAAAAGCAGACCTCTTTAAGAATAGCACCATCAACATATGTTTTTGTTTGGACATGAAAACGTCCATCAGTTTTTGTTTCATGGACTGAATGTCCCCGCATTGCTTTGGAGACAGCAACGGCCAACTTCTCATGCTGATGTAATGGATATGTACCCCCAACAATCACCACTTCTTGATCTTGATGGACCATTTTCTTGACCTGAAAAAATACAATTTAGAGCACTGAGATTTAACATTTTCCTGAATGAATTTACTAGTCAATTATGTAGAGCCTATGAGCAACTACAAACACTCTCGATTTGCTGCTTGGTTTGTACAGTCCAATATCTCTTTTCTTTAGACTGATAGGGTAAAAAAAATCCTCTGCAATAATATTGGAATTTGCCCAACATCAACAGAAGTGATGAACAACAGCTCAAGCTCTGCATTTTTGTTCAATGAACCTTATTTTGTTTTAGTCAATAATACTTGACTCAAAAAAGCGACCTTAAAAATCTAGCTGCTAACACACACACACACACACACACACACACACACACACACACACACACACAAAAAAAAAAA
Organism: Chenopodium album; assembly: GCF_948465745.1. Taxonomy (NCBI): domain Eukaryota; kingdom Viridiplantae; phylum Streptophyta; class Magnoliopsida; order Caryophyllales; family Amaranthaceae; genus Chenopodium; species Chenopodium album. The sequence goes on from NC_137838.1 coordinate 403,120, forward strand.
AAAAAAAAAGAGAGAGAGAGAGAGGTTCAAAGAAGCAAGCTTTTTATAATTTCTCATAAAACTTATTTAGATATCACACATTCAGAAGTTCAAACGAAAGGAAGCATTTATAGTTTCTCATAAAGCTCATCAGATATAACACAGAGAGAAACAGAAGGCATCATTTACAACAATGGACCCAAAAACAAAACACTACTGATCAAACTCCTGCCTAAACAGCAAGTAGAAAACTTACCTCTTCTTTAATTGCTTCAACATCAATACTGTAGTTATGGCCTTTAGTCATGATGTTGTAACGATTATGATTCTGTAGGACAATGATAGGTATCAGCAACCTTCTCGTCATATCAACAGATTCAAACCTACATGAACGGAAGAAAAAACCAACAATATACATCAACAACAAAAAACAACAAAGCCTAAGTCCCAAAACGATTTGGAGAAAAACCAACAATATACACGCATTAAAAAATAAAAAAAAAAAAAATAAAATAAAAAAAAAAAAGCTACCTAATAAGAATTAAAAACAAGTCAGAGTAGAGGTCAAAGTGTCAAACAAAGCAAATGCCACAAAAAATTTATTACACTTACTACCACCAAGTACCCCAAATTGGAGCTTATAGCAAAAAATTAAAAAGGCTGCTAAACAGAAGGAATATTGTGGTCACACAAACTATGCAATATTTTTGTCATAAACTACATAGAACAACAATCTGCCATGGATTCTGTCGCTGATCTGTTTATTAAGACCAATAGGAAATTCTTATACGTAGTAAATGATAATACCAGACTAATATCCAAAACATACCTAACATCTGGAGCTAGAACATGCTCAACTGTGGTTGTAATTAGTGCTCCAAGTTGACCAACAAATACATCATGGCTTAAATGAACAGCAGCAGCACTTAACTCCTTCGAAAACATGTTACGTATGCGTGGGAGTGTTCTTGAACTGATGCTTCCTTCCTCAGTTTCAATCTTGCCATATGTGCAAGGACCTGCTGACAAGTCAATGACAGCGAATCTGCAAAAATATGTAGAGCATAAATCTCCAGCTAACAAGTTAGACTTGAGGTCTTATGAGACTGCCTAGTGCCCTACACACAATAAGGGAGTGAAAATTATTTCCTTTGTCCCAGCATAGGAAATACCTGCTTGAGCTCAGCCAAACTTGAGATGCTCCTCCTCCATTATAACGATATCGATATATGTAATCCCCTTCTTGCTTCTTCATATCATCTTCTGAAAGTTGTGTAATTCTACTATACACTAAATCATCAAGATTAATATCCTGATTCCTAGGATCCATTCTGACCTGTTTAAATTACTAAAACCATTTGTCAGATGAGAGAATAAATACAATATATTCACTAGAAACTGTCAATATAATATATCAGTGATGAAAAGGAGGCTTGGAGTAAAACAGTGCACTAGCATAGTCGTATGTATTAGTCAGGAAAGGGAATGTGTAACGATACACCTACATATTGTAACTGTTCATGAATAATATACTAGTGGTCAGGAGGTGAGGTAAAAACCATTCTCATCTCTCTACCTCTAATAACTTGAGTCATGAATGACTCTAATAATACGGTGTTGGTATTAAATTATACTTAGATGGTATCATATAAATACCAACAAGGAGTTATAAGATTTATAACGATACCGACAAAACATTTTAGCATTCGTGGTATTACATCATGATAATACCATCTAAAGTAAAATTTAATACCAACGCATGTTATTAGAGTCATTCATGACTCAAATTATTATAGATAGAGAATCTCTCCAGTCAAATTACCAAAAGAACTCATAATTACAGGTTACATAATAATCAATTTCAGAACTAATATTTTCTAAAAATGTTCAACAATGCCATGTATTACTATGCAAATTACTAGATATTACGATACCTTGTCAAAATTCAGAACAAATATTGCAGTTGGCACTGGTCGGTCAATCTCTGGTGCAGTATATCCCGCACTCTCAACACCAAATATGTAGGAATACAGCTGCTCAAAAATAGGCTCCACAGCTGTTGCTTCCACATCATATGCCGGCACTTCTTTCCCAAATTCAGTCTATGATTGATAAATCACCAAAAGACATGTCAAACCAATAAACTTCATAAAACATAAAAGCAACACTTTAAATTTACATAATAAAAATTGTTTTTTTTTTCAACAAGGTATAATAAGGTTCAATTTCATTATGCTGAGCCATTGAGTGCCCCAATGGTTTTATAAAATCTCTAAAGGTATTCAATGAAGTAGAAGAAAGTTTTATCGCAATGTGTCAAGTTCCTTCTCCTAGATTACTTTCAATGAAATAATGGTCTTTTATGCAGATCTACAGACATTCATGTAAAATTGACATAAAATAAATTCCCAAATTGATCTCCTTTTGAAAAATACTCTTCTTGTTTATTTTTGCTGCCATAATCCACAACAATGATTTTAACATTAGAAAGCAATCCATTAAACATAAACTAGATATTTCACATTTTTCATGACTAAAACCATGGATTACACTCAAAATACGGAAGAAGTGATACGTTTGATATACTTAATAAATATTTAATCAGCTTGTCATTAAGTCATATTTTCACTCTTATGGTCCCTCACTAAATTACTACCCAGTAAAATAAGGCGAAAAAGGCAGAAAGGACCAGACATATTAGGTTTATTTAAAAGAGAGGGAGAGGGTGAGAAGCAACAGAGATTTCATCCTCATCACCTCTCTAGCTGTTCCAGCAGGAACCATAGCCTCCTTTAACACCTTCTCGAGAGATACTAGTTCTACTTCTCCAGCCTGCAACACAGTAAAATACACACGTTCTCAGCTACATGATATCTATTAAGTAAGAAGCAAGCAATTCACACATTTCCAAAAAAAAAAGAAAGAAATAAAAGAAGAGCCATGTGTATAAATCTGGACGCTAACCTCTATTAAGTATATTCTAATTTTGCAAATATTATCTTATCGTGAAATAGGGACACATCACATAGACACATATACAGAAGATCCTAGTTAAGCAGTCTAGAATCTCAGACTTATCAGAAAGCAATAAATGACACCAAAAGAGCCATATACATCAGCAGTCCTTACAGGTAAGACATTGTAGACAAGATGATGTTCAATATCCAGAGGCTCTCCAGTCTCCAAGCAGGAGGGTCGATGAGTTGGAAAGCCTATTTTTAGGAACTCTTGCAATTTGTGCAAGTCCAGTGAGTACCTATAGCCTCCATCACTATTGAACCCAACAAGAACTATGTTCACTTCGAGTGGGACTTGGAATGGAACCTGCATAGCATTCAATTTCAAGTGATTAATTTTAATTTGAGCAGAAGAATTAACAATGGTTCACTTTCAAATGCAAAATTTCCAATGTAAGGGCAGCAGAAAGCACTAGGAAAAAATGAGATGTATAAAGTAGCACAGAAACAGTGACAAAAACATAAAAATTAAAATAACAAACAGTTAGCCAGTAATCTAGTATACATTTCTCAGATTTTTGAAGCAAAATATACATTTATAGGAGTATACATAAAAAAAAAGTAAATAACACTTAAAGGTCAGTCATATTGTTTAGAAAAGTCATTCATAATGAAAGCGTCACTTAAGGCTCCATCTATTAGCAATGCATCACATAGCTAGAAAGGTTAAAGTCTATTATAGTGGCGAGCAAAGCTTTCAACAGAACCTACAAGCCTTTGACTGATGAGAGAGAAAGCAGTTTGAAGTCAGCAGCTCTTGGGTTTTAAAGGCTGCTGAGGTTTTTACAGCAAAGCTTTGCTAGCAGAGTAAGACAACAGTGAAAGAGAGAAAATGAGTTTGAGAAGAGAAAAGGAGATTGCACTGTAGACAGACTGGTCTACTGGTCTTTTTCTTATCTTAGTCATTACCCTTTTTATCCTATTTAAACTTGAACACATAAAAGGCTTTGCCCACAACTCTTGAGAGCAATCTTTTTCAGACAGTTCATAACTTCATAAGTTTCAACTAAATTAAAGTACAGGTTATCATAGTTGTGATGTAGTAAAAAATAATTTCTTTCTTTACATCGTATTTTATATTTGGAAACGAAAGAAAGAGAGGTAGTAAAAAAAATTCTTTCTTTACACAGTATTTTATTAATTTCTTTTGACAACCAAATAAATTTGTTATATTGGAAGTATAATAGTATATGAGCACTTATCCCCTCAGGTAGAGATGGGCAACGGGCCGTGCCGTGCCGCGGTGGTGGGCGTGCCGTGCCGTGCCGTGCCTAAATTTGGCACACCCCAGCCCACGGCACGGCACGGCCCACGTGCCTGGCGGGCCGTGCCGTGCCGGGCCGCGGGCCAAACCGTGCCACTTTTTTTTTTTTTTTTTTTTTAATGAACGTAAATAAAAAAAACGATATATAAATATTATTTAGTACAACTTAATTTTATATAAATAATGTTATTAATTTATGTTTATGTTAATGTTAATATATTTTGTGTTGAACAAACTTTATTTTAATTAAGGTTTTATAAATTATTTATCTAATTATGTTTAAGTTTATATAAATAATTTTATTAATTTAGCAAAAAACAACAATACATATAATAAAAATTAAATTACCACTGCCGTGCCAGACCGTGCCACGTGTCGTGCCGGCGTGCCGACCCACGGGCCGGCCACCGTGCCTCGTGCCGTGCTCGTGCCGATTCCCAGATTTTTGTTCACGGCACGGCCCACGGCCCACAGGTGGGCCGCCGTGCCATGCCGTGCCGGAATCGTGCCGGGCCCGTGCCGGCACGGCCCATGCCCATCTTTACCCTCAGGTATATAATAAAGGACATCAGCAACAATCAAAGAAGAAAACATAAGAATACTGAAGATATGTATTTGCAAGTTTAGCAACATAAAGCATGCATATCACAGCATGGCCTTATCTGTGTAAAAGCAAAACACATAGCTTGTACTCAAGCTGGAAAACTAAACCAAGGGGGACAGAGGCACTGGTATTTGGCAAAACAAATTGTAGTACATAGTCGAGGGGAAATTTTCTTAGCCAAACTACAGAAAAGATGGAACGAAAGAGTAGCAAACACACTGTTTGCGCCACTTGACAGCACAAAGGGAGCCACCAAACTAAGCCTGAAAGCCTTGAACGCGTCATCTCAACATGTGATGACAGGACAAACCAATGCGTATCTAAGTATATGGTAAAAATTGTGACTAAACAAGAACAGGAACCTCATTTACAGATTGGAGGAAGGCATAAATATACAATGATATAGTTTTGCTTCAGTTGACAAGATCTCAGTATTTGGATAAACATAAAAATTGAAATGTAACTAATTAAAACAAATTTCTTACTGTATCAGCCATTGTGTTGCTATTCATTACTCTTTTTTGGCCAAGGATTATAGCAAAAACAGTCTCTCGATATTCATTGGGGTAAAACTAACAGCAGACCCCTACCTAGCTACCCCCACAATTACCACACCTTAAGTTACTTGGACTCTTCATAACACTCTAAGTACCTATGTCGAACCCTCAACACCATGACATGGGTATGACACTTGGACACTTAAATTTTGGAATTTTTTTCATAAAATAGCCAAGTTGGACGCTTGGACACATACCCGTGTTAGACATGAGTAACTGAGCCTAAGTAACTTACACCTTAGAAAAAAGCTTTGCAAGAGACCATCCAATCGATTGCATCCTATCTTAAGGCAAATACTAATCAGTTTAAAGAACATATAATATAATCACCAATTCGTTCAAATTTTACTCAGGTCTATATCAATTTCCATAGTTCCTACTAAATGTGTTTGTTGCCTCAAAACATGTCAAAGACTAGAATTTTGTTGCCTTTTCTTCTAAAGAGAGCACACACTACTATATTTATGAGCCAAACTTCAAAAAAGTTTAATAGTCTTGGACATGATATAATTAATTATACCAAAACAGCAGAAAAACAATTGATCAGTATAATCACAATTCTTCCCGGCGCAGTTTTTCATTATCAGAATTCAAGACAATACCCATCCTTTAAATCAAGCAGAAAGATCACCAATATGAGCTGAATATAATTAATTATCGAATAGGTCACTACCAAAAGGAACAATCTTTCATACCAAAATACAACCTAATTGTGAATTATTACTAAATAATTCTTCATCCACCAAAAATTTCACATTCCACAACATCAAATTAATTCAATCAAAGTAGCAACAAATCTCTAAATCCAAAACTCAAAATGCAATCAAACCCAAATCAAATATAACTAGAGCCAAAATCAGAATAAATCAATAAACTAGAAGGATAAACCCTAGAAAAATGACCTCAGCGCGGGAGTGAAGCATACGACGAACATCAGATCGAACAGTATCTTTGACATCGTGGAAAGCGCCATGGTGCCAGTGAGGGCTTCCAGGGTCTCTTTTGAAGGCTTTGTGCGCAGACTCCATTGATGGAAGCTCCGCCATTAACAGAATCAATAGTATCACCATTGTTAAACAGTTTCTTGATAATTTCATCTTCCATGGAAATTGAATTGGAATCATCAATCTAATTCGCAATTTAAGGTTGTTGCTGTAATGATTCGATTTGGGGTAGAGAAGAGAAGTAGCAACTAGCAAAGAGCTGAGAATGAACTAGTGTGGTTAATGGTCGTGGGGTTGTAGACCAAAGTAGACGAACAAGATCACTGGTACATTTTACTATGGCAAATTTGATTTTTATCGCCTCCAAAAACCGACTTATTTTCTTTTACCATCTACTGCCATCATATAAACAAATAAAAATTGACTTTTATCACTAATAACCTCGAATTTCGTCCATAAATCCATTAATGAGGCCTACTACACGTGTCACCATATTATTGGATAAAATTGAAAAAAAAAAAGGAAACCTTCGTCACCAACTGTCACCTAGCCACCAGCGGATCGACTACCAGACCCACCGCCGGACCGGTTAAGTGTCAATGGATGGCACGCTGACATTTATTAACCTTGGTCTACTTTTTAAGCCTATCAACCTAAAATCAATAAACTTTTCTTATTGAGTATAAATTAGAATTAAATTAGGGGGACGATGGTTTCCAAGGGGAGATTGTTTAATTCCCTTCCAAAAAAACAAAAATATGTTTAAACATGTTTAAGCATAAAAAGATTATTTTCCTAATCATTAATTTGATTCATAAAATGTAGAATGGAGATGAAACTATACAAGTGTTGAAAAAAACTCTTAATTTAATCACTACCTCGGTTGATTTTTATGTGCAACTTAGGGGTATTATTTGTGGGATATAAAATATTCCAAAATTGCACATAAAAATTAACGGAGGTAGTATAAAAATTGCTACTCGTACATGGCGAGAGGTAGAGTGAGACGGAAGAGGGTAAAGTTCAAAGATTGTAAATAAACTCCTACTCCGTATTTCATTAGAGATGGTGGATATGCGAGTTGTCAAAAGAAGGTAATGACAATATTACATCAGGGTTTTGCTTGTCGTAGAATGAGAATGGTGGAGGGCAACTATGAATATTTTGTAGTAGGCGTGTACTTAGATTCTACTTGTATATGAACAAATAATTCTAACATAATAAATGATAGACCCAAGATTATATGTTCATAATCATTACCAAAGTTTTTACAAACAAATAAAGGGTTTTCATGGGTAATTATGACAAAGGTTGCCTTAATTCTGTCAATATAGTCATCAAGGTAGGCTTACTAATGAAACTTGTTTAATCTTTACAAAATGTACAACAAAAATAGTCATATTTATCAAGACCGATTCAATTAGTTTTCAGATAATCATGATTCAAGGGCACGATGATTTTTTAGACTTGCAATCAAACCTGCCAAAGTAAGCAAAAACGTTAATTGGTTGAGCCGAGGAGAAATTATCCCATCATAGCAATCCTTATTGACCGCTCTCAACTGGTAACCAAACCTGCCAATGTAAGCAACCCTTACCGTTCAATTGATAAACCAAAGGAGTATGTATGGGGTTAGAATTCTGGATGGTAACCGCAAAAGAACTCATTTCGTTTGCTGATTGAGATACCATCCCGTGTCTTATAAAATTTCAAACATCAATGATCAGTGTTGTGAAATGTCAGAAACAATAAGGGGGTGGGGGGAAGTCATAGAAAAGGTATGTTCTGTGCTGGTTAACTGCAAGGCTTCCATTGCACATCAAGTAAACGGACTTCTGATAGCAAATACAAGTACAGGAGAGGGAAGTTTGATAAAATATGATTCATCCAGAAGCCCCATATTAGTGAGCAGTAAACAGCAGTGCGATTTCCTTTGTAAGTAAATCTCCAAAAGTAACCAACTGAATGATGCTCAGCTGCTCCTGCAAGCATATGATACCCGAAAAGGTGTCAACCCTCTAACCGTTCCAGTATACAAGTCCACCGGCAAAAAACTGGAATAAAGGCGCTGCCTCAGTGACATGGTGTGTCTCGCATTTGAATGCTTGGCACAAAAATCACGAAACTTGTCTTCGGTTAACAGCCACGTAAATTGTCACAAGCAACTAGTGTTCTAAAGCACTTCGGATAGAAAATGGAGGGTCCTGTACCACACCTCTGCGGATAAGATCATGGTTAAAGAACAACACAATGACAGAAATGTCATCATGGAAATGACGTCTAACTTTCTTGTCGATTTTCTGGAGATCAGAAAACCGCATTTCTCTTTTTCTAGCAGCTTCATGTAGTGCGGCTTTGACAAGCCGTTTAGCACTTCCCTGCAATATCCAAAACTTGTAAGCTACCAAAGCAACAAGAATGCATATAAATAATTTCCATGCTCCCATATGATAATATATACTTAATTAAAACCAAACAAAAGCCACAGATGCTACGAGATTCACAAATACAGAGTATTTCCTTATTCAATTAGATAAGTCTAAAACATCACTACATTGATAACAATATGGGAGGATCAAGAATCTGTGTAAGGATTTTAAAAGTGTAAATTCCATTGTATATCTGTAATAGCATGAAAAATCCAAATTGTCAGAATTAGGAAGAACAAAATTTAGAGGATAAAGATTGTAGATTGTAATTTGATGCTATTAAAACAACAAATGGGGTTCATAATCCCAGCCTTTCGAGTTTCAGAGTGGCTGGACACTCCCACTTGCATACTAATCAAAGTAAAATAAATCCTCAACAACTATTACTTATCTCCTCTCTAACTGATCTGCTCACTTTACATCCTCTCACAATTCCTTGCCTCTCCTGCCTGTAATCAACTATCTACTTTCCTCTTCAATCTAAAGGTAATGGACTAATTTGCATTACCAAGAGGGCCCCATCCCACTAGGCTAGTCTATTACACTACCATACAAAAAAAGGTGATGGAAGCCTGAACCAGTGAAAAATTTTTGACCAAGCCACCAAGTACAAATACTCCAGCCATTCACAAGACCTAGTCACCAACAATGCAGCAACAGCAATCCATCTCTAGATTGATACTTCTAGTTATCCCAAAAACAAAGAGAAAAGGAGGGGGGGGGGGGGGGGGGACTCAATATGATGTAAAGCACATAAATGCACGGAATTTTACGGGATGCATCCCGAGGTCATATGATGTTGTTTGGACCCATATACAACCATAAGTCGGCTACATAAAGGCCCCGTGGAAGCTTATAGCCAATACAAGTGGCGTGTACGGAAACTGTTAAAATCGGATGCTTAAAGGCAAATTGGATGGTTTCACCCATCCAATTGGACTCCCGAAGGATATTAGGGTCTATAGATAGCTTCTCGGCAATTTTTGTTTGCGAGTAAAAAAAAGTCAAAATTTGGCAAAATTGAAGGCTATAATACACGTTTTTTGGCCACTTTCAGAGGTTTCGGGACCCGGTGTCGAAAAGTCTCGAGATACTATGGGATACATCCCAGGGTCATATAATGTCGTTTGGAACCATATATGATCATTATATATTGCCATAAATGTCCGTGGTAGCCTCGAGTTTATAAATCGATACAAGTTATAAACGGGTAAATTGACAGTTTGAAGGTATATTGGATGGTTTTACCCACCCAAATGGACTCCCGGGGTGTATTAGGATCCATGGGAAGCATCTCGGCAATTTTTATTTCCGGGTCTTAAAAAGTGAAAAATTGTCCAAAATTGAAGGCTATAATACACGATTTCGGGTCATTTTTTGACTTTTTTTTCGAAAACTGAACTAAATACGTGGGGTGACTCCCGAGGTCATATAAGGTGGTTTGAAACCATAACACAGCTATAAAGATGTCTATAAAGATGTCTAAAACAAAAACAACCAACATGATACAGATAAAAAACACATAGACTGAGATGTAATCACACATAAAGGACACCTGACAATAAGTGTTTCCCAATCTTATGGATATAGAAAGTCAATTCTCCCTACATTAACACACATGCAGCCACAAAGGCCCATCCTTGAATTTGTGAAGCACAAGCATATACAAAAACATCCTTATTAAGTAAATAATCCTAAGAAACAGATAATAAAATAATACAAGTAAAATCTTACAGCATGGGGATGGCTGTGCACAATATCAACAGCAGTTTCATTAGACATGTGTTCCCATAAACCATCAGAAGCGAAAATAAGGAAAGAATCATTCGGCTGTAGATGATGTGAAACAATAGATGGAATTGCAGTCAAGATAGGCATGTGTATTGGTTCTGAAAGCCTGAATTTTGCATTAATAGGTTCCCTGTTATATTGAGCATGTTTCATATAAACATCCCCTATAGATCTAGAAACCTGCACAAGAGATGATCACGACATTGAAAGTAGTTTATTTTCACATATAATACACCAACATCGGCAAGATGTAATAAACATTAAACAGTCAAAATAAACAAACGACAGTAAATGAATCATTATATATATGTATAAATAATAGAAGAAGAAGAAAAGTTAAAAATACTCCAATACGTTAGCTCATAGCTACAAATTCGCCTTTGTCCAAACAATCTTGCCAATAAGGTGAATATCATCAATATTTCAAGTTACCTACAAATTCCTTATTAATTATATGGTTTCAAGAGTAATAAAGAGCCCCAACCACCCATCCCTCCTTCGGTCCTTCCATCATTAACTCAACTCACCATCCCAATTTCTTTCTTAACTCCGGAAACTGTCAACTTCACCGACCCCCCTCCTTTGCATTGAACACATCAGCTTGATTAACATGTCAAACAGGCTTGTTGAGTCAAGTTGGGGTTTGAATTACCCCCCCCCCCCCCCCGACGATAGTCTTCAGGTTTGGGTATTTGCTTATTCACGACTCATAATCTTCAGGTTCCGGTCAACCAAACATTTAATGCCCATTAAAATTTTGTTTTGTAAACAAAAATATAACCATATCCTGATAAAAAAAAAATAATAATATGAACTATACAGCGCCAATAACAAATCATGTTAAACATATTAAATTATAACCACATCCAACTATAGATGATTTATAAGTCCAATCAAAGCCATGTTAAACCTAAAAATTATTATAATCAGAGATATTTGTGCAGAAAAGTCCTCAAAATCTCATTCTATTACACTAAATACAAGAATTCTCGGGCAAAGTTGGATTTGAATCAATAGTTTTCCTTTGATGTTGGGTTTTCCACCAATCTAAGCCCCAAAGGCAAACATAACATCAAAGAAGAGGGGTCAAAGAAGGCACACTGTAAGTTCTTCAGAGCCTATATGGTTTTAAAGGATACAAAGTAGCTCAAACTTATAAAGTATATCTTATTAATAAAGAGGTGTTAACTATGAACACATCCAAAATTGGAAAGCCTAAAGTATATCTTATTAATAAAGAGGTGTTAACTATAAACCATCAATACTACAAGTCTACAACATATTTACCAATACCAAAAAATTAGAAATCTGAAAACCTAGCATCAAAAAATAAAAGATGGCAAATCTAAAAAACAAGTTTCAAACAGAAAGATGACCCTTATCACTGATTTTGGATAGCATAGCAGATAAACATGAATAAAAATATATAGTCACGCATGGTCAATAGGTGCCAAGCTGGTCTCAGCATCTCAAGAGGTTTGTCTTTACCTTTCATAGTTAGCTTCTAGGAAATATACGGGAAAAACGTACATATTTCTATGAAGCTCATGGTTACAATGCCATATAATGAGCTAAGAAAACAAGAATACCACCACCCAAAATAGACACTAATCATTGACAGATTTTACACATATAAAAGATTATCGACATTTATTTCCAAATCCACAATATACCCCAAAAAGTCCAAAATTACACACCACACAAAAACATCAATGGCAGGCTTAAAAAGAATCAACAGGAGAAGAAATGGTAGCACGATAACTAACCTGAATAATTCCTTTCACTCTCCAAACTCCATGCTTTAACATGACAATCTGGGGATCATCTGGATGTAAGTCTCTTAGCTCTCTTCTTACTGCCTCTTCATTAGCATTATGCTCACTTGTTAATTGAACAGCATCAACACCTCCAGTTCTAGCATTTTTCCTCCCAAGAACAGCACGGGAATCTCCAAGATTTGCCACAAAAAGAGTGTGTTGTGATATCACACCAACAAGACAACATGACCCCACAGTGGCTATTTGTGGTTTTGTGCTCCACAACTCCGAAACCACATCAAGAAAACCATCCTCTGTTGCACGAAAAGCTCTTTTTATGGTCTCTGCTGTGACTACACCATCAGTCTCAGCTGATTTTGCTGCATCAATAGAAATCCTAAGAACGCAAACATAAGGTAGGCATCTTCTACATATTTAGCTAAAGAAATTGAAAAGAACAAAACAAAGGAGCAAACATTCAATTTAGTGGTACACGGCAGAATGCAGATACCAATGACTAAAGTCAGCAAAAACTTAACTAAATAATCACGCATTTGCAAGATCCACATGTTGAAAAAGTATAGAGGGGGTGAAGGAATATAATAAGATATAGACATTGTTATCCCTGATGTGATGTCACAGAAACACCAAGACCATTTTTGTCACTAGGATGAAAAGAAAAACAAAATTAATACTTGAATTTCCGCCCAAAAGCTCCTACTTAAAATTCAAATAAATCCTGAACAACGCATAGAAACTTCAAGTATGCTGCTATGCTCCACATCATGAAAGAATAATAGACAATGATGAATCAGTGTATGGTGGGAGCCCTACATACGCACCCTACACATGCTTACAATCCAAAAGGTACACCACACATTATGCTGCCATCAAACTTCAATTTAGTTAAACATCTCTCCACATGCAACCTATCACTAGCTACAAATCAGTGTGCCCTAATAAACCATCCTTCCCATCATTCCATTTGCTATGTACCATACTCTACAAACTCCGGAGCAATTGGTCTTGGATAACACTAATGTAGAGATCAATACATAAACTACATCAAACTCTTCATATTGATTGCATATTCTATCCATTGAGCTAATTACTATTTCACTCTTTTCAACATAGGCCTTCGTCCAACAACCAAAAAAAGAAACAACCCAAATCAACATTCTACATTATTAGTAAAAACATGCCTATGGCTTCTCTTTAACATCCCCAATCACGCTCTCAGCCAATAAACACATGCTAATGCTATATTTACTCCAACTAATCAGTATCCTCAAACAATTTCTCCTTCAATTAAAACAATTGAATATTTAATATCAACTCTCAACTCATCAATATCCTCAACCAGGATCTCATCCAATTAACACAAATTTAGTCTTTACTCCCAGCTCATCAAGAATATATGATCATACAAAGTCTATGCTATTTTATTCACATTTCAACCCTAAAAATTAATCAAACAACTTCAAGTCAAAACCACAAAAACCCAATTAAAATCCAGCATCTAATCCCACATTTCCAAAACCATTCATACAAACATCAATCAAATTATAATCAATCAAACAAATGAATATAGTAAGAACGAACCTTGAAGGTGGCGAAACAGGTGATCGCAGACAAACCGAGCGGCCTCGGGCCCACCATGACCGTCATAAACACCGACAAAGGTGCCAAAGGGCCCACACTCGATTTGACTCTGATCTTCAAGCACCTGATTAGCCTGAACAACCGCCATAGAAAACTCTCCAGTAGCACACTTTCCCAAATCACGGTACCAAAGCAACCCATCTCTGCCGTCTCTACCACCGCCACCATCGTTGTCTCCTCCGCTGCTTCCGCCGACGATGTCAACGCCGAAAGGCTTCCAACATAGAGAGAGAAAGTTCATCAAAGCTTTGAGCATCAAACATTTCTCGGGGGGAAAAACCCAATTCCTGAAATTATCGAAGAACTACTATTCGATTATCAAAACCCACATCAAGAATTCGAAATTTGTAGGGAAATAATGGTGGGATTTTGATTTTGATTTAGTTAGAGAGAGAGAGAGAAAGAGAGAGGAAGAAGATGGGTTTTCTGGGTTTTAATTGTGGGGTGGTTTGTGTTGGGTGGTGGAGAGGCAGAGGAGAGAGAATAAAGGGAGGTTTTTGAGGAAGAATTGTGATTGGGCCAAAGGTAAAAGGGTCGTTTTCAATGTGGAATTTGGGTCATGTGAAAGGCAAGGGGTGTGGGGAGGGCATGGCTGCCTGCCTGGCTCGCTATGTTGTTGTTGTTCTTCTTCTTCTTGTTTCTTCTCGTTTGATGAGCGGGTCATGCGTGTGTCTTCATACATTGTCCAATTTCAATGGTCGAGTGGTCGCTCCTTTGCTTATTATTGTTCGGGTAGCGATGGTCCCTTATATGCCATTGTCGAATTAGATGTGTTGAATCAAGCGGTATCAGAAGTATGTCACAAGTTGAATCTGGTTACGAACCCTTTGTTCGAAGAGAAAATCATTTATAAATGTCTTAACTTGAAAGGTGTTCTTTCAAATAAAATGTCCTATAGTTTTTACAATAAATACTATGTATTGACTAAAAATGTATAAGAAATTAATATAATGTAATAAAGAGATTTTATATTTTTTATGAAGCAACAAAGGTGTCAACGCTTAAGAATCTCAATAACTTCTTTACTAGTTGATTATAGTTCAATGGTGAACAAAAAGTTGTTGAAATGTAAATTAAGAACAAGGTCTTGATTTTATCATTACCTTGGTAAGTTGGAACTTGGAAGCAAGCCTAATTTCACTATTGCGTTTATGGTTTATAGTCATTTAGGGCAAATCACACCCCTAGCTGAGAATTCTCTACCAAGGGAGTGAGAGACTTAGGGCGTGTTAGGCAAAATATAGTTGTGGTAGTAGCATTTAGCTGTGCAAGTAGTTGTTAGATGTCGGTAAGTTATTAACTTGCAAGTAGTTGTTAGATGTCAATAAGTTATTAACTTGCTAGTAGTTGTTAAATGTCGATAAGTTGTTAGCTGTGAAATAGATAATTGAAATATAAGTGTTCGATAAGTTGTTGTCGACTAGCTATTAACATATAAAAATTATTTATTTATTTATTTTACCAAAAAGTATTTAATAAAATTTCAACCGCTACTTTTAATTTTCAAAAGCTCTAATATAATTAGCTTTTGATTACCTTCAATGAAAATTACCCCAATCACTACTTTGTTAAACGCTCATTTATTTTTATTAAACTATTTTTGTATAATAATTATACATACCAAGTAGATTCAAATTGGATGACTTTAAATTAAAATTATACTAAATCATTGTGCTCATACATATCAATTTTTTTAACAATAATACGATTACTTGATTAGTACCTATTTGATGTGGTGAACAATTATCACATTTCCAAAATTTTAAGGCTCTTTTAAGTGAGTTTTTGTGATAGTAGGGGGGGAGGGAGGCGTTGGTCATACAAATCGTTGTGTAACCACAGCAAACAAAAGAATTCACACAAAGTTTTTGGCTACTACCCTGGCCTCAACACTTCACCAATTCACATTGCATTCTAGAGTAAATCGTGTAATTAAAATTGTAATCATCACAATGTGTTATTACACTTATTAGTAGACAATACATGCAACATACCCATAATAGCTATAAGCTGAAGAATCGATTCTTTGTTGTGATGAGATATCATTCATGAATCGCCCTCGAATCATGCAACAATTCTGATGATTTGATAAACGGCTCACTTCTCCAAACTTGAACGCAAACTAAGTTTTCAAACTTGCTTCTTCCTTTGTCTACCATCTTCTGGAATTCCACCATAACTTAACCAAGTCAATGTCTTTTAAATACCATCAATACTACTCATACTAGTAATATATACTAATCAAATCTTAATTCCTACTTTGAACAACTATGTATGTACCATCTCAGAAAAGTTCTACTACTTTCTTCTCTCTCTATAATCTGCACATAGCTAAAGGTCCTGTTCAAGCAGCCCGAAAACAGCTTAGACAGGAATCGTCTTTGATTTCTGACTCTTCTTCTTCAATATTGATCCCAGAGACATAATCTTCTTCAACTTCTGAACAACACTTTTCCCCATTCCACCTACTTTGTTCTTGGCAGCAGCAGCTTTCTCTTTCGCCTTCAGTTCTTTCTCTTTCGCCTTCTGTTCTTCCTCTTCCTTAAACTGTTGGACTAACTGGCCTACAGAAGCACCAGTTTTTGATAATGCCACCATCAACTCCCCATAAACCTGATTCACCGCCCCCTTAAACTTGACTGAAACTTCTGCTTTAGTTCCCTTCAGAACCCCATTGAATAACCCAACTCCTGCTAACCCTTTCCTGTATGCATCACAAGCATTCAGTATAAACTCGGCGCTATCCTTGAAGTGTTGAGTAACCAGTTGCTCAAAGTTCTTTGGAGGCCTTCGAAGCACACAAAGCATTGTCTTGCAGCTTAGAACAAACACTTCTTCGCTGTATGCCAAGGATTTCTTCTCCCCATAAGTTCGCCCTGCCCATCCTGCGTTACCTGGCTCGTTGAAGTATGGCCTTTCATTCAGGACTAATGCTTGGATTGACAAGAGTAGCTGCAAGAATTTCCCATTGATTTCAAGTCAATATGAGCATGTGTAATAAGTAGAACAGTAACAAAAAAAACCACAAAATATGAACATTGGCTTATTAATCGATAATGACCCCATGCTAAACTAGTTGGCCAGAAAACGGATCCACTCGAACCAAAATTAAGCCACATGACCACCACTAGAACATAACGTTAAACTGACAAAGCATCACTAAAACATGACCCAACTACGTCTATCAATAAAACATGACCCGAACCAAAACTAAATTGAACGATCATCTCTAAAACATGACTCGAACCAAAATCAAATTGTACGTCTATCACTAAAACATGACCTGAACCAAAACTAAATTGAATGATCATCTCTAAAACATGACTCAAACCAAAACTAAATTGAACGATCATCTCTAAAACATGACTTGAACCAAAACTAAATTGAACGATCATCTCTAAAACATGACCTGAACCAAAACTATATTGAACAAACATGACTATAACATGACCGGAACCAAAACTATATTGAACAAACATGACTATAACATGACCGGAACCAAACAACCATCACACATTCACGTCATTTCGAGGGCATCCACGAGAACTCACGCATAGACTAATCAAACAAGCCGATTTCCACATTGTATCGGTAATAAAACAATATTTCTTGTCGATTTTGGAGTAGGGTCAAGTCAAGAAAAATCACGAAAATTAAAATTTTAAAAATACTAATCAAACAACAGCTTATTTCTTATACTCATGATCAAAATTCAAACCGAAACATTTAAAAGACAATCTTTATCAAAATCCAATAATTTCTCTCAATCTTTATAATTAGAAATAACATAACAACTCTAATATCACACATTTGATTAAACTGATAAAATAAAAACAGAGTATTAAACTGATAATTCTGAAGAAAAAATTGAAACCTGAAGAATAGTAGATTTATTAGGATCCCATTTCTCACACTTTTTACCCAACCAAGTATTCAACAAACTAAGACAAACCCGGCCATTATTATACAAATTCGGGTTGATCCGAAACCCGAATGACTGATAATAAACCAAAGGTGGTTTCGCCGGATAATCCGCCGGAAAAGCAATATCAAAGAAGAACAACCCATCATGATACGGAGTTCCACGAGCACCGACAATTGCGGCCCGAAGAAGGTCCATCCGGGTTTCATAGGCCCGAACAAAAATGGTTTCGGGTAAGTCCTTCTTAAAAAGCTTCCATTCTTGCATTATCTTTTTCTGGGCGTTTGTTGGCATTGAGGGTGTTTTAGGGTGTTTTTCGGCGAAATGGTGGTCGGAAAGATCAGTTACGGCCTCGAATTGAGGGAATCTATCGTCGGAAAGTGACGTCATGGTTGGGGGTTTGGAGAGAGAGAGAAAGTGGAGTGGGAGTGTGTGTTTTTTAGGTTTGTTATTTTTGGAGTTGAAAATTGTTTTTAAGGAAGTAGTCAAAAGTGAGTATGATGATTTAATTAAAAGAAGATAGAAATTTAAATTGGGGTTGTAGAATTTTCGAAAGGGTTTTAATCTCTTCAAAAATTGAGAGATTTGCGGGAGATATTACTGGTGTTATGGTTTTAATCTTTAATACGGAGTAGTACATGTATTTTTAATCATTAATGTAATTCGATAATGTTTAACCATGATGATAAAATTATATGGAGTGCATTAATTGAGTGAAGCATAAATACGGTCCCTAAACTTTCGTATTTGTGCACTTTTAGTCCCTCAACTTTCAATTGTGCATTTTTGGTCCCTCAACCACCATATTTGGTGTTTCTGACATAAAAGTTGAGGGACCTTGCCTAATCAGCGTAAGTTTAGGGACCTTGTGTCAGCAATAATATTTTTTTTTAGATTTATTTATTTAATAAGAATCTTTATAAGTGAGGTGGCTAATGTGATGATGAAAAAAAGTTTAGGACTGAAATTAGCCACGTGGCCCAATTGAATCAGTATAACCAAAACTTAATCCTACTTTCATAATTAACCTTAATGTGATAATATATATATTTTTTTTGTCAGATTTAAATAATTTTTCCATGGCTTACAACTCCCTCATCTTCTTCAACAATGGCTCCCACCCATAAAAAAAAATTAGCCAAGCTCCGACAATGGCTCCCTCTTCTCTCACAATCACCACACCACCACCACTACTCGATCGATTCACATCCGTTCTCATCATAGTTGCCGCCTTCCACCTTGTCAATTCATCGCCGCCTCCTTTTCTTCTTTTTAAAGTTGCTGCCTCATTCCCTTTTCAAGGTTTTCGATTTGTAATTTGGATAGGGTTTGATGATTTTTTTTACCAATATGGGTGAGGTAGGTATTGGTGGTTGTGCGTTTATGATCTTTGCGATGGTAAGGTGTGCTTCAGACCTAAGTGATGGTAAGGTGGGGTTTCGATTCATTGGTGGTGATGAGTTTGGGATTTGGTACGCTGGTGGTGCTGGTTACTAGTGATGTGGGGTTTTGGTTTGTTAATGGTGGTTAGTGATATGGGGGTTTCGGTTCGTTGGTGGCCTGGTGGGTGGTGACGTGGGGTTTCAAGTGGTGGTGATGAGGTGGGATTTCAATCTTAAGGGTAGTGATGTGGGGTTTCAGATCTTGGTGGTGGTTAGACTGTGAGAGGGTGGTTACTAGGTGGGGTGTTGCTGGTGGTGCGAGTTGGTCGAGTGGGTTTTTGGTGGTTGTGGTGGAGTTTCACATCTAAATGGTGGTGAGAGAGTAGTGGTACAAGGAGGGTGCTGGTGGTGTTTAAAAGGTTACTAATTAAAGTTTTCTTTCTTATTTTAGTCCAACTAAGTAATAAATATTAATATCAATAGCTGAAAAAAAAAGAAAAAAAAAAATAAATAATAACTCATGGTCCCTAAACTTTTGCTGATTAGGATAAGTCTCTCAACTTTTTGGTCAGAAACACCAAGAGTGGTGGTTGAGGGACCAAAAGTGCTCAAATGAAAGTTGAGGGACTAAAAGTGCACAAATACAAAAGTTTAGGGACTGTATTTGTGCTTTACTCTGCATTAATTACGAATGTGTTTAGTACTGTATTGTACTCCGTATTTGAAATAATCATGTCACGTAAAACATCGAGAGTTTAGAAGGTACTAATATTAGGGCATGTTCTGACTGAACTGAACTGGACTTAAGGCCTATTCTCATACGTTTATTTTCAGTTCAGCTCCTAATTTCCTTCTCTTATAAAATATTCAGTTCAGTTCAGCTCTAATAAGGACCTGTTCTAATAGAATGAAATCAACTGAACTGAACTAAATATTTTATGAGAGAAGGAAATTAAGAACTAAACTGAGTTTATTGGAGCTAAACTGAACTAAAAATAAGCCGAAGAGGACAGACCTTAAAGATTGTTTGATACTCGTATTTATTGAGCTTAAATAATATTGTATGTTACTATAGTTTTAGTAGTACTACTCCGTATTATAGAGTACTTTATTTGTAAATTAAAAGGCCAAAGTTATAGACGAGAATAGAAGTGCGATATTAAAATAAAAAATAAATTTACTCACTATTTTAGTAACTTTTTTTACGGTGTATTTTAGGTAAGTCTATTTAATGATTATGTATACTGTATACACTTATGGTTGCATTGCACAAAAATACTCTAGGATTACATATAATAAAGTGATATTAGATAATATTTAAGCAAGTAGATACCTCATTACATTTTAGATCTCTAGTTCCTTTTAGAGTCTAGGTATATATAGTATTTTTCCTAAACAAAAAAGGTATATATAGTGGAGCATTTCTTTTTTACAAAGTTATTGCCCAAAAGCAACAACTTTGTTAATTTTAGGTTGCGTGTGTATCACAACTCATAACGCAATTTACAATACTTTTTTTTTTTTTTTTTTTTTGAGGAAATACAATAAGTTTATACAGTGCGTTGCTGTAAAAGTTTAGCTACTAAATTTACAATAACCTTGAATTTTCATAATTAATTTTTGTTACCTCATAAAACAAAAAAATAGGCGTAGAACTAGTGCGTAGTAGTGAAAGTTTAGCTACTAAATTAAAGAGTATTAATTGTTGATATTGATTTGAAAAGTTGATGGACGATGATTGGAATGTTTTCTGAGTAGGATTTGGTAGACGGTTTTAAAGTGGTGAATCCCTATTTAAAGAAAAAGGTTGAAAAACAGCCTAATTTGGGAAAAACTTATACAAAAAGAGTAGGTGATATATGCAGAAACTTTTGACCTAACTCTTAACTCACATTAGTAAAGTTAGTAGTGACCACGAAGCTTGCGTAAATTTGTTGCCTATTTTAGATTTTAATATTCATTTTATGATGAAGATGAATAAAATGAGTATACAAAATTAAAACATTTGGCTGATCCACCTCTGCACTTTTCTATTTTAATTTGAAGGAAAAGGAAATCTATTACAGGAAGCAATATACTTCTCCAATATCACAGAATCATATTCATGGATATTAACCCATAGTCACATTGTCATTTGTAAAGAATTACGGAGTAGTTGTCAAACTTTTTACGATATTACCTACTCCGTAGTACGGAGTAAGTTTTAAGTAAAAATGACAACCTTTTCGAACATCCTAAAATTGTATGGAGTAGAATTTAAAACAAAATAAAAGAAGACAGCTTTTTTAGATATCTTCATAAACTTATTGTAATACTACCTCCGTTTTATATTATTTGCAACGATTAGACAGTTTTCTTCTCTACTTTATGTCAAATCGTTACAAATAATATGAAACGGAGGTAATAAGATTATTAAACTATTACAATATTAATGTGAAAATGGTACAATATGTAGATTATTGATCTGAAACTTTAATGTCATACGCAGCAACTTTAGAGTCTCCAGTGATCACTGAACAAGATCGACATCAAGGTGAAAGGAAGTCTCGAGTGATCACTGAACAAGATCGACAACAAGGTGAAAGGAAGTCTCCAGTGATCACAGAACAGTATTTAGTATTTACAACATGGTGAAAGGCTGTCTCCAGTGATCACTGAACACATAAAACAAAGTGAAAGGATACCATTTTTACAGCTTGGACCGTCCTGCATTTCGCCCAGCTATGAAGTCCTGCATTTTCTTAAACTGCTCTTTTGTCATTCCATCATAATAACTATGAGCCCTTGCCTGTAAGATAGAAGCATAATCTACATGGTAAGTTTTAAGCAAATGACACATATCAGTTAGAAATGAACATGACAAACATTACAGATTCATCAGTTAAATATCTAAATTCCTGGAAAAAAATGAGATACAAACATACAATTACTACATTGTAAGTTTGTAACTGCAACTTCTTTCATTACTAGAATTATGAACAGTTCAAATGGTACAAATATAAAACTATACAAATACACAGTTCGAAATTGGGAAAATGTGCACATTCTCAAGTCCTCCAATTGATCAGATGATATCCAAACAATGAGCTCCAACTCACAATCAAATAGATTCTTTAGCTGTGATCTGAGGAGATAGCATACTTACCCAACAACTAGCCAAATGCAAAACGAGAAGCAACAAAAAAATCTCATACACTATAATTTATATGGGAAAAAGTTGGTAAGTAACTCCGAAAACAAGAGTAGAGTTCTTACAACCACTTGGCTCTTTTCAAACTTCAGCTAAAATGGGAAAGAAAATTGTAAGCTTTAACAAGAAATACCCTTTTGAAAGAAAGCATGCTAAATTTAATTATCATTACAACCTAGAACAATATAGCTTCATTGGGGATGTGAAAGTCATGCAATTACACTATTAATAAGCAAGGTTCTCATTAAATTCATAAACTAATTACCCAGAACTCACCAGAAAACATAATCAACAAAAAAGCCCATGAGCTCGAATAAGTTAAATACCTTTTCCAGTGCAAGTGCATCACCTAAGCTGAGCTTCAGACCATCATTAATGACTGATTTATACCGCAACACTAGGTCTTGGTTGTTCTTTGCAATTGAGGCTGCAATTTCCTGAGCTTTTTTCATCAGTTCACCGACTTCAACTACATAATTAACAAATCCCAATTTTTCAGCCTGCTCTGCAGTCAAAGGAGTGGCAGACAGTGACACTTCACGAGCTTTATTCGGTCCTATAATGCGAGAAAGCTTCTGTGAGAGTCCCCATGAAGGAAATATACCAAATCTGCAGTATTAGCACACATGAATAGATGGTGAATAAACTATGAACAAATTATTAAACAAAAATTATAAGCACTAGTAACTAAAGCTAAATAAAAGGACATGTTTCCAGTTGAGAGCATATAGTAGTTTTCTGCAACACACAAGCAACAAAAAAAAAATAATAATAAAAAAAAAAAAAGGCGACAAGACCTAAGATTATTATACTGACTTTTAGCCTCAACTTAATTATAATGGCCAAGGAGAGGGAGAAACAACAAAACAATAAAATTATGTGTTTGGCAAGGCATTCAAAGAGGAAGGGGAGGTGAGGAAAAGAACAGGCTTGCAGTATTATTATTTGAACTTTGAAGTCCTTCTAACATTGTTTGGAAGAGGTTTATTAAATTCTTTCCTCTCATTCCACGTCCAAACGAGGGAAAATAGGCCCCTTAGTTTCACTTTCTTCCAATTCCTAATCTGAATACTTTAACAACTCATAAAGCATGTGAGCTATGCAATTTTGGTTGATGAAATGATGGGATTATTTGATCTGCCAGATTCAAAGTAATCTGGAACTAATTTCCATAATTTTTTCCACATGTTTTCATACTCCCCTAACTTTATGATCACTAGACTAGCTGCATTTATTTTCCAAAATGAAATTAGAGAATGAATTCCACTTCAATTCCTCTTGTTGACTTTTCTCGTTTTGTTCTTGGCCTGATCCATAAGTCACATTCCAGTTTCCCCAGCTATCTCTTAATTTTACCCTTCTTTTGTTGATTCTGGACTAATCTGGATGCCTATCTGTGGTATGCCTGACTATAGTATATCGTTTATAGTTGCACCGAAATTTACAATGGTCTCCCTAGCTTTCTGCCTGTTTCTCAGTGTTCACTAAATATTGAGTGGGATTATTCCGACAAGGTGGCCTTTGAATAAACATTCATGCTTAATATAGTATTGATCAAACTCTCTAGGACAAGGCTAACACTGTGCTCCATCAGTTTGCTTAGGCACTACAATCTTATTGGCTACATTAATAGTAACAATTTGGACAGCATTTGCCTCACGAAACTAACCACATTCATTTCCTTATAAAAAAGTTCATATTGTCATGCAATTGCTAAGCCCGTGCAACAAGTGAGCTACAAGATTGTTAATCCCGTGTAGCAAGTTGAGCCACACGATTGTTAATCCCGTGTAGCAAGTTGAGCCACACGATTGTTATCGACTCTATAAGAGATATGTAGACAAGCAATTTCTGCATAAACTCTCCTAAACCGTGATTGAAACATCATTAAATTCTTAGCAAGTAGATTTTCCATATTACATGCCTAATAATTAAATTCACTAGGAAACTCACGCAAAATTGACGTGCCTGATTAGTGGATGAAATTACAGCAATCTTATATCTAGTTCTGTAACTCCTAATTTGCCCAACTTACACTGTAAGTTCCCCTCTGCTTCTACATATGTATCATTCCTAATTTCCTACTTCAATGACATTTGCAATTCCCTAGCAGCACATAAATTTACGTGCACCCAAGACTCTTTTTTTAGCTCTCAGAGAGCCCCAAGGCCCCCAAATCATTTGTTGGACAACTGCAAGTTCCATCACACAATTTGTTATACCTAGAGTTACATACACCCAACACTATCTCCGTTCATTCGGACAGCTCCCAATCACAATTCCTGGATATATTAATTCATTAAGATTTAAGATTATAACAGTCCAAATATCAGCAAATAAAACATTGACATAAACAAATTGATCAACAACAATCCCCATTTCCTAGCAATATACTTATCTATCAATATAATCAGAACCCGATATCAAATTACTCCCATAAACAAGAATCATGCTCCAAAATTCAATAAAATCTCAACAATTACATAAACCCAAATCATTAAACACCCCAAAAATTAAATAAAAATAAAAATTATTACCTAGCATGAGTATCAATAAACTTGGTGTTTTTAGCAGCAACAATGATATCACAAGCAAGAGCAATCTCAAAACCAGCAGTAACAGCAAACCCAGAAATAGCCCCAATTATAGGCTTCTTACAGCGCTCCATCTGAGCCACAGGATCACCCTCGACATCCTTAACATCACCTTTGAATACGTCTTCCGCAGCTGTCAGATCAACCCCAGAACAGAAGGCCCGACCCGAACCCGACAAGATGATGACTTTGACGAATTCATCAGCGTCGAGGGATTTGAATGCTTGAGCTAATGATCTCATCATGGATCTGGTCAACGAATTTAGGGATTTGGGTCGGTTTATTATTACTTGGGCTATACCAGTTGTGGGTTCTTGGGTTACCATTATCAGATTTTCTGATGTGGATTTCTCCATTGTTGCTGGTTTTGGATGAAGGTGGAACCAATTTTTTTTTTTTTTGGTAAATAGTACGGAGTATATAATGTCTTTGTTTTTATACTACTCGTTGTATTTGCTATGAGATCAACTATCGGTTGATCAAGGCGGTAGCATTGAGGGACGAGGACTCTAGCTAGGACGGTGATGTTGGAAAGTGTGCTAATAATTAAGGATTCAACTTGTTTCATAATTTAGAGATGGGCACGGGCCCGACACGATAGGCCCGGCCACCGGCACGGCCAATAAAACATAAATTAATAACATTATTTACATAAACCTGAATTGTTCAAAATAAAATATATATATATATTTAAAAATTTACGGGTTGGCCTGCGGCCCGGCCTGGCACGGCACGACCTGCACGTGGGTCGTGCCGTGCCGTGGGCTGGGGTGTGCCAAAATTTGGCACGGCACTGTTCGGCCCGTTGCGAAGCCGGCCCGGCACGAGCCCCGCCTATGAACGGCCAGGCACAACCCCCGATGGCACTGCACAGCACGATGCCCACCTTTATTTCATATACCTACTTAAATTGCTAAAGGAAAAAATATGTCAAGTCAAGTGATATCATTTAATATTAAATAAAAAAAAAGATTAATTGAAATATAATCTATTTATTAAAGTTACTAATTTCAAATCATAACTAAAAACTCAAGATATCGCCGATACCGATAACTAGTTTTCCATATAAAGTGAAAGGCAAACGTAATAACATTGTTTAACATCATGCATAAAGAGCTACATACTCAACAATTTTCTAAAATTTGTGCCACAACAAACCAATAACTTATTAAAATCAAAATACAAACTTAATGAAATAAGTTGGAAGCCTAATGACTCTCTTATTCACCCATAATATTCGATATTATAAACTTACACGTAAAATCCACGCTTAAAAAGCCATGGTAAAAACGTGTAATCCTACATTTATTTCTACTAGCTATCATTAAACATAACTACGTCCAACAAGTTAAATAATCCAATTGAACTTTGAAATTCAAAAAGGTTCACATAAAATGTATATAGTAAAATATATGCTCGATTCCTCTCTAAAGGACAGATGGACTACTTGCACGAACTTAAGTAAATGTAGATCAAAGCCTAAAATGTAAGAGGGGAGAGGTGCCATCAAGTCCTTTTTCCAAGAAGTAGGTATCATACTCTTTCGCCGTAATCTCACGATACTTTGGAGGATTTTCTTCTGATAATAACTAGCCTTTTAACCCGTTCGATGCACTGATTGTTACTAAGGTTATTTTCTTGAAAAGTGTCGGTGTTGTGGAATTTAGTTAGGTATATATACATAGATATTGTATACGTAGGGCATGAAATGATACATTGGTAAGGTATATTTAAGTTTAGGAGATGAAAAGACTATTTTATTGTTAATGTAATTAACACTAATTAGTTTAACTTTAATTTATTATATTGAACATGAAACACTCAATTTTCTTACTTAAATTTGTAAGTTTTAGAATTCATAAATATTAAAGACTCAAACATTATTTATATATTTTGTTTTTATATTAAAATGAAAATTTAAAAAGAAAGGATTAAGGGCATGTTCTCATTGACTGAACTCAGCTGAACTGAACTGAACTGAATTGAGCTGAGCTGAACTGAACTGAGCTGAACTGAACAGAACACTGAACTGAACTGAAATGAATATTTTATAAGAGAAGGAAATTAGGAGCTGAGTTGAACTGAAATGAACTGAACTGAGCTGAGCTGAACTGAACTGAATTGAACTGAGCTGAACTGAATTGAACTGAACTGAATTTCAACGTAAGATAACAGACCCTAAGTTAGGTGACGCATATGAGTGATTATGGTGACATGTGGCTTAGTATATAAAGTTAGGTGACATGTGGCTTAGTATAGATTTGTAATTTGTGTTTTTAAATACTAAGTATAGATTCTTTGATGGGCTCAAACCTTGTAGAAGTCTCTTGATATAATGTGGTGAAAAAGGATGCCACTAATATTCTTGGTACATTGTAGTTAGCTAGTACTTTGTGTTCCACACTTTTGAATGTGTCGTTTGATACCAACTGAAATTAAAAACTATGCATTAAGCTCGTAACTCAATTGATTGCTATCGTAAACTATGCATTTAACTTATTTTCCTGTAAGTGATCTCCTATATTAATGACTAAAGCTCCGGGAGTAGGAGGAACATCAACCCAATGGTGTTGAATATGAATAGAGTAATGCAAATTACAAATCTATAGTAATATATAAAGTGAAAGGGGGTTTTGGGTGATAAATTTTTCTTTCCCAAAATACCCCTCTCATCTTTTATTTTCTTAAAAAAAAAAAAATACCTTCATTTTTTTTTTGAAAATAAAAAAAAAAAAAAAAAAAAAAACTACCTTCATTTTTTTTGAAAAATAAAAAAAATAAACTACCATTCTTTATTAAAAGTTAAAAGCTAACTATTTTTTTATTTTTTTAACTTTTTTTTAAAGGAAGTCATATCCATGATTTCATCAATTTATAAAGTCACTAATATATTTAGAACTAGATGAAGCCCGTGCGAATGTGCGATGCACGGTTTGTTTGTTTGTTTTTTTTTTTTAATTTTTTTTTTATTTTTGTATTTATGAGCTAAAATTTGTTAAATATTTAGATAAAATTTCTAATATTAAAAGATAATATTTAATATTTAATTAATTTAAATTAAAAAATCTCATTCGTCAATTTTGCTTACATGACATTTGAATTATTTAATTCTAAAATAAATTAATAATTTCTTATTTAATTGGCTACTATTAAGATTTATAATCCTACATGGCGCTGAGAAAATTAGATCCTACATGGCTCTCTAAAAACTCGGGAAAAAACTCCCCTTTAAATATATATATTAGATTTGGAAGATAATATTTCGGAAATAAAAATAAAAATCAAGTCATATAGCTTTCTTATCTTGCACACGCAATTTTGCGTGTGTCTCCTACCTTGTATTGATAAAACAAACACAAATTATAGAAATTAGAGGCTGCCACGTGGCATATTAGTCATCAATGATTAAGGGCATTTGGGGAGTATTTGGTGTATTTGAAAGTTTTGATGGGTATTTGGTAAATAAAAAAATTACTCAAGGACATTTCATAAAATTTCCGTTGATTATATTGGAGAAAATGGAAACATAATAATTATCCATCCTCACAAACAAGGGAGGGATGCAAGAAAACACTATATCAGAATAATGCTTAATTGATATTCTTAAATTCATTTCAAATACAAAGCAAAACCCACATTATATAACTATAATTAAATTCTTCACATTAAAGATAACACTCACATCATTATCTACATCAAACACACAAGTGTTTAGTTAATATTAAGTTCGCATTAAAAACATTTTCTAATTTGTACATTACATTGAATTGATTACCCAAAAAAGATAATATAAAAATTATTTTTGGCGATAAATAAATATATAATTAATTATATTTTTACGTAATTTGTTAATTAACCATATAGTTTTACGTAATTTTTCATGGTTCATCAGTGTTTTACGGGATGGTTAGAAATTTGTTTGTAAAACCTTGATAGTAAGTGCTCTAAAAACATAATAAATTCTTGTTTTTAATTATAGGTCAATGCTGGTTGGCTTCGTTTTTGTACAATATACGGGCCTACGGGAAGTTGATTGGAAAAGAGTTTGTGCCAAACTATGATGAGTTGGTAGGATGTGATTACCACGTAACATAGAAATACATGGGGAGATCCCGCATTCGCAATGCAATATTGCATGCGTAACGGGGTCTTCTAACCTCGTGATAAAAAGGATGCATTTGAATCTTTTGGAGACCTTGCTCCACTGTTAGGGTATTTGTGAATTTACCCATTACGGGAGGAATTCCTCGTGCGAGGAATCGCTCAATAACCTGTAATGGCGGCAATAGAATGTGATCGAGGGTTGACCAACTATCAAAGAGTATGTTTAATTACTTTTTATTTATTTATATCATTAATTAGGTGTAATTAAGGACATAATAATAATTTCATTTCAATTAATTAGGGCATTTATCAGCCATCATCACCATGGTTTCGAGGAGGCACCCACTTGGTGAATGCTATTGGCTATGATAGGTCTACGTTTGTCCAACAACAAGCTAATATGGAGGTATACGTTTGCACAACCAAACTCCTAGGTGTCCTATGAGTCCAAGCTAACTAAGCTGGTACACTATCCACTAAACATAACTACGTCCAACAAGTTAAATAAATTAATTGAACTTTGAAATTAAAAAAGGTTCACTAAAATATATGTAGTGAAATCTATGCTCAATCCCTCTCTAAAGGACAGAGGGACTACTTGCACGAACTTAAATTAATGTAGATCAAAGTCTGAAATGTAAGAGGGGAGAGGTGCCATCAAGTCCTTTTTCCAAGAAGTAGGTATTATACTCTTTCGCCGTAATCTCACGATACTTTGGAGGATTTTCTTCTGATAATAGTTCTTTGATGGGCCCAAACTTTGTAGAAGTCTCTTGATAAAATGTGGTGAAAAAGGAAGCCACCGATACTCTTGGTCCTTTGTAGTTAGCAAGTACTCTGTGTTCCACACTTTTGAATTTATCGTTTGATACCAACTGAAAATAAAAGCTATACATTAAATTCGTAACTCAATTGATTGTTATCTCAAAATACTACCTCCGTTACATATTATTTACAACGATTTAACATAAAGTAGAGAGGAAAAATGTCTAACTGCTACAAATAATGTGTAACGGAGGTAGTATGCATTATTTGAAACTTGTTTACCTGTAAGTGATCTCCTATATTAATGACTAAAGCTCCGGGAGTAGGAGGAACATCAACCCAATGGTCATGATGAAGAACTTGGAGACCACCAATTTGATCTTGTAACAAAATAGTTAAGAAGACACTATCAGCATGTTTTGCAGTACCCATTGTTAATTCGGGTTGTGGACATGCCGGATAATATTGACCCACAACGTTTAGGCCTTCGGTACAACCAATGTCACATAAATTGGTTTGTTGCAGCCCAAGTGACTCTGATAATAGCCCAAACAGCACCTTTCCAAGTTTCATCACTTGACTTGAATACTTTGGTACTATCTCCCTGCATTTTCATTTAATTTATGATGATATATGACGTTATAATTAAAATGTCTATAATTATAATTTTTTTATTGTGCCTTTATTCTAAAAGTCATGAAAAAACTCAAGGACTATAATAATACAATATTTCGATAATAAATGATATTTTTACGTTGTATACCTTACCATTTCCGTAAAAGATGAAACAATGTAATAACTAATTATGAATACAATAAGGCGAAGGAGATATGAGAAGAGACAAACCTGCAAGGGGGAGGGAATTCATCGGGGTGAGGAGGATTAGGAACCATTGTACAAGCAATAGTGTCTCTCCAATTAGTTGCAGGCCCGGTGTAAAGATCAGTATTGCTATGATAAGCAACCTTGTTATTGGCATAATCTCTTGAATAATAACCCTTCTTAACCTCATCATCTAGCTCAAAAAACCCTTTTACACCTTTCAATGTATCCTCCATAACTTCATCAGAAATCCCATGATTTATAACTTGAAAAAATCCCCATGTTTCCGAGGCTTCTCTAATCTTATTGACAACCTTATTCTTATGATCCAAATCATTTTCGCTCACGCAAAGATCAATGATTGGAAATTGAAACCTAGCATCATTAGAAGTGCTTGTTTTTTGAGGTAATAGTCGTTTAGAAATTGGGTGAATGAAGATGGAAGGAATGGTAGTGACACCAGCATCAACAATTCCTTTAACTCCTAATTTAGTTTCATCAAATGCTCTTAATTGTGCTTCTCGGTCACCCATATTAGTAAACATCTTATTTAGTTTTATTGGTTGGCTAATAAGGGTAATACACTTAGAATGTAAAGGTTTGGTTGGCTAAGGATTAATACACTTGGAACATCTAATTTATATACTTGTATATGGTTGCAAAGGTTGCTATTAAGTGACAAAAATAAAGTGTTGCCGCTTTTTCGGTTTTTCCACTACGTTTATTTTCTTTTCTTGGACTCCAAGGATGAGTATATCTAACAATAAACAGTAAGAAATGAAGAAGACCATATGTGATTATTCTAACAATAAAGTGTTGCTTTTTCGGTTTTTCCACTATGTTTAGTTTTTAAACAATCACTTTTACCCTAACACTTGAAAAGCCAGCACACCTAGGTTGAAAATAATTATATACACTTGAATGCATGCATGGTGTATTCACGGGTAATTTTTTTGCTCATTTGATGATTAAATGATCAATAATCATCAAAATGAACGGACAATATTCTTAGGTGTACTGTGTACTCGGGTGTATATATATATATATATATATATATATATGTAACAATTTATCTGAATTAGACTATCATAATTCACAAGGCCCGAGAGTGAGGGATAGTTCAAGTGGTTAGAGCCCCCCTCCCGATTTCAAGAGATCTTGGGATCGATTCTCATCACCCACCCGTGTGGCTAATCTCTAAGCACAAAAAAAAATAAAAAATAAAAATTCACAAGGACCGATTAAGCACAATACAAAAATGAATTAATTAGGAGCTGCAAGAATTTTACATAGCACAATAATGAATTAATGATGAAGTACTTTTTAACTTAAATGAGCACGAAGCCACGGAGTAATTTCATTCATTTTGGTCGTGCGTGTTAGAAATCGTTTAATTTCTTATTGTGGCGAAGTGACAAAGATATCAAAGTACAGCTAGTGTGTAGCCCGGACGTTGCACCAGGTTGCCACTTTAATTTTTCCTTGTAATTATATGTATTTGATTTTTAAATCTTTTTTTTTTTTTTTAAAAATTGACCTTATATAATTAACAATTATATACATTTATTTTTATGTTCATAACATAAGTAATAATTAGCTTATATGGTTAAACAACCATCCTTCTTATAAGAGGTTGGTTGTGAATCCCCTTGTAGATGATGTGGCGTGGTTTATGTGGCACAGAATCGTTGTTAGTAACGCCTTTTAATAGATTAGTATAGATTTATTATTATTGAAGCTAATATGATCCTCTGTCTTATTTTCTTGGACTCCAAGGAATAACAGAGAAAACAAGTGGAGTACTACTTTTTTTTTTTTTTTAAAAAGTGTTTGTTTTTGAGTGATCAATTATTTTTTTTCGCACGTAATAAATTCATCGTTGTTGCTTTTGAATTATATTGTCACTGCTTCCGTCACTTGAGATACTTTTTAATAAACTATTTTTTGGATAGAATAATAGAAAGCCAACAGGTGAAAACTCATGATATTTTATAGTCGTATTATTTCCAAGTTGTCAACCAAAAGTCCAAAGCCATTCACGAATTTTTTTAGAAATTTAGGAAAGGTTTAATTTTCATGAAATTATTGAATATGAAACGATTTTGAAGTATATTTTCAAGGATTTGTAAATTAGTTTTTTTTTTTTTTTTTTTTTTTTTTTTCTTTGCAAGAGAACTATAGAGAAAAGACATTGATAGTGGAAGTGTGAGGATAAATAGGAGGAAAGAATAAGGAGGGAAAAAAAAAAGTAATTATACTTTCTTTGGCAAATGTTTTCCATCTTCAACAATTTATTTTCACAAATGAGAAAAATATTAAACAAGAAAAATATTTGAGAAAATAGAAAATTATTTTCCTGAAAAATATTTTGCACCTAACAAACACTCCCTACGTGTGTTCTTGAACATTAATACTTTTAGCACGACACTTCTATTGTTCTAGTTGCATAACAATTGTGAATATAGTCGAGATCAGTCTTCTTATTAGCCCAAAGAAGACATAGTTCATAATTAGTCATTGAATTGTTTCACATCATTTTTATTTAAAAAATGTTAAATACGGAGTAAATTAATAAAGTTGTGTTTTTTTCCCGGGGCCTTGCCCCTCGTATGCACCAAAATAAAAAATAAAAAAGTTAAATAATTAGAATTGCCAAATTGCAAAAAAAAATTGCATCTCGTCTTTTAAATGATACTCTACTTATTAACAGTTCAAAATGTCTTTTGAATGATAATGATTAACACTCCAATATATACATCGATAACATTAATACACTTATATGTAATAATGTATCACACAATATATATACGAGTAATATTTGTAGTAGATTAATCGAGGTTTTATAAGCTGAGTAATTGGCGAAGGTTCATAGGTGAAATGTCATTGATATCCCCATCAAGGAGACGTTTAATAATTATCGAATTAGTAGCTTCAGTTGGATGAAACAAGTCCCAAAACACGTACTTTGTTCTATCTTTGCAATATGTAGATGTTGGATTGCAAACAATTATTTGCCCGTAACGTCCACCCTCAGTGCAACATGCTGTATCTGGTACTTCAAAACCTGCCACATTCCATTCCATTTCATACCAAACTAACATTAGAAATAGAGAATTAGAGATGGACATACATCCCGACCCAACTTAACCAAACCCGACACATGTACCGAATTGACACCTCTTATTGTAGTATACAGTATACTAGTACACTCGAGTACATATATAACATAGTAGAGAAAATGTTGTTAGTTTATCTTTGAGTTCTAATTTATGCTACACTCGAACATATAAGTTAAAGTTAAACATAAATTAAAAGTAAATTTAAAACGTACCATAAGATTTGTAATCAGTGACGATGTCATTGAAAATACGATAAGCATAAGCATAAAGGAATATCGATCCCTTAAGATTGTTGCTTAACTCTGTAAGAAGGTTCTTCAATTGAACATTATATGATTGAGCTATCTGATTAGGAAATGCAACACAATCAGAATTTTTCAATTTTCCGTTAAATTCTCTCTCAGCAGGCGTGCACCCAATCGGTCCAACATTTGGAACTACTATTTTCCTAGCGCCCATATTGAAGAGTCTCTGTTCCAAACCACATTGACTCATATTAGCGTACATAATCCGTTCCAAAAATCAACATGTGACCTAATTCTTATGGACCCCCATAA
This sequence comes from Chenopodium album, assembly GCF_948465745.1. NCBI lineage: Eukaryota > Viridiplantae > Streptophyta > Magnoliopsida > Caryophyllales > Amaranthaceae > Chenopodium > Chenopodium album. The sequence continues at coordinate 437,579 of NC_137838.1, forward strand.
AAGAATATATGATACTACGTATAAATATTAATTTTGGTACGAATCTGACCGTAAGTTGTAGTCTTAATTTTGATATCATGGAATCTATGAAATCTTGAGGAGGTGGTGTCTTTGGTTGCCAAAATTCTTTAATATAATCTGGAACAAAGTAGTTGGCAATGAAATCATTGGAGCCAAAATTAACTACAAAAAGAGCTTTATTCACAAGTTCCTCTGTTGCAGCTGCTCCTATAAGGGAGATCATATCATTCTTTGTGTTTGCAAAGTTATCGAGTTGCGCGTCAAAATTTATCCTCCCAATCTAATAACATGGGTAACATTACTCACATTAGTACACTAGGTACTACTTAAGTGAGTTTGGGTGAAAATATTTTAATTTAAAAACGAAGGGAGTAGTAATTAATTAATTATCTATCGAATATGTCAAAACTCTAAACAATAAAAAAATAAAAATAAAGGGGTTTTACATATATTTGGCCAGTCTCGTTGAGAATTCCCGAACCAGCAGAGGCATAGTTGATCCCTTGCAAAATCAAAGGCCCTTTTGCGTATGGAGCCAAGTAAGGTGGGCTGGCTATTGTACCCAATTCTTCGGCTAAATCCACCATAACAAATAATATTTACTCAAACATCAAACAAATTAACTAAAACTGATTTACCTCTCAAAAAAAAAAAAAAAATGACTTAAATAAAATTTGCTAGTTGCTAACTTGCTACTGTATATATATAAATAGTTAGATATCCCTAAAAATAAAATGTTTACTCAAAATATAACACCAAAAAAATTGTTATTTAAAATGTAGAATAAGGCCCGGTTTTTTTTAATAAGGCCCAGTTTATTTCACCTTACTTTTACTAAACGGATATTATTAAAGTCAACTGAAATTAAATTTGCTTAAATTATATTTACCGAATTCAAATTATTTAAAGAAATTGATTTTTATTGAAATGAAATTATTTTCTATTAAATTAAACTTGTTTTTACCAAATATTTTTTTTTTAGTGAAGTGAACATGACCTAAGATAAAACTTTAATTTCATATTACATGCAATAACTCGAGGTATTACTAGAACCAAACTTGGTTTATAAGCTCGTGTAAAATTGTAAAAGGTTTAGGAAAGAGATCAGACCTAGTTTTACGAAAATAAAAACTTTTTTTTTTTTTTTTTTTTTTTTGAAGCCTACGAAAATAAAAACTGATGAATGCTTATAACAGACTAAATTAAATCTTGCCTAGGAAGTCAAGCATGGTTTTTCCGTTACAAAATCTTCCCGTCGGCATACCGAAATCGATACCGTTAGGAGGATAATCCGCCCTACTAAGACTTACAAGATAGTTGTTGTTTCCCACGTCAACTAATGAATCTCCAAACACAAATGTTGCTATTTTAGGATTCTGTCCATTACTTATACAATTGCAATTGCTAAGCATTCTTAAACAAAAAATCATCATTAAAATGAGTGTTCTTTGTTTATTTTGAAAATTACCCATTTTCTTAACCTAGAAGAATCAGGTAAAATCAAATGTAGTAGGTGATGAATAACAACAAATTTTGGTAAGAAGAAATTTTTTGAGAAATGAATAAAAAAAATTTATACAAAAGAAAGTGATTTAAAAAAAAAGCTTGTAACTAAATGAATTTGAAAAAGAAAAAGACATTAAATATTTAATATGAATGCCACCCCTACAATTGGACACAAACAGATGATTTTGATAAGATTAAACATCCTAAAATTACTAATAATAATCATATCAATGTTAAGTTATTTGTCTCATAGGATAGACTTGGACTTAATTCTTTTTTTCTTCTTAGACAATTGTAATTATCTTCTTAGTTCTGTAATTATCTTTAATTAGATTTATATACTTAATTAGGTTTTTATTACATTAGCTTTGTGTATATGTCACTAGGCCTCTTCCATACATACTTTGTAATGCTATTTATAGCAAACTTAATTTATACTGAAACTTCCATAATTTTCAAACATACAAAATAACCAAGTCATCAAGAGTGAATAGCACTTACATTTCCATATCTTCAAAAGAATAATGGGATCATAAAGATACAAAAATTAATAGCTAGCTTTCCTTGAGGACCCTTAATAATTAATTACTACACTACGTAAAAATGTATCATTGATCTACTAGAACTCCGATCCAACCGTTTCAAAAAATTCATTTAACTTTCCGTTTAGAGTTTTAAGAGTTAACCAGCTGACGAATGTTAATAGGTGAAATGTAATTGGTATCCCCATCAAGCAGACGATTGGCAAACAATAAGTTGGCAGCCTCCGATGGATGATATGGATCCCAAAACACATACTTAGACCTATCACTGCAATATTTAGATGGCGGACCACATGGAATTAAACCTCCAAAACGCCCACCCACATAGCAACATGCTGAATTTGCATTCTCAAAACCTGTCACCATACATTATAACTCGCAAATAAATTTTATGTAATGTACACCTAAATAAGTGCATTTTTAAATTAAAGACTATAATACATTCATGCAATTAACAAGTGAGCTTACCATAACTTTGGTAATTATCGAGGACTTCACTAACGATGTTGTAAGCATCTGCATAAACGAACTTAGATCCATCGAGGTTGTTGCTTAGTTCTGTAATTAGGCTCTTTAATCGGAGATTATATGATCGAGCTAATTGATTAGGGAATTCAACACAATCATCTCCCGCTGATGGGTTCGCATCCCTCTCGAAAGGTATGCAACCAATTGGTGAAACATTTGCTACTACTATCTTCCTTGCTCCCATGTTGTAAAGTCTCTGTTCAAAACCACATGAACCCTCACAACTTATTATTTACATTAATGTGATTGTCCGGGACCATGAAAATAAATTCTGTAATGATCGTTTGAAATAGGACTACCATAATGTTTTAATGACTATATAGTTCATCATTGACTTATTTTTCTCCAATTAATTAATTATTATCAACATTTTATTAATTTATAAAATTTAAGTTATATTTATGTAATTTTTATCCTTATTTTATAGTTTCTCGAATAATATACTTGTATAATTTATGTTGGATTAAAATTTTCAAAAATTATATTAAAGTTCTAATTGCGTCCATTTTATAGTGTAAACAAATGGACAAGCGAATATGTCACATACTTTGAAATTATTACTTCTTCCATTTTTAGATTCTATAACTTTTTTTTTTTTTCGTTATTGTCATATTTTACTTTGACAATACTTATTATCCTTAATATAGTCATATTATCTTACCGTAAGTTGTAAACTGTATTTTGATATCATAGCACCTATAAAAGCATCAGGAGACACCAACTTCTGCTCTAGATTTGAAACTATTGGAGTTAAGTAATTGTCAAGGAAGTCATTGGCACCCATATTTACTGTAAACAAGGCTTTATTTAAAAGCTCATTTGCTGCTTCTTCTCCTATACTATAGATAATATCTTGCTTTGTGTTTGCAAAGTTATCCAATTGCGCGTCAAGATTTAATCTCCCACCCTGAAACATATCACATTATCACGTTAGCACTATGCAGTATACACAATCATATATTTAGGAAAAATAAAAAGTTGTCACATTTCTTAAAATAATACAAATATGTAGAGTGATTTATTTTATTCATGATTGTGACGATTATGAGATATAATAGTAAGAAAAAAGAAGACTTAATTACAAAAATGGCGCCAGTATGGTTGAGAATGCCACCGCCACCAGAAGCATAATTGACTCCTTGCATAATCACACTCCCTTTTGTGCTTGGAGCCAAGTATGGTGGGCTAAATCCTGCTAATCCCAGCTGCTGGGCTTAATTCACACAATAATAAATAAATAAATAACACAATAATAAATAAGTAAATAGATTCGACACGGATTAGCATGTTGTTATATATGAATAAACTTAAATGAAGTCGACAAACTAGAAAATATACGACGCTTTTACTCACACACATGAGCTGAGCCCATATTGTTAAAATGGTAATGATGTAGATGAGATTTCACCAATACATGAATTATTACTTAGCTTGAACATTTTAAAATACCAAATTTAGCATATGATATGTGCCTTTCCTTTTCAAGTCGATGATATGCACATTCTTCCTAAAAAAACACGTGAAGCTTAGGAGAAACGAAAGCAAAGTGGTTTTTATCATCACTTCTTTTAGGAAAAAAAAAAGGCAAGTCTCAAAAACAGAAAATAGAGTACTAAAAACTACATTATTTGTGGAGTATGTAGAACTTGCCTATGATATCAACAATGGTACGTCCATTGGTGTACCTTCCCGTCGGCCTTCCGAAATCGATACCATTAGGCACGTAATTCGCCTTCGATAACGATATAAAGTAGTTGTTATTTCCTGCATCTACTAGTGAATCTCCGAACACAAAACTCGCTATTGTTCCCTCTACTCCATTTTGACTAAGCATACTTAAAGACATGATCATCGATAAGATTAGGGCTTGTGCTTGTTGTTTATTCAACTGAAAACCCATTTTTATTATATCACAAGATTTAAGGAAAACTAAGTTTGGTTTTGTGTTTTTTGACAACTGAATGATGATGAGTTCATCATAATGTTAAGACATTTATATAGGAGAAAAAAAGAAAAGTTTGCGTGAATTATATCCCAAGATTAAAGGCATTGAATGCTACCCTACAAAATCTAACTCCCAACCCCGTGAGAGTGACACGCTGACACGTTTGGGGAAAGAGTTAATAGTCTGGCTTGATTATTATTGATCAATACTCTCTTTATGTCACTTATCAAATGCGGGCATGTTTTATTAAGTGTTGCATTCATGAGGGAGTTGGTAGATTATTCATGCAAAATCTACGCAAAATACCATCATAACCATATATTCTAAAGATATATTTATTTGTTAAATAGTAATAATTCTAAATATATTATTCTCCTAATTATATCAAAACGGAAAATATAACACATATATTCCGATATATCATATCTCTAATATCCTCCCATAATTGTACGTAACAGCAGTAACACAAGTGTTGCAATTGGAAATTCTTCATTTTTTTGAATCTTATATGCTCTAATCTTATGTCCCCATCATTTTTTTTTCCACCTTTTCGAATCCATCAATCATCAACCCTCCATCAATCATTAGCCCATCTGTCATTCTTTTCGAACCTGCAAATATTATATAATCTCATTGTACAGGAGAATCTAATAATCACATATATATACACAAATATTATGCTGTTTTTCCTACCAAGATAAACACACTCTACATTTTTCTTTCGTAGCCATAACTCCATTATTTAAGAGCACAGCCTATTTTTTGTTGACCCCTTAGTTTAAAGGTCATAGTGTATTGATAGCTGATCTTGCGAATGCATTTTCTTTTCTCATCCTTTAATAGTCACCATTGTTGGTGTGTGTATGCTCTATTAGTCTATTTTGTGGAGCTCATATATCATATATCTACCCACACGTTTAAATGATTATCTAACTACAACTTCAAAAAGTTAGGCACAAGACAGGCCATACAGGCCCATGTGACATATTAGTGTATTTCTTTCTTTCTTTCTCTTTTTTTTTTTAAAAAAAAAATTATTTTTAAAATTTTTTCAAGGTAAGAAAAAAGAAAATATTAGAAACCCCTCTTCATGAGGGAAATTCCTAATGCATATGAGGAAATAATAGGGTACAAAGATGAGGAAGTACAAAGAGTATTATCCATGTTATCACTAAAAAGATGACCTACATTCACGATCCAGTCTGCTGCTCTATTTGCTTCTCTGTAAACATGGTTAATATCCCATTGTTAAAATTTTTAAAGAAGATTATATTGAGGATTTCGGCGATGATGTGATCGATTTGGCATAGAATGGGCCAAACTCCTTTGACTGCATGGATTATTAAGAGATTTTCCACTTCAATGACTAAATGTTGAATTTCGTGTTGAAGAGCGAGAAGGATGCCTTTTTGAAGAGTTGTAGCTTTTGCAACAAAAATAGTGAGTGGTGTTGTCAGACCGAAACCTCAAAAATTTCTCAAAAAGCGTGAATATTAGCCTTCAATTTTGGAATTTTTTGACTTTATTCCACCCGGAAATAAAAATTGCGGAAATGTTTAACATGGTCCCTAATATCCTCCAGGAGTCCAATTGGGTGGGTGGAACCATCCAATTTGCCTTTAAACAACCAATTTACTGGTTTACAACTTGCACCGATTTCATTAACTCAAGCTTACCACGAACATTTATGACAACATATAATGATCATATATGGATCCAAACGACATTATATGACCCTGAAATGTATCCCCTAAAATCTCAATGCTTTTCAAAACCGGGTTCCGAAACATTCGAAATTGCTCAAAAAGCATGGATATTAACCTTCAATTTTGGAATTTTTTTACTTTTCTTCGTCCGAAAATAAAAATTGCCGAAATGTTTACCATGGTCCCTAATACCCTCCGGGAGTCTAATTGGGTGGTTGGAACCATCCTATTTGCCTTTAAACGGCCAATTTACCGGTGTACAACTTGCACCGATTAAATTAACTAAATCCTACTACGAACATTTAGGACAACATATAATGATCATATATGGTTCTAAACGACATTATATGACCCCAAGATTTATCACCTTAAATTCAAAACTTTTCGACATCGGGCCTCAAAACATCCCAAATTTCTCAAAAAGCATGGATTTAAATTTTGGAATTTTAGACTTTTTTTCGCCCGGAAATACAAATTGCCGAACTGTTTACCATGGTCCATAATACCACCCGGGAGTCTAATTGAGTGGGTAGAACCATCCAATTTTCCTTTAAGCAACCAATTTACCGGTTTACAACTTGCACTAATTTCATTAACTCAAGCCTACCACGAACATTTATGACAACATATAATGATCATTAATGGTTCCAAACGGCATTATATGACCCCAAGATATATCCCCTAGATTTTCAAGACTTTTCGACACCGGGCCCCGAAACCTCCAAATTTCTCAAAAAGTGTGGATATTAGCCTTCAACTTTAGAGTTTTTTGACTTTTTTTTGCCCGAAAATAAAAATTGCCAAAATGTTTACCATAGTCCCTAATACCCACTAGGAGTCCAATTGGTTGGGTGGAACCATCCAATTTGCCTTTAAACGACCAATTTACCGATTTACAACTTTCACCGATTTCATTAATTTAAGCCTACCACGAACATTTATGACAACATATAATGATCATTTATGGTTCCAAACGGCATAATATGACTCCAAGATATATCCCATAAAATCTTAAGCTTTTTCGACATCAGGCCCCGAAACCTCCAAAATTTCTCAAAAAGCGTGGATATTAGCCTTCAATTTTGGAATTTTTTGATTTTTTCGCCCGAAAATAAAAATTGCCGAAATATTTACCATGGTCCCTAATACCCTCTGGGAGTCCAATTGGGTGGGTGGAACCATCCAATTTGCCTTTAAACGACAAATTTACCGATTTACAACTTGCACCGATTTCATTAATTCAAGCCTACCACGAACATTTATGACAACATATAATGATCATATATGGTTCCAAACGGCATTATATGACTCCAAGATGTATCTTCTAAAATCTCAAGCCTTTTCGACATCGGGCCCCGAAACCTCCAAGATTGCTCAAAAAGCATGGATATTAGCTTTCAATTTTGAAATTTTTTGACTTTTTTTGCTCGAAAATAAAAATTGCCGAAATATTTACCATGGTTCCTAATACCCTCTGGGAGTCCAATTGGGTGGGTGGAACCATCCAATTTGTCTTTAAACGACCAATTTACTAATTTACAACTTGCACCGATGATTTCATTAACTCAAGCTTACCATGAACATTTATGATAACATATAATGATCATTTATGGTTCCCAACGGCATTATATGACTCTGGGATGTATCTTCTAAAATCTCATTTCTTTTCGACACTGGCCCCGAAACATTTGAAATTTTTTAAAAATGCATGGATATTAGCCTTCAATTTTTGAACTTTTTGACTTTTTTTTGCACGGGAATAAAAATTTCCGAAATGTTTACCACGGTCGCTAATACCCCCCAAGAGTCCAATTGGGTGGGTGGAACCACCCAATTTTCCTTTAAACGACAAATTTACCGATTTAGAACTTGCACCGATTTCATTAACTCAAACATACCATGAACATTTAAACAACATATAATAATCATATGTGGTTCCAAATGGCATTATATGACACCAAAATGTATTCCCTGGAATTTCAAGCCTTTTTGACACCGAGTCCCGAAACCTTCAAAATTTCGCAAAATGCGTGAATATTAGTCTTCAATTTTTTAATTATTTGACTTTTTTCACTCGGAAATAAAAATTGCCAAAATATTTACCATGGTCCCTTATACCCTTTGGGGGTCCAATTGGCTGGGTGGAACCGTCCAATTTGCCTTTAAACGACCAATTTACTGGTTTACAACTTACACCAATTTCATTAACTCAAGCCTACCATGATCATTTATGACAACATATGATGATCATATATGGATTAAAACAATATTATATGAACCCGAGATGTATCTCCTAAAATCCCAAAATCTTTCGATACCGGGCCCTGAAATCTAAAAAAATTCTCTTAACGCGTGGACATAGCCTTCAATTTTGGAATATTTTGACTTTTTTTTTTCCCGGAAATAAAAATTGCCGAAATATTTACCATGGTCCCTAATACCCTCTAGGAGTCCAATCGGGTGGGTGGAAGCATCCAATTTGTCTTTGAACGGCCAATTTACTGGTTTACAACTTGCACCGATTTCATTAACTCAAGCCTACCACGAACATTTATGATAACATATAATGATCATTTATGATTCCAAACAGCATTATATGACTCCGAGATGTATCTCCTAAAATCTCATTTCTTTTCGACATCGGACCCCGAAACATTCAAAATTTTTTAAAAAAGCATGGATATTAGCCTTCCATTTTGGATTTTTTTGACTTTTTTTTTGCACGGAAATAAAAATTGCCGAAATGTTTACCATGGTCCCTAATACCCTCTGGCAGTCCAATTGGATAGGTAGAAACATCCAATTTGCCTTTAAACAGCCAATTTACCGGTTTACAACTTGCACCGATTTCATTTACTCAAGCCTACCACGAAAATTTATGACAACATATAATGATAATATATGGTTCCAAACGGCATTATATGACCCCGAGATGTATCCCCTAAAATCTCAAGGATTTTCGACACCGGGCCTCGAATCCTCCAAAATTTCTCAAAAAGCGTGGATATTAGCCTTAAACTTTTGAATTTTTTCACTTTTTTTCGCCCGTAAATAAAAATTGATGAAATGTTTACCATGGTCCCTTACAAGTGTCGTCTATTGTAACGATTTGACATAAAGTAAAGAGAAAAAATGCCCAATCGATGAAAATAATATGAAACGAAGGTAGTATGTAAAACCCCACATCCTTGTGGTGAAATATAATACATTAAAACCCAAAAAAACAAAAGGGAAAAAAAAATTCCTTGACTTGTTATCCGAAGGAGGCATGCATCCAAAAAGGGTCGTTCGAAAAGGAATTAACAAATTATTCTGGAAGTTGATGCTATGAGGAGGATATAAAAATAAAAGAAAATATAGGAGTTGTATGTTAAACACCTCCATCGATTCTTCAGTTAACACCCGAAAAATAAAATATACTTTACGAATTTACCCTTACATATAAATAAAAATTTATCATCACAAACATAATTTCTAAATCCACCCTCTTCTCTCCCTAAACCACCACAATCACCTCCTTTTACCAATTACCACCCACCACCACCAACCTCTTTTTACCACCACTACTACTAGTTAGATCTACCTAATTTTCGAGCGGAAATGCCAAGGAAGGACAATGCAAGGGGAAGGCCGTCGTCGATGGAGTCGCGGAGACAAGGTTTTTAAAAATTTTTGGGTACGGGCTGATCGAAATGCCCTTTTTCCAAAAATCCTAGGTTGATGAAATGCCTAAAATTTTGAACCACCGCCTAGGTTTTCAAACTTTCTTGGCGTTTGGGTGTATTATATCTTGAATCGTTCTTATACTCACTCCGTCCCCTTTTGATAATCCCTTAGGGGGTGTTTGGAAAGTGGGATTATGAGGTGGGAATAGAATTATTTAATCCCAAGCTCCATAATCCCATGTTTGTTTGATGGGAATTAGTTTAGGGAGTGGGAATAAGCTTGGGAATATTTACTCAACTGCTATTTGTCGCTCCCATTTTACCAGGTAACGCTCCCTTTTTTTCTTGAAATTACCACTATGCCCTTTATGCAATATGGGTTATAAAAATGAACTTGTTCCCCATTTGGACACCATACATGAAACGGTACCCTTACTTCACGACATTGTTGTCCCAAGCTTCCCAAAATCGGTCCCCACGACCTTGCAACCAAATCGGTCCCCACGACCACCTAAAATTTCTATTTTCAAAAATCGTTAAATTTTCCGACGGGTCTTGGGTCATGGACGGCGAGTGGAACATACGTACGCCGGAGAATGCGTCGGATCATTCTGTAAGTATTTTTTTTTTTTTTATTTTCGGTAAGTAGGACATCCGCCTAAAATTTCCGGATGTCCTAGGTACATCCGCCTAAAATTTCCGGATGTACCATGGAACATCCGGAAATTTCAAGCGGAAGTTGGGATCCGCCTAAAAAATCCGGATGTTCCATGGTACATCCGGAAATTTCAGGCGGATGTACCTAGGCACATCCGGAAATTTTAGGCGGATGTACCTAGGCACATCCGGAAATTTTAGGCGGATGTACCTAGGGACATCCGGAAATTTTAGGCGGATGTCCCAAATTTTTTTTTTTTTTTTTTTTTTTTTTTTTTTTTTTTTTTTAAATTGTTAAGTACGTTTATCAACATATGTCTTGTGATTATTGTTGTGATTTAGTATTTGATAATTAATGTAATTTTTTTGTATTAATGTGGGTCGGGAATGAAAAAACTGTATTTATATATCAAGGGTAAGATTGGAATTTCAAGAAAAAAAGGGAGCGTTACCCGGTAAAATGGGAGCGACAAATAACAAAACCCAATATTTACCCTCTATTCCCACCATTTTATTACCTAGGGGGGGTAGGTAATAAAATGGAGGGAGTTCTCTAGCTATGTAAAAGACATAATTGCCCTCAACTTAATAATCCATATCAAATTTGAGTTTTTGAGATTTAAGACAATAAGGATAAAATTGTAATTTCGTCCTTTAATCCTAATTTTATTCCAAGTTATATGCCAAACAAGAGATTGGGAATATTTGACAAACTCCCACTTACCAATTCCCATTCCCACTTCCACTTTATATTTCCCAAATTCCCATTCTCACTTGCCAAACGCCCCGTTATGGACAAATTTTAGTCTCATCACCCCATTTGCTTTTTTCAACAACCATTAATATTAATTTTTTACCAAAATTCCCTCCAATTTGCAACAATATTTGTGCAAATTTAACTTTCCCATGTAAATTTTGTTTCCCCATATACTTTTATTATTTTCTGAAAAATTTGTCTAGGACAACCTTTTAAAAAACAGTTTTTGTCTAGGACAACCTTTTAAATTTTTTTTGGCAAAGACAGACCCTATTATAATTTTTTTTGTTAACGACGACCAACCTCCACTTTCAGGCGTTGACCCACCAGAATCCGGCGTTAACACCCCTTCACCACTGTTTGTACTCCACTCGAACCACCACCCCCACCAGGCCACCACCACCACCACAACTATAAACTCCACCACCACCTTGAACCCACCATTAGCGAAATCCGCAACCCCACCACCACCGAAACCACACCACCAGTTTAATTTTGATCCAAAACCCCACCACCAAGCACCGGCAAATCCCGAAACCCCACCCTACAATCACCCTCCTCGCAGCAAATAAAAGCCACCCCACGGCAGGAATTCAACCTACCGGCCTCACTCACCCTCCCCCGTAGACCGCATCAAATCGAAATCCACCACAAAAATACCAACCCTAGCTTTAGATTTGATCGAAATCCGTTGTTTTTTCTAAGATTGCACACCCAATTCTGTCTCTTTCGTGTCAATCAGAGATCCTTAATTGAGACAAAGAATAATGCGGCTGGTGGTGATGGTGGTGGTGGCGGCGGTAAAGAAGATGAAGAAGATTGGTGGTTGTAATGGTGCGATGTCGAAGGTGTTTATGGTGGCCTTGGTGTTGGTGGTCTGATATTGAAGGTGTTCATGGTGTTGGTGGTCTGGTGCGGTGGTTCTTATGGTGTTTAGTGATGATGGTGGTGGCTAATGATGATGGTGGTACGATGGTGGGGTGCAATTAGGAGAAATAAGGGTCACGTGCAAGTCACGTGAGGGTCAACGCCGGATTCCTGTGGGTCAACGCCTGAAAGTGGGGGTTGGTTGTTGTTAACAAAAAAAAATATAACAGGGTCTGCCTTTGCCAAAAAAAATTTAAAAGGTTGCCCTAGACAAAAACTGTCTTTTAAAAGGTTGTCCTGGACAAATTTTCCTTATTTTCTCTCTCTACTTTTTTGCATATCCAATGTCAATTTACGTCTTTAATGTATTTTAACTATTCTTATTTGTGTTTATTAATCCCGTGAAAAATGCCCATAAGGAATATCAAAAGGGGACGGAGGGAGTACTAAGTTTGAGCTCAAATTTAAACAAGTGAAGCTCTATTTTTAAAGTATCACATTGACGTATGTATTGGCTAGGTTTAAGGTGTTGAGCTATTATGTACAGCCTAAACAAAACAAATTGCATGAAAGTTCATAAAAGTGAACTAAATTGCTGTATCCCCTATATTTTGTTGTTTTCTTTGATTTGACAATTATTTCAAATCAATTATTTCTAATTAAAAAAAATACAAAAACTTATAAATTCTAATTGTATCATTTTCTTTCCAAGGAAACATACAAAATTACTAATAGCAAATACATTTCGATATCATCAAAAAAAATAAATCATAAAGATACAAAAATCAATTAAGGAATTTAAATGTCCCTAGTTAGCTTCCTTAAGGACCCTAATTACTTCATGCTTAAAATATTTACTAATCTACGTGAGCTTGGTGTATTATCTTATTTATTTAATACTCATTTCATGAAATTCTTCCTACTTTCGAGTTTCCATGTAGAGTTTTAAGAGTTGACTAGTTGGCGGATGTTAATTGGTGAAACTTCATTAATATCCCCATCAATCAGACGATTGGCAAACAGCACATTAGCAGCATCAGAAGGATGATATGGATCCCAAAACACATACTTTGACCTATCACTGCAATACTTAGATGTCGGACCACATGGAATTAAACCTCCAAAACGCCCACCCGCATAGCAACATGCTGAATTCGCATTGTCAAAGCCTGCCACCATACATAAGTCACAAATTTTAGGTATACCCGAGTGCATTTTAAAAACCATACATATATACTCGCAACAAGTGAGACAATAATCAAAAATTAAAATAATTTAGGATTTTTCTACATTATAACCCTCCAATTTTCCGTTTTCTACGATGTGCCTTCCCTTTTAGAGAAATCTACACTGTAACCTTAAAATACATTTAGTTTCTATACGGTAACCTTGCCGTTAACAAATTCCGTTAGTGGGGCCTACTTACCATTTTATAATATTTTTTTATCAATTTGCGTGTTGAAAATGGTTCTGTTGAAGGTCTTGGGGATATTTTGGGTCTAAAGGAACCAAATTGAGCTCAAATTTAGCAAAATAATAACACAAATGCCTCATTTTGCATATTAAAAAATGTCTCGATTTACGTGTTTACGAATTTAATATGCAAAACAAGACATTTGTGTCATTTTTTGTGTGAAATCTGAGCTCAATTTGGACTCTTTAGGACCAAAACACCCCCAAAATCTTTAACAAAACCATTTCTAACACGCAAATCGATAAAAAAATAATATAACTAACGGAATTTGTTAACGGCAAGATAACGACAAGGTTACCGTATAGATACTAAATGTATTTTAAGGTTACAGTGTAGATTTCTCAAAAAGAGGGGGCACATCGTAGAAAACGGAAAGTTGAAGGGTTATAATGTAGAAAAATCCAATAATTTATGATATCATTTAACTTAGAAATTAAAGCTTACCATAACTTTGGTAGTTAGCGAGGACATGACTAACAATGTTGTAAGCATCCCCATAAACGAACTTGGATCCCTCGAGGTTGTTGCTTAGTTCTGTAATTAGGCTCTTCAATTGGAGATTAAATGATTGAGCTAATTGATTAGGGAGTGCAACACAATCATCTCCAGCTGATGGGTTCGTATCCCTCTCGTAAGGTATGCAACCAATTGGTCCAACATTTACTACTACTATCTTTCTTGCTCCCATATTGTAAAGTCTCTGTTCAAAACCACACGAACCAAAATCAGCTTATTTATTTAAGTTATTTGTCTAGGAACAATGTACTAGTCCATCACTCGGAATTCACTGCCATAAATTAAATAACGTATGTGAAGTAGTAACGTGACAATTAAATGTAGAGTTTTATTAGACACATAAAACATAATGTAAATTAAACATTTTTACATAATTACATTTACCCTACTTTGGAGTGTGGTGATTTAGTAATAAAGATTGTATGTCTTTTAACGACAAACCACTGTATTATCATTGAAGAGGGATATGATTAGTTGACTAAACATTAATTAAAATATAGATTAACAAGAGCATGCCATACATTTTGTTGATGTTTAACTTTGACAATACCTATTATTTCTTAAGATAGTCATTTTTAATTTTTGTGGATGTTTAACTTTGTCAATAATAGTCACATATCTTACCGTAAGTTGTATTCTGTATTTTGATATCATAGCACCAACAAAAGCATCAGGAGACACCAACTCCTGCTCTAGTTTAGAAACTAGTGGAGTTAAGTAATTGTTGATGAAGTCATTGGAACCCATTGTTACTGAAAACAAGGCTTTATTTATAAGCTCATTTGCTGCTTCTTCTCCTATACTGTAGATAATATCTTGCTTTGTGTTTGCAAAGTTGTCTAATTGCGCGTCAAAATTCAATCTCCCAACCTGAAACATATCACATTAGGAGAAATACAAGTTTATCATCTTAATAAACAAATTTAAAATCTAGCAATAATACACATAGCCATTATATATATTAATTACAATGTAGAATAGAATTAAAAAGTTGTCGCATTTTTTAAAATAATATGGTTTTAACGATTATGAGATCGTTAATTTCATATGAGATTGAGTAAAAAAAAAAAAAAAAAAAAAAAAGAGGTCTTACAAAAATGGCTCCGGTATGGTTGAGAATGCCACCACCACCAGAAGCATAATTAACTCCTTGCATAATCACACTCCCTTTTGTGCTTGGAGCCAAGTATGGTGGGTTAAATCCTCCTGCTAATCCTAGCTGCTGGCCTAAATTCACATAATAATAACAAATAAATAAATAGATTCGACTCAGATAAGCACATTGTTATGTGTGAATAATCTAGAAAGAAATTTCATAACTATAAACTTAATAACACTTTAAATACAAGGTAACTAGTGGGAACAAGCAAGAAAATATGTAACGCTTTTACTCACACACATGCGCCCATATTATACTATGGACAATAATAAAGTAACATAAGTAGAGAACATGACAATGGTATATGCAGATGATATTTCGTCGTTAACAATACGAGGAATTATTACGTATATTTAAAAGATACAAATTTAGCATATGATATGTTTTTTTCCTTTTAAGTCAATGATATGGTATACGTTTATAGTAGGAAGGCCTTAAATTCCTGCACAATCTTCCTAAAAACACGTGAAGATTAGGACAAATGAAAGCCAAGTGGTTTTGGTCATAACTTCTCTAGGAAAAAAAAAGCCAACTCTCAAAAAACAGAGAAAAACAGAGGAAAAACTACATTTTGTAGTATGTAGAACTTGCCTATGATATCAACAATGGTACGTCCATTGGTGTACCTTCCCGTCGGCCTTCCGAAATCGATACCATTAGGCACGTAATTCGCCTTCGATAACGATATTATGTAATTGTTATTTCCTGCATCTACTAGTGAATCTCCGAACACAAAACTTGATATTGCTCCCTCTACTCCATTTCGACTAAACATACTTAAAGAAACGATCATTAATAAAATAAGGCCTTGTTGTTTATTTGAATGAATGCCCATTTTTACTATACAACAAGATTGAAGGAAAACTAAGTTTGGTTTTGAGTATTTTTTTCACAATTGAATGATGATAAGTTAATAATGTTAAGACATTTATATAGGAGAAAAAAAAAGTTAAGTGATTTTTTTTTAAAGAAAGTAATAAAGGCATTGAATGCTACCCTGCAAAATCTAACTCCCAACCCCGTGAAAGTCATCCCAACAAATGCAATTGGGCATTAACAGAAGATACAATTTGATGTAAAATTTAATATAAAAGGTTGGCATACATATAATATATACATACATGAATTTTTATATAAATATTGTATGATTTACTAGAACATACGGAGTACTTGCTAGCTAAGTAGCTAACAGAATATACATGAACTTACTAAAGATATTAATAAATTGATTTTGGTTTAAATATTTTTTTAATGTACCGACCAACTAACATAGTTACTGATGATCCTCAACTGGCTAATTCTGACGCTCATCTTGCGCAGGAGATTGGGTTTTCTTCTTTGATTTTATGTCAAGACTTAGCATAGGTAACAGTCTAACTGTCTAAGAGATAAAGACATAGCTTGATCCGTATTTGACCTGAATAATTTAATTTATCCCGATAGTTCAATTTCTAGCAATTGTCGCATTGTTCCAACCAGTTCCTCAACCATTAATCTATATACTCTCTAGTTCACTGAGTTTACTTCATCTTTTACCCTAGTTTACCCTACTTTCAATCATTTTTACATCTATAGGTATAAATGGTCCAATACATTTGTGAACAAGCATGGTGAAAGCTTAAGTAGCCATTTAAGTACACAATTTGAAAGTCTTGGTGTTCTAACTTTTTTGAGCTTATGAACAACTTCATTTATGTGATCATGTACGATCCATTTATTATATGTACAGCTCAATTTATTTTATTTTGCATGAATTGAAAGTTCATAAAAGTAAACTAAATAGTTGTAGAGTATACTACACTACTACTACTTTCTACTGCACTGTCTATAGTGTATAATATACAGTAGTGTATACTAGTAGAATTATTGGATTGACAATAAATTTCATGAATATCTCCAGTTGTAGGATTTAAGTCGGAGTGAAGAGACAGATAAATTTCTTAAATTGGACCTACCAAACAATTTTTTACTTTTCCAATTATATATGTATATTTCTATTTTAATTTAGCTGTTGTGTTTGCCCATGCATTATGCCTTTATTATTATTATTTTAGGTTATTGGTCACATGAGATTTCCCTTCTTTGCCTTCACAAATCACATAGAGTCCATATTACCTTGATTAAAAGTATTATTGTTGAGCCAAATCTTTTAGGAAGGATTTTGGTCTCATAATAATTGGATTGGAAATAGATATTGTAAATAATGTAAAGAAACCCATTTTATACGACAAACAAGCTAAGCGAATGTACGTCAAGAAACGATAGTATGGATTGGATTGGATTGGATTGGATTTGAGTCTTATACTCTTATTTTAGTGAAAGAGTCTTAGCATATCGGATTTGATTTGAATCTTATAATCTTATCTTAGGATATCGGTATCTAATGTTGTTTATTTCATGTTTTTTTTACAATTCAATATCAGCAATATAATGAGTAAATTTTTATATTCATTCCTTCATATCTATAAACTCTATCTCATTTTTCTCTTAACAAAAAACATATGATAAAAAAAGCGTGTTATTTCTTTTAACAATTTTTCTATTAACCGCATGTGCGTCTTTACACATAGGCTGAAAAACTAGTTCAATTCATTTGAATGTCAGATCAATTTTTAGTTGGAATTAAAATCGGCTCATATATTTTTGTAATTTTGTGTCCAATTAATCGCGTATTGAATAATCCAATAAGATCAGTTTTAAACTGTTCTAGTCATTATTTGAAATTTTACCCAACAATTTCCAAATCCTCCATACCCCAACGCTAGTCCCTGCAGGAACACATTACATATCTTATTTGTTGAATCAAATGCATTTAAATTGTTGGGGGTTGAGATTTGCCACATTTCCTCTTTTTTCTTTTTTTTTTTTTAAAAAAAACAATTAAAAAAAATCACATTTATTCATTCTAATTAATTTATTTGGCATTTGATCAGCGCATATCGTGCTGCAAAGTTTCTTTTTATTTTATATTTTTTATATTTTGACAGAACATATAAAGTTAAATTATATGAGAGAATTATTAAGGTTATCATATTGGTCAATTTTTACAGCTCTACGTACTGCAATATTCTTTACAAAACAACACACTATAGAAATTAATGCAATATTGAGAAGAATGCTGGACACATTTTCTGCCATGTAAAATCATTTAGATTATTCATTTTAAAAAGTGGAGTACAGGATAAAATAAGTGCATTATGATTTTATTTATCTTTGGAGGTTAAATACTGTAGAGCAGTAGTACTTACTCAACAACCAGCAACTACTTTGGTACAACAATTACTTTGGTAAGAAATTCATAATAATGTAACAATTATGTTTATGACCCTACTCTATGCTATAACCGTTTAAAGGTTAAATGTACGAGTAATTATCTGTAAATATGTTGTTATGGCGGCTTTGGTAAGTGCGAATAACTATTGATTCGTACACTGCCACAAATAAATACAAGCCGACATCTAACCTTAGCCTCTTAGGGTTTTTTTTAACACCTCTAATACTTTGACCAACTAAGCTATATAGTAGCGTATATTCACATTGTCAAGTGAATTGATTAAGTGTAACTCCGTCACTCATAGAACCGCGCGTCTAAGCACATTGATACTACATTAATGATCAAGTTAGAAAGTTTATCAAAAATTATAGGCTAAGCTAACTGCTATTGATTCTTGGCAATGTCAACTTCATCAAGGTTAGATTGGTATTTCCTGTCAATATATATAAGCTTGCAAAATTTCCATAGTATTTACAACACCCTTTTGAGACTAATTACAGAGTTTTATAAGCTCTACCAATAGCGAGCTTAAGCTATATGATCCCCAGAATAACATAAACAAAACAGAATAAACATATTCAGCATCACCCGAAGTTGAATGATTGATGCTATATCCTTCCACAAAATTAATAACTCGATTTGGCAGTATGTTAATCTGGGTTTCAAGTGATGAATGATTAGCATTGCGGTTTCTCTTTGAGATCTGCAATAGGAACATAAACCACCTTTTCTTTAGTCAAGCTTAGGTCGTCTGGTTCATTGTTTGTGACCTTCTGAATTGTCGATAAAGTTTGTTTCAACTTCTGAATCTTTGCTTCAATCCAGCATACATGCTCCATCAGCTTTTCCGCGCTTTGTCTTTGAAGTGGCTCGGTTTTACGTTTAACTCTTTTATTCTGACCACTTTTAGCCTTCAAGTATAAAAGGTGCTTCTTCAAGCTCATGTCATCACTTAGCTCCGTATTAGCCTGTTCCATCACCAAACGAAAGGCTCTATAACTTATATCTAATGACAAGTTTGACAACTAACTATACTGGCTGCTACAGCTCAAATATATCAAGATCATATGATTATTAGCAAAACATTGTCAGTTAAAACTCCCAGCCTTCTATTTCCCAGAAACTGCACAATGGTAACATCGAAAACAAGAAAAACCCAACAATCATTTCAGGATCTTAAACAGGCTAGTCTTCCTCAGATAATTTTGGTGTTCTATAAATGCAATACAGACTCTTCAGAAAAACAGCACAATGTTCTAGTTCTACAACTGTATGAGTAGACGTGTAGTGCCGTCTATCATCAAGTATGTAGTTTCATGACCTTGTTCAGCAAAAAGATAGGAAAAACTTGATGCTAATAGACTGAAGTAGAAGTCAATGTATAAGACAAGCATCGACAAAACTAGCTAGCTTGTTTCCAATACCTATACGGCTATACATTACAGCACACAATATTGATAGGACCATATAGTCCATTATAAAAAAAAAAAAAAAAAAAAAAAAAAAAAAAAAAAACTATGAATACACCAGTATGTCAGAATTAAAACATGAACGATGATGTCTAGTTTTTAAAAAGTTGCAAAGGCATTTCAATCCATGAAATCCCAAGTGCAAGACGAGGTTGCCACTTCTAGCATGCTACTGGTTTGTAAAAAACAAAGAGAAAAAATGCAATAGGTTAAAACATTACCTTGGTACAACCAAGCGAAGCTTTCATCAATTTCTGCTTCTTTGAAGGGCTAAGCAAAGATGTTAGATTAGCTTTCCAGCTGACTTTCTTCAATCGTTTCTTCGTATGGATTAAAATGGGTGGGGAGGAACAATTAGAAACAACCTCAGTTGTTTTACCAATTTCTGTATCAGATTTCTTGGGAGAGTGGACCAAAGCTCTTTCTCTCTGCCGAACAAACAAAATTTAGGTTAATTAGTTTATGTGATACAAACAAATAATAGTGACTAGAGGTATAGGCTACTTCATCAAAATGAATAATGTAACGGTAAAATAAGAAAGGAAGTTTAATCATGAACCCTCCCCTTCCCCTCCAAAAAACATCTTGAGGTGGTATTGCTGCCAATATCATTAGTTCATTACTAAAAGATACACTCAGAAAAGACTAAACCTAAATGATCCAAGAGAAACAGAGCAAGAGCAGAAGCCTACAACAAGATAGATTTAAGAGAATATTTACCACCTTTTTATTCTTTAGAGCCATGTAGCGTGCATTTTTGAACCACTTGTTCACCTGTACATAGCCCAATCAGATCAGCAATTATAAATTCACCAAAAAATGCCAATGGTTTCAATTAGCAGGGATGTAAGGAGTAAGGAGAAAGAAAATCTGAGCCTAAATATATGTTACTCCCTCATTTACATAGACCACATTTATCTTTGGGGGCAAAAAAAATAAAAAAAAATTAAGAAACTCCACAACCTTAAACACTAAGTGATCCAGTAGATGTACACGTGATAATATAGGAACATTGATGCTAAATTTAACATGAAATATATTATCCTTAGAGCAGTGCTTCATACAATTCCAGTAAATATAGTAATGTACGTTTATGGTTAAAATTGACAAGATTGGCACAAAGAATGTAGCTTGTGTTTAGGAGATGATATCTTACCTTTTAATTGGATGGATAAATGAGAAGGTAAGTAGCTAGGTGGATGGAGTAATTGTTAACATTTGAAAATACAATGCAACTTAAAGAGTAAAGACTCGATTCTTTTCCTCATCGAGGGTAATAGTTCTTTTTACCTTTGCATACTCAAGACCCACTAACTCTGATAAATTTTTCTTAAAATCTCTGGACGGAAGCTCATTCTCAGAAAATGCCTGACGAAGTTTCTGAAACATCAAACAGAATCAGCACACTGACGCAAATCAAGGACACCAGGTTTCTTGTATGTGCCTCCATGATATTTATATTGTCTCCAGGATAATGCCAGAGGGAAGGGAGAAGATGAAGGAACCAATACCTGCACAGCGTCACTAGGAATCCTTGAGAGAGGCTTTTTAGCTTTTGCAAATGGAAGGTGATTGTTACCCACTTCCAGATTTTGCAGATCTGAATGTTTAGCTTCACTTTCACACAAAGTCATAAGGGTACTAGCAACATCACTCTCCTTTTCCCTCCGCCTTCTTTTAGAAGGGCCCCAATCTTCATCTTCGCTTACCATATCACCTGTAGTAGTATCCTTCCCAAACATTTCCTGCAAGCAGGAGAAAGGTTATGGTCGATAGCTGAATCACTTGTTCATTTTGTTAACCCCAAAAGGGGTTAAAAAATGGTGACGCAATCTTGCACACATCATGACTTACATAAAGGATCATGACAGTGATGGATTAACCTTGATACAAAAAATAGAGCAATAACATATAAAACAGAGGATAATAATCCTTTATACAATGAAGAACAAAATCATAAATAGAAAAGGGCTGGGAGAATCAGGCAGAATATGGATCGACAAGGTCAATGATAACCATATTTATTTTTTTATTTTATTTTTTTTAATCGAATCTTTATGTACATGCAAACAGAAAAAATATCAGAAATTAATTTCATAAGGAGCTAAGGACAGCATTAATATCCATATATCATGAAGCAAATTCACATTTATTTTAGTTGGGAAACATTCAAATATAAACAAGCCTGAGACAATATAATCAACTACTTTGTAATAAGTTAATTAACTAACTTATATCCATTTTATAGTATTTATATTAATATCATTAACTATTAAACAAGTGATAAGTGTTTTAAAAAGTCCCATGGCCTACCTTGGCCCCTCAAAACTCATTAATGCTTGAGATTGCACAGCAACTTATCCTCCCTCTCCCAATATCTTGTTCTTCTAATTCCAAGATTGTCAGTTATTAATAAGAGGACGTTGTAATTAGAGTAAAAACATCACAATTGTCATATCCAAATTTTGCAATTAGCTTCTAGAGTGAGTTGTATTTTAGAAAGGCAGGGAGCTCAAAATCAAGATAAAATAACATATCCTAGGTAGATGTAGCCAAACTTCTTATTTCATCTTCATACAATTAGCAAACAGTGCTTTTAGATTTTAAACCTTAAACAATGGAATTTAGAACTACTTACGTCATAGAGCTTTATATAATCCACAGCACATCGCTTCCTGGGACCACTAGTACATTCATTTTCATTAGATACTGTAGCACATTTTTGATGCAACGAAGCAATATCGCTGAATACTCCATCTCTTCCGGAGAATCCAGATTCTGAGAGAACTTCACTCTCTAATGAACAACAAGAGCTGCTAGTACTGCTTTTCTCATGTGAATCACTATCCTCCATACCACACCAATTACTGGTATCATTTTCATCCCTGTCAGGATCATAATCATTATCATCAGACTCATCATCAGGCCACTCTTCTTCAGGGTGTAAATCTCTGGTCCCGACACCAGATAAATTTGCTTCTTCTTTAAAAATATCCTACATAAACCCCAATAGGAATTATGTCTCATATGTACTAACATGAGCCAAAGACCAACACGAAATCAAAGCCTTCTGCAATTACCAACCTGCCAAGTGCTATCAGCAGAGAATTGAGTTCCGAGATGCGCATTTGTTGCTTCTAATATTTCCATCTTAGAATCACAATATTTACAAAACCAGCCTTCGTCTTCAGGAGGAACTTCACAGGTGAAATAATAAAAAAAATCCATGGCATAAGTTCACAAAATAGCTAGTCAAATTCCAAGCAATGGACAAAGAGCTTACTATCTATTGTCGCCAAAGGGGGATCAATGCATTTTTGATGAAAAGCACAATTGCACGTGCCATCACATAATATTATATCATTATCCTCTGAAACATCCTGAGATTTGCACTTTTTGCAGAAAATCTACAAGAAATAATCCAAAAAAATTAATCTAAGATTTGGTCACAAGAGATAACCTGCTGAAGAAGAATATAGAAACACATCATCATGAAACCAAGAATAAATGGCATGAAGCTTTCATTCTCCACATCAATGAAGATCAGGAAACATATATATATATATATATATATATATATATATATATATATATATATATATATATATATATATCCTAGCAATGAAGATCAGAGAGTCAGAGATAGCACCCTAATGTCCATTGACAAATAAAAAATTCATGAATTGTAACATTGATTCAATGATAGTTGATGGCTTCTGTTTTTTAATTGTTTATAGGTCAACTCATCTAGAAACATAGTAATTGCCAACAAAGTAAGATAGACATGCATACTTACATGTTCATGATGGACAGAACCATCTGGGGAAATCAAAGAATCATCAATCTTCCCAACAGAGGCAAGTAAATCCAACTGGTGAATTGTATCCCGAATTCCAAGCTTACATTTCAGTATCTGATTCATGGCTCTCTGTAACTCCTTTTCTGGCTTAATCTTTTCTCGACTGTTAACAAACAGAATATGTTAATTATGCTATAGATTTTTAACATTATTAATATGATGAAAAGGAAAAGGACAGAGTGGTAGGGGTGAAGGACAGTTTTGTACTATTCAACTTGAACCAAAGATGGTGAATTAGTGATCACTCAACGTCTATCAAACGGAAATCAGTGTCCAAAAATATAAATGGTAAAATAAGCATCATAATTCAAGATCACTCAAAATATAGGAGGGAACTGACACCTCCAATTCATAAGCTAGATAAGCAATAATTTCAATTCCAGAAGAACCAAAATTTTTTTTTTTTTTTAAAAAAAAAAAAAAAACTTCAACACCCTCAGTGACACATAAACATTATTTATCATGAGCAATCTGAAGTGGCAGAAATCAGGAAGATTAAGGCTAAGTGACCCAACTTGTCACCCATTATCTGCAACATCTATAAGTTAAGAAAGGGATCTGGGGAGCTTTAAATTACAGTGTCCGCATCAACCATAAGGTTACTGAGGTAAAATTAGGTCTCTAAGATATGACTATGGATGTTTGCCTACATAATGATATCCTAAATCTTTTCCCATTTGCAAACTAAAAGTTTGCATTATTACAAACAACACCCTTATGGATTCACTTTGTATTATTTCATAGTTCATACCATCTTACTGTGATAATTTTTTTTTTTAGTATAGGTTATTCTAACAATATATAATACAAAAAAACATTGTGTAATGACAAAATAACATTCCAAATACAATACTAATACTTAAAAAAGGTCCCATATACCTCAAATCTAACAAGGAAATGTGTCGAGTGTGGAAGTACAAGGAACAAAAAATGGCCTAAAAAAAAGTAATAAAAATTATCACACAAATATGCATCTATTTCTTAAACAAAACTATGGAACATTTACCAGCCTCTCTATTCCAAATTGCCTTTTCTATGTACAAGAATTTGAGTATCCAACAGTGCAATTAGCAGATTTGAAAACTATGATGTAAAGACTCAATAAGCCATAAGGTATCAGCTCCAACTTAAGAATATGGTGATATATATATATATATATATATATATGAAAGAAACAGAGCTACACAGTGAACCTAATAGAAAATTTTAAAAGGAGATTCAATCAAACAGGCACAAAAATCAAATATCATCCAGAAACATCGAATGCTCCACCAATTACTTCTCAGATTTGAGAAGTACATCATTTAACTGAATAGGAGAAGACACTTCTAGACTATATCTTAGCAAGAGATAGCAAGTTTAAATTCTAGTATACCTAGAATAACTGAAAGGACCAACTCAAAGATGAGCTTTCTTGTTTGGCCACTAAGAAAAAAACTCACAGCAAAAAGCCCAACTTTCAATAAACCCTGAATGTAACTATGCTAAGACCTAATGTGTCGATCCTCTACTGTGACACCTATCCTAAGTGTTTACAAAAAGAGGAAGAAGAAAAGCCAGGAAGTTGAATTTGGTTTGTTAAACTCAAATAGACTACTATGTAAACTGACAGGCAATGACATGGAACACTAAACACACTACAAGTCTACAGCATACAGGAAACTAACTGTTTTAGCTGCTATTGATTGTTCATCATGCTCCAGACAGCAGGTTCAAGGGTGGTGATTCATGATGCTTTATGCCTCACCATAATTGATTATAAAGCAAAATACATGCACAGAAATTAATAGATCCTGATTTCTGCAAGATGGTATATGTTTCTTCAATCACAGAACTAAATGTTCAAAAGTAAGATGCTTCCGGTACCTCTGACCTTTCCAACCTTCTCCCACGTAAGCATCAATGAGACTTTGTTCTAGCTTCATTTTAACCAAAAGGTATCTAGCTCTTCTCTGCAGTTGTGCAGCTTCATCTACAGCAACCTTATCTTTCTTTCTCTTCTGTTTTCTCATTCTCTTCAAACTTACACTTTGTGAGCCCCCACTGTCATTTTTACCTTTAGAACTTGAGCATAAAGATCGATCACCCCGACTCTCTTCACAACTCTTCTTCTTAGAAGAATCAACTCGATGACCTTTGGAAACATCTGGTTTATGAATCAATCTCCTTCTGATGGATTCAGCCTTCCTTTTCTGATCTGATTGCTTCAGCAGCTGCTTGCCAGGGCTCACTACCAAAGAAGAGAATTCCAATTTTCTTTTCTTATTGAGCTTCTTAAGCACCCCATTTCGCATTTGCGCCAACGTTTTCATCTTCAGCTTAGATTTAACAGATTTAGGATACAAGTCTAATTCTAAAAGGCACAATTTTCCTCCACCTCCAAGCATAACATTCCCAACAACAAAGGAACTGCAAATGCAACAATATCGTCATGAATAAACAAGCCTAAGTAAATCAAATCTCCAAAGTAATCTATTCAGTTTGACCTCCATTAAATGCATCATAGCCAAATATCTCAGGAAATGACAAAATTGTTTTGGGCAAACAAAATTTAGTTTCCAGTTCTAGGCATTATATGCTGCTATCAGATAACTTGCTATAATGTAAAAACGCAAATTAGATCCTACACGCGAGAGCATGATGCGCATCCTATTGTGTAATCCAATTCTCAAAGGAACATACAGTGGCAAAGATTTGAAAAAGAATTAACCCAATTAACTTCCCTAAAAATCACAATATAACATTTAGCAGAAAGACTGATAGTATACCCATCTAACTAATAACCCAAACAATTAATCTAAAAATTTGCAAGATTATAAAAACTGGATTTTTCTTCAATTTCCTTAAAACCCAAATCAGAAATACTTTGTGCAATGCATAATAATCTCCATTTTCAAGATGGTGAAAGATCATATACATAATTTAATGCTCAAAATTCCAACCAATATAATATTATTATCAACGAATTCTTCAGAAAAATAGCATACCTGAAATCATGAGTAGAAATTTGGTTGGAACCTTACCAACCTTGAATTTTAATTCCTTTTTTCTGAAGCATGTCAAATTCTGCGACACAAAGAATGGAAAATGAGCTCTAAATTTTTAAAATTTAGAACCCTCAATATTTAAAAAAATATTTTATGAAACATAGTTTAATAAGTGTTTCTGTTAATCTTAATCTAAAAATGTACGCTGATAAATTTTCACTCAAATTCTCCTTTGTTGAAGCACTTCCCTTTACCCTTCCCCTCAACCGCAAGCATGAATCTTTGACTTTTAACAAATTTAAAATTGGGGTGATTTGGTTTTACTTTTAACATCCCAAACTCCACGACCCAAATAGAAACTTCTGGTAACCGGATACCGGATACTGGATTATGAATTTCGAACCAGAATGGTTAAGGTAAGTATAGGGAAACGCTGAATATTTACGGTTTTTAAGTCGTCTTATAAGAAGTTAAAAGTACTCGGTAAAATAAAATGTGAAATAAAAAAACGGAGTAAATTCATTGAATAACGATTAATGTGTAATTTGGTCACTCATTTTAAAATTAAAATCAGTTCATAAAATATACTCTGTATCAAATGTTTATTTGGTTAAATGAATGTAGAAAATACAAATTTATTGGAAATTTATACACATTTCCTATGAAAATGTTAATTATTGTTGGAAAAATTAGAAATAATAATCCCAACTTTCATCAATTTTCCTACAATAATCCCAACTTTGGATTATTCTAGAATAATCCGAACTTTGGGGTTCCTCTTTTTCTTCAATCTCAAACCGGTCAACAAAAGTCAATGACCTATTATATCAGGTCACTTGACACGTGTCGAGTTCTAATTGGTCCAAAAAATAAAAAATAAAAAAATCAATTTTTTTTTAGAAAAACCACCCAGCCTCGTCGGACCCCATGCAACCACCGCCCTTGTCGCCGCCAGCCCAGCCACCACCTCGTGGGACCCTCACGCAACCATCACCGTACCCTAGTCGCTGCTCCAGCCACTACCATCTAAACCACCATCCCCTTCCCTGAAACCTCCATGCAACCACCAACAAAACCCTCCCAATTCCACTGTCGCCGTCTTCCTCCCTCCTCAAATCCTCCACCTCAAAACCCGAATCCACCACCTTCGAAGCCCCAAATCACCAACGAAACCCCATCCACTGCTAAAAACCCCCAATCGTTCCTCCCACTACCCCGAAACCCTAAGAAGCTAGGGTTTTCGACGGTGGAGAGGAGTTTTAGGGGGTTTTCGGGAGTGGGAGGCGATTTGAGTGAAGGAGATCGGGGGAAAAGGAGAAACGGCGAGTGGGGAGAGGTTTCGTGGGTGGGGGAAGGAAGGGGGAGGTGTTTCGGCGGGTGGGGAGTGGTTGTCGGGGGGTGGGGGCGGTTTTTGGGCTGGGGTGGGGGTGGTTTGGGTGGGGGGCTGGTGGTTAAGAGGGAAGGGGGTAGGTTTAAGTTTAGTTTTTTTTTTAATTTTCAAATTTTTTTAATTTTTTTTAATTTTAGGCTATTCATGTGCTGACACGTGGCTAAAAAAAAAAAAAAAAAAAAAAAAAAAAAAAAAAAAAAAAAAACTTCTCAACAGGTAACCGCCATTAGGACTGAAGAAAAAGAAGACCCCCCAAAATTCGGATTATTTCAGAATAAGCCAAAGTTGGGATTATTATACCAAAATTGATGAAAGTTGGGATTATTATATCTAATTTTTCCATTATTGTTTGGATAGTTATAAAAAGTGAAAATTTCCGAAGAAAGTTCCACTTACCTAAGGGCTCAGGCCGCTTAGTTAAGTTCATTTTGTGAATTTGGAATTTACGCTATAAATAGGTCAACCAAACACCACAAGAATTTCGAGTTCTATTGTTTTAATACTCCGTAAGTCCATATTAGACAAACAACACTTAAGTATATCATGGGACCTACATTATTAATTTACCTTATTTGATTCTTGCGTTATGTTTTGTTTAGAGTTGTCAAAAGTTGACCTGACCCGAAATACCGACTCAAAGCCGATTATTAACCGATCCATCTGAACCCGAAAAAATGGTGACCCAAACCCGACCTAAAACCAACCCTAGAACCGAGTTGACCCGAGTATATGAGACTCGAACCCGAACATGAACTGGTCTGAAGATGACCCGACTCGAATGTAACCCGTAAATTATTAACCTGAACCGAACCCGACTTGAACTGAAATTGACCCAAACCCGTCTTAACCCGTTAAAACTCGAATATTATCCGACTTGTTACTAACCTGACCTGAATTGAACCCGACCTGAATTTAACCCAACCTATTACAAACCCGACCCAAAATCAACCCGACTTGTTATTGACCTGACCCAAATTCAACTCGAATTATTATTGAACCGACCCGAATTTTACCAGACCTATTACTAACACGACCCAAAAATTCAACCTGATATGTTACTAACCATGTTCGAAATCAACACGACTTGTTATTAACCCGACCTAAATTCAACCCAAATTGTTCCTGGCCCGATTTCAAATCACCCAACCCTAGAACCGAGTTGACCCGAGTATATGAGACTCGAACCCGAACATGAACTCATCTGAAGATGACCCGACTCGAATGTAACCCGTAAATTATTAACCTGAACCGAACCCGACTTGAACCGAAATTGACCCAAACCCGTCTTAACCCGTTAAAACCCGAATATTATCCGACTTGTTACTAACCTGACCTGAATTGAACCCGACCTGAATTTAACCCAACCTGTTACAAACCCGACCCAAAATCAACCCGACTTGTTATTGACCTGACCCAAATTCAACTCGAATTATGTAATCCCCCATATTTTAAAATATATTATAAATGAAATTATATATTATTTATAATATTTACTTGTATTTTTCCGGAATTTAATTTCAAAAGTTTCAAATTATTTTTGGGGTTGATAAACGATTTTATTACAAAGAACTTTTTATGAACCTTCCTTCTATAATTTATGTCCAACAAACAAACCAAACCCAGTTTACTTTCTTAATTGACCCATTAATTTAATGAGGCCCAATATCCCTACTCACCCTACTACCCTCTCTCCTATAAATACCCCATACATCCCCAAAAATTTCCCCACACAAAGGTTAGTCTTATTTTCTTTCTCCTTTGTTTTATTAATTTGTGTAATTATAATTATTGATTATGGGTTTTGATTTTATTGTTTGAAATTAATTTAATTAGTATCAAATTGTATTTTGATGATTAAACTTTATAATTTCAGATTTTATAAATGTTATAATTTTCAGATTTTGTAAATTTAATAACCTAGGGTTTTTAATCATTGAAAATCATGATTTTAGGGTTTTTATGAACAATCGATTTAGGGCTTTTATAGTAATGATGTTTTGAAATTTTGGTGATTATACTACTAATTAGTTTAACTTAATTCCAGATTATTTTGAACACGTAAATTCGTGTTTTAATGTTTAGATTTTGGTTCGTTAATATTAATCCCGTTTTAATCCCGATCAGGTTCTGAACTCATCCGATTTTGACAAAAAGGTAGTGTTTTCCATGTGGAAACAATGTTTTAAGAAAGACTCACTACCAAAAGGTAGTGAGTACCAGCCTCTCGTGGCCAAATTCAGCCTCTAAATATGATTTTCGGACAGTTTTTTATTTTTAACGAAGTTTTTTTTATGCTTAATGTTTATGATTAGTTTTGGGTTTTGATTTTATAGTATAAAGTTTATATTTTTAGTATCAAAATCATGTTTTTATGTTTTAAACTAATAATTTCAGATTATAATTTTGTTATAATTTTCAGATTTTATAATTTTAAAAATCTAGGGTTTCAATTTATTTAAATTGGGATTTTAGGGTTCTTATGACTAATTAAATTGGGGCTTTTGTTCCTATTGTATTTCTAATGCATAATTAACCATAAAAACATGTTTTTAATGAATTTTTAAGTAGTTTTAATCTAAATTATATTGCTGGAAATTTGGTTAAGTATTAATTTATTATTGTTGCTTGTTTTCTAGGAAGTGATTATTTCTTAGGAGACTTTTAAGTGATTAAAAGTGGCACAAAGGATTGTTTATACGAGGTACGTACATGTCTACTTCGTTGTAAGTAGTATCATGTTTAGGTACCAAAGAAAAGAACTTAGTTTCATGATTAGAGAACACTTGGATGAAAGTTGTTTGGTTATACATTTAATTAATTCATGTGCTTATGTTTATGAGACATGTTTTGGTGAATTGATTATGTTTGTATGGAATTATGGATGCAAACATGTTGAATTATATTGGATTAATTGTTTGTATGGAATGTTGATACAAACATAATTTTATTGGATTGGTTTGTTAACCACATTTGGATTATTAAAGGATTGGAATTGAATGGTTTAAGTGGAATAAATTTATTAATTATTCCACAAGGTTGTTATTTATTTTATTTATAAATCAAGCATGACTTGTTAGTATGTTGAGTAAAAGTGGATTAAGCCGAAATGGCTAGGTGGATTGACTATGTTCAACAATTTGGATAATTTGAAAGTTTAATGGAATTAAAGGTCAACTTGTGATGTGATCACCATTGTCCTAAATAAGATTAAAAGTGAATTGATGTATGATTGTTATGTATGGTCTTCTTGAATGAGTCGGCTATTAATTAAAATTGTAATCACGTAAAGTGAAACATGGATGAGCAATAAAACTCTGGAAAGCGTGCACTTCTAGAGTATTGACAATTATGGGTTGGGGTACACGGTGGTAGCCCGTGGCTTTTCGAGGCTTGTTTGATCAACATGTCCTCTTTTCTTTTGGTATTTACATTTTTATTTTATAATGAAAGTTAGATGGGATCCTAGACTAACTTTGTGAGAATGGAGTCGCGCCCATTCTTGCATCGCGCTAAACTTTTATTTTAAATGGTCATTTGGGACCAAAATGATTTGGTGGATTGGACAACCTCGTCTATTGCTTACTCCAACTAAATTTATTAAATTAAATATAAAGAGTCAAGTGTTTGGAATTGATTAGCAAGTACGTTGAGTCGATTGAATTGTTTAAGTGTGGAGTCTTGATTAATGAATTTATGTTGTATGTTTATTTACTTTAATTAGTTGAGCATGCTAGGCTTGGTACGTTGTAGCTTGTATGTACTCAGCTTTGCTGATTGCGTGCTTTTGTGTGTTTTCTTTTGGTCATGGCCTTCGCCTTTCAATGACCCTGTGATGATCCAATTATTACACTTGTATTATTGGGGAGCAGTATTGCACAGGTTAGCTTGATGATGTGAAGTTCGGGGATTTGAAATACGCATTGTCAAGGGATTGGTGTGATTGAGAGTATTCGTTCTTTGTGTTGAACTTATTTATGTTTTACTATTTTAATTATGTTTTGGGATTTTGGAATATTGGTTTGGTTTTAATAAGGGCCTTTATGGTTCCAATTTGTAAGCTTTGACTTATTGGTTTTCTAAATTATATTATTTTAATATTTAAGTTGGATTTCCGCTCAATACTTTGATAAAGCCTTAACGTTTTAACACGTGGCGGTAACATGCCAATGATTCTCCTCTATTTTTATTTAAAGTAAGTGGTTTGGAAAAGGGAGAATTATTGGGGTGTTACAAATTATTATTGACCCGACCCGAATTTTACCAGACCTATTACTAACCCGACCCAAAAATTCAACCCGATATGTTACTAACCATGTTCGAAATCAACACGACTTGTTATTAACCCGACCTAAATTCAACCCAAATTGTTCCTGACCCGATTTCAAAATCACCTTAAATGCAATTTAGACCACCTTATTATTGTTGATCAAAGCATTTTGTCTAGGGAGACCAAGTCGGTCCAGGCCAGCAAAAGGAAGGAGCACCATTCTCAAATTTAAGAGTTAAATATAGTTTATATTTGTTATATGGTAAAAGGATTGTATTATCTTCCTAAATTATAAACTATAGTTCCCTAGTATATTGTCATATATATTATAGTCAAAGGAAATAATTAGCTCGATAAAAATGATAATTATCTATTTATAGTTAGTTGAATCCGAATATTACCTAACTTGGAAATGACCCGGCCTGATTGTAACCTGCAAATTATTGACTTGAACATAACCCGACTTGACTCCGAGAAAATCCCGACTTGAAAATGACCCAACCTGATTATAACCCGCAAATTATTGACTTAAACCAAACCCGACTTGAACCCGAGAATGACCCGACTTGAAAATGACCCGAGCTGATTATAACCCGCAAATTATTGACTTGAACTGAACCCGAGAATTACCCTAACCCGTTTTAACGCGAGAAAACCCGAATTAAACCCGACCTATTGTTCACCCGACCCGAATGTAACCCGACCTGTTATTAACCTGACCTAAACCCGACCCAAACCCAATAAGAAGTATGACTCGACGTGACCCGACTCAAGCATGACCCAACCCAAACCCGACCCGAATAGGTTATGGAATTGACCCGAGTTGAACCAACCCACTCTTATCGACCCAAACCCAACCTGTTTACCAGAATTGACAACTCTACCCGAAACCTCCAAAATTTCTTAAAAAGCGTGGATATTAGCCTTCAATTTTGAAAATTTTTGACTTTTTTCACACGGAAAAAAATTACCGAAATGTTTACCATGGTCTCTAATACCCTCCAGGAGTCCAATTGGTTGGGTGGAACCATTAAATTTGCCTTTAAAACACCAATTTACCGGTTTACAACTTGCACTGATTTCATTAACTCAAGCTTACCACGAACATTTATGACAAAATATAATGATCATATATGGAATCAAACGGCAATATATGAGCCCGAGATGTATCCCCTAAAATCTCAATCCTTTTCAACACCGGGCCCCAAAACATTCGAAATTTCTCAAAAAGCGTGGATATTAGCCTTCAATTTTGGGATTTTTTGACTTTTTTTCGCCCGAAAATAAAAATTGCCGAAAAATTTACCATGGTTCCTAATACCCTCCGGGGGTCCAGTTGGGTGGGTGGAACTATCCAATTTGCCTTTAAACGACCTATTTACCGGTTTATAACTTGGACCGATTTCATTAACTCAAGCCTACCACAAACATTTAGGACAACAAATAATGATCACATATGGTTCCAAACAGAATTAAATTATCCCGAGATATATCCCCTAGGATTTCTAGACTTTTCGACACCGGACCCCGAATCCTCCAAAATTTCTCAAAAGGCGTGTATATTAGATTTAAATTTTGAAAATTTTGACTTTTTTCAGTCCTGAAATAAAAATTGCCGAAATTTTTACCATGATCCCCAAAATCATCCGAGAGTCTCAGGGAGTCCCATTTGGTGGGTGGAACCATCCATTTTGCCTTTAATCGACCAATTTACCGGTTTATAACTTGCACCGATTTCATTAACTCAAGCCTACCACGAACATTTATGACAACAAATAATGATCATATATGGTTCCAAACAGAATTATATGACTCCGAGATGTATTCCTTAAAATTTCAAGACTTTTCGACACTGAGGCTCGAAACCTCCAAAATTTCTTAAAAAGCGCTGATATTAGTCTTTAATTTTGGAATTTTTTGACTTTTTTCGCCCTGAAATAAAAGTTGATGAAATGTTTACCATGATCCCTAATACCCTCCGGGAGTCCAATTGGGTTGGTGGAACCATCCAATTTGCCTTTAAACGACCAATTAACCGGTTTACAACTTGTACCGTTTTTATTAATTCGAGCCTACCACGATCATTTATGACAACAAATAATGATCATATATGGTTCCAAATGGCATTATATAACCCCGAGATATATCCCATAGAATTTCAAGACTTTTCAACATTAGGCCCCGAAACTCTAAAATTTCTCAAAAAGCGTGGATATTAGCCTTTAATTTTTGAATTTTTTTACTTTTTTTCGCTCGAAAATAAAAATTGCCGAAATTTTTACCATGATCCCTAAAATCATCCGAGAGTCCCAGGGAGTCCCATTTGATGGGTGGAACCATCCATTTTGCCTTTAATCGACCTATTTACCGGTTTATAACTTGCACCAATTTCATTAACTCAAGTCTACCACGAACATTTAAGACAACAAATAATGATCATATATGGTTCCAAATGGCAATATATGACCCCAAGATGTATCCCATCGAATTTCAAGACTTTTCAACACCGAGCCTCGAAACTCTAAAATTTCTCAAAAAGCGTGGATATTAGCCTTTAATTTTTGAATTTTTTTTACTTATTTTCGCCCGAAAATAAAAATTGCCGAAATATTTACTATGGTCCCTAATACGCTCCGGGAGTCCAATTGGGTGTGTGGAACCATTCAATTTGCTTTTAAACGGCCAATTTACCGGTTTACAACTTGCACCGGCCTATTTGATTAACTTGCACCGAACCTGACTTGAACCGAAATTGACCCAAACCGTTTTAACCCGTCAAAACCCGAGTTTAACCCGACTTGTTACTAACCTGACCTGAATTCAACCTAACCCGAATTTAACCCAACCTGTTACAAACCCAACCCGAAATCAACCCGACTTGTTATTGACCTGACCCAAATTCAACCTGACTTGTTATTGACCCGACCCGAATTTTACCATGCCACTTACCCAACCAAAAAATTCAACCCGGCCCGATCTTGTACTAACCCGACTTGAAACTAACATAACTTGTTATTGTCCCGACCTAAATTCAACCCAAATTGTTCCTGACCCGATTTCAAATCACCTTAAATGCAATTTAGACCACTTTATTATTGTTAATCAAAGCATTTTTTCTTGGGAAACCAAGTTGGTCCAGGCCAGCAAAAGAAAGAAGCATCATCCTCAAATTTAAGAATTAAATATAGTATATATTTGTTGTATGGTCAAAGGAGATAATTATCTTCCTAAATTATAGATTATAGTTCCCTAGTATATTGTCATAGATATTATAGTCAAAGGAAATAATTATCTTGATAAAAATGATAATTATCTATTTATAGTTACTTGAACCTGAATATGACCTGACTTGGAAATGACCCGACCTGATAGTAACTTGCAAATTATTGACTTGAACATAACTCGACTTGAATCTGAGAATGACCCGACTTGGAAATGACCCAACCTGATTATAACGCGTAAATTATTGACTTGAATCGAACTCGATTTGAACCCGAGAATGACCTACCCGACTTGAAAATGACCTGACCTGATTATAATTCGCAAATTATTGACTTGAACCGAACCCAACTCAAACCCGAGAATGACCCGACTTGATTCTAACCCGCAAATTATTGACTTGAACCAAACCCGAGAATTACCCTAACCCGTTTTAACCTGTGAAAACTGGAATTAAACCCGACTTATTGTTCACCCGACCCAAATGTAACCCGACCTGTTATTAACCTGACCTAAACCTGACCCAAACCCGATAAGAAGTATGACTCGACGTGACTCGACTCAAGCATGAACCAACCTAAACTCGACCCGCATAGTGACAGGGTAAAGTCGTATCCCCTAATAAAAAATAATTACCTAAATCACTAACTAAGGTAGATAGGGAAGTAGGGTCGATCTCCACAGGGAAACAAGTCTTTTTACTCCTAATTAATTATTATAATCTAAATTATTTAAGTAACCAATATTTATAATTAAGCAAGAAACTAAACTACTAAGGTTGAGAATAGGAAGAAAACAATATATGAAAGGATCTAGGGCATAGGTTCACCAATAAATAACACTCCAGGGTAAAACATAGTAATCAATCATTGACATTGCATAAATAACATGATTAACAGGCTCTCGCAATTTATTAATCAACATAGATCTAACAGGCTCTCGCAATTTATTAATCAACATAGATCTAACAGACTCTCGCAATTTACTAGATCTAAGTTCTTATTGAAAATAGCCTTTAATATCAAATTAACATCTGCTCGATTCATCAATTTAATATTGCTATACTTTTACAAGCCGCAATTGTAAAACATTAAAACAATCCAATAAGAAATTATCATGCAATACCAATAATCAATAATAGTCAATCATCAATGCATCAATTAACCAGATTGTAAAGGGCTCTCGCTACGTATTACAATCACACAATTAATTCATCGGTATTAAATCTCATCTCTCGAATCTTGACTTAACCATTTATAAATTAACTTGCCTATTGAAACTAGACCTAAACATTAATTCTCATCTCTCGATTCTTGAATCAATATTTTCAAACTCATGCATAAAAGATAGGCCTAATCTAGTCACAGAGCATTAAATCAATCAATAGGAAATTAATCTAGCATTGATAATCAACAACAATAATTTACCCCTTCATATTATTTATTAGATCCTCATAAACCCTAGAAATTAAACTACTCACACATATTAAAAACTAAACTAATCAAGGTAATAAAATAAATCATGGTGAAAGGAATAAAATAAATAACTAAGATTAAGGGAAAAGAAATCGTTACCAAAATAATCTGGAATTAATGAAAGAATTAAGAACAAAGGTTTTTAGAGAGAGTTTTAGAGAGAGAGAGAGACACTAAGTAGAGAGAGAAAATCTAAGAAAGAAGGTAAGTCAAATTAATTCTCCTCAAAACGTACTTAAACAAAACTAAAACAACTTCCTAATTAGAAACTAATTACTCGACAAAAGAGCTCCTCCAGAAACACGCGCCCGATCGGGCTAGAGGCCGCCCGATCGGGCGCGCCTTTTTCTCGCACTGCTCTTCTCACAGCCGCGCCCGATCGTGCTAGCAGCTCACCCGATCGGGCGCGCCTTTGGCCACGCACCAGCACACTTGCGCGCCTTGCCCGATCGAGCTAAGCTGCCCGATCGGGCCCTTGCTTCACCTCGAGGCTCGGAGCTTCGGTTGGGCTTATTTCTTCGGCCCAATCCGGATATCCACTTAGGGTCTTGATCACTCGGTCCATATACCTCGGTATCCCGATTACCGAGCCCTTAATCATCGGCTCTCACCGATCCTGGGCTCCAAAAGTGGTCGTGTCTTTCCAGCTTCCGTAGTCGATCCAATAAAGCCCGGGAAAATGCTCCAAGAGTGCAATTTCCTGTAAAATACAACTAAAACTACGAAAACACTGGAACACACAAATTAGTAATAAAAGTGGCCCGAAAAAGCTAAAAACACTACTAATAACAACCAAGGGACGGGGGTAAAACACTATATAAAATGGACATATCACATAGGTTATGGAATTAATTTGAATTGACCCAACCAAGTTGACCCGACCCACTCTTACCCGACCCAAACCCGACATGTATACCCGATTTGGCAGCGCTAATTTTGTTCACTTATTTGAAGTTTTTTTCGTTGTAAGTTTTAAGAGTTAATAAAGGCTATCTTGAACGTTAATTTACACCTAATATGAACTCTAAAAGTGAAAATCAAATGAATAACATGCACCATAATTTATGTCAACAAACATAAGATTGAATCTAATTTACATAAATTTTGAATTATATACATCTTGCATTCGATCTAATAATCAATCTAATTTTAATTATTTATATCAATCTTACAAATTTACGTTTACATTTGAATTGTATACATCTTGCATCCGGTCTCAAGCCAAGGGCATAATTTTCAGCAACCGCACCTGTTGAATATCAATCAAGTTGATTTATCAAGTTTAAGATCTTGTTGCAGAAAACTAGCACAATAGTGGTCGACAAGTACATGTTATTTTCATAGATGTTTTCTTCTGCTTCATCTCTCACGTCCACTTTCTGGACTTCCACTAAATCAGAGTCCACCGTGATCTTTAAGTTTCTTATACAACCACCAAGGAAATCATCCGTTTCTTCCTCCATGAAAGTAACTTGGTAGAAAAACCAACAAACAGCTGTAAAAGAAAAGGCATATCAAACAGGAAACACTCCAGCAAAAGCAATGGATTGTTCAGTCTCTAGCTCAGTCATTTCCTGGTGCCTCAAATGCAAATGTTGTGAGATTTATACTCTCGTGAACAGGCTAAAGGAAGGAACTTTGTGTGAAATTACAGAAAGGTTGTTAAAAGTTCATTTCATACACGATCACTAAATTACAGTTCATCTTCCAAAAATCTCCGACTCCTCAAAACCAGGATGTAATTGTAATTTTAAAGTGACAACAGCATGAAAAATGAACCAATGGAATATATGTGCTAGACTCAATCGATTAAGAGGAATATTGTTTAATTTTCCTTGGTTAACTAACATTGGCTTTGTTCACATACATAAAAGAATGTACAGGTTAGTGCAATACACAAAATTGTTTGTTCTTCTCAGTTCCAGGATCCTTGACTGTGATTGGCTAACTTCATTGAACCCGAAAAATGTGACCAACTACTCAACTAGCACTTCAATCTGTGACAAAAGTTAAAAAAAATGCCTAGTCATTAAATGTAGCAGCGATAGAATTTTCAGTATCATAGTTATATATGAAGATTGGTTAAAGCAGTAAAAAGATAGAAAAAAAACACGGGGAATCACCTACAGCATTTCACAGATGTTGTGCTCTCCAATCAACTGCAAAGCTCTTATCATCTTCATCTTCGTCTTCATCTTCATCATCACTTGACGAGCTATCTTGTTTGGCCTTTGATCCTGGATCTTCAGACACCTTACCAGCTCTGGAAGATCTAGCAGCTAGAAGTTCCATTTTCTTTCTCTTTAGCTCCTCCACTCTGTTCCTGTAGGTCCTGAGAGAAGGGGAAGGGGTGGAGAAACAGTTATACATTTGTTTGAAATCGGACCTAAGTCTTGTAATTTTGTAAAATAGTTCAGCAATCCAGCTTACTTTTGCTCTACTATTTCTTCCTCCTCTATCTGCTCAGCTGCGTCAATCTGTAACAAAAATATAATGCAAACAAGGTATTGGTGTCAGGCCAGACTTCATCAAAATTATCTTAGGATTATTTCTCCTTGATGTCCCATGAGCCATGACTAGCTATAAGAACCCAATCAAACCAACACAAGAATGCATTCTCATTCAAAAATCATAACTAAACCCTGCCAAAAAATTTGGTAGGTTGTATTAAATTGCAGTCATGATATGTAAATGAAATGAAATTCTGCAAGGTAAATATCAAGCTAAAGTCACTGTAAAGTCGGAAACACAACTCCCTTAAGTATTTAATGAGCGCCGACGTATGATTTTACTTGAACTCACGAAAAAAAAAAAAAAGGTCATTCATATTGCCATCATTTATTACTCTTTACCCTTTACTAAACAAGCTGTGAAAGAAAAGGTACATTGTATCTAAAAGACTGAGTTAATGTCTCTTTATCCAAGGGAACAGGCAAGACCTCACCTCTTCTTCTTCAAAGCGGTTGTCCACCTCTGCCAAATCCTCTTGGATCAACTTTTCAAATTCCTTGTACTCATCTCTGACAAAGATCAACAAATATATCATCATCCAAAGCCATAATTAGTATAAGAAAAATGTGGCAACATTCTAAATACCTACAGAACAAATAAGATTAAATCCTAAATTCCTAATGCACATCAGAGGTTCTCAGATTCATTTTACACACATTGAGTTGATTCGCAAATCCCACAGCAATAGGAAAAGGAAATATATTATGAATGAATAGTATCAAAGAAATAAAGATTTAATTCAATCATATACGCACAACCCTTCAATCATATCCGCACAACCCCAAAATACTTGAAGCCTAGCAGTTATAATCAGACTCCAGTAAATAAAATCAAAATCACCCACAGAAAACTTCACAAGATCATGAATGGTCAGGTCACATGAACCTACCTTTATATACAGTATGCTATTGCAGACAACCTGCTTAGTGAGGCTTTTGAAGTATAGCACTAGAAAAGAAAAAGTTCTCAACACATTCCCCTCCCCAAAAAAAAAGGATGGATGTACTGAAGGTAATTTGAGACCAAAGGTACCAATAAAGCAGCTTAGGCAAAAAGAGGTCAGCCTTAGGTCCATGGTTTTTAGTTGGACCAGCAGCAAGTGCAAGTGTAAGTGTGTAACATCAGAAGTTATGGTGCAAGATTAGTATTTTAGTACAAAGAAAACATAGTTGAGCCAAGTCGATGAAAGCATGAATGCAAAGTGCAAAGCAAAAAAAATCTGAACAGTGAAGGTTTCAGCTTCAAGAATATGCCACTGTGTATTTGGCAGGGATTAACACTAAAAAAAATAGAGAGAACAAAGGACGTTGTTGCGCTTCCTCGCCAATGAGACAAAAGCACAAACCAGACGAGGAAAAGACATTGTTCCAATGTTAAAGTCGACCATAAGATTGCCTTCCTTACCCTAGATAATTCTTCCTAACACCTACGGGCATCAAAACAAAGGCAAATCTAAAGGACAATAAAAGCAATGTTTGACCTCAGGTTTATTGTTATCTGATGCTTAATTTTCATATCAGGACTCCTAAAATCAGGCCAATAAATTCGAATCTCAGAACAAAATACTAATCAATCATTAGCACATCAAAATTCCTTACTACTATAGCACATCTTTTCTGCACATAACTTTCATAGGATGATTATTAGGGATGGCAACGGGTCGGATTCGGAGCGGATTATGCTAAATCCGACTCCGATCCGACAGTGAGTCGGAGGCTAAATCCGACATCCGACTCCGACTCCGACATCCGACTCCGAGACTCCGAATCCGATCCGACTTAAAAATTCGACATCCGACTCCGACTCCGATCCGACCCGAATCCGAGTTTCTTTTATTTTTTGATTTTTAGGTTTTTTTAAAAAAAAAATACTAAATCAACAATTTCCAAATTCCACTAAAAAACAGTATTAATGAAAATTCAAAGTACAACAAAGAAAATATTACACAGTACATTGTCAGTACTTGTGAAATTGTCTACATTAGAACAATAATATCATAAAAATTCATAATAAATTACAAGTGCAATACAATTATACAAAACAACCAAGTTCATTCCTCCATGGCTCCATGCAACTCTTGAAGACTTCAATTCTTTAACATCAAGTTCACTGTGAAACTAACCAAGATAAAAAAAAAATGAATTAGTAACATAATTACATAATATATTATTTTTAATTAATTAACCAATCAAAAACATATAAAATTCACCTTTGTTCATTATTCCTCATCAACTTCCACATCTTCATCTTCATAAATTAAAGCTAATTCTAGCTCAATCTTTGTAGTATCTAAAAATCATATAAAAAGATACATTAGTATTATAAATTGACCAAAAAAAACTTTAATTAATGAAATACCTTTCAATAGTGAACGCCTCCAACTTTGAAGACACATCAAAGCTTC
Organism: Chenopodium album; assembly: GCF_948465745.1. NCBI lineage: Eukaryota > Viridiplantae > Streptophyta > Magnoliopsida > Caryophyllales > Amaranthaceae > Chenopodium > Chenopodium album. Next base: position 479,777 of record NC_137838.1, read on the forward strand.
AACGGTTTCCGGTAGAAGTCTACTACGATGGGGTCCAATGACCCTCCCACTTGTGCTAAATGAACTTTCGGAAGCAACGGTGAAAATGGGTATCGCAAGAATATCTCTAGCAATCTTAGCAAGGGTGGGAAACCTATGTGACTCCGCATTCCACCAAGCCAAAAGACTAAACTTACTCTCATCAACTACAAGCCTCTCCTCTAACAAGTAAGTTTCCACCTCACATTTTTTAGTCCTCTTAGGAGGTTGTTGCGAAACATGTCTTGCCCACAACCCCTCAACTTCATCAAATTCATCCATGGGCCTCTTACCATTCACATTGACAATGGAGGAAGTTACACTAAAAGGAGTGTCATCATAACTTGCATCCATCTCATAATCATGAACTAAATCAACCAACAATCTTTTCACCCTATCACATTCCATCTCAAAACAATCACCATACACAAGTCTATAATAAAAAGTCACAATATCCAATTTTCTTCTAGGATCCAAAACCGAAGCAACCGACAACATTACATTAATCACATTCCAATATTTATCAAACTTAACAATCATTTTTGAAGCCATAGATTCAATCACCTTATTCCCACAACAAACCCATTTTCTCAAAGCAAGTAAAATTTCACACACTTTTTCAAAGTACAAATTGGCCGTTGGATATTTTCTTCCCGAAAAAGCCTCCGTTGCCCTTTTAAATAGTGCTAACCTTTCACATATCTCACTAGCCATTTTCCAATCTTCTTTACTAGGTAGTTTAAATTTATTCCTTCCACTTTTGCTCACCTTTGAATCCAACCTAGTAAATGCATCTTTATACAAAAGGGCTATTTGCAACATATCATAACATGAATTCCATCTTGTCTTACAATCTAAAGTCAATTTCTTAGTGATAGGAATTCTACAATAATTACAAGCATCCTCAAACTTCTCATACCTTTTTGGTGTTGAAACACAAAAGGCAACAACACTACGAACTTTCTCAATTGCACCACTAATCATTTCCAACCCATCACCCACAATCAAGTTCAATATATGTGCACAATCAAGTTCAATATATGTGCACAACAACGCATATGCAAATACGAACCACCCATAATAAGCTTGCTAGAGTTAAGTTTTTCACGCAAAACATCTACTACGGCATCATTAGTTGTACAATTGTCAAGTGTAATGGTGGATACCTTTTCATCTATATTGAAACTCTTCAAACATTCTACCAATGCCTTGCTAATTGATTCCTTGTTGTGTGGGCATGGCACATACAAAAACCTATCAAACACAATCAAGTTACATACATATTAATTATATATTCAATTAAATGTAAGTTCAAACAAAAATATAAAACTATTAAATTACCTAATGATAAGTTCACGCAAAACCCAATCATCATCAATGTAATGTGCCGTCACCGCCATATACCCTTTCTTGAGTCATTTCTTCATCATTAACCTTTGTTGATTGTTTTGTAGTCACATTAGTAGGTTCTTTTACATAAGAGGATGGATCAACAAACCCCTCATCATCATCATATCCATTAGTAGGAGTAGATGAAACTTCTTCCATACCTAAATGCAAAATTAAATTGGGGATAAAAATCAATAATTTAACACACAACCAAAAATTTAACAAACAAAAGAATTGAAAATCCACAAGTAGAAGAACAAACAAAAAATATCCTTTTTAAAAATTGCATAGAGACAAACACTAAACTGAAGAGGATTAGAAAGAATAGGGAAAATAAAATGAAATCCAAAACAGGCTAGTCTAAAAGATTCTTCATCGCCATTCTGGCACGTCCAAAACATGCCCTTTTTAAGAAATTTAATTATTGGCCTTCTCTCATTTTTTAAAGATGGTTCCCAATTGTTCACCTCTCCCAGCTTGTCCATTTGCAGCTAGTTCACAAGCCAAAAGTTTATCCTTTGCCATGCTCAGCTTCAATTCAGATACCATCCATCTCATACCCCATACATCCCCCTCGGGCCTCAGCATTTGCAATAGCATTCAGAGCAATTAAGAGTGTATACTAGTACAGAATCCAAAATTCGAAATTCGAGCAGAAAAACAAACCAAAATTCAAGCAGAATACACAATCCGAAATTCGAGCAGAATACACAAGTAACACAACCAAAAATTCAAGCAGAATAAAAAAAAATCAAAAAAATCGAGCACAATACACAACCAAAAATCGAGCAGAATAAAAAAAGAATTCAAAAAAATTCGAGCATAATACACAACCAAAAATCGAGCAAAATAAATTAAAAATCAAAAAAAAATCAAGCAAACTATTCGGTGTAACTAAATATTCGAGCAAACAATACACATAATCGAGCAAATCATCAAGCAAACAACACATTTAATCGAGCAAATAATTCGGTTTCAGAATATAAAAAAAATTAAAAAAAATGAAAATATACTTGACTTGTTGACGGTGCTGCGTTGCATCGGTCTGCGGGAGCGCCGGAGCGGTGACGAGTAGGTGGTTGACGTGGAGACGCGCCGCCGTGAAGAGCTATGTGGAGTATTGGAGTGGGCTGTGGCTGGTTGCGTGAAAGACTGAAGTGAGAGTGAGAAATTGAGAATGTGGAGTAATGGAGTGGGTTGTGGCTGCGTGAAATTGTGAAAGAAAGTGTGAGGAGTGATCTAGGGTTTTTAGACAAAAGACCACTTAGACTACAAAATTAGAATTAGATATTTTAATTTGAAAAAAATACATAATTTGTTCATTTAAATCTAACTTTTACATAAAAAAGAATGTCTTATATTTTACACATTACAAATATTAATTGTGTAACAAGAACATAATTTTAAAATTGTGTAACTAAATTATTATGTCATTATATATCAAATTGGTCTAATATTCAAAAAAAAAAAAATTGGTCTAATAAAGTATGGAGTAATAGTCATTAGAGATTTAGAGGTAAGGTTTAAGAATAGATCTCATGAATCAAGGTAGTCCACATTGTTGAAAACTATCCTAATCAACTATTGATCGATCAACATTATACTTCGTTGATTGAGTGATCGACTTTATAGATATAAAATAGAATTAGTAACCGTGAATTAGTAAAAAGTTTATAATTTTGACCGATTAACAATGTTTGTGTTATTGTAATATACTGCGTAGTTAATTGTTTGGAATAAAGATCAATTAACATTATACTTCGCTGATTGAGTGATTGACTTTATAAATATAATAGTGAATTAATAGCTTTAACTATGTTTGTGTAACTGTGAATTAGTAAAAAGTTTAGAATTTAGACCGATTGAGTGTGCTATTGACTTACTATGAATTACTAAAAAAAGTTTAAACATCAAGACTAAACTATGAATCGATTAACATTATATTCCATTGATGGAGTGATTGACTTTATAGATATAAAGTACAATTAATAATTATAAATAGTTTGTGTTACTATGAATTAGTAAATGTTTAAAACTTTTGATCAAGATATTCAAGAATTAACTATTGAGTATTGATTGGTCTCTGTTGATTGAGCACATGATTGACTTTATAGATATAAAGCTGAATTAATAACTTTAAAGATATATCACATATATGTTTATGTTTATGTTTTTGTGAATTAGTGATTGACTTTATAGATATAAAGTTGAATTAATAACTTAAAGATATATCACATATATGTTTATGTTTATGTTTATGTTTTTGTGAATTAGTAAAAACTTAAAGTTTTAAATATTGATTTTTTTTATAAAAAAATTAAAATATAAGGGACACACCAGGAAGGCGGGAAATGACACGTGTCATTGTTGGTGTGTCTTTTAGTATATAATGCGACGCAACTAAATTGTGTTTATACTGTTTGACGGCTTGACGCAACTAAATTGTGTCATTGTTGGTGTGTCTTTTAGACTTTTAGTATACTATCGATTGATGATTGATGAATCATATAATGTGAGTATGTGACGCAACTAAATTGTGTTTATACTGTTGATTCGTAACAATAAAGAGGTATTACAATAAATTAATTATATCCCTTCAAAATATATATATATATATATATATATATATATATATATATATATATATATATATATATATATATATAAAAGTTAGAGTACACAATTACACAAATCCCAAAAAAAATTGTATATAAGTCGGAGTCGAAGTCGGATTACGGGTCGGATTATCTCGGAGTCGGAGTCGGAGTCGGACATCCGCCGGAGTCGGATTTTTTTCTCGGATTTTTTGTAGCATCCGACTCCGACCCTCCTCCGATTCAGATTCGGATTATTTTATCGGAGTCGAACTCGGATTAATTTTTTCTCGGACTCGGAGCGGATTTTTTGCCTCGGATCGGGGCGGAGTAGGGTCGGATCCGGATTGAATTGCCATCCCTAATGATTATACACGCATTTGGATGCCCTAGGCAAGATTGCAAGAGGTAACTCAAGAACTGTGCAGATTAGGGAAGTCAGATAGCATATCCACAGCTCTCCAAGAGCATAAATTTGTTCATGTTTTGACTCTTTGACCCTCAGATACTGGAACTGCCGTGCTGAAACACTAATTTAAGAAGTATTTCTGCAAATCGACGACGACGACAACAACAACAACAACAACAACAACAACAACAAAAAAAAAAAAAAAAAAAAAAAAAAAAAAAAAAAAAAAAAAAAAAAAAAACAACTTCACCAGTATGTGATTTTTCCAAAAGCTTAATTATCAAATTTTTAAGCTATACCGCCTATACAGCACAATCAAAGGTATAGAATAAGGATGATTACAGCAATGTATGACCCTGAACTACAAGATGAATGCAAATTGGAAAATTGAGAAACTCACTTGACATCTGGCTTCACAGGTTCAATACCACGTGCACGTAGATCAGCTTCTTTGTTATCAAAGAAACCTTGGGGCAACTCTCCAATCTGCTTAGTTTCAGAAGGAGCCGTTACATTTTCTGCAACCCTAACAGGCTGAGTTTCACGTTGACTAGATTTTGCAGGCTTAGATGGGATCGCACCCACACTAGTATCAATTTCCTGTACTCGAGCAGGTACTGCAAATAAAAAATTCCAGATATGTGGGTCAAATGGTGGGTACTGTGTAGTAATTCCTAAATGTTACTTCCTCAGTTTCTTATTAGTTGATAATTGAGTTATGCACTATTCACACATTCTACTTATGTCTTTTGTGATTTATGTGTAAGGGTAAACACATTCATCATGTGAGGTCTCGTTAGATTCATGCATTCATCTCAATAAATAATTTCAATATATTTTTAATAATTTTTACTTAATGAAATTGAAAGGCATTATAACTTAAGTTTTGCATTGGCAGTTTGGCACACATCTCTAAAGAAAAGTGTCATGTCAAAAGAAACAGAAGAAAGATTAACAAAACAAAAAGAGGACCCTCTTTAAAGAAAGTATGATTCTTCACTTGAAAGGTCCAATGGACATTGCATAGTTAAAACAAAGATATAATTGTCATGAATAATACGACCTTTGCTCGGTCTTCCAAAATAAAACGACCTTTTGATTATTCCCCAGTAAAATGACCTTTGACATGCATCTTCTATAAATAGGGCGTAATCGGTTAATTACCTGTTTAATAAGTTAAGTGTGTCACATGTCACTTTGTAAGTGGTAGGTTATTATTTATTTTTACAATTTTCATATTAGTTAAATAGATTTTAATCTATTTATTAAAAAAAAAAAAAAACCAAAATACCCCCAACGGCCCCAACCCTGTCAAGCCATCACTGGCTACCCAACCAGCCTAAAACCCCTTCACCGACCACCCCAACGCACCAACCTAGAACCCTTTCTCTGATCAGCCCACCCTATCCCTACTAGTCCGAAACCCAACCCCACCAGCAGCCGAATCCCGACCCTTACCCCACCCCTATCCCTACATGTTTGAAACCCAACCTCTTCACGATCCTCAAAACCCCCTCGGTTCAGCATAGGCGTACGTTGGGCGCTGGCAGTCTAGTGAGGGTTAGGTACCTCAGTTATGAAAATTTTAACCGAATTCAAAACTATTTAAAGTAGTTTGGTTTGCATGAGGAATTCAGAGTAATACTTTATCACTTATTAGTCCTCTCAAATTGCATATTTATTTTTTCATATTTCCCACTTTCCCAAGAACTTTTTTTTTTTAAAAGAGTAAGAAGAAAGGCAAATACTCCGTACATTATTTGGAAGGAGGCACAGCAAGTTCAAGAGGGAGAGAATATCTGCATAAAATACAGGTACTCACCAACTTTCTGTCTCTTATTGTCCCCATGGTCAAAGAAATCAGCAGGAAGTGCTGAGGATGACCGGGACTTCTGTACATCAGAAGATATTCTTGGTTTATCATCCTTGGACTTTGGAGAATTATCCACTTGTTTCATCAAAGACTCTTTAACGGTCTCAGATTTTGCACTGTTGACCGCACCTTTTTTGGAAGCACTTGCTTTAAGATTGTTAATTGCCTGAAAAGTATCCACTAATATTATAAGTTGCTGAAAAAAAATGCACATATCTTTAAGGTACACACTATATCTTCTGATATAATAATATATATATAAAATAAAAATAAATAAACAAGCACAGAACTGAGGTTACAAAGTCAGAACACTAAAGTTGTCCATCTATTGAGACTTTACTGTTTTATTAGATGACTATGGAAACACAAGAAAAATCAGCATGTGACCATGCAAGAGAAAAAAAAAAGAAGTAATAAAACAATTCCAGATGTATTTACCAAGCTAAGATACCTCATAGTTAGGAAAAACCAAGAATGGCATGAATGAAGGGACGTAATAGGCAAGTTTGAATCTTATATCGACATGTTTTTGACTTTGACACTATTCACAAACTCCAATTTGACTACCTTTTGTGATTCATAGTTATGATACAACATAATCATGTGGGATCTTGTTAGAAATGTTTCAATGTATATTTTCATAACATCAACTTTTTATAGTCTTTACTTGTTAATAATTCAAGATATCAATTGTTGACCAAATGTGATGAAATAAATGTCAACAAAAAAACGAGCAGAAAAAGAATATAGAACACAAAAAAGGCCTGACTGTCAGATAATAAGGAAATACTGTAGATGGTATATAGCGTTATATACAAAAATGGTTCGATATTCATTAGAGATTAGAATATGGGATGGAAGTATTATAATGTATCAGAAATTGGCCAAATAGTATGAGGCATTTCTGGGCACATGTTAACATAATCAAGGATCAACTTATCAGGGTAAAGCTGCAGGCAGTTTTCCCCACTCATTCCCCCAAGTCTGGTGGTGGTTGTATGACTAGCGACATACCAATATTCTAAAATCATTGTAAATAGGATGCATTTAAAAACAAATTTTGAGAAGCAATCCAGTCAACTTGACATGCCACTAAGAAGTTACAAGATCACAATCAAGATATGAAGAGAAGACAAACTGGAGACGACAATCTTACATATATTGAGTTAGCTGATATACTTCAAAGATATGACAATTACAGGGACTTTTTCATGCTCAAGAGTTCTCACAGCCCACTTCTCTCAGAGGGCACCTATTTCTAGTTTCTAATACTTTTTACAGTTGCTCCTGGCTTCACACATCCGCTGGTGCTTAGCATATTTAAACACTGTCTCTCATGCCTTTCAATTTAGGTCATTCCTCAACTTCCTGCACTGTGAATATAATTCAGCAACTGCCATTGTGAAGACTGAAGAGTAAGGTCACATACATCGTACCCACCCACACCCATTACCACCCCACCCCACCCCCAACCAAAAAAAAAAGTCACTGCAGCTAGTTCTTCTAAGCTTTAAAAAGCTCATTCAAGCCTTGTCTTAAGTTTATAAACAGAAACTAATAACAGGGAAGAAGTCTAGAAATGGACCTACTTTGTTTGCTTTTATATTCAATTCGTTTTTACAGACAGAACTCTTTCAGCATGTCAAGAAAATTTATCCTGCAGAAAGCAAGTAGCAACTGTGCACAATGGATTATTCAGAAACCCAATAACTTGTTATGATGGGAAACTGTCTGATTGTGATACTTGATCTAACAGTCCTTTAACTATCCTAAGCCTGCAAGTGAATTATAGAGCTGGGTAAATGGCTTGTGGAAAACTGGAAACACTAATGTTGCAGGTAAAACCTAAGGGAATGGCTTGACAAGTCATGCAAGTCTGAGCTGGCAGTTTAGTGGTTCAGTTAGGCAAAAGAAAAGGGGGTGGGGTGGCATTTTACAGGGAAGAAAGGGAGCTTCTTTATCAAGACAATTCAGTCAAACATTGGCTCAGAATTGTAGGCACATAAGGAACTGGCCTAGCATTGTAAATTAATCCCCAACTGTGGACATTTTCAGGGAGTAGCCTCCTTCATTCTTGCTTGACTTTCAGTTCAACTCATCGACAACAATATACCATCTTGAAAAACTTCCATTCTTCTTCACAAGTCCAAATATCCCAAGAAACATAAGATACTCAAACAATTTCTACAGACACCGAATGAATAGTTAGGGGTCAAGAAGAAACGAACAGCTTACCTTTCGTCGATAGATAATCAGATTTCCAGTGTCTAATGTTTAATCCCACGTTCATGGCCATATCAGAAGCACAATTTAACAAATTGTCAACCTAGCTAAGCAGCACATTCCAACTTGGATTGAATGTATTTTAACCTCCCACGTGGGATTATTGCCCCCTATCCCGCCTTCTTCCAAAAGACCCAAATAAGGGAGGAGGAAAGAGAGAATAAAGGAAACAGCTAGCATTTAACGAAAAAAAAACAATCAACACTCTAGCTAGTTCTCCATTTTCCAGGCCAAAAAGAAATTATCCAATCATAATCACGGTAAAAACTGAAACTCTCTGAGTAATATTACCTCATGATGCTTCCGAGAGGCTTGGTGTACAGTCCAATCAGAATCAGATTTTAAGACACAGTCACAAACTCGACAAACAGGCTTACCAATTTCATTATACCTGCATTGGAGAAGGTAATCAGACAAATTGAAATCCGTTTATCTGATACAGCACCACCTTAAGCTCAAAAACAAATCTATATGAAAATTACCAATCATAGATTGCAACAACACCAAAAAGAAAACTTTAGCAATTCCATTAATTGGGAATTGAAGTTTTAATCTTAATGATGAGTTACAATTCTTACAATCCAATAAATAAACCAGCAAAATCTTCCTGTCTTAACTACTAGTACCATATATCTCCTTACTTAGGGTTTCTACAAACAATTCGAACTGAAAATTGAAATCAAATTGAATGAAATTAGACAAGTATACCTCACAAGGGGCGAATCAATGCGATTTTTTTGCTGTTTCTCGTTTAACTTAGCACGAAACAAAGCCTTCTTCCTATCTCGATCAGCCATTGTTAAGCTTCAATTAAAAAAATTCCAGAAATTTATGATAGTGTGCAGAAAAAACCCTAGAATTTGAGATTTTTCGGACTTGTATTTTCTCTAAATTAAAAGATTGAAAATAAATACATTGCTTGAGCAGAAGTCGAGCGGGAAGAATTAGCAGCGGTTTCCCACCTGGAATAGAGGAACGATGTATAAATTAACTTTACAATATACAGCTCTGCTTTTAGTTTTTAAGTAAGGTTGTTAATAAGCTAAATCAAGCCGAAACCAGGCTCACGGTTGCTAGACTCGGCTCCGCGCACTTTGATAGCCTTGAGCTTTTACAAGCTTAAATTCTCAAGTTCGACTTACTGTAACATCTACCTTGAGTTTGAAACTTTATGCACTTGATTTAATACCACGCTTTAATATTGCTTTTGAGTTTATTAACATATATTTATAGCATATATTTACTAGTTGTACTAATTTTAAGTGAGATATTAGATATAAAATAAAATAGTAAAAAAATATTTTGAGCTTTTTGAGTTGAGGTTAGTTTTACTAATTCTCATAAAATTTTGGACCTTCGAGAAGTTTGCAAGCTATAGCTAGCACTCTTACTCAAGATTTTATTTTGATTGTAGTTTGTATGATTTTGGTTTTTGCTTCATACAAAGTAATAAATATCACAAAGTGGATAAATATTGTCATTGATAAATTTTATTTACAGTAGTAGAAATTCATCTATAATTATTTATTAATATCAACGAGGAAGCAGTATCTTTGTTTTTTTGCATGTAGTTGATCTTAGTCAATAAACTAACACTAGCTTGATCAGTCTTAGCTACGAAAATTGGAAAACAATGGTAGTTTGATTCCTAAAAATACATATATAAAGAAATAGAACTTCGTAACGATAAAAAATTTTAATATACGTATAGGAAAAAAATTGTTTTAAGCAGAAATGATTTACGAATTTCTTTCGTTCTCATAAAATCAAATTTAAGTACACAACATAGCTTTAGACATACATAACAAGATGATCTTAATTAACAACATATTAGTGATAAATACAGTAGTGCAGGCTGCTAGGTAGCAACTCATGACTACGAAATTTAGTCCTTAATTGTCTACAAAGTTACACATGCTCCTAATTATACCATGATTACCAGTTAACACTCCTGCATATGAGAGCTTTAAAAAAGCAGAACCAAATTCTTGAAAGAAATCGTCAGAATTAGCTGCAAACTGTTCCACAATCCCTGCTGTTCGAGTGTTTAGGGGCAACTCTGCATCAATCCTTAGCACACCTCGGCGCTGCAGAGAATTCTTGTAGTACAAATTGTCAAATATAAATGTTGAAGGATCATTAAGCACAAAACTTATATTTTGAGAAAAGGGTATGTTTTCAGGACAGCTGAATTTTAAGAGTGCTTCAAATCTAGGATCCATGTTGCTCCCTCTCACGTCAGATGGCCTGTACAAACGATCCATAATGTTTAAGCAATGTGTGACTCCTAAAGTATGTGACCCTGCAACCATAAATTTGTAGTTTACTTTATGTTATTATTAATGAAATGTTCAATGGCAAAATATTAAATTCTTTTCTATATACTTGAAATGCAAAATGAAACATGATCAAGGAAAATATTGCTAGTAATCTAGTATTTTTCAAGTTTTGTTATGCAATGTGTTAGCTTGATCTGTCAAGATTATATCTTGGAACAAATTACGGTAGAGAATGGACTGGGGACATAGCCTTAGGCAACCCGGTTAACTAGGCAGAGCTAGAGACATAACCTTAGCCCTTAGGCTAAACCACCACTGGCCATCTATACAGCAGTAGAGAGCCAGATATTATGGTGAAAAAAGTTGATCAAAAAATGAAAAGTACCCATAATGGCAACTGTTTCCCGAGTAGTCATCCCTAGCTTGGCGAAAAGGCTGAGAGCGTCATCAACTCCAAAATCAGGTGCAGGGAGGGAAGCATCAGCATCTTCAGAGCTTGAAGCTGAGATTGAGTCTCTCCTACCTAAAGGAACTATTATTCTTGGACCCCCAGAAATAGCCACTGCCTCTCTAGCAGCCAACACTATAATATCAGCACAAGAGACTAGCCCTGGACATTCTTCTTCAATCCTTGATTTTATTTGGTTAATTGATTCCCTCTTTCTAATCCCAAAGTTCTTTTTTGCTCCCAGCTCTGGTGGCTCTAAGGACGCCGAGTTAGACACATCGATCAGAATTGATGCATCACAGCCCTGACAAAGAATAAAAGGTTTCTGTTAGAAAAACTCATAAGATTCATCATGCATGCAAACTTGCTAGTAACAACGTGTACTAAGTACTAACAGGCCAGTGTAAGTTGCCAACCTTGCATTGTACCATTACCATGATACACTAATAAATATATTAACTATAAACCACAATAGGCAAACTTTTAGGAGGTATCATATGTAAGAACCAATAACTTCGACAAGCAGAAAGATTGTGCTGAAGTATATCCTTAAAAGTAGAACAAAGGAAAATAGTACTTAGCAGCTAGTTGATTGAGTACAAATGTACAATAAGTCGAAAGACAGACGAGTACAAGCTAAGTATGATATTGTTACAGAATTCAAGGGAGGCCAGGAAGGCGTAGAGAAAGAGTACCTGAACTTGGCAGTCATGGAACATGAGCCTTAGGAGAGCAGCAGCAGAAGTAGGATCATTGGTAAATACAGGAGCAAGCGTAGCTCTGACAATGTCCTCAAGTTGAGGGCAAGTTTTGTTATAAAAATTATAGGAAAGACCTTTAGGAATAGAATTGTTAGCACTAGCTGAATAAACAAGAATAATGAGAAAAAATGATAAAGTAAGTGTACTTGTAATTGTAATTCTACCCATGTTATTCCTATAGTCCAAATTTTTAGGAGGGAATGTTGGACTAGTAGTTGGGAAGTAGATATGAGGTTAAGGGGTGTATTTATAACCCCTGAAAAGTGGAAAAAAAAATATGGGGTTAAATTTTTTATTAACAAATGGGATGACATTATTTACCTTTTCTATTTGTAAATTACTTTATAGCACTTGTTCTAGGTTAAAACTAGTGTATAGTTATCTTGCTAAAACACCAATGCAGAGTTGCAGACTATGAGACTGTGAAAGTAAGGTTCACCTTGTATATGGAGTATGTCATTATTATCCAGCATAACAAAGATAAATTTTCCAGTTTCTATTATGAAATATCTCTAAATAAAAGTTTACTCTCCTTTCAATATTATTTTCGGTTGAAGTTTTTTATTGTTAGGTTAGTATTCTCAGCTCCATAGTAATCATGTAACTCACACTCTATTGTTCATGCCAGCACAATTCATCGAAAAATCCTTCTTTCTCTGTTATTCCTAGTGCATATTTTAAATGAACATTTGAATGCAAGAGTTTCACAATACCTTCCAAAGATTATACATTAATAAACACACGAGAAACATTTACCCCATCTCTAAATTCTGAAATGTTTTGTAGGCCTTAACGCCCTTAAGCCAAAGCATGCATACATTTGCAGAGAACCCAAAGATAGTTTTTATTTTACAGCATGGCTGTCATTTCCTATTGCCGGAGTGTACCTTTCCTCTTTTGGAGAGAAATTGCTGTAATCTGCTTTTACCAAACAAGTAACTCCATAAATTTGCAGAGTACCCAATAATCATGCATTACATTATAAAAGAATGATTACCTGAACATGCAGTACATTTCTAAACCTACCACATGATCAGAAAAATACGGGTATAAATTTCTTACCAAGATGCATCCAAACCAAAAATTACATCACAATATATAATTTAGACAACTGAAAGCAGAAATAATAGTAGATGATGCATACTATCTTTAGCAAGCTGACATCTTTACTGAATCAGAGACTTTCTCTTTTATAATGCACACTATCTTTTTTAGTAAAAATTACTATTAACATCGGTGGCATTCAAATTGGTTGCAAATGTCAGAGACTCAAGAGTATAGTAATCTAGCACTACGCACACAAGCTTTTTTTAGCTATCTGCCTTCTGTTTTTCCCCGTCTTTGGTCTAAATAAATTTCTAGTCTTTCCAGCAACATCATTTGAAAGGACTTCCTGTAATGTTCAAATTTCTAGTCTGCAATGAAAAATTCTACAGGTGCTGACCGAGATGTGTTTTTTTATGGGATGGTCTCACCAAAGACTTGTTCAATAAGTATATCAACATGCTTAATCATCCCAATATTTCAGTCCTTGCTTATTTTCCACAAATCTCTCATGCTTATAAAACAAGCTTCCAAAATATTGTAGGTCCATATTATAAGAGGATGAAGTGGACTAACCCGGAAAATATCCATATGATTTCATAATACTACTGCTTGCAATCCAAGCAACCCCCCCCCCCCCCCCCCAACCCACACACACACACACCCTCAAATGAATGAATTATTTTACCAGCTGCCAGTTCAAGTTTCCCTAAATTTGAACACTGCAAATTATAAAAGAATCCAGAACATCATAAAGCCATTTACCACACACCAAACCTAAGAAGTCATCACCTTTTTCAACTAACAGTTTGACATCAAAAAGAGTTTGTATGTCAAAAAATTACATGTCACCATTACAATGCTAATTTTATGTCAATAATGCCTTTGAAGCTTGATTTCAACCGCAAATTTTATTCACTATAAAGGTCAACAGGGACTATGAACTTATAATTTGTTTTGAGTTTTTACCAGCAGAGAAATAAAAATATGAATATTGGATGTTTTCAAATTCCTCCCCCCTATCACTTTTCCCCTGTTTCCAAAGTTTCTTTAGATAGTAAAAACATGACTCAAAGTAGCTTTATCAGCAAAAGAAAAATATAAACCCCTGTATTCTTCAAATTACCACTTTTACCTGACTGGGGTCATAATTGATAAAGACTTCTAACTACTCGTACCACAATACACTTTTGGTTCAATAATTGCAGCATCCTCCATTCCTGATTCCTAAAATAGGACAGGGAGATTTATGTAATGAAAAAGAATCTGCCATCAGCCAAATACTACAAAGAAAAAATGTTGTGAAACTGTTTCTTCAGACAGTAAATGTTTATAAGGCCAAAAACAAGATGAAGTGCAGCAGAGAAATTCTCTGACATTCTACAGCAGAGACTAAAAAAAAGTTATGCATTATAAAATTTTAAATCAATCCAGCAACAATCTATGATAAATGGATGTGCGCGTTATGATGTTGAAACTATACAAGCCATGCACTATCAAATTAATTAGGTAACACTAGAGTGTGCGAGATACAAAGTTGTTCAGCAAGTATACTGTGCAAGAAAAGAATTCAATTTTATTCAACTTTGCTTATTGGGAATACATATGTGGTCATTCAGAACATCACCAAATTTTGCAGATATTATGAACATCACATACAAGATTAAAGTCTACACATACTTCAAAACTCCACTACCTATATCCCTAGCAAGATCCCCAAAATCTGGACAAACAACCCAGTTCTGAAATGTCTGCATGCAGATGTTTGATAGGTAATGACAGACCAGGATTAATTGTCACTATGGGAAATGAACTCAGAACTGTGAAAATCAACAATGATTTGCTTACTTCTTCCAAGAAGCTATTTGCTGCTACCGTGTCATTGTGAAGGGTTACATGCTGATGTAGAGCAGTACAGAGCAGAGACAAGCCAGCAAATGCCAAAGGACCTGGTAAACCCAACATGTCTCATCTTGGTTTTTGGCGGATGCATGAGAAGCTTCTATTTTGCCAGATTCAATGCTAGATTAAACGCCTAAAGTCAAATTTAGCCAATTAAGAATAGATCTCTTGAAGAAATTACACGCACAATAGATTTTCTTTAAGCCAATTGAATCTAGAAATACAATGGAAAAGCCAATTAAGAATTGAGAGCAGATCACAATCAATATAGTGAAGAATATAATTGACTGAATGTGTTAAGATATGTATAGGTCCCTGCCTGATAACAAGAAAGGCATACAAGGCTAACTAAGACTTGTAATTTAATGGTGTTGTGATTACAAATAACCTATCATTTTAAGGTTCTGATTTTTAAGATTACAAAATATAAGTATATGGTCTATCACTGATCTCAGGCCTTATTTTGTTCACCTTACTTTTACTTATTTCAAATAAGGTTATAAAAGATAAGTTCAAGTTAATTCAGATAATTTCAATTAAAATATAAGAAAATCAAGTAAATAGAACACACCCTAAGTACATAGCATGTGCAAGACCACAAAGGTACACCAAGACAAACTATAAGTGTAGGTGGGCTAAACAAAAGAATCAGAAACAAAGGTAGAAAAGTTGGTTGTTGTCATGAATAAAATACAAAAAGATTTCATTGAAAACTGTGCTTCAATAGAAGGATGCATGTACCTCACAAAATCAATTAGTGGATGGCTGGACACATATGCAGCAGCTGAACAAATTTGTGTATTAGCATTATTCTGCCAATTCATCATGAAACATTTGTGCAAGAATAAATATCAAACTCTTCGTGAGATTCGAGCACATGATCTGATTTGAGCTGACATTTCAAACCCTCCAACATACAGAAAACCTCATTCATTCTGGAGTTGGTAGTGTCATCTGCTTTAAAGCTGACGACTTCATTCCCTATCTCAATCCAGCTGTATCCGGGATTTAATTGGAGATCGGTGTCCTTCATCATTTTCCAAACTTTTGCCACCTGATCCCACATTCCAACCCTTGCATACAACTTTGCAAGCTGCACATGGGTGGCAGCACACGAAGGTTCTAGTGCAAGCCTGTTCTCAGCAGCCTCTATACCAATCCAAACATTATCATGAAGCCTACACGAAGCAAGAAGCGAGCCCCATATGATGGCATTGGGTTTTATTGGCATGTCCAAAATTAAATTTCGGCCCTCATCAATCAAGCCAGCTCGACCAAGAAGATCAACAATACATGAGTAATGGCCCAAATCAGGCTCCACACCATATGCTACCATTGAATCAAAATACATATGACCTTGTTTAACAAGACCAACATGACGACATGATGAGAGAACACCTAGAAATGTAATACAGTCAGGCTTCATTTTCTGCCTTTTCATCTCCTCAAAGAGATCAATTGCTTTCCAAGCTAGTCCATGCAACGCATACCCTGAAATCATGGAATTCCATGAAACAATATCTTTATCATGCATTGACTCAAATACAGAAAATGCATCTTCAACATCACCACACTTGCAATACATTGAGACAAGAGCATTGGCAACATGAAGATATGAATCAAAACCCGAAAGAATGGCCAGACAATGAGCACTCTTTCCTTGTTTAAGAGAGCCGTTACCTACACACGCACTCAAGAGACTTGTTAGTGTATAATCATTAGGTTCAAGAGATGAATGTCTCATTTGGCTATATAGCTCCAAACAGACATCAACTTGGTATTTTTGAGCAAATCCAGAAATGAAAGCAGTCCATGATACAACATTTCTCACAGGCATATCCTCAAACACCATCGAAGCAGAGCATAAATCCCCACACTTCGAGTACATGCTAATTAAAGAACTTCCAACATAGACATTTACAAACAACCCATTTCTGATAGCTAAGCACTGAAGCTGAGTTCCACAATGAAGATTCCCTCTATAGCCACAAATACTTAGTGCATGTGGAAGCAATGTGACATCAATTCTAAACCCTTCTCTGTGTAGTTTAAAAACCCCTGAAATCACATCATCCTTGAAAGAGAAAGATGGAAGCATTTGATCAGGTGGATTTTGGTTTCCGGAACATGCATTTGCAAAGTCATTGGATGCTTTAACTTCACTAAGATTTTTTGAATGCGTTTGTAGCAAGTCCTGAATAAGTTGAAGATGGCAATGTTGGTTTTTACTAACATCGGTGGGTTTTGGAGACACAAGATCAATAATTCTCAATGCCTTGTTCAGACTTTTGATATCACTGCTTTGTTTTAGTCTGTGAATACTGAAGCTCCTGAATTGAAAAGGTGTCTGAAAAATTGTTAAGTATGCTGTGGATTTGAAGAATGCCCTTTTACACTTCCAATAGCACCAGGAAATATTCAAGATGTTCATCCCTAAGAAAATGAAACCAGTCCCATGTTTTGCTCCCTTTCTCGCAGAGAGCTGAAATCACTTAAATCTTCGAGAAATAAAGCTTGGCATTTCCAGCTCAATTAAGTAATGTACACTGCAGCACGGTGTTGAATGATTTTGTCAAGTAATGTAAAATGTAACAATGGTTAAAACAGTAGAATATAAAATGTAACTTAGGTTAAGACATAAGAATATAAGATGCACAAATAATTTGTGTCAAGTTTAAATAATACTCACATTATTAGTAACAGAACAAATGCAGATAAGTCTGTTAAACAACAGCTGAGTGAATGCTTCTCTGATGACAGTTTCTTTAGCCTGGTTAAATGGAATGTTGACCAATATTTACAGATACATTTATATTTGAAGCTAAGCAAAGCTAAGCTTGTACTGAAACGCTTGCGAGCAAACTCAAAATTTCCAATTAAACTTGTTGAATATTTGGAAACTTCGACATAAATAGACTTAACAATGGGCCATTATACAAGAATAAACTGATCAAACTAAGAAACTACACAAATATATCTATACCCAACTACAAAATTTCTTAAACAATTTTTTTAGTAATCAATCAGATGAGACAAGATTAGAGCATTCAAGCAACTCCATGACAAACAATCACAACAAAATACGCATACCCATTACCCTTTTAAGAAAAATAAAGGACCAGCATGTTTGCATAGTTTCATACTTTCATTGAGGCATTTAATCAAACAGGTAGCGTGCATTACAGTAGCGCGATTCAATAGCAGATCAAAAGTCATAGAAAGTTAATGTAATTGAAATTGTAATGGGTCTGAAATTTACCAATATTAGTTGATTAATGAGAGAGCAAGCTAAGTAGGTTGTGCGCTTAAGAGTGCTCCACCGATGGTATCTGCCGCGCCATCGGTCATAAGCAGCCGCCTGTTATTGTTGCAGCGACCTGCTTATTGCTGCTATTACTATTGTTGTGCTTGAGAAATGAGAAGCAGCAGATAAACAATCACAACAAAATATGCATACCTATTCGAGTTCTTGAACTCAGAACTCTGGAAAAATACAGAGAAAATAGAGAAAAAGAGAGAGAGAAATTTTTATTAGAGAAAATCTAATCTTCTCATACAAGCTAGCTGATATATATAGCATACATCAGGAAATAGAATCTCTAACAAACTCTATGTATCACCAAATACGTGGGAATCTAACCATAACAGAATATTGCCAGCTCATTAATTATGTTCTTAAGGAAACGCTGCTGTATCATCTTTAGCTTGATCAAAAACTATATGCTGCAATGAATGATCTTGTTCTTCTGCTGTAAGCTCATCATGATCAAGATGATCATGATTCTCATTACCCCCCCTCAAGCTAGGAGGTGGCTGAGAAAAAGTCATCCCTAGCTTGGACAGAAGCTCATAGAGATGAGGAGAAGGCAAAGACTTAGTGAAAAGATCTGCAATCTGATCTTTAGTAGGGAGATAAGTAAGCTCAATGAGGCCCTGCAACACTTTATCCCTTGTAAAGTGACAATCAAGCTCAATATGCTTGGTTCGTTCATGTTGAATAGGATTTTTGCCCAAGTGAATAGCAGAAAGATTATCAACATTTAGTTTAATAGGTTTGAGGTCTGTAACCCCTAAATCTTCCAATAACCTGACAAGCCAAGTGATCTCATAAGATGCAGCAGCCATAGCCCTATATTCAGCCTCTGTAGAAGACATAGAAAGAGTAGTCTGTTTCTTAGATTTCCAGGAAATAGGACTTTTGCCAAGTAACATGAGATATCCAGTGACAGATCTTCTTGTATTGGGACAAGCTGCCCAATCAGAATCTGAATACCCTTGTAGAGTTAGCTGTTGAGAAGAAGCTAATAGAATTCCTTGACCAACAGTACCATGTAGAAAGGCATTGTTAATATCAAGTTGTAACAATGGCCATTCTTTGCTTGCTGCAACAGCTAACAAACACCTGATTGTAGCCATTTTAACCACAGGTGAAAAAGTTTCATCATAATCTAAACCATATTTCTGAGTATATCCCTTTGCCACAAGTCTTGCCTTAAATCTTTCAATTGTCCCATCCTTTTTTAACTTGATCTTGAACACCCATTTACAGCCTATTGCCTTTTTACCCTTAGGTAAGTCTGTCACTTCCCAAGTTCCAGTTGCTGCTAAAGCTTCAAGTTCTTTGTTCATAGCAGCTACCCATTCTGGATTTTGAGAAGCCTCAAAGTATGTTGCAGGTTCAGTGTAAGAACAAAAACCACTTATCAAAACTTTACAAGGTGTAGGTAGTTCCTCAAAACTAACCAAGTTACACCAATGTGGAGAACCAGTAACAACACAAACAAAGTTATCCATCCAGCTAGGTCTTTTTGTGGGTCTTGATGACTGTCTTTCTGGTATAACAGGCTGGGTTTTTTGTGTTTTGGTTTGGGGTTTAGGTATTTGGATATGTGTTTGGGTTTGTGTTTGGTCATTTTGTGGAGTTGGGGTGCTAGATTCTGAAATAGGAACAGCTGGATCAGAAGAATTGTGTTGTCCTGTTCCTGGGCTAGTGTCTGTATTTTGGGCAAAAATATCTGGAATTTCAAGATCCGTGGCAAAATTGAAGGGTGTGTCAGCAGGTAAGAAAATGGGATCAGGTTGTTGAGTAGAAGATGTGAAGTGGAAGGGAAAATGTTTCTCATGAAATGTAACATCTCTAGAAACAATTATCTTGTTTGTTTCAAGATTGAGTAACTTGTAACCTTTCTGTCCAATTGGGTAGCCAATGAAAACACAAGGTGAAGCCCTTGGATCAAACTTAGACCTATGTGTTTTCAAAGTATTAGCATAAGCAAGGCACCCAAAAACTCTTAAATGATCAATACTAGGTTTTGACAAATGCAGCTTCTCATATGGTGTGACAAAACCAATGCTACTCAAGGGCATTCTATTGATCAAATGTGTGGCTGTCAAAAGGCATTCCCCCCAATATCTTATGGGTAATTTGGACTGGAAAAACAAAGATCTAGCTGTCTCCAAAAGGTGTCTATGTTTCCTTTCCACAACACCATTTTGTTGTGGTGTGTCTACACAACTTGATTGATGAAATATCCCATACTTCTGATAAATTGAAAGAATTCTACCCTCACACAATTCTTTGGCATTGTCAGTTCTTATAGACTTGACTTTCACCTCAAACTGATTTTGAACAATCCCAAACAAATAATCCAAAATGTCAACAGAATCAGTTTTATTTTTCATTAAAAATGTCCAAGTATGTCTTGACATATCATCAACTACAGTAAGAAAATAAGTACATCTGTCATGTGTCATAGCCTTATAAGGCCCCCAAACATCTATGTGCAACAAATCAAAGCATTGACTACACTTAGAACTAGAAATAGGAAAGGATTTTCTGGTTTGTTTAGCCATTGGACAAATTTGGCAAACAGAATCTATACAGCACTTGGAGGGAAGACTAGCATTCAAATAATGCAATTTATTGAATGGTAAATGTCCTAGCCTTAAATGCAAGAGTTTAGCTTCTTCAGCAACTGCCAAATTCACAGTCAAACTGCTCTCCACATTATCCTTATCAACAGCATAAAGACCAGATTCCAAGTTACCAAGAACCAGGGAATTTTTCTGAGAATCCTGGATCATGCATTTGTCATGAGTAAAAACAATTTCACAACTCATATCTTTACACAGTTTATGTGTAGAAATTAAATTGAACTGTAAATTTGGAACATGCAAAACATTTTTCAATATTATGCCATTACCAAACCTAACAGTTCCAATATTGAGAACCTCAACCTTTTTGCCATCTGCTACTGTGATCATATTTGGCATTTTGTCAAAAGGAACATATGAATCAAAGAGATCTAGGCTTGAGCATATATGATCAGTAGCTCCACTATCTATGATCCATTTAGAATTTAGACAAGTAATAAGACAAGTGTTATTACCTGCCATGTTGGCCATTCCAGTTATATTTCCAGCATCATCATGTTTGTTTTGCTTGATGAAACTTAGGAACTGATTAAACTGTTCCTTAGAGATGTGAGTTGCATCAGAATCTTCAGTATCTGAACCATCATCACCATAAACCACAGCAGCTACTCTTTTTCCTTTTGAGAATCTTCCTTGATTTGGCCTAGGAGGATAGCCTTTTAGTTTATAACACTTGTCAATGGTGTGATTAGTCATTTTACAGTGTTCACAAAACAAATTGCCTTTCCTGTATCCTCCAGCATAAGTCTGTCTCACATCAGAACCAACCGATGTATGAAATCTCTGATTATCACCAGTTGCAAAAGCCATGCCTGAGTGTCTATTATACACATCAGTGATCTCCTTCTGCCTTTCATCTTGAATCAACAAATTATAAGCAGCTGAGATAGTAGGTAGAGGATTCATCATCAAGATGTTAGTTCTAACACTTGCATGCTTAGGATCCAATTTCATAAGAAATTGAATCAATCTTTCATCCTGCTGTGTCTTCAGAAACTTTTTAGTCAAGTTACAGGAACAACCATTACATGAACATATAGGTATAGGATTTGCTGCACTAATCTGATCCCAAACACCTTTGATTTTAGTGAAATATTCTGCAACTGATGAATTATCTTGACTAATCTGACCTAATGATTGCTGAAGAGAATACAACTGAGGTCCTGAGATAATGGAATACCTGTCTTCCAGATCTTTCCAGATCTCATGTGCTGTGGTAAAATAGAGAACACTCTTAGCAAGAGTATTGTCCAAAGATCTAAGCAGATAGGAAATAATCATGTTATTGCATCTGGTCCAAGCATTGAATTCTGCAGCTGTAGAATCTGGTTTAGGCAAGGAACCGTCAATGAAAGCCATCTTGTTCTTCATAGAAAGAGCCAAAACCATGCCTCTCTTCCAATCTGCATAGTTTTCACCATTGAATTTTTCAGAAACTAGAGAAACTGTTGGATTTTCACTCGGATGAATGTAGTAGATTGAGCTTGGATCTGCAGTAACATTTGGAGTAGAATTGACTGATTCTCCCATAATTTGAAGATCAGATGAAAAATAGGAACAATTTTGATAAAAAATGGAAATCTGAGTAAGAATTTAGCACAAAACTTCTTGAATTTTGGCTGAAAAATAGAATTTGATGCTGGAAAAATGTTTGATAATTGTTGATCAAACAAAAAATGAATGAATTTGTGAGAAATATGCGGAAAAATTAGCAGGAATTCTTCTGCTCTGATACCATATTCGAGTTCTTGAACTCAGAACTCTGGAAAAATACAGAGAAAATAGAGAAAAAGAGAGAGAGAAATTTTTATTAGAGAAAATCTAATCTTCTCATACAAGCTAGCTGATATATATAGCATACATCAGGAAATAGAATCTCTAACAAACTCTATGTATCACCAAATACGTGGGAATCTAACCATAACAGAATATTGCCAGCTCATTAATTATGTTCTTAAGGAAACGCTGCTGTATCATCTTTAGCTTGATCAAAAACTATATGCTGCAATGAATGATCTTGTTCTTCTGCTGTAAGCTCATCATGATCAAGATGATCATGATTCTCATTAATACCCAAATAACCCATTCATCAATGCTTCAGTTGAAGACTGTTAAACTTTCTTGCCTAATGTATTGAAAATTTGAAACTGTACCTTTTCTTTTTATTTATTTTTTAATTTAGTCCATTCATGGTTCGTTTCACTAGACTTTATTATAATTAAACTAAAGTTGCACACTTATTATTTTATAGATTCTCAATATATTCACGTCCCTTATTCAATGAGAATTTATTTTTTTTTCCTTAGTTTTATCTAGAGCTGTCAATTCGGGTAAGCGGGTCAGGTAAGAGTGGGTCGGGTCACTCAGGTCAATTTAGATTAATTCCATACCTATGCGGGTTGGGTTTGGGTTGGGTCATGCTTGAGGCGGATCACGTGGGGTCATACTTCTTATCGGGTTTGGGTCGGGTTTAGGTTGGGTTAATAACAAGTCGGGTTACATTCGGGTCGGGTGAACAATAGGTAGGGTTTAATTCGGTTTTCACGGATTAAAACGGGTTAGGGTAATTCTCATGTTCGAGTCAGGTTCGGTTCAAGTCAATAATTTGCGGGTTAGAATCAGGTCGGGTCATTCTCGGGTTTGAGTCGGGTTCGATTCAAGTCAATAATTTTCGGATTATAATCAGGTCAGGTCATTCTCGGGTTCAAGTCGGGTTTGGTTCAAGTCAATAATTTGCGGGTTATAATCAGGTTGGGTCATTCTCGGATTCAAGTCGGGTTATGTTCAAGTAAATAATTTGCAGGTTACAAGTCAATAATTTGCAGGTTACAATCAGGTCGGGTCATTTCAAGACAGGTCATATTCGGGTTCAACTAACTATAAATAGATAATTATCATTTTTATCAAGCTAATTATTTCCTATGACTATTATATATATGGAAATATTATACTAGGGAACTAAAGTCTATAATTTAGGAAGATAATTATCTTCTTTGACCATACAACAAATATAATAATATATATACTATATTTAACTCTTAAATTTGAGGATGATGCTTCTTTCTTTTGCTAGCCTGGACCGACTTGGTCTCCCAAGACAAAATGCTTTGATCAACAATAATAAGGTGGTCTAAATTGCATTTAAGGTGATTTGAAATCGGGTCGGGAACAATTTAGGTTGAATTTACGTCGGGTCAATAACAAGTCGTGTTAATTTCGAGTCGAGTAAGTAACAGATTGGGTTGAATTTTTGGGTTGGGTAAGTAATGGGTATGGTAAAATTTGGATCGGGCAAATAACAAGTCAGATTAAATTTAGGTCAGGTTAAAAACAAGTCAGTTGATTTCGGGTTCGGTTTGTAACAGGTTAAGTTAAATTCGGGTCGGGTTAGGAACAAGTCGGGTTGAATTCAGGTCAGGTTAGTAAAAAGTCGGGTTAAATTCGGATTTTGACAAGTTAAAACGGGTTTGGTTCAATTTCGGTTCAAGTCGGGTTTGGTGCAAGTTAATTAATTTGGCCGTTGTAAATCGGTAAATCGATGCAAGTTGTAAACCGGTAAATTGGCCGTTTAAAAGCAAATTGAATGGTTCCACACACCCAATTGGACTCCCGTAGGATATTTGGGACCATGGTAAACATTTCGGCAATTTTTATTTTTGGCCGAAAAATATTCAAAAATTCCAAAATTAAAGGCTAATATCCACGTTTTTTGATAAATTTTGGAGGTTTAGTAGCCCGGTGTTGAAAAGTTTTGAAATTCTATGGAATACATCTTGTAGTCATATAATGCCGTTTGGAACCATATATGATCATTATTTATTGTCATAAATGTTCGTGGTAGGCTTGAATTAATGAAATCGGTGCAAAGTTGTAAACCGGTAAATTGGTCGTTTAAAGGCAAATTGGATGGTTCCACCCACCCAATTAATAGGACTCCCGAAGGTTATAAGGGACCATGGTAAACATATCAGCAATTATTATTTCCGATTGAAAAAAAGTCTAAAAATTCCAAAATCAAAGGCTATTATCCACGCGTTTTGAGAAATTTTGGAGGTTTCGGGGCCCGGTATCGAAAAGTCTTGAGATTCTAGGGAATACATCTCGGGGTCATATAATGTCTTTTGGAACCATATATGATCACTATTTGTTGTAAAAAATGTTCGTGGTAGGCTTGAGTTAATGAAATCGGTGCAAGTTGTAAACCGATAAATTGGTCGTTTTAAAGGCAAATTGGATGGTTCCACTAACCCAATCGGACTCCTAAAGGGTATTAGAGACCATAGTAAATATTTTGGCAATTTTTATTTTCGGGCAAATAAAAGTAAACAAAAATTCCAAAATTGAAGGCTAATATCCATGCTTTTTGAGAAATTTTGGAGGTTTCGGGGCCCGGTGTCGAAAAGTCTTGAAATTCTATGGGATACATCTCGGAGTCATATAATGCCATTTGGATCCGTATATGATCATTATTTGTTGTCATAATTGTTCGTGGTAGGCTTGAATTAATGAAATCGGTGCTAGTTGTAAACCGATAAATTGGTCGTTTAAAGGAAAATTGGATGGATACACCCACCCAATTGGACTCCCGAAGGTTTTTAGGGACCATGAAAAAAAAATCGGCAATTTTTATTTCTGGGCGAAAAAAGAGTCAAAAAAATTCCAAAATTGAAAGCTTATCCACGTTTTTTGAGAAATTTTTGAGGTTGAGTACGGTGTCGAAAAACCTTGAGATTTTAGGGAATACATCTCGGGGTCATATAATGCCGTTTGGAACCATATATGATCATTATATATTGTCATAAATGTTCGTGATAGGCTTGAGTTAATGAAATCTGTTCAAGTTGTAAATCGGTAAATTGGTCGTTTAAAGGCAAATTGGATGGTTACACCCCCCCAATTGGACTCCCGGAACGTATTAGGAACCATGGTAAACATTTCGGCAATTTTTATTTCCGGGCGAAAAAAGTTAAAAAATTCCAAAATTGAAGTCTAATAATGTCCACGCTTTTTGAGAAATTTTGGAGGTTTCGGGCCATGGTGTCGAAAAGTCTTGAAATTTTAGGGAATACATTTCGGGATCATATAATATCGTTTGGAACCATATATGATCAATATTTGTTGTCATAAATGTACGTGGTACGCTTGAGTTAATGAAATCGGTGTAAGTTATAAACCGGTAAATTGGTGGTTTAAAGGCAAATAGGATGGTTCCACCCATCCAATTGGACTCCCGGAGGGTACTAGGGACCATGGTAAACATTTCGGCAATTTTTATTTCCGAGCGAAAAAAAGTTAAAAAAATTCCTATATTGAAGTCCAATATTCACCTGGTTGTAAAAAAAAAAATGAAGTCCAATATTCACGTTTTTTGAGAAATTTTGGAGGTTTCAGGGCCCGGTGTCGAAAAGTTTTGAAATTTTAGGGTATACATTTCGGGGTCTTATAATGTCGTTTGGAACCATATATGATGATTATTTGTTGTCATAAATGTACGTGGAGGTTTTTACATGTATAATTCTCGTGTTGATTTAGGGTATGTTCTCTTTATCAGCTTAATTTTAGTTCAGTTTAGTTTCTAATTTTCTTCTCTCATAAATAATTCATCTGACTTCAGCTCTAATCAGTTCCTAATTTTCTTCATTCTCTCCTAAACAATTCATCTCACTTCAGTTCTAATCAGTTCAGTTCTCAGTTCAATAAATTAGAACAGGCCCTTAATTATTTTATTGATTGTTTGTGCTTTGTTATGCAATTTCTATGTTACTCCTGAGTACCATGCACTTGGTAATCCAGGTTTATAAAACTTATGTTATTTCAATGTTAACTTTTTATTATTTTAGTTTATATATATGTTATTTTGAAATAAGTATATGTTATTTATACTTGTATATTTTTTTTTTTATATTCAACATCGATTCTTTCATTGTACACCACTTCTATAAAATTCATGTTATTTTGATATAAACTTATCCCTCACACACTCTCCTAATCAACTTTAAGAAACAAGTAATTAAGCTAGAGTGGTAGAGACTAGAGACCCCAATGAAAATAGGAAAACCCCACAATCGTAGCGTGAAAAAGGCAGTAGCTTTGGAAGGAGAGAAAATGAAGACCCGCCGCAATCTGTGTATCGAGGATTACCATCGCTATTACAAAAATCCACTCGCCACTCGTTTAACCATCGTCCAACTCAATCAGGTAATGTATTTCAATCCATCTCCATTTTCATTTCATTTCATTTCTCCATTTTTATTCTATGGTTTATTAATACATGAATTATGAAAAAGGTGTTCCATATGCACGGATTCATGAAAGTCGACAAGAAGCGTCAGAAGGTTCTGGAAGCATTGGATGGATTTGATCACACCATGTTGATGAACCCTATTCGTTCCTCATTATCCGATACTTCTTCATCACCTCATCTTCCTCTTTCCATGGATCAAGTCAACGATGACCTTGACTCTCTTCGATGGCGCGATGATCATCACAATGCTGCCTTTGCACTTCAATCTGTCAGCTCTTTCTCCTTCTCTAATGATCATACCCAGCTGCAGATCACTACTTGTGGGAAGAGGAAGAGGAAGAGGCTCAGGAAGCCGAAGCCGAAGCCGAGGAAGGTGGTGTTTAATCCGGTTTATAAGACCAAACCCAGGTCTAAGAAGAATGTTCAGAAGAGGAAGAGTCTTGCTGATATTATTGCTGATTGGGGAGTCACTCACTGTACATCCATTAGCTCTTCTATTTGTAATCAGGGTTGTGCCTGCTAGCTGTTTGTTGATATGTCTGAATGAAAATATGATGGTCATGACTACTATTTCGAATCAAGTAAGGGTAGGACTTGCTTACAATTTCGAATTTCTCTACATTTTTTTACCAACTAATATTATGTAGACGTTTTATTACTTCTACAGAATTATAAAATCTGGAACCAACTACAAGTCTAGAAGATTTAGTTCTTGAAAATTATAGAGCATCATAGCTACAAGAATGATAAAAGAATTCTCAAGTATTCTTTAATTTCTTTTAACCTCTATTTTCAACTATAAATATTGGTGATATGCATTCATTCAAGACACATACAGATAATGGGAAAAATCATAAGGGATCATTAAAGCGTTTATGACTTATAATAAATTATTAATGAATTAACTTTACTAATAAAAAAAATTCTCATAAACAAAACCGTTCAATTATATTCTTAAACTACAATTCGGTAATTAGAATAGATTTATAAACCTAGTAACTCATTATATTTTTTATAATGACTAACAACCCCAAAAACCGAAAACAGATCAATTTAAATTTTGTTTCCCCTCTTAGTTACAGTTTAAACACACATCAATTAGATGGTAAAAACTCTATGCTAAACTCTATAATTAACACTATTAATGTTAGCCTTCCTTTTAAATAATTTGTAAAGGATAAAAAAAAAATAAAAATAGAATACTACATACAAAAAATAAAAAATCATAAAAAATTTAAAAATATCCTATTTAGCACTAAAATATATCCGATAAAATATTAAAATAATTGGTATTACAACCAACATTATAATTCGACACTAGGTACACTCCTGAACACGAACCACAATCAATGGAGTTACACTAAAGGTTGGAATCCGACATACGGTCTTGAATGCCACCATATATAAAGTTACACAACTTCATGTATGAGATTAACGGGCAAATCAAACCCATTGATCTTAATTAGTTTTTCAGCATAGGGTTCAAATCTGTAGTCGGATAGTAGGCTCAAATCTTTAACCGGGTGGTAGTAGGTTATCGAACGAGTCTCCAGGTATATCAGACTCTCCATGTTTAAACAAATTGTATTTGCACCATGTTTTTTAACAAAATGTAATATATGTAAGTTGTATGATACCTACGAGCAGTAAATATAAAGATTGAATGGTTAAAAGAAATGTACATAAAACTTATAATACTTTTACGTAGTAAATGCAACTGACACTTATTAATAATCTAACTTAATTGGACTAGCGTGTTTATATTTGCCAAAAACTACTACAGCCGTTCAGCTATAACTAAACAAAGCAATATTTATGCAAAGATTAAATTTTTATCCTATGCCAGATTTGGATATAAAGGGGCCGGCAATTGGGCCATGGCTCCGCCCTTGCCATAGATGAGAAAGTTTGAGGCCGGCACGAGGTACTGAACACCACTATAGATGAATTCACCCTGAAGGTTTGAGGCCGGCGCGAAATCCTGAAAACCACCATAAATGAATTCACCCTGAAGGTTTGAGGCATCAAAGTTACACGGAAGGTTCCAGCCATCGATGAGGTTGTTATGGTTAACCGACTCATAAGTATAACCTAAACATTGGTAATTATTGTTGGTGGCAAAGAACGTGTTGAAACTACTATTGGCGGCGTTGTATCCGCACTCCAAATAGTTGTTAACAGGTGGATCATCTAATAAGGTTTGTTCATTATTATTAACGTTTGCTTCCTCCGAATTAGATATTTCTGCTTCTTCATTTTCTACAACTTCTACCGCCTTTTTTTCTTTTTTGGCTACTTCTTTGTGGTAGATTCTATATATAACGTAATCCAGATGCATCTCATCCACACAAAAAAAAAACTCATTAGAATATATATACTATTAAATATTTTACTTATACATAGCCGAGGTTATTAATGGTTCATTGAACACCGTGCAAATATAAAGTGAGTCGAACTTCAAGAATAGAGAGAGGAGTATATTTTTAAAAAAAAATAAAAAAAAAATTCTAACATACGTACCATCATACTAGAATCTTGATTTTCTCGTTTTCTCTTAGGTGTTACTTTGGGTTGATCATCACGGACTCGTTACTCAAGCATATGCCATTGCGTCTTATAATCCTTATTATCGCCCTTATTCTTTTTATTAGGGTTTATTATAAAATACACCAAAGCTCTTTGGTGTCCGATCAATGTACCATCATCGTCCTTGACTGGTTTATCTACTCCCGTAGCCTTCCAATACCCGTCTCCGGCTTTTCGATCGGGACGCTTCCCATTCTTATATTTTCTGTTTCTTGAGCTCAAAAAATACCACTTTTTATTTTTTCCATTCCCTTGTGGTTTGAATTTGGCTGCATGTTTAAATCACTAAAACAAAATTAATTAAACTAAATAAGTTCATGAAAGTGTCAATAAAAATATATGCCTATGGTGCTTCGCTATAAAAAAAAATGTCAATTGTCAGAATCTAGTTAAAGGACTCACTTCAGCGCGATAAAAAGACTTCAAAAAAACCTACTTAAAGAACCTTCTCACGAATTTTCCTTGAATTTATTTACTACGGAGTAGTAGGTAATCTACCGAAAATTTTAATTTGTCAAATGTCTAGAAGAGTAAAAGTAATTAAGATTCAAGAAAATCAAATATTACACACAACGAAATAAAGAATAAATAAATTGGATTACATGCTTTAATGACTTTATTTGAAATAATCGCTTTCAACTTGCATTAAGAAAAAATTACATAGTGGTGTGACCGTCGTAGACATTGATATTATCAACTTCATGTATAGGATTTATGGACAAATTAAAGCCATTGATCTTGGGTTTGTAGCATAGGGTTCAAATCTGTACCCTGGTAGGTTGTCAAACAATTCTCCATGTTTATTCTCCATTGTAATATTATTTTGGTGATTAGAGAAGGAAAGCTGTAGTGTTAGAGATTTAGAGAAAAAGTTACTTTGTTGATGAATTATAAAAGTTTGATGTAATAATGATTGTGATAATCAAGATTTACCCTTATAGTATAATATTAGGTGGTTGACCTTTGCTCAAGCATGCAACGTGAAGATAGATTTTTGATATAATTTTATACATCATAGGACACTAGGATAAGATTATCAAGTTAAATACCTAAAAAAAATAAAAATTAATTAATTTATTTATTTATTATTTTTTTTTTACCGATTCTATCTATTTTTTAAAGGCAAGGAGTAGGACTGTAGGACTCTGACCATACCTCAACTTTCACGATTTTTTGTATCTGTAATTACGGGTTACACACTTTAAGAGTAATTCTATCTATTACATAACAATATATATACTCCGTATATCGATATATTAAAATCAAGAAAATCAACAATTAGCACATAAACATATCTATGATGCGCGAAAAATATGTAATTTACGAGTTTAACAAGATATTATGTGTAGATTTAAACATCATATATATACGTAGTACTATTCTTACATATGTAGACCACAACTCTAATCTGCATATGGTATTCCATCCATGTTAGAATTTTCTTTTGTCAAAGAGCTATACATTCTAGGTATAATATCAATACGAGAATTTTATTAATTACATTTACATCCGGTTGACCAATGCACCCAACTAACCTAATATATTCACTTGGTTTGTTGAGAACTTGATTGAGAAGGAACGGTCCGTCTCACGGATCAATGTATAAAATAATAATCTTATTCTTAATATATTGCAGATCTTGGACCAAAAAGAATGGAAGGTCAAGATTTAAACCTTAACTTCTAGCTAGCTAGTAAGATTATTATAGATATCTAGCTAACTATTATTGAAACATAAAGTTTTATACGTATTACGTAGTATATCATATCAAAATTATTAAAGGCGATATATGCATTAGTACGTCTAATAATTCTAAGTATAATTATTGGGGGTCACACACTCACACCTCTATGAGTCTCAATAAAGATCTTTTTGTGTTCATTCTATAGTTGTTTCATTTGACTTTTCAAAGACAATATTTATTAATTTTGACCATATTTTATAGTTAAAGGAAAATTACATATTTTCATATACAATACCTTTAAATTTGTTTTAATGTTTGTGTAATTTTTTTTTTTATATCAACATAATATAAACTTTAGGATTAAATATATTATATTCAAACAATTAAATATGCATTTTAAAGACAGTGAAAAAATGAATAGAGCAACTAAGACAATGGTGGATATAGCTCCCCATAAAGGAGTCATTTTTCTTACCACCAAATTAGTTTATGTACAACCTTTAGCCTCAAATAAATGAGTCAAATCAAAATGACTTCAACTCACAACAACCACCATAAAAATTCCAAAGGAAAATTAGAGCCAACAGATAATAAATTTAAACAATCACTAAAAAATCTCTGGTGAAATTCTAATATAGAAAATCTAAATTCCTTGTATTACGGCTCCAAATCTAATAATGCCAAGCTCAAATATTGGCTAACAATAATTTTACCAGACCATTTCCTTTTTGTCAAACAAATTCTCATTCCTACACCCAATAAAAAATATAAAAAAAATTAAAAAAAATTAAAAAATCATCAAAAATAATGTATTTGCATGATACCAAAGTTTTGAATGCATTGGCAATAATAATCTATATAATTCTTGTTTCTAATGTAAACATAGGTGAAGGACATAGTTCTCATCATGAACATCAAGGTACCATCCATAAGAACGTCATAGACGCGCCTCTCCTAACTGGGAAAATCGGTGGTAATCGAACGATCGTGGTTGATGTTAATGGCAATGGAGATTATAAAAGTGTTCAAGCAGCAATTGATGCAGTTCCTGTAGGAAATTCTAATTGGGTCACCATCCATCTTAGAAAAGGAATTTACAGGTTTACATTTTCTTTGTATACATCATAACCATTAGATATATAGGGGACGTAAGTTTGCAACATAAATTCTTAACCTCGATCTTTTGAAAATTTTACAATAAT
Organism: Chenopodium album; assembly: GCF_948465745.1. Lineage (NCBI taxonomy): Eukaryota > Viridiplantae > Streptophyta > Magnoliopsida > Caryophyllales > Amaranthaceae > Chenopodium > Chenopodium album. The sequence continues at coordinate 512,427 of NC_137838.1, forward strand.
CCTATAAATAGTATAATTTGTAAAATCTCCATAGGCTTGTACACTTGTACGTATCCTTGATTTCACCTTGAATAATTTAATACGTTACTAAAAATTCATTAATTTACAATGATTACCTAAGGAAAATGTATGTGATTATTTTATGAATAATTAATCTTAATAATTATATTATGTGCTTAATTAAAATGTATGTTTGGATTAATAGGGAGAAAGTACATATACCCCGCAATAAACCAAAGATATTCTTGAGAGGAAATGGTAAAGGTAGGACCTATATTGTCTGGTCTCAAAGCTCTACCGATAACATTGAGTCTGCAACATTCAAGGTTGAAGCCTCAAATTTTGTTGCATTTGGAATAAGTTTTAAGGTAATGTAATTTCCTAAACTAGAATATTTTATTAAATTTTCAATTAATTTAGTTTTAATAACTTGAATTGTTATAATATACAGAATGATGCTCCAACTGGAGAAGCATACACCTCACAAAATCAATCAGTGGCAGCATATGTAGCATCAGACATGGCTGCATTCTATCATTGTGGATTTTTTAGCACACATAACACACTCTTTGATCAAAAGGGTAGGCACTATTATCAAGGTTGTTACATCCAAGGCTCCATCGACTTTATCTTTGGTCGTGCCAGATCCCTTTTCCATGTACGTGTTTTCTAGTTTAAACTTTATTTGTCGTGGTTAGTTGGTTACATTTAATAATAGTGTATGTACTGTCTACACGAGTGGAAAACCTAATACATCTAAACATTTACTAATCAATTGTAGGAGTGTGAGATCTTCGTGTTAGTTGACCGGAGGATAAAGATCCATGGTTCAATTACAGCACAAAATAGGGAGAGTGCAGATGAACCAAGTGGATATGTGTTCAATAAAGCAAAGGTTTATGGAACAGGACAAGTTTATTTGGGTAGAGCTAAAGGTGCCTATTCTAGGGTGCTCTTTGCAAATACATACATGTCTGGGACTGTTACATCGGAAGGATGGACTAATTGGAGTTACGATGGATCCACCGAGTAAGTCATTCTGTCACTGTCTTATTAAATAAGGTGACAACTTTTTCTGAAAATTCTAAAATATAATAGCATGTACTATTAATTCCAAGCAAAGAGAGCATATCCATTGGGAAGTTATCACATTACGTTTAATTTAGTAGTTAAAACGAGTTTAAAACCCTATAAGAGACTTGATAAAAATCGATTATTGTTCATGTAACAGCAACTTATTTCATGCGGAGTATGCATGCCATGGACCTGGATCAGGCACAGGGGATCGAGCTTCGTGGAGTATACGTCTAAGCGACGAAGAAGCAGCTCCTCTTCTCACCATAGACTTCATTGATGGGAAGCAATGGTTACCAGCATGGATTGATTAATGTGTTTTTTCATGTAATTAAATTAATTAGTAGAGCTTTTAAAAATTAAAAAGATTTAATGATGAGAGAGTTGTTTGCATTGCTGCTTAAATTTGTACGAGTACTATATATATACAGTATACACTGCTCCCCTAAACAAGCTAAGGAAGAGATCCATACATCCAAGGGCTTTCATATAAATTAATTACTTGATCATACTTCCTTTAATTTGTTGAATTGACTACTTGGATTTTTGGTTGTTTATTTACCAGTAACTACTGAGTATGTACACATGCACATATTCTTTTCTTAAAACTTTGAGCTTAAAGTGAATTGTGTGGTAATAAAGTTATAATTAATTAACGACTTTCAAAAGGATTTTTCATCATATTTTTTTGAAATTAAAAGAGTTCAATTAGTTTTGCTAAATGCACATAAGTATAACATTTCAATAGACAATTTCATACAAAATTTAAAAGTAAATGGTTAATTAGGTCATTCTTTTGAAATTAAATGAGCTCAATTACTTTTGCATATTTTGAAATTAAAAGAGTTCAATTATTTTTGCATATTTGTGACCACATAAGACATAACCATTCTAGGTCATTCTTTTTGTTAGCCTTGAATGTCCCTTACAAAAATAATGAAATATCTAAGTTTCAACTAGATACGTAGATCAATTCAATGACCTTCATCTGCACTATCCCCCACCGGTCATTTGATATATGAACCATGTTTAACTAAGTATTTGTTACGTTCTAGAGAAATTAAGGTTCAGTATCACAAAAATTTAAATTTTATACCAATTTAGCTAATTAGTCCTTAAATCAGACTAAAATAATGTGTAAGAGGTAGAGCTGTCAATTCGGGTAAACGGGTTGGGTTTGGGTCGGGTCAATTCGAATAAATTCCATAACCTGTGGGTCGGGTTTGGTTGGGTCATGCTTGAGTCGGGTGATACTTCTTATCGGGTTTGGGTCAGGTTACATTCGGATCGGGTGAACAATATATCGGGTTTAATTCAGTTTTCACGGGTTAGGGTAATTCTCGGGTTCGGTTCAAGTCAATAATTTGCGGGTTAGAATCAGGTCGGGTCATTCTCGGGTTTGAGTCGGGTTCGGTTCAATTCAATAATTTGTGGATTATAATCGGTCGGGTCATTTTCAAGTCGGGTCATTCTCGAGTTCAAGTCGGGTTCAAGTCAATAATTTGCGGGTTATAATCAGGTTGGTTCATTTCCAAGTCGGGTCATTCTCAGATTCAAGTCGGGTTATGATCAAGTCAATAATTTGCAGGTTACAATTAGGTCGGGTCATTTCCAAGTCATGTCATATTCGGGTTCAACTAACTATAAATAGATAATTATCATTTTTATCAAGCTAATTATTTTCTTTGACTATAATATATATGGCAATATACTAGGGAACTATAGTCTATAATTTAGGAAGATAATTATCTCCTTTGACCATAAAACAAATATAAACTATATTTAACTCTTAAATTTGAGGATGATGCTTCTTTCTTTTGCTAGCCTGGACCGACTTGGTCTCCCTAGACAAAATGCTTTGATCAACAATAATAAGGTGGTCTAAATTGCATATAAGGTGATTTGAAATCGGGTCAGGAATAATTTGGGTTGAATTTAGGTCAGGTCAATAACAAGTCGTGTTAATTTCGAGTCGAGTTAGTAACAGATAGGGTTGAATTTTTGGGTTGGGTAAGTAATAGGTCTGGTAAAATTCGGGACAGGTCAATAACAAGTCGGGCTTAATTTGGGTCAGGTCAATAACAAGTGTGGTTAATTTCGACTCATGTTTGTAATAGGTAAGGTTAAATTCGGGTCGGGTTGAATTCAGCTAGGTCAGGTAGTAAAAATTCGTGTCTTGACGGGTTAAAACGGGTTTGGATCAATTTCGGTTAAAATCGGGTTCAGCGCAAGTTCATTAAATTGGTCGTTGTAAACCAGTAAATCGGTGCAAGTTGTAAACCGATAAATTGGACGTTTAAAGACAAATTGGATGGTTACACCCACCCAATTGGACTCGCGGAGGGTATTAGGGACTATGGTAAACATTTCGGCAATTTTTATTTCTGGGCGAAAAAAAGTCAAAAAATTCCAAAATTGAAGGCTAATATCCACGCTTTTTCAGAAATTTTGGAGGTTTCGAGGCCCGGTGTCGAAAAGTCTTGAAATTTTAGGGGATACATTTCTGGTTCATATAATGTCGTTTAGAACCATTTATGATCATTATATGTTGTCATAAATGTTCTTGCTAGGCTTGATTTAATAAAATCGGTGCAAGTCGTAAACCGGTAAATTGGTCTTTTAAAGGAAAATTGGATGGATACACCCACCCAATTAGACTCTCGGAGGGTATTACGGACCATGGTTAAAATTTCGGCAATTTTTTTTTCTGGGCGAAAAAAATTCAAAAATTGAAGGCTTATATCCACGGTTTTTTAGAAATTTTGGAGGTTTCAAGGTACGGTGTCGAATACCCTTGAGATTTTAGGGAATACATCTAGGGGTCATATAATGTCTTTTGCAACCATATATAATCATTATATGTTGTCATAAATGTTCATGGTAGGCTTGAGTTAAAGAAATCGATGCAAGTTATAAAGTGGTAAATTGGTCGTTTAAAGGAAAATTGGATGGTTCCACCCAGCCAATTGGACTTCCGGAGGATATTAGGGACTATGGTAAACATTTCAGCAATTTTTATTTTCGGGCGAAAAAAAGTCAAAAAATTCCAAAATTGAAGGCTAATATCCACGCTTTTTTAGAAATTTTTGAGGTTTCGAGGCCCAGTGTCGAAAAGTCTTGAAATTTTAGGGGATACATTTCTGGTTCATATAATGTCGTTTAGAACCATTTATGATCATTATATGTTGTCATAAATGTTCTTGCTAGGCTTGATTTAATAAAATCGGTGCAAGTCGTAAACCGGTAAATTGGTCTTTTAAAGGAAAATTGGATGGATACACCCACCCAATTAGACTCTCGGAGGGTATTACGGACCATGGTTAAAATTTCGGCAATTTTTTTTTCTGGGCGAAAAAAATTCAAAAATTGAAGGCTTATATCCACGGTTTTTTTAGAAATTTTGGAGGTTTCAAGGTACGGTGTCGAATACCCTTGAGATTTTAGGGAATACATCTAGGGGTCATATAATGTCTTTTGCAACCATATATAATCATTATATGTTGTCATAAATGTTCATGGTAGGCTTGAGTTAAAGAAATCGATGCAAGTTATAAAGTGGTAAATTGGTCGTTTAAAGGAAAATTGGATGGTTCCACCCAGCCAATTGGACTTCCGGAGGATATTAGGGACTATGGTAAACATTTCAGCAATTTTTATTTTCGGGCGAAAAAAAGTCAAAAAATTCCAAAATTGAAGGCTAATATCCACGCTTTTTCAGAAAATTTTGAGGTTTCGAGGCCCGGTGTCGAAAACTCTTAAAATTTTAGGGTATACATCTCGGGGTCATATAATTTCGTTTAGAACCAATTATGATCATTATATGTTGTTATAAATTTTCTTGGTAGGCATGATTTAATGAAATCGGTGCAAGTTGTAAACCGGTTTATTGGTCATTTAATGACAAATTGGATGGATACACCCACCCAATTAGACTCCCGGAGTGTATTAGGGACCATGGTTAAAATTTCGGCAATTTTTTTTCCTAGGCGAAAAAAAGTCAAAAAATTCCAAAATTGAATGCTTATATCCACGGTTTTTTAGAAAGTTTGGAGGTTTCCGGGTACGGTGTCGAATACCCTTGAGATTTTAGGGAATACATCTCGGGGTCATAAAATGTTGTTTGGAACCATATATGATCATTATATGTTGTCATAAATTTTCATGGTAGGCTTGAGTTAAAGAAATCAGTGCAAGTTATAAACTGGTAAATTGGTCGTTTAAAGGAAAATTGGATGGTTCCACCCACCCAATTGGACTTCCGGAGGATATTAGAGACTATGGTAAACATTTCGGCAATTTTTATTTTCGGGCGAAAAAAAGTCAAAAAATTCCAAAATTGAAGCCTAATATCCACGCTTTTTCATAAATTTTGGAGGTTTCGAGGCCCGGTGTCGAAAAGTCTTAAAATTTTAGGTTATACATCTCGGGGTCATATAATGTCGTTTAGAACCATTTATGATCATTATATGTTTTTATAAATGTTCTTGGTAGGCTTGATTTAATGAAATCGGTGCAAGTTGTAAACCGGTTTATTGGTCATTTAAAGGCAAATTAAATGGATACACCCACCCAATTAGAATCCCGGAGGGTATTAGGGACCACGGGTAAAGTTTCGACAATTTTTTTTTCTGGGCGAAAAAAATTCAAAAATTGAAGGCTTATCCACGCTTTTTTAGAAATTTTGGAGGTTTCAGGGTACGGTGTCGAATACCCTTGAGATTTTAGGGATTACATCTCGGGGTCATATAATATCGTTTGGAACCATATATAATCATTATATGTTGTCATAAATGTTCATGGTAGGCTTGAGTTAAAGAAATCGGAGCAAGTTATAAACTGGTGAATTGGTCGTTTAAAGGAAAATTGGATGGTTTCACCCAGCCAATTGGAATTTCGGAGGATATTAGAGAATATGGTAAACATTTCTGCATTTTTTATTTACGGGCGAAAAAAAGTCAAAAATTCCAAAATTGAAGGCTAATATCCACGCTTTTTCAAAAATTTTGGAGGTTTCGGAGCCCGGTGTCGAAAAGTCTTAAAATTTTAGGGGATACATCTCGGGGTCATATAATGCCGTTTAGAACCATTTATGATCGTTATATGTTGTCATAAATATTCTTGCTAGGCTTGATTTAATAAATTCGGTGCAAGTTGTAAACCGGTAAATTGGTCATTTAAAGGAAAATTGGATGGATACACCCACCTAATTAGACTCCCGGAAGGTATTAGGGACCATGGTTAAAATTTCGGCAATTTTTTTTCCTTGGCGAAAAAATGTCAAAAAATTCCAAAATTAAAGGCTTATATCCACGCTTTTTTAGAAATTTTGGAGGTTTCGGGGTACGGTGTCGAATACCCTTGAGATTTTAGGGAATAAATCTCGGGGTCATATAATGTCGTTTGGAACCATATATGATCATTATATGTTGTCATAAATGTTTATGGTAAACTTGAGTTAAAGAAATCGGTGCAAGTTATAAACTGGTGAATTGGTCGTTTAAAGGAAAATTGGATGGTTCCACCCAGCATATTGGACTTCCGGAGGATATTAGGGACTATGGTTAACATTTCAACTATTTTTATTTCCGGGCGAAAAAAAGTCAAAAAATTCTAAAATTGAAGGCTAATATCCACGCTTTTTCAGAAATTTTTGAGGTTTCGAGGTCCGGTGTCGAAAAGTCTTAAAATTTTAGGGTATACATCTCGGGGTCATATAATGTCGTTTAGAACCATTTATGATCATTATATGTTGTTATAAATGTTCTTGGTAGGCTTGATTTAATAAAATCGGTGCAAGTTGTAAACCGGATTATTGGTCATTTAATGGCAAATTGGATGGAAACACCCACCCAATTAGACTACTGAAGGGTATTAGGGACCATGGTCAAAATTTTGGCAAATTTTTTTCCGGGCGAAAAAAAGTCAAAAAATTCCAAAATTAAAGGCTTATATCCACGCTTTTTTAGAAATTTTGGAGGTTTCAGGGTACGGTGTCGAATACCCTTGAGATTTTAGGGAATACATCTCGGGGTCATATAATGTTATTTGGAACCATATATGATCATTATATGTTGTCATAAATTTTCATGGTAGGCTTGAGTTAAAGAAATCAGTGCAAGTTATAAACCGGTAAATTGGTCGTTTAAAGGAAAATTGGATGGTTCCACCTAGCCAATTGGACTTTCGGAGGATATTAGAGATTATGGTAAAAATTTCGGCAATTTTTATTTCCGGGCGAAAAAAAGTCAAAAAAATCCAAAATATATCCACGCTTTTTTAGAAATTTTTTAGGTTTCGAGGCCCGGTGTCGAAAAGTCTTAAAATTTTAGGGTATACATCTCGGGGTCATATAATGTCGTTTAGAACCATTTATGATCATTATATGTTGTTATAAATGTTCTGGGTAGGCTTGATTTAATGAAATCGATGCAAGTTGTAAATCGGTTTATTGGTCATTTAAAGGCAAATTGGATGGATACACCCACCCAATAAGACTCGGAGGGTATTAGGGACCATGGTTAAAATTTCGGCAATTTTTTTTCCTGGGCGAAAAAAAGTCAAATAAGTCCAAAATTGAATGCTAATGTCCACGCTTTTTCAGAAATTTTGGAGGTTTCGGGGTACGGTGTCGAATACCCTTGAGACTTTAGGGAATACATCTCGGGGTCATATAATGTCTTTTGAAACCATATATGATCATTATATGTTGTCATAAATGTTCATGGTAGGCTTGAGTTAAAGAAATCGGTGCAAGTTATAAACTGGTGAGTTGGTCGTTTAAAGGGAAATCGGATGGTTCCACCTAGTCAATTGGACTTCCGGAGGATATTAGAGATTATGGTAAACATTTCGGCAATTTTTATTTACGAGCGAAAAAAAGTCACAAAATTCCAAAATTGTAGGCTAATATCCACGCTTTTTCAGAAATTTTGGAGGTTTCGAGGCCCGGTGTCGAAAAGTCTTAAAATTATAGGCTATACATCTCGGGGTCATATAATGCCGTTTAGAACCATTTATGATCATTATATGTTGTTATAAATGTTCTTGGTAGGCTTGATTTAATGAAATCGGTGCCAGTTGTAAACCGGTAAATTGGTCATTTAAAGGAAAATTGGATGGATACACCCACCCAATTAGACTCCCGGAGGGTATTAGGGACTATGGTAAACATTTCGGCAATTTTTATTTCTGGGCGAAAAAATATCTAAAAATTCCAAAATTGCAGGCTAAGATCCACGTTTTTTATGAAATTTTGGAAGTTTCGAGGACGGGTGTCGAAAAGACTTAAAATTTTAGGGGATACATCTCGGGGTCATATAATGCCGTTTAGAACCATTTATGATCATTAAATGTTGTCATAAATGTTCGTGGTAGGCTTGAATTAATGAAATAAATGCAAGTTGTAAACCGGTAAATTGGCTGTTTAAAGGAAAATTGGATGGTTATACCCACCCAATTGGCAATCTGGAGGGTATTAGGAACCATGATAAACATTTCGGCAATTTTTATTTCCAGGCGAAAAAAATCAAAAAATTCCAAAATTAAAGCCTAATATCCACGATTTTTGAGAAATTTTGGAGGTTTCAGGGCTCGGTGTCTAAATGTCTTGAAATTTTAGGAGATACATCTCAGGGTCATATAATGCAGTATGGAACCATATATGATCATTATATGTTGTCATAAATTTTCATGATAGGCTTGATTTAATGAAATCGGTGCAAGTTGTAAACCGGTAAATTGGTCGTTTAAAGACGAATTGGATGATCTCACCCATCCAATTGGACTCCTAGAGGGTATTAGATACCATGGTAAACATTTCGTCAATTTTTATTTACGGGTGAAAAAAAGTCAAAAATTTCCAAAATTAAAGGCTAATGTCCACGATTTTTGAAAAATTTTGAAGGTTTAAGGGCCCGGTGTCGAAAAGCAATGAGATTTTAGGAGATACATCTCGGGGTCATATAATGCCGTTTGGAACCATATTTGATCATTATATGTTGTCATAAATATTTGTAGTTTGTTTGAATTAATGAAATCAGTGCAAGTTATATACCGGTAAATTGGTTGTTTAAAGGCAAATTTGATGGTTCCACCCAACCAATTGGATTCCCGAAGGATATTAAGGATCATGGTAAACATTTTGACAATTTTTATTTTCGGGCGAAAAATAGTCAAAAAAATTCCAAAATTGAAGGCTAAGATTAATGCTTATTGAGAAATTTTGGAGGTTTCGGGGTCCAGTGTCGAAAAGCCTTGAAAATTTAAGGGATTTATCTCGAGATCATATAATGCCGTTTGGAACCATATATGATCATTATATGTTGTCATAAATGTTCGTGGTAGGCTTGGGTTTATGAAATCGGTGCAAGTTGTAAACCGATAGATTGGCCGTTAAAGACAAATTGGATGGTTCCACCCAGCCAATTGGACTCCCGGAGAATAATAAGGATCATGGTAAACATTTTGACAACTTTTATATTCGGGCGAAAAATAATAAAAAAAAAAAATCCAAAATTGAAGACTAATATTCACATTTTTTCATAAATTTTGGAGGTTTTGGGGCCTAGTGTTGAAAAGTTTTGAAATTCTAGGAGATATATTTCGGGGTCATATAATGTCATTTGGAACCATATATGATCATTATTTGTTGGCATAAATGTTCGTGGTAGGCTTGAATTAATGAAATCGGTGCAAGTTGTAAACCGTTAAATTGGTCGTTTAAAGGCAAATTGGATGGTTCCACTCATCCAATTGGACTCCAGGAGGGTATTAGGGACCATGGTAAACATTCGGCAATTTTTATATCCGGGCAAAAAAAAGTCAAAAAATTCCAAAATTAAAGGCTAATATTCACGCTTTTTGAGAAATTTCGACTGTTTCGGGGCCCGGTGTCAAAAAGAATTGTGATTTTAGGGGATACATCTCGGGGTCATATAATGCCGTTTGAAACCATACATGATCATTATATGTTGTCATAAATGTTCGTGGTAGGCTTGAGTTAATGAAATCGGTGCAACTTGTAAATTGGTAAATTAGTTGTGTTAAGGCAAATTGGATGGTTCCACCTAGCCAATTGGATTCCCGGAGGTTATTAGGGAACATGGTAAACATTTCGACAATTTTTATTTTAGGTGAAATAAAGTCAAAAATTTCCAAAATTAAAGATTAATATTCACGGTTTTTTGAGAAATTTTAGAGATTTCGGCCAAGAGGTGCCAGTTTGGTACGCTTTTTGTACTTGGTATATTGGACTACTAGTTTTTACAAACTTTACCATCCTTAAAATTCAGCCGAAAGGGTAAAGCCCAAGATGTGAGCCAAGATGCAATGCCCTAAAATAGAACCAGATTACAAAAAAACCTTCATTTCCAAATAACAGCAGTTCATATTTTCAAACAGTGTTAGGCTACTCTTTACTTTGAAGAAAAACCCAGTTTTCAGAGAAAGAAGAGAGAGAAACAATGGAGGGAGGAGATGAAGGAGTTGATAGAATGGTGGATTCTAAGGATATGCAGCAGCAAAGTAAAGCTTTCGATAAGCTTACTGATCGTGTCGAAGATCGTCAGCTTGATTCTTCTCGTGTTCAAACGGTCTTTTTCTTTCTCCTCCATTTTTCCCACTTTTTTTTTATTCTACTTTTATGTCAATTAATCTGCTCAATTTCATGTTTTTTTTTTGACATTTTTTTGATTAATAATGGTGGGTTGTAGGCTATGGCGTCGATTGCTGCTGCTGCTGAAGCTGATGCCAATGCTATGAGATTGAGGTTATTTATTTATTTATTAGTTGCTGTGATTTTAATTTTGTAGTTTTCTGTAGAATTGAATTCTTTTAGCAATGAAAAGTTGGCGTAATTCATGGAAATGTTGGTTTTAATTGCGTTAGATAAAAACATTAGGGTTCGAACTGATCCTGATTAGTGATGGAATAGTGTTGGGGAATAGAAAGATTTTGAAGATTAATTGAAATGGAGGAGATGTGGGAGTGAATATTTTGGTTATTGTTAGGCAATTTAACTAGGTGATGACAGATATAAACTTTACACCCAACGGTGGCAACTCGACGAGGTTTTGAGAAGTTGGGAAGAGTGATCACTAGAGTTTTTGAATTTGTTGTAAAAATATAGAATGCTCTCTTTGTCTGTAAATGATGTTGAGGATGAAATGAGTTGGTGATGTTACAAGACTACATTCTCCGTAGCTTGCTCTTATTACTGATGAAGTGGTGATGGATGCAAATTTTGCTACTATCTAATCTGTACATTGTCAAATTGTTTGGCGAAGTAGTGCATAATTTGCAAAATGGTTGGCAAGAGTAAGGAGTTGACCACAACAAGCAAAAAATCTTATCATAACTTTTGATAGCTACCAATGCCTATGTTGGAAGTTAGTGCCTAAGAAGTTAGATCTTTAGCTGGTCATGGACTTTAGGGCTGTAGCATGTCGTGGACTGAAATATACTTTAGGAGGGTCTTTCCTTCTCCTGAAATGAACAACTTTCTTCGTAGCATACATTATGTGAGTGATGCCATCCTATTTAGGTACAAAGGTCAAATCATTTAGGACATCTAATATGTCATGTATTGCCTGTGGACTAGAAATCAGAATATTTCATTAAGTGTCATCGTATTGCTACTTATCTGTTGGTAGTATGTCCAAACCAAGCTGCCATCTTAAAGCTCATATGATGGATTGACTGGAATAGGTTTCAGTTTGGGTCCGACGGCTAACTGCAAGTTATCTTCAACAATTATATATGGGTTTGATATTTAAGTATACAGTGGACCATTTGGTGACTAAGGATGAGTCTATCACTCAAGCATTCTTTTTAGGGGGTGGTAAATACAAGTTTTAGTTGAAGATAGTTTGTCATTAAACTATTAAAGTACTAAGGTAAACTGGTAGACTAAGATCTGCTCCTTTTTCCTGGCTTGTTGGTTTTTGATGGACATACTACTAGAGAATTTTTGTAGAATTGACTTAGATTGTCATATTGTGGCCTTGTGGGTGTTTCCTTTACCATGGTACACATGAAACTATGAAAGTACAACTCATCTGTTAATAAAGTTCTGATTTGTGTATGAAGTATAGGGTACATAGGTAGTTCATCATTCCAGGGTGGTGAGGGAGCAAGGAAAGAACAGGCAGGCCGTGGGCAGGCTTGTTCATGTGTATTGTGCACACTTTCAACTTTAGGAAAAGACACCCTTGCCTATGGGTGACAAAAATGAGGGATGAGGATCAATTTGGCACTTGGACGCTTTAAGCAACTAAACAAGACAAGTGGGGCCAATGAAGAGAATGAGTTATGAGTTACAGTGTAACACATGCCTAGGGAGGGACTAGGGGGCATTAAAACAGAGGCAATAAACAACTCATGTGCTAACTGCCAAGGTAGGAAGCTTTGATTTTTATTTAACTAAGTATCATTTCCTTAGAGCTTTATTTTGGATTTAGCAATCAGTGAACACTGAACACCAAAACTGTAGTAACATCTGTTGTAAGAGCACATCTTCTTTCCTCCAAACTTGTATCTTCTGGTTTTGTAAGGTAAGATATTTAAATAATCTAACATCCAGTTTTGTGGCAAGTCTTTGAGTACAGTTCAGTGTTTTTTGTTATGCTGGTATGGCAATTGGCAATATACCCTTTCCTATGATGTGTTTTTCCTCACTACTAAAGAACTTGTATTTTAGCTTGCTTTAAACATTAAGACCCAAATAATTCTATTGCCCTCTTTTTATAGCAATATTATCTTCTTTATGCTATATATATGGCCATGAGACTGAAGGGTGGACATGAATCCCGAGTTTCTGACACATGATGGATTATTCTGTGAAAATCAAACATGTCTATGGACAGTTAGATTTTATCATGCTTACCGTCAAGGTTGCACATGACTGTAATTTTACATACATGAAATCACAAAAGATGGTTAAATGTCTGATTAGTGTAAATTCTGTAAAAGTAAGTTCAAATGGTGCAATTGTGAACAAAGGAAGCACTTGCTTTCAGGACCAATTTCTTTTTTCTTTGTCAGACATTGTTACTTTTTTCTCTGGATTCCATGTAGAACGTGATGTATCATATATAGAGTTCATTGCAAAACTTGACTTATCAGGAACAATATATATATATCTGATCACTTTCTGAGAGTTATGTCAAGCTCTTGGTTCTTTCTTGTTATTCTTTACTACTGTTATCTATGATGCAAGCATTAAGCATATTCAAATATTTTCCACTATGATAGTTTGGGCCTGCTATTTCAATTCAATACGAGAATTTGGCCCCGAGTTGACCTATTTGATAAGATTGGCCTATGACCTACCCTCATCTCTGTTACCAATCTTCATAGCTGTCATTTCTAAAATAGCATATACTTGGGTTCTTTTTGATTGTCCTAAACTGACTCTCTTCCTTTTTCACCTGCTAATAGGGAAAAAGAATTGGCTGCTGTAAAGATCAATGCGGCTGATGTTGATGTTATTGCAAATGAACTTGAGGTTAATTTCATTATATAGCATACATTGAGGTTCATTTTCTATGTTTAGTAATAATTGAAATCTTCTTCGTGACAGTTGGACAAAAAAGTTGCTGAGAGAACCTTGCGAGAGCACAAGGGTGATGCTGTGGCAGCCATACGATCCCTGCTTCACTAGAAGTTCTGTGAATTGAAGCAGATATGCATGCTGAATTATCCTAGAACATCCAATCTATTATACTTGTTTTTCTGAATTTTCATGGAAATTTTGTTTCTTGGGTCCTAGCTATGTGCCAGTGCCGGCATATTCCTTGCCTATTGGCAAATTTGGTATTTGTATCCGTAGTTTGCTTTGCTACACAGTATTCTTGAATGACAAACCCAAAGCCAGTATGATGTATAAAGAATTGTTCAGAAGAGTTTTATGCTGATTGAGACAGATTAAGATGGACCTTTTTCAGTAATTTCCCTCCATCATGTTTGTACAATACAATGACATCTTTGCTAATTGATAATCTAAAAGACTTGTACTTATTTATTACTCGGTAGTCTTGGCGAGCTTAAAACCAGCTTGATGTTTAATTATCATATTTATTACTATTAGTTCCTTCCATATTTCATTTATGTTTTGGCCTAAATACAAATCTTATATTTATCATCTGCTTGCACAATCGCGGTATGACTTTGTTACTTGTTTGTGATGAATGTTTGTGCTTGGTTGCAATTAGTGTAGACAAAAGGTATTGCAAACCCTAAACATTACATTTCTTATATTCAGCATCTTCAACAATCACTGAAGTTTGGAAACTTGCTTGCATATTAGCAGTTGAATGTTGGTACTTGTTTTCTACAAGAGTAGACAAAAGTATTGCAAACCCAAAACAAGTACTAGGTATAATGTATAAAAGAATTTCTAGGATAAAGAATAATATAATCTACACCAATGACACAACTTGTGTGTGGTACAAATATTTACAATACAATGGAAGCGTTTTGTACAGTTCCATGCATCCAAGAGCTTGCACACGGCAAGTGCTGAACACTACATTCTTTTCTATTTGTTTACTACCAAAACTTCAATAATATCAATCATCGCGAAAGAAGTCAATGCTTGCAATTCAATTAGAACCAACCGTCCCTGCAGCCATTTCAATCAATCAAGGTCTCTTTTCTGCTTTTTCATAGAGGCCATGATAATTTGGGATTAAATTCCAAGTGGCTATCAAGAATTATGGGCGCAGTAAGGTGATTACTGAATCCTTACTGAGGGCACCAGCAATCCATCAAAATTTACCAAAAGCTGTGCCAAATGAAATCAGCAACATATAAGAGTTAGCCAAGACTGAGGTGTCATAGTTCTTTCACGACAACATCTGCAGAACCAGTTTTGGCAGCCTGGAACTCGACTGCATATTGTCTCTGCAAATCCTTCAGCTTCTCCAGCAGTTCTTGAAATGTTGGCCGGCTTTGAGGATCACTGTAGATTAAGCAATAGTGGGCTATGTTAGTTCAAAATATACTATGTGTTGTAAGTCCCAAATAATCATCTAATAAAGGTAGAGAGTACATGAACCTCCTTTGGAGACCCATAAGGCCATAAGTAACCAAGTAAAGAATTAGAACCAAAAATATATTTCAAACTCATAACTAACTGATCTAAAAATATATATATATTCTGATGGCACAGTAAACAAATAAATACATAACTAGAGGTTCAGATAATGCCCTTGGTCAAAAAAAAGATAATGCCCTTGGTCAATAAATTCATTTGTAAATATTTTACTTAACTAGGATAACATCAAATATTGCATGCTATAGTTATTATTTCAGATTTCATACTTGAAGTCATAAGATATCTTGTACAAAGCATGATCTAATTTTTAAATTGTATGTAGATGACACGGAATAAAACACCCAAATTTTAATGCCACATTGCCCACATGGCACCTACTTAAGAATGCTTTTCAATATATTAGTACAGACAGATTCTCAGCAATGACTTGATCAAATTAATGCAAATGAATCAAGGCTAACACTGTATGGAAAGAGTAAAGGTTATTTAAAGTCATTGCATAAGCCTGAACAAGTATAAATAAGCAACTTGTTCGATAACCCAAGCCTATCACTTATCACTAATCACTTCACTATGTGGAGGCATTAATGGCAATGATAATCTGATCAACTTTGGTCTACCGAGCAAGTTCTACTTCTGTTGGCTGATTGCCCCAAGTAGCATACTTGGATTAAAAAGTGTTGGAATGAGGGATAATAGGAGATAGAATAAAGAAAGGGAGATGGGTTGTGGTTGAGGGAGGAAGGAGCATGGAAATTGTGACCTCTAAAATGAAGGCAATAATCTCACCATCCCTCCTTTGACACAAAACTACTCCGTCCCATCCAACACTCCTTATCTAGACTCAACTAGCCATTTATCAACCAATGCACCTCCCCACAACCCAAATCCCCCCCCCCCCCTCCCCGGGAAGGAGCAGGCCCATGATGGAGACTATGAACTCTGAAGAGCCAAGAAAGAGGTGTAGCAGAATTCTGTTCAATTACAAGTCAATGCCTGTTAACAGCTAATATTTCCTACACTGGACCAACCTCATCCAGCTTAGAAAGAACCAAAGCATCTAGGCCTCTAGGTATCAAACCCCCAAAACTTCCACAAGTTCAGGACTTGCTCATGCCACAGACAGAGAGGTCTGCAAATTGCTACTGTTATTCCAGTGCCAGAATACATGAGGGAAAAAATGACAAAGCACTGAGACAAGGAACAACCTTTGCCAGCAGCTTTCAATTATGGAAGACCACCTCGAATCTACATCCTCCGGTATATCTAACCTTTGATTCATGAACCCAACAGCTCCAATCACCTGCATGCACCAGTTATTGCTCAGTGATTAATAAGAAAATATATAAAAACATATGCACATCTTCAAATCGTGAATACAATGTATTATGCCATGCGGGTGTGGCTATCAGGGAAAATAATAAACTAAACTTAATTTTAAAAATATCCGGACAAGTTAAAGCACCTTTACAATCACACCACAGGTGAGATATAAGTCATATAACAGAGATTGGAACGTGTATCAGACTTTGGCTATCAGCAGTGAGAGTTGAAGAAAAGAAAGAGTGAAGATCTTCTTAATAAAGGGATTCTCATTATACTTGTCCTTCTCGCACTTTTCGGCAAAATAATTTGCTCTTTCTTTACAAGCAATTAAGAATGATAGTGATGGAAGCCGATGTGCAAAAAATAAACATAAAACTAATAACACACCCAACAACCGACACAAAGATTAAAAAAATTTTATTGTCCATACCATCGTTATATGCATAAATATCATGTCTAGTATAACCACAGGGAATAGGAAGAATCCTACCTGCATTGCATTGAGATTTTCCCACGGAATCTTATGAGTAGCAAGCTCCCATAATATGACCCCAAAGCTATATATATCAGACCTACATATACCAATTGATTGGTTAGAAGAAATCATACAAGGAAAACAAAAGGCAAAAACATGTATCCAACGGGTATATTGTATGAAACAGGTTTAATCGTCCCAAATTACATAAAAGACTGATTTGGTTTTGGTATGACTAAGTAGGTTGTATACAAGATTTACTCTTAAATAGATTATACCTCAGAGAATACCTTCACCTAATCTAAAGAGAGAAAATATTTCCCCCATTTTTACGTAGTATTTACTTGACTAAAATCCTAAAGCTGAAATGTCATATTACTTAACCCAGCCCATACTATACTTGGGAAGCTTTTGGTGATCAGATTCATTAAATTTTCCTTATAAAGTGCACGAGGGTACAACAACGAGCAAACCCAGGTTTATCACCTTGATAAACATTGATTATATATCATGCAGCAAAGTTGTAATATTTCAGATAAAACAAGGTAAAACCACTAACACTATTAGCCTTTTAACCTATGAACGGTATAGAATTTCGCAATTTAATTATAAGTTTGTCACTTGATAAACAATCAAAGTTTATCAAGGAGATAATCTTGTATTTTCTTGATAACAACTCATGCGCTTCCAAACAGTAATAAAGTAAATCATGTGCTCTAACTACACTTTCTCTCTCCTCTCCTAAATATTGAGCCAAGAGCTATGGGTCAAGTAAATAAAAATGGAGGAAGTGTGTGAAATAAACATAACAGCTATTAACAATCTGCTTACTTTTCATCAGCTTGCTCATTGCGAAGAACCTCTGGTGCCATCCATTGAGGCTACAAAACCAAAAAAAAATAAAAATGGCAACATTTAATGAAGATCTGACATGGAAAATCAGGTCGATAGCCACACAAACAACACAACAAGAATACAAAGGTATTCAACATACTGTTCCTTTTCCAGTCTTTGTAGTTAGGTAAGTTTCATGTTTCACACGTGAAAGGCCAAAATCAGCAACCTGCTCAAAACAACGTAAAAGTGTTGATTGGAGAGACTACTCTCTAAAGTCTAAAAGTCAGCAACAACAACAGAGACAAAGTTGAGCAATGCCACACCTTAACCATCCAGTTCTTATCAACCAGAAGGTTAGAAGTCTTCAAATCACGATGAATAATAGGTGGGTTACAATTATGAAGATAGTTCATTCCTCGAACCTGCATACGATAGCAAATGAATATCTAATGTAAGCAACACTCAACCACAACTTAGGTTACAACTAAATCTTAGACATAAAATCCTGTGGGGAGATTTGGGCAGCATAATACTCAACTATGTCTATAGCCATGTGAAGCCGTCGCCTCCAATCCAGTTTGGCTGTACTCCTTTGTAGTAGACGAAACAAGCTTCCTCTGTATTAAACAAAAAGGTTTAGAAAGTTAATAAGCCTAGTGATTTTTGAGCTTTGAAAAGTGCAAAATCCAAATTTTCGCGCCTTGACAAGTGAAAAATTCAAAGAAATCAAATTCATAATATCTCGGAATAATACCACAACAAGCATCACAAGATATGGCCTAAATGTCAAAAGGAAATCTTATTCAGAGGTCAAATTTGAATGGAAAGTTGAAATTGAACGAACCGTGGAAGAAACTCGGTGACAATGCACAGACGTTGAGGTGACGTTACTGCACCCATAAATAGTAGAATATTCGGGTGCCGAAGTCGCTTCATGAGGGACACCTGAATTTTAAATAATTACATTAATATTAAATAAGGAGAAAAAGATGTCAGTTTATGGTACAAGGAGATTAACTACTTTCATGTCAATAGTTTCAAAATGCATTTCATCACAACTGTATTCTGTTTTCGAAAAAGTGGTGTAAAAGCGATTACAAAAATCACACCAACACATTTTTGTCAAGAAAGAAATACAAATTCCAAGACATAAAGTACCTCTTGTCTGAAAGAAAATATGACGTCTTCAGAATATTCTTGCTTGGAAAAAATTTTGATAGCAACATCCTGCAATAACAAACAGATGGACAATATGATCATGCATGGAACACAAGTAATCTGACATCAACTTCTTTGAAGCACTTGAAATGAAGACGTTCAAAGATGAATGAATACAAAGAATATAGAAATATAGACCTATATCTCACGCCAATCCAAATCTACAGTGATAAAAAGTGAGACACATGAGGGATCCCATGTTCAAATTGTAAAAACTAATTTTATCCTTATAAGCCAATTTTAGAAGCATTCTTAATATTGATCCTATTATCTCCAAGTCTAGGTTATGTGGCACTCCAAGACAAAGGCTTTGATAGATTGGTGGCTTATTGAAGGATTAACATGAAATTGCTCATATTTGAAGGTTACTAAGGCCATGATTACAGCACAATACTCAAATATAATGTCATTTTTTTGTATTAAATTATTCAATTTATCAGACAAATTGACCAGTCTGTAATAAACTTCCCATTAAAACATTTAACAATTTAATAAAATAAAACCAAGTGAAGAGTCAATAGGAACATACCGATCCATACCACAGACCATGATACACGGTTCCACAGGAACCTGCACACAAGTTAAAACAAGATAGGTGTAAGAAGGCTAAGAATAAATGTCAAAGTAACATTTCGAGAGTTTTCTTTTCTGGGGAAGGAAGTTAAATACTGAGACTAAAAGCAATATAGATGGTTACACAATTCTCAAATGGATCATGGCTGATCATAAAAGGCTAAACGTTCCTCAACATAAAAATGAATGTCGCATATACAATGTACAAGTTCCCAATTCCCCCCCCCCCCCCCCCCCTTCAGAAAGTTAACATGTAAGAAACTATAACATCACAAGGCCCTCTAGTGCATAAGAGTTTCTGATACTTTAAAAAATACGAGTAAACATATGGAGAAGGAAAAGGAAAAGGTTTGGATGAGCATCATAGACAAACAATACAAATAGAATGCTAGATGAATTGATGTATCCTAATTAAATCAATTAAACATAACATTCCACCATCTAACCAATCAATTTGTATATATATCTGATATATATACCAATTGACTGTCATTGTCTCAACACTGCTCTATGCACTAGTATCCTGTGTTGAAAGTACCTGTTTCATGCATGTCATGAAACACAGGGATTCTTGTGGTTTAAAACCAAACTAAGAGGTAAATATATCATTTCAGATAAAACAAAACATAGTGCACATAAAAGTATTGTCACGCCGATTCAAATCTTCAACTCGTCTCTTTATTGGCATAAAACACATCAAGAATGGAAATAAATACAAAAAAAACAGGTTATATGGTCCTCCTGTGGTGCTACGTGCTTACAACCTAGGTCTGAAGTTCAGAATTTAGATGAAAAGTGCTAATTGAAGAAAACAGACTATAACTCAATGCACTTAACGTAAAAAAGGAAAAAAAAAATGCAAAGTAATATCAAAAACCAAACCAATCACTCTGCCACAAGACAACCCAAAACTCTTATAACTAACCCATATCACAGAGGCTTTTCCAAGGGGTAGTTAACAAATATTGCTACAAAACAAGGGATCGTAAAAGGTCATTTCTAGATCTCTCTCATGCAAGGGAAGAAGATCTTATCTCCTACACAGGATTCAAACAGACCAAGGTGAACAAACTCAGAAATGAGCAGGGGACTGGATGACTGGTTTGACTCCAGTGATTAAGAGCGCAAAAAATTGTCAAGTGTGGTAGAGCTATATGGTATATACTGAGGTGTACAAAGCTCCAACAAATTGATCATAATGAGACAAGCACAGTTTAGATTTGAGCCAAATTAGTGAAGCTAAGAACAAAGTAGTGAAATATGGTGCACAAGAGCAGAAATAAGGGGTGGAAGTCACGATTATCCATACCTTGCCCTATTTGCTCTCCAATTGTCAAATCCTCCCATGATATTTCATAGTCTAAGCAATCAGTATCAACATCCAATCTATTTACAATACTGCTACTTCCACTTCCACAGCTACTTGCACTGCTTGTACTGTTTATATTAAAGGATGACCAGGACCCAGTGGCCTCATTACCAGCAGGCCGATTATATTCGCCGGTATGGCTTTCGGATTTTGCAGCAGAATGTAAACGATCAGAATCCAGTTCGCCTTGAATCCAAGGCCAACCAAATTGCCCACTCTTGGTGTCTGATGTTTCCTTTTCGTTTCCTTTCCACGGCCACTGCATTGCTTTCTTACCAATCCAAGCCTCGGCTTTGGAAGTTATCATTTTGTGAATAGCAGATTTACCCTCATTTTCTTCACTAGCTTCTTTCTGAGCTTTGACAGGAGACTTTCCACCAGCAAACTGAGAAAAAACACCAAGAGCGGAGCCTACAGAATCCCCTCTGGGTGTACTCGCTCCACTAGAGTTTCCATCATCTTTTTGATCCGAGAACGCAGCATCAGAAAACCCATGATCAGAGTGACGACTATCTCCACTCCCACCTTCTCGGAGTACATTATTCTCTCCAGTCTTTATTTTAGATCGAACCTTGTCACTAACCTTTGAGGCCTATATAATTTTGTATCAGACAATCAACAATGGGCTCATAGAGTAATTCACAAAATTGATTCATTAAGATTATTTGCTACAGTATTTGTTTTCAAAAACAAAACAAAAAAAAAGAAAAGAAAAGAAGAGTATCTGCTTCTTAACCAAAATACTACATCAAGTAACTTACCAAGTTTGTTATCTTTGAAGCAATAGCTGTTTGCAAAGGCTGCTCAGTATCGAGGCCAAGCCTGGTCGCAACACTATTTTTGGGCTTGCTAGAATTTAGACTAGCCTCCTGCTGTTCCTTTGCTTCTGAAATCGAAACTTTCATTTCCAGATATGGTTTTGAGTCACTTGATACACAAATAACCCCAATGAGAGTACCATCGTCATCATAAAATGGAGTGTTGGTTGCAACAACTAGAAACTTGTGTCCCTTCTTATCTACGACAGGGAACTGCCCGGTCCAACTCTCTCCCAATTTTACACGATTTATAATATTACCAGCAACACCTGTATCTTGATCATCAACTAGTAGGCCACATAGATCCTTACCAAGGGCTTCTGCTGCAGAATAACCATAAAGTTCTTCAGCAGAACGATTCCTGCATTATTAACTTAGCAATTGGCATTCAAAGGAACATGGAAAACAATGTTGATTGATAAGGCAAAAAAAAGCTTAACAGGAAACAAGAAAATAACCCTCACATTATATTTAAATCATAGACCAAGCTACTAACAGCCCATAAAGCCATAATAACATTAGGCAAAACAAATTGACTATTCCACTCTCAGCTACTCTCTTAATGGACTTCAGGTTTTAACTTTCAAAACTTCAAGGCTTTCTTTATTCATGCTTGAACAATTTTTTAAAATAAACTAAGGCAGGATAAGTCAAAGCAACTTTAATCCAGGGCACATTAACAGAACCACCAGCACTGTTCTTCATAGAATTATACATAGAACTATTGAGAAATACTCTATTTTTTTGTTCAGGATTGGAATCTATTAAAGTCTGAAACTGACCCAACAAAGTGTATGGCCTTTATGAACACAGATGCAATAATTGACTCAGCAGCCGAATAAAATGTGGCTTCTTTCATTTGTGCTGCAGCTGAGGAATTTTAGTTGGAAAACTTCTTAGCAAACCAATTGGTTGAGGAGCAAACTAATGTCATGTCAATCGTTGCTTGCATAAGTTCAACATGATGATATTGTCTGAGAAACCTAGACCCCTCATTAATCAACAAACTTCATAGGATCCCTGATTCCAGATTTCCAACTCCAATTTGACACAAGAGTAACTACAAAACTCAGTAGCCTAGCTAAGTATATAATACAGCAAATTCATATCTATCAAAGAATTGAGGCATTTACGGATTAAATGCAATACTTATCTAAAACAACTACAACGACTTAACACACGCAATATAACTCTGGGAACAACATAAATTTTACTACTTAACATTCAATTGAGTCAATCATCACACCATCTTGTAAACAACAATATAATATCGAGTTATCGACAACCAAGAGATCAACTTAACATAATCAACTTCGAGAACAATACAATTTCGAGAACCAAAAAACTTATGGCATAATCAACTTAACATACTATGTTGCTTCTTTGAGTATAAGTGTATAACACAATCATATGATGATCTACTGATTTATATACCTGGTAACAAGAGCAATAAACCACTAAACCAAATTCAAAAACCCATATAATCAAAATCCTCAAAAATGCAGTAAAAATTACCAATAAATAATGCGAGTATCAAGATCAAATATATGAACCGCTTGTCCCATAGATTGCAATATATTCAAACACTGCTTATCAGTCAATTTCCGAAGCTCAGTCGAATCACCGCTACCACTACCACTGCTACCAGCGCCAACAGGCGGCGGCAATTCATCAGGGCACCGACTCTCTCGCTGCAACGGCGACGACGAAGACCCCATTGACACAGACGTCGAAGAATGCCCAAACGACATCGACCCTTTCTTCCACTCACTCTCTCTCCTCCGGTGAAGCGGCACCGGCGCCGGCAACCTCGAGCGTTGAGGGGAAACAGAGTGGGCCCTCCTTTGGCGAACCCCATCTGCTAGAATCAACTTCGACATCTCTTCTCGAAGGTGGGCATGCCCCTCTTCTAGGTCTTGGATCTTCCTCAGTAACTCCTCTGCTGGTGGAGTTTCCATGGCCAAATATTGGGGATTAATAATGGGTTTTTGTTCAATTTTTGTGGGGTTTTTTCAGATTTGATTATGAGAGTGAGAGATTCATGGGTTTATGGATCTCCCCCTCTCTGCAAATTTTCTGGGGTTTTTTTAAAACACACTTAATTGAGAAGAAGCACTGAAAAAGAAGAAGAAAAAATGGAGGAGAGAGAAAGATGAAGGTCAAAGTGCAGAGGCTACCTCTTCTCCCCTTCACCCTTCGTGCAAGTTTTGCTTTTTTTTTTTTTTCTTTTTTGGATTATATTTTATGTACAAGTGACATAATATATGTTACTTCTAATTTTAAAATAACTTGGATTAAGGCATCATAATTAACAAAAACAAATCGTCTTAAGGTGAATATTGAAGACAAATACGGTGCATAAACAACTACACCTTGTATTGCAAAAAGGGGGTAAATGAGTGGTCTGCGAAAATGGTGACTTGGTGAGAAACAGAGAGTAGTAGCGGGTTTGATTAGGGAGAAAGAGGGAAGCCAGTATTGTTAGAACTCTTATTAGGAGGGGTAGGGCCATGGGTGCTTGGCCAAGGTCAATACTCTAATCTACCGTAAAATAAAGTGAGTGGAGTCCACTAGAATAGGTTTGACTAAAGATGACATTAGGTCGGATTTATGTAATGACATAGATAGTTAGGCACATAATAAGCATATCATATTACTCAGTGTGTTTGTCTTGACATAATCCACTTTTTCATAATAATAATAATAAATAAATAAATAAAATAAAATAAATAAAAATAAAAAAAAAGTGCATGTTAAAACATGTCAATATTAAAAGAAATTGATTTAGGCATGCAAGCACGACATGACACGACACGATAACTTTTGGCTTTGAATTGTGTTTGGGATTATCTATTATAATTTAAGTTTCTCAAGGTTAACGAGATCATCCATCATGCACCACCTTTAAGTTTGACCTCTTTGAATTTCCTCCTAAAGTCCTAATCACATTTGTAAAACTAAATAAATGATCAATCATAACCTCTACGTATATTGGAACTTTAAGCACTTGTCTTAGTACGAATATTACTAATCAAAGATGTACTTTATTTATAATTTATTAATTGCAATAGTTAGGTATGCACATAGCCGTATAGGTGCAAGAGCCAAAGTAAAAATCTTACACAGAGTAACACAAAATATATGAAGCGACATAGGGTTATTTATTTGTTAATGAGAAAGTTGATATAAGTGGGGTTAGTGGAAGAAAAATAATAAAATATTAGTGAATCATGATAGAAAATATTGCTAACCTTCAAATTAATTAAAATCGAAGTAATTCCGATTCCAAATGAGAACCTTTAATTTATTGATTAATTTCTAAATAAAAATCTCTAATACTAGGTATAGAATACGCCTAATACTAATAAGGATTTTTTTTTTTCAATAATACATATAGCCGATAATGGCTCAAGAAGTACATGTATTTTTTTTCTTTTTAGGATATTGTTTACTTATAGGTAATTTGATGAAGTCATACATGTGTTTTGTTAAGCTTATTTTTAACTTAGCATGTGTTGATAGTTGGGTTTTTTTTTTCTTTTTTCATTAAACTCAAGCTTTATCTAATTCAACTTATTTTGCAAGCATGAGGTTATTTGAATTTATACAAGTACATTAAAAAAAACTTATTTTTTGTGTCAAAAACAAAATATATATGTTTTCTTATTTTGGTCATGGTAAATGTTTCCTTGAAAAAACTTCAACCTATACTTTATAATCTCATGAATGGAGGAAAGGTGGTGGCCTCTATATGTACATAGCACAATAATTCAACTTGATCATGAATTTCCCACAATGGTATTCTTCAAAGTGTGAGGAACATCGTTCCTTTCAAAGTGCTTCCCACTTCATTAGATATCATTAACAATTAAGCTGTATAATTCATATTTAATAGTAGTTGCCAATTTATCGAGCTAAACCATCAAAAATCCAGCCTGATTATTACCAGGCCAATGCTGGATAGTTCGTTGTAGTTTGGTGGTGATGGTTATTATCCCGTTATGCCTCAGAAATTATAAAGAGCCTATATGCGAGATTGTTTCACACTGATTTATTTTATGACTTTAAGCAGGTTGTCTTTAAAGTAAGTATACAAACTTATAAGTAATCTGAATTTTTCAATAATTTACTGTAAGAACGGAACATACAAAGTCTCTTGCCATAACGAAAAGGATAAAATCATCCATGGAAAAGCTAACAAATATTCCAAGTCAACATCTATATAAATAAACAATTCTATCAACTAAAGTAGGATAGAGGGGCAGCAACTAAGACATCAGCTATAAAATCAGCATTATCAAGATATTTATGTAGCATATTAATATATTATTAAATAGGAGCTCAATTACATACTTCATCTGCTCTTTAAATATTACAAGTTTACAACGTTAGTTGATATTTTCTTTTATGACAACGTTGATATTTTCTTTTATGAAAGTATTAAAATTCTTTCAAATTTGCACATAATTTCTCTCAATCTCTTCCTCATTACGTGAGTACATTTTTATTGTTCTCTTCATCCCGATGATCACCACATGATCTCCTAAAATAATATTTTGCATCTCATACATGTTACAATAATTAAGGATCCACGGAAGTAGGTTACATACCCTTTGTCACAAAAAAATCATGAAGCAAATTCTTAAAAATTGAAGTCCTTCGGAAAATGGAAAAGGAGTAGTCAGACAAGCTTTGATTTATTTAATCTTTGTTAATTTGCTTTGCTACCTAATTGTACATCAGACATACATAGCCTTACAAAAAGGCAATGGACAACTTGCCAAAAAATATTAGCTGCCTACAATACTTGATAGATAACATCCACATCAACTTGTTAGAGATATGCTGTCAGCCTGTCACACAAATTTGTAGTTAAAATGACAGTTCATTAATATCATATGCAATCGGACTTAGTCTTGAGAGAAGACGACCCTTAAAAAATTATCGTATGCAACAAAACAATGATCCTACATTTAGTTCTATCAAAAAAGTTTATTGCAACTAGAGGAAAGTGTAAATACATTTGGCTACTTACATCAGGTGCAAGTGTGCAACCAGCATAGCATGACTCAGTAAGATAGATTGACAATATAATAGACTTGATTGTGCAAGATCACCATGCTTTGTCGCATCAAATGCGGCAAACGTACTTCAATTAGATTAATTACATTTGGTTTTCGAATTTGCTCGAAAAGATTATTTGCATCTGGAGGATAGTGACTAAGCCACTTTCAACTAATACAACAATCTTAAATAAATATCCTAACTCAGATACATGGACCATTCATACAATATTTTTATTTATACACTGCTTACAGGCGAGGAAATGCTAATCACTCAATCTAAGATTTAAGTACAACAAAATACAGCTAATGCAGGTTAGGTTAATACTATGGCCTCATGATAGTCATAACTGAGTCATAAGTAATTCAATACTTCTGCCGGATAAGTTGAAGCTACCCACTGGCAAGTATGTTTGATAGAAATATAGTTTGGTTCATGTGCAAGGTCCAGCCACCCTCTTGGAGACAACCAAAAAATGGGATGGTTCTTGGTTAATCTCCGAGCATAACTTTTGGCAGTGTGAGATGAGCAGACTAGTCGACACCCTTCAGGCCCCTCCAAGGCATGGGAAATTCAAGGATGATGAGAAAGTAACTTCTTTCGGACTCCCTGATGTATTGAACCTCACCGTTCATAATCTTCAGAATCTTTCGGCACATGCTCAGCCCAATGCCTTCCTTAGTTTCCCAATTACTGTTGCGGAACATGTCTTGGACCAAATCTGGAGGTAGGCCTTCACCAGGGCACACCAACCTTTTTAACAGACAGTAAAAAAAAGAAAAATCAATTGAGTTTGATACAAAAGTTCCTAACAGTTTGCTCGTACAATTTGCTCATATGAAAAACTGAAAACTATGTGAATAAAAGAAATGTCTGTAAAATTTTAAGGGTTATATGACAATCACAAAAACTGTAACTGTTCATTTTAGTCCACCATATCTCAAATGCTACCTCCAGTAATAGCATTAAACTTGTATGACAATACTAGCATCATGAGAAGAAGCAACACGACTTTCTCACAGAATCACAACAAATTAAGGATCTCTGTCAACAGCCAATTTAGTATGGCACTATATGATGATGTTCCAAATTACTTGTTAACTCCACTTTTTTTACATTGGTACATATTATATTCCTGACTTAACACTGACAATTTTAACGTCTAAGAAAATTGAGTTTTGGCCCCCCTTTCTTTCATCACTATTCTACAGGGGATAAACACACACACACACACACAAAAAAAAAAAAAAAAATCGAAATTCAACCCACAGATCAAGATGTGACAAGGTTAGCCAGCATTGGCCCAGACAAATTTGCTTTAAAAGAGCTGACTGATGAAGTGAGAATGGATTAAAAGATCATAAATTTATGTAATTAATGCTCCAAGGCATGCCTAAACAATATGACATCAGGATCATCTTTGTTATAAGCAAATGGTCTCATATCCAAGAAGTCAAAGTTTGAAATTCAGGAGCCAACTTTAATCAAGCACCTTTATCCCTGGTGCAGGGTGATTTTCCCATTGATTTATTGGGAGCTAGAATAATAACCTATGTGTGGAAAATTTTCTGAATGGTGTTCACTCAAAGGGATGCATATTGTTTTTCAAATGAAAAGGTCGGGGCCAATAATCATCAACAAACGGAAGATCATGGAAAGAAATGACCATGTGAATGGGATTTGCCTGTGTATATATGCAGACAAAATTTGGGAAGTTCCACAACTGGAAGTAAACTCCTTAAACCATAGTTTGTTCTCTGTAAATCTAGTAAAGTACTACCGTCATTGCACGTATAACTTAAAATATATTTCTACTTGACTCAAGTAACTGTGTTAGCATGATCATTAACCCTTTTTCACATTTGTCACAGAAGGCTTTTCTCATACATGCCCGTAAATGTTCCTTGCATTACCAATTTATTTATGACACAATACACTATTGAGTTTTGAGCAGCTAAATAGCTAATGATGAGAAACTTCCAGCTTCATCAATATTTCATGAATACAGTAAAACAGCCCACATTTAACGGTTATAAGAAGGCCTAAAGCATCTCCTCAGACATAAATAAGTGACTCTAAAGAGTATGCCTCCAAGGATACTGGGTTACATCTTCCAGGGCTAATATCTATGTCCACAGCAGGCGAGTGGTTCCACCACAAGAAATGTATACGGAAAATGTCAGTCACTTGAAACCTAACCATAATTTTGGAGACTGTATGACTAAAAGCATTGTTTCTGAAGTTCTAACAGCTACCTCCCCCAGCTCCCTAATTAAGACATCGAAACAAAATGGAGTTCAGTCTTTAAGTACTCTCGTGATAACTGCTTGTATTGAGAAGCCTTCACATATAATTTCATAATGCTATACAAAATATCATATATTTCCCAATATAAGCTTTTTAAGGGTGGTTAAACCACCTAAATTTTCCCAAAGTACCCAAACCTTCATAATGGCAGCCTTTGCCACTAGAAAAGTTGGACACACACTCATTTCCAAGTAACATAGGCCAGGGATTCTAAGCAGCAAAGTTTGTAACAGAGATTTAGGAATGTCAAGAAAGTTTTTCAGTTAAATAATTGTAAATTTGGAATAGTTACTTTGCTTGTATTCTGCACTCATTTTCAGAGGAAACAAATGCAAAGATTTTTTAAATGTTAACAGAAACTTGTAGATTTAATAAGAAAGACGATGAACGAGGAAAAACTAGAAAGGTCTTGTGATATTAGAAACACTTAACAGTTTTGGGTTACAATGGACTACATTCTATAGTGAAGTAGCTTCTCAATTTGTGTCTTTCTGAAATACACCTGAACTTTGCAATCTTGGGTGTTTGGGTGGGTATACAGTAAACACGTCAAGATACCGCTTGTGAACCACAAGTCCACAAGCAAGATTCACTTGTACCGTATGATACAAATTACTAACATAAAAATACACCACAAGAGGGTAAAGTTGAGAATTCAAATAAAATACATCAGCGCGACAGCGCCTCACCTGCAATTTTTTTAAAAAATTTTCAACCAAGTCATTTGACTTGACCGTGTGTCCACGCGTAGCAAACTACACATTTAATTAATAATGTCCTTCCAAAAAAAAAAAAAACCTACACTTTTAATAAAAGATGAAATTCGAAGGAAAAAGTACCAGCAAAAATATTTAAGTATTCCAGTAAAACACCCTAACCAAAATTTCCAATATACTCATAGTCACATGATAGAGAGTGATGACTAAAACACTGATGTATGAACTGAACAGGAGGAAAGCAAATGAAAATGAAAAGTATTAACTTCAGGGATCATGTATTCATCCAAGTCACATTAGATAAAATAATAACTTAATGAATTAAAGCAGTCATAACGTTGCAGCATACCTGAACTCAATGTAAACAACATTTTGCCCATCAGATATCTGCTTCAGTCTTGGTTGAACATGAATCTCCACCCAGCCATCAGGAGAAGGTGCATGACGAACCATATTTACCAAAAATTCTGCCAAAATTTGCTGAGTTCTAACTTGATCCCCACAAATAGCCAGAGTTTTGATTTCTTCTGGAATATCCCTGATCAACTGTAAGCCTCTTTCTCGCAGCAGTATCATGACTTGGCTGACAACTGCATTTATGACACTTCCCAACATAAACTCTGCCTTGTCCAGTTCTAAAGTACTAGGGAAAAAAATCTATATATCAGTCTTAAATCACTATTAAAAGTAATGTCTGTTGAAATATGGAAATCTAGATGGAAGTTAAGCATTTCATACATCACAGCAGAAAGTAGAAGCAATGAAAATTTAAAAAAAAAAAACGAGGAGAGGTAGAATCCAAGAAAATAACGGTGCAGATTAATATAAGGGGTGACACTAGTATAAGTTCCTTCCCTGCCCGTGCAAGCACATTGCTGAATAAGATCCATAGAACTTTTTTTTTTTAAAAAAAATTGCTCTAAGTTCTGAGAAACACATCTAATAAACACTTACCAATATAATGTTGATCCCGTTAAAATAGCATGATACAAGAATAACAATAGGCCACAAAATATCAGGTCGGTGAGAGAATGAAGTACAGGGTTGTATGCATGAATTGCAATATATTTAGAAAAGAATGTTCAATATTAGAATTTTGAACATGGCAATAAATGTAGAGCTATGACAATTGAAAACTTACTTATCATCAAAGATTTCCAGATTGATATCTTCTACAATCTTCTGAATTTGTTTCTCACAAGCATTACTTGTCTCAATAAACTGCTTCAGATCTTCACTCAAATCCGTAGCTTCCAAAAGTGAATTAGCAAACCGTATCCCATTTAGGGGATTCTTAATTTCTTGAGAAAGATAAGCCAATTCCTTCATTCTTTCAAAGCACAATTTTTCCTGTTGTCTCTGGACTTTGATCATTTGTTGCAATTCGGGACTTGCTATCTGCAAGAAGCAGAAGGCTCCAATAATATGGCCATTCATGTTAACTCTCTTATTCGCAGTCAAGAGAGCTTGCACAAATTTTCCGTTACGGTCGTAGAAAGAAAATGGAAATTTGTCAGCATCCTGCCCTCCAATGGCACTATGTAAAACAATCATAAATTTGGTCAAAGCATCTTGACCCTTAAGCCGGCAACAAGCGCCAAAAATCTCCCCAACCAACATCTTTCCCATGACTTCTCCTCTGCTCCATCCAGTAAGGTTCTCCAAGGCAGTGTTCCACTCAGTACAACAAGTATTCTCATCCGAAGCAAAGATAGGAGGAATCAAAGGGTTTGGGCTATGAATAATAGACTTATAATCACCCTGTATATTGATGAATTTATCCATTACAATTTTCTGACCGGTAACATCTTGGCCTACAAAACATACACCAACAATGTTGTTTGTGTAGTCTTTGCTGGAGCAAGCATTAACAACTACATAAACAGCTTTATTATGCTGCTCGGAACCAAATGTTTTCAACTTAATCTCTATATTCTTATCTTCTTCACCTGAAACATCCAATTTAGCTAGTTAAATACTTGTCAAGTTACTACCTTTATGAAGAATGCCAAGGAAATTCTAAAAGTTGTCATCCTAGAGGATAAAAGAAGCACCACAAAGAGAGCCAAACATAAATGCTCAGGTGTTTGGAAATCCCATTATGGTGTTACAAGGACCTAAGTAAGGGTGAAATTCAACTTTGGTGATCTATTTATAATTGCTGTCAAAAGGATGGTGTCATTGTCGTGTAAAGTGAGATAACTCCTCAAAAGATACCAAGTCTTGCACATTACTCACCCTACCATCAAGTGTATTAAACATATCACCATTCTACCAAATATACTACCAGATTACCACAGTTTCCCGAAGCATCCTTATAAGACATATACCATAATACCATCATTAATCATAATGGAACCACCACAACCATAGGAGGCACCACTTCCACACCTCTCTTTTGTAAACAAGAAAAATATAAAGTTAAAAAGGTATCTCTCAACACGTCATCCTTTCAATGGATCTACCCAATTTAGACAAAATTAACAATTCATATTGGAGTGTTACTCAAAGGACTGTTACTGTTATTGTTTACACTAATCTCTTTCTTATCACCAACAAAACCATGTAATCTACTCATAATAAAATTACAATACAGGATATATTCAAAGCATTGGCAATAAGTTAATTCCATTTGGTTTATCAGACTGTACTTACATTTCAAATTATGAGTTTTTTAAAAGAAATTAATTAACTATTTATCTTAATATTTTGTATAAATCACCTATGACGCACCTTGATTTCTTGCTCCCTCTAATCCAAGACCTTGGTTACTTGAAAACAATAATTTACGGACAATTTGTACCATTAATATTGCAGTGGAAAAGCTCAAATCAGCAGTCTAATAATAAGAAAAGCTAAAATTAACCTTTTATTAACCATAAAAAGGGAAAGGAAGTCCTCATTTGTAATCCAAAATTCCAATAAAGTTTCTAAGACCAAACTTCCGTAAATCTATCAAAACAAAAATTTATGTTAGCAAGTTACCTCTTAAAGCGTGATGAAGAAGCTCCTGAACAATTTCTTCAGATTCTTTAAAGACAAGGTCATGAACTAAAGATTTTCCCATGGCTTCCTCCACAGAGAGCCCAGTCAACTCAGCAATCTTTGCATTCCACCCATTAATGCATCCATTAGCATCAACAGCAAATATAGGTGCAGTTGCAGTTTCAATCAACCTAACCATTTCTCTTGCAACTGAACTTAGTTCATCCATTCCTTGCATCTCTATATCTCCACCCTCAGTATACACAACTGCCTTGGAATTGGCAGCGTCTGCATCCTTGAACGTGTCTCGCAGAATAAGCTGCAACGAATGAATAGCGTCCATCTCTGCATTCTCCCATGGCATGCTCCGACTTTTGACAACTTCCAGAAAAGCTTTAAATGAAGAACGCGGATGCATTCTTTGTACATCATCCTTGTCCTTAGGATGATGCTTTGCACCACCCCACTTGATTTCTTTTGCAGTGTGTGACCTGAACCAGAAAAGGAAATCCCTTTGTGTTATATAAGCAACAGCCATGCCACAAACTGCATCAGCAAGTGCCGCTGCCCCAGGGTAACCTGCATCAGCTAAACTGTCTGTGCTCAGACCAGTAGAGTCCCCATGGTAAGTCAATAACCACTGCACAATATCCTTTATTTGGGCCTCAGTTGGGGTCACACCTAACGGATAATAATTACCCCGGTACAGGAGGGCTGCCCCATCACACTTCACCAGATCCATAATACTAGGGCTTTGAGTAACAATTCCAGTGGGAGAATCTCGGAGGAGCATGTCACATAACAGAGTTTGAGTCCTTAGAACACGTTTTTCCAACATTTGTGAAGCTAATTGCAACTCCATATTCAATTGGAGGCCAAACGCTTGCATTAAGAATTCACAAGCATATCTGAGCGGGAAAGGAATAGACCGTGGAGATGTATGATGGCATACCACCAAACCCCACAATCTCATCGCATTCCTACCTCCAATTGCAGCTTCATCATCACTTCCATTGATGATCACCGCCATGACTAAAGAGGCAATCGAGCCCATATTAGCCATATATTGAGAATGACAGCCATGAGGAGCCCTAAGTGTGGAGCCAACTAAGCAAAGAGGCTGCTGTAAACGTTCATCTTGAACCACAGACACAGGTTTGGCATGGCAATCCACGATCATCCTAACCCGGTTTTGCTTAAACAAAAACCTCGACGCCTGTGGTATATCTGTGGCAGGATAATGCAACCCAATATAAGGCTCTAATTCAGGCTGCTTACTCTCAGCCACAACCTCCCCATGCTCATCTTCATGGAACTTATACACCATAACCCTATCATAACCAGTAAGCTGTCTTACGCTCTCAACCACAGTATCACACAAAATCTTAATATCCCCACCAGGCAAAGACTGCAAATGCGAAATCGCCCTAACGGCGAGCTTCTGAGACTGAACAGCCCCTGCAATCGACAAAGCCGGGTCCTCGGTCCGAGCCGGCTCAAGATCAATAACAATCCCCACATCAATCCTATGCAAAATTGCATAAAAGGGCTTCCCAGAAACCTTAGAATGAATCCAAACAGGGTTCAAAAGAGTAATTTCCCTAGCCCCAAATGCCTTTTCCAACAAAATCACACTATTAGTCATAAATAGGGTTCTAACATCAACTCCAATCATCAAAACTTCAGGCCTTTCTTGCTCAATTGAAGGTACAGTATGAGGATTAAGACCCAACATTTCCCTTGCATTTTCACTAAAAGCAATGACCCTATAATTGGATTCATCAATAGCAATCATACACCCAAATGGCTGAATTTTACCACCCCTTTGAATTCTAGACAAATATGCAGTAATTTGTTTTTCAGGAACAGATTGAATTGAAGAGGGTTTTACAGATTGTGAGTAATCAAAAGACTTACCAGATTCCCCAGATTGTTCAAAAGCAGCATGTAAACGAGCATCAACAGTGTACTGGGCTATTGCTTTGCTCATTGAATCAGAAGGATTATGAACTTGATTGTGGGATTGTGAGCCTCTGCTAGCAGAACCCATTTCAGATGATGCTGTTTTCTCCCTATTTTAGCAAAGAGGAGAGAGAAACAAGGACAGTAGAGAGAGACAGAGAGGGTGTTAATTGGGGTGCTGCGGAAAAATGTTGGTGGCAAAGACAACAGTGATAGGGAAGAAGGGGGGCGTAGGAGAGAGAAAGAGAGTGAGTGAAATATTGGATTTTGGATTTGGTGGTCGTGGCTGTTTTTAGATGGACTGTAAGCCAACACACTTTCTCATAATCTCGTTTTTTTTTTTCTTTTCTTGAAATGGTTTTCTACTTTTGCATTGTCGAGTTTTTACCTTTTATAGCTTTTTGGCTCGGTCGATGCATAAGTTATTTCTATTATGCCTTTTATAACATTTCATTTTGTTACTTAAATTATGCCAGAATACCTAAAATCTTTAACCGTTTGTGAAAGATTAATATTAATGGTATGTAATAATGAATTAATTTTATTGATGATTTTAATATAAAAAATGTTTTATAAAAATAAAAAATAAGTTAAATGGTAAGTGTGACATGTAGCGCATTTGATTTGAGTGATGGTCGGTGTTATTTTATACTAAGTATAGATAGATATAGATTACTGCCCTCCATGAGCATGTGCGATAATCCGATAAAGATAGGTTGTGGGTCGTGTCAAGTTGTGTCTCATGTTGAATTTGTGTGTATTCTAGTTGATTAGATGATAAAGATAGGTTGTACGTCGTTTCAGGTTGTGTCTCATGTTGAACTTGCATGTTTAGGAGTTGTTTAGGCTTGGCTCATGGTTTAGCCTAGGAGTTTTGTATTGTGTTGGGCTAAAATTTAACTTAATTTGATATATTTTATCATGTCGTGTCGTGTCATGTTTTATCGTGATTTTTTCAATTAGATAATATTGCACATGGTCCATCATAGTATATGTGTTGTGCAATGTCTATTATGTGCTTATGTTGTGTTGTGTCGTAACTTTAAAAAATTATTGTGAAAATTCCTTATCAAGCACATTGCACACAACAAAGTCTTAGAAGAATATCATTTTAATTTCTTTTCTTTGTTCGTGGAAATATCTCCTCCTATATTACACTCTATCTAAATTGGCTATATATGGACCATTTTGTATCATCGAGTTTAGGGTTGAGAAATTCAAGGGTCGTTTGGTTTGCACAGGGTAATCAGAATGGAATGAACAAAGGGAATGAAAGAGAATGGAATAAAACCCTTTCCATATAGCATGTTGTTTGGTTTACCAAAAAAAAAAGGAATCACCACCACCACACAACCCATCTTTCCTTCTTCTCCAGCCTTTCCACCGCCCAGCCACGACCTCGCCAACACTCGCCGCCCTTCGTCGAAACTCTTCCACCCCTCACCGCCCCAGTAAAACCTTCCACTACCCACACAAAACCCCTAGAAAACGATTCTCCACCCATTAAAATCGTCGGTTGTCCCTTCCCTTAGCCGCTAGCGGGTTTCGAGAAAACTCAATCTTATCATACAGATCTTGAGGTTCGACTTTCTAGGTCTAGTCGAAGCATATCACCGTGCGAATCAGGGGGGAGGAGAAAGAAAATGGACCAAAACGGGAAAGTGTCGGAGGATAGAGATTGATATTCCGATGGTGAAAAGTGGGTTCTAGTGAGGAGAGATGGAGATGTGACAAATTCTGACGAGGAGTAGGGAAGGTGCGGCGAGTTCCGGCAAGGATTGGGGAAGGTGCGGCGAGTTCTGGCGAAGATTAGCGAATTGAAGGTATGGCGAGTTCTGGCGAGGTGGCTGGGTGGTGGGGGTTAATGGGTAAGGCAGTTGCTAGTGTGGGTATGGTGGTGTGGTGGTGGCTTAGGAATGAGAATGGAAAAGTCTACGAGAGGAATCAATGTAGGTTGATTTTGGGTAAACTCAAAAATAAAAATGGGTAAAGCGAATGAAAAAAGTGACAAAAAAACATCAACAAAGGGAATGAGGCATGTTCATTCCCTTTCTCTTTGATTATTAACCCCGACCAAACGGCCCATCAATTTTATTAATCTCATTAATAAAAAATCTTATATTTGATGATATTAGCTATAATAGATTGTATTATATGTCAACTAATTATATATATTTGTATTGGTTAGTTTGATGATTAGTGTATTGTCAATTATATAATCTCTCAACTAATACAATAGATGTTAACTAGTTTGATTTTCTGATTGTATTAACTATGGTATGTAGGGGGGGGGGGGGAGATTATTGAATAAAAAAATTTAAATTGATATAAGTTCATGGATTCATTACCATCGAAAAACTTTCTCCTATTCTCATCTCCCCAATCTATAAAGGACAATAAAATCAACGAAAATTATGACGATTATGATGTAATGTTTAACTAATAGAGAGTAGGAAAGGGGGGCAAGAGTGAACAATAATATAATAATTCCACCGTTCTATTAATATTGCAATAATGGACTTTTTGCACTATTCATCACTCTTGTTTGACCATATAATATGAGTTATACGTTAAGCAAAATATATTCAAGTGGGATCTTGTTGGATTCGTCTCATATAATACTTTCAGAATATCAACTTTTTATAATTTTTACTCTTACACAATTATAGATATTTAGCATATAAAATGTGTTTTGAGATGCGTAATTTCTTCCTTGTTGTAATATTAACAGAACGGGGGAAGTATATTATTCAACTAACCAAATAAATAAGATTATAGTATGTACAATAGCCTATTTAATTAGATGGTAATATGTCATATCATAGAGGGAGATAGACAAGAATGGGTGGTTTACTAAGGGATCTTAGCTTGATTTTAATCTATGTCTTGATTGGTCTATATAATAAAAAAATGCTTCTCTAAATATTATAGTGGTTCCAACATACTTTACAGTCACAATTAAGTGATCCTTATATTTGACTAAAGATGTGTAAAAAGGGATGGTTATATTTTGCAAATTACATCTTAGCAAAGTAGGATGTGCTCTCCAATTTTTGCTTATAGTTCCTATCTTCATACTTCAACACCTTAGTTAATAATATAACTCTCTTAATTTTTTCCATCATAAACAATTTTTATCATTACTTAGTTTATTCAAAAAATAATGTTATTATTTAAAAACTACTTGTTAAACAAGATACGAAAGTTTTAGAATAAAATCTAGCACTATCTCCCCCCCCCCCCACCTTTTCAAATTTACTTCTTTCTCATATCGTTATTATTCATAGCATTATCGAGTACAAATTTGAAACATTAAATATCTTTTTTGATACAGATGTCTTTTGTGCTTATCCTGAATAAAAATAAAAATAGAAAAACCCGATCAATTCATTATCTTTCTTAGCAAGCCCTTTCTTCTCTTTTCGCAATGACGTGATCTCACTCAAGTTGATTCTTTCACAACGAAAGAAACGAAAGAGAGAAATGTATCTCTACCATCGGAGATAAATAGATAATAAATGAGATACCTACAAAGTACAAGCATGAAATAAGGAAGGGTTAGGATCAACTAAAAGAGGTGATGAGAGGGTGAATAAGCGCTGAGGATGGAGCTTAGGATTAAAGTATTGATTATTATTATTATATTCAACCAATTTAAAAACTTGTTTGATTTTATAGCTTTCAATAATTATATATTCATCATGAAATTGCTTGAGTTTTTTTTTCCCCAAACGATTATGCTACAATCATTTTTTATATACTTCCTCCGTTATATTAATATTGCAACAATTCACTTTTTGCACTATATATTCATCATTCTTATTTAACCATATAATATGATTTATAAGTAAAGTAAAATATAGTCATGTGCAATCTTATTGGATTCTGACAAATTAGAGAGAAGAGAGAATGAATAGCTTGATTATTATTGATCAATAGGTTGAGTATTTATACAACCTTACCTATGCTCATAAGATAGGAAACAATCTTCCCAAAAGATATACCATATATCCCAATGATATATTCACTAAATAATATCTTAAAATATAATAAATCCGAATGATATTATCTTAACATATAATAAATCCCTGAATGATATTATCTTAACACATAATAAATCCCTGAATGATATCTACGGAAAATATATCATACATATATTTTCCGATATCTCATATCTCTAACAGATTCTTCTCATAAAATACTTTCACAATATCAACTTTTTATAATTTTTACTCTTACAGAATTATAGATATTTAGCATATAAAATGTATTTTGGGATGCGTAATTTCATATGGACCAATTTGATTATTTATCTTCTATTTAAAAAAAAATATATTAAAAAAAATTACACCTAGAACTTATTTTTTATTGACTAGGGAATGTCATATCAAAACACCAATAATTATCACACTTATTAGAAAAAGTATGCTATATGTTTTGATCTTATAGATTTACATGCGAATTGGGGCCATTTGGTCCCATCAATATCTCATCAAACTTCTGTAAGCTCTAGTGCTCTTCCACCTTTAGAAACTTTACCTTGGATACATTTTGTCATGTTTCGAGAAAATATACAATAATTGTATGCCTAAAGTTATGTGCTAAATTATACAATAATTTATTAGATCAAAAGAAAAAAATTTATGTTCTTT
This sequence comes from Chenopodium album, assembly GCF_948465745.1. Lineage (NCBI taxonomy): Eukaryota > Viridiplantae > Streptophyta > Magnoliopsida > Caryophyllales > Amaranthaceae > Chenopodium > Chenopodium album. Next base: position 551,856 of record NC_137838.1, read on the forward strand.
TCAAAAAGTAAAAAAAATCCTAATTTCCTCGGTTTTCTCATCATTTTCAAAACGGTTCTTCAATCTCATAGGTATATACCATCGGACAGAATAATTTGATCATCGATTTTAATGATGGAATATAATCATAAAAAATCATAGATAAATTTGGTGATTTTGACAAGCTATGTGGAGTATAAATTAAACTATGACATGGAATATTGAATCTTATTCATTTGTTTTTTCTAAGCTAGGAAGTTTACTTTGTGTGAATATAGACATACCTTGAATATTTATTGTGTTTGTTTGATTCACATATGAAATTGGGAGAAGTCGATTTTTTTTTTCCTCACTTGGTTGATTAGAGCTTTCTAACTAAATCTGAATTTGATTCGAATTACACACCTAACTTATGGTAGGTGAATCTCCAAAGTTTTCTGTATTCGATGAGGCTTGATATCAAGACATTCCTTAAAGGAAATTTTATGAGATTATGAAGTTGAATTAAGAAAGGCGTTTGTTTGATTGACAAAAACATATATGGATATTCTTAAAATTTTCACTTCTTGTGAAGGCTATGTCTCTTTAGATAACAATAATTTTAATTTGTGTGACGAATAAAATAATTTTGCATGCCTCCTAGAAAATGAAAAATTATTGGAAAACAAACATGCCTAAAATTGGTTTTGATATTCTCTATGATCAACCAATTTTATGATTATAAACGACATGCAATCACCCTGCACGAAGATGTCGGTTATCCATCATTATTGTTAAATTACTCGAATTTTGACATTTTTTATTATTTACACATTCTACTTAAACCACAATCATATGCAAACAAGTTAATTATTGAATTCAATGCATTATTCAATACAATAATGCAAATTCGTGTTCAAGAGAATAATATCAACATTATTGTATGAGTTTGAACGATAAATTAAGAGAAGAAAGCTTTATCAAATCTTCACTATTTGCGTATTATTTTTTATTAGGCAAGAAAGACCTTGATCAGATTTTCAATTCTATTGGTTCAGTTTTTGTTATTTATATACTTATACAAGTAATAAGCTAGCTTCAAACCTTAAATCTCTAATATATATTTAAAGTATCATATCAAATCTTAATTGATAATATATATTAAATTTGTATTTTATACATAGTATATACGAAGTATTTAGTACTCCTTATATGATAATTGTACAATTCCATTGTCTTTTAAGGTCCCGTTCACTTCACCTTATTTTTTATGAACTAAAATTATTTTTACTGAATATATATATATTTTTTTTAGGTGAAGTGAATTGAATAGGGTCTAAATCCTTAAGCTATGATCGTACACATTTATGAAAACCAAATACAGGGAAAGTTTTTTTCATAAGCACCAATATCATTTGCATTTATGGGGTATGTCATAATGTCAATTAATAGAAACATGTTCCCACTTGTTGTTGCTAGTACTCATCCACTCTCTCTTTGTGAACCATTACATCCTCTTGCAAATTTAAAAAATTATTGCAAGTACTTTTTGATGTTGATAGTATAAAAAAAAACACTTATGGTATTTTATTAATATTAAACCATTATCTTAATTCTAGGGGTAGAGTAAGTTTTCTTAAAACCCCTATTACAATAGACACGTTATGATCAAGAAAATTCATATTATATTGTGTTCAGCTATTAATTTTGATTCATCAAGAAAATAAGCAACTTGATACAGTAACTATCAAATTGCGCTCATTTTAAACTCGCCCAATACTTTAAAAATTATAGTCATTTGACATGACCATTGTATTCAGACGCATTACTAATAAACTCCCATCAAATGATTCAAATCAAGTCATATTGGATCGTGCCAGCCAGCTCATACCTATTATATCGAATTTAAATATCCCCACTCCATCAAATTTAAATTTCAAACAAGTATGGAGTACCTTCATACAATCATATTGTAATATTATATACAAGTATTTTTTATTATGGTCCCATCCGTGAGCTATATTTATGAGAAAGACATTACATCAATTATTGAAAAAAAAAATTAAAAAAAGAGTTGCCAAAAAAAAAGAGAGAGCTAGGAATAGTAGTAATAAGTGGGGTAAAAGAGCAAGAATTCCTCCACGTGACATTGGGTCACAAAATAGTGTGCATCCCACGTGAAATTATATAAAACGTCTCTTAACACCCACGTGAAAACTTTGTGGTCAACCCCAACTCTCACTAAACTCCACTAACTATTCTCTGACTGATCAATTACATTTGGGCCCATTTTTGCTTTGTTTTTTTCTCCATTTTTTGGTACGGAACCTATATTAAAATTCGAAACTAGGGCAAAAATTAAATATGGGTACTAAATATTTTGCGAAGATACATTTTTATGTTGGATTAAGCAATTTTCTAAGATCACAATTATTTGAAATTTTACTTCCTTAGTATAAACAAAAGACTATAGTTGTAGGTAGATAAATGAATTATTGAAAATAGTATTTGTATGTCTTAATTAGGTGTGATAAAATGTGTTTATCTAATCTTTTAAATTATCGATCTTTATCTAATAAACTATTTAGAGAATGCTATTCATAATAGTCACATTCATTATTTCTTATCATGACTAAGTGGAAATTGGCTTTTTATGTCAATGTTAAGGCGTGTACATCACTTCTTTAGACTTTAATTCATTGGTTGGCAAACAACGACAGTTTTGTAGAGAGAACATATGACATAAAACTCCATTAAAGCTACAATAGATGCTAGTCACTAAGTTAAGAATATAATTTGAAGAAACCCTTGGACCTAAAGACTCCTCTTCAATTCGGATGCTGATTCAGTATCACAAAAAACTAGTCCATGTGATTTTGTCCCCCTTTCAATTGAAACAATGGGTCAATTTCTCAAAAAAAAGATAGATATCGCGTGTGATATCATGATTCAACAAATTTGGTTTCCCTAAGATACAATTAATGCATTTAGGAATGGCAACGGATCGGATTCGGGTCGGATGTGGCTAAATCCGAATCCGATCCGTTTACTAAACGGACCCTGGACTCGGATCCGAATCCGAGTCCGAATCCGAAAAATCCGAGTCCGAATCCGATCCGACTCGTAATTTTCGGATCCGAATCCGGTCCGTTTATACGGACCTCCGAAATGATCCGAATATTATTTTAATTTTTATTTTTGTAATGTCATATACCTATAATTGCTTGTATTGTCATACCAATTAAAGTATAAACATAACATATTTTAATAATAAACTAAGTTACATAACAAAATTTTGCTACAAAACAAGCAAATAATTGTCCCAAGTTATAGAGCATATGCTTATACTCTCGGATTCGTACTCGGATCGGACTCTGTCGGACTTTGCGTAGGGTCCAAGTCCGATCCACCTCCTATTCGAATTCGGATCTATTTTATCGGATTCGGATTCGGACTAATTTTAAACGTATTCGAATTAGATTTTTTTCTTCGGATCGGATCGGATTCGAATCGAACTCGGATTAAATTGCCATCCCTAAATGCATTCCATTTTCTCTTCCCTTTTTAGAATAAGAAGAAAAGAAAATGGAATTTCAACATTATTATTATTCTTCTTCTTCTTAGCTATCCATCATCTATCACATGTACCTAACTTCATTAGTCTTTAAACTTTTGATAGAATACACCGGCTAAACAATTGTTTTCTCAACTACTAGCTTTTTAAATCTTTTGTTAGAAAATTAAATGCTCATGTATATCAAGTTCTAATTAAGATAATCTTAAACAAGACATGTGAATATGAAAAAATAGCGTTTAGTTGATTAATTAGATTTGAAAATATTTAGATAAACCAAGTTTAAAGATCTTGTAACGATGTTTTGCGTGTTAAAACTTAATTATATATGTGAAATTAGATAATACTTAATTACAAAGAGTGTTTTGTGCCATAATTTTCTCATTAAGGTATTGAGTTTGTGCCTTTTGATATTTTAAAATTAAAAGTGCATAGCTCTTTAGTTTATGAGCTATGATAGTTGTAAATAGAGAAAACATATGGTAAATAATAATACACTAACCAATAATACATGTTGAATTTCCTGACTCTATTGATTTAAGGTCCACTTTTATATTTTTACAATATCTCAATTTCTATCACTAGTTTTTTGCCCCAAGTGTGACTACATGTTAATATTTTAAAGTAAAACCCAAAAAATATGTTTTTTTATTGTGTGTTTTTTCTCATTAGTCAAATAATAAACACTAACATACTTGTTAAATTTAAGATTTTAAGTTGCCAAGGATATGAAAAAAAAAATAATTTTACTATATTAAATTTGGAATAAAAATTAAACCATAAAATAGAAATATTATTTGTAATAATAATAAAAAAGATAAAAAGGAAAAAAATTAAAGGGAAAATGGACCAATAAAGGTAGAGATTTGTGGTTTAAATATTAGATATAGATAAATTAGAGAATAAAATTGAATGGTAAATCCTCCGTACCCTTTTTAATGAAATAGTTAAATGTTAAATTGGCCAATCACATTTTTCTAATTATTGTTACTAGTACACAAGCTGTGTAACAATATGGACATAACATCATTACTATCCCAGGTATGTGAAATGTATAAGATAACCTTATCTTTATAGTATAACAACTTTAGATTACCTTATCTTACTCAATAATAACTTTTTCTGTCCTCCCCCCCCCCCCCCCCCCAAAAAAAAATAAAAAAAAAAATAAAAAAAACTAGATATGGTATTTTGAGGTTAAAGATGTTGTCATGTCAATAGAAGAATCTAATTAGTTGTTTAGTCGTATTCTGTAATTCTGATATGTTTGTGTCATTTGTTCTTTAACATTTTATATTTTTAGTAAATTTTGCCTACAGAATTATCATCCTATGATTTTTTATTAATATATATAAAAAAAGAATTAATTTCAATTAGAACAATAAAAGAGAATAAAAAAAATCATGCTTGTTTTTTTGTTCATAATTAGAAAAGGTTACAAACAAGGTGACACTAAGGCTATGTTTGGATAACAAAAAATGGAAGGAAGGGAAGGGAAGGGAAAGGGAGGGATACAAAGTTCCTTGTTTGGAAGGAAGGGAAGGGGGAGGGAGAGATCCATTTTCCCTCCTCCTTTAATAAAGACCATCCCTTCAAAATTGGAGAGATTTGGAGGGAAAATGAAGCTCATCATTTCCTCCACTTTCCCTTCCTTCCCGTTCCTCCTATTTCCCTCCCTTCCATTTCCCTTCTAATTTCTTATCCAAACATAGCATAATTGTGATTAGAAAGGAAGGGAATACTAAACAATTGAAGCTCTACATTTAATGAAATAACTTTAAATCAGTAAAAATACTATCATCATTTCTTATTTTAATACCCCTTTGTTGCACATAATAAGAAATACGATAAGTTTAATACAAATAAATTTATTTTAATAAATAATTTAATGCAACTAATATAATTAAAGTTCAGGCGTCCTTAAAAAAAAAGGTTTAGTAAAATGCAAGCAAACAAGGCCTATTTTTTTTCTTTTAAAAAAATAAAAAATAATTCACAAATTCAGTGATTGCTCAGACAATTTTTTTTTTTCCTCAAACCTGATTTTCATAATATTTGGTAGTTTTGAGTTTTTGACTACAAACGCAATAGTACTTGTCACTTTAAATTTCCATTATTTGCTATTAGTCACTACAAAACAACAAAGTGCCAATCCTTCATCACATAATCTAAAAGAAAGACGTATATTATGAGAAGGGATTCAATTCAAAAGAATGGAGGATGGATATCGGGTTACAATCTAAGAATCCCTTGAGACTTCAAGTAAAAAGTCCAAATTTGGGAATAATCAGTACATACAATACTATATTAAAAAAATTTAAAAAATAAAATAAAAAATAAAAGTAAAGATTCCTGAAATGCAAAAACCTAAAATCACCCCAGATCAGAACATAATGGAAAAGAATGATTGAAGAAAGCAGTTTGTTTTGTGTAGAGAACTTCCTCCCAAGGATCCGCATCCGCATCAGTCCCTGCTATCAGGAACCACTTCATTTTGTGTAAAGAACATCCTCCCATGGGTGGCGGTATAGTGGCTGCTTCAATCTCTTCTGGTCAAAGGTGTGCCTGGATTCCCAATGATACCATCAGTTTCATGTCATATAATTCCAAATCTTAATCAATAATGCTCTTTACTTATGAACTAATGCAAAGACATATAATCGTATATTTATTTGTAGAAGAAACCACAAATGTAACTACGTAAGACATGTAACTAACAGATGTAACTGACCCAGATAACAGGTCAATTGGAAGATGGACCAAATGGAAAAAAAAGAACTTACCCAATCAGACCAATTGAACGTGCCAACACGAAGAGTCCATTCAGATAACCAATCCCAACAATCTCATCAATCTCTTGTTTTGTGAACATTCCACTGCCAGATAGGAGATCCAGGAAGAGTGACCCAATAGCACCATCTACATTAAGAACCAAGTTGTTGGCCTTTGAAAGGGTGTAGGTCTCAACTTGAACAGCATATTCCATGTATTTGACAGAGGGAAAATGTGTACGAGCAAATTCCTGCAAGAGCTCTACTCTCTTGTCTCTGTTGTCCCCTCTCTTGATCCTGTTCCAAAACAACACAGAAATTTCAGGAAGCTCCACAATAAGCGCACACGTAAATTTAAGTATGGATAAAATAACAATAAAATAACAATGAAAATTAAGAAGCATTGACTCTCATGTCAATCATATAGAACTTAAGAAGGGTAAAGCAATTAAAAATGCCCTTACCTGTGGCCAATTCCGGGAACACGAATGCCCTTCTTCTTCATACTCTCGACAAACTCATAGGCAGTCAAATTCTGGAAAGAAAAAACAAAACAATCTCAGACTCAGAGTTACAACAAGATAAGACCGATACAGCCACTAATGCCCATGAAACCTACCCGGTCATATGCATCCTTGAAGTATCGTGCAGCATCATCAATGGCCCCACCAAATCGAGGTCCAATGGTAAGCAAACCTAGCAGTGGATTTTCAACTCACTCATTCAGTATTTATTCACTACATAAGCTGCAATCAATGTATTCAAACTAAATGCAAATTGCAAACACCATGATGAACCATATAAGAGTAGATCATATTACCTGCAACAAGACTAGAAACAAGGTCCTTTCCAGCTCTTGCTGTTACAATTGTGTTGTGAGCACCGGACACACATGGACCATGGTCGGCACACAACATAACACAAATCTATAAACAAAACAAACATAGTAGTAAGTCACAAATAATGACTTAGCTTTCATAAGAAACAAGATAATACCCTCCAGAAAACTTGTACACTTCGCAATTAGCAAGTCATCATGTTTTACAACACATTCCAAAATGAACAACCTTTTTGGGATGTTGAGAGTATGAAGAAACATAAGAATCAATTTATATACTGACCTCAATAAAATGAGTACAGTAACGAGGAAGACTACGCTTAAACCACAACAGAGAAATGACATCGCCAACACCAAAGCCCTGCTCAATGATAGAAGACATAGGAACACCAGCATAGCATGGTTCCTCACCTAAGAAAACAAATATAAAACAACATAGAACATCAGACCCAAGTGCAACTGAGTTTTTCCAAACTACAGAGCATTTCAATAATTGGTGAGAATTTAACTGATGCGACATACCTCGGTCATCAGAGATGGTGGAGATAATGTGAGTTGGAGCACGGACTTTTCCACTCTTAATTGCTGAGTTAAGATCCTCGGGTATTTGTGGAGGTGTGAATTCTTTCACTGGTGCAATCTTGCCCTCTTCAGCCTACCGTGGGGATAGCAAATGTAGTAATTTAGTATGGGAAGAATAACAGAAAGATAAAGGCAGTTACAACGGAATAAAAAAAAATTATGAATTGTGAAATCCTAACCAATTGGTCAAAAGTCTGCTTGATAGCACCCTCAAATGCTTCGTAAGAGTCAGGAACAGCAGCTCCAGCTTCTCTCAATGCTTGATTTTTTGCTTGGGCAGACTCCATTTCACCACCACTTTTTGCACCCTAATGTAACAAAGTACGTCATAAGTAATCTAGCTGTGCTTTATTTATCTAATGTGCTGTAAGATCAATTTGATATTCAAACAGGAACTCACAGCATGACCAAATTGTACTTCTGATTTAAAGAGCCTTGCACAGGTTCCACTGACCCAAGCAACAACTGGCTTACTTATTTTCCCCTGCTTCAGGGCTTCAACAAGGGAGTACTCATCTCGTCCACCCAACTCTCCAAGTACAACAATCATCTTAATCTGCATGGTAAAGGGACAGAGTCAAAAACTAGAAAACGCAAGCAGCAGTTCAGCACAAGCGCACATACAATTTATAATGCATATTAAATAGATACAATCATACAAGAGCATAGAGATGAGTTAGAAGCAGCAAGACTTCAAAACCAAGTGTAATTGACCCCATTTTATTTATTTAATTGTTGTTGTGAAGACACTCATGAGAAAAAAGTTGCTTTGTGGTGGTATTATATATGAACTACGTCATTACCTGGGCTACTGGCGGATTAATTTTTTGTATTCAGGTTACTGAAATCAAGCAGCTATGTTAAAGCCTTTCTGGGATCTCTGACCAAAGAAAGATATTTATGGATAAGGTGGTTCCAAGTGTACTATCACAAATCAAGATGTATATCAAATGAGGGTGCCTAATAATTTATCATGTAAGGAAGATTTAAAATGCTAGGAAGCACATGCAATCTGTTGAACGTCATAGTATTACTGCTTAGCGAGAGTGAATTTACAAAATGGCTGCGTTAATAAGATTATACGGGCAAATAATCACTTGCAGTCTGTTGGACAATGGAGTATATAGCTTAGAGAGTAAATTTTCAAAATGGCAGCATAAATAAGATTGTAAGGGAGGGCAAGTGGATATTGTGCCTTGGAGGTCTATATATGTGTAAATGGAGTAACTCCAAGGGCCAACTTTATTTCATGGCTTGTGTTGTGGGGTAGCATAAGCAGAAAGTACAAACTGCAGGTTACATAAGATAATTTTTTAAAGTGATCCTTGTTTTGAATTCATTCCTTTATCCTCCCCCCCCCCCCCCCAACCCCCCCCCCCCCCCTTTCCAATACATAATGGCCCTATCATTTTATCCAAATACACAAGTTTGGCTCGGCCAAAGAATGGTCAAGCGAACACGACTCAAGCTTGAACTCAACACAGACCCATAACAAGGCAAACAAACAGAGCTGAGCAAACCTTATTTTGGCTTAATAAGCTCATAAGCAGCTCAAATTTCATCAAAGAATAAATGAAATAATATACATGAATAAGAAAATATAATTTCACAACATGCTTTGAAGGATATCAAGATAATAGAGAAAAATCAACAATAGATATGTGTCAATCTAAAAAAGTATTTGATATGCTGCAACTAAACAATAGAGATTAAAGCTTTTCAACTAAACAAGCAGGTATAACTAGGATGCAACTCTTCACATAAAGATGTATAAATAATTTATTTTGGTACCTGTGGGATATTGTTAAACCTCAACACATGATCTGAGAGAGTTGATCCAGGAAACACATCTCCTCCAATGGCAATACCTAAGAGAGAGTTTAAATACTTTTAGTTGAAGTCTATGAGCTTGAAATGAACATGGAAAAAATGTTAAGAGAATTAAATACCCTCATATAGTCCGTCGGTTACACGTGCAATTGTATTATACAATTCATTAGACATGCCACCCTGCAGCAGTGAAAATTGATCATGGAACTTTAAACTAAGGCCAGAACATAAAGCTGTACTATCAAGAACCTTGGAACTGCACTGATGAAACTTTTCAAGCCACTTACCGATTTAGAAACAAATCCAACAGATCCAGGCCTGTAAAGCTTGCACTGGATAATGTTGTCAATTGTCCCAGCAGTGTCACCAATCTTGAAGGCTCCAGCTTGGATACCTCCAACAGTAGCAGGACCAATAACAATCTTAAGCCCCAAACAATAAACGAAACATATTAGTAGCTGATTCTTATGCAGAATGATCATGATAGTAGAGAAGATATCAACTTTATGAGCCAAAAAATTATGATGTTACCTTATTGTTGGCCCGAGCAAATGCGATCAACTGCTTGGTGTCCGACTCAGGAACACCTTCGGCGATAATGGCAATCACTCTAATGGTTGGCTGTTTCAATGCTGACATGGAAGAAGCAGCCGCACTACAGTTCAAAAGAGAAAGTGAGACTACAACTCAATTATTGAACATTTGAAGAGACACAGACGGGGAACTGAAATTAACCTTCTATAAGAAGCAAAATTGATAAAGACATCAGCGGTAGGATGTGCAGCACAAGCTGCTTCAATGCTGCAAAAAATAAAGGAAATCCAAATCAGCCAACAAAGGATAAGGAATTTTGTTCACTTCCACTCAGAGTCTCAGACCAACAAAAGCCACAATGTCAGAACATCATCAGTATTTATTGGACAGCCATGTGACAAACGGATACATCAAATCAAAGAGTCAAAAAAAAAAAAAAAAAAAAAAAAAAGAATAATAAACAAAAGTCCTTACATATTGGAAAATACAATGACTCGTAGCCACATGACACTGCTAATGAATTCACCAACTGATATGTTCCTCAATCCAAGTATGAGAATTAATCACCAAAAAAAGTCCACATCCATGAAATATCCTACCCCCATCATATATTCTATGTTTCAAGTCTGATAATGACTGTGCTTTGACCCTAATCAATAATCAAGTCTGATGGGACAACTAAAACACGATTCTCGATACAAAGTAGGCTGACAAAGTAAACAGTTGCTGGTTTTTAATGTCATATAATCAACTATATAATACCATGATCATATAACTAGAATCTAGTCAGCGGAAGCCTAAGAAGTCATACTTTATGTCGGAGTTGTAAGTCTTTAGAAAAACAGCGATCATATACATTGATTTAAATTTAGTATAAAAGCATAATAAACCAGGCATTTTACTAAAGGATGCTTTTCCATGAAGCTAAACCCTTGAACTTTTCCACTTTTTGATTCATTAAACTCTCATTTTCAAGGATATGACTACAAACCATCCTTAACAATCAATCAATCAATCAATCAAAGCCTTAATCCCAAAAGTGGGGTCGGCTAACATGAACCAAATTTGATTATTCCGTGTAGTCATCAACATAAATCTTTCTCCTCCATCCCTTACGATCCAAAACTTCATCCTCACGTAAATCCATGCACTTCATATCCTTCCTCACTCCTTCCAACCAAGTCATCTTTGGTCTCCCTCTTCCTCGTTTAATCCCTCCATGGTCCCACTCTTCCACTCTTCGCACCGGTGCACCCTCGGGTCTCCGTCTTACATGTCCAAACCAACGCAGCCGATTTTCCCTTAATTTATCTACAATGCCCGCCACACCTACTTTCTTGCGAATAACCTCATTTCTGATTCTATCTCTTAAAGTGTTTCCACACATCCACCTTAACATGCGCATTTCCGTAACCTCCATCTTTTTAATATGCTCTTTCTTAGAAGCCCAACATTCTGTACCATAGAGCAACACTGGTCTTATGGCAGTCCTGTAGAATTTTCCCTTCAACTTTAAGGGAATGCTGCGGTCGCATAACACTCCCGTGGCCGCTCTCCATTTAAGCCACCCTGACTTAATCCTGTGGGTCACGTCTTGATCAATGTCACCATTCTTCTGGATGATCGACCCTAGGTACTTAAAACATTCACTCATGGTCAAATCCTTTCCATCCAAACTCACCACTTCATTGCTTGTCCCCCTCTGAGTGCCAAAACGACATACCAAATATTCAGTCTTACTCCGACTTAGCTTAAACCCTCTAGATTCCAACCTTTGCCTCCATTGCTCCAACTTGACATTAACCCCATCCTTAGTCTCATCCACCAAAACGATATCATCTGCGAACAGCATACACCATGGAACCTCATCTTGAATTGGTCTAGTTAATTCATCTAGAACCGTTGCAAAAAGAAAAGGGCTTAATGCAGACCCTTGATGCAATCCGATTGTAATAGGGAAATCTTTTGTCAACCCTCCGCATGTCCTCACATTTGTTGACACATCCCGATACATATCCTTAACTAGGTCTACATACCTTCGTGGGATACCTTTCTTCAACATTGCCCACCAAAGTATCTCTCTTGGCACCTTGTCATATGCCTTCTCTAAATCAATAAAGACCATATGAAGATCTTTCTTCTTTACCCTATAAAACTCCATCATTTGTCTTATCAAATGGATTGCCTCCATAGTAGATCTCCCAGGCATAAAACCAAATTGGTTATCTGAAATGCTTGTGCATGCCCTCAACCTTTGTTCAATCACCCTTTCCCACAACTTCATAGTATGGCTCATAAGCTTAATTCCTCGATAGTTAGAACAAACCATCCTTAACAACCTATACTAATACCAATCTTCAAATTTAGCAATTTCTTCATGAACCTGTTATACCCTTGAACCTTTCCACTTTTATTTACTAACTCTCATTTTCAAGGATGTGACTATTGACCATCCTTGACCAACTATACTGATCATCAAATTCAGCAATACCGCTATGAAGATAAAATTCAAAATTCATAACCAATTTTATTCCAATAGTGCGTATATAAGAGTGGCAAGCACACATACGTGGAATGTACTGGGATGGCAATTTCTTCCTGACCAAAGAACAATTTCTGAAATCCCTCAGCACCAGGGTTGATGATTCCAGCAACAGATGGTGTTTCTCTCCCTATGCAAAGGAATAATTTACATTAGAACAATCATTCAAAAATAGATCTCTCCCTCTACAGAGAACATAATAAAGGAATAAGGGACTAAATATACCGCAGAGAAAATCAAAATCGAGCATCCGCTGGATAGGAAGTTGTTTATAATTATAAAATAGTGCTTGTGTAGTCTTCGAGAATATCTGACCGGTGGCCATGTTGCAGTTTCAACCAGGCCTGAAAACAGACAAGATCATTAACGCGGTAATAACTACAGGTCCAACAGCAAATTCTTACATCATCCAACAAGAGAAGAAAAGAATACTACATTTCAGACAAAATGAAAACAATATTATTTATGACCATCAAAGTACACTCATACTTGAGATTGTCATGACTCGTGAGAACGCTAAAATTAAAAATGACAACTTTCCAATTAAACAATATGTCTAATTTTCTACTACCACTCAAAAATTATAAATTTGCACTATCCCTACAATTACTCCGGATCCCACATCTTTTCTGGGTTTCCTAACGAAAGAACAGAGCTTAACTTGCAAAGTTGCACTTTTCTTATGCAATTATCCCCCTTCAAAATATGGTTTGTCATCTATTCATGAGACAATCATTGCATACTGAAATTAATAACAGCATTTGTTAGTTCTACAAATTCTAGACTCTCAAAAGAGTTACTTCCCCTAGAACAAAAGCTCATAGATCGAAATCCCGAGGTGTATCATCGCAAATTGACGAATCATAAAGAGCTTAGAAGGCCAATCAAAAGAACATCTATAAAGAACATAAACTGCAAGAATAACAATACCCAACAAATTCATGAACAAATACACCATAACTTAATATTGTATACTATAAGATCTTAATACAATGTACAATATTACATACGATCACAACCCCAATAACTTCATTAACATAAAAATATACAGTACATTATAGATTTGATCTCAACTAGCTTAGTCAATCAAAGTCCCTAGGATTAAAACCAAAAACCCGAGATCAAATCCCGTCTACATCATCATACAACACAAACACACACTGATCAAAAACTCTTAAAACCTCGAAACTCACTCCTCAACAAAGGATCATACACAAATCACAGAAGCTATTAAGAATTTAGAACCAAAACAGACACATCAAATTAATCGATAGTACATAAAAATCAAGGCAAATGTAGGTGAACAAACACATAACAGATCTCCAACTACTTAATTTCTAAATTACGCAAAACAATCATGAATTAATGTGACCTAACTAACTACAACCAAAGCCAAAAATCTAGATCTGAGATGAAATCATACAATTAGGTGAGCCGAAATCAAATGAATTTGACGAATTAATAGCATAAAAAAGGCGGAATTTAAGATGAGAAATAAATGGGAGAAAAATCAAACCTGGATCAAGGGGGAAAAACGAGGAGAGAGAAAATGAGAGGAAGAAAACAAAGTAGAGTAGTGTTGTTGGAAATTGAGAATGGTAGATTAGTGATTTATAGTCGTTGAAGAGAGAGAAAATTAATTCGATTTGGTTATATTTTTCTGACCAGCGACCAGTTGAGGAGTGAGGAAGGGATGATGAACGGGGAGAACGAGGGAAATCTCTTGTGTTTTTATTTACTTGTAGGTACTCAAGATTTGGGGTTGCGAAGCTTATTTATTATTTATACTCTATATGTAGTTAAATACTTCATATTTAAGAAAAAAATCGTCTTTTATTGTTTGGTTGATCATAAAAAATGTAAGATTAAATTGATGATGGCGTAAAAATTCTATCCATTAATCTAAATTAATTTTGTTGATTCAGTTGATTAAATTACCAAATGCATCTTTCAGCTTAATCCACCTACAAAAGAGAATGTCTGCAATTGTTGTTCGGATACGAAGTATGAGTATCAATTACGATCGTTGAAAATTGGCTACAAAATAATCACATCTTTTAACTCAATCCACCTTGAAAGAGGAAGAATGTTTGCAATTGTTATTTAATTACGAAGTATATATAGTTTATAATCAGCAAAAAATGGCAACAAGTAATTAATAGGTTTTGTATGGATAATCTCGATAGCGTGTGCATGACGTGGACACTTTACTCAAAAGTTCGATGTTGCTTACATTGTTTATGGAATATCGCTAATTAAATAAGCTCTTTATTATTGATATCTTGTTGATATTTTTTTTATATAAAGTACTCAATTAAGAATTAATAATTCAATCAAAATGATTAATTACACAACCCACAATTAAACAGATTTTAGCATCCCATGCACAAACTTGTATATAAAGAGTTAAAGGTCGATGAAAATTTAAAATAAATCAATATTATGTTATACCGATATATGCATGCATAATTTTTATTTTATTTTATTTTTGTCACACAACCTAAACTAAAATCAATTAAATAATGTATTAGTTAATCCTATAAAGTACAATTGTAATACCCCTCATGATTGCTTTAAAAGAGTTTGATATACTACTCATATCAACAAGATGCATCTTCCTTTTAGGGAGCTCATTTGCTAAGATACTCCATAGTTAAGCGTGCTTGGCTTGACTTGGCTTGGCTGGGAGTAGTCTTGAGATGGGTGACCTCCTGGGAAGTTTTCTCGGGGTGTGCATGAGTGAGGACAAAATGCGCCGGAAGGACTTGTGTTGGTTTGTGGGGACAGTTGTTGGCCCTCGATGCGCATTTCGTGACAATAGGCCCCTCCCTAATTTGTTTGGGGTCGGGGTGTTACAACAATTCTAATAAGTGTATGTTATCTCCAAAACTCATTTACACAAAAATAGGAAGGGAAAAAAATTTAATTGCGAATGACATTTTATATGATAGGGAACCACATATTAATTGATTATGAATACTAGTCAATGTCAGAGTAGTTGATAAAATTTGATACGTATGTAAGCAAACTCTTGAATCTTAATAAACATTACTTACGGAGGTTAATGCATGTATGATTTTGTCGTACATCCTAAATCACAATCATTTTGAAAAAATGTAGTAAATAAAATTGTTAGTTGCATGAATTTATCAAATGTCATGCATAATTGTTTTTGTTTTACATAAGTATTACATAATGTGATATTGAATCAAATATACAAGTTTTTTTTAAAAAAATTTGAAATTAATTAATGTAATACAGAGTAGTGATTCATATAAGAAAACTTAGTCAATGTCAAAGTAGTTGATTAAATTTGATAAATATTCAGTAACATAAGCAAACTTTGAACCATAATCTAGTAAATCAATAATTTATTTATTATCAATAAGTTGAAGCCATCAACCATGAATAGATTTTACTTAAAATAGTGAAAATTTAGAAGAACAAGTAACTAGAGCAGTAAATTATCTCGTGCAAATTTTTGATGTACTATTCATGTCAGAATTTTGGCAACGTGAGATAAGATTAAATTTTAATTTTTAATTTTTAATTTTTAATTTTTAAAATAACTATCACGTGGCAGATGGTACTAGTACTACATGATGTGGTAGTTAGCTCACAAGCTTTAGATACAAATTTTGATTGTCTCATTTGTCAAAGCTCAAGACTTGCCGAAGACAAGAATTTTGGTATGCGCAGGGGCAGAACCGTTGGGACTGGGGTAGGTGAATCGTAGGGTTATAACTTATGATTGCGACTTTTTTTTTTTTTTTTTAATCCTCGTTCAATCTTATTTTACTTGTTTTAATCGATTTAATAATCCTTATAGATATTGTAATGGTTAAACGGGACAAGTAAATATGAGAAGGGCAATCTTATTACTCCGTTCATTCTAATTTAGTAGCACGAGATTTAATGCTAATGAAAAAGTAAATACTCTGTGGTATAGGTACAGAGTACGAAGGATTTGAGTAGAATAGCGTAAAATCTAAATTCAAGAGAAATAGTAGAGAGGAAAATTTATTTATTTATTTATTTTTAATAGAGAGGAAAATTTATTGAGTAATAACAAAATGAAACATATAAATTGGAACACTCTAAAACTCAAATAAAATAAAATAAAATTGGAGGATGTAAAGTTTTTGTGTGTTTCTTAAATGAGGCAAGTACTAAAAATTAAAAAAAAAAGAAAAGATAGTACAAAGTAAAAAGGCTAAGGTGTCGTTTGGTTGCTATGGGAATTCACTTCCCATAGAAATTTGTATTTCATGGGAATTAAATTCCTGCATCAAAATCATGGGAATTGTATAAAGTTGTTTGGTTGGCAAGAGGGAAGTTGCAAATCATGGGAAATTTGACTTACCTAGGGGGGGTTAGGTAATTAACTTCCCATGTTTTGTGGGAAGTCACAATTCCCATGAATTTGCAATTCCCTCATTTACACTTTTTATTGTCAACCAAACAACTCATGCATTTTCAAATTCCCATGATTTTCCACTTCCCCCATTTTTTTTGTGTAACCAAACAACCCCTAAGGGTAAGTTTATCCCTAGTCTTAAGGTGAGTCGTTAGACAAGTCTTGAGTAAGATTCTAGCAATAATCTCTACCAAGACTACATATAGTCTTGAGATAAGTTTTGGATTCCAAAACCCATCTTGAGACTATACAAATGGACAAAAATAATTATGTTGTCCAATAATGAGTTGCCAACTCACCACACTAAAATAATTAATAAATATATAAATAAATTAATGTTATAAATATTAATTGGATAAGTAAATCTGAAGTGGGTCTTGGAATAATGTGTGAAATTGGAGAAAGTCTTGTATGAGTCTGAATAATAAAAAAGTAATTAAAAGTTAGTGGAAATCTGATGTGGCAGAGTCTGAAGTATAAATCTCAGTCTTGGGATAAACTTACCCTAATGAAGCACACATAATAAAGAAGTAGAAAGATCAATGAATAACAGGGCGACTGGATGGATATTAGATAATGATAGATGTAGGCCATGTAGCCCTTAGGTTATATATAAACATTAAATATATTTTTTAAAATGAAAATAAGTTGGGAATTTATGACATAGTCACGAGCAAATCGATGTAATTAATGTTAATTTATCCTCAATCTTTCCATTTGTAGTTTCTTATACATAGCCTTCATTTTCCATTTTATAAAACTAAACACAATTTTAGACCTCAATGTTCCAAAAATAAATTATTCCAACTTTAATTGACCTAAAATTCTCAATTTTATAAGAGGTTTTCACAATTTACCGCAGGCAACTCCAAAACTGATTTGTTTATCAAAAGTTTTTTATTTATTTATTTATTTATTTTTTTTAATTAGGACGATAAAGTAAACTAAAATGATACATCTAATATAATAATGTTCCGCATTTGATCTCTTATACGAGTTATACCATCTTCAATATCCATATTGTCATGAATCTCATGATCACCATGATTTGAAAATGTCTAAGAAAACTACGTGCTTGCATGTCTTTTTCCTTAACGATTCTATTGTAGCATGAAATTAAAAGAACATTAAACACGGAGTATTAATTTTGACGACAAATTGTAGCATGCATGCTTGCATTTCCTTTATTCATATTTAATTTTCTTGCGATGTAAGTTAATGTCACAAATTTACAAATGATATTATTTTCCCTAGCAATGATATACGTACGTAACTATATACTTCCAATAAAAGATGATTATAGTCAAATATTTGGAGTTAAATTAATTTGTTAGTTACTCAGCTTCACATCATTGGTAATGAATACTTAATCTCGTAATCTTCTTACTTTAAGGTTTTATGTATGCGATGATCATTTTACTTTGTGTAGCTCTATAGGTTGTTAATATATATTGAATGAGTATTGGTTTTGTGGTTCACTTACATAACACATACACATATTATAAATTGACTATTATGATGCTTACTAGGTCTTTTGTAAACTTGTATATTTTTTTTTGTTGGTAAGGAACCTGTATACTATATAATCGAACATAAACTATCTTTTAATGAAAATTATATAGTGGTCTTTTAAAATATAATTACCATAATGTTTTAATAATAATGTAGTTTAACATTTTAGATATAAAATAATATTATCAACATTTTTTTTTATTTATCCAGCTTCTAAGCTATGTTTGTATTTTGGATTGCATAGGTTCAAATTGAGTGTATCTTAATTTGAGTTAATCAAATCATCTTACAGAATATATTCTTAACAATAATGTAAACATTAGTCAACTATATATACTATTCACAAATCACCTAAAATTTAAAATTATTTAAATTTGTGATACATTAGTCTGCTATTACACATAAATAATAATAATAATTTCCCACAAAATGAATCACAACACGACTAAAACGAGCATGTATAAAAGATACGAGGATCATAGTTTTGATTTAAAAAATATAATTAGTGATTTATGGTATATTCTATGTCATTATTTAGCAACATAAAACAAATTAATAATAGTATCTCTCTCGGGTAGTCTCCCACGCACTCTCCTCGTGCACCTCGTGCTATATTATTGCACGGTCGGTCCAAATGCTCACCCTCGTGTCTCACATGCTGCTGCCGTTGCAAAGATTACCAACTAACGTTACTCAAATTTGAGTCTTCAAGAGGCATGTAAATTAATACACCCATAATTCATAGACTACACATGTTTATAAATTAGTCTGAATAAAATAATAGTGTAAATTATATTGTACTCTTACGGTCTTACCAATCAAGAAAGGTTTAACTCACTCGATAAAAGTCCTCTTACATTAGATTATAGAGATTTTCGAGGTAAATGAGTCTAATAAGTAGATCAATCTGAAAATAACATTTTACTCTTATGCCATTTGCTTAGCTTAGTTAATCTAAGTAAAATAAGTATGGTTAATTATATACAATACATGTTGAAAATGTTATGTAAACAAGTCTATAAAATTAATAATAATCATGTAAGTTGTATTATACTCTTATAGTCTTATTTCATTTCAAAATAATAGTCTTATTTCATTTCAAAATAATTGATTAAGCTACAATAATCAAATTTACAGCCCATTTTGTTTTACTCATAAGAAGATTTGTAGTTGGCCAAGTCAAAACAATACTAATCAAAGTGCTACTACTAAATTACTAATGAACACTCATACTGACTGTTATAGCTTAAAATCAACAACATAGAGCTTGACTTTCCTCTTTTCTAACAATCCCGAGTTTGGCATTTGCTTCATACATTTCGTAGCATTAATCTTATTATTCAAAGTAGTGCTCCTTTGTACACACTCCTTTAAATAGTCAAATTTTTACTAGCAATAGAATAAACCACACTTGCGCCCATTTGATTGGAAAAAAATAATAAAATAAAACTTAACATGAACGGACAAAAAAAATCCCAAATTGTCGGAGTAACTAGAGTACTAGACTCAATGTTCGAACCTCCTATAATTTGTAGAAATATTCGACCCAATTAAGCAATTTTTACTATTTTATATATTTTTACTAGTAGGAATACCGTTACAACACTTACTCACGTAGTATGTATAAACTATTGAGTAGTTGATGGATGACTAGCTAGGAAAATAATAAATCTAGTAAGTAAGACTTATCTTTGTGTTTACATTACGCAACACTAATGACTAAAAATCCATGATGTGGTATGGTGTAGTAGTAATTTAATGTGTAGCCAACTACCAATCAACCTTTCCTTTGTGTTAAATCCTCTGCCACACATGACTGAGTGATTTTGGATCGTCTTGCAGAGTTGTATCCACCAAATTAATGCCCGCCCCTTTCAACAAACAGAGAGGTAAAATGGTGCACCAGAAGATAGACCATAGGTTATACAATTCATTAACATTATGGGATATAATTCAAAGTTTGATATTAGACTTAAGTATTCAATGCAAAACTGTAAGGGCCCAACCGGGTTCGAACCGGTGACCTCTTGATCTGCAGTCAAATGCTCTACCACTGAGCTATGGACCCTTTCTTGCTTTTATAATTACAATAACTATTATTATACCATATTTTAAGTATTCATCGACACAAATCTTGTGAATTTAAGTATTCAATTTTATTTTTTTTTTAAAAAAAGAAGAAATCTTATATATTTATTCAATCTAATACAGTACAAAGTATACAAAAAATAAGGGGATCTTAGTTGAATAAGGTTTTATACAAATTTACATCAACTTCAAATTTTTTTTTTTTTTTTTTTTTAATGACGACTTCATGATCCAAGTCATCCAACTGCACATAATCTCTATTTTATAACAAAGAGAGAACTCAATTTCCTCATTTTCAAAGAATTTTGGAGCATCATTTACCTGTTCCTGTATCAAAAGACATGCCAAAAATATATGTCGTCCTTTGAACAAAAATTTGGTAGATTTTTAACAAAATTCAATCCAATAATCTCTATATTATAATTTGATCCAACTAGGACCTATTGGTATATTTCTAATTTGTGATGTTTCAACAGGAATGAGGAATAATGGATGTGCACTTGAACACATCAAATTTGGCTAAAGAAAGGAACATTAATACTTTTCTACTTCTATGTACATGTATAACAAAGAATTATTTCCATGTATTCGTTCATAAGGACACTCAATTGAGTCCCCAAACTGTAAAACTTAAGTATATCCCATGTCAGATATATATAAACCCATACCTAAGTCGATACTTGAATCCGGTTCAGAGGATTGTAGATTCATAGTTTCCCAGGCTTATATCAGAGCAAAGTTGACAATAGCAGCTTCATAAACTGTAAAAATATGGCCACAGTTTAATCAGAATAACAATATCCTTCGATAATTAGTAATCAAGCTTAAAGTCACATTGATAAGCAGTTAAAAGATGTGACAGGAATACCTTATATGTGACAGGAATACTGATAATAAGCAGTTAAAAGATCATTGATTTGCTGAGAAAAGACGAAACTACATAAATATAGCTGTGACCTTGACTATTCTTGATGGACGCCAAGGTGAGTATAGCATTTGACCGATCCAACCAGAGCAAGGGCTTCTCTAAGTGCCTCACTTAGATACACAGGACAATCCTCTATATAAGCAAGACCATGCTGTGATTGCATGGATCTCAATATTCTTCCAACAATCTGAAAAGCAATGCATGAATCTTGATGACCTCCCTTACTGTGTGATGGAGAGCTAAAGATGGCTAATTGAGTTTTAACCATGCAGTATATGATAATGAAGGAGAAACATGTTAATTTATACAGATGTACAATTGTACCTTCCTAGCATAACCACCATATGCTATACCGCCAATGAGTGATGATTCTGATGAACCAGGTATATATTCAGTTAAGATCCCATCTTCAGGATTCCCTAATGAACAGTTTGAATGAGTTAAGCAGAAATGAGACCAATAAAGACTTAACATATTTGTAGGTGTCATAAATATTACTCATGGTTTGAAAAATTCCCCGTTCCTTCAACCCATTTATGGTGTGAGCATTAGTGCCACCAGCCAATTGAAGAAAGCCTGTGAAGCTACCAATTAGCTACTAAGAAAGGAAATAATTGGTATAATGCTCATAAAATTCACAACAAACCAGGGGGTCTATCCTCGGCAGCAGCCAAGCGAACAGCAAAAGCAAGTACTTCCCTGGTGGCCCCTCGTCCAATGTCTCCACTCATTGGGCGTCCATCCAACTAATGCCAGAATTAAACTTAAAATTATTGGGTTGCTGGACCAGCAGAAAAAGGGAATAACAGTATAACAAATGGTATGTAATACTTGTTTTCAAAAACAAAGAATGGAATGTAATACTTCAGAATAGTTTACATTGATGATAGATGGAAAAAGAGAAGAGAAACCTGCCATAGATTGAAGCAACTCAAATTTGGTTTCATGACTGAGAACATCGTGTTCATTAAGGTTGTAGTCGCTTCACCCACATCTGGTAAGCTTATCTGAGTATTTGAAGGTAAAAATGCACATTAATAGAAATCAAATATAGCTGTTTGATCTCAATGTGTATGAAGAAACATGTCCAGTCTTACAGCCACTAATCTCAGGTGGCTAACAGATTCTCCCATTCCATTCCAGAATTCCTTAAAGGAATCAGTCTGCCTGTCGAAAACCACTACAGGTTAAGCAAAAGAAAGAAAAAGGACGTTTTGTGGAAAGCTTTTATTATGAGAACTTCAATGAAGAGGATACATTACATTAATTGTTATTTTTAGATATTTTAACAATTAAAACATTAGCCATCTTGACTTTAAAATACACCTATTGAGAATAGGTAGCTCCACAATAGAACTCTGTAGTTTGTACATAAAACTAAATCAACTAGATGTAACAAATTCAGGGATTACCTTCCATTTGTATGGATTTCAATAGCATCAACATCATTTCTTCTGACCAGTTGAGCAGTAGAAACAGCATCTCTCAAGTAGGTAACTGCCTCTGTAAAAATAATGCGCATGAATGATGAATGAATAAATACCAAAGTAAAAGCTGAAAGCATACAGAAGAACTGTAAATAAGTCTGAGCACTACCTACAACAATATTCAAGAGGACAAAGGACCAGGGGTGAAGTGCCTATGGAGAACTACTCACTTATTTTATCGTATGGGCAGACTGGAAGGCAACGTCCACACCCATAGCATCGCTCATTAATCACTCCTCCCTGCAGGTCAATTGGTACGTATATCAAATACATAGAATAAAAACTGCTGCAATATTTGAAAAAGCAAGATATATAAACATCTACACAATTATTGTTTAGGCATAAGGACATACCTCCAAGGAGTCTCCTTTCTTTAATACAATAGCATTGGCAGGACAAACAGCCTCACATGGTCTCGAGCAATTTAGTGGACACTCCGATGGATCAAAGGCTGTTAAATACGAAAAGTTACTAAGAGAAAAAAAGTAGCCTAATGTGAGTTGATGTAGCGAAGAAATATCAGGACTTTAATATTTGCATAACTGAAGTTACTGCAATGTGGGTAACCCCAAAGTCGTCAATCCTACACGAGCTTTATTCAAGGGACTTGATTATTAGTATCAGAATGGTACAGTCTAGGTATGGGATTCAGCCATTGTCCGAAGAGTGTCCCAAGTGTCCATCCTAATACTATCACCATACTACCATAGTCCCATTTCAACAGTAATGATAAATAAACCCAATACAGATAGTGTGAAATGAAAAGTCCATTTGACACAGAGCATCACACTCAAAGGGGCAAATGAAGCCGGAAGCTACAAGTTGTCAAATGAAATGCGTACGCATTCACCCCTCCTAGGCTCCTACAGTAGCTTCACTAGGGATGATTGGCATTGCTACCCTATATTATCAAAGCCAATAAAATTGTTAGAACTTTCAAGGCATCTATTCCTGTGCTCACATTATATGAAACCATTATAGTGTTTGCAACAGTATGGTTACAAATGAGAACTTGGTAATAAAACCAGAGTTATAATCAATACCATATTGATCAGAGGGCACAGGAATGAAGGGAAGACAAGACAACAAAGAAACAGGTTTTTATGTACTGGTAAACAATCATCAATTAATGCCTTCAAACTGTGCTAAAATGTGTTTTCTAGCGTACTTATATGTTAACTTATGATTCTGATCATAATTACAGCCTAATTATCACTGTTTTTTCAAAGTTGTAGTGATGAATTTTGTTTTTGACAGCATACATCCTTCTATTAGACTATGTTCACTTGTTATCCAGCACAAATGCACAATCTTCAAGTTGTTTGAAAGTAGGAATTAGATTGTATCTAAACTAGCTAACTCCACTTAATCAAGGACCAAAACAAGCAACTTATTAACAGTCACAAGTACCAATCTTTCTTACAATTGCAAGTATTGAAGATAAACAAATAAAAGCATTACAGATTACCAGCTTTACGAAAATGAAGGTCTTCATCATCATTGACACTAATCATAACCCATGGCCGGCGAAGTGACACTATTTTCATGGCTGCTTCAATTCCTTCATTAACCGCACTCACAACCGATGCATCCGCCGCACAATCAATACAATCAACTACAAACACAACATACCACCATAAACCCCAAGAAAAAACACACACACACAAAACTCAAAACCAATTTACAAGTTACATAGGCAGTAAACTATGTTACTCGAACTCTTCATTTCCCTCAAGTGTACCCGTGCAGCCGTGCTGGATCATCAGCACTCGGACATGGGTAGGACACTTAGACACATACCCAGTTCAACACGAGTACCCGAGTCTGAGTAACATAGGTAGTAAGTAATAACACAGTGTACCTCCAGCAAGGGTGTAAACTAGAGACAGATTCCTTATGTCAACAACATCCTACAGACAAACAAAATGATCAAATTACTTCAATTCTACAAATTGAAAGATGGGGTTTGTAAGGGTTTAAGAATAGATGAAATTGATTAGTACCTCAAAGCTAGCACCACAAATGAGCTTGACCCAATTGCCCTTTTGAAGGGATTCTTGAGGTGGGGTTGCAATTGAAGGAACCCCAGTTGAGAGTACGAGGTTTTTGACACTTTTAAGGTGGTTGTTGTTGTTGTTGTTGCTGACATGATTACTCACTTTCACTACAAAAAAAAAAACCAAAGTTTGAATTTTGAGGTAAGAATTGAGGAAACTAGTTGAAGAGAGAGAGAGAGAGAGAGAGAGAGAGAGAGAGAGAGAGAGAGGGGAAGTAAGTAGAAAAGTACCTTGTTGGTTATGGAGGAAGAGTGAATTGCAGCAAGATAAGGTGAAGGCCATGCCAATATGGACTATGGGTGATTATTGATAGAAAAATTGAGCTAATGTAGAATTGTGGAGGTAAACTTAAAAGGCAAAAGCTAATGAGTGCCCGGGGCGTTAAATAAGAGAATTAAATTGTAAATATTAGAATAAAATTAACATTAATTACACCGAACGACGCGTGTTTTTGTCATGAATTTCTAACTTAATATCATTTCAACCAATATAATTTATCCTTATCTAACGCTCCGGGGCGCTCGTTAGCAAGATCCTATTTTTTTCATTTTTAGCTTCTTATATGCAGCCTTAAGGGCTGCACATATCTTTTTCCTTTTATTTAAGTCTAAATTGTTTAATTCAGCGCTTTATCTTAGGACATGAAAGATCCTCCAATTTCGCTCAATCGGTAATTACTTCAATTAACTTTACCCAGGCTTTTATACATGATTGTTACTTTGTTAGGGTTATAGGGTTACTCACTCGGTTAGGAATTACTACTTGGTCAAATGTTACTTGATCAGTTTGAAGTTATCCGATCGGTTAGAAATTACTAAGTCGATCAGGGTTATTCAATTGGTCATATGTTATTTATCAGATAAAGGTTACTTAATAAGTTAATTTACTATTAAAAAAAAAAAAAAAGTTAATTTAGATTTACATGTATAGGCTTGTAGCTGCACATAATATTATAATGTGGAATTGATGCAGACCTGCTCAATGAAATTATCAAATTACCCTTCTTCATTCCTGAAATTTTAAGTAGGGTTTAAGGTAAAACCCTAGATAAACCCCTAATCATCTTCCTGCTATCTTTCATTCAACCCTTCATCTCCATACTCTGCAATCGAATGCGTCCCATTTTCGTGAACTAATTCTTCCATAATCATGGAAGATTTCGGCGATGATTTCGGCGAGTTATACGCCGACATTGAAGTTCATACGAGTTCAGCAATCAATGGAGTACCAGATTTTTATCAATTGCACAAAAACCAGCAACAGCAGGAGCATTGCAAAGAGGTGGGAGTGGATGAGAAGAGAGAGATTGATTCAGCAAATGGAAACGGTGAGATGACTGAGAAGAATTCTGAGATGGGTATTAATGGGGTTGATGATTTTGAAGTGGAAAATGTCAGTGACAGTGACAGTGATACTGATGATGATTTTGATATTGTTGTCAATGACGAGGATATCGGGCCGAAGAAGGGAGGTGGAGATGGGAGGAATTGTCACGAGGAGGCGGAGGATGGTACGGAGGCTGAGTTTGTTGCCGGGGTTTCGGAGAAGAATTTGCCGGGAAAGAAGACAATGCGGGTTGATGTGGATGGAACGGAGCCGAGTGGCGGTGATTGTGGTGGGGAGAGAGGGAATGTAGGGAAGAATGGTTGCAATTCGCAACACATGGTATGTGTATTCGAATTGCATTTGGGTTGATCATGAATCCTAGTTTTATTTGCTTATATGGAGGTGTCTGTTTTGCATTATTTAAATTTCATTGAATTCATAATTGATGTTGCAATTAGATTATAGCTATGTATATGAGAGAAGCGATATGATTTGATCAATGGCAAGGTTTTCTTATGTTGTTTGCTTATGAAATTATGATTCATAATTGATGTAGTGCATTGATCATTTTAGTTGTATTTAAAGGTTAAGCACATATTTGTTGTTAGTTGTCACATTGATATTTGGACGGATTGATAAAATTTCATGGGTGTTTTGAAGTGATATACAACATTGCAGTGGCAATTAAAAGTGCGATAGATAACAATTAATACTCGGGTTTAATTCTTGTGATCACACTAGTGTCATGGTAAAAATATATTTTCACTTGATCAATCTGTTCATACATAACTCAACTTTGCACATGCCCTTCATTAATTGTGAGTAAGTTGTAGTTTATGGTGCTGTTGAATACGTGGAAAAGTAGTGTTAGTCTCCTACTCTCCTATATATTGGAGAGTTAGGAGAATGGTAGCTTAGAACTTATTTTTTCTTCCATTTATAGCCTATATTCAGGTCATGATTGCTCTTTTTTGTTTTTTGAGTCATTTACACATCAGGTTGCAGTCATTTGAATCTGATCCTGGCTTATAGGTGTAGGTAATATACTTTGTCGTGAAATGATATCAGCTGCCTTTACTGATTTATTGCTCTGTCTTCAGTAGGCTTTGACTCTTTGAGTTGAATTTTGACATGGAAACTGTGTATAGCATTTGAAAGATAATAAGAGGACAAATCTGTTTAGATGCCTCGTCAGTTGTTATCCTTTTTTACCCATACTTGTATTGATTTTCTTTTGTATTGTAGATGGATAATCTCTGTGTTAGAAACTGATTTCATGTTTTGTTTATGCTTAGTATCTAAGAAGATATGGCTCGGTCTTTGCGGGAAATCAACGAGCTATAAGCTCTTGGAAACTCAACAGAGAGGATGCTTGGTGTGGTCAAAATACAATGTCAGGCTTTGTTCACGGTTTTTCTGGCAATGGAAATAATTTTTGGCTTCCATGGTATAGGTAAGCGCAAATGGAAATGTTTTTTTTGGATAGTCTTTGTTTGTGCTGAACTCAATACAAGGGACTATAAATTGTAAAGTATTTTATTTTGGTAATGTCTCTCCCCTTAACACTCTTTTTCTTTTTTGGTTGAGGGGATAAAAAGAGATTTGTACTGTCTGTTGCTTTGGAAATTTCCCCTGGCACCATGTGCTACTCCTATTAATTTCTCTTGATGCTGCCTTTTTGGTTCTAATTTGCCTGTTTTTTTTTTTTTTTTTTTTTTTTTTTTTTTTTTCTAAGAAAATGTGGACATCTTGCTATTGTTTTTCAGAACTATTGTAGATGTGGACATTGATACGTTAGAGGAGAAGTCATGGACACGTCCTGGGGCTGATATAACAGACTACTTTAATTTTGGTTTTGATGAGGAAAGTTGGAGAAACTTTTGTCATTCACTGGTGGGTAATTCTGAGCTCTACTGCCAAATAAGAACCCCCTTCATCCCCAGAATAGGGGCTTTTTAAAAAATTGGCCCAGTTGTGGTCCTTGTAGTGATCTTATGGATATCTATCTTAGTTTTCGAATAAGGAACTTTTCCGCATGGAAGTATCCTTTTACAGCTTTGACCTTTACTTGTTAATGGCTATATATCTTCTTGTCTTGTCTGAGATCAGCCAGCATGCATGTTTATCTGATTTTGAAAAACTCCTTATGCATTTGAGATGGTCAGGCCGTTTATCACCCTTACTATCTTGTGACACATTCCTTTTTCAAACAGGACTTATGTTTCTAAAGCCTTGATTATTTATTTAATTTAATATTTATTTATTTTTATTTATGACTTCCTGAAGGGATTTTTGACCTTAATTGACTGTGTAGGATCAATTACGCCATCAAACGACCAGTCAGACCAGAAACAAAGTTAACAATAGCTTCAAGCTGGTAGGATTTGTGTTGCATTAGAACTTTTGAAGCTACTCTGATTGGGATTTTGAGCTTTTCTTCTGCTTGTAATCAGAAAGCTGAAGCTGGAGCTACTAAGGAATTAGAGTCTGAAGGATTTGTTGAAGCAGAGTCTTCCCTCAATGGGCTTAGAAAAATTACTTCTCATGAGTCAGATTTTGCTACTAAGCAGTTCAAAAAGGTGTAGTTCCCTAAATATACTTTACCCTTATTGTTGTTAACTTGTTTTGCAGTTTTACCATCAGGATAGTTGTTTGTTCACTATGTAATCTATTTTTTGCTGTTATTACTGCGATTTGCCTCCGTTATTTTTTCTAGTTGCTCATTTACAAAAATTATTCTTTAAAAAAGAGGAATAATCGTTTTCCATCTTGTGCTTCATGATGTATGATTCTCCATAAGGGGCTCACTCACTTCTTTTGTGCAGCAAATCGGTCAAGCCATCCATGTAGAAGACAGCAATGTTGAGCGTCAGCCATCTACAGATGGAAGGCGTCCACGTAATCGTGATTCTGATGTTGTCATACAGGTATTATTTTAACATGTATCACAATTAACTTCACATTAAGAGTTTTCTAAACAAACTGTGTTTGGCTAGATAACTGTGCAAGATCCAGAAGAGCCCTCCAGTTCTGGCCTTGAGGAGCCAGATAATACACTTGGAACTCAATGTAAAATGTCTGAAAAAGGGTTTGGCGTTGGACAAGTTGAGCTTAAAGCCGAGAAATCTGGTGGTTCCAACGCTTATGAAATGCTAAAGAATTCTGAGGAAAAATTTCAAAGTTCGAGTGTGTCGTCTGATTGCAAAAGGTTTTCATCTTATCTGACTCTAAAATTGCTTTTTCTTCAATTATTTATAAACTATTGTGTTGGCTCCTTTTAATATATCTGGTTCTGCTATGTGTAGCAAAACTTCATACTTGTCTCATGACCCTCCTCTCCAAAATCTAAATTCCTCTCTGTTTCGGATGTTCTAAAGAATCCAAACAGTATACATTCTTCTGAAGACCTAAACTGACATTTATAATTCTTTTCTCTTGTTACACCTTGGTAGTGCATCTATCCAACTTTATCTCACTATGGATAAAATCTTAAAACATTTATGAAAATGTATGTGTCTGTTCAGATCACACGAGTCTGCAGCAGTATCCAGTCAGAAGCTTCAGGATTCTTATGGAGAAAATCCGAGAGTCATGAAAATTCTCAATAGCTCTGTGGAGGATGCAGATAATGGTAGCAATACGACAGAAGCAAACCCATGTGTGGCAGATATAGATTTATCATATGATAATCATGGATGCACTAGCCCTTCTCCTTCTCCTTCTAATTCTAATACTTGGTCTGAGGCATTAAAAGATGATTATTGTGATTCAAGAAGAAATCGAGATCCGAGAAGATCACCTTCAGATTCCAAAAAGGAAAGGAACCAAGTGGCTAAAGCTGATTATTGTCACTTGAGGAACAGAAGGGATGATAAGAAGTTGAATGAAAGTGGTGGTAGGTATCGTGTAAGAGTCAGAAACTTCATCAAAGAAGACCTGAAGCACAATGAACGGAGAGTTCGGAGACATTTGAAGTGGAAGAGCCACAGTTCTGAAGATAATAACTATCTGATTGACACGGCAGAGCACAGCTATGGAGTGCACCATTCAAGCGTACACCATCATAGAAGTGAAGAATGGTGCCTTACCTCTGCTTCTGATGATGAATATTGGCCTAGTTATAGGGATAACAAATCCTCCTTTGGATGTTATGATAGAAGGTCTGTTGAAAACAGGTTTCGGGCCAAACGAAAGATGGATTTTGATCAACAAGATCATTGGGGATCAAGAGATGAAGTAGATCTGAATTTTCAAAGAGAGTGGGATGAGGAGCAATACTTTTCTGACAGACGCATGCAAAGAATGAGAGGTGTAACTGTCCAAAAAGATGATTGGCATCTTCAGGAAAGAGAATGTTTAATTAGGGAAGAAAAACCTTTCTTTCGGAACCAAGAACATTCCACGTTGAGGTTTTCTTCTTCCCATGATACTAATTGGCCTAAACAACAAAGGGAATATGACAATGTTCACTTTGATAAAAGAAGAAAACATGGCCGGCCATTTCAATTTAGGAATTCCAATGGGTCTGAGCACAATAAATATGCCAGGTCCAATCCCTTGGATGATTGGCAAAATAATTATCTAGATTTGGAGAATAGACATGAAAGACGCTTATGGTATTCTGGAGTAGAGGTAGGAGCATCTGGCAGAGAGAATGAATGTTTGGAAAGTCCATTTGATGAGGATTATCCGCGATATACTTTAGATGATGTTGATGAATGCTGGAACAGACAAACTCCCACATCTGCTCATGATTATCATGAGTGGTTTCCTACTCATGGTGAAAGAAAGCATCAAAACACCCTCTACAGAGATGATATGGATGATCCTCAATTATATACAAGACATGAAAGACATAGTAGGTCTATTTCTGCCAAGAAGGGCACAGGTAGTAGGCAGGTTTATGATGACAGGGATGCCTATAATAGATATGATGCTGCTAACTACCTTGATGAGGATGACTATTTTGAGGATTATGAGGAAAGAAGAAATACCTTTCGGTCCAAGGGTTCGAGTTGGGCTGAAGATAAACTCTTAGATGGATGTTCTGATAATGATTTTAGCATTGAGAATATGTTGGATTCGTTCAATGGTATTCCAAGATGTAATTGGCATGGGGCCAAACATAGAGTTGGGCCTGGTAGAACTACTATGCATACACAGACAATGAAGAATAGGTTTGGAGTGGCAAGTGGTGGTGGTAGTAAATCTTATTTCAAGTCTTCAACAAGATATGTACGTGAAGGCATTGGGCTATGGGCCAGGAATTCAGTGGAAGTGCAAAATACTGTTAGGGAAAAAAAGGTAAAGCTGGGGAAATTATTTTTGATCTTCTATATCATTGTATTTGTATCCATGATATCTCCCCATATTTTGGGGAGAATCATTTTTCTTAATGCATTATGCATATCTCTTTTCAAATGCGTAATACCTTGTACTTTCTTCTTCATGATCTCTATAAACA
Source organism: Chenopodium album (assembly GCF_948465745.1). Taxonomy (NCBI): domain Eukaryota; kingdom Viridiplantae; phylum Streptophyta; class Magnoliopsida; order Caryophyllales; family Amaranthaceae; genus Chenopodium; species Chenopodium album. Next base: position 583,764 of record NC_137838.1, read on the forward strand.
ATTTATTAAAGATTGTTCATCCTCTTGCTCTGTCTATACTTTGGTGGTGGTAGCACCATTGTAGATGAAATTGGAACATAAATTCTGTGTAGATAAATTAACCTGATCATACTTTTGGAACCTAACAAGATCTAGATAGGGTTTCAATTTCTTGTCTTCACTATTAATTATAGTCAGCTGTCAAATTTATGCTTGAATATAATTTATAGATAGTGGAACACTCAGAGTACAGAGTTAGATTGTCTTGGGCGTTTGAGTAGTTCAAAATTTTTATTTTTGAATTTATTTCCTTAATTGTAAAAGTGGAAAGAAACTTTAGATACCTTTTTTTCAGTGATGAAAATTACTGTAAATTTTGTACAAAACTCTGTAGCAAGGCTCTTTACTTTAAAAAATTGCTTATAATTGAGTGCTTATAGATATAAGGTGTATGTTTTTCACTTGGATTGACTATGCTCTTTATTTTGTTTCTTGTATTGAATATACTTCAATTTTCCTGTGTAATTTTATTTGGATCCTCGAAGGCATGCATCTAAGTGCGATTGCTGTTGTGCAAATCAGCGCTTATAACTGTGGGGAACTATTTGCATCTGCTATAAGCAGCTCTCACAATCTTTGTTGTTTACTTGTTTTCTTTTAGGTGTGAATGTGATTGCTATAGTACTGTGAACTTTCATGTACTCAATGTCCATGTAACTGGTTATTAAGGATCACTTCTTGACTAGTTTCTGACAACTTTGTCTTTAAATTATGTTTCTCATGCTTGAGTGATATGCACCAATTACCATCTCTGTCAATCATCTCTGTTTCATCTAACCATGTGCACCCACCTAAAGAGCTATTAGTTCTCCTTAGGATCTTCACTTATGCTTTGATTGGGATGCTACATTTATGTATTGCGCACATCTCTTTCTCTGCACCAGAACATGTCCATGGATGTTTGATGTATTATGCATGCATTCTTAAGCTAATTTTGTTATGCAGATATTTCTCCCTCTGAACCTTTTTTTTTTCTACGTTATATTCATGGTTATTAATGCAATTGATTACTCATGTAATCGCAAGCTTTTAGCATTGCTCAAATATTCATCATTGTGAATCTTAGTGTTGCTTTTTATGATGTGAGTAATATCTACTTATCATTGTGCTAATTGGATACATGTCTCTGTATTTGCCTGTTCGATCTGTACATGTAGACTCAACCTATTTTGTGTTGTCATCCCTTAATTTCTTAGTTAATATGCAACATTTACTGTAGTAAAAATTTAGCATGCAGTCCCCAGAAAAAGATTGCTCTTTGCTTGAAAGCTGCAAGGTTTCTTACAGACGTGAACTTGAATGAAGGAATATTATCTTGCAAGCAGGTGGAAATCTTGATGAGGAGTTAGTTGATGACTTCCTACTTTTATTGCCTAGGGTTTCTTGATTGCAATTATTTTTATCTTTCTTTTGGATTAGTTGATTTTAATCCTGTAAATCAAATGATGTTCTGGTGGCTTGGAAGAAGAAGTTATCTTACAAGTAGATTGCGAAATGTGGAATCTATTTTGGTGGTAGTTGTGGGAGAGGTATTGGAAATTTTCTCAGGGGAAAGCTTCATCATGCCAAGGTAATTTCTATACTTGAGGGTAGTGTACAATTGGAGCCAAGGGCTTCTACGCGGGTACAAGTGTAGAGTATAGGTACATAGTTTAGTGTCACTTATGTATGGACTCAAAACTTAGGTCATGGATACACTGTCTTAAAAAAGAACACAAATACTGACCATGCCATTTATGAAAAATATCGACTTTATTACTGAGTTTTTTTTTTTTTTTTTTTTTTTTTTTTTTTTTTTTTTTTTTTTTTTTTTTTTAAAGATTTATGGGATCATAAATGTTTGATTATCTTGTCCTTTTTCAGACAATATTAGTATGAGTGGCTTCAGAATTACTATTAGATCTTTTAAATTTATAAATTTTGCTGTACTGAAGTGCTCAATTAAATGAACTTTTCTTATACTGTCTTAATATTGCAGGGAGTAGGTAGCTTACAGTTTAGTGTATCTGTGCACTTCTAACTTTGTAGGATTTCCATTCTATGTTTATGAGAAAATGGCTTTTAAATATTATCATTGCTTGTGAATTTTGACTTCTGAGCTAGCAATTGTTAGCTTTTTTGTATGTTGGTCTTATACTCTTATGTCAGGATTCCTTTTGGCATGATTGATGTAGTCTGCCACATAGCTGTAATGTGAGTCAATGTTTGGTGATAAGATTTTGTGAACGATATGGATCATTAGCTAAGTGTACTTATTTTCATTTTCTTTGATTGTGTCTGCTTCTTGATATATAGTTCCTATGTCATGGTACACTTTTCCGAAAATGTCCTCTTCATGTCACAATGCTGATCTTTGATGATTGAATCTTTTTAGTTTATGCATGCACACATGCTTCTTTGACAGCTTTATATGCTGATTTTAGAAATATTAATTGCTAATGCATGCTAGCTCATAATTTCTTTGGACTAGGCAATGAATTGAGTCTAAAAAAGCTGGTGAAAAAATGATCATTATTTTCATTTCTAGATTGTTACCTGAAAAATATACTATTTAGACTTTGTATTGGTCGGTGTTATGATAAGCTGGACGTCACTTGGTTGTATCCACTCCTCATTTCATGTTCTATCATCTTTAAACAGGGATTTTTGTTGAGGATGATGGTTATAGGGCTCATAGCTCCATGCAATCTTATGTTGGATTAAAGTGAAATTGAAGATGGACTTCTCAAACTAGAGTTGTGAGATTTGTTCTGAAACATATTCTGCTTTAGTTTTAAAAAAAATAAACGAAGACTTTGAGGAACATTAGCTTTGACACCACGTAGGTGATGATTCAAGAACATGATAGTAAACAATAAGATGAATTTCTTGTTCCTCAATAGCTCAATGGTAGAACAAGTCTGTCAAGCTTTCCTGTGTATCTGATCACAAGTTGAATCTAGCATTTCTATCATTGCATTATTAGGCATTCTGAAGTATTAGACCTATCAAGATAACTCTTCACTGGAACACTTTGGTATCAATTACTCTTGGAATGACAGGTAGTCAAACTATTAGTCATTTGATAAGAGTTAAAAGAGGATACTTGTTCATTTTTTATAATGTCAAGCATTATTCCTATGTTAGCATTTCTAATGCCAAGAGTTTAGCTCCTATCTGCAAAGGACCTGGAAAACTTTGAACTTTTCTTTTTAACTTTAAGTGTTGATGCTTGATGTTTTATGCGTTAGGCAGTAGTTGGTAATCTTGGTATGTGGTTTCTTCTCATGAAAATTTGTAGATGTGATTGGGCTGCAGTAAAGACCCATGTCCATTGTTGGATAATGCTATTATCATTATTAGTTGCTGTATCTCTCTTGGAATGCTGGCTTTTTGTCTCCTTTTATGTGTTTGTTTTTATCTATTTTTGGACTGAATATGCATTAATGTGCTCTTCTATACCACTGTCCCCCCTCCCCTTGATCAATCAGTTGCAGAGGGGGTGTTGTTTCGAATGTTTGTGACAGTAGGCTTTTATATGTATCAGGTATACTAATTGCATAACTTGTGTTGAGGATTGATGAAAATAGACGGCCCTTCCTTTTATTTGTAATGGGTTTGCACCAGTCATGTGTTTTTAGTTTTAAAGAAGTTTTAGGACTGACAAGGTTGCAGGCTGCAGCATTGACATTGGAAGTGACATTGGGATGGAGAAATTCATGTCGAAATAGGTTCACATATATAGTTTAATTGTCAAAGAATATGTTCTAGTGCCCTCATGTTTTCATCTTTTATCTTTACGGGGTACCATTGCTTGCAAACTAAGCTTTAACTGTCATGATAAAGAGGGCAAGGCAGTTCGTGTTGGCTCTTCATTTAGTTTCAATTTAGTGCGTTGTACTCTGCTTCATAGGTATCCCTTATATGAGCAGTCTTTGATATAGTCGCATCTTCCTTTTATCCACTTTAAGATTAATCATATTGCTAGATGTTTTGTTTGTCTCTGAAACCTCTGAAGCTGTGCATTGGTTGTCTTGCATTTCCTTATGAGACTTGTTAATCGCCCCATCAACAATGACGGGTATACATGCCTGATCTTGTAACATTAATTCATTATGATACACTCTGCAGTTACTTGGGAAATTTTCAAATGCTGGAAGTCTGCCAAATGATGATGCTTGTAAACAGTCTGACAAGAGGTTCCAGAAGCAGTTCAAAAGGCAACAGAAACCAGTTGAAGTTTTCCCTCACAAAAAGATGGTGAACAAAGGTTTAAATAGTGAAGCACTGCGGGATAAGCTACCTATAATGAACCATAAAAATGCTACTGATCTAGAAGAGGATCAAATACCTGCAGAACCCGAAGCTGAATTTCTCAAGGTAAAGAACGGTCCTGGTCCTGTATACTTAACTCAGAAAGTCCCTATGAAAGAAAAACCATTTCGTAATCAGAAACCTGTGAGTCAGAATGGTGCTTGTGTATACGATGAGAACCGAATACTTGAGACTAAGGCGAAGATGGAAAAGAGAATGGAGCGCTTTAAGGAGCCAGTATCTGTGAAAACAGATACAGATCCTGACCCTAAGCCAGAAGGCGATAGACTAGCTGAAACAGCTGAATCCAAGGGACAACGGCCAGCAAGAAAAAGGAAATGGGGTGGAAGCTGAGGTACTGGTTTTCTTTGGTTTAGTTTTATATAGCAAAGACAATAAACATAGGATGAGTTTCATATCACAATGTCACATTGATTTATTCTTGTGTAAAATTTTGGTGGAAGTTGACAGTAATTTCATTTGCTATCTTCATTTGCTATCAATAAATTTATTAGTAAACGTACTCGTATATTTGTTCTGCATAAATTGTCCCTGCTTTGCATTGTCATCATATATTTAGGTGATTCACTAATCTGTCTCATAGCCTGTGTGTGCTGTGTTGGTGTTACAAATCACTCAATTGCAACACCAATCACTGGCTTTTCAGAATTGAGGCAATTGGACAAGTTATGGCACTTCGACTTTGCTCTCCTCACTTGAAATCTACTAAAGTGAAATTATTTACAGTAGATCTTTGAATATGGATTTGGAGTAACCAAGTTATAGTTGAGCAAAATGCTAAAGAGCACTGAACAAGTGTTACCACGATTTTTGGATCTAGATCGTGCTTCTTTAAACACCTTTTACTGCCAAGAAAACAAGGCAAGCTTTTGCTTATGATGGTAAGAAGTAGTTATTATATTTGTAAATCTCTTTCAGTTGACCCAACAAAGTTGACCCGACATGACAATATGATACAATAAAAAAGATTAGTTTCAAACAATTGTCCCTTAATTCAAATAGATCAATATAACCCTATGGTTTAGTAGATGTGTCGAGATATTACTGTGATTTCAACTCAAAATTGACACGATATACACCATTTTGGAATGCCTGAAATAAGATATGAGATTAACATTCTGCAACTATACTTTGAGTAGGAAGTTAGGGTTTGTCACACATGAATTTATAAAACGATGTTGCAATTGGGAATAAGGAATTAATCACTGTTATAATTTTCTTCACATTTTACTTTAATCATGTCTGCTCAACACACACATTTGTTTAATTTTATCTAAGTAGTCGAATGTTCAAACACAATTAATGAATCTAGTCACATTAGTACAATAGTACGAACACAAATTTGACATGACACGGCACGACACAACACGATACGACATAACACAACATATCTATTTATAATCTCTATTTTTTTGCCCATTTAAAACCAAACCTAAAAATGAATAATAATTTTAAAAAAAAAAACTCCTACACCTAAGGATTAACCAACCAATAACATATTATCAATTTCATAGTTTAAAGACTATACCCATTGTATTTGTTTGACATATCTAGTTACATATAAATCCTTTTGTTAGGGATAAAAAATCAACAAACCGACCTTAGCTCAGTTGGCAGAGCGGAAGACTGTAGTGGGTTATTAGCCTTCAGGCATCTTTAGGTCGCTGGTTCGATTCCGGCAGGTCGGATTTTTTATTTTTCACCTTTTTTTTAAAATTATTTATTTATTTATTTATTTTAAAAGTTTTTAACTTTCTTCTTAATCCTTCACTATTTCACTGCCCACTTTCCAATTCAATTGGCTGATCCAATAATTTTGCTTTTCTGAGAAGAATTTTGCAAAATCAAAATCCCAATTTTCTATGGTATGTCTTCTCTAATCTACCAAATCAGATTAAAAATTTGATCTTTTGATCCGGGTTCATCATTTCTTGTTAGTATTATCTCGCGTAATTAAGGAATTTGATGTAATCTATTATTTATATGTAATCTCTCTCATTGTTAGTTTACACCAATTGTAATTAATATAGTTAATTATATGTATTTTATTTCTTATTTCTGTTGAACGTCATTATCTTTAGATTAAGTTTCAAATGTGATTGTTTAATTTCTTATTATAATATATTGTGGTGCTGGATTGATGACGTCTATATAATTGACAATTAATTTTTAAATAATATTGTAGAAAATGGAAGTCATGCTAGAAGAACATGTTTTGGATCTTAGCTCAACTACCCCAAGTCTTTGTTTTATGAAAATTTATTGTTCTCAATAAAAATTTGGTTTCTTTTGTGTGAAAAATTTCAAGGATGTCTTCTACTGCAGAAAAAGTAAGCAAGTCTAGATCTGTTTTTTTTTTTTTATTGAATTTGTTATGTGATTGTGTTGAAAGAATTGTAGGGTTATGCTTATGCTGCTTTTACCAATTTATTTTTTTTGGGTTTATTTGGAGAGTTGCTGTCACAAGTTTTATCCTTATTTTCAATGATGGTTGCATTATTCGAATTTTCGAATGCCGGATGCAATGGGAGTGTGGGATTGATGAAATTTGAGGATTTTGAGATGCCTTGTATATGATGAAATATATATATTGGTCTATATGAACTTGATGTTTAGGGGTTGTGTTTGTTGGTTAAGTGAACTTGATGTTTAGGGGTTGTGTTTGTTGGTTAAGTTGTAGCTGGCCGTCTGGCGCTGCGATGGTGTTGTTAATTAGTCTTGTTGAATGTGCAGGCGAACACAATGCGGTTGTATCTGACTTGCATAAGGAACACTTTGGAGGCTGCTATGTGTCTACAGGTATTTCTGATTTTCTGCATTGGTTCTTTTATTAATGTTGCTGAAATATTTTTTGCTTTTTTTGGAGGATTCAATGTGTTGTGGTGTGTTTGTTGCAGAATTTTCCATGTCAAGAAGTAGAAAGACATAATAAACCAGAAGTTGAAATGAAGTGAGTGACTTTGACATAGTATCTTTTCTTCTGTTGTTAGATTTTGGGGTTTTTCTATGGTTTTTTACTAGATCTTTTCGAGCTAAAATGATCATATGCGATGTCTGAAAATTATTCTATTCTCGTGTTCATGTCCTTGGAAAATTTTACTTCTACAATCTTCATGAAATTTGGCCTATCCGTTTCAGATAATGGTCCATTACTTCATTTACTTAGAAAGCTGCACTTTGGTTCTTATATTTCTAATTTTTCTTTTCAGGACGAGCCCTGAGCTTCTACTAAATCCTGTAAGAAGATTTCCTATATTCAGTAAGACTGCAGTTTCTTGAGTAATATCCTGAGCTACAATATAAATCTGCCTTTTAAGTCCTATCCTTATGATTTGCTTTCTTAAATGTGCCTTCGAATAAGGTTTTCACTGTATCCCATAAACACATCTACATGATTGTTTCAGTGCATGTATATAGTTGCATCTATTTGGACTGTAAGCATTTTGCTGCTGTTTCAGCTTTTCTGTCAAGGCCTTCTGACTTCTTTATCAAATTAGCTACTTTGGTTGCCAATGGTTGTGATCTCATTTGGCTGCTAATTCGAATGGATTTTTCTGGATGCCATTTTGATGACTCTTCCTAATTACATTGGACATTGGAGTGTAATTCTTTATTGTCTGTTGGAGATTTGAGGCTTCTTAGAGTTGAAATCTGGAACCCATGCTTAGGAAAATTTTAGGGAAGCTCTGGAATATTTCTTCAGATCTTCAAACTAAAAGACTGGGGAGCTAGCAGTTTTATGAGGATGGCAATGTGAAACTCTCTTGTCAAATGTGGCATATCATTTTCATTTATCTAGATGGTGTTAAAATCTTTATCGTCTTTCATCCTGCAATGTGATGAGCATGAGTACTAACAGCCCGAGAACTTGAGAAGTCTAGCTGCTGAAGGACTGTTCTAGTAGGGGGGAAAAAAATATTCAAGAGAACCATTGACAAAAACTGCTAGTTATGTATCCTATTTCGGGTCATATTAGTTATAGTTGTTTTGTTGCTTAGCATTCATGGTGCATGCAACGGATATCTTAGCTTATATGTATGGAAGTTGTTAGTTTGTATGTTTTGTGTCAGTCTTTCCACTCATTCTTTATATAATAATGTCTTTGTGGATGTTATTGCAGGTAATGATTTGTAGAAATGAGGCTGAAAAGTGTTTGATAGAAACATCAATAAATTCCCTTAGAATCAGCCTTAAGGTAGCTATGTTTTCTCAGTTTTATGGATTATTTAGATAACTTAAGGTTGGTCTCATAAGTAAGTTCATTCTGTGCCATATTATTTTTTACGTTTACAGGTAAAACAGGCTGATGAACTTGAGAATATACTTGCCAAAAAGTTCCTTAGATTTTTGTCAATGAGGGCTGAAGCTTTTCAGGTTCTGAGGAGAAAACCTGTACAGGTATCATATTAATGTTCAACTTCTGTTAGTCATGAGTAAACAAAACGATCTGGCAGTCACTTGCTGATTCATGTGTATGCTGATTTGAACTTTGAATGATGTTTCATTTTCCGACAGACTAAATAATAACATTGTACGACCACTTTATTCACTTTTGCAGGGATATGACATTAGCTTTCTCATCACCAATTTCCATTGTGAGGAGATGCAAAAACAGAGACTTATAGATTTTATTGTGCAGTTTATGGAGGTAAGACTTTTTCCGTCAATTCCCATTTGATATTATGGCTATATGATTTTTGTGTGTAGTGTATTAGTTTAAATATCTCTCCTAACCAATTTCATGTTGTTAAAACCCTGTATTCAGCAATCTTTCTATAGATTAACAATTGGCTTCCTTAGAATAAATTACATTCTTGTCAAATGTACTTCAACAACTTAAAAGACATATACTTTCAACTCTTTACTAAAATTATGTGTCATGCCACATTTGTTGAAAAGAAAAAAATAAAAAAAATTATGCCTTTGTATACCATTTTACACTTTCAAACTGCTGCAAGGCTGACAACTTTGCCTCGCATCTTGATAGCAAATCAAATCACAATCAGCTATCCAGACTTGCAAACAGGTTTAGGCCTTTAGCTAACCCTTTCTTGGTCAAACAAGATCTGTATGTGATGCCGGTGTTGGACTATCACCGTTGCAAGAGGCCAATATTTAGAGTGTAGAAAAGATGTGTCTATATTCATTTCAGGTTATTGAGTTATTGATCTTAGTATCCTTACCTCATTGCGCTATCCCAACTTGCTTCTTCTGTTGGATTAATTGCCAAGCCCTGTATATCTAAATTAAAGTTGAGCAACTCGTTAAATTTTAAAGCTTGACCGTGGTCTGAGGTTTGATAATTCCTCAATCAGTAATCAGTTTTTTTTGTGAGGCCCCATCATTCCCCAATCCTGTCAGGGGCAGAGATAGACATCTCATAGGCTGTGTATTAAACTTCTTTTGGAATTATGCTCATGTAATGAGCTTAGTTCTTTCAGTATTGAAGTGTGGTTAGCTTCGGAATCTGACAAGTGACATCGTGATTTGTTACCAAAATATTCACAAAGTAGAGAAGTTACTTGATTGCTTACTAAAATTTGTTGTTAAATAAAAATTGCAGGACATTGATAAAGAGATCAATGAGTTGAAATTGTCAGTAAACACTCGGGGGAGGCTTGTGGCTACCGAATTTCTTAAGCAATTTGTATGAAGGAATCAGTATCGAAGCTTGGTAGTTTACAAGACATGGTAATAAGCACTCAAAAGTGCAATTCCTAAGTTATAAATGGTTTGTCTTCATTCTTCACCCATGTTAAATCAAATCCTCCCATCTTTCAGGTGATACAGCTTCCTCAGCTGGCAAAGGAGCTGACTAGTGCTGTGCTAATGGACATTCCGCTTTTTCACCAAACGATTGAAAAGAAGCAGGGAACTTGGATAAAATCGAAAGGAATTCCCGTTACCTTCATGGGGTAAATTGTGGTATCTTGCATTATGTGATATTACAGAATTTTAACTATTAGTTGTAAATTTGTATGTTCGGTTTGTTGCTTTACAATACTAAGTAGCTGCAGTCTGCATTACAATATACTCCGTATGGTACAATTGATGAGAAGTTGCTGAAATCTAGATATCAGTTTTCGCAGTTTACCTTCTGGTTTTGGTGCAAAATTACGGATGTTAGTTCTTTCTTGATCTCTCTTTGATCACTTGCTCAAAGCGGTCAATTCTCAAGGGTGTCCAAGAAGATGGGTAGCTGTGTTTCATTTCTACTTTTTTGTCCAAATTTTTTCTAATTTTTTTAGGTTGAAATTAAATCAATCCACTTTTATGTCGAACACCCAAGTTAAGGATGAAAGTTCTTAATGTCTGAAATTGAGATTAATTCAAATTCTTTTTGTTTTGCCCATGGCCCCAAGTACCCTACCACTTCATAGTTTTTGCTTTACGGGCACACCTAAAGTTAGGTTCACAATTATTATTAGTGTTGTTCTTATGGAGTACATGAATGCGAGGTATCTAATACTTCATCCTTCGGAATGAACAAAGTTACAAATAGAGCTAGGAATGGGCCAAGCTGATACGAAAATGACCTAATCGGGCAAGAGCCATCACAAGCTTGATACGACTTGACTTTAGATTGATGGCCATGTCCTATATATGAACATTATTTTTGAATTTTGGCATGAGCTCGACATGAGTATGGTGGGTTCATTTGCGTATTGGCTTATTTATATTTGACCAACTTACTAAAAATGTAAACATTATTTAGAAGGCCTGCTAGCACAGTACAACCCGAAAACTACATGTTGCCATGTACTCCGTAGTACATTGGACGAGTTTGGCACCCGACTTATTTTTTGCTCGTTCCATGTAGCCCACTTAAGTACGTGACACGCTAACATAGCACAAAATGTAAACCTGCACAGCCCGGTCCATAACTGGCGTTTGTTTGTAACCACTGTCTGAAAAGAACAAAAAAATTAAAAATACTGCCACATTTGGCTGGCTCTTATGGTGGGGAGTCTGAAGATCAAGTGAGCAATGGGCAAGAAGATTAAACGTTGATATCTAACCAACAAGCGACTGCCACGTAGCCGAAAAAATCTAAACACTCTTAAAATCTTATTCCTTTACTGGAGTTTACTCCCTCTCGTCAGGCTCACCATTTTATTTTCCCCTCTCATTAGAAGAAGATTATACCACTCCATCCTACATTCCCACTTTTTTTTTTTTTTCACTATTCCATATTCAATTTTTACTTTGACCTCGATTTAAATGTCACATTACTAGTAAAATTCCGAATATACTATTTGATAGTGGAGATAATTCCAATAGTTTAAACTTATGTAGTCTTATTACTCCGTAGAAGAATTATTATGTATAGAACGATACCATTATTCCATTACCTCAACCTTCAAAAAATTATACTCCGTAAGTAAGGATACTTGAGGTGTATGAAAAGCCACGTAAGAAGCTCCCGCCTAAAGTAACTTCTACGAACACACTCACACCACATACAGTTTCAATCCGTTAAAATTAATTTCCTCTCCCAAAAAAAAAAAAGAAAAAAAAAAAAAAACAGAGGAGAGAGAAAATGCAACTTTTCTCTTCATCATCATCTTCAACCTCAACTTCAACCACAATTTTCTTGAATTCTTCAAAACAGTCCTCCAAAGCTAGATTATTTCCAATCAAGTCCCTACAATCTCCTCCTTCGAACCTCACTGTACCTTCCTACACCTCCTCTTCTTCATCTTCTTCCAACAATGAGGTCTCCCCTGTTTTACAGGAACCCAAACTCGATGAGGTTTCATCGAGGAGAGAGAATTTGGAGCAACTCCTTGTTCGCCGTCCGATGATTCAATCGGACGGCGGAGATGAGGAGAGAGAAAATGAAGTCGAAGGTGGTGGAAGTAGCAGTGATGATGAGGATGAGGAGGAGGAAGAAGAGAAGTCGGCGTTGGATCGGAGTTTGGAGAAGTTTGCGAAGAAGTTGCCGATATTTGAACCAGGTAGAGGTGAAGATGGAGATGAAAATGGTGAAGTTATTGAGAAGCCATTGAAGATTAATTTGGATTTGGCTTTGTATAAAGCTAAGATTTTAACTAGGAATTTTCAGTTTGATGATGCTGAAAATATACTACAACAGGTATTTTTTATTATCTATTCTGTATTATACAAGTATTATTTTTTGTTTCTTTATCTATTTTTATTTGCGAAATTGTTGGTTGATGAAATGATATTTTAATAGTTTAATGAACCAATGAGCATTAGAATTTTAGATGGTTTAATATTAATGGGAAAAGTTAGTGTATTGGTTAAATAAAAGATAATCTTATTGAGAAATTTTTTGAAAATTGTATCCATTTGTGGTCGTTTGGTTGACATATCCAAACTATCGGAGTTTATTGGATTGTAAAGTGGGAAACATAAAGTTGTTAAGTAGGCACATCGGAAATAGGCTCTAGTTACCACAACTTGAGGTAATTGTTTCCGGAGTGCCTAACTTCGTTTAGGCAAGTAGAGTTCTTTCATAATTCTATAGCCAATTACCTCGCTAAGATGTTGCCTTTCGGTGTTGAACAAGTTTTAGATCATTGCCCTTCTAATGTTAAAGAACAAATTGTTCCTTGATTAATAACAAGGCACTGACATTTTCAATATTAAAGAACTTTTCAAATGAAGTAAATTAGTTCTTTTGCAAAACCAAGTAATTCAGAACATTTAAGGAATACAATCTATACAACAGTCTGTAATGGCTCATATGTTAGGATTGTTGTTAGACTTATATTAGTAATGATTTGATTTGGTTATGTTTGAAGTGTATATACTATTGGCCTGAAGACGGGAGGCCATATGTGGCATTGGGGAAGGTACTGAGGAAGCAATCAAGAATAACTGAAGCAAGGGCTGTTTATGAAAAAGGCTCTCAGGCTACTCAGGGTGAAAACCCTTATATCTGGCAGGTTTGTTCTGATGATCTACTATTCCGAATACTAGCAGCTTCATTCAATGTTGAATTGCTACGAATCTATCCAACATTTTCCTTTCAATATATTGCAGTGTTGGGCTGTGCTAGAAAGTGACTTGGGAAATACAAGGAAAGCGAGAGAACTATTTGATGCGGCTACAGTTGCTGATAAGAAGCACATTGCAGCGTGGCATGGGTGGGCAGTTTTGGAGCTAAAACAAGGTAATATTAAGAAGGCTAGGAATCTTCTTGGCAAAGGTATTAAATACTGTGGTGGAAATGAGTATGTATACCAGACTCTCGCGTTGCTTGAAGCTAAGGCTAATCGCTATGAGCAGGCCAGCTACTTGTTTAGACAAGCAACAAGGTGTAATCCCAAAAGTTGTGCTAGTTGGCTTGTAAGTGTTTCTTTTTTCCTTGTTCTTTTGATTTTTGCTTATTAACCTGTCATTCAACTTGTGTCAATTTCTGCATTAAAGCAATGAATATTAATAATGTTTAACTCTGTTCATAGAGGTTATTATGCTGAAACTTCCTATGCAACTCTTGTCTTTCCAAAATCAGGCCTGGGCACAGTTAGAGATGCAGCAGGAAAACAATCAAGCTGCATGTTATTTGTTTGAGGTAACTGATCATAACAATATGGAATACTATGAATCATGATGAAATTATACAAAATTTATGGATTAATCCATGAAATTCCAACCCCAATTTCCGTTTACAGAAAGCTGTTCAGGCTAGCCCAAAAAACAGGTTTGCCTGGCATGTATGGGGGCTATTTGAGGCTAATCTTGGAAACATTGACAAAGCAAGAAAAATTCTAAAAATAGGTCATCTTGTAAACCCGAGGGATCCAGTACTTCTTCAGTCTCTTGCTTTGCTGGAGTACAGGCACTCCACTGCAAATGCTTCCAGGATTTTGTTCAAGAGGGCATCCGAGTTGGATCCTAGGCACCAACCCGTATGGATTGTAAGAGGAGCCTCACCAACCTTTTTCATGTTTTTTTTTTTTTTTTTGTTATTACTTGTAGTTTGCCCACAAAGTGACTAATGATTTACGCTGCTATTCAGGCCTGGGGTTGGATGGAATGGAAGGAAGGTAATATATCTACTGCAAGAGAGCTGTACCAGAAAGCTCTATCCATCAACTCAACGACAGAAAGTGCTGCTCGTTGCCTTCAGGTAACAATCAAAGCTGATATGCTACTTCAGAAAACCATGCTTTCTGTGTAACTTGTAATAAAGGCTGATAAAGGTACATTGCACCTATTTTTGCACTTCAAATAAAACTGGTGTATATATGTTTCAGGCGTGGGGTGTTCTGGAGCAAAAAGTTGGAAACCTGTCTGCAGCTAGGAGATTATTCAGATCGTCACTCAACATAAATTCACAAAGCTATGTGACATGGATGACTTGGGCTTCTTTGGAGGAGGATCAAGGGAACTCTGTGCGTGCTGAGGAAATCCGTAACCTCTACTTCCAGCAGGTAAGTAACTGGCAGTCTGGCTTAGGGCTTGATGCTCATATACATGATGCGGATGATTCTGGTTCTAATCAAGCTTAGCTTAGCCAAATAGGATCCCCATATCAGTATTAATTATACATGATCTACTATATACAGTAGAATACTATTGTCCTGTTTTTTTCATACTCAGTCCTAAAACAAATCAACATATTGCAATATAGAATGTTTGAAGTTGATTGACCCATTTCTAGCAAGGTATATAATATTGTTTCTCTAACGTTAGGCTCACCATTCAACCACTTACTTCATTCTGTCTTTTTAATATCCTTAATCTCAAAGTAAATAAAACATAGATGGAAGTGATGAAATGTTTTTATTATCGCCAGAGGGAGTACTATATATTTACATATTCTCCAAGCACACTTTGTTTGTTTTTACATAGCTTACTACTGCATAGCTTACTACATAAGTTTTTTTTTTCCAATGAAAACAATCTAACTTATAAAACTTGGAGATAGTACTGTTTTAGAAACTTAAGGCATAGTTAATGCTCAGGTCCTGCTGTACATGGTTTCTAATTTCAATTATACCTACTTTTGACAGCGCACAGAGGTAGTAGATGATGCCTCCTGGGTGAACGGGTTTCTAGACATCATTGATCCAGCACTCGATAGCATAAAGAGACTCTTGAATTTAGAGCAGGATCCATTTGGAAAGACCCCAGATTCATCAGAAGCCAAGGACAATGATGAAGGATCATCGCCCTCATCAGAGGTAAAAGATGCTAGGTATAAGAGTGGTTTTGACTTGGATTCATTCATCAAAGAAAAATTTTCCCTTGACCCAAACAAACTCGATGACCAAATGGAAACATCATTGTTGTCCATAGCAAAAAGTAAGGAACAAAGAACTGCATTCAGACCAAGGCAAAGATACAAATAGTTGTTGCCTTGGAAAAATTTGAAGTCCATAATCTTGTTCTGTATAGTATGACAAGAAAAATTCATTTCATGAGCTGTGTATACATTGTAATGAAACAGAAAAATCTATTCTTGTTACTGGAGAACATAGTCGCGTTATAACAAAATTCCATTTTATTGAGGCAATTGATTTGTGCTAAGAAAACTGCATTACAAGTATTTGTTTTTCCCTTCCCTCACCAATTGTAGTCAAGCATAAGGATCAAAGACAAAAATTCTGAAATCGTGCCCTTCACCCTGTTTTTTCAATGATACGTACTTTAGGAACCCTAATCAAACAAAACGTCAACGGAATAGTATTGGCAAACGAAGAGGCTAATCACATTGAATTTTTTCCAACTCCAACAATATTATGGGAACTTAACCCTCCAATAATTACAGTATATAGATTCTTTGAATCCCAAATCCCCAAGTATCAGCCTGATTGTTTTAATTCCGTAGTTTAGGTTGAATTCATAGTACTCCAAGTTTAAGGGTTTTTTTTTTTTTTTAATAGTGAGTGAACATGGCCTTAGTATTGAAAATGAAGGTTTATTGTTTTTGAAATATTTGCATCTTTAGGTAATATTCCAAATGCAATTATAATTAATCTACGAGAGAATCTTAATCAAAGAGTACAAATTTAATTTCATTATTGTTGATAGCTTCCTTGCGTGCTTCTACACACTCTTTATACATCATATGTGTATATAATTAGTCACTATTTTCAATAGGAAGATGATCAGGTCTTTTAACAAAGGTAAGGATAACAGTATTTTGGATAGGCTTCAAATAAACTCCAATGGATGTAATAATGTCAGAAGAAGAGCTGCCATGAAATCCACCAAATTGATCACCCTGTCCCAAGCTAAAGCTGAATTTATCGACGTAGACAGATTCACTTCCATACGGGCCATAGGTAGCTTTATTGGTTTCGATTGTCAATGACATCAATCCACGCCCTCTCTGGTCTCTATAACCATGATACCCACTCACTCTTGTGATGTACTCACTTTCTCCGCCTTCCATCAACGCCACCTGTACGTCATTATTATTCACAACAATTAGACACTTAGTAACTAACAGATACTCCCTAGCTAGCTGAGGATCTTGTTTGATGTGTCTCGATCAACACAGTATGTAAGCTAAAGAGATCAATATAATTAATTGGATCAAATCAAACGCCTCTACTTATTTAACGTGAGACTACTCATATGGAGAATTAATTGAACGTGAAATATATATATAAGTAAGAATGAGAAAAGAGAGACCGTATCAAAGGTGTGACCATCGAGATATTGGGAGCCAAATATAGGAGAAAGAATCAATTGGCCATCTTCAATGTATTGGAATGAAAGGGATTTGATATAATTATTGTCATATGATATGAACATTTGAGCAATTTTCGTTCTTCCCTTTTCATCCCAATCAGCTACTATAATCTTGTCATCATCACTGCTTCTTGGATAAAATCGACTATTTGGACTTGGAAATGGACCCACTTTTAGCATTACTGTTGTCGCATTTTCTTCTTCTTGATGAGTAGCTTCCTTTGTCATGGGGGATTAAATTAGATTTACCTAGACAAGTAGAATAATTGTTACAACAAAATGTTCATACTTAAAAAAACTCTTGTTACGAGAGTGAGGAATAGCTCAAGTGGTTAGAGCTCCCCTCCCGATTTTAAGAAATCTTGGGATCGATTCTCATCACTGCATATGTGTGATATGTTAAAATTATAGTTCGATCAAATCCATTACCCCACAAGCAATTCATATCTCCCTTAGCTTGTGGTTCATTCATTTAAAAAAAAATAAAATAAAATAAAAATCTACCTTAATTGCTCATAAAATACATATTAGTCTATATGGAAGGGTTCAACATACCTTAGTTTGGAACGATGATTGCACCTTTGTAAAAGTCTAAGAGTTTGTTAAATGAACTAAGTTGGGTTTCATATAACAATAATCCAGATGTTTAATTTTAATTTGTGTATATATGGTCCAATTAAGGTAGCCGTGAGTTGCAAGGAAAAGTTGCTACGTACGTACCATAATAATTAAAGCTATAAAAATTGTAAGTTCCAAAAGCGAAAGTAAGGTATTTGATCAAGTCATCCAAAGTTCTTTCCCTCGTCACACGACAAGAATTCAGGATTTATCGAAAACTATTGCTTAATACGAAGTAACAAAGTAAACATACATATATAAGTTGAACTAAAAAAAGATGAATAAAAAAGGACCCCTTCTTAACAAATCTGTCCCAACCACCTGCAGAGATAATGGTTTGAGAACAGTCGAAGATTTTCCTAAGAGCCCAGGTGCTATTAGCAGGACAACTAACACTAGAAACATCCCTGTTCTTAATATAATAAGCATCAATCCATTTCACCCAAAGCTTATCTTTCTTACAAGAAATGGCCCAAAGAAGCTTGCAGATAGCAGCTTTGTTCCACAAAACCATATCCTTAATGTTCCAAACCCCAACAACTCTAGAAAGACATAAAGTGTTCCAAGAGACATGAGCTTTTTTATAAGAAACAGTATTGCCAGTCCATAAAAACAATCTGCAGATCCTCTTAATCTCCTTAATTACTTTCTTACGCATTATGAAAATCTGACACAAATAAGACCGTAAACTCAAACGAATAACTTTGACCAATTGCAGCCTACCTGAGTAAGCAAGAGTTTTAGCAGTCAAAACTTTAGCTCTAGCAACCACCTTGTCAATCAAAGGCTTTCAAAAAAAAATAATAATAAAAATAAAAATAAAAAAACTTGAAGGCTTTTCCATGCTTTTTGAAGAATTTCGGAGGTTATGGAGCCCGGTGGCGAAAAGTCTTGAGGCCCTAGGGGATACATTTAAGGATCGTATAATGCCGTTTGGAACCATATATGACCATTATATATTGTCATAAATGTTCGTGGTAAGATTGAGTTCACGAAATCGGTGCAACTTGTGAATGGGTAAATTGACCGTTTTAAGGCAAATTGGATGATACCACCAACATAATTGGACTCCTGGAGGGCATTAGGAACCATGGTAAACATCTCGAAATTTTTTTTTTCCAAGCGAAAAAAAGTAAAAAAATTCCATAATTGTAGGCTATTATCCACGCTTTTTAAGGAATTTCGGAGGTTACGAGACCCGGTGGCAAAATGTCTTGAGGCCCTAGGAAATATATCTCAGGATCATATAATTCCGTTTGTAACCGTATATGACCATTATATGTTGTCATAAATGTCCGTTGTAGGCTTGAGTTCACGAAATCGGTACAAAATGTTAACGAGTAAATTGACCATTTTAAAGCAAATTGGATGGTTCCACTCACCTACTTGGACTCCTGGAGGGTATTATGGACCATGGTAAACATCTCGGCAATTTTTATTTCCGAGCGAAAAAAGGTCAAAAATTCCAAAATTGAAGGCTATTATCCACACTTTTTGAGGAATTACGGAAGTTACGGGACCCGGTGGCGAAAAGTCTTGAGACCCTAGGGGCTATATCCCAGGATCATATAATGCCATTTGGAACAATATATCACCATTATATGTTGTCATAAATGTCCGTGGTAATCTTGAGTTCATGTAATCGGTGCAAGTTGTTAATGGGTAAATTGACCGTTTTAAAGCAAATTGGATGGAACCACCCACCTACTTGGACTCCTGGAGGGTATTAGGGACCATGGTAAACATCTCGGCAATTTTTATTTCCGAGCGAAAAAAGGTCAAAAAATTCCAAAATTGAAAGTTATTATCCACGCTTTTTGAGAAATTTTGGAGGTTATGGAGCCCGATGGCGAAAAGTCTTGAGGCCCTAGGGGATACATCTTAGAATCATATAATGCCGTTTGGAACCATATATGATTATTATATGTTGTCATAAATGTCCGTGGTAGGTTTGAGTTCACGAAATCGGTGCAAGTTGTGAACGGGTAAATTGACCGTTTTAAGGCAAATTGGATGGTTCTATCCACCTAATTGTACTCCCGAAGGGTATTAGAGACCATGGTAAACTTCTCGGCAATTTTTATTTCCGGGCGAAAAAAGGTCAAAAAATTCCAAAATTAAAGGTTATTATCCACGCTTTTTGAGAAATTTTGGAGGTTATGGAGCCCGGTGGCGAAAAGTCTTGAGGCCCTAGGGAATACCTCTCAGAATCATATAATGCTGTTTGGAACCATATATGATTATTATATGCTGTCATAAATGTTCGTGGTAGGTTTGAGTTCACGAAATCGGTGCAAGTTGTGAACGGGTAAATTGACCATTTTAAGGCAAATTGGATGGTTCTATCCACCTAATTGTACTCCCGAAGGATATTAGAGACCATGGTAAACTTCTCGGCAATTTTTATTTTCGGGCGAAAAAAGGTCTAAAAATTCCAAAATAGAAGGTTATTATACACGCTTTTTGAGGAATTTCGGAGGTTACGGGCCCGGTGGCAAAAAGTCTTGAGGCCCTAGGGGATACATCTCATGATCATATAATGCCATTTTGAACCATATATGACCATTATATGCTGTCATAAATGTCTGTGGTAGGCTTGATCGAGTTCACGAAATGGGTGCAAGTTATATACGGGTAAATTGACCGTTTTAGTGCACATTGGATGGTTCCACCCACCTAATTGGACTCTTGGAGGGTATTAGGGACCATGGTAAACATCTCGGCAATTTTTATTTCCATGCGAAAATAGGTCAAAAAATTCCAAAATTGAAGGCTATTATCCACGCTTTTTGAGGAATTTCGGAGGTTATGGAGCCCGGTGGCGAAAAGTCTTAAGGCCCATCTCAGGATCATATAATGCCGTTTGGAACCATATATCACCATTATGTGCTGTCATAAATAATGTCCGTGGTAGGTTTGAGTTCACGAAATCGGTGCAAGTTGTGAACGGGTAAATTGACCGTTTTAAAGCAAATTGGATGGTTCCACCCACCTAATTTTACTCCCGAAGGGTATTAGAGACCATGGTAAACTTCTCGGAAATTTTTATTTCCGAGCGAAAAAAGGTCTAAAAATTCTAAAATAGAAGGTTATTATACACGTTTTTTGAGGAATTTTGGAGGTTACGGGCCCGGTGGCGAAAAGTCTTGAGGCCCTAGGGGATACATCTCATGACCATATAATGCCATTTTGAACTATATATGACCATTATATGCTGTCATAAATGTCCGTGGTAGGCTTGATCGAGTTCACGAAATGGGTGCAAGTTATATACGGGAAAATTGACCGTTTTAGTACACATTGGATGGTTCCACCCACCTAATTGGACTCCTAGAGGGTATTAAGGACCATGGTAAACATCTTGGCAATTTTTATTTCCATTCGAAAATAGGTCAAAAAATTCCAAAATTGAAGGCTATTATCCACGCTTTTTGAGGAATTTCGGAGGTTACGGGGCCCGGTGACGAAAAGTCTTGAGGCCCTATGATGTGTCTATTTTATATAGTATTTTACCCCCGTCCCTTGGTCATAATTAGTAGTGTTTTTGGCTCTTTAGAGCCACTTTTATTACTAATTGGGGTTTTCTAGTGTTTTCGTAGATTTGGTTGACTTTTGTAGGGATTTATGCTTTTGGAGTATTTTCCCGAGATATTTTGGAGCAATCACGAGCATTGGAGAAACACGACCAGATTTTATAGCCCAGGGCCGGTTAGAGCCATCGAACCGGTGATTAAGGGCTCAGTATAGGTGATACCGGGGCATTTGGACCGAGTATTCAAGACCCAAAGAGGAAACCCAGATTGGCCCGAAGAATTGGAGCCCAATCGTAGTCCAAATAGTGGCCCAAGAGAGCCGCCCGCCCAAAAAGGCTGGCGCCCGGAGGCACGCCCGGCCGGGCGGGAGAAGCAAAGGTCGGCGCCTGGCCAAAAAGGCTGGCGCCCGGAGGCGCGCCCGATCGGGCGCGTGTATTTCTTAGGAGATGTTTAACGTAGTTTTAATTTGTTTTAGTTTAGGATTTTTGTACGGAGTATAAATACTCCTCCGTAATACGTTTTTAGGACTTCTTCTTCTTCTCCTCTTTACTCTTTCTTTACTCTCTTAATTATTCTCTTAGAATTCTCTCTCTAAACCTTTGTTCTTAATCTACTCTTAATTCCAGATTTATTTTGGTAACGATTCCTATTCTCTTAATCTTAGTTATTTATTCTATTCCTTTAATCATGTCTTATTTTATTGCTTTGATTTGTCTAGTTTTTAATATGTGTGAGTAGTTTTATTTATAGGGTTTATGGGGATCTAATAATTAATATGAAGGGGTAAATTATTGTTGTTGATTATCAATGCTAGATTAATTTCCTATTGATTGATTTAATACTCTGTGACTAGATTAGGCCTATCTTTTATGCATGAGTTTGACAATATTGATTCAAGATTCGAGAGATGAGAATTAATGTTTAGGTCTAGTTTCAATAGGCAGATTAATTTATAAATGGTTAAGTCGAGATTCGAGAGATGAGATTTAATACCGGTAGATTAATTCTGTGATTGTAATACGTAGCGAAAGCCCTTTACAATCTGGTTAATTGATGCATTGATGATTGACTATTATTGATTATTGGTATTGCATGATAATTTCTTATTGGATTGTTTTAATGTTTTACAATTGCGGCTTGTAAAAGTATAGCAATATTAAATTGATGAATCGAGCAGATGTTAATTTGATATTAAAGGCCATTTTCAATAAGAACTTAGATCTAGTAAATTGCGAGAGCCTGTTAGATCTATGTTGATTAATAAATTGCGAGAGCCTGTTAATCATGTTATTTATGCAATGTCAATGATTGATTACTCTGTTTTACCCTGGAGTATTATTTATTGGTGAACCTATGCCCTAGATCCTTTTATATATTATTTTCTCCCTATTCCTACTCTTTGTAGTTTAGTTTCTTATTCAACTATAAATATTGGTTACTTAAGTAATTTAGATTATAATAATTAATTAGGAGTAAAAAGACTTGTTTCCCTGTGGAGATCGACCCTACTTCCCTATCTACCTTAGTTAGTGATTTAGGTAATTATTTTTGATTAGGGGATACGACTTTACCCTGTCACCCTAGGGGATACATCTCATGATCATATAATGCCGTTTGGAACCATATATCATCATTATATGTTGTCATAAATGTTCGTGGTAGGCTTGAGTTCACGTAATCGGTGCAAGTTGTTAATGGGTAAATTAACCGTTTTAAAGCAAATTGGATGGAACCACCCACCTACTTGGACTCCTGGAGGGTATTAGGGACCATGGTAAACATCTCGACAATTTTTATTTCCGAGCGAAAAAAGGTCAAAAAATTCCAAAATTGAAGGCTATTATCCACGCTTTTTGAGAAATTTTGGAGGTTATGGAGCCCGGTGGCGAAAAGTCTTGAGGCCCTAATGGATACACCTCAAGATCATATAATATCGTTTGGAACCATATATGACCATTATATGCTGTCATAAATGTCTGTGGTAGGCTTAAGTTCACGAAATCGGTGCAAGTTATGAACGGGTAAATTGACGGTTTTAAGGAAAATTGAATGGTTCCACCCACCTAATTGTACTCCCGAAGGATATTAGATACCATGGTAAAATTCTCGGCCATTTTTATTTTCGAGACAAAAAAGGTCTAAAAATTCTAAAATTGAAGGCTATTATCCACGTTTTTTTAGAAATTTCGGAGGTTACAGGGCCTGGTGGCGAAAAATCTTGAGGACCTTGGGGATACATCTCAAGATCATATAATGCCGTTTGGAACCATATATGACCAATATATGATGTCATAAATGTCCGTGGTATGCTTGAGTTTACGAAATCAGTGCAAGTTGTTAACGGGAATATTGACCGTTTTAAAGCAAATTGGATGGTTCCACCCACCTAATTGGACACCCAAAGGGTATTAGGGACCATGAAAAACTTCTCGGCAATTTTTATTTCCAGGCGTAAAAAGGTAAAAAAAAAAGTCCATAATTGAAGGCTATTATCCACGATTTTTGAGGAATTTCGAAGGTTACGGGGTTCGGCGGCGAAAAATCTTGAGGCCCTAGGGGATGCATCTCAGGATCAAATAATGTCGTTTGGAACCATATATGACCGTTATATGATGTCATAAATATTCGTGGAAAGCTTGAGTTCACTAAATCGGTGCAAGTTGTTAACGAATAAATTGACCGTTTAAAAGCAAATTGGATAGTTCCACCCACCTAATTGTACTCCCAGAGGGTATTAGAGACCATGATAAACTTCTCGGCAAATTTTAATTCCGAGTGAAAAAAGGTCTAAAAATTCCACAATTAAAGGCTATTATCCATGCTTTTTGAGGAATTTCGAAGGTTACGGGGCCTGGTGGCGAAAAATCTTGGGGACCTTGGGGATACATCTCAGGATCATATAATGCCGTTTGGAACCATATATGACCTTTATACACTATTATAAATGTCCGTGGTAGGCTTGAGTGTACGAAATCGGTGCAAGTTGTTAACGGGTAAATTGACCGTTTTAAAGTAAATTGGATGGTTCCACCCACCTTATTGGACACCCAGAGGGTATTAGGGACCATGGCAAACTTCTCGACAATTTTTATTTCCGGGCGAAAAAATGTCAAAAAATTCCAAAATTGAAGGCTATTATCCACGATTTTTGAGGAATTTTTATTACGATTTATATATATATATATATATATATATATATATATATATATATATATTTTAGAAAGGAGTAAGTATTAAATTAATATTTCCTCAAATACATACTTTTTATCTTTGCTAAATAACCTAGTCAATGAAAATCAACCCTTAAGTGATAGGGTTCAATCCTCACCCCCTTGGCCCCTCCTTTAATCCTACGATTAAATTTATCTCAGTCATTAACTTTGGATTATTAAATTATTAAAACTTGTCATACATACCATCATTTATGCATCAGAATGAAAAATACTATGGAGTAAGGGCCTATTCACATTTACTTAATTTCAGTTCAGTTCAGCTCTAATCAGTTCAGTTCAGCTCCAATCAGTTCAGTTCAGTTCAGCTCTTAATTTTCCTCTCTCATAAAATATTCATTTCAGCTCAATTCAGTTCAGTTCAGTTCAGCTCCAATCAATTCAGTTCAGTTCAACAGCTCAGTTCAGTAAATGTGAACAGACCCTAACTGTTTATATCCATTAAATAGAAACCTTTAATGTTCAATTACTAATTGCACCAAAAGATTACGAATGAAAGGTGTCTAGGTGGGGGCGGAATAGATAATTAAAGTGTAAGTAAATGACAATAAATGGAATTAGTACAGTACATTTAGATAAGAATATAACTAGTAATAAACATGGATCACACGATTCAATTCATATTCATTGCATCGTCCCTCGATCTCTACATAGTCAACCATGCATATGTACAATCATTTTGAATAAGATGCACCACCTACTGTACAAAAAATCATCATCATTTGTACAACGTGATATTAATTTACTTCGTATGAAATAATAATCAACCACAACTTTATAAGTCATAATTTCATAGCCATATCATAAAATCCCTACTAGCTTATTCTTACACGTTATTCCTCCCTTGCTTCTTCCCCCTAATATAAACTCAATTTCTCAATTCTTCTCGCCTACTTTTAAAATCACCCATCTCCAATCGATCCCATGTTTAATTAATTCCTTCATCTACCTCATTCGATATATATTTCTCCATCGTACTATAAAATATCAAGTACTAACTTAATCATCGGAGAAGTTTTCACCTTTAGAACCCTCCCCATCTTGCAAGTATACACCAACGAACCTACAATCATCTCTTAAGAGATCATCTTCGATTCATCACGACTACAATTATCACAATTAAAATGGAAACAATAGTACTATACCCTGCACCATTTGTAGGCCACTTAATCTCAATGATTGAACTAGGTAAACTCCTTTTAACACACTCTCCTTCTATTTCTTCCATCACCATTATCATCCCAGATTCTCCGATATGCCGATCTTCGACGTACTCCTCTTACGTCTCCTTTATCTCCTCCTCTTTCCCTTCCATCACCTTCGTCTTCCACCCTCCCGTTCCTCTTCTTCTCGGCGACCTTTCCAAATACAACGATGTCGAACAAATCACGTACGAAACTCTCCGAAGTAACAACACCAATGTTCTCAAATCACTCGAATCTATTGCTCAATCCTCAACTATTTCCGCTTTTATCCTCGACTTCTTCTGCTACTCGGCGGTTGAAGTTTCTCAATCACTCAATATCCCTACTTACTTTTTCTTTGCTTCGGGTGCTTTTGTTCTAGCTTTCTTCCTTAACCTTCCTATCTATGATAGAACATATACCGATTCTTATAGGAATCTTCGTGTTTCGCTTGAGATTCCTGGGATGTTTTCTTTTCCTACTAGTAGTATGATCGAATGCATGCTTGATCGTGGGGAAAGTTATAAGGAGTTTGTCAAGTTAGGTGAAACTTTTCTTAAATCAGATGGGATTATCGTTAATACTTTCGAGTCGTTAGAGATTAGAGCTGTTAAGGGTTTAAAACAAGGGACTTGTCTTCCAGGAGCTAAAATTCCACATGTTTATTGTGTTGGGCCTTTGATAGCTAAAAATCGAGGCGGTGAAGGAGGAGGAGAAAGTCGACACGAGTGTCTAAGTTGGCTGGACTCACAACCAAGTCGAAGCGTGGTGTACTTGTGCTTTGGAAGTGGAGGTGTGTTTTCTAAGGAGCAAACAAGGGAGATAGCTCTAGGGTTGGAGAATAGTGGGGTGAGGTTTTTATGGGTGGTTCGTATGCCACCTAAAAAAGATAAGGCTAAGGTGCTTTCAAGGTCATTGGTGGAGCCAGATTTGGACTCATTCCTTCCTGAGGGGTTTTTGGAAAGGACTAAAGATAGGGGTCATGTGGTCAAGATGTGGGTCCCGCAAATTGATGTGTTAGGACATGGGTCAGTAGGTGGGTTTGTGACTCATTGTGGATGGAACTCGACTTTAGAGGCAGTGTGTGCTGGAGTGCCTATGGTGGCTTGGCCTTTGTATGCCGAGCAAAGATTTAATAAGATTTTGATTGTGGAGGAGATTGGGATTGCGTTACCAATGGATGAATCGGAGGATAGTTTTGTGAGGTCGAGTGAAATTGAGAGGCGAGTCAAGCAAATTATTAGTTCGGAAGAAGGGGATGTGGTTAGGGAACGTGTGTTGGATTTGAAAAACCAGGCTGAGGTTGTATTTAGTGAAGGAGGCTCATCTGAAGAAGCATTGAATTTGCTAGTTAAATCATGGAAAGATGGACATGGCTTGTAATTTTTTTCGTTGATTATATGTCAGCATGTCACACACATTTCAAAAAAATAAAAAATCATAATTTGACATATCTTGTGGACTTGTGACTTTTTAAATGATGTGATATTGTGACCACAAAATTTCTAGCAAATATTATCCAGCCAATTTCCATTTAATGGAATGAATTTGCCTAATTACTTTACATTTATACAGAAAACAGAGTATGAAGCATGTGATTGCCCGGTCCCTTAATACATCATTTCCATAATTCCATGAGATTAAATTTTTTGTTGCAATTTTATTTTAGTATAGATTTAACTTCAAACCAAGCTAACACAGTCCCACAAAAAAAAAAAAAAAAAAAAAAAAAAAAAAAAAAAAAAAAAAAAAAAAAATTAAAATACGAGAAGATAGAGTGTGTAATGGATTAATTCATTCAATAGCAACTTTCCGGCAATGACAGTGTAACTAACTGGAAGGTCCAATAATAAGAGACATGGCCTATGGCATTAAAATATGAACTAAATCCTAGCCTCTTGTCTAGAATTCAAGAGCATGGCTTAAGGCTGCATATAGAAAGGACTGAAATTGATGACTACACCTTTGAATTTGAAGCTTGTAAACCTCACGGCTATTCCATATGCTGAAAATTATCCAGGAGCTCGGCTCTGTAGTGTCTGTATTGTGATCCTTGATATGCAGACCTTCCCAACCCTCATCATTGAAATTATGAAATAACATGCCCATCTTCCGAGGCTTGGATTACCACTAAAGATTATTTCAGTATCATTTGGATAAAAGTCTTTGCATTTTGAGCCGATTTTATAACAGAAACAGCTTGGCTGACGTGCAACTTCTCTATATTTATATTTCCATAAGAACATATATAAGCATAGAAATCAATACTAGTGGCATTTTTAGGGTAAACAGATTTCTAGAAGCAACATTGCTCTCCTCGGTAGCTAGGTATACATACTCTGCACCATAATTTGCGAGCCATTCTTCAATTGCATTCATCAGGTTGAGTCCAATTCCCATATGCCTGTAAGTGCCAAATACGAACAGGATAAAAGGGTAAATACGCCTACAGAATTCTAGACCAAGAGCAATGTGTCAAATTAATAGAATCACTATGGAAGCATACCATCTGTTTTAAGTCAAATTAATTCAATCACTATGGAAAAGATGATTCAAGAATCATACCTAAAACAGAGCTGTGGTAATTAGTTATTGAAGAGGATTAATAGGAGTATCTAGTTCATCCATAACATCTGTAGTTTTGTACTATAACGAACACTAAATTCTTGTGCAACAGGCATTACAGTGATGGTACAACAATTAGTACAGTAATAATTACAAAGAGTGGGATAAAGGAAGTACCAGTGTCTTGGAGAGACTTGAAGGCCAAGTATGTATCCCATCTTCAAATTTGATCTCCTGAGACCAAACCCCACTTCTTTTATGCACCCTCGGACAACTCCAACAAGCTCCCCAAGCTTTTCCATCTTGATCTCTGCGACCTGTTGTCCAGTTTGAAGCACATATGAATGATCTATACGTAGTCAAGTTAGGAAAAGAAAAATGCTCTTTCCCTGGTAGAAATTTAAAATTCCTGTTACGAAGCTAAGGAAGAAGACACTCTATAAGGCAAGAAGCAAATTAGTAGCACACAACTTTTTTTGGCTAATTAATAAACAAGTGAAATTTGCATTAGGGAGCCCCCGTAGCCCAACCTACTAGAAAGCATGACATGGGGAACCCAACATAAAAGTTATGCAGCTAAAGTTGAGAACAGAGATAATATTGAGTTCAACAAGTTAAATTTTCTTTTAGCCTCATACACCAACATAATGTGAACAGGACAGAATCTGATCCTACATAAAGGGTCACCCGTCATATCACTGAATATGGAGACATTCTTATTAGAACCTACTGCACAATTCTACTCAAGCATCTGCATTGTATTCCCTGATGATCTGAGGCTTGCTCATGGTGCTGAAGAAGCCGATTACTAGAATAAGGGAAGACAGATATAAAGTCTATTCCAATTGAAAGTTAGATAGACTAGGCTCGCTGAAATCAAATGTGCAGATCAATTTATATGAGGAACTATTATTGACATGTTACATAGACACATTTTATTTCCTTATGACTTATCACAAGAGTACATATTTGAGTAACATGCTCCTCAAGTGTAACATGAGAATATGAGAATCGAGTCGCAGAAATAGTCATTAATTTATAGAATCAAGTGTAACATGCTCCTTTAAATCATTCAAGAGAATATGTGTGTTTTAACTTGGACATTTCTACAAACATATGGAGTAGTGGACAAGCAAAAACCCTGAAATTCCTGCACAAAATGCTTCCCTCAATTATACTACAACGAACATGTGGATTTTCATTCGGACATTTTAACAAACACCTATCAGGCAAACCTCAAAACAAACCCATAATATTAAAAACAAGCAGATCAGATAAATAAAGAAATCTCACTGATATTGTTCCTCTTGTGGGTCTTAATCTTAGACCTGGGCTTCTTCAAATGAACTGGGTTAAACTCTTTCCTCTTCCTCTTGTACTCAACTATCTCCATATTTCCACCTTCATTGTCATCGTCATTGTCGTCGTCATCGTTGAAATCATGCCATTGAAGGGCATCAAGATCAGCAGTAACTTGATCAATACTTAGACAAACATCATTGTTGGTAGAAATCTGGGTTTCATTCAAAGTTGAACGATGAGGATTAATGAACTCATCAATTGCATCCAATGCTTCCAAAATCATCTCCTACAAAAAAATCATACTCAATAATTTCAAACACAATAAATAATCCATTAAAAAACAAACAAGTGAATTGATGAGGGAGATGGGTATGATTATACCTTACGGCGATTTCGGCGAGTAAGTCTGTAGAATCCATGAATGTAAAGAATGTGATTGAGTTGGTCGAAGTTGAAAGATGAAGAAATTAAAGGATTGTTGAAGAATAAATGATAATGTTCGAAACTAAGGGTTTTAATCTTTGCCATTTTTCTCTGTTTTCAGGCACCAGCTTCTCAATGTTGTTGTGGAGAATGAATCATGGTTGGCGCCAAAACGGAGTATTTCGTTTAAATAAGGAGTTTTTTTTTTTTTTTTTTTTTTTTTTTTTTTTTTTTTTTTTGGTTGGAAAAAATAAATTCCACCTCCGTTTTTTAGTTGACACGTTTTTTACTTTAGTGCTATTTACACACTTTCATTTGATCTTGTTTTGTGATTTATACATAATGAAAAATATAGTCATGTACTCCTGCGGGATCTTATTAAATTCATCACGATATATATTTTTAAAATATCAAATTTTCATAATTTTTGCTTATCGGTATTAAAGATATAAATAGTTGAAGTTGTGCGTTGGTAAACGTGACTAAAGAAACGTGCCAATTTAAAGAAAGCGGAGGAAGTAAGTAAAATAAAATTGTCCCTTCAAAAAAAAAAAAAAAGTAAAATAAAATTGTTTAAATACGAAGGAGTATTGATTTGCACAAGTATTATTTTTTGTGCTTCGTATCCGTATCCATATCATGGTAATTATACAATTATACTTCATATTTAATTTACGGCTATTTCACCAAATGCCACTAACAAATTTAAAAATTCATCAAATGCCATCGCACTTTTCAGAATTCACCAAATGTCACTCAGTTTTTTAAAAATTCACCGAGTGCCATTAATGACCAACGGTCGTTAACTCCGTTAGTCATTAGGGGTTATCATGACACATGTCATGATATTATTGGTCCATTTATCTTTATTAATAAAAATTAAAAAAAAAGCTGAAAATAATTAGAAAATAATTATAAAAAAAACAGAAAATTAAAATTAAAAAAAAAACCCCAAAATTTTCCCAGCCACCCCTACCACCGCCAAACCCTAGCCCCTCCCCTTATATCGCCGGAAAACGGCCGGCCACCACCTTAACCACCGAAAATCGACCGGCCGGCCCTTTTGCGCCCCACCTGACCCACCGTCGACCCCAAAAACCACCCACACAAACTTCCCCGACCCTTTAAAACCTAAAATTAACCCCAGACCCTAGCCCCACCGTGACCTCAACCACCTCGCCACCCCTACCACCAGCCAGACGAGGCCTAGAGCAGCCAGATTTGCCACGCCGTTCTCCAACTCGGAGCTGCTTTCCAACCCTCCCCTACCCGTTTACCCACCACAACCATTAACGAAATCAAGGTTGTGAAGAGGAGGAGGGCCAAAATCGCCAAGTTAGAAGGGGATAAGGGTCGAAATCGGAGCGTGGGGAAGGGGAGGTAGCCGGAAAAGGGATTGGGGAAGGGAAGGGGGCTGGGATCGGGACAGAGAAAGGATTTTGAGGGTTGAGGACTGGGTTTCGTGGCGGTGGGGAGGGAGTTTTGTGGGAGGGGGAGGGGGAGGGGGAGGAACGGCGTCGGCGCTGCGAGGGAGCTTCTAGGTGGTCGGCGCTGCGGGAGAGCTTCTTGGGCGGCGTCGGTGCTGTGGGACAACAGAATCCAGTAGCTGGGACGGCGGGAACGGCGGCGGGGAGGATGGTTGTGGCTGATGGGGGTTTTGGCTGGTCGGGGTTTTTGAAATAATTTTGGGGTTTTTTTTTAAAATTTTCTGATTTTTTTTTTTAATATTTTCAGCTTTTTTTTTAATTTTTATTAATAAAGATAAATGGACCAATAATATCATGACATGTGTCATGATAACCCCTAATGACTAACGGAGTTAACGGCCGTTGGTCATTAATGGCACTCGGTGAATTTTTAAAAAACTGAGTGGCATTCGGTGAATTCTGAAAAGTGCGATGGCATTTGATGAATTTTTAAATTTGTCAGTGGCATTTGGTGAAATAGTCGTTTAATTTATAAAGGGATTTATACAGATGACTTTTTTAAGACATTTTTTAAAAAATTATTACTGTATTAGAGTAGTTTATTTTAGCTGAGGAACTAAATATAGGGCTTGTTCACATTTATTGAACTGAACTGAACTAAACTGATTGGAGCTGAACTGAACTGATTGGAGCTGAACTGAACTGAACTGAACTAAGCTGAAATGAATATTTTATGAGAGAGGGAAATTAAGAGCTGAACTGAACTGAACTGATTGGAGCTGAACTGAACTGAACTGAACTGAACTGAAATTAAGTAAATGTGAACAGGCCCATATTCATGATATATTTTACCCTACCCATTAGATATATGAATATATACTCCGATATCAAAAATTAATATCTAAATCCCATCTGAAAATTTCTGGATATCCATTATCCAATACGAAGTATTAATTAAAATTGACTAGATGTAAGCCCGTGCGATGCATGGTTTTTAAATATTTCATTTTGTATATTTTTTTGTAATTTCTTAATTTTTTTTGTTTTTATTTTCTATTCTATTATTTTAACATTAATTTAAGGTAAAATATTTTGTTAAGTTTTAAATTATTCTTATTCAAATTTTACGTATATAGAACTTGAATATATAAATTGAAATAAATAGTATCATCTCATTCATCGGATAGTTAGATAAAATCATTAAATCCAAATATATTTTTTAATTTCTAATTATTTGTTAAAATAATATAAATCCTAATGTAAAAGATAATATAAAAGATAATTTTTGTTTTTTTTTTTCATAATTTAAATATTAAATTACTATTTTTTGTTTTCAATTCTCAAATTTCATTTGTTAATTTTTTCTTAAATGGCGACTGGAAATTAAAATTCTAAATTAATTATAAATCTAATTTTTCATTGGTCGAAATATTACTTTTGCTTATGTGGCGTGCGATGCACGAATTTTTATATACATTCTTTATATAAATATTTTTTTGGTGATCTCTTAATTTTTTTCTTGCATTATAAGTTTTAAAATTTTGTATGAAAGTATCATATCATTAGATATTTACATAAAACCATTAACATCAAATGATTGTTTATATTTTTTAAATATCAAAATATAATTTTTAGTTTTTTTAAATAATATAAATCCGAATATCTAAAGATAATTTTTAGTTTTGTAACAAATAAAAATGATAAAATTTAGTGTTCTTAAATAATTAAAATCCTAATAAATTACTATTCGTCGTTTTTACCTACATGGTAAAAATTTAAAATTTCATTCGTCACTTTTATTTAGGTGGCGAGTGTTTTTTTAATTCTAAAATAAAATAAAAATCTAATTTTTGATTGATCGAAAATATACCTTTTCTTATGTGGCGCTCCCAATGCTCCCAAAAAATGCCTACTTTATATATATATATATATATATATATATTAGATTATAATTATTTTCTAAATTTATAACTTTATCTTTTTAATTGCTAAGTTGTACACCTTATATACTAATTTTTTTTTTACGGGAAAAATAATAGTCTTTTTGTAATTAAAATTATCATCAATATATTAAGAATATTAATACTTCCTCTGTTCTTTTTTTATTGCATCCTGAGGGATTTCACGCTTGCCAATGCATTACTTTAGCTGTTATTATCTTTAATTATACTTTTGCAAAAATTATAAAAATTTGATATTTGAAAAGAAGATTTCAAGACAAATCTTACTAGATCCCACGTGACTATATTTTTTCTAATGGATAAATCACAAATGATGGTTAAAGAAGATTAAGTGAATAGTGTAAAAGTCCTAATGGTGCAATAAAATATAAACGGAGGGAGTATATTATTATAAGTGAATAAAACATGATTCGTTTTATATGAAAAATTAAAAAAATTTATATATATTTCACTATTTCAGCCTTTATATTTCGGATATCAAATCGGATATCCAAATATTTTAAAATTAATATCCAAATCCACATCCAATTTCCAAAATTTCGGATTGATTGTGGATCGAATTATCCGCATCCAATTCCGAAATTTCGGATCAATTGTAGATCAAATTATCAAATTTTTGCGGATAATTTTGAACAAGCGGGCCTATTGTAAATTACATACTAGTATTAGATAGAATTTGTACAAAATTCAACTAGTAATAGATATTATACTCGGTTAGTTGGTTAGGTGTTTTTTTTTTTTTTTTTTTTTTTTTTTTTGCACACGGTTAGTTAATGATATATATTTAACTATATCTTATCCTATTATCTATAGAATTATACTCCGTATCAAATTTCATCAAATTCACGTTGCATGGCCAAAGGTTATAAAAGTGAAGACGAAGTGAAGACAAATTATAATAGTAAATTTTGATTATCGCAATTATTATTAACTCATCAACAACGTAAGTTTGTTTCTCTAAACCTCTCTAAGATATACAATGGAAGAAAAACGTGGAGAATCTTTCGTTAACCTTCCACCAGGCTACAGATTTGAGCCTTATAATAAAGAACTAATCACTCATTATCTCAAACCCAAGATCAATGGATTTGATTTGCCTCTGAATCCAATACACGAACTTGACAATATCAACGTCTACGGTCCTGAAGATCTCACTGGTACGTACAATTGCCCTACTAATACGTTTTTTTTTTTATGCAAGCCGAAAATAACTAAAATCACAAAAGCATATTTACTCTGTTCTTTGTTGTTTGGATGTAATTATTAATCTTTCGTATTCTTACGTTTTAGCAGTCTTTTTATAAATTAAAATTAATCATATACTACCTCCGGTCCAAATTACTCGTAACTTTGGGGTATTATTTGTGAGACATAAAATATTCCAAAGTTGCGAGTAATTTGGACCGGAGGTAGTAATACATATTCAATGCGTAATTGTGGCCGGCTGACACACAAGTAAACCCTGACCGGATAAATCTTGATGACCTAGTAACCCTTAACTAAGTATTCCCTGACCGAGTAACCCATGACTAAGTATCCCCTAACCGAGTAACCCTAGCATAATCAGGGTTTTTGAATTTAAGTAAATTACTCGGATTAGGGTTATAAAAAATAAAAATAAATTAAAAAACCTACTTGTCATAAGCATGTATTTTTCTTTTTCAGATATTGCAATTAGACTATCATTTAGGATCGTATATGATGACTTTTTTAGTTTAGAGTAATTTGTTTTTGTAATTTAACCCTTGCAGCCAGATTCAATCCACAAGGAAAAGGAAAAAGTAAAAGTTGGTATTTTTTCACATCACGGAATAAAAAATACCAGAACGGGAGTCGTCCTGACCGAAAAGCCGGCGATGGGTTTTGGAAAGCCACCGGAAAAGACCACCCAATCAAAGACGATGATGGTACATTGATCGGACACCAAAGATCATTGGTGTATTTCAAGGGAAAACCTAACAATAACAAAAAGGATAAGAAAAAGAATAATAATCAGAAGACGCACTGGCATATGCTAGAGTTACGAGTCCCTGATCAACCCAAATTAATACCTAAGAGGAAACGAGATCATCAACAAGATACCAATACTAGTATGAGGGTACGTGTAATAATATCGTTTCTTTGTTGCAACTAAAAATTAACGGAGATAATATATATATTCTAATTGTTTTTTTTTTTTTTTTGGATGAGATACAGTTGGATTATGTGCTATGTAGAATCTACTACAATAGAGGAGCCAAAAAAGAAATAAAAGATGTACAAGTTAAAGAAGAAAATAAAGAAGTGGAGGAGGAAAACATCAATAGCCACGAACAAGAAATTAACAATCAACAATTCTCCAACACTAGCTCGAACCCCTCTTCTGTCACCAACAACAATTACCAATTTGTAGGTTATGATTATGAGTTGGTTAACAGCAACAACGTCATCAGCTACGAAAATAATAATGATGGCTTGGTTAACTACAACAACCTCATCAGCTATGACAATAATGATGGCTTGGTTAACGACAGCAACCTCATCAGCTACGACAATGATGGCTTGGTTAACAGCAACAACGACCTCATCAGCTCCGACAATGATGGTCTGAATAACTCCATCTATGCTGATCTTCAGGATTTAGTGCCGGATTTTGATAGTTTTTATGACAAAATAATGACCGATGTATTATTGGACCAAATAGATTTCACAACATATTGATCGTTAGATTATTTTTTTTTGTTTTTTTTTTTAATTTTATTTATTAGTCTTAGACGACTTAGACACCCTTACCTTAGTAGATTTTTGGTGGTTATAAATTTTTTTATAGTCTTATTTTATTCTCAATATTTTTAATGATTTTGTTTTTTGAAAAAGAAAAGCTAATACTAATTAGTTAATAGAGTTAATGGCATATAAGAATTTAACCTTTTAATAGAGTTACTTTTTAATAGAGTTAATGGCACATAAGAATTTAACCTTTTAATAGAGTTAATGGCGTATAAGAATTTAACCTTTTAATAGAGTTCATGGCATATAATTTTTACAATCTGACTAATACTAAGTATTTTTCATCAAGTTTTCCAACCAAAAACATAAAAATAGCTGCAAGAAAAAAAAAATGAAAAAAGAAAAAGAAAAGGTGGCAAAACTTATCGTGTAAGCCCTCCCCTCAAGGGAATTCCTAATTAATTTAATTATGTAATGTAACTTATGTAAGTCGTATTTAATTGCCTTAAATTGAATAGTAAGGTTTTTGTTAAAGTAAATGTCTATGAATATGTGATTAGTGTTCACGGTGCGCTTTGTATTTTTTCCTAACCACACTTCTAACCAAACCACACCAAATCACGGCGCAAAATGCAGTGCAATTTGCGATTAAACCAGCATATTTTTTTTATAATTATAATTATTTTTTAAAAACAAAAGTTTTATGTTATTTTGTAATTATTAATTTATAATTCAAATATTAAACTCTTTTTTTAACCTTCAATTAACTAATAATAGTGAAAAATAAGCACATTAAAATATAATTGGCAAACCACATTAAAGTGCGGTTTGGTTTGGTTTGGTTTGGCACTAATAATATATTTTAATTCTTTTATATTTTTTAATAAAAATAAAATATAACAACCGCAAACCACATTAAAGTGCGGTTTGGTTTGCAATTTTTTAAAATGGCTGCTATAATCTTAATTGAAAATTTTTTGACACACAAACCGATGAAATATTGAATTAAGATGTAATTTACAATTTATAACAGTTTTGGGCTGCAATTTGAATTTTTTTTTAAATGGCAGCAATTTACAAAATATAAAGTTCAAATGGCTGCAATTGGCAAATTTTTCCTTCCTTTGATAAAAAAAAATAAACAAAAATGCGGAGTACTTAATTGCCTTAAATTGAATAGTAAGGTTTTTGTTAAAGTAAAAGTCTATGCATATATGATTAGTGTTCCAGTGCGCTTTGTATTTTTTCTAAACCGCACCAAACCACAGTGCAAAATGCGGAGCAATTTGCAATTTAACCAACGTGCAATTTGCAATTTAACCAGCATGTTTTTTTAAAAAAAAAAATTATAATTTTTTTTTAAAAACAAAAGTTTTATTTTATTTTGTAATTATTAATTTATAATTCAAATATTAAACTCTTTTTTTAACCTTCAATTAATTAATAGTAAAAACTAAGCTCATATATTATCATTCTTTTATATTTTTTTAATAAAAATAAAATATAAAAACCGCAAACCACACTACAATGCGGTTTGGTTTGCAATTTTTTGAAATGGCTGCTACGACTTTAACCGAACATTTTTCGACACGCAAACTGATGAAAAATTGAATTAGGCAACAATTTATAACACTTTTGGGTTGCAATTTGCAATTTTTTTTAAATGGCAGCAATTTACAAAATACAAAGTTTAAATGGCTGCAATTGACAAATTTTTCCTTACTTTGATTTAAAAAAAAAAAAAACAATAATGCAGAGTACTTGTAAAATAGTAGTGGGTCCTACTATTAGTCATATGCTCAGTTCTCTTCTTTACTTTAAGAGCAGAGATTAACCTGGACTGCTTATCTCAGGGTAAAGTCGTCATTTCACGTTTAAAAGCAAGGGTGATAACGTCCAAAGCAAATAGACGGAAATCCGCAGTTAAATTGCCGTCAAGTCCGCTGACATACCCAAACCCAAGTTTCTTCTTCTTCAATTTGACTGACTCTTCTTCAATTGATGACATTTTTTTTGTTTTTCTATCGAGCAAAAATTTAAATGTTACTTCTTGAATTCAGCTAAAACTTTGTGTTTCTTCTCTAATTTAATTGGTTTAGTTGCAAATCTCGTGAGTGTAGTGTAGCTTTGTCCTCCTTATTACTCCATTAAGGGGTCTGACTTCAATTCTCCACTCGCTGTCCCCTGTCTTTTCTTCACCCTTTTTCACTTTTTCGGCGGCGGATTTTCGGCGGCTTCGCCGCCGAATCCAACGAAAAACCCCGGGAAAATTAGAGAAATTAGGGCATGGTTAACCCTTAAGGGAAAGCTTGTCTTCCTTCTCCATTGAAGTTGTTCATGCTTTTCGCATCGATTTCTCCATTATAGATCTGCTAATGGAGGTGAGAGAATGGAGGAAGAAGAATTGGCCATGAACCCTTGGTTATTGTGAGTTAAGCTGGGTTCAGCTAGATGGATGGTTCAAATAACGGTGTGAAGTTTACTTTTTGAAGCCACGTGCTCAATGTCAGAACTTTTTTTTTTTAGAAAACATTTGTTTATTGCTCCAGCACTTAAATCAATGTACTTTTATTACCATTTTGCCACGAGATAAACAATACTCGTTTATCTCGGAGATTAACTTGGATTTTCTCTTACTTTAATAATTTCAATTAGTAAATATCTTTAATTATCAATATGTAAAAATAAATAAAAATAATTGAATATTAATAAACTATTTATTGAAACGATTCAAATATTATATATCCACAAGACTATATTTAGGGCATGTTTACTTCAGCTTAATTTCAGTTCAGTTCACCTTTTAATTTCCTTTTTTCATAAATTATTCAGTTCAACTCAGCTCAATTCAGTTCAGTTCAGCTCCAATAAGTTCATTTTAGTTCAGTAAATATGAACATGCCCTTATTCTTATGTACTCGCATAAATAAAAATATTAAATATATTAATTTCAGTCTAGTAGAATTACTTTTGAATTTAAAAATAAAAAATAAAAAAATTGAGAAGAACAAAATAGGTTTTCCCACAAATTAACAAATACACAATGACCTAAGCTCTTATTTTCCCGCGCAAACCCAACACTTTCTTACGGCTGCCGAAACTCCAAAATCTTGTTCCTTGCTTCAAACAACAGTTACACAATCCTCCATTTCCAAACCTTCAATGGATTCTTCCGCCATGGATTTAGACGACGAGCTCGAAGATCATCAGCAGCAGCAACAAGACGACATCGATCCATTCATCGAATTCATCAATTACGCAAGCTCCATTCTCTCTCCTCCAATCAACGATGTCGACGAAGACGATGAACCTACTTCCGACAATGAGGAGAGAGAAAGAGAAGGTCCTGGTTGGAGTTGGATTGCTTCTCGTGTACTCAAGACTTGCATTTCGTTTTGAACTTTGAATGATGTTTCATTTTCCGACAGACTAAATAATAACATTGTACGACCACTTTATTCACTTTTGCAGGGATATGACATTAGCTTTCTCATCACCAATTTCCATTGTGAGGAGATGCAAA
This sequence comes from Chenopodium album, assembly GCF_948465745.1. Classification (NCBI taxonomy): domain Eukaryota; kingdom Viridiplantae; phylum Streptophyta; class Magnoliopsida; order Caryophyllales; family Amaranthaceae; genus Chenopodium; species Chenopodium album. Next base: position 623,264 of record NC_137838.1, read on the forward strand.
AACAGAGACTTATAGATTTTATTGTGCAGTTTATGGAGGTAAGACTTTTTCCGTCAATTCCCATTTGATATTATGGCTATATGATTTTTGTGTGTAGTGTATTAGTTTAAATATCTCTCCTAACCAATTTCATGTTGTTAAAACCCTGTATTCAGCAATCTTTCTATAGATTAACAATTGGCTTCCTTAGAATAAATTACATTCTTGTCAAATGTACTTCAACAACTTAAAAGACATATACTTTCAACTCTTTACTAAAATTATGTGTCATGCCACATTTGTTGAAAAGAAAAAAATAAAAAAAATTATGCCTTTGTATACCATTTTACACTTTCAAACTGCTGCAAGGCTGACAACTTTGCCTCGCATCTTGATAGCAAATCAAATCACAATCAGCTATCCAGACTTGCAAACAGGTTTAGGCCTTTAGCTAACCCTTTCTTGGTCAAACAAGATCTGTATGTGATGCCGGTGTTGGACTATCACCGTTGCAAGAGGCCAATATTTAGAGTGTAGAAAAGATGTGTCTATATTCATTTCAGGTTATTGAGTTATTGATCTTAGTATCCTTACCTCATTGCGCTATCCCAACTTGCTTCTTCTGTTGGATTAATTGCCAAGCCCTGTATATCTAAATTAAAGTTGAGCAACTCGTTAAATTTTAAAGCTTGACCGTGGTCTGAGGTTTGATAATTCCTCAATCAGTAATCAGTTTTTTTTGTGAGGCCCCATCATTCCCCAATCCTGTCAGGGGCAGAGATAGACATCTCATAGGCTGTGTATTAAACTTCTTTTGGAATTATGCTCATGTAATGAGCTTAGTTCTTTCAGTATTGAAGTGTGGTTAGCTTCGGAATCTGACAAGTGACATCGTGATTTGTTACCAAAATATTCACAAAGTAGAGAAGTTACTTGATTGCTTACTAAAATTTGTTGTTAAATAAAAATTGCAGGACATTGATAAAGAGATCAATGAGTTGAAATTGTCAGTAAACACTCGGGGGAGGCTTGTGGCTACCGAATTTCTTAAGCAATTTGTATGAAGGAATCAGTATCGAAGCTTGGTAGTTTACAAGACATGGTAATAAGCACTCAAAAGTGCAATTCCTAAGTTATAAATGGTTTGTCTTCATTCTTCACCCATGTTAAATCAAATCCTCCCATCTTTCAGGTGATACAGCTTCCTCAGCTGGCAAAGGAGCTGACTAGTGCTGTGCTAATGGACATTCCGCTTTTTCACCAAACGATTGAAAAGAAGCAGGGAACTTGGATAAAATCGAAAGGAATTCCCGTTACCTTCATGGGGTAAATTGTGGTATCTTGCATTATGTGATATTACAGAATTTTAACTATTAGTTGTAAATTTGTATGTTCGGTTTGTTGCTTTACAATACTAAGTAGCTGCAGTCTGCATTACAATATACTCCGTATGGTACAATTGATGAGAAGTTGCTGAAATCTAGATATCAGTTTTCGCAGTTTACCTTCTGGTTTTGGTGCAAAATTACGGATGTTAGTTCTTTCTTGATCTCTCTTTGATCACTTGCTCAAAGCGGTCAATTCTCAAGGGTGTCCAAGAAGATGGGTAGCTGTGTTTCATTTCTACTTTTTTGTCCAAATTTTTTCTAATTTTTTTAGGTTGAAATTAAATCAATCCACTTTTATGTCGAACACCCAAGTTAAGGATGAAAGTTCTTAATGTCTGAAATTGAGATTAATTCAAATTCTTTTTGTTTTGCCCATGGCCCCAAGTACCCTACCACTTCATAGTTTTTGCTTTACGGGCACACCTAAAGTTAGGTTCACAATTATTATTAGTGTTGTTCTTATGGAGTACATGAATGCGAGGTATCTAATACTTCATCCTTCGGAATGAACAAAGTTACAAATAGAGCTAGGAATGGGCCAAGCTGATACGAAAATGACCTAATCGGGCAAGAGCCATCACAAGCTTGATACGACTTGACTTTAGATTGATGGCCATGTCCTATATATGAACATTATTTTTGAATTTTGGCATGAGCTCGACATGAGTATGGTGGGTTCATTTGCGTATTGGCTTATTTATATTTGACCAACTTACTAAAAATGTAAACATTATTTAGAAGGCCTGCTAGCACAGTACAACCCGAAAACTACATGTTGCCATGTACTCCGTAGTACATTGGACGAGTTTGGCACCCGACTTATTTTTTGCTCGTTCCATGTAGCCCACTTAAGTACGTGACACGCTAACATAGCACAAAATGTAAACCTGCACAGCCCGGTCCATAACTGGCGTTTGTTTGTAACCACTGTCTGAAAAGAACAAAAAAATTAAAAATACTGCCACATTTGGCTGGCTCTTATGGTGGGGAGTCTGAAGATCAAGTGAGCAATGGGCAAGAAGATTAAACGTTGATATCTAACCAACAAGCGACTGCCACGTAGCCGAAAAAATCTAAACACTCTTAAAATCTTATTCCTTTACTGGAGTTTACTCCCTCTCGTCAGGCTCACCATTTTATTTTCCCCTCTCATTAGAAGAAGATTATACCACTCCATCCTACATTCCCACTTTTTTTTTTTTTTCACTATTCCATATTCAATTTTTACTTTGACCTCGATTTAAATGTCACATTACTAGTAAAATTCCGAATATACTATTTGATAGTGGAGATAATTCCAATAGTTTAAACTTATGTAGTCTTATTACTCCGTAGAAGAATTATTATGTATAGAACGATACCATTATTCCATTACCTCAACCTTCAAAAAATTATACTCCGTAAGTAAGGATACTTGAGGTGTATGAAAAGCCACGTAAGAAGCTCCCGCCTAAAGTAACTTCTACGAACACACTCACACCACATACAGTTTCAATCCGTTAAAATTAATTTCCTCTCCCAAAAAAAAAAAAGAAAAAAAAAAAAAAACAGAGGAGAGAGAAAATGCAACTTTTCTCTTCATCATCATCTTCAACCTCAACTTCAACCACAATTTTCTTGAATTCTTCAAAACAGTCCTCCAAAGCTAGATTATTTCCAATCAAGTCCCTACAATCTCCTCCTTCGAACCTCACTGTACCTTCCTACACCTCCTCTTCTTCATCTTCTTCCAACAATGAGGTCTCCCCTGTTTTACAGGAACCCAAACTCGATGAGGTTTCATCGAGGAGAGAGAATTTGGAGCAACTCCTTGTTCGCCGTCCGATGATTCAATCGGACGGCGGAGATGAGGAGAGAGAAAATGAAGTCGAAGGTGGTGGAAGTAGCAGTGATGATGAGGATGAGGAGGAGGAAGAAGAGAAGTCGGCGTTGGATCGGAGTTTGGAGAAGTTTGCGAAGAAGTTGCCGATATTTGAACCAGGTAGAGGTGAAGATGGAGATGAAAATGGTGAAGTTATTGAGAAGCCATTGAAGATTAATTTGGATTTGGCTTTGTATAAAGCTAAGATTTTAACTAGGAATTTTCAGTTTGATGATGCTGAAAATATACTACAACAGGTATTTTTTATTATCTATTCTGTATTATACAAGTATTATTTTTTGTTTCTTTATCTATTTTTATTTGCGAAATTGTTGGTTGATGAAATGATATTTTAATAGTTTAATGAACCAATGAGCATTAGAATTTTAGATGGTTTAATATTAATGGGAAAAGTTAGTGTATTGGTTAAATAAAAGATAATCTTATTGAGAAATTTTTTGAAAATTGTATCCATTTGTGGTCGTTTGGTTGACATATCCAAACTATCGGAGTTTATTGGATTGTAAAGTGGGAAACATAAAGTTGTTAAGTAGGCACATCGGAAATAGGCTCTAGTTACCACAACTTGAGGTAATTGTTTCCGGAGTGCCTAACTTCGTTTAGGCAAGTAGAGTTCTTTCATAATTCTATAGCCAATTACCTCGCTAAGATGTTGCCTTTCGGTGTTGAACAAGTTTTAGATCATTGCCCTTCTAATGTTAAAGAACAAATTGTTCCTTGATTAATAACAAGGCACTGACATTTTCAATATTAAAGAACTTTTCAAATGAAGTAAATTAGTTCTTTTGCAAAACCAAGTAATTCAGAACATTTAAGGAATACAATCTATACAACAGTCTGTAATGGCTCATATGTTAGGATTGTTGTTAGACTTATATTAGTAATGATTTGATTTGGTTATGTTTGAAGTGTATATACTATTGGCCTGAAGACGGGAGGCCATATGTGGCATTGGGGAAGGTACTGAGGAAGCAATCAAGAATAACTGAAGCAAGGGCTGTTTATGAAAAAGGCTCTCAGGCTACTCAGGGTGAAAACCCTTATATCTGGCAGGTTTGTTCTGATGATCTACTATTCCGAATACTAGCAGCTTCATTCAATGTTGAATTGCTACGAATCTATCCAACATTTTCCTTTCAATATATTGCAGTGTTGGGCTGTGCTAGAAAGTGACTTGGGAAATACAAGGAAAGCGAGAGAACTATTTGATGCGGCTACAGTTGCTGATAAGAAGCACATTGCAGCGTGGCATGGGTGGGCAGTTTTGGAGCTAAAACAAGGTAATATTAAGAAGGCTAGGAATCTTCTTGGCAAAGGTATTAAATACTGTGGTGGAAATGAGTATGTATACCAGACTCTCGCGTTGCTTGAAGCTAAGGCTAATCGCTATGAGCAGGCCAGCTACTTGTTTAGACAAGCAACAAGGTGTAATCCCAAAAGTTGTGCTAGTTGGCTTGTAAGTGTTTCTTTTTTCCTTGTTCTTTTGATTTTTGCTTATTAACCTGTCATTCAACTTGTGTCAATTTCTGCATTAAAGCAATGAATATTAATAATGTTTAACTCTGTTCATAGAGGTTATTATGCTGAAACTTCCTATGCAACTCTTGTCTTTCCAAAATCAGGCCTGGGCACAGTTAGAGATGCAGCAGGAAAACAATCAAGCTGCATGTTATTTGTTTGAGGTAACTGATCATAACAATATGGAATACTATGAATCATGATGAAATTATACAAAATTTATGGATTAATCCATGAAATTCCAACCCCAATTTCCGTTTACAGAAAGCTGTTCAGGCTAGCCCAAAAAACAGGTTTGCCTGGCATGTATGGGGGCTATTTGAGGCTAATCTTGGAAACATTGACAAAGCAAGAAAAATTCTAAAAATAGGTCATCTTGTAAACCCGAGGGATCCAGTACTTCTTCAGTCTCTTGCTTTGCTGGAGTACAGGCACTCCACTGCAAATGCTTCCAGGATTTTGTTCAAGAGGGCATCCGAGTTGGATCCTAGGCACCAACCCGTATGGATTGTAAGAGGAGCCTCACCAACCTTTTTCATGTTTTTTTTTTTTTTTTTGTTATTACTTGTAGTTTGCCCACAAAGTGACTAATGATTTACGCTGCTATTCAGGCCTGGGGTTGGATGGAATGGAAGGAAGGTAATATATCTACTGCAAGAGAGCTGTACCAGAAAGCTCTATCCATCAACTCAACGACAGAAAGTGCTGCTCGTTGCCTTCAGGTAACAATCAAAGCTGATATGCTACTTCAGAAAACCATGCTTTCTGTGTAACTTGTAATAAAGGCTGATAAAGGTACATTGCACCTATTTTTGCACTTCAAATAAAACTGGTGTATATATGTTTCAGGCGTGGGGTGTTCTGGAGCAAAAAGTTGGAAACCTGTCTGCAGCTAGGAGATTATTCAGATCGTCACTCAACATAAATTCACAAAGCTATGTGACATGGATGACTTGGGCTTCTTTGGAGGAGGATCAAGGGAACTCTGTGCGTGCTGAGGAAATCCGTAACCTCTACTTCCAGCAGGTAAGTAACTGGCAGTCTGGCTTAGGGCTTGATGCTCATATACATGATGCGGATGATTCTGGTTCTAATCAAGCTTAGCTTAGCCAAATAGGATCCCCATATCAGTATTAATTATACATGATCTACTATATACAGTAGAATACTATTGTCCTGTTTTTTTCATACTCAGTCCTAAAACAAATCAACATATTGCAATATAGAATGTTTGAAGTTGATTGACCCATTTCTAGCAAGGTATATAATATTGTTTCTCTAACGTTAGGCTCACCATTCAACCACTTACTTCATTCTGTCTTTTTAATATCCTTAATCTCAAAGTAAATAAAACATAGATGGAAGTGATGAAATGTTTTTATTATCGCCAGAGGGAGTACTATATATTTACATATTCTCCAAGCACACTTTGTTTGTTTTTACATAGCTTACTACTGCATAGCTTACTACATAAGTTTTTTTTTTCCAATGAAAACAATCTAACTTATAAAACTTGGAGATAGTACTGTTTTAGAAACTTAAGGCATAGTTAATGCTCAGGTCCTGCTGTACATGGTTTCTAATTTCAATTATACCTACTTTTGACAGCGCACAGAGGTAGTAGATGATGCCTCCTGGGTGAACGGGTTTCTAGACATCATTGATCCAGCACTCGATAGCATAAAGAGACTCTTGAATTTAGAGCAGGATCCATTTGGAAAGACCCCAGATTCATCAGAAGCCAAGGACAATGATGAAGGATCATCGCCCTCATCAGAGGTAAAAGATGCTAGGTATAAGAGTGGTTTTGACTTGGATTCATTCATCAAAGAAAAATTTTCCCTTGACCCAAACAAACTCGATGACCAAATGGAAACATCATTGTTGTCCATAGCAAAAAGTAAGGAACAAAGAACTGCATTCAGACCAAGGCAAAGATACAAATAGTTGTTGCCTTGGAAAAATTTGAAGTCCATAATCTTGTTCTGTATAGTATGACAAGAAAAATTCATTTCATGAGCTGTGTATACATTGTAATGAAACAGAAAAATCTATTCTTGTTACTGGAGAACATAGTCGCGTTATAACAAAATTCCATTTTATTGAGGCAATTGATTTGTGCTAAGAAAACTGCATTACAAGTATTTGTTTTTCCCTTCCCTCACCAATTGTAGTCAAGCATAAGGATCAAAGACAAAAATTCTGAAATCGTGCCCTTCACCCTGTTTTTTCAATGATACGTACTTTAGGAACCCTAATCAAACAAAACGTCAACGGAATAGTATTGGCAAACGAAGAGGCTAATCACATTGAATTTTTTCCAACTCCAACAATATTATGGGAACTTAACCCTCCAATAATTACAGTATATAGATTCTTTGAATCCCAAATCCCCAAGTATCAGCCTGATTGTTTTAATTCCGTAGTTTAGGTTGAATTCATAGTACTCCAAGTTTAAGGGTTTTTTTTTTTTTTTAATAGTGAGTGAACATGGCCTTAGTATTGAAAATGAAGGTTTATTGTTTTTGAAATATTTGCATCTTTAGGTAATATTCCAAATGCAATTATAATTAATCTACGAGAGAATCTTAATCAAAGAGTACAAATTTAATTTCATTATTGTTGATAGCTTCCTTGCGTGCTTCTACACACTCTTTATACATCATATGTGTATATAATTAGTCACTATTTTCAATAGGAAGATGATCAGGTCTTTTAACAAAGGTAAGGATAACAGTATTTTGGATAGGCTTCAAATAAACTCCAATGGATGTAATAATGTCAGAAGAAGAGCTGCCATGAAATCCACCAAATTGATCACCCTGTCCCAAGCTAAAGCTGAATTTATCGACGTAGACAGATTCACTTCCATACGGGCCATAGGTAGCTTTATTGGTTTCGATTGTCAATGACATCAATCCACGCCCTCTCTGGTCTCTATAACCATGATACCCACTCACTCTTGTGATGTACTCACTTTCTCCGCCTTCCATCAACGCCACCTGTACGTCATTATTATTCACAACAATTAGACACTTAGTAACTAACAGATACTCCCTAGCTAGCTGAGGATCTTGTTTGATGTGTCTCGATCAACACAGTATGTAAGCTAAAGAGATCAATATAATTAATTGGATCAAATCAAACGCCTCTACTTATTTAACGTGAGACTACTCATATGGAGAATTAATTGAACGTGAAATATATATATAAGTAAGAATGAGAAAAGAGAGACCGTATCAAAGGTGTGACCATCGAGATATTGGGAGCCAAATATAGGAGAAAGAATCAATTGGCCATCTTCAATGTATTGGAATGAAAGGGATTTGATATAATTATTGTCATATGATATGAACATTTGAGCAATTTTCGTTCTTCCCTTTTCATCCCAATCAGCTACTATAATCTTGTCATCATCACTGCTTCTTGGATAAAATCGACTATTTGGACTTGGAAATGGACCCACTTTTAGCATTACTGTTGTCGCATTTTCTTCTTCTTGATGAGTAGCTTCCTTTGTCATGGGGGATTAAATTAGATTTACCTAGACAAGTAGAATAATTGTTACAACAAAATGTTCATACTTAAAAAAACTCTTGTTACGAGAGTGAGGAATAGCTCAAGTGGTTAGAGCTCCCCTCCCGATTTTAAGAAATCTTGGGATCGATTCTCATCACTGCATATGTGTGATATGTTAAAATTATAGTTCGATCAAATCCATTACCCCACAAGCAATTCATATCTCCCTTAGCTTGTGGTTCATTCATTTAAAAAAAAATAAAATAAAATAAAAATCTACCTTAATTGCTCATAAAATACATATTAGTCTATATGGAAGGGTTCAACATACCTTAGTTTGGAACGATGATTGCACCTTTGTAAAAGTCTAAGAGTTTGTTAAATGAACTAAGTTGGGTTTCATATAACAATAATCCAGATGTTTAATTTTAATTTGTGTATATATGGTCCAATTAAGGTAGCCGTGAGTTGCAAGGAAAAGTTGCTACGTACGTACCATAATAATTAAAGCTATAAAAATTGTAAGTTCCAAAAGCGAAAGTAAGGTATTTGATCAAGTCATCCAAAGTTCTTTCCCTCGTCACACGACAAGAATTCAGGATTTATCGAAAACTATTGCTTAATACGAAGTAACAAAGTAAACATACATATATAAGTTGAACTAAAAAAAGATGAATAAAAAAGGACCCCTTCTTAACAAATCTGTCCCAACCACCTGCAGAGATAATGGTTTGAGAACAGTCGAAGATTTTCCTAAGAGCCCAGGTGCTATTAGCAGGACAACTAACACTAGAAACATCCCTGTTCTTAATATAATAAGCATCAATCCATTTCACCCAAAGCTTATCTTTCTTACAAGAAATGGCCCAAAGAAGCTTGCAGATAGCAGCTTTGTTCCACAAAACCATATCCTTAATGTTCCAAACCCCAACAACTCTAGAAAGACATAAAGTGTTCCAAGAGACATGAGCTTTTTTATAAGAAACAGTATTGCCAGTCCATAAAAACAATCTGCAGATCCTCTTAATCTCCTTAATTACTTTCTTACGCATTATGAAAATCTGACACAAATAAGACCGTAAACTCAAACGAATAACTTTGACCAATTGCAGCCTACCTGAGTAAGCAAGAGTTTTAGCAGTCAAAACTTTAGCTCTAGCAACCACCTTGTCAATCAAAGGCTTTCAAAAAAAAATAATAATAAAAATAAAAATAAAAAAACTTGAAGGCTTTTCCATGCTTTTTGAAGAATTTCGGAGGTTATGGAGCCCGGTGGCGAAAAGTCTTGAGGCCCTAGGGGATACATTTAAGGATCGTATAATGCCGTTTGGAACCATATATGACCATTATATATTGTCATAAATGTTCGTGGTAAGATTGAGTTCACGAAATCGGTGCAACTTGTGAATGGGTAAATTGACCGTTTTAAGGCAAATTGGATGATACCACCAACATAATTGGACTCCTGGAGGGCATTAGGAACCATGGTAAACATCTCGAAATTTTTTTTTTCCAAGCGAAAAAAAGTAAAAAAATTCCATAATTGTAGGCTATTATCCACGCTTTTTAAGGAATTTCGGAGGTTACGAGACCCGGTGGCAAAATGTCTTGAGGCCCTAGGAAATATATCTCAGGATCATATAATTCCGTTTGTAACCGTATATGACCATTATATGTTGTCATAAATGTCCGTTGTAGGCTTGAGTTCACGAAATCGGTACAAAATGTTAACGAGTAAATTGACCATTTTAAAGCAAATTGGATGGTTCCACTCACCTACTTGGACTCCTGGAGGGTATTATGGACCATGGTAAACATCTCGGCAATTTTTATTTCCGAGCGAAAAAAGGTCAAAAATTCCAAAATTGAAGGCTATTATCCACACTTTTTGAGGAATTACGGAAGTTACGGGACCCGGTGGCGAAAAGTCTTGAGACCCTAGGGGCTATATCCCAGGATCATATAATGCCATTTGGAACAATATATCACCATTATATGTTGTCATAAATGTCCGTGGTAATCTTGAGTTCATGTAATCGGTGCAAGTTGTTAATGGGTAAATTGACCGTTTTAAAGCAAATTGGATGGAACCACCCACCTACTTGGACTCCTGGAGGGTATTAGGGACCATGGTAAACATCTCGGCAATTTTTATTTCCGAGCGAAAAAAGGTCAAAAAATTCCAAAATTGAAAGTTATTATCCACGCTTTTTGAGAAATTTTGGAGGTTATGGAGCCCGATGGCGAAAAGTCTTGAGGCCCTAGGGGATACATCTTAGAATCATATAATGCCGTTTGGAACCATATATGATTATTATATGTTGTCATAAATGTCCGTGGTAGGTTTGAGTTCACGAAATCGGTGCAAGTTGTGAACGGGTAAATTGACCGTTTTAAGGCAAATTGGATGGTTCTATCCACCTAATTGTACTCCCGAAGGGTATTAGAGACCATGGTAAACTTCTCGGCAATTTTTATTTCCGGGCGAAAAAAGGTCAAAAAATTCCAAAATTAAAGGTTATTATCCACGCTTTTTGAGAAATTTTGGAGGTTATGGAGCCCGGTGGCGAAAAGTCTTGAGGCCCTAGGGAATACCTCTCAGAATCATATAATGCTGTTTGGAACCATATATGATTATTATATGCTGTCATAAATGTTCGTGGTAGGTTTGAGTTCACGAAATCGGTGCAAGTTGTGAACGGGTAAATTGACCATTTTAAGGCAAATTGGATGGTTCTATCCACCTAATTGTACTCCCGAAGGATATTAGAGACCATGGTAAACTTCTCGGCAATTTTTATTTTCGGGCGAAAAAAGGTCTAAAAATTCCAAAATAGAAGGTTATTATACACGCTTTTTGAGGAATTTCGGAGGTTACGGGCCCGGTGGCAAAAAGTCTTGAGGCCCTAGGGGATACATCTCATGATCATATAATGCCATTTTGAACCATATATGACCATTATATGCTGTCATAAATGTCTGTGGTAGGCTTGATCGAGTTCACGAAATGGGTGCAAGTTATATACGGGTAAATTGACCGTTTTAGTGCACATTGGATGGTTCCACCCACCTAATTGGACTCTTGGAGGGTATTAGGGACCATGGTAAACATCTCGGCAATTTTTATTTCCATGCGAAAATAGGTCAAAAAATTCCAAAATTGAAGGCTATTATCCACGCTTTTTGAGGAATTTCGGAGGTTATGGAGCCCGGTGGCGAAAAGTCTTAAGGCCCATCTCAGGATCATATAATGCCGTTTGGAACCATATATCACCATTATGTGCTGTCATAAATAATGTCCGTGGTAGGTTTGAGTTCACGAAATCGGTGCAAGTTGTGAACGGGTAAATTGACCGTTTTAAAGCAAATTGGATGGTTCCACCCACCTAATTTTACTCCCGAAGGGTATTAGAGACCATGGTAAACTTCTCGGAAATTTTTATTTCCGAGCGAAAAAAGGTCTAAAAATTCTAAAATAGAAGGTTATTATACACGTTTTTTGAGGAATTTTGGAGGTTACGGGCCCGGTGGCGAAAAGTCTTGAGGCCCTAGGGGATACATCTCATGACCATATAATGCCATTTTGAACTATATATGACCATTATATGCTGTCATAAATGTCCGTGGTAGGCTTGATCGAGTTCACGAAATGGGTGCAAGTTATATACGGGAAAATTGACCGTTTTAGTACACATTGGATGGTTCCACCCACCTAATTGGACTCCTAGAGGGTATTAAGGACCATGGTAAACATCTTGGCAATTTTTATTTCCATTCGAAAATAGGTCAAAAAATTCCAAAATTGAAGGCTATTATCCACGCTTTTTGAGGAATTTCGGAGGTTACGGGGCCCGGTGACGAAAAGTCTTGAGGCCCTATGATGTGTCTATTTTATATAGTATTTTACCCCCGTCCCTTGGTCATAATTAGTAGTGTTTTTGGCTCTTTAGAGCCACTTTTATTACTAATTGGGGTTTTCTAGTGTTTTCGTAGATTTGGTTGACTTTTGTAGGGATTTATGCTTTTGGAGTATTTTCCCGAGATATTTTGGAGCAATCACGAGCATTGGAGAAACACGACCAGATTTTATAGCCCAGGGCCGGTTAGAGCCATCGAACCGGTGATTAAGGGCTCAGTATAGGTGATACCGGGGCATTTGGACCGAGTATTCAAGACCCAAAGAGGAAACCCAGATTGGCCCGAAGAATTGGAGCCCAATCGTAGTCCAAATAGTGGCCCAAGAGAGCCGCCCGCCCAAAAAGGCTGGCGCCCGGAGGCACGCCCGGCCGGGCGGGAGAAGCAAAGGTCGGCGCCTGGCCAAAAAGGCTGGCGCCCGGAGGCGCGCCCGATCGGGCGCGTGTATTTCTTAGGAGATGTTTAACGTAGTTTTAATTTGTTTTAGTTTAGGATTTTTGTACGGAGTATAAATACTCCTCCGTAATACGTTTTTAGGACTTCTTCTTCTTCTCCTCTTTACTCTTTCTTTACTCTCTTAATTATTCTCTTAGAATTCTCTCTCTAAACCTTTGTTCTTAATCTACTCTTAATTCCAGATTTATTTTGGTAACGATTCCTATTCTCTTAATCTTAGTTATTTATTCTATTCCTTTAATCATGTCTTATTTTATTGCTTTGATTTGTCTAGTTTTTAATATGTGTGAGTAGTTTTATTTATAGGGTTTATGGGGATCTAATAATTAATATGAAGGGGTAAATTATTGTTGTTGATTATCAATGCTAGATTAATTTCCTATTGATTGATTTAATACTCTGTGACTAGATTAGGCCTATCTTTTATGCATGAGTTTGACAATATTGATTCAAGATTCGAGAGATGAGAATTAATGTTTAGGTCTAGTTTCAATAGGCAGATTAATTTATAAATGGTTAAGTCGAGATTCGAGAGATGAGATTTAATACCGGTAGATTAATTCTGTGATTGTAATACGTAGCGAAAGCCCTTTACAATCTGGTTAATTGATGCATTGATGATTGACTATTATTGATTATTGGTATTGCATGATAATTTCTTATTGGATTGTTTTAATGTTTTACAATTGCGGCTTGTAAAAGTATAGCAATATTAAATTGATGAATCGAGCAGATGTTAATTTGATATTAAAGGCCATTTTCAATAAGAACTTAGATCTAGTAAATTGCGAGAGCCTGTTAGATCTATGTTGATTAATAAATTGCGAGAGCCTGTTAATCATGTTATTTATGCAATGTCAATGATTGATTACTCTGTTTTACCCTGGAGTATTATTTATTGGTGAACCTATGCCCTAGATCCTTTTATATATTATTTTCTCCCTATTCCTACTCTTTGTAGTTTAGTTTCTTATTCAACTATAAATATTGGTTACTTAAGTAATTTAGATTATAATAATTAATTAGGAGTAAAAAGACTTGTTTCCCTGTGGAGATCGACCCTACTTCCCTATCTACCTTAGTTAGTGATTTAGGTAATTATTTTTGATTAGGGGATACGACTTTACCCTGTCACCCTAGGGGATACATCTCATGATCATATAATGCCGTTTGGAACCATATATCATCATTATATGTTGTCATAAATGTTCGTGGTAGGCTTGAGTTCACGTAATCGGTGCAAGTTGTTAATGGGTAAATTAACCGTTTTAAAGCAAATTGGATGGAACCACCCACCTACTTGGACTCCTGGAGGGTATTAGGGACCATGGTAAACATCTCGACAATTTTTATTTCCGAGCGAAAAAAGGTCAAAAAATTCCAAAATTGAAGGCTATTATCCACGCTTTTTGAGAAATTTTGGAGGTTATGGAGCCCGGTGGCGAAAAGTCTTGAGGCCCTAATGGATACACCTCAAGATCATATAATATCGTTTGGAACCATATATGACCATTATATGCTGTCATAAATGTCTGTGGTAGGCTTAAGTTCACGAAATCGGTGCAAGTTATGAACGGGTAAATTGACGGTTTTAAGGAAAATTGAATGGTTCCACCCACCTAATTGTACTCCCGAAGGATATTAGATACCATGGTAAAATTCTCGGCCATTTTTATTTTCGAGACAAAAAAGGTCTAAAAATTCTAAAATTGAAGGCTATTATCCACGTTTTTTTAGAAATTTCGGAGGTTACAGGGCCTGGTGGCGAAAAATCTTGAGGACCTTGGGGATACATCTCAAGATCATATAATGCCGTTTGGAACCATATATGACCAATATATGATGTCATAAATGTCCGTGGTATGCTTGAGTTTACGAAATCAGTGCAAGTTGTTAACGGGAATATTGACCGTTTTAAAGCAAATTGGATGGTTCCACCCACCTAATTGGACACCCAAAGGGTATTAGGGACCATGAAAAACTTCTCGGCAATTTTTATTTCCAGGCGTAAAAAGGTAAAAAAAAAAGTCCATAATTGAAGGCTATTATCCACGATTTTTGAGGAATTTCGAAGGTTACGGGGTTCGGCGGCGAAAAATCTTGAGGCCCTAGGGGATGCATCTCAGGATCAAATAATGTCGTTTGGAACCATATATGACCGTTATATGATGTCATAAATATTCGTGGAAAGCTTGAGTTCACTAAATCGGTGCAAGTTGTTAACGAATAAATTGACCGTTTAAAAGCAAATTGGATAGTTCCACCCACCTAATTGTACTCCCAGAGGGTATTAGAGACCATGATAAACTTCTCGGCAAATTTTAATTCCGAGTGAAAAAAGGTCTAAAAATTCCACAATTAAAGGCTATTATCCATGCTTTTTGAGGAATTTCGAAGGTTACGGGGCCTGGTGGCGAAAAATCTTGGGGACCTTGGGGATACATCTCAGGATCATATAATGCCGTTTGGAACCATATATGACCTTTATACACTATTATAAATGTCCGTGGTAGGCTTGAGTGTACGAAATCGGTGCAAGTTGTTAACGGGTAAATTGACCGTTTTAAAGTAAATTGGATGGTTCCACCCACCTTATTGGACACCCAGAGGGTATTAGGGACCATGGCAAACTTCTCGACAATTTTTATTTCCGGGCGAAAAAATGTCAAAAAATTCCAAAATTGAAGGCTATTATCCACGATTTTTGAGGAATTTTTATTACGATTTATATATATATATATATATATATATATATATATATATATATATATTTTAGAAAGGAGTAAGTATTAAATTAATATTTCCTCAAATACATACTTTTTATCTTTGCTAAATAACCTAGTCAATGAAAATCAACCCTTAAGTGATAGGGTTCAATCCTCACCCCCTTGGCCCCTCCTTTAATCCTACGATTAAATTTATCTCAGTCATTAACTTTGGATTATTAAATTATTAAAACTTGTCATACATACCATCATTTATGCATCAGAATGAAAAATACTATGGAGTAAGGGCCTATTCACATTTACTTAATTTCAGTTCAGTTCAGCTCTAATCAGTTCAGTTCAGCTCCAATCAGTTCAGTTCAGTTCAGCTCTTAATTTTCCTCTCTCATAAAATATTCATTTCAGCTCAATTCAGTTCAGTTCAGTTCAGCTCCAATCAATTCAGTTCAGTTCAACAGCTCAGTTCAGTAAATGTGAACAGACCCTAACTGTTTATATCCATTAAATAGAAACCTTTAATGTTCAATTACTAATTGCACCAAAAGATTACGAATGAAAGGTGTCTAGGTGGGGGCGGAATAGATAATTAAAGTGTAAGTAAATGACAATAAATGGAATTAGTACAGTACATTTAGATAAGAATATAACTAGTAATAAACATGGATCACACGATTCAATTCATATTCATTGCATCGTCCCTCGATCTCTACATAGTCAACCATGCATATGTACAATCATTTTGAATAAGATGCACCACCTACTGTACAAAAAATCATCATCATTTGTACAACGTGATATTAATTTACTTCGTATGAAATAATAATCAACCACAACTTTATAAGTCATAATTTCATAGCCATATCATAAAATCCCTACTAGCTTATTCTTACACGTTATTCCTCCCTTGCTTCTTCCCCCTAATATAAACTCAATTTCTCAATTCTTCTCGCCTACTTTTAAAATCACCCATCTCCAATCGATCCCATGTTTAATTAATTCCTTCATCTACCTCATTCGATATATATTTCTCCATCGTACTATAAAATATCAAGTACTAACTTAATCATCGGAGAAGTTTTCACCTTTAGAACCCTCCCCATCTTGCAAGTATACACCAACGAACCTACAATCATCTCTTAAGAGATCATCTTCGATTCATCACGACTACAATTATCACAATTAAAATGGAAACAATAGTACTATACCCTGCACCATTTGTAGGCCACTTAATCTCAATGATTGAACTAGGTAAACTCCTTTTAACACACTCTCCTTCTATTTCTTCCATCACCATTATCATCCCAGATTCTCCGATATGCCGATCTTCGACGTACTCCTCTTACGTCTCCTTTATCTCCTCCTCTTTCCCTTCCATCACCTTCGTCTTCCACCCTCCCGTTCCTCTTCTTCTCGGCGACCTTTCCAAATACAACGATGTCGAACAAATCACGTACGAAACTCTCCGAAGTAACAACACCAATGTTCTCAAATCACTCGAATCTATTGCTCAATCCTCAACTATTTCCGCTTTTATCCTCGACTTCTTCTGCTACTCGGCGGTTGAAGTTTCTCAATCACTCAATATCCCTACTTACTTTTTCTTTGCTTCGGGTGCTTTTGTTCTAGCTTTCTTCCTTAACCTTCCTATCTATGATAGAACATATACCGATTCTTATAGGAATCTTCGTGTTTCGCTTGAGATTCCTGGGATGTTTTCTTTTCCTACTAGTAGTATGATCGAATGCATGCTTGATCGTGGGGAAAGTTATAAGGAGTTTGTCAAGTTAGGTGAAACTTTTCTTAAATCAGATGGGATTATCGTTAATACTTTCGAGTCGTTAGAGATTAGAGCTGTTAAGGGTTTAAAACAAGGGACTTGTCTTCCAGGAGCTAAAATTCCACATGTTTATTGTGTTGGGCCTTTGATAGCTAAAAATCGAGGCGGTGAAGGAGGAGGAGAAAGTCGACACGAGTGTCTAAGTTGGCTGGACTCACAACCAAGTCGAAGCGTGGTGTACTTGTGCTTTGGAAGTGGAGGTGTGTTTTCTAAGGAGCAAACAAGGGAGATAGCTCTAGGGTTGGAGAATAGTGGGGTGAGGTTTTTATGGGTGGTTCGTATGCCACCTAAAAAAGATAAGGCTAAGGTGCTTTCAAGGTCATTGGTGGAGCCAGATTTGGACTCATTCCTTCCTGAGGGGTTTTTGGAAAGGACTAAAGATAGGGGTCATGTGGTCAAGATGTGGGTCCCGCAAATTGATGTGTTAGGACATGGGTCAGTAGGTGGGTTTGTGACTCATTGTGGATGGAACTCGACTTTAGAGGCAGTGTGTGCTGGAGTGCCTATGGTGGCTTGGCCTTTGTATGCCGAGCAAAGATTTAATAAGATTTTGATTGTGGAGGAGATTGGGATTGCGTTACCAATGGATGAATCGGAGGATAGTTTTGTGAGGTCGAGTGAAATTGAGAGGCGAGTCAAGCAAATTATTAGTTCGGAAGAAGGGGATGTGGTTAGGGAACGTGTGTTGGATTTGAAAAACCAGGCTGAGGTTGTATTTAGTGAAGGAGGCTCATCTGAAGAAGCATTGAATTTGCTAGTTAAATCATGGAAAGATGGACATGGCTTGTAATTTTTTTCGTTGATTATATGTCAGCATGTCACACACATTTCAAAAAAATAAAAAATCATAATTTGACATATCTTGTGGACTTGTGACTTTTTAAATGATGTGATATTGTGACCACAAAATTTCTAGCAAATATTATCCAGCCAATTTCCATTTAATGGAATGAATTTGCCTAATTACTTTACATTTATACAGAAAACAGAGTATGAAGCATGTGATTGCCCGGTCCCTTAATACATCATTTCCATAATTCCATGAGATTAAATTTTTTGTTGCAATTTTATTTTAGTATAGATTTAACTTCAAACCAAGCTAACACAGTCCCACAAAAAAAAAAAAAAAAAAAAAAAAAAAAAAAAAAAAAAAAAAAAAAAAAATTAAAATACGAGAAGATAGAGTGTGTAATGGATTAATTCATTCAATAGCAACTTTCCGGCAATGACAGTGTAACTAACTGGAAGGTCCAATAATAAGAGACATGGCCTATGGCATTAAAATATGAACTAAATCCTAGCCTCTTGTCTAGAATTCAAGAGCATGGCTTAAGGCTGCATATAGAAAGGACTGAAATTGATGACTACACCTTTGAATTTGAAGCTTGTAAACCTCACGGCTATTCCATATGCTGAAAATTATCCAGGAGCTCGGCTCTGTAGTGTCTGTATTGTGATCCTTGATATGCAGACCTTCCCAACCCTCATCATTGAAATTATGAAATAACATGCCCATCTTCCGAGGCTTGGATTACCACTAAAGATTATTTCAGTATCATTTGGATAAAAGTCTTTGCATTTTGAGCCGATTTTATAACAGAAACAGCTTGGCTGACGTGCAACTTCTCTATATTTATATTTCCATAAGAACATATATAAGCATAGAAATCAATACTAGTGGCATTTTTAGGGTAAACAGATTTCTAGAAGCAACATTGCTCTCCTCGGTAGCTAGGTATACATACTCTGCACCATAATTTGCGAGCCATTCTTCAATTGCATTCATCAGGTTGAGTCCAATTCCCATATGCCTGTAAGTGCCAAATACGAACAGGATAAAAGGGTAAATACGCCTACAGAATTCTAGACCAAGAGCAATGTGTCAAATTAATAGAATCACTATGGAAGCATACCATCTGTTTTAAGTCAAATTAATTCAATCACTATGGAAAAGATGATTCAAGAATCATACCTAAAACAGAGCTGTGGTAATTAGTTATTGAAGAGGATTAATAGGAGTATCTAGTTCATCCATAACATCTGTAGTTTTGTACTATAACGAACACTAAATTCTTGTGCAACAGGCATTACAGTGATGGTACAACAATTAGTACAGTAATAATTACAAAGAGTGGGATAAAGGAAGTACCAGTGTCTTGGAGAGACTTGAAGGCCAAGTATGTATCCCATCTTCAAATTTGATCTCCTGAGACCAAACCCCACTTCTTTTATGCACCCTCGGACAACTCCAACAAGCTCCCCAAGCTTTTCCATCTTGATCTCTGCGACCTGTTGTCCAGTTTGAAGCACATATGAATGATCTATACGTAGTCAAGTTAGGAAAAGAAAAATGCTCTTTCCCTGGTAGAAATTTAAAATTCCTGTTACGAAGCTAAGGAAGAAGACACTCTATAAGGCAAGAAGCAAATTAGTAGCACACAACTTTTTTTGGCTAATTAATAAACAAGTGAAATTTGCATTAGGGAGCCCCCGTAGCCCAACCTACTAGAAAGCATGACATGGGGAACCCAACATAAAAGTTATGCAGCTAAAGTTGAGAACAGAGATAATATTGAGTTCAACAAGTTAAATTTTCTTTTAGCCTCATACACCAACATAATGTGAACAGGACAGAATCTGATCCTACATAAAGGGTCACCCGTCATATCACTGAATATGGAGACATTCTTATTAGAACCTACTGCACAATTCTACTCAAGCATCTGCATTGTATTCCCTGATGATCTGAGGCTTGCTCATGGTGCTGAAGAAGCCGATTACTAGAATAAGGGAAGACAGATATAAAGTCTATTCCAATTGAAAGTTAGATAGACTAGGCTCGCTGAAATCAAATGTGCAGATCAATTTATATGAGGAACTATTATTGACATGTTACATAGACACATTTTATTTCCTTATGACTTATCACAAGAGTACATATTTGAGTAACATGCTCCTCAAGTGTAACATGAGAATATGAGAATCGAGTCGCAGAAATAGTCATTAATTTATAGAATCAAGTGTAACATGCTCCTTTAAATCATTCAAGAGAATATGTGTGTTTTAACTTGGACATTTCTACAAACATATGGAGTAGTGGACAAGCAAAAACCCTGAAATTCCTGCACAAAATGCTTCCCTCAATTATACTACAACGAACATGTGGATTTTCATTCGGACATTTTAACAAACACCTATCAGGCAAACCTCAAAACAAACCCATAATATTAAAAACAAGCAGATCAGATAAATAAAGAAATCTCACTGATATTGTTCCTCTTGTGGGTCTTAATCTTAGACCTGGGCTTCTTCAAATGAACTGGGTTAAACTCTTTCCTCTTCCTCTTGTACTCAACTATCTCCATATTTCCACCTTCATTGTCATCGTCATTGTCGTCGTCATCGTTGAAATCATGCCATTGAAGGGCATCAAGATCAGCAGTAACTTGATCAATACTTAGACAAACATCATTGTTGGTAGAAATCTGGGTTTCATTCAAAGTTGAACGATGAGGATTAATGAACTCATCAATTGCATCCAATGCTTCCAAAATCATCTCCTACAAAAAAATCATACTCAATAATTTCAAACACAATAAATAATCCATTAAAAAACAAACAAGTGAATTGATGAGGGAGATGGGTATGATTATACCTTACGGCGATTTCGGCGAGTAAGTCTGTAGAATCCATGAATGTAAAGAATGTGATTGAGTTGGTCGAAGTTGAAAGATGAAGAAATTAAAGGATTGTTGAAGAATAAATGATAATGTTCGAAACTAAGGGTTTTAATCTTTGCCATTTTTCTCTGTTTTCAGGCACCAGCTTCTCAATGTTGTTGTGGAGAATGAATCATGGTTGGCGCCAAAACGGAGTATTTCGTTTAAATAAGGAGTTTTTTTTTTTTTTTTTTTTTTTTTTTTTTTTTTTTTTTTTGGTTGGAAAAAATAAATTCCACCTCCGTTTTTTAGTTGACACGTTTTTTACTTTAGTGCTATTTACACACTTTCATTTGATCTTGTTTTGTGATTTATACATAATGAAAAATATAGTCATGTACTCCTGCGGGATCTTATTAAATTCATCACGATATATATTTTTAAAATATCAAATTTTCATAATTTTTGCTTATCGGTATTAAAGATATAAATAGTTGAAGTTGTGCGTTGGTAAACGTGACTAAAGAAACGTGCCAATTTAAAGAAAGCGGAGGAAGTAAGTAAAATAAAATTGTCCCTTCAAAAAAAAAAAAAAAGTAAAATAAAATTGTTTAAATACGAAGGAGTATTGATTTGCACAAGTATTATTTTTTGTGCTTCGTATCCGTATCCATATCATGGTAATTATACAATTATACTTCATATTTAATTTACGGCTATTTCACCAAATGCCACTAACAAATTTAAAAATTCATCAAATGCCATCGCACTTTTCAGAATTCACCAAATGTCACTCAGTTTTTTAAAAATTCACCGAGTGCCATTAATGACCAACGGTCGTTAACTCCGTTAGTCATTAGGGGTTATCATGACACATGTCATGATATTATTGGTCCATTTATCTTTATTAATAAAAATTAAAAAAAAAGCTGAAAATAATTAGAAAATAATTATAAAAAAAACAGAAAATTAAAATTAAAAAAAAAACCCCAAAATTTTCCCAGCCACCCCTACCACCGCCAAACCCTAGCCCCTCCCCTTATATCGCCGGAAAACGGCCGGCCACCACCTTAACCACCGAAAATCGACCGGCCGGCCCTTTTGCGCCCCACCTGACCCACCGTCGACCCCAAAAACCACCCACACAAACTTCCCCGACCCTTTAAAACCTAAAATTAACCCCAGACCCTAGCCCCACCGTGACCTCAACCACCTCGCCACCCCTACCACCAGCCAGACGAGGCCTAGAGCAGCCAGATTTGCCACGCCGTTCTCCAACTCGGAGCTGCTTTCCAACCCTCCCCTACCCGTTTACCCACCACAACCATTAACGAAATCAAGGTTGTGAAGAGGAGGAGGGCCAAAATCGCCAAGTTAGAAGGGGATAAGGGTCGAAATCGGAGCGTGGGGAAGGGGAGGTAGCCGGAAAAGGGATTGGGGAAGGGAAGGGGGCTGGGATCGGGACAGAGAAAGGATTTTGAGGGTTGAGGACTGGGTTTCGTGGCGGTGGGGAGGGAGTTTTGTGGGAGGGGGAGGGGGAGGGGGAGGAACGGCGTCGGCGCTGCGAGGGAGCTTCTAGGTGGTCGGCGCTGCGGGAGAGCTTCTTGGGCGGCGTCGGTGCTGTGGGACAACAGAATCCAGTAGCTGGGACGGCGGGAACGGCGGCGGGGAGGATGGTTGTGGCTGATGGGGGTTTTGGCTGGTCGGGGTTTTTGAAATAATTTTGGGGTTTTTTTTTAAAATTTTCTGATTTTTTTTTTTAATATTTTCAGCTTTTTTTTTAATTTTTATTAATAAAGATAAATGGACCAATAATATCATGACATGTGTCATGATAACCCCTAATGACTAACGGAGTTAACGGCCGTTGGTCATTAATGGCACTCGGTGAATTTTTAAAAAACTGAGTGGCATTCGGTGAATTCTGAAAAGTGCGATGGCATTTGATGAATTTTTAAATTTGTCAGTGGCATTTGGTGAAATAGTCGTTTAATTTATAAAGGGATTTATACAGATGACTTTTTTAAGACATTTTTTAAAAAATTATTACTGTATTAGAGTAGTTTATTTTAGCTGAGGAACTAAATATAGGGCTTGTTCACATTTATTGAACTGAACTGAACTAAACTGATTGGAGCTGAACTGAACTGATTGGAGCTGAACTGAACTGAACTGAACTAAGCTGAAATGAATATTTTATGAGAGAGGGAAATTAAGAGCTGAACTGAACTGAACTGATTGGAGCTGAACTGAACTGAACTGAACTGAACTGAAATTAAGTAAATGTGAACAGGCCCATATTCATGATATATTTTACCCTACCCATTAGATATATGAATATATACTCCGATATCAAAAATTAATATCTAAATCCCATCTGAAAATTTCTGGATATCCATTATCCAATACGAAGTATTAATTAAAATTGACTAGATGTAAGCCCGTGCGATGCATGGTTTTTAAATATTTCATTTTGTATATTTTTTTGTAATTTCTTAATTTTTTTTGTTTTTATTTTCTATTCTATTATTTTAACATTAATTTAAGGTAAAATATTTTGTTAAGTTTTAAATTATTCTTATTCAAATTTTACGTATATAGAACTTGAATATATAAATTGAAATAAATAGTATCATCTCATTCATCGGATAGTTAGATAAAATCATTAAATCCAAATATATTTTTTAATTTCTAATTATTTGTTAAAATAATATAAATCCTAATGTAAAAGATAATATAAAAGATAATTTTTGTTTTTTTTTTTCATAATTTAAATATTAAATTACTATTTTTTGTTTTCAATTCTCAAATTTCATTTGTTAATTTTTTCTTAAATGGCGACTGGAAATTAAAATTCTAAATTAATTATAAATCTAATTTTTCATTGGTCGAAATATTACTTTTGCTTATGTGGCGTGCGATGCACGAATTTTTATATACATTCTTTATATAAATATTTTTTTGGTGATCTCTTAATTTTTTTCTTGCATTATAAGTTTTAAAATTTTGTATGAAAGTATCATATCATTAGATATTTACATAAAACCATTAACATCAAATGATTGTTTATATTTTTTAAATATCAAAATATAATTTTTAGTTTTTTTAAATAATATAAATCCGAATATCTAAAGATAATTTTTAGTTTTGTAACAAATAAAAATGATAAAATTTAGTGTTCTTAAATAATTAAAATCCTAATAAATTACTATTCGTCGTTTTTACCTACATGGTAAAAATTTAAAATTTCATTCGTCACTTTTATTTAGGTGGCGAGTGTTTTTTTAATTCTAAAATAAAATAAAAATCTAATTTTTGATTGATCGAAAATATACCTTTTCTTATGTGGCGCTCCCAATGCTCCCAAAAAATGCCTACTTTATATATATATATATATATATATATATTAGATTATAATTATTTTCTAAATTTATAACTTTATCTTTTTAATTGCTAAGTTGTACACCTTATATACTAATTTTTTTTTTACGGGAAAAATAATAGTCTTTTTGTAATTAAAATTATCATCAATATATTAAGAATATTAATACTTCCTCTGTTCTTTTTTTATTGCATCCTGAGGGATTTCACGCTTGCCAATGCATTACTTTAGCTGTTATTATCTTTAATTATACTTTTGCAAAAATTATAAAAATTTGATATTTGAAAAGAAGATTTCAAGACAAATCTTACTAGATCCCACGTGACTATATTTTTTCTAATGGATAAATCACAAATGATGGTTAAAGAAGATTAAGTGAATAGTGTAAAAGTCCTAATGGTGCAATAAAATATAAACGGAGGGAGTATATTATTATAAGTGAATAAAACATGATTCGTTTTATATGAAAAATTAAAAAAATTTATATATATTTCACTATTTCAGCCTTTATATTTCGGATATCAAATCGGATATCCAAATATTTTAAAATTAATATCCAAATCCACATCCAATTTCCAAAATTTCGGATTGATTGTGGATCGAATTATCCGCATCCAATTCCGAAATTTCGGATCAATTGTAGATCAAATTATCAAATTTTTGCGGATAATTTTGAACAAGCGGGCCTATTGTAAATTACATACTAGTATTAGATAGAATTTGTACAAAATTCAACTAGTAATAGATATTATACTCGGTTAGTTGGTTAGGTGTTTTTTTTTTTTTTTTTTTTTTTTTTTTTGCACACGGTTAGTTAATGATATATATTTAACTATATCTTATCCTATTATCTATAGAATTATACTCCGTATCAAATTTCATCAAATTCACGTTGCATGGCCAAAGGTTATAAAAGTGAAGACGAAGTGAAGACAAATTATAATAGTAAATTTTGATTATCGCAATTATTATTAACTCATCAACAACGTAAGTTTGTTTCTCTAAACCTCTCTAAGATATACAATGGAAGAAAAACGTGGAGAATCTTTCGTTAACCTTCCACCAGGCTACAGATTTGAGCCTTATAATAAAGAACTAATCACTCATTATCTCAAACCCAAGATCAATGGATTTGATTTGCCTCTGAATCCAATACACGAACTTGACAATATCAACGTCTACGGTCCTGAAGATCTCACTGGTACGTACAATTGCCCTACTAATACGTTTTTTTTTTTATGCAAGCCGAAAATAACTAAAATCACAAAAGCATATTTACTCTGTTCTTTGTTGTTTGGATGTAATTATTAATCTTTCGTATTCTTACGTTTTAGCAGTCTTTTTATAAATTAAAATTAATCATATACTACCTCCGGTCCAAATTACTCGTAACTTTGGGGTATTATTTGTGAGACATAAAATATTCCAAAGTTGCGAGTAATTTGGACCGGAGGTAGTAATACATATTCAATGCGTAATTGTGGCCGGCTGACACACAAGTAAACCCTGACCGGATAAATCTTGATGACCTAGTAACCCTTAACTAAGTATTCCCTGACCGAGTAACCCATGACTAAGTATCCCCTAACCGAGTAACCCTAGCATAATCAGGGTTTTTGAATTTAAGTAAATTACTCGGATTAGGGTTATAAAAAATAAAAATAAATTAAAAAACCTACTTGTCATAAGCATGTATTTTTCTTTTTCAGATATTGCAATTAGACTATCATTTAGGATCGTATATGATGACTTTTTTAGTTTAGAGTAATTTGTTTTTGTAATTTAACCCTTGCAGCCAGATTCAATCCACAAGGAAAAGGAAAAAGTAAAAGTTGGTATTTTTTCACATCACGGAATAAAAAATACCAGAACGGGAGTCGTCCTGACCGAAAAGCCGGCGATGGGTTTTGGAAAGCCACCGGAAAAGACCACCCAATCAAAGACGATGATGGTACATTGATCGGACACCAAAGATCATTGGTGTATTTCAAGGGAAAACCTAACAATAACAAAAAGGATAAGAAAAAGAATAATAATCAGAAGACGCACTGGCATATGCTAGAGTTACGAGTCCCTGATCAACCCAAATTAATACCTAAGAGGAAACGAGATCATCAACAAGATACCAATACTAGTATGAGGGTACGTGTAATAATATCGTTTCTTTGTTGCAACTAAAAATTAACGGAGATAATATATATATTCTAATTGTTTTTTTTTTTTTTTTGGATGAGATACAGTTGGATTATGTGCTATGTAGAATCTACTACAATAGAGGAGCCAAAAAAGAAATAAAAGATGTACAAGTTAAAGAAGAAAATAAAGAAGTGGAGGAGGAAAACATCAATAGCCACGAACAAGAAATTAACAATCAACAATTCTCCAACACTAGCTCGAACCCCTCTTCTGTCACCAACAACAATTACCAATTTGTAGGTTATGATTATGAGTTGGTTAACAGCAACAACGTCATCAGCTACGAAAATAATAATGATGGCTTGGTTAACTACAACAACCTCATCAGCTATGACAATAATGATGGCTTGGTTAACGACAGCAACCTCATCAGCTACGACAATGATGGCTTGGTTAACAGCAACAACGACCTCATCAGCTCCGACAATGATGGTCTGAATAACTCCATCTATGCTGATCTTCAGGATTTAGTGCCGGATTTTGATAGTTTTTATGACAAAATAATGACCGATGTATTATTGGACCAAATAGATTTCACAACATATTGATCGTTAGATTATTTTTTTTTGTTTTTTTTTTTAATTTTATTTATTAGTCTTAGACGACTTAGACACCCTTACCTTAGTAGATTTTTGGTGGTTATAAATTTTTTTATAGTCTTATTTTATTCTCAATATTTTTAATGATTTTGTTTTTTGAAAAAGAAAAGCTAATACTAATTAGTTAATAGAGTTAATGGCATATAAGAATTTAACCTTTTAATAGAGTTACTTTTTAATAGAGTTAATGGCACATAAGAATTTAACCTTTTAATAGAGTTAATGGCGTATAAGAATTTAACCTTTTAATAGAGTTCATGGCATATAATTTTTACAATCTGACTAATACTAAGTATTTTTCATCAAGTTTTCCAACCAAAAACATAAAAATAGCTGCAAGAAAAAAAAAATGAAAAAAGAAAAAGAAAAGGTGGCAAAACTTATCGTGTAAGCCCTCCCCTCAAGGGAATTCCTAATTAATTTAATTATGTAATGTAACTTATGTAAGTCGTATTTAATTGCCTTAAATTGAATAGTAAGGTTTTTGTTAAAGTAAATGTCTATGAATATGTGATTAGTGTTCACGGTGCGCTTTGTATTTTTTCCTAACCACACTTCTAACCAAACCACACCAAATCACGGCGCAAAATGCAGTGCAATTTGCGATTAAACCAGCATATTTTTTTTATAATTATAATTATTTTTTAAAAACAAAAGTTTTATGTTATTTTGTAATTATTAATTTATAATTCAAATATTAAACTCTTTTTTTAACCTTCAATTAACTAATAATAGTGAAAAATAAGCACATTAAAATATAATTGGCAAACCACATTAAAGTGCGGTTTGGTTTGGTTTGGTTTGGCACTAATAATATATTTTAATTCTTTTATATTTTTTAATAAAAATAAAATATAACAACCGCAAACCACATTAAAGTGCGGTTTGGTTTGCAATTTTTTAAAATGGCTGCTATAATCTTAATTGAAAATTTTTTGACACACAAACCGATGAAATATTGAATTAAGATGTAATTTACAATTTATAACAGTTTTGGGCTGCAATTTGAATTTTTTTTTAAATGGCAGCAATTTACAAAATATAAAGTTCAAATGGCTGCAATTGGCAAATTTTTCCTTCCTTTGATAAAAAAAAATAAACAAAAATGCGGAGTACTTAATTGCCTTAAATTGAATAGTAAGGTTTTTGTTAAAGTAAAAGTCTATGCATATATGATTAGTGTTCCAGTGCGCTTTGTATTTTTTCTAAACCGCACCAAACCACAGTGCAAAATGCGGAGCAATTTGCAATTTAACCAACGTGCAATTTGCAATTTAACCAGCATGTTTTTTTAAAAAAAAAAATTATAATTTTTTTTTAAAAACAAAAGTTTTATTTTATTTTGTAATTATTAATTTATAATTCAAATATTAAACTCTTTTTTTAACCTTCAATTAATTAATAGTAAAAACTAAGCTCATATATTATCATTCTTTTATATTTTTTTAATAAAAATAAAATATAAAAACCGCAAACCACACTACAATGCGGTTTGGTTTGCAATTTTTTGAAATGGCTGCTACGACTTTAACCGAACATTTTTCGACACGCAAACTGATGAAAAATTGAATTAGGCAACAATTTATAACACTTTTGGGTTGCAATTTGCAATTTTTTTTAAATGGCAGCAATTTACAAAATACAAAGTTTAAATGGCTGCAATTGACAAATTTTTCCTTACTTTGATTTAAAAAAAAAAAAAACAATAATGCAGAGTACTTGTAAAATAGTAGTGGGTCCTACTATTAGTCATATGCTCAGTTCTCTTCTTTACTTTAAGAGCAGAGATTAACCTGGACTGCTTATCTCAGGGTAAAGTCGTCATTTCACGTTTAAAAGCAAGGGTGATAACGTCCAAAGCAAATAGACGGAAATCCGCAGTTAAATTGCCGTCAAGTCCGCTGACATACCCAAACCCAAGTTTCTTCTTCTTCAATTTGACTGACTCTTCTTCAATTGATGACATTTTTTTTGTTTTTCTATCGAGCAAAAATTTAAATGTTACTTCTTGAATTCAGCTAAAACTTTGTGTTTCTTCTCTAATTTAATTGGTTTAGTTGCAAATCTCGTGAGTGTAGTGTAGCTTTGTCCTCCTTATTACTCCATTAAGGGGTCTGACTTCAATTCTCCACTCGCTGTCCCCTGTCTTTTCTTCACCCTTTTTCACTTTTTCGGCGGCGGATTTTCGGCGGCTTCGCCGCCGAATCCAACGAAAAACCCCGGGAAAATTAGAGAAATTAGGGCATGGTTAACCCTTAAGGGAAAGCTTGTCTTCCTTCTCCATTGAAGTTGTTCATGCTTTTCGCATCGATTTCTCCATTATAGATCTGCTAATGGAGGTGAGAGAATGGAGGAAGAAGAATTGGCCATGAACCCTTGGTTATTGTGAGTTAAGCTGGGTTCAGCTAGATGGATGGTTCAAATAACGGTGTGAAGTTTACTTTTTGAAGCCACGTGCTCAATGTCAGAACTTTTTTTTTTTAGAAAACATTTGTTTATTGCTCCAGCACTTAAATCAATGTACTTTTATTACCATTTTGCCACGAGATAAACAATACTCGTTTATCTCGGAGATTAACTTGGATTTTCTCTTACTTTAATAATTTCAATTAGTAAATATCTTTAATTATCAATATGTAAAAATAAATAAAAATAATTGAATATTAATAAACTATTTATTGAAACGATTCAAATATTATATATCCACAAGACTATATTTAGGGCATGTTTACTTCAGCTTAATTTCAGTTCAGTTCACCTTTTAATTTCCTTTTTTCATAAATTATTCAGTTCAACTCAGCTCAATTCAGTTCAGTTCAGCTCCAATAAGTTCATTTTAGTTCAGTAAATATGAACATGCCCTTATTCTTATGTACTCGCATAAATAAAAATATTAAATATATTAATTTCAGTCTAGTAGAATTACTTTTGAATTTAAAAATAAAAAATAAAAAAATTGAGAAGAACAAAATAGGTTTTCCCACAAATTAACAAATACACAATGACCTAAGCTCTTATTTTCCCGCGCAAACCCAACACTTTCTTACGGCTGCCGAAACTCCAAAATCTTGTTCCTTGCTTCAAACAACAGTTACACAATCCTCCATTTCCAAACCTTCAATGGATTCTTCCGCCATGGATTTAGACGACGAGCTCGAAGATCATCAGCAGCAGCAACAAGACGACATCGATCCATTCATCGAATTCATCAATTACGCAAGCTCCATTCTCTCTCCTCCAATCAACGATGTCGACGAAGACGATGAACCTACTTCCGACAATGAGGAGAGAGAAAGAGAAGGTCCTGGTTGGAGTTGGATTGCTTCTCGTGTACTCAAGACTTGCATTTCGTATTCCAGTGGTGTTACCGCCGCCATTCTTCTCTCTGAACTTTCTCAGGTTAATATTTTATTTTCAGTTTTTATCTCATTTTCTTCTAATTTGTTGAATTTCAATTTTATTGTACTTTAGGTTTAATGAATTAATTTAAGGTTTCTGCAATTTTCAATTATTTCGACATTTTTTTTGTAGTCTAGGTTTGATGAATTAATTTAAGGTGTGTTTCAATCATTTTGACATATTTTTATTTTCATTTTGTTTTAATTTGTGGAATTTCAAGTTTATTGTAGTTTAGGTTGATGAATTAATCTAAGGTATCCTGCAGTTTCAATCATATCACATTTTTTTTTTAAATTTTCATTTTCTTCTAATTTGTAGAATTTCTAGTTTATTTTAGTCTAGGTTTGATGAATTAATTCCTGCAATTTCAATCATTTCAAAATTTGTACTTTCGAATTCTATTAATTTGTGTAATTTCATGTTTATTGCAGTCTAGGTTTGATGAATTAATCTAAGAAGTCTGGCAACTTTCAATCAATTCAACTGCTTTTTTTTTTTTTTTTTTTTTTTTTTGGGGGGGGGGGGGGGGGGGAGGTTCTATTACAAAATTGATATGAATCTAACTGGCGCTTTAGATTAAGATTGAAATTTTGATAACATGATTAAGTGCAAAATGCTTAAAATTATATAGGTGGCTAAATGTGACGAGTGGTTGATTAATTGTAGTTTGTGTATTTGGTTGAATGGAGTTGGCAGGCATGGAATGAACAGAGAAAAACAAGTGCGCCTAGGAAAATGCCTGATTGCATCAACCAACTGAAGAAGAAACATAAGAGATCTAAGCTGCCGAATACAGTTACAATTGATACAATATATGAGAAGAATTTTTTGTCTCTGAATAGTGTTTTAGAAGCTGTGGTTGTTGATACCTTTGTTCTCCCAGGTTGGTAGTTTTATTGATTTAGGGTTATTTATGCCGATGATCACAAGTTACTTATGTTTTGATGACGATGTTCCTGCGAATCTCACCATTATGAATCTTTTATAGTTTTGGTTTCATGATTAAGTTATAAAAGTTTGTTCAACTTTTACGTGGTCAAATACTTATTGCTTACCTGCTCACACTCTCACAGTGAGGACTTGAAGAATAACTAGTGGGAAATTTCAGCTCTGGATTATGAAGAACTTGATTGATGCTTTCGTAAATTATACTTCTCTTTCTTTTTCTAAGGGCAGTGGGCAAATGATATGATGCATTGTTTATTAAGGATCCATTGAAACTACCTCTTCGCAAGTTTAGTTTTATTAGAAAAGTTATGCATGTTTAACCAACTTGGAGTCCCTTTAGGTGAGAGCTTGAGTTTTGTTGGAAATATTGATAGAATATTTAATTATAATGAACCAGATAACTCCTAAATTGTGGTAAGAAATATTTCTTCTCTGATATCTTATCTTTGGGGTTGTCTAATATGTTTGTCCATGTTTGTCTTGAAAACTTTTGGTTTGCTTAAACTCGAGGGAGGTATTGAAGGAGAAAAAAGGGAGAATAAATGATATAGTGTGGAGGACAGACTAAATCTCACATTCTCACTTCTCTGTTCCTCTACATTGGATAACTATGTATAGACTATGTTACTCAAAGTAGACTAGAAGTGTCAGGCGTGACCTTTTTATGAAAATTTTGCATGATTTTAGTCCTAAATAAATGAAGTGTTGAAGTGTAATTCCTATGTCCAAGCTTCAATTTTTTTGACACAGGTACTAAAGGTGGATTGAAGTTGGAGTAACATAACGTATAAATATCTACCTTTTTCAGGAACAAAGATCAACATGATTACTCTGGGTGATTTTTGGAGCTCAAATACTATTGATCTTTATCTCCACAGAAGGTACAGATCTGTAACATGTTAACTATCAGAAATTTGATATCGCATCATTCTCTTCTAGCCAACTGTCTTGTATTATGTTTAGTATTCAGTATTTGAGAAGAAGACTTCCACCAGAACTTGTAAAGTGTGGATTGAACATATTTGAACTTATCTGAATATATATTTTTCTTGAACTAAAATTCACCTATATTTTAAGCCTGAATTGAACTTATGTGGACTTGTTAGCCTTAGTCATCTGAAATTATAACCTAGAGGTTAACTTGTTAGACCTGAAACTTTTTTCTTTAGGTGAAAAGAATAGGTCTTTAATCCCCAATGACCATGCCAAGTATGCTGTTGGTGTGTTAAGTTTGATTAAGGTACAAAGGAATGCAGTCTTGCTACATGTTTACTTCATACATCAAGTCACTTCACACCTATTAATCCATTATCAAATATCCTCTACTGAAATGTATACATTTTTGACATAATAGAACAAAGTTTGTCACATTGGTAATGGATTTGAAACCTTTGGTACAACATATTGCAGGTATTATGATCTGGCATCTCCTCAAAATGGAATTTTAAGGAAAGGGAGGGAAGTGTTTCTCACAGGGTGCTATCTTCGAAGTGCTAATGAAGGTTCTGGCCATCCTCGACTTTTGCCAACAGAATATCTGGTGATTCTGTTGGATGAGGTAATCAATTGAGCCCTGTTTTGATGATTGATTCTCTTGTGATGTTGACATGTTAAAGCTGTGATGACTTTTTTTGGCTACCAGAGCTAGATACTGCCTTTTCTGAATCAAGCATTTTGAGTTTTTGACATAATAATTCCAAGTGCTGAGTACATGGCTAGACTGTCTCATACAACTATTGCCTCTTACAAGTTTCTAATTTTGTTGATTTTCTTATATAAGAGTAGGAAAGAATAACTATTTTTGAACACTATTCCCATTCAATCTGAAGCTGTTCTTGTATCATCAAATACCTCCTTTACATAACTGCTTCTTTTGAGTCTCCTTACCCAAGTTTCATGTTTCTCCCTTCACTTGATCTTGTAAAATGGGAATAGAAGTGCATATCCACTACATAATTATAATTTTTAGTCCATGTAGAATAATTAAGGCTTATTGGCACAGAAATTAAATACCTGTCTTCTGTAAATTAGTGCTGGCATACTTAGAGTATGTTGAGAAGTGGTAAGTCTTTTGAAGAACAGCTGTGAAATTTTGTTCAGCCGTATCTTCTTTCTGTAAGCTGTCATTAATAAATTTCTGTATCGGAATTTTATGAGCAAAAATGTATGACTACCACATATACATGAACAATGTAAGTACATTGTTGAATTGTTTGGTACATTGGAGCTGAGAGGAAATGGAGTTGATCTGTGAGATTTATATATTAAAGGATAAATCAGTTAAGATAAAGATATATGCAAAATTGTAAAAAAAGATGTAATTGATTGTGGCTCCTGGAAGTTTAGGCTATGTAAATAGATACTGCCATGATTTTTTTGCTAGATATGCCACAGGTCCTTGTTGTTTCTCTTGTTTGTCTCGTAATAACTGAATAAGAGTAGAGTCCTGCTTGATTATATACTATTTTTTGATTCCTTGGTGTTAGTTTGAGGTATGTCCAGCCAGTTCAAATTATGTATTTAGACATGTGTATCTCTGAGCCAAGGAACTTGTAAGATAACATGCTTTGGCTAAATATTGCATTATTGTAGGAGCAAGACGATGATGCCATGCTACTGGGTGCTCAATTTTGTACAGACTCATTCTCCTCTATTTCTCTTGATGGTGCTAATGAAGGGGTATCTTATTCATTATATGCCAGGTAAAAGAACATTCTTGGATTTGGTGACTGTAACTTTGGTTGTAAATACATCCTGTGCCCCAAAACAAATCCCCATAAACCCAGTGTGCAAATAGGAAATTTAGCAAATTTTATTCCCCTGGTAAATTCTTATATTTATGCTATGATCTAAAATAGCTTGGACGAATTAGAGATAAGGAATAATGTATAAAAACAGGTTTGAATTAAGAGTTTGAATATTGCATAAGATAAATTGATAAACAGAAGCTTTTGAGAGGCTTATTCTCTCCCAAATAAATAGGATAAAACAATATTTAGCATGCTTTCCCTGTCCGTAATTTTCTCTGTATGTAGATTTTTTTCCTTAAGATTGCCTAAAGTGACCCTCCCCCTTGCATCAGTTTATTGCATAGAATTGTTTGTGCATGGATGACTAATGTCGGTAACATGTCAATTCTAGTTGAAATTATGTTGGTTAGATTTTTTTAATTGGGTTGGGCAACATCCCATCTGACATCAGCTCGCTAAATTTGGCTGTGGTTTGCATTAATCTGGCTTTGTTAGCTCCTTTTTCTAAGACTCTCATACTGTATATAGGATAGAATCGATAGGGCCTCTTGAAAATTTGGAGAAGTTTGGTGGTATACAGAGGAAGCAGATTAAGTTAGTTGATAACGACAACTCTGAGATGAGCTTTCTATTATGGGGTGAGCAAGTTGCCCTGGCTAATCTCTTTAGGTATAACTCTCCTGTTCTAGCTTCTTTGTTTCTGGCATTAGTGTTTTGTTACTAGTTATACTAATAGTACATCATTTGTGCAGTGTTAAAAGTATGCTTGCAATTGATAGACCATTCATTGGTAGTTCTTCGGAGAGTGATGTGGAGACATGTGGAAGTGTTTGTCTTGAATATGGCAGCGCAACTCAGTTATATCTAGTTCCATTTGTTCGGCAAGAGGAACAGGTACTTTTTATTTCTTTTACAGCACTATATTTCAGGAAGAACAGAATAAGTGATGTCTCTGGGCATAGATATGTCTAGGATTGACTCCAAATCGATTACGAGGATCAAGGCTAGCAACAGCTTCATGTCCTACTCAAGGCCCTAAAGCCTCTCAAATGACTCTGCCATGTGATTCTCAAGGCTCAGTTGATTTCAGCAATTATCCTTTTCAGGTGAGTTGTCTCTAGATATTAGTTCTCTTTTAAATAATTTGAATAATACATGTGTAATTATGTTGACATTTACCCTATAATCTTGTAATTTACAGATACAATTTCCATTTTTGTAACCTTGACAAGTCAACAGCATTATGCTTTTCTTAAAATTCTATTAAGACTGTTATTATGCAAAACAAACGTTGTTGGTCTGCCCACCTGGCCATCCACTGATGCACTTGACAAAAAAAATTCAATGCCCTGTTAGATACACATTAATAAATTAATCTTGTAATTGAAGGAGACTGATATCACACAACATGATTGTCTAATTGCTTGCCTGTATTGTGCATTTGTGTAGTCTGCTGTAAATGTAACTATATATTAATGTATTTAATATTCTTAATCTTCACCAATGTCTTACTTGTTCAGTCTTGCAGTCTTTTATTGTTGATCTGCATGAGAAGATGACTGGCATTAGCATCTACGGTGCAGTTATGGACATCTCTCGAGAAGCAAATACTGCAAAATCTATCTTTACTATGAAGATTCAAGATCCAACAGGAGCTATTTGTGTGAAGCTGCATTTTAATGAATCTTGGTATTACTTATAGACAATTTGAAGTTTTGAAAAATGTCTCCTCGTTAGAGAATCAATTTGTTTGTTGATTTATTCAATTATGATCTTCAGGTCTTTAGGGAGATTGAGTCTTGGTCACACTGTGTACATCTCTGGTTTGACATGCGCCAAGACAAAACACAAGGGGTGAGCTCTCCACTTTTTCCAATGATTATTAATATGCACATAATTTTTTATCTTCATTTGCTATTGATTTCTCTGACCAGTTCTTGTAATCTGGTTCAAGTAATGTAATATAAAATTTTGTACAGCCTCACCTCAGATTGTAATATATCAAGTTTCTTTGACAGTCTAGAAGCGCGATGGTTTGAAAATGGTCCTGGAACTTCCTTTGTCAACTTAAGTTGCTTGCCTGCAATCCTGAACTCATCTTGTCTCCACAAGCCATCTTATCTTGCTGATATTTCAAGGCAGAATACTGGTACACATGTATGTCTTTCACAAGCTGGCATCTTTTGTATCACCTGGCTGATTATGTGTTTTTTAAGTGATTTAATGCTAGATAGCATTCATAAGTTCGATAATTGCACTTGCATGTTGGTAGCATAGCCTATGACTGGTTAAATTTGTCTTTGTCTCTGCTATACTACATTTTTGTTTCTGGTTAAAACTAAGATCTGGAGCTGTTAACTCTTATAGACTCTGCCTAAGTGCCTTTCCATCTTTAGCCAAAGCTGAAGCTTGGGGTTTTCAAAAAGTATTCTCGTGTAGAATTAGCTAGCTTTAATGGTGAAGTCTCTGGAGTAGTACCTTTGTGCTTGCTCGTGACTGAGAAAGTAATCTTCTCTTGACTAATATATTCTCCCGGTTTATCTGGTCAATCCTGTAAAATTTCGCTATACTCCTAAAACAGGAACTTTACTTATCGTTAATATTCTTTATTCTTAAGCCTCTATACTACATACTTAAATCTGACAATACTTGAAGAATACAACTGTAACCTTTAATTCAGTTTTATTGCCTTTTTTTATTTGGCTGCTTCCTGTCTTTTAGAATAGGATTGGCTGTGAAAAATATAACCTGGGTAGGATTTAACCACAATAGTAAGAGAGGGGGGAGGGCGTTCTCACTGTGAGATGAGGTTTAACTGATTCCTGAATGAGAATATACCTTATTTCTCGCGAGATACAAACTAAATCTGATAATAAGTTAAATTGTTCAGAACTCTTACCCTGTTTCTCATGCTGCTGTCAATACCGATCAGATTTGCAGGGTGTGGCTGGACCAAATTGATTACTGTCATGTTAATACAAGATTGGCACACGTTACTTGTGGTCATTTTGTTAAGACAACTGCAAGTGGTTCTGTGGAATGTGAATTTTGTTGCTGCAGCTGTGAGATGAAAACAAGACGCACTTTCCATGTAAAAATAACTGTGGCTGATGATAGTGGTAAAGTCTTTGCATGGTGCACTGGTCAAAATGCGATTGAACTACTGCAAATATCTCCAGATGAATTCTATGAATTGCCTGAGGTATGCTTCTTCATCACCTATTCTCCTTTTCTTACAAGACACCTGTTTTATTTACTGTCAAGATTGGAATGTTTTTTTAAAATAAATGATTCCAATTCAATTTTGTCCTTAGTATTGGGAATCCTTTGCTCAAATTTTGGGACATTTGTGCTTAATGGTATAAATAAAGTTGCCGGTGGTAGAAATTTTCAGGACTTTCCATTGAAAGACAATATATTAGCATTAAGCTTAATCGTCATCTAATTGTTGCTACTCTTGGCATTCAGGAGGAACAAGTTATTTACCCATGTTCGCTGGAGAACGAAAGATACATGATAGCAATCGTGAACTGTGGTCAGCAGGAAACCATCTTCAAGGAATGTGTGAATGCAGAAAATGACATGGTCCCCTGGGAGATCACGCGTGCCCTTAAGTTATAAATATTCAATCTCTCTGTAGTCCTGACTCAATTCATTGAGCTTCAATACATTACTTACGAATAATTCCAAACATTCAGTAAATATAATTTTGCAGAAGCTATGAATGAAACATGTTTTCGTTTCCAGAATCTGTAAAATGCAATGTCAGTCACGGAAAGCCAAAGACTCATTCTGTAAAGCAACTACGGGTAGCAGCTCC
Source organism: Chenopodium album (assembly GCF_948465745.1). Taxonomy (NCBI): domain Eukaryota; kingdom Viridiplantae; phylum Streptophyta; class Magnoliopsida; order Caryophyllales; family Amaranthaceae; genus Chenopodium; species Chenopodium album. The sequence continues at coordinate 661,237 of NC_137838.1, forward strand.
TTAGTCTCAGTACTTGGACTACTTACAAAGCTTCCAAAATCACTATCCAAATCATTAGAATGTAGATATTGGAAAGGATTTGAGTCATATCAGCTGACCAATACACTCAATAGGTACCTGGTAAACTGGCATATACACCTTTGTTATCCACTTATTCCCTACTAATTATCAGTACAATAAGCCTAATAGCGTATTGACTATAACTTTTGTCTCTTTTATTTATTTATTTATTTATTTATTTATTTATTTTTTATAGTTTTTTCAAGAATTGAGGCGTTTGAAATTACACTGATCACCTAAAACACTCGCTAAAACTAAGTATAACATGTAATGTATATAATTCCTTCAAAACCTTTGGACATATTTCATATGTACAATTTCATTCATATTTGACTATTTGTTGCACAACCATTAATCCTTTTACTAAAATTATTCCACCATCTATTATGCATTTCCCATAAAATCTGTTTATTATGCATTCAAGTAATTTTGTTGGACAATGTCTAATGATGGCGACGAGAAATAAAAAAATAAAGTATTACAACCAAAATTCCAACCAACACAACTAATAAAAATGAAACTCCCAACGTAACTCTTGAAACTTTACAACGAATCAACCCATACCTGCGCTTCATTTTGCACAACCAAACCTCCCATTTAGTTCCTCCATAATCCTTAAGTTGATCCCACATCCCCTCATAATAAAACTTATCTAAGTCTACAATTCCACACATATTCTTGAACAGATTGACTAGGTCATCCTTTTTCCCAACATAGCTTAAGATAATATGTCGTCGATAAAATAATTTCACATCTTTCTGTGATTGTATTAAGCCTTTCATTAGGAAGACATAGGATGTAATATGCTTCATCTTCTCACTATGGCAATGTTCCATTGCTACGAGGTTCCGAAATAAAGCTGCCATGTAACTATGAATGTTCATACATGGGATGAAAAGTACTCCATTACCAAATTTCACATCCAGAATACTCTCTGCTTCTATTGCTTTTACCTATTCCAGCTTAGGCACAAAAGATTATGTTAGTACTTTGCTTATAAAAAACCAAGTAAATTTCTAATCTGTGTATGTATTCTAGGGAAAATTTAAATATAAATAGAATTGAAGATTTTTATACTAGTAGTAAAATTGCCCTGATCTTGTATTTTGGATGTATAACTCAAAGAATTACCTTGATTCCTGATTGTTGTACTTCAGACGCGCTTTGCAGAATTCTGCCAGAGCCAGTGTTTTTACCCAAATGGACTTTTGAAAATGAAGGGAGGTAAGATTTCCATATCAAATCAAGCAAATGATAGCTACCTTCAAAGCTATATTTTTCTTGTAATAATTGTACATCTGTGGGAATTAAAGGTTTGAAAAACCTTAAACTAAGCTCGGAAATTGAACTATAACCATCCTTGTGAATTGGGACAACATTAAAAATCCTTTGAAGAACGAAAAATGGGATTTGGTTCTCTAACAAGCTCAAGTCATTCCTCAAAGTATGAAACTTTTCAGGTGATCTAAACAATGGGTCATCTCTCCTCCTTAAGCCTCTAATAGCATACCTTAAGAAGAGCTCAATGATGAAACAAGCATCAAGAAGAATCATTCGTATGAACTCGTCGCTTTGGATTGAAAGATTCCCTTGGTAAGATGCTCTAATTTTGGGCTCCAATTCCTTTACAACCTTAACACAAGATTCTAAGGTGGAGTCTAAGTTAAGATTTCGACCTAGAAGGGCATTTAGATACTCCCATTTGTGTTTTTCCATGTGTTGTAAATGAATTTTATTATGATGAAAGGGACCAATTGAGACCATCTGAGGATAATAATACTTGTCGAAATCTTCTCCGGTCAAAAACCTGTCTGGGACATAGTATATACTGCATGGAAATGAAATGGCCTCCAATTTCTCTCTTATGGAAGTAGTGAGGTCTTCATCAACTGGCTCTAATCGTGTAATGTCAAGCGCGATTTGATCTCTTCTTTCTTGTTTCTCAGAATGATCTGCTTCCATGAGCTTCATCATCCCTCTAGCATGCATAAAAAATAACTTATGAGTGTTAAAATTAGATCATATATTGATACATGCAAGTACCCAAGAACTAAAACTTTAGATTAAGAACATTATCATGCAAATTTCGAGTACACTTAAAGCAGCATATCACGATCATAAATTAGGTAATGCTCGCATGTAGCTTGAAGCATTAAGGGTAAGGAAAATAATCAAGCAAACTAACCTGGATATGTAGATCACCTTAGGTAGCTAGATAAAACCAGAAGTTTTACAGGCATAAAAAAGGACAGGAAACCCATATATATATATATGTTAGCGATCGGAATCTTAAGATGACTTCTTTTAATGGGAAAAGGACGAATCTCAACCAAGTCGAATGCTGGAAACTAACGTAGAACATTCAAGCTACCCTGTATAAAAAGGATTAAAGGGTGATATGATAAATGTGATGACTTGATACACAATCTAAGAACTAATACCATTACACGAGAAACTGGACAGAATTTTCGAGTGCGTAGCTTTGAATACGTACAGATTTTCACCTTCTCCTACACTCGTCAGAATTTCTTGCTTGAAGCACAATCTAGGAACTAGTACCAAATTGCCGAAAATTAGACAGTATTTTCATTTTTCAAGTGTATGTAGCTAAAAAAATACATTCTAGTATTTCTTATTTTAGTGGTTTCACCTTCTCCATTATCCTTTTTTGAGCTCGAACAATCATTTTACCTTTTTATCTAATCATGGAAATGTAGTCTATTTGTGCTTTTCTTATACACTGTTTTGATACTTTCTGCTAATCTTACATGCATCAGTGGGATAACCTTGCTTGCATTTTAATAGCATAGCTAATAATATGACGTGGTGTTTTAAAATCGCTCTCTTTAGACTAGTCATCAAGTCTTCTTTTCTTCAAAAAAAAAAAAAACAGTCATCAAGTCTTCTCGTACCTAGTACATTAATATTAGGTATTTGGATAGTGACCCATTGTGAGCAGATATACTATTGTTTGAACTTTATTTTAATAATTCTTTTCTACCAAGCATCAAACAATATTCTTAAAATTTTCAGCCATCCACAAACATTCGCTTTATACACAAAAAATCCACATATAATGTAGTTTACTTCAACCCAGATTCCTCCTCCCCTAAAGTATTAGATCTAATAAGTAGTTAATGTGACCAAATTGTCCTTTGACATTTGCTTACTTTGGCATTTGAATCCAGGAGTAACAAATGTCAGAGTTCATAACCGTGCGTTTTTGGGAAGTTTATGAATGTAGGGAAGTTTCTTCGGAGTTACAACAAAGTTATTAGATGTTCATGACCATTACGGACCTACGATCTCTAATACATATCAATTCAGAAATATTGTTTAAAAAAATACCTTTGCAAGACTTTAACAAAAAATGAAAGATACCTGATAGCAATTGTTAACTGTAGCCAGCAGAAAACCATCTTCAAGGAGTACGCGACGGCAGAAAATGACTCCTTGGAAGATCACTGGTGCCCTAATTACGAATTTTAGTAACCTTCTAGTGTATATAGACCGACAAAAAGTATTAAGCCATTCAGTGAAGCTATGATCCATAGCTTGAAAACATCAGTACACGTGGACACGTGGTAATGTAAAAAGCATGAGATAAAAACATGTTTTCATATCCAGATTGTGACTGTAAGTTGCAAAATTGCCAACATGGTAAGCTAATGACTACTTCTGAACAGTCACTGCATCTGAATTTTATGTATAGCCTACACATGAATGCCATCAGCTCATAAGCATCACCTAGAGTTTGAAAATTAGTGGACAAACTTGCACCAATGACCCTCCTATATACACAATTGCGTAGTCAAAATTCAGATATTCTTCATTTTTTCCCTCTCTGGAGTTAAAAGAAGTCTGCAAACAAGACTCAATCACTTCTCCTACTGCTGCCAGCACTAGGTGAGTTATGCTCAGTTAAAACCTTAATGACATTAACCAAGGCTCGCAAGCGGTCCCATATGTTCAAACCATAAAGTGTTTCAACCAGAGTTTGCTGGAATTCAAAGGCATGATCTGCAACAGGATACTGCAATGGGCAGGAGAAAAGTTAGTTCAGTGTTGCTAAGCAAGGCACCCATTGTTGAAAATAACTCAAATGTTTGTAAGAAAACCTGAATGGGTTTCGGTATTTTGGTCTTGACGTATGGCCACCATCTATCTTCAACCACTGATTTTACAAGACAGCAGGCCCTTAACCCCTCGATACCAGCAAATCTACCAAAGCCACTGTCCTTTACACCGCCAAAAGGTAGGGACTGAAAATGATTTGATATATAAGCAAAGTAAGCAGTTTAAAGAGAATCAAGTATACATTGACTCTAAATCTCAAGGAGACTAGAAATAATACGTATTGTGAAAAGGAAAAAAGAAAATGTACTAAAACCACATGCTCATCAAACAATACAACATATACACCATTAAAACATACTGTGACTCACAATTATTACTTTGTATCTTTGAAATCATGTTTTCCAATTTTAAAGACATCATAATACTAAAATTATATACAAAAAAAATAAAGGTACCTGGCACATGTAATTAGATGCAAAGTCATTAATTGCGGCAATTCCACAGTGTAGCTGTGATGCAATTCTTCTGGCTCGACTCTGACTTCTAGAAAATACAGCACAGCCAAGCCCAAATCTTGAGTCATTTGCCAGCCTGATAGCTTCCTCATCAGAGCTAACTTTCATGATGGGCATGATTGGTCCAAAAGCCTGGACATCACCGAAGACTATACAATGAGTTTGAGGTGCCAAGTAATGACGAGAATGGGGTAAAGTGGTAAACTAGCATAATTTGAAACACTCTCCATTAATTATAATATTATTTACTCTCGGTCTTGCGCGGTCGTATCTCACAGCTAACTCACATGCATCAGATGTGATCAGAGCTTATGCCGGCTGGTGAAAAAAAAAAATTATGTCTCATCTAGTTCCTAAATTTGTACCATCAATATACATGAATTACCTCTTCTTGCATAATGAGCATGGAGTGGTTCACATTTACTAGTACAGTTGGTGGAAAAAACTGATCAACAGCATCCGTCCCCAAATTCCCGAATCGTCCACGACCAGCAATCTCTGCTCCTTTGTCCAAGGCGTCGATTACAAGGCTTTGAAGCTTTTCCACATGGTCTTGCATACAAATTGCGCCCATATCACATTTCCCTGCGAGAGGTGGGCCCTGCGGATTCCAATTTAAACTTCAACCGTGAGAAAATCTATAAAAAAAAAAGATTTATAGCTTTAAAGCAAATAAACACTACTTATCAGAGTAACCAAATAAGAGCTACCATATACAACAGACTTGAAAAGTAGGGGGGAGGGGGGGAAGTAGGCTGGTTAAAAAAAACAACTCAGATATTGATTATAACTAAACTACAGTAAATTTAAGCATCTTGAAGTTTCTAAACTGCAAACGCACCGCTGTAACAGACTTGACAATCTTGACCACCTGAGCAACAAAAGCATTGTAAACATCGCGATGAACATAAAACCTCTCAGCCCCTGCACAGTTCTGCCCACTTGATTGAAGACCAGCTCTAACAGCCACCTGAGCAACCTATACATCAAGGATACAAATTTTCAGTCAATGAGAAACCAATCATGTTAAAATTCAGGGAGGACCAATTTAAGAATGCTATAGCTAATATGTAATAAAAGAAAGATTGCTTACATGTTCGACGTCTACATCTTCACACACAATAAATGCGTCTTTCCCACCAAGCTCAAGTGTCACTGGAATGAGTGTCTCAGAAGCCTTTCTCATTATCTAAGCACATCAATAAAGCATTAACTCAAGCCCTAACAAGAGTAAAAATAAAGGAAGGCTCTAGTAATACAGAGAAAACAAAGACTGTAGGGCCTTATTAAGCATATATGATTTCAAAATACCCCAAATCATTTTGGGACCAAGGCTTTGTTGTAGTTTCTGTTGTATGATTACAAAATAGCTTTAGCTTATAGAGCAATATCCAGCAGAGCATTATTTCCGGCAAAGTGAAGTATATGTATATAAGAAACCTAAATGAGTCGTTCACATAAATTTATTCTTTCTTAATCATACTTGCAACTGGCCATCTTGAGGTTTTATAGACACATCATGAAAAATAAAACAGTTTTAGACAAGCAACAGCCTAAATGAAGAAAAAAGGAAGAAAAAAAAAGGGGGGGTGGGGGGGGGTGGGGAGAAGAAGAAGAATCCAGATGAGCATGACATACCTTCTTGCCCACACCAGGTGAACCCACAAAAATGATTTTATCTACTGAAGACACCAATGCTTCCCCTGTTTCAGCAAATCTGCCAACGAAATTCAATTAGAGATCTCGTATTGCAAAAGACAAAAGCAAATTTGAACAATCAGAAAGAATGATGCAGAAGAAAAAGGAAGAGAAATTGAATACCCTGTTATCACGTCAACCAAATTCTCAGGAGCTCCCACTGCAGCCAAGGCTGTTTGAATTATCCGAAAGTAGAAACAACCAGACCAACTAGCATGCTCTGAAACCTAAACCAAAAAGATAATTGCTGTCAGAACATTTAAAAGGCCTGCACAGTGGGAGTGTTTTTCATCTAAACTTTATCATATGTTTATATTCCAATTAGATGCTGCAAGAAAGATCATGTTCATGAATAGACCCAGTAACCAAAATCATCTGCTATCAGTCTATCATAGCTGAATAGCTGATTGAACATCAAGTTAAGAAGTTGTAAACCAAGACATTGGCTATATTCAGACAGCTAGGTGGATTATGATTGGTGGTGTTCAAGAAAATGGTAGTAGCATCAATGCATCGTTTTTTATTTTTAATCTAATTTTCCACTTAATGCGATGTTTGAGCAAATACACTTTATCTTTTTATTTCTTCCTTTCTTTTATTGCGGGGAGGTATGGACTGGGGAATATTATCTCACAGGTTTAACTATGTTCTCTGTATACAACTTAATGCCCTTTTAGTGGCAACAAAATACTGTGAAACAGATTATGATTATAAATTTCTTATATCAACCCGACAGTCCAAGATGAGCATGATGCACTTCTTGACTAGGTTGGCTTCTACTTTTCCTTCATTCAATAACAAATTCGTTGTATAACCTACATTTCAGGTTAGCTAGATGAAACAAACAACAAAAACACTTTTGGTGCCACCAAAAACCAGGCCAAGTCTCACTTCTTGACTCTCAGAGAAGCATCTTTCAAAAGTGTGATTACATCGAAACATATAGGAATATGAGTTATAGAATAGGTCAAAAGTTAACTAAAGCATCATGGTGGTGAAGTTACATACCTTGATAACAATACCATTTCCTGAGAAGACTGCAGCTAGCATTGGATTAAAGATATTATGAAATGGATAATTCCACGAGACAATGGCACCAATAACCCCTAGAGGATGATATTCTACTTTAGATCTCTTGTGAAGCATCGACTTTCCAGAACTCCTGAAATCCAATATGATAAAGGTCAATCTCAGCACAGTGAGCTCTGGATATATGTACCATATTTCACAACTACAGGTCTACAAGACTACAACACGACCTGTACTCACATATAGCAACTTGGAATACTACCTAAATTAAACATTTTACGAAGTATTAATATATATTTGGCCATTTATGTCACTTTAAGCAGAAGTTTCAGTGCTGGAAACAGCAATGATACCAATTACCAACTATAGATACTTTAGTCAATATATCAGTATTAAAATCAGGCATATAAGTTTAAGACTAACTAATTATCGACAACGAAAGACCAGCCATGCCACCTAGTGGATAAGATTGGATAGGTTTTGACTTGGCTTAGCTCTTTTAACATTCAGCTCCAACCATCTGAAGATAAAAGCTATGAGTAATTATTAACTAATATACAAGAAATACAAGAAAAAACATAGTTTGATCTTATTAGATATTTCATATGTTACAATGTGTATATCTAAAATACCAACTATTTGAAAATTTATTAATACGTAATTAGAGATCTAAATGGTCAAAGGTGTGTTTTGAAGACCGTGAAAAGTTAGATGTAGCAAGTATATTAAGATGGAGTCGTTATTTTCCCAAGTATGATTGTATCTTCATTGAGTAATTATTTAATTGAAACAACACTGAGACATAGCACGCCAAAAAAAAAAAAAAAAAAAAAAAAAAACAATCATGCTGGTGAAACTTCAACAATACACACACAAGATAAGAAAGCCCTCATCATCTAAACATAACTGAACTAAAGATGCTTGCACATATAAAAATAAAATACATTTTCAGAATGTTTTCCAGTTTGCATGATAAGTAAAAAAGAATTGTGATTGATGAAAATGATACCTGTATTCAGGCTTCAACCACTTTTCGCCTTCTGATAGAAGCCAATGTATTTTTTCACATGTTGTCATTATCTCACCCAAGGAAGCATCAATCATTGTCTTTCCAGTATCACGAGAAGAGATCCTGCAACATTTAATCAGCATACAAAAATGAGTTTCTAAGCACACACTAATTAGTACCAAATGAATCTTCAAGTACTACTCTGAGACTTATGGTGAACCAGATGAACACATATCTACAAAAAAGGCTCAGGTGTTGTGACGTGGTATGTGTATGTTTCACACTGGCTTCTCGCCTTAAAACACCAGACTACCACGAAAGTATTTACTGCTTGGACACCATAAAGAAGCTCAATACATTCAAATTTTCAGAAAATGGAAATGGTATATTTGAAAGGATCACCCAAACTACTCCTTTCAGTATATACACTGAGACATTTCACAAAGTCCAAAGAATAGACCGGTCATAGTACATTTTTACAGGGAGTAATAATCTTATTATATGGAGGCAGAAATATTAAACACCAATTTTTTATTTTTACAGGGAGGCAAAATGTAAATCCCGACTAACATTGGTTATCCAGGAAATATATCCATCAGAGGGTACTGAAAAACTTTAGGCAGCATCCATAGAGATAAAACTTGATAACTAGGATCAGGATTCATCATGGAAGTAGCAAAAGCGATGGTCATACTCCATATGAAACAAAATTAGCTTTTAACAGGAACAAAAATTATAGACTTAAACTGAAACAAGAGTAAGAGAACAGGAAATAAGGAAGGAGATCCTACTCGCATATTAGATCCTGATGCTCAATTATGTACTTTAAAAGTATACGTAAAAATTGCCGTCTTTGCTTGAAGGTACTTTTGGCCCAAATTTCCTGTGCCTTCCTTGCTTGTTCAACACGTTCTCGAACCTGATAACATAAGTGGAACATGTATGTTATGGATCTTTGGTAATAAACACTAGGAAACTATACATTCAGTCGGTGCTATAATATTAAAGTCATTTAGATTAAATCTTAGGCACAAAACACATACTTTTATAGTTCTATTGGGATTAAGTAATCCTTATACTTTTTCCCTTCTACCAAGTCCTCTAGTTAGTAATTGCAAGAATGTGACTCATCCATAGTTACCATATCCTAATAGAATATAAAGAATAGTAAACCAGGCCTTTTTAGAGTAGGACATTGATAGGTGTTAATCTCTCTTTTCTTCCAAACAGTTATACAGTAAGTAAATTATTATACAACGCATACATAGTTTCCTGAAAGTTAATGAACAAAACATGCCCATTGGCTCCTTGAAGAAACGAATGGGATTAAGAAGAAGATACAAATTAGAACAAAAGATAGGAAACAGTAAGAAAAGTCTTTAAACAAAAAACACCTCACTTTCCTTTCTTGATGAAGTTTTTGTTACTTACATCTAAACAGGTTACATCATATACAACAATCTCAAGCAAGGATATAAAGCTAACTGAAATCACCACATAAGACATCCAAATGAAATCTGTGCAAAAAACTATCAGCACTGCCAGGAATGCAAGTTCTCCTAATCAAGAGCCTTTTAAAGTTCTAAGAGACCTTATGTAATATGACATCTATAAACTTTCTGAACAGTAACATATAAGTCTCAGTTATTTCAACCAGCATGCCGCAAAACATGTCTGGAGACCAAGGACCCAGAGCTATAATTGGGTGTCAAAAATTAATCATCAAGAGGATAACATAATCACCTAACAGAGCTCATTCTGTGTTACATGCAATGATAATTTTTTAAAAAGACATGGAAGTAACACGGACCTCGTCTGGCTTCAATGCCGGAAAGAATCCTAGGTATTTCATTGTAGCTGGTTCATAGCATTGCACTTTGTCTGTTTGTCTTCCCCTTGTTGGTATCTGCTCATACCAGTAAATAAACCATAATCAAAAATATGCAACTGCTAAACTACATTGACTCAGCCAATCTAGCTCCATAGAAACAAAACATTGAAAGTATGATCCATTAATTTTTCAACATACTACTTCAATATCGAAATATGTCTACAATCATGCTATTGAGAGCAAAATGAAAGCACAACAAAGCAGAATCTGAAGCAAATTTCAGATTACGACACATGACACGTTCGCATTGTCTTATGCTTGTACTCCATATTTCATATACGAAGTATTTTGCATTAGCTAGTTCAATAATATTCAAACCTCACTTTGAATCCAAAATTCACTTCATCATTACATATTGTTTCCATCAAAAGTCAGCCAAAAATCAGATACTACTCCTAAATTTTCCACATTCACTTAAAAATGCAACACCTAATATACATTACCAAAATAAAGTCCACATTTCACCAATTCAACTCCAAAATCAACAAATACCTAGCTAAATTAGGAGTAATTGCAAAAAAAAATTAAGCGATTCAATTTGACTTGATTCAACACTCACATAGATAAAACTGTTCTCCTTGGTTTGATTTCCGTCATCAACAACTGCAATTACAACAACAACTAGTGAATTACAACAGCAAAAACAGCATATTGAAGATCAAATTATGGAGTAATGGAATGCGAAATCAAAAAAGAGGAGAGAGAAAATACCGTCGGAAACATCAACGTCGATAGAAGGAACATTAGGAGGAATGAGCATCAAGAGAAATCTGCAAATGGCGTAAGCAAATAGAAGCACCAACAATGGCCACCAAAACGCCATTGATTACAACTTCACTGGAAATGGCAATTTGAATTTTGAAAGTGGAAACCTAAAGTTGGAAGAAGAAGAAGAAGAAGAAAATGATCATCGATTTTTGGATCCTGAATCAGCTTCTTCTTCAGCATTAGTAGATGACAAACATGCTTAATACAAATCAACACCGGAGTAATTACTTTAATATTATTTTTTTTATTTTTTTATTTTTTGACACGAGAAGTGGAGCATCACAAATATTGCTCAACCAGGCACTAGCTAGTAGGGCTGGCAATTCCTGACCCGACCCAATAACCCGACCCGAAGTTACTGAGAGAAACCCAAATCCGACCTGAACCTGAACAACCGAATTTGACCCGATTTGACCAAAATGTCATATATCGTTATAATATTAAATTTTAAACTATTTTTTTTATAGTTTTTAAGCACAACCCGAAATTGACCCAAAATCTGACCCGAACCCAACCCGTTGACCCGAATTGCTACCCCTACTAGCTAGGACCGGGAGTTGATTCAGCTAAATGGCTAATAGACCAATACCTGAGATTGGACAGAGTTGTCCACTTTCAAGGGTAAAATGATAATCTTAAGTTTTTAACCTACTTGTAAATTGTATTGGTAATTGATGTATTTATGGTTACCTATGCCGTAATTATAGCAGGTATGACTGTAGGGGTGTGAATTCAGGTCAGCAAGTCGGGTTTCAAGTCAGATGTCGGGTCGGTTTTTCAATGCTTAAAAACTATCAAAATTAGTGTAAAACTTTATATTATTACGAAATATGAAATTAGGGTCAAATCCGGTCGAATCGGGTTCGGGTTTCTCTCAGTAACTTTGGGTCGGGTTCAAGTTGTGTTATCGGGTCGGGTCAGGGATTGGCAGCTCTAGGTGTGAGTATGACTTTGATGGATAGTGAGTGGGTATGAATATCAAAAGACATGTGTACTTACAGGTAGTGGCAATGTGTTAGCTTTAAAATAATATCGACAACTCGCCTTATATCCCCTAGCTTACCCCGCGTTCATTCGCCCACTCTTCTTATCTACATGTTTTGTCTAATCTCCACTTGTTTTCACAACTGTTTATTTATTTATTTACAATTTATATTTTCAAGTGGGTGTAAGTGGGTAGTAGGCATATAATAGGCGAATATGTTAGGGTAATAAGAATGTAATGAATATCTACTTGGGTGGTGAAAGTAGAAACGAGTTTAGATTTATGTCTACCTATGCGAGGATGAATATTGAATATATACCCGCCATGTATAATGAATATGTGGTAGGTATAAAATTTTCAGATGGGTATGTGCGTATGGGCCGTATGGCTACTAAGGAGGGGACTACATGCACACATTTGCCATCCTTAGTCCCTACCTATGACTTTGATGATTTTGTTTGTATTTAACTTTTTTAATCTAGAATTTCTTACCTTTGATGATTTTGTTTGTATTTAACTTTTTTAATCTAGAATTTCTTACCATTAGTATGAGCAAAAAATAAGGGTCCTCAAAATTGAAATCGGATTCCATTAAAAAAAAAAAATTGCTTTTAATTTTAATATATCATGAATCTCATAAGTTAGATGTTGAATAAGAAATTCTCACCCTCAAAATGTGTTTAATGAAATTGAATCTCCAAGAAGGACAAATTTTCTCATTAAGCCAAGTTTTTTTCATTTCTTGTGATCCATAGGAATATAAGATATTTCGAACTATAATTTCTTGTGAGACAAGACACAAAAAAAAAAAAAAAAAAAAAAAAAAAAAGAAAAAAAAAAAAACGGAGAACATAAATAGTGAACCCCCCCAAAAAAAAGAGACAAATTGGAAATTGATACCTTCGTTTCTTCTCCACCGAGCCAATTTCCCGAACTCAAAACTGAAAAAAAGGGAAGATAAAAAAAAAACCAAAATAAAACTGGGAGAAAACCTAATTATACTTTTCTCTCCCAATTTTCAACAATTTCTGAAATTCCTTTGTATTTTTGTAAGCTCTACTCAGATATTCAGAGAGTCTGAGATATATTAAAGCCAAATATGGTATTTTGTTTGTCCCAATTTCTGGGTTTTTTTTTATTCTTAATTAGATATTTAATGGGTTATTAATCAATTTGTTTGGACTTATATGATGGGCAGGCTGCAAGAATACTCGCCCAAGTTCTTGTGATGGGTTCTGGGATGTTAGTTCGGGCCGTTGCTCAAGCTTACCGTCAAGCTATTGTTAGTAAGTTTCCTTCTTTCTTCTTCATTTTTACCATTTGTTTATTTATTTATGAACTCTTACTTTGCGCCATTTGATTACAATTGAGCCAAAAAAACAAGTATTTGATTTATAGGCTTTTTTATGGGTTATTTGATGATTCAATTGGGATGGTAAGTGGGGGTTTTATATGGTTTTTCAAATGGGTTATTGGTGGAGTTTTTAGGGGCATTGTTAATTGTGAGGAATGGGGTGAAGAAGGAAACAGTTAATCTGAATCACATGAATAATGTACATAACTTTTGGTGAACATCACTTTAAATTATAAAACTATCTTGATGCTCGATTCGTTATCATTTACGAACTTTGGGGTTCAGCTCATCGTTCTCTGGAGATTTATGAGTAAGTATTGTTTGGGGATACATTGGCATTGTATTGTTATTGTTTTATATGAGGATTTTTTTCACTTTTGGGAAGAAATTTAGAAGAATAATTTGGTACTATATTATGCTATTGAAAACTCGATAATGAGGATGGAGGAACAAATGATGTAGAATGGAGTGAGTTAGTTGCGGATTTAGGATCCTTTAATTCCCTTTTTTCAAAGAATTGAAAGCTTTTTATTAGTTAGTGAAATAGAGTGTATGGTGTTTCTGTCCCATATAATCACTTTGAGATAGGAGTTTGGTTCTGGAATTAATATGTAGTTCCTTGTGTCAAACAACCTTGTATTCTATTCTCTCTTTCCTTATTTCTTGAAGGATTCTATCTTATCAAACTGTGGTCCATTAGTATCATACTTTTACAACCTGTCATGTCACCTGTGAAGTTTCGGTCTCAGTTATTAAGTTTGATGAAGTCTAATTGTGTAGCGCTTAATCTATGATTTGAAAGGGAGAAAATCTTAATCATCACTTCGATAGTAGTATCAGTTTCCGATATTGAGTCCATATTTTTTTATGAGAAGATCAATGAAAGGTCCTTGATATGCCAAGGAAGCATATGTTCCAATGCAAGCAAACTTTTTTGTAGAGGTTTGTGTTTGTGCTTTTCTCTCCATTATAACACTTATTTGATTCCCCAGTTCTAAGCTCTTTGAATAGCATCTGTTGAAGGGTCTGAAATACTGGGTCACGACAACCTAGTTAAATAGGGTGGCAGCCTTGGTAAGGCTTATGTGCTCTTTAACGAAGCTTTTAACTACATTGTTTTTATCTCTCATTGTTTTCTTTTTTTGCTTGTGATAATACACATGGTAATGATTCTTGTGTATACCTTTCTTTATGCAAACAACTTATTATTGGAAAAATTCTTGATATGACAAGGGAAACAAGAGACCTTACTTTCTTCCTAAGATTCCCTGATCTTTTGCTCTTTGGTCTTAATTGAATGTCATATCTGCCTTATATGGAGTCTTACTTTTAAAATTTTGAGCCAAATTTGGAGGAAAGCTACAGTCAACTGTCTAGATGTCCCTACACACTAGCTTTATCCTGAATCGAAGTTGCTGGAACTTCTTTGTGTAGTTTTCTTCAGATCATCCATGTTATTGATGTTGAGAAGTTTTCAATGTTTGTTTGCTGTTTGGCGAGGTGAGGTGGGGCATGGAAGGAAAGAAAGTGAGGGATGGTGATGGCCTTCCTTTACTTAATTTTTGCAAAATAAGGAAATGAGAACCTGTAAAGGCTGTAATAAACTATTGTGAAGACTGAATTACTGAATAGTCCTGCAGTCCAATATGTGTTTAGAGTCTAAACCATTAATATCAATGAATTAGCATCTTTCTTCTTTCTTAATTGCCCAATGTTTTTTTTGGGTTTGTGTATAGATATCGATTCAGCAAAATTGATTTTGTCATTTCTTTCTGGCTGCATCTTGAAGTCTGGCAATAAAATAGATTTGCAGAATTTGTTAACCTTGATTGTGATTGTGTAATGTACATTTGTTTAAATGCTCCACTTTCATTAACCAACACATATATGTAGAAAATTAGACGCTTTTAATATAACTGTTGGGGGTTTTCTTTATTTAATTTCTAAGTTTACTAGAGAACAATTTAGGTATCATGGCGCTTACTGAATTGTTGCTTTGTTTACTGCAGATGCATCTAAAACTGGTACTGCGCAAGAAGCAATGCAGAACACAGTTCGTAAAGCAAGTCGGGCTCTCACAGAGCAAGAAGCAAGACAGATTCTTGGAGTCCCTGAAAATGCCGCCTGGGAGGAAATTGTGAAAGTCAGTGTTCCTTCACCTTTTAAACAATGTATTTATACAAAAGCAGATGTGATTTTTAAGTTTTAACTTTCCTGTTGCATAGCTCTCCTTGTCTTATATCTTTTGATTTGTGCAGAAGTACGACGTTTTATTTGAGAGGAATGCTAAGCAAGGGAGCTTTTACCTTCAATCAAAGGTCCATAGAGCAAAGGAACAGCTGGAGAGTGTATATCAAAACAAAGGTCCATAGAGCAAAGGAACAGCTGGAGAGTGTATATCAAAACAAAGGTCAGGGTTATTCTTGTTAAAAAGCTTGGTTGGATCTTCATTCTGCAGACAGTGCTGCTTTGCCTTAACATAGAATATTTTTAGTTAGAATGGTATTGTTTGAGCAACATTCATTCTTTCTTGTAACTAGTGTGCCATTGCCCCTTCAATCTGAATATCTGTGGCTTACTTGTTGCATAAAAAATTTTGAGAGTAGTTGCGTCCGAGTGGCCAAAATAATGTATGCACGATCTATTTTTTTCTCATTAAAAGTTTACAAATGATGTCTTATTATTTGATTGGTTCATTCGTTTAAAAACTTCTAGCTATATATTTATGCATTTTTAACGAACATTTATTTTGTCTGGATTTTGCTGAAATTCAAAAACAAATGGGTTTGAATTATACATGGATGCCCCAAAACTACCCTAGCTTTGCATATACTCCTTCCATTCCACAATTAACTTCATAAAAAAGATATGATCGACAAAGAGATTAGGAATAGTTAGTTTAAAATTTTGAATGTGGATGAGTAAGCCAAAACTAAGAGAAAGCTTTGGAAAAGAGATAGTGGAGAAAGAAGATGAAGTGCGAAGTTTTATAGGAACACCTGAAAATTGACAGTGAAAAGTTATTCTAGGTATGCAGGGAGTATAATTTTCCCTATTGTAAGCTGCTAGATGATAGAAATTATTGTAAGAAAGTAGTTTTCCCTTCCTGAGGGTAAATACAAACATCAGCTACAGGCTGACATTAAATTGAACACATACATGCAACATGCCATTTTAAGATAAGAGTTTCTACTTTAACATAATTCTACAAACAACTGAACTTATTAAGAACAACTCCACTGAACTAGCTCGAGAGTCGAGACAGCCAAATGGCCAACAGAGGCTCATGTGACAAGACCCTTCACCAGACTAAATAAGCTGAAACTCGGCTTGAAATGAAACCACTTAGCGTACAACGGTTACAGGGCAAGATGCATTGTTCACAACATGGTTGCTGACACTGCCTAAGAAAACCCTGTCATGAAGAAAACAATAAGAATAGTAAGATCCTTAAACATAAGTGAAAGACCTAAGCCAGTTAAGTAGAAATTTCCCTTTCTCTGTCTTTTATAACCAAGCAATATACCATTCGATCAAAGGACTAGATTAATACTTCAAATGAAATGATTTTTGTGAGCAGAATTGACATTAGATTTTTTTTTCCCTTAGTTGGCTGCTATGGTCTTCTTATCTATTACACCTGCATTTTTTAACCAATAAGTCAAGTAGAATTTATTTTGCTCAATACTCTGTGTTCTATTCACTTCTTGATGCTTAAGTTGGAGAAAGAAGAGGTTTTACTATAAAATTCATCATCTTGTTCAGATATTTCATGCAGAACCTTATGCTCCACAAAGTCCACAGACCACAGACAATCATTTTCCTTTAGCCCTACTGATGGTGTTTATTCATTGATTTTTTTTTTTACCTGCTTATCAATCCTTTTTTCACAGAGGCCTGAAGATAAAATAATATCTCTAAACCCAGCTTCAGTTTTACTGATAAGACACTGAAACCCCCGTCCCAAAATCATGCACCAATCCTCCAAACCCCAGCATTTCTAGGCTGAGGAAATGAGAATGGGTCCCAATTCTTCTTCTTGCTTAAGGTTCAAGGCCATACTTTTCGATTATCTAACCTTCTTGTTCATCTGGGCTCCTTTCTCACTGACGACTTTGCTCCTCTTCTCCCATACTGGCCCAAAGTTTTTGCTGGAGTTTACTTTTTTCAGAAGCCTGCCTAGTGAATCAGGACTATATGGGATCTTCTTGTTCAGGACAGGATGGGGTTCAAACTTTTGATAGTGAGGGATAATTATATGGTAATTTAACTCAGTTTAGTACATGGCCTATTATTTAGGTACGGAAGAAGTATCTTTTACTCCTCTCCTTGCATAAGTAGCGAACTGGAGCAATTTTCAGAAGACTGACTATAAGATGTTAAGACATTATTAAGTTCTATAGACAAAAGCCAACAACCAATGAGATTTAAAACATAATGAATCCATACAAGCCTAAAACACAAGGTAGAAATTAAACCAAAACCAACCTCTTAAGTGTTCCTAGTCCTCTATTTCCGATAACAAGACAGCTCAAGGGAATGCTATCAATTGATTCACATAGCTTCTCACGAGGATCTCCCCAGAAGATTTTCAAGAGTGGGACAACCTGTTCAATAAAGAGGCCAGTTTCTATCAAAATCCGACAGTGGTTTGTTCTAAGAGTAATAATATGCTGAAGGCTAAAACGAATGTTATAACATACCCCTTTCTCCCGAGCTGCATTTTTTACAATCTCAAGCGTCTCTTCATCAGGTACTACTCCATATTTCTTCATGATGGTGGGGTTTGAGAAGTCATCATAAGGGATAAAAGCTGTAAAGAAATCAGAATTGTAGTATTTGAATGAGGAACTAATATGAGCCTTATCTTTTAACATAAGTGTTTGTTATTCGTGTTAATTTGTTGATCAAGGTTACTGCAGCCTGCAGTCTTCTCTTCTACATAATATTTTCTATAAGCACATTAAGCAGGGAGTTTTCCCTCCTTTTTATATGACTCCTTGTTTTAACCATATATTTTTTTTTGGCTTTGTATGTCTTACAGAATACCTATTTAAAAAAGCTTATCATTTTAAACGCCCTTAAGAGCACCTCTTAAAATGAACAAAGTATATGCATCTGTTCTTGTTTGTCAACCCCTATTTCTAAAAAATCAGCAAAATTTGATTCGAAGTTTTACTCTTTGATCAATTACAAAATTTGTTCCAAACTTTCAACTTCAAAAAAGCAATAAATAACCTAGCGCAAAATAAAATGAATGTCAACTAGCATGGTTGGTTAAAGAATACATACGAGAGCCAGTTTTTTCCCAAAGCTGCATTTCACCGGACTCATAACTATGTTGAGGGCGAACCGTGATAAGAATGAGGTGATCACCTTGGCGAACCACGTTATCCACCGCCCACTTGAGCGCCTTCTTACTGCACACCGAGAAATCAACAGCAACTCCAACTCTCTTTCCTTCTTCTGCCATTCTATTTTTTTCTCTTCCAAAGTCTCAATGAGATGATGAAGAAGATTGTAGAATGATTGAAAGTTGGAATAAAAATGAAGGAATGAAATTGTCAAAAGTTGAAAGCGGAAAAAACTGTGCATAAAAATGACGCGCCCCTAGTTTTTTACGAATAGTAAAAGGTGGAGAAGCTGACAAACAAGAGGAAATCATAATGTTATTGCCCCTGTCTTTTCCGATTGCTACGGGTCCGAATTTGGAGTTCATTCTTCTCCTCTCCTCTTTCTTTTTTGAGAATCTTCTTAGTTTTTTTGGAGGCCTATGACCCACATAACCAATGTAACAGGAAAACATCTCGAGTTTTGAAAATAGAGATATATTAGAATGGAAAACTTCTAATCCAAGTCGTTTTTGGGTTTCATTAGACGGGAAAAATCTCAAGTCCTAGAAGGTTTTGTATTTCCTAGAATAATAGGCAGGTTATGGAAAATGAACAAAGTCAGATTCAAATTAAATTGTTTAGGTATTATGGGAGGATTAAATATTACATACATGAGTTTAATACGAAGTAATCAACTAGTTTTTGGATTATCAAAAGTATTTTTTTTTTTCTATGTATGAAATGAAAGACTCGTTGAGTGAAACGAGCACATTATATGTGAACTTATTTCAAAACACTTTTTAGGTATAGATGTATCATATATGAGTAAAGTAAAATGTAGTAATGTAGCACCATAATTTTTGCAGAAGTGACAATTTGACTCCAAAACTTTCAATAGTGGTTGTTTGATCTCTCAAATGTAATTAACACTTTTAGGCTGCAATCAACCATAATTCACTTGACTTCTGTAATTTGTGGTAGAATTAATTGTTTGAGTTGGATGCTAGCATGATTTAGTTAAACTAATATGTTGAAAAAAATTCAATCCTTTGAAATTTTATGAGTAAATTAAGCCATTATAGCTTAATTGAATACTTGTAAAATCATCCAAAAGCCAAAATCAAACCAAACTGTTGGCTATAAGACATGTACCAAACAAGGATTATATAAACATCAAAGCAGAGAACAATTTTCTACATTATTATAGCAAATTGTCAAATGTATCTGATCTTGAGATTGATATTGAGCTTTAAACCGGTTTAAAGGCGAACACAAGTAGTATCAGTACAACAAGAAGTTGTGAAGTTTGATATCCGATCATCTAGACATAGATATTGAGCACTGGACTGGTCCAAAGGCATCCCAACATTATTAGCAACACAAATACTTGTATTAAGTACAGTACATAACAACAAATTGTAAAACTAGATATCTGATCATCTAGAAATAGATATCGATTTATGAACTTCATAGGTAATAGCTGGCTAACGGATCGAGCAATCTTCAACATCAGTCATAAGACTCAACAAGTACAGCCAGCGATATCAGACTGTAACAACTAAATCAAGCCCTATGGAATCCGGGCTCTTTGACAATGGTTACTGGTATAGTAGCATTACTCATCACATAATTCGCCACACTTCCCATGATAATCCTGAAAAATGAGTAGCCAGTCATAAATTAGTTAGGTTGATTAGGATTTAACCATTGAATTAAAGTAACAAATCAACTAAAGCTTTATTTGTGACAGAAAAGTATGTGACATTGAACTTATTATCAATTTGTACGAGGAATTGAGGATCCCCTGCTCTTAAGAATTCGTCTAATTGTTAGAAAGAGACGCAGTATGCTAACATGACGCGATCATCAATAACCTAAGTGGGGCTAAGTCTGTCTCACTTAATCAACAAGTCTTTCAATTTCGTACACCTTTAAACTTGTACAAGTCTCGGACATACATATCAAATTCCGTCAACATCACTAGTTTAATTCTTTAACTAAACACTATATTTAAGTCACATGAAGTCAGAAATCAGAACCAATCTCATAAAGTTCTTAATAATCTACAATATAATCCTTCTCAATTTTGTAACATAACACCCAAAATTATCAATTTAATATAGATTAATAAATATAATAAACAGAAATTAAGAGTACCTTTTAAGACCACTGAGTCCCCTGCATCCCATAACCAAAGAATCCAATTTCAGATCATCAAGTGCTTCCAGAAGCTTCTCTCTTGCATCTCCCCAGTATATCTTCGTTACAATATGTATCTTCATTCATTCAAAAAACAAATAAACACCAAAAATCAATAACTAAATAAAAATTCAAAAAGAATAATTAAAAAAAATCAGCAATTAATTTAAAAAAAACACCTCTTTTTGACGAGAAGCAGTATCACACATATCAAGAACATCAATATCAGTCTGAACCTCGTACTTCTTCATAACCTCAGGTTGCCTAAACTCTACCAAAGGGATAAGCGCTGCATAAAAAATTTCAAAATTCCGACGAGTCAATCAACAGATCGATAACTACAAAGCCTTAGTCCCAAAATGATCGATAATTTTTTTTAATAAAAAAATGAAGGCGAAAGTATGAAATAAGTAATTAGTAAGAATGACATACGAGAACCCGATTTAATCCAAAGAAGATTACGAGATTCATCATGAGAAGAGGGTTTAACATGGATTATGTATAAAGTATCACCCTTATCAGCCAAATTATCAATTGCCCATTGAAGAGCACATTTACTACTCTTTGAAAAATCAACTGCTACTCCGAATTTCTTTGCTCCCACCATTTTGTTTTTTCTTGATTGTTTGAAGAAAATGAGAAGAAGGGTTGAAATAGTAGGAAGATGCTTTTAGTTTGGGTTACTTTTGGAAGAAGATTGCTGAGAAATTGGACACGTTTCGGAGATTTGAGCGTGTAAAGAGGAGATATGATAATATGAGGGGGCGTGAATATATTCTTTTGTTTTTGTTTTTGGTGTGGTTGAGTTGGCTTAACTGTTTGCTGGTCGTTTCATGTGCTTGCTGTCTGTTCATTGTGTGCTGCGCGATTGCGCGAAATTGCCATTTGGGTTTGATTGCTTTTGTTTTTGTTGTTTCCCATATTTGGGTTGACTTTTTAGCTTTAACTAGTAGCCAAATTGCTTAAATTAATAGCCAAATCATTAATAAGGGCTGGATTTATTAGAACTATTTGGGCTCAATTCTCAAAGTTGATTAGTTTTAGTGTGTAGTGGTATTATGATAATTGGGCTGATATAGCAGTTATGCGTTTTTACAAATACTACTTATAACATATGGAGTGGGAGATATAGCTATCAATTCGGGTAAATGGGTCGGGTAACAGTGGTCGGTCAACTCAGGTCGGGTCAATTCAGATTAATTCCATAACCTATGCGGATCGGGTTTGGGTTGGGTCATGCTTGAGTCGGGTCATACTTCTTATCGGGTTTGGGTCAGGTTTAGGTCGGGTTTAGGTCGGGTCGAGTGAACAATAGGTCGGGTTTAATTCGGGTTAAAACGGGTTAGGGTAATTCTCGGGTTTTGTTCAAGTCAATAATTTGCGGGTTAGAATCAGGTCGGGTCATTCTCGGGTTTGAGTCGGGTTCGGTTCAATTCAATAATTTGCGGAATAATCAAGTCGGGTCATTCTTGGGTTCAAGTCGGATTTGGTTCCACTCAATAATTTGCGGGCTATAATCAGGTTGGGTCATTTCCAAGTCGGGTCATTCTCGAATTCAAGTCGGGTTATGTTCAAGTCAATAATTTGCAGGTTACAATCAGGTCGGGTCATTTCCAAATCAAGTCTCTTTTGCTGGCCTGGACCGACTTGGTCTCCCAAGACAAAATACTTTGATCAACAATAATATTTAAGGTGATTTGAAATCGGATCAGGAACAATTTGGGTTGAATTTAGGTCAGGTTAATAATAAGTCGTGTTAATTTCGAGTCGGGTTAGTAACAGATCGGGTTAAATTTTTGGGTTGGGTGAGTAATAGGTATGGTAAATTCCGGGTCGGGTCAATAACAAGTCGGGTTAATTTTGGGTCAGGTCAATAACAAGTTGGGTTGATTTCGGGTCAGGTTTGTAACAGGTTGGGTTAAATTCGGGTCCAGTTAGGAACAGGTCGGGTTGAATTCAGGTCAGGTTAATAACAAGTCGGGTTAAATTCAGGTTTTGACGGGTTAAAACGGGTCTGAGTCTATTTCGGTTCAAGTCGATCGAGTTCGATGCAAGTTAATTAAATTGGCAGTTGTAAATCGGTAAATCGGTGCAAGTTGTATATTGGTAAATTGGGGGTTTAAAAGCAAATTGATGGTTCAACACACCCAATTAGACTCCCGGAGGATATTAGGGAGCATGGTAAACATTTTGGCAATTTTTATTTCCGGGTGAAAAAAAGTCAAAAAATTCCAAAATTGAAGGCTAATATCCCCGTTTTTTGAGAAATTTTGGAGGTTTCTGGGTTCGGTGTCAAAAAGTCTTGAAATTCTATGGGATACATCTCGGGGTCATATAATGCCGTTTGCAACCATATATGATCATTATTTGTTTTCATAAATGTTTGTGGCCTGGTAGGTTTGAATTAACAAAATCGGTGTAAGTTGTAAACCGGTAAATTGCTCGTTTAAAGGCAAATTGGATGGTTCCACCCACCCAATTGGACTCCTGGAGGATATTAGGGACCATGGTAGAAATTTCGGCAATTTTTATTTCCGGGCGAAAAAAAAGTCAAAAAATTTCAAAATAAAAGGCTAATATCCACGCTTTATGAGAAATTTTGAAGGATTCGGGGCCCGGTGTAGAAAAGTATTACTATTTTAGGGGATACATCTCGGGGTCATATAATGTCATTTGGAACCTTATATGATCATTATATGTTGTCATAAATGTTCGTAGTAGGCTTGCGTTAATGAAATCCGTGCAAAATGTAATCCGGTAATTAAATTGGTCGTTTAAAGGCAAATTGGATGGTTCCACCAACCCAATTGGATTCCCAGAGGATATTAGGGACCATGATAAACTTTTCGGAATTTTTTTTTCCAGGCGAAAAAAAGTAAAAAAAATTCCAAAATTGAAAACTAATATCCACGCTTTTTGAGATATTTTAGAGGTTTTAGGGCCCGGCGTCGAAAAGTCATGAAATTCTAGGGGATACATCTCGGGGTCATGTAATGCTGTTTGGAACCATATATGATCATTATTTGTTGTCATAAATGTTCGTGGTAGGCTTGAGTTAATGAAATCGCTACTAGTTGCAAACTGGTAAATTGGTCGTTTAAAGGCAAATTGGATGGTTCCACCCACCCAATGGGACTCTCGGACGGTATTAGGGACCATGGTAAACATTTCGAAAATTTTTATTTCCGGGCGAAAAAAAGTCAAAATTTTCAAAATTGAAGGCTAATATCCACGCTTTTTGAGAAATTTTGGAGTATTTGAATCCCGGTGTCAAAAAGTCTTGAAATTTTAGGAGATACATTTAGGGGTCATTTAATGTCGTTTGGAACCATATATGATCATTATTTGTTGTCATAAATGTTCGTGGTAGGCTTGAGTTGATGAAATCGGTGCAAATTATTAACTGGTAAATAGGCCGTTTAAAGGCAAATTGGATGGTTCCACCCACCCAATTGGACTCCCGAAAATATTAGGGACCATGGTAAACATTTCGGCAATTATTTTTTCCGGGATAAAAAAGGTCTAAAAATTCAAAAATTAAAGGCTATTATCCACGGTTTTGAGAAATTTTGAAGGTTTCAGGGCCCGGTATCGAAAAGCCTTGATATTCTAGGGAATAAATTTCGGGGTCATATAATGTCGTTTGGAACTATATATGATCAGTATTTGTTGTCATAACTGTTCGTGGTAGGCTTGAGTTAATGAAATCGGTGCAAGTTGCCAATCGGTAAATTAGCCGTTTTAAGGCAAATTGAATGGTTCCCAACCACCCAATTGGACTATCGGGGGGTATTGGGGACCATGGTAAAAATTTCAGCAATTTATATTTTCTAGCGAAAAAAGTAAAAATTTTCCAAAATTGAAGGCTAATGTCAACGTTTTTTGAGAAATTTTTGAGGTTTCGGGGCCCAATGTCACAAAGTCTTGAGAATTTAGGGAATATATTTGGGGGGTCATATAATAATGCCGTTTGGAACCATATATGATCATTATATGTTGTCATAGATGTTAGTGGAAGGCTTAGTTAATGAAATCAGTGCCAGCTGTAAACCGGTAAATTAGCTGTTTAAAGGCAAATTTGATGGATATACCTACCCAATTGGACTCCCGGAGGGTATTAGGAACCACGGTAAAAATTTCGGCAATTTTAATTCCGGGCGAAAAAAAGTTAAAAAAATCGAAAATTAAAGGCTTATATCCACGCTTTTTGAGAAAATTTTGAGGTTGGGGACGTTGTCGAAAAAACTTGAGATTTTAGAAAATACATCTCGGAGTCATATAATGCCGTTTGGAACCATATATGACCATTATATGTATTGATAAATGTTCGTGGTAGGCTTGAGTTAATGAAATTCGTGCAAGTTGTAAGCCTGTAAATAAATTTGTCGTTTAAAGGGAAATTTGATAGTTCCATCAACCCTTGGACTCCCGGAGAGTATTAGGGACCATGGTAAACATTTCGGCAATTTTTATTTGCCGGTGAAAAAAAGTCAAAAATTTCCAAAATTGAAGACTAATATCCACGTTCACTACAAGAAAACAGACAAATAGCGACGGAATCATTCCGACGGACATAAAATTCCGTCGCAAAAGTCGAAATTTACGACGGATTTTTATTCTGTCGGATATTTCCGACGAATTCTAAAAGTTCGTCGGAAATCCGTCGGAAATTTCGACTTTTGCGACGGAATTTTCCGTCGTACAGTACTATTTCCGACGGAAATTCCGTCGGAAATTAATTTAAAAAAAAAAAAAACCTTTAAAAAACCCCTTTAGAGAAAACCTAAAATAAGACGGTTCCACTCTCTTTCCTCCTATCCTTTTCTCCTCCTTCTCTCTCCTTCCTCCTTCTCCCTGATGCGCCGCTCTCCTCTTCTTCTCTCTCCTTCCTCTTCTCTGCTTCCTATCTCCTCTTATTCTCTCTTTGCTTCCTCTCCTTCTCGTTTTCCTTTCTCCTCTTCTTCTCTCTCCTTTCTCTTATCTTTTTCTCCATTGTCGGCGTCTCCTCTTCTCTTTCTTTCTTTTGTTCTTGGTAGGTGGTGTTCATGATGCCGACGAGTTTGGTTTGGTGGTGTTCAAGACGCCGGTGAGTTTGGTTGGTGGTGTTCAAGTTGATTTCTCGCCAATTTTTAGAAATAAATGGTTTTTCATGTCAAATTCGACCCTGAAAACTTTAGACCTAGAGTTTTCAGGGTCAAATTTGACCTTTAAAACCAAAATTCGAGCCAATTTTGGGGTTTTTTGGGTGAAATTCAAGGTATGTACCTTTTTTTCTTACTTATTTTTGTTTTTTGAGATTTTTTTTTAATTTTATAGTGAATTGTGGTTGAATTGCGGTGGTGGTGGTGGACTTGTCGGTGGCTGTGGTGTAGATCTAGGTCAGGGTTTGGGTTAGGGTTAGGGTGTTTTAGGTGCTTGGATCTGGGTATGGGTTTGGTGGGGTTTTGGTTAGTGTTCGGTCAAGGTTTGGTCGTTGGGGTAAGGTGGATTTGGTGTGGGTGCAGTGTGTCTGGTCGGTTTTAGGTGGGTGGGTGGGTGGGTGAGGGTTGGTTTTAAGTGTTGGGTGGATCTAGATCAGTTTTGGTGTAGGTGGTCGGTGGTGGTTCGCTTAGGGTGGTCGGTGGTGGTTCGCTTAGGGTGGTCGGTGGTGGTTGTGGGGAATATTTGAGGAGTTTTTGTATTTAATTTGTTGCGGTGGAGGTGGCGGTTTAGCGGTGGGGGATATTGGTGGTGGGGGGTGGTGCGGGTTTTTTTTTTGTTTTTTAAAAAGGATTTTCATTCCTACGGAATTTCCGTCGGGAATTTCCGACGGAATTATTTTACGACCATGTTATGTTTTTTAAACCCACAATATAATAGCATATATATGGTAAAACCATGTTGATGATGTAGCTAAAAAAGCAATTGAAACATAAAACCACATTATGTTTTGTTTTATTTTATTTTATTTTATTTTACAAAAGAACTAAGAAAAAAACTAATAATGAAAATACAGCAATTGCCTACGACAAGCACATCCAGACAACCAGTGAGTTAGTGAAACCCAAGCCCGAGGAACTTTTCGGAAAAACCACATTATGTTGTCACAATATATAGGACTTGCATGTTGCACATCACTTGATCAATGTTATCAAGAGTTTAATTAACTCTGAGTAGTAATAATAGTCCTTTCATATTTCTCCAATGACTTAACCAACTCATTAAAATTCTTTCCATTGCCAAATCCACCACACCCACCCTTTTGGTAAAACTTACCATCTTCTCTTTGAATCATACACCCAATTCTTTGTATCACCTCAATGAATATAGTAAGCCTATCTCCAATAGGCTTAGTAAATGTTTGAATTATAACACCTTCATGGTCCTTGTCCACCTTAAGCCCTAGCGCCTCGCATTCTTGTATTTCCTCCTCCGTTAAGAAATCGCTTGCCACCGCCTTTAGTTTTTGGTAGTAATCGCCTTCTGGTGGTGGCATGAATTCGAATAATGACGTCTTCTTCATCTCTCTTAGGGTTTTGAATATATCGTCAGTAATGAGAGCCAAGTGTTGCACTCCTGGACCGTTGTTACGTTTTATGAACGTCTCAATGGGACTTTTAATTGTCTGACCATACACTGGCTCGCTGAAGTTTAGGAAAACAGATTCGTCGTTGTTTGCTAAGAACACGGATTGGAGTCCGGATTCGGTGACTCCAACTAGGTCTTCGGCTGCAAAC
This sequence comes from Chenopodium album, assembly GCF_948465745.1. NCBI lineage: Eukaryota > Viridiplantae > Streptophyta > Magnoliopsida > Caryophyllales > Amaranthaceae > Chenopodium > Chenopodium album. Next base: position 688,871 of record NC_137838.1, read on the forward strand.
TCTACGAACTCGTGGAGACCGGTTATCCTCATTATGTATTCCATGACGGAGGCTAGCTCAGGCACGCTTCCTGCGGCGTGGTCTAGGCTATTGAACCCGAATTCGGTTCCTGATCCATGTACTTGAGTAAATTTGGGTAGAAAGTTGTTGCAAATAGATGTATGTGCGTGGCTGACCAATCGAAGGACTACATCACCGAAGAGATGGACCTCGGCGAGGAGGGTATGGCCGTCCTCTAAGAGGATGGGAGGGGAGGAAGGGCGAGCCCCGGCTGCTACACTAGTGGCGTAGGCGGACTTAGCATCGTCCACCTCAAGGGCAATAGCGCGAACTCCAAACCCATGAGTGGACATAAAAGAGGAGTGGGATTCATAGTTAAACGTAGGTATGGAGGCCGTTGGAGACGAAGATTGAGTGTAAGGAGCGGTGAAGAGGAAGCGGAGGTCACCGCTACGCAACACGTAGGAGGCGTGTACAAGGTTGCCGGTAGAATGGTCAGTTTTGGCAACGGTAGGCATGCCAAGCCCCTTAGAAAAAAGGAGGCTCGTGTTGGATGCGTCACCACACCAAAACTCGATGTGGTGGAACCTTTTTACCTTAAATTTATCTGATTTCGGGTTTGATCGCACAAACTTATGAAAGCTTTGTAGTTTAAATGACTTTTCATGACTACCAACAACTTGATTTGCCATTTTTTTTTCTTGAAAACTCTACTATATATATAAAACTCAACTCCGATCCAAATACAACTTATGATCGAGGTGATTACTTGTATTGAACAGGAATTGAATGAGGAAGTTTATTAATAGCTTAGAGCCTTTTATAGAAACTTTAGTACCCCATTTTCTAACGAATGCATGATGCATGAAGCTTACGCTATGTTGTACGTTAGCACACAAAAAAAATAAAAATATAAAGTAAAACGAGGGTTCGTTGGTCTAAGTTCACAATAAGAAATTAAAGATTCTTTAGAGTTTTGTCATGACTTACTGAATGATATGATGGATCTAAGTTAACTTCTTGAATCCACTTAAAAACAAATTAAAGATCCACTTGCATTCTTTATATTACTAACAATAATCAAAGACTAATAAACCTGCAAAATTTGAAGTCATATTTTTTAATCACATCACATGCATGTGACGCATCTTGCTTGGCCATGAAAAACTACCCATTATTTGTAATTGCTAGTCTTCAATTTTCAAGAACTCGATTTGATTCGATCTGAAAAGCAAGACATTTGAATTTCTAAATTGGGATTAAAAAAAAAGTTAATAATATTATGAATTTCACATTAACACCTACAGAGTATCGATCTAAAAATGTTTTATATGATTATACTATATTGTTAATTTTTAATACTCTGTACATCAATAAAAATGTATAGTCAATGCAAAGTACTTTGTATATAGATGTGATAATAAAAATGTATGAATTATTTTAGAATAGAGGAAGTAAAATAATACAAAAGTGTTTAAAGTTACGTATTAATCAAGTTATGGAGTACGCATCATTATTATTTTATCCGATTCTAAAAAAGAAATTGACCGGATTTTTTTCTTCATCAACACTTTTACGTAGTATTTGTTATTCGTATAGGAGATGTCTATTCCAAAGTTTAAAATTTGGTTACAGTAACAAAATCAAATCGACCAATAATTTAAATACAAATTAAAGTCCAAAATATAATTACTCAATTTGCAAGGGCAGGCATCATGCATCACATGATAATATATATCTATATCTATACTTAGTATTTAAAAAATCAAACCAAAAAAAAAACATATGTCATCATTATATTACACTTCACTATCATCTTCTTCAACTCAATGTGCCACATGTCATTTTATATTTTTTATTTTTAATTATACAATTCTTCTTAACTCTTTCATTAAACACTTTATCTTCATCTCCCCTCTTTAATTCAACCTTTTTATTTTCTCTCTTTGATTTTAGTCCCTCCATCTTCTTTCTATTAAGTCTTATTTTAAATTAAAGTCCCAAAATTTTATTTCTTTAATTATGTTTTCAGTTACATATTACACTCATAATTATTTATTGGTATTTCCTCACTCATCTCTCAATGCAATTTTCTATGAACAAGCCGTGCATTGCACGGGCCGAAAGGCTAGTTTACGTATAAAAAGACTTACCTCTGAAGTTTCAAAAGTTATTTGACCAAAGCTTTTACATGATCGAATTAATTAATGAACTTTACATTTAATTATTCAGTAGTGTACCAACGAATGCCGTGTTGAAGAAACTTACTACTATAAAAATATGGGATAGTTTTACAATAGCTATTATGCAATATTATAAGATTTATAACCACTATAAATTTTCAATTCAAACCATTGTTTATGCTAATTTTTGTTAAGTGGGGTTGAATATTAAAATCTAGGCTACGGATCAACTAAGCAAAATCAAAAGTAAAACAAGACTAAAAAGAGAATAAATGACACGAGGAATTGGTGACGCGGAAAACCCAATGAAGGTAAAAACCGCGGGTAGAATAAGGATCTACCAAACTTTCACTATGCAAGAAATAATAATATCAGTTTACAAGATGTGATATAGTATGTGTATCGTTGGATAAGAATGTCCTTTACTCGTCGTTGTCCTGCCCTTTATATAGATGGTTTGCTAGGTTGAACCCTAGCCGTTGCAAGGAGATAGAGTCGTGCCCATGATTTTCGGATTTTAGTTGCTGAAAATATTCTTCTTCTGTTTTGAATTCTAACGGACTAATTTGGCTGAGTTTGGACTAAGTCCTTGCTTATCCTCTTCCTAAAAAATAGGGAGTTGTTACTTGACTTTGTCTTCCGTCAATGTTGACAGTGCATCGTCGAGCTTGCGGCTTCGTCAAGGGGAGTCTTCGTCATTGACCTTCATTGACTATCGTTGACTAACCCTTGCATATTTTTACCCATAACAACCATACAGTTTAGTTTTTAAATCTCCTCCATCCATTCATTTGGTCGACTATATATACTTTGAAAACAATAATATATACTATCTATATATATATATATATACAAAAAAAAAAGCTTCATTCTCTTGCTTTCTCTTTTCAATCTGGTGAAGTGTAACCTGTTCAAACGAAACATATAAGTGCACCATATAGATAAATGGATTAAAAGTTCATGAATGAATTTAACACTTTATAAGGATAAAAGACGACTACTCTAACCTCTTGTTATTATTGCACATGATTTCGCAATGAATCACCTTAGACTTGTAAAGTGGACTCACTTTTGATGATGAATTGATGGAATTATGGGTATAATCAAATATGACATAGTCCCATCCTATATATAATACAAAGTACAATTTCTTTGATTCACACTTAAATTAGTAGGCCACCATTACATTAAATTCGACCATATATAATTGCTCTATTATGTTTATAGATGTCAATTCGGGTGTCTGGATCGGGTTGGATCTATTTTAAATTTGAGTTATCAAACATGTTAAATTATTGTATCCATACAAGTTGAGATTTTACGGGGTACATATCGGGGTCATATAATGCCGTTTGGAACCATATATGATCATTATATGTTGTCATAAATGTTGGTGGTAGGCTTGAATTAATGAAATCGGTGCAAGTTGTAAATTGTTAAATTGGTCGTTTAAAAGTAAATTGGATGGTTCCACCCACTTAATTGGACTCCCAGAGGGTATTAAGGACCATGGTAAGCATTTCGGCAATTATTATTTGCGGGCGAAAAAAGTCAAAAAATTCCAAAATTAAAGGCTAATATTCACGCTTTTAGAGAAATTTTTGAGGTTTCAGGGCCCGGTTTCGAAAAGGCATGAGATTTTAGGGGATACATCTCGGGGTCATATAATTTCGTTTGGAATCATATATGATCATTATATGTTGTCATAAATGTTCGTGGTATGCTTGAGTTAATGAAATCGGTGCATGTTGTAAACCGGTAAATTAAATTTGCCGTTTAAAGACAAATTGGATGGTTCCACCACTAGTAGAAAAATTGCATTTGGCACCCCCCATATGGCACCGGTTCAGCCCAAACCGGTGCCAAATACCGGCCCAAAATTGGGCGGGATTTTAAACAAGGGGAAAAGGCACCGGTTCAATTCAAACCAGTGCCAAAATTGTAAAAGGCACCGGTTTGAACCGGTGCCAAATGAACCGGTGCCTTATTTAAAAAAAAAAAAAGCGCGTCTTCTTTCTTCCTTATTCTTCCTTCTCTTTCTCTTTCTTTCATTTTCGCTGTTCATTCTCGTTCAATTCTCTTCTTCACTGTTCCATTCTCTAAACCCCTCACCTCACCTACGAAACCCCTCACCTCACCGCCGCAACAGTCGCCGGCCACCATCACCGCCGCCACCCCTGGCCTTCTCTTTCTCCCCTGCCATTCTCTTCTCCCCTGCCGTGGTGTTTCTCCCCTCAGCTCAACCCCCTCCACGCCGACCTCATCTGTTCGACGCCGCACCACCGCCCTGCTGAAGGTTGCCGCCGCACCACCTCCCCGCTGTAGGTTGCCGCCGCACCACCTCCCTGCTGAAGGTTGCCGCCGCACCACCGCACCACTGACCACTGCACCACTGACCACCAATTTGAGTGTTAATTAGGTATAATTTTTTTTTTAATTCTCAATAATTTCCCATTTATGAACTTATATTAATTTGTTTTGCATGTTGAAGAATTGTTAGGCAAATTAAAATTTAGGTTAGAATATAATTTAACTTCAATTTGTTTCAATAATTGGTTTTTTTATTGGGAAATTGTGAAAATATTAGAAATTAGTAACTTTGTTACTCATTTAGTTGGATATTAGTATGTTTTAATGGTTAATTTAATTTGTTTTGATGTGTAATTTTGAATAAAGTAGAGAATATTAGCCTTGTTACTTAATTAGTTGAATTTTGGTTTGGTATAATGGTTAGAGATTAGTAACCATTTTAGTTTAGCAATTTTGAATAATTAAAATGAAAAAAATTAGAGATTAGTAACCTTTTTAGTTTAGCAATTTTGAATAAAAAAATGAATTTTGAATAAATTAAAGTAGTGAATACATAGTAGTTTAGCAATTGTTAGTTCGATGAATGATGTGTTTTAGCTTAGAAATAAATTAGTGAATTGACATGTTATGAGAAGTACATACATAATATTTAACCTAATTTTTGTTTTTTTGTTTTTTTAATATATAGATTCATATGTGAATTGAAGCAAGAGTTTAATTAGCTTGAGGACTACATATTGAGCTCAAGTGGGTAGTTGCTATATTGGTATGACTACTAAACTTTACTTAGCTATATTTATTTCTATTCATCCATTTAATAAAAGTTTATTCATGAAATTGCAACTTGTGTATTGTTTAATTGCAAATAAATACAACAATATATAGAATACTTGAATTGCATCATCATATGCCTAGATACCCGTTCAAGGCTTTCTCATTAGGAGAAAGTCTTGAATAGTCCCCGGTTGGGACTGTTCTTGAATGTGTACTCTCACTTAGGTGGTGAATGTATGTTTTCTTTTCGATTTTAAGGAACATCTCGGCTTACCATTTCCTCACTATGTTCTCTGGGTACATATGTGGGTAATTAATTATCTACATCGTGTACTTGGAGAACTAGGGGGAAATGCTGCCGGATTTTCCTTAAAATTGGAAAGTTGACATACATTCACTAGTGAGAGTAGACATTCAAGGATGGGTTAGGTTGGAGTGATAAGGACCCTTTGGAAACATGCATTTTTTCACTATATGAATGGTATATTCACGTTTTGTACTTGAATTTGATTTACATAAAATATGTAGCACTTACACATTATAATTATATGGTGCTATATATATGTTTAGAGACAATTTACTAAATGGAGAAGGATCGTGGTTGGATGTATAGTAGACGCGATACATTGGAATTTTGGAATGGGGTTCAAGAGTTTTGCGAGAGGGCTTTAGCTTATCAACGCACACTGGGAGGCAAAGGCCTTTATTGTCCTTGTGTTGATTGTAATTGTGTGAATGTGGTCGATAGTGTTGAAATCATTAGAGATCATGTATTATGTCGTGGGTTTAGGCAATTTTACCATGTGTGGATTTGACACGGAGAAAGTGGAGAGTACAGTGGGGATCTTGATCGGAATGATGTGCGTGTTAGAAGCAATGAGATTCATGTGGACGAGGAATACGAGAATGATGAGTATATTGTTGATAATGGTGAGGATGGAGCCGATGAAGGCGGATGAGGTCGAGGATGAAAAAGTGGATGAGATGTTGCAAGGTGTTGAAGGTGAAGTGTTTGAATTATTATCGAAGGCTTCCAAAAAGCCTTTGTATCCCGGGTGCAAAAAATACTCCAAACTATCGGCCGTGCTAACACTTTTCAACATTAAGTCGAAGCATGGGTGGACGGACATCAGTTTTACTTCTTTGTTGACCGCATTAAGTGATATGTTGCCTGATGGGAATGAAATTCCTAAGTCTTATTATTACGCAAAGAATCTCATGTGTCCCTTTGGTTTGGAGTATAAGAAGATACATGCATGTCCTAATGACTGTATTTTGTATCGAAATGAGTATGAAAAACTGCAGGAGTGTCCACGATGCAAGCGGTCGCGGTACAAGCGCATGAGTTGCAATCCTGGCACGGAGGGACCTCCTGCTAAGGTGTTGTGGTATCTTCCCATTATTCCAAGGTTTAAGCGTCTGTTCTCAATACCAAAAGACGCTAAAAACTTGAGGTGGCATGCAGAGGGAAGAAAGAAAAACAGAATGCTGAAGCATCCAGCTGACTCTCCACAGTGGAAGAACATTGATTTGAAGTTTGAGGAATTTGGTAATGAAGTCAGAAATTTAAGGCTTGGGTTGTGCACGGACGGGATGAATCCATTTGGCACTCTTAGTACCCAACACAGCACATGGCCGGTACTTTTAGTGATTTATAATTTGCCTCCTTGGCTGTGCATGAAACGTAAGTATGTAATGCTTTCATTGCTTATAACTGGTCCTAAGCAACCTGGAAACGACATAGATGTTTACCTTGCGCCGCTTATTGACGACTTGAGAAAGATGTGGGACGAAGGGGTTTCCGTTTTCGATGCTCATTAGAACGAGATGTTCACATTGCGTGCAGCCCTTATGTGGACCATGAATGACTTCCCTGCATATGGCAACTTGTGTGGGTACAAGGTCAAAGGGAAAAAAGCATGCCCCATATGTATTGATGACACATCAAGCGTATACCTGACTCATTCTCACAAAGATGTGTACCTACGGACTCGAAGGTTCCTTAGGCGTGATCACCCGTACCGTAGGCAGAAAAAGGCTTTCGATGGAACCGTGGAAGAGGATACTGCGCCTAGACCATTGACTGGTGCTGAGATTAGTGCTCGGGTGAAAGGGATACAAACGGTGTTTGGAAAATCAGTAAAAACTGTGGTCTCAGCTGCTCTGTTTAAGAAAGAATCAATCTTTTGGAAGCTGCCGTACTGGAGAGAACATGACGTTAGGCATTGTCTTGATGTGATGCATATAGAGAAGAATGTGTGTGATGCTCTTTTGGGGACGCTTATGAATATCCCAGGCAAAACAAAGGACGGAAAGGGTGCACGGTTAGATTTGCAAGAGATGGGGATTCGTCCAGAATTGTGGCCTCAAGAAAAGGTCAGAAAGGGAAAGGAGCCGAGAATAGAAGATGAAAGTGTTTCGAAAAAAGGGAAGGAGAAGAGCAAGGGAAAGGGAAAGGCCAAAGATGCGTCAAAGAAGAAAGTTAAGGGTAAAGGGAAGGATGAAAAGAATTATTTACCCCCGGCTTGCTATACATTGTCAAGGGTAGAGAAGCGTATGTTTTGTGCATGTTTGTATGGCATTAAGGTTCCATCAGGGTACTCATCTAACATGAAAAGATTTGTAACCTTAAATGGAGAATTGAAGCTGACAAGTATGAAATCCCATGATTGTCACATTATGATGCAAGTATTCCTACCGATTGCAATCCGTGGTATTCTACCGAAACACGTGAGGGAAACGATTACAAGCCTTTGTTCGTTTTTCAATACAATTTGTAGCAAAGTTCTTGATCCTTGTACACTAGATGCTTTGCAAGCTGATGTGGTTGTGACTTTGTGCAAATTTGAGATGTATTTCCCACCCTCATTTTTTGACATAATGGTTCATCTGGTTCTTCATTTGGTGCGTGAGATTAAGTTGTGCGATCCAGTGTTCATGAGGTGGTGCTACCCTTTTGAAAGATACATGGGTACATTACAAGATAAAGTACGGAACCGAGCCCAACCTGAAGGAAGTATAATGCAAGGGACAGTGGGTGAGGAAATAGGTAACTTTGTGGCGGACTACATAGCCCTTGCTCAACCTATTGGTTTTTCTACTTCTCGACATGAAGGTAGACTTGATGGTCATGGCACAATTGGGTCGAAACGAATGTCACCAGACCGAGATCAGTTCTTACAAGCACACCTTTATGTGTTGCACCATGTTTCAGATGTGCACCCATATTTAGACGAGCACATGGCTTGTTTGCGTGCCGAATTTCCATCCAAAGGTGAAAGGGCACTTATGCAGTTGCATAATAAGAAATTTGTTGATTGGTTTCGTGAACGAGTAATGAGTGGATTGAATGATACTAATGTGACCGATACAGTACGGTGGCTTGCGTACGGTCCTAGGGATGATGTCCGTTCATTTGAGGGATATGACATCAATGGGTACACTTTTTGGACCGAGGCTCGTGATTTGAAATCTTCCTCCACCCAAAACAGTGGTGTAACTCTTGTGGCATCATCAAGGGAGTTTGCAAGTTCTAAGGATAAATCACCTGTCGATGCAGAGTTGTCATACTATGGTCGAATTCAAGAAATATGGGAGCTTGATTATTGTGACTTCACAGTTGCTCTTTTCAAGTGTAAGTGGATTGATAATATCAGGCGTAACGTCAAACATGAGGACTTTACTCTTGTAGATCTTGGCCACTTGAATGATAGTGCGGAACCATTTATCCTTGCATCTCAAGCTAAGCAAGTGTTCTACGTAACTGACCCAATGGATTCAAAATGGTCTATAGTGCTAGCTGGCAAAAGAAGAATCTTAGGCATTAGAGATGTTGAGGATGAGGAAGAATATGATGCGTTTGATGATTCAGCACCTTTCACTGTTCCTAGACCTGGAGTACTAAATGATATAGACAACGAAGCAGGTTATATGCGATCAGACCACAACGAAGGAATTTCAGAATGAGGTAGTTTGATTAAAAGTTAGTAATGGTTTCATTGCAAATATAGTTTAGTTATCATGTATATAGGAGCATAAGTAGGCGAAAATGATATATTTGTATTTGAAATTGCCTAAGTGTACTCATTATCATGCATATACAAGGTTATAGGACCATAAGTAGGTGAAACTGGCATAAATAGCTTCTACTTAACCCAACTCCTTTGTTTTGTGTATGAACTAACATTTATTCATTCTAACAACCTATTTTCCATATGTAGATTGAAATTGGCATTTTGTACTCATTATCATGCATATAAAAGGTTATAGGACCATAATAAGTAGGTGAAAATGGCTAAAATAGCTTCTACATAACCATAATAACTATCATGCATATACTTTACTATACACTAATATTGTTTTATGATTGCTTTGACAGGTGCTTATATCTCATGGCGGACGATCATGATCCTCGTTTGGTAGAGGACATTGACGATGATGAGTATGAGGACGAGTACGAGGATGACGACTCCGATGATAGTGATGCTCCTTATGATGTGAATAAGGAGGATGACTTGGGTGAGCCAGAGGATCAGGCTCAAGATGAGTTCGAGCGTAGGCTTGACGATTTTGAAATGTCAGCTGAACGTGCACCGACCATTGTAAATACAGCACGTGAGATTGTTGGTGAGAACCCGACTCCTGAAAGTCAAGGCCAAGGACAAGATGAAAACAACACAGGTGGTGGAGGGGGGGAAAAGGCACCGGCTGAAAGAAAAACAAGGGGTCCGACGAGAAGCTTTAAGAAACCGGACGGTCCCATGGTCTTGGATTATGACAACAAAGGCCAACCCGGGCCCAAATGGCGTCGACAATATGCTAATCAAGTTGGCTTATGTTCGCGGAAAATCCCCATTACACTTGTAATGCGGCAAGTACCTCTGGGTTTGATTCAAGCATTTTGGGATGATACAAGGGTAAGTGTGTTTTTGGCACATTTAGACAATTTAAGATACCTTAAACTTATGATTGTTTTTAAATAGAAACTAATAATCGGTTTTAATTTGTGCTTACAGAGGCAGTTTTCTATTCCTAATGATCCCGAGAAGAAAAGGGTGTTTGTCTCTTTATTAGGGGAAAGATTCAGAGGCTTTAAGACCAAGTTGACTAATCGGTGGATCCATAAGAAGAAGAAGGTGCAAACAAAGAAGAAGAATGCCAAAGAGGATAACCGTCTCCCGTGGCAAATATGGCCGACCGTGTCAAAAGATGATTGGGAAGAGTTCGTTAGAATGAAGAGTCAAAAGAAAGCCATTGTAAGTTTGTGTAAATCTGATGTCAATTGAATAATAGCTTGACACCTTTTGTATTAATGAGACTAACATTTTTTGTTTTGTAGGAACTTCGAGAGCAAAATCAAGCGAATGCAGAAAAGAAGGAATACGTCCATCGTATGGGTCCTAAGACTTTTGCTGAAAAGAGACCTGAGTGGGCCGCTTCGGGTTTATACCCTAAAGCGCTTCTAGTGGCATCGAAGGAACCCTCTAGTTCCACGATCACTACATTGGTGAGTCGTGCCGGTGATTTCTTTTGTTCTCTCCATTCGTTTGATAAGAAAACCGGAAAATGGTTCATCAAGGGTCCGGAAGCCAAAAAACTGGCGGATAAGCTAGTAAGTTACCTATGAATTGTTGAAATTAAGTCACTTTTGCATCTAATCACTGTACAAACCATTAACTGTTTTACTGACCTCATTTTTCCTTATGCTATAGCTTGAGCACACTCAAGAGATGGTGGAGGGCAAATTTGAACCAAGTGTGGAGAATGACCCTTTCACCATGGCTTTGGGAAGGCCATACCATCCAGGACGAGTAGTAGGTTCGGGAGGGTCATTTCTTGGATGGAATAAGGTGATGGGTCCCGAATACACAAAATCGGGTAGATCTCGAGCCAGTGTTAACTCACCGGGGGAGTTGGATGCCAAGGTGGCATCAATTAAGGAACAAGTACGCAACGAGTTAGTTGGTGAATTGAATGCTTGGGCGAAGCTGATGAACTTACCGACTTTTCCGTTCCTCACTCGTACCCCGGTCGACTCATGTTCTGAACCAAAAGGACAAGGAGAAGGTGATAGACATGGAGGAGATGAGATACGTGGTGAAGATGTGCCACCTCAGGTAAAATCAATTGGGTTATTAAAAGTTTTAAAATACCGAGTTAATTGAAATTTTAGGTGCAATGATTGATGTACTGTTGCAGGTTCCAACTCTTACACATGCGGACTCGAGGGAGCTTGAAAATCCAACACCGCATGAATTTCCAGAGTTACAGGTGATTTGTAACCCTCTACCTTAATGAATTTTGTTATATCTTTGCTGTTGTAAAAGTCCTATTTAACTATCTTCTTTTTATATATATACTTGTGTAGGAATACACCCGGTGTGCACTTCTAGCTCCGGGGCATGCAAATAGTACCGTGTTGAGTTTGGTGGCGTATGGTAGTGCCCAACCGACGACGGGTGCTACGGCGGGGCCACATCATTACTCGGTTGGGATCGATTCAGTGGTTGCGGGGTTTGAAGACATCCCACTACCCGTACCGATAGAGGAGGTTGAGATAACAGCGCTTTGGCAAGCTGTAGGTAGCTTCGTTGATTGGCCACGTGCATGGGTGAAGTTGATTAATAAGGAGGTAAATTAGCTACTCACTTGACTATTTTCTTCATTTCTCAACTTATAAACTCCTTGCATCTCAAAACAACTCATAATCACATATTTATAAGTGTTTGTCATTTGAAATTACATTAAAATCGCTAAGTTCTAAGGTTTTGGGTCCAATTCATCAAACTAAAGCCACTTTGAGCCGAAATGGCTACTCACTTGGCTATTTTCTTCATTTCTCAACTTATAAACTCCTTGCATCTCAAAACAACTCATAATCACATATTTATAAGTTTTGTCATTTGAAATTACATAAAAATCGCCTAGTTCTAAGTTTTTGGGTCCAATTCATCAAAAAAGCCATTTTGACCCGAAATGGCTACTCACTTGCCTATTTTCTTCATTTCTCAACTTATAAACTACTTGCATCTCAAAACAACTCATAATCACATATTTATAAGTGTTTGTCATTTGAAATTACATAAAAATCGCCTAGTTCAATTTTTTTTTTTTTAAAAAAATAAGCAACTTCCGCCGCACCGGGACACCCGAGGGAGCCGCCCCCGCTGCCGGAACAGCAAAGGCAGCCCCAAAAGGTGGCTGCCAAGGCTGTAGCAGCCACGACAGGTGGCTGCCAGACTGCTGCAGCCTCGGCAGCAGCCTGCCTGGGCTGCTGCAGCCTCGACAGGCGGCTGCCATGGCTGCTGCAGCCTCGGCAGGTGCTGCCTGTGCTGCTACAGCCATGGCAGCCGCCTGTCGAGGCAGCAGCAGCCCAGGCAGGCTGCTGCCAAGGCTGCAGCAGACTGGCAGCCACCTGCCGTGGCTGCTACAGCCTTGGCAGCCACATGTCGGGGCTGTTGTGGCCTCGGCACGGGCTGCCTTCGCTGTTCCGGCAGCGGGGGCGGCTCCCTCGGGTGTCCCGGTGCGGCTGCCGTTGCATTTTAAAAAAAAAAAAATTTAAGCAATTTTCATCATTTCATAAAAAAGTAGCCATTTTGAGCCGAAATGGCTACTTACTTGCCTATTTTCATCATTTCTCAACTTATAAACTCGTTGCATCTCAAAACAACTCATAATCACATATTTATAAGTGTTTGTCTTTTGAAATTACATAAAAATCGCCAAGTTCTAAGTTTTTGGGTCCAATTCATCAAAAAAAGCCATTTTGAGCCGAAATGGCTACTCACTTGGCTATTTTCTTCATTTCTCAACTTATAAACTCCTTGCATCTCAAAACAACTCATAATCACATATTTATAAGTGTTTGTCATTTGAAATTACATAAAAATCGCCAAGTTCTAAGTTTTTGGGTCAAATTCATCAAAAAAAGCCATTTTGACCCGAAATGGCTACTCACATGACTATTTTCTTCATTTCTCAACTTATAAAATCCTTGCATCTCAAAAAAACTCATAATCACATATTTATAAGTGTTTGTCATTTGAAATTACATAAAAATCGCCAAGTTCTAAGTTTTTGGGTCCAATTCATCAAAAAAAGCCATTTTGACCCGAAATGGCTACTCTCTAGGCTATTTTCTTCATTTCTCAACTTATAAACTCCTTGCATCTCAAAACAACTCATAATCACATTTTATAAGTGTTTGTCATTTGAAATTACATAAAAATCGCCAAGTTCTAAGTTTTTGGGTCAAATTCATCAAAAAAAGCCATTTTGACCCGAAAAGGCTACTCACATGACTATTTTCTTCATTTCTCAACTTATAAACTCCTTGAATCTCAAAACAACTCATAATCACATATTTATAAGTGTTTGTCATTTGAAATTACATAAAAATCGCCAAGTTCTAAGTTTTTGGGTCCAATTCATCAAAAAAGCCATTTTGACTCGAAATAGCTACTCACTTGCCTATTTTCTTCATTTCTCAACTTATAAACTACTTGCATCTCAAAACAATTCATAATCACATATTTATAAGTGTGTGACATTTGAAATTACAAAAAAATCGCCAAGTTCTAAGTTTTTGGGTCTAATTCATCAAAAAATGTCATTTTGACCCGAAATGGCTACTCACTTGGCTATTTTCTTCATTTCTCAACTTATAAACTCCTTGCATCTCAAAACAACTCATAGTCACATATTTATAAGTGTTTTTCATTTGAAATTACATAAAAATCGCCAAGTTCTAAGTTTTTGGGTCCAATTCATCAAAAAAAGCCATTTTGACCCGAAATGGCTACTCACTTGGCTATTTTCTTCATTTCTCAACTTATAAACTCCTTGCATCTCAAAACAACTCATAATCACATATTTATAAGTGTTTGTCATTTGAAATTACATAAAAATCACCAAGTTCTAAGTTTTTAGGTCCAATTCATCAAAAATAGCCATTTTGACCCGAAATGGCTACTCACTTGGCTATTTTCTTCATTTCTCAACTTATAAACTCCTTGCATCTCAAAACAACTCATAATCACATATTTATAAGTGTTTGTCATTTGAAATTACATAAAAATCACCAAGTTCTAAGTTTTTAGGTCCAATTCATCAAAAATAGCCATTTTGACCCGAAATGGCTACTCACTTGGCTATTTTCTTCATTTCTCAACTTATAAACTCCTTGCATCTCAAAAAAAATCATAATCACATATTTATAAGTGTTTGTAATTTGAAATTACATAAAAATCGCCAAGTTCTAAGTTTTTGGGTCCAATTCATCAAAAAAAGCCATTTTGACCCGAAATGGCTACTCACTTGCCTATTTTCTTCATTTCTCAACTTATAAACTCCTTGCATCTCAAAACAACTCATAATCACATATTTATAAGTGTTTGTCATTTGAAATTACATAAAAATCGCCAATTTCTATGTTTTTAGGTCCAATTCATCAAAAAAAAGCCATTTTGACCCGAATTGGCTACTCACATGACTATTTTCTTCATTTCTCAACTTATAAACTCCTTGCATCTCAAAATAACTCATAATCACATATTTATAAGTGTTTGTCATTTGAAATTACATAAAAATCGCCAAGTTCTAAGTTTTTGGGTCCAATTCATAAAAAAAAGCCATTTTGACCCGAAATGGCTACTCACTTGGCTATTATAAGTGATTGTGAGTTGAAACTTATTATTTCTCAAACTATTTCAGATTTCCAATGGAAGAAAAACTTCAAAGAGAAAGAGGGTGGAGAATCATAAAAGAATTGATCAACCTAAGAAGAAGCTAAGTGAACAACAGTCCAAGAGTTCACAAGCGTCGAAGTTGCACTCTTCGAAAGGTTCACCCATGCCACCTACTCCACTTGTTGAAGACATTGTTCTTCAATCGCTCTCTACTGACATGACCTTTCTTCACAACCGTGCTTGTCATTTGGTCGATCCCATGGAAGTTGCACTTCCTAAGGCAATGTTCCACTATGATGAGGATGCAATTGCATGGATCAACAAAGAAGACGTGAAGGAATTTCTACGTGGTGCAAAGCTTAACATTTCCCTCATTCAAACATTCATGAGGTACTTCAATGCCCACATAATCTATACTTTTTTCAAGTTATTCAAATTGATGGTGATTATCCTACATCTGATAAATTAATCAATGTTCATGCACGCAGAGCACTACAGGAGCACTTAACTGACACTGATTCTCCTTGTAAAGTTGGGTGGTTATGCCCCGAGCAGTTATCCACTACTAAAATCATAGGCAACCCCCATGATGTGTTGTACTATGTTGAACAGAGTATAAGGGAATCAACGCGTGCGGGAGACAAGTTCATATTCGCCCCATGTTATAGAGAGTAAGTCTAACCATGTCAAATTCAATCGATTTGGCCTCATTATATGTTGACTCCTAAATATTAATTACCTTGTCTATTTTGAACTGATGTAGGGAGAATTGGAGCCTCATGGTGATTTGTAATTCCACTAACACAATTTATCACCTTGATTCAGCTCGATCATCGGAGAAGTGGCTCGTGAAGTCTATATTGCAAAAGTAAATATATATATAGCAACCTATAGTGATGATTATTGCTAATAATAACTAATTTAGTAATCATACGACTAATCAAATTTGATTGTATTTTTTTATACTACAGTGTTATGAAGAAGCTACATTGTCGTGCTCCAAAGGGTCCAACATGGAAGACACCGTTGGTAATTTACATGATATTATTGTGATTATCTTGAAAATCTATGGTAGTAAATATTTGCTCATTTCCTTTGCATGTTTCACTGATGTGATTTGTTTGTCATATGCTAGTGCGCACAACAAGAGAATGGACTTGATTGTGCTTTGTATGTGATGAGATTCATGCTTGACATTGTGACTCATTGTACGGACACTCAACAGCTTGATGAGGTAAGTCCTAAAACTTCTTGAAATGCTATATTGATGTGATTTCTAGCCTTAGACACCTAATATTATCCAACAATGACATGTTATGAGAAACAAAAAGGCTATTTCACAAGAAAGGTAGAAAATGGGTTGAATAGAAGTCATATGGGCCATATTAGGGCCATTTTGTGTTAATATGCTCTTTTGTTGTGATTTCTTTCCTTATACACCTACAACTAGATAATATTGACATGTTATGAGATAAATAAAGTTCATTTAATAAGAAATGTAGGAAATGGGCAAAGTAAGGTCATATAGGCCATATTTGGGCCATTTTGAGTAAAAAGCGTCGTAAACCTTAATAAAATGCTCTCCTATACAATTTTAGGGCTTACACACATACAACTACCCAACATTGACATGTTATGAGAAAGAAATAGTTCATTTGATAAGTAATGTAGAAAATGGGCTACATAGAAGTCATATAAGCCCTATTTGGGCCATGTTGAGTAAAATGCGTTGTTAAACTTCTTAAAATGCTATATTGATGTGATTTCTAGCCTTAGACACCTAATATTATCCAACAATGACATGTTATGAGAAACAAAAAGGCTATTTCACAAGAAAGGTAGAAAATGGGTTGAATAGAAGTCATATGGGCCATATTGGGGCCATTTTGTGTTAATATGCTCTTTTGATGTGATTTCTTTCCTTATACACCTATAACTAGATAATATTGACATGTTATGAGATAAATAAAGTTCATTTAATAAGAAATGTAGGAAATGGGCAAAGTAAGGTCATATAGGCCATATTCGGGCCATTTTGGGTAAAAACCGTCATAAACCTTAACAAAATGCTCTCCTATACAATTTTAGGGCTTACACACATACAACTATCCAATATTGACATGTTATGAGAAAGAAATAGTTCATTTGATAAGTAATGTAGTAAATGGGCTATATAGAAGTCGTATAGGTAATATTTGATAAAATACATATTTTTTGCCTAATTAATTATTTTTAAAATAATGTTTTTGTATTTCAAGTTTTGCAAGGTCCAAAAGGATGGTCCGTTGACAATCAAGGAGCTTAATGAAGTTCGTGACATGTTGGCGTCTTTCATCACCTTCAACATGTAAATGGCATGCATTGTAATTGTAAATTATTTATGTTAACTTTTGAACTATATATAACTTATTATTCATTATATATGTGTACTTACTATTATTTGTATATGTAAGCAACTTTTTTTTTTTTGTATTGCGTTTGGGAATATTTATATCTATATATATATATATATAATTGAATTCTTGTATCTAATATTATTTTTGTATATAATAATTAATAATATTATTATTAGTTATTATAATAATAAAATTATTAATTATTATATTTAATATAATTGCTGGAATTACAGGTTATTATTATTGCAGGTTTTTTTTTTTTAAATATTATTGCACGATGGAAAAAAAAAAAAATTATACAAAAGGCACCGGTTAGGCAGGAACCGGTGCCTAAACTATCCACCACCCAAAAAAAAAATGACGGGAGAGCAGTATTAGGCACCGGTTAACCGGTGCCTATTCTACCCTATGGCACCGGTTAACCGGTGCCTATTAAACCCTATGGCACCGGTTTTGAACCGGTGCCAAAAAGTAGGTTTTTGGCACCCCTCAAATAGGCAGCGGTTCAAACCGGTGCCTTAGACCGGGTTTAAACCGCTGCCTAATGCGTTTTTTCTACTAGTGCACCCACCCAATTGGACTTTCGGAGGGTATTAGGGACCATAGTAAACATTTCTGCAACCTAACATTTTATTTATGGGCGGAAAAAAGTCAAAAAATTCCAAAATTGAAGGCTAATACCATGCTTTTTGAGAAATTTTGGAGATTTTAGGCTCGATGTATGTCGAAAATGCTTGAGATTTTAGGGGATACATCTCGGGGTCATATAATGCTGTTTGGAACCATATATGATCATTATATGTTGTCATAAATGTTCGTAGTAGGTTTGAGTTATTGAAATCTGTGCAAATTATAAACCGGTAAATTGACCGTTTAAAAGCAAATTGAATGGTTCAACACACCCAATTAGACTCCCGGAGAGTATTAGGGACCATGGTAAATATTTCGGCAATTTTTATTTCTGGGCGATAAAAAGTCAAAAAATTCCAAAATTGAAGGCTAATATCCACACTTTTTGAGAAATTTTGAAGGTTTCGGGGGCCCGGTATCGAAAAGTTATGAAATTGTATGGGATACATCTCAGGGTCATATAATGCCGTTTGAAACCATGTATGATCATTATTTGTTGTCATAAATGTTCGTGGTAGGCTTTAATTAATAAAATTGGTGTAAGTTGTAAACCGGTAAATTGGTCGTTTAAAGGCAAGTTGGATGGTTCCACCCACCCAATTGGACTCCTGGAGGGTATTAGGGACCATGGTAAACATTTTGGCATTTTTTATTTTTAGGCGAAAAAAAGTCAAAAAATTCCAAAATTGAAGACTAATATCCACGCTTTTTGAGAAATTTTAGAGGTTTCGGGGCCCGGTGTCGAAAAGTCTTGAAATTCTAGGGATATATC
Source organism: Chenopodium album (assembly GCF_948465745.1). Classification (NCBI taxonomy): domain Eukaryota; kingdom Viridiplantae; phylum Streptophyta; class Magnoliopsida; order Caryophyllales; family Amaranthaceae; genus Chenopodium; species Chenopodium album. Next base: position 707,622 of record NC_137838.1, read on the forward strand.
TCGGGGTCATATAATGCTGTTTGTAACCATATATGATCATTATTTGTTGTAATAAATGTTCTTGGTAGGTTTGAGTTAATAAAATCGGTGCAAGTTGTAAACCGGTAAATTGGTCGTTTAAAGGCAAATTGGATGGTTCTACCCACCCAATTGGACTACCGGAGGGTATTAGGGACCGTGGTAAACATTTGTGCAAGTTTTAATTCTGTGCGAAAAAAAAAGTTCAAAATTTTCAAAATTGAAGGCTAATATCCATGCTTTTTGAGAAATTTTGGAGGTTTCAGGGCCCGGTGTCGAAAAGGTTTGAGATTTTAGGGGATACATCTCGGGATCATGTAGTGTCATTTGGAACCATATAGGCTTTATTCAGGTAGATTTGAATTGATTGGATCAGTATTTGACACCTCTTACTATGTTTGTTTTAGCCCTAAGCTAGAAATTACTCTCCTTCGCATAGATATAATGATAACATGTCAATGTATATATATAGCTAGTTTGAAAGACTAGTCAACAAAATCCTGTTAAATTTGTTTTTTTAAATATATTTATTGGAAAGCCAAACCTTATTATAATTTCAACTCCAAATACAAGTTTGAAGCATGCTGCTGATTGCTTGTTATTACGTTGGACCTTAATTAAAGACACGTAACACACGTTTAATGGTTATGAAAGACACAATGATTGATTTAGCTATTTGAATATGGTTAAACACAGATCCGATCTTCACAAAAAAAAATTTAAAGTCATTGATCCGATCTCCATTGATTTTCTTATTAATACCTCATATCCACTATTATAATTGTTTGTGTTCCATATATGAATCCTTTTTATAAATCTTGTATGTACTATTGGTAGTATTTTATTTTTGTACCCTTAGACCAAGGCTGGAAATTAGCTGAGAAGTTAGAATTATATTCTATTTTTATTTTCTCTGTTTGGTTCCCTTTCATTGATTTTATTCTTTTATTTATAAATACTAATATAACTATAAAACGGGTATACACAAAAGTTTATTGTTACTAACTTTACTAAAATAATTTTACATACTTCTGGTTGGCGCTCTTGTCAGATTTATAATCTAGTCAAATGTCTTCTCCTTACATTGAGTTGTAATAGTAAACCAATTAAAAGAAAAGCTAATTAGATATCATTGGCAACAAAATTTTTACGCCAAAAATTGTTGGTGATGGTAAGACTTTTATTACTCCGTAAGGTAGGATAGGATTGCAAAATTGACGGGGCACAAATATTGTGTTTGATTTTCACCACTTTTGGTATAGGACAGATATTTTTAGTTGCTACCACCTATCCAATTCAATGATCACGATTAAAAATAAACCTCATCATTTTAACCATTAATCTAAATTAAAACAACACATTCAAACTTTCAAACTACTACCTTAGCTTTCTAATCCGTTGAACATAATAATAAAAAATATATATAATTTTTTTTGTTGATACCTTAAATATCTCACCAACTTTTCCTAATTAAATTGCTTGAAAAGTAACCCAATAAACTTTTATCACCTTTAATAATAATGCAACCAATATTCACCTTATCAATTTTGTCCCTCTTATTTGCTTTCATCTATCAAGTACAATGTAGATCTTTATCCGAAACAATATCTCCAAGTTCACCACCAACATCATTAGAAACAACCGCCTTTGTTATCCCTCCTTCACCGTCACCATCCATTGCCGCGGCCCCTTATAATGATCCCTCGTACGTTCTCTCTCCAAGTTCCGCCCCCATCGCCATGCAAGACGCCGATGGGGATCCAATTGATCTCCCCATCACCTTCAACCCCTTTGACCTTAACCATGATCAACAAGAAGAATCATCAACCACCACCAACATGGCGGTTAATAACCCGGACGTAAAGAAAACTTGTGATGCCACGGATAATCCTGACCTTTGCATTTCCTCCTTAAAGCCATTCCTCATGCATAATAACAATAATGGTGATAAAAAAACGGACACGTTCTCTTTACTTGGGATGCAAGTTAAAGCGACGCAACAAGCCACGCAACTTGCCCTAGCCTTGAGTACTAAAAAATTAGGGCAAACGGATAATGATATGGATGTCCTAAGAGATTGCAAGGAGATGTATGATAATGCTTTGGATAATTTAGATAAGGTTGTAAAAGCACTTGAATCCAAAGATATTGGTACTATTAATAGTATGTTAAGCGCCACGATTTCAGATTTTGGTACGTGTGATGATGGTGTACAAGAAAGTGGTGGTACGTCTCCCTTGGTTGGTTATGGAAATAAATTGACTGAATTGGTTAGTAATTGTCTTGCCACAGTTTCTCTTATTAAGGATAATGGTGCGACGACATGATATTGAACATCATCTGGTTCCTCTCCGGTTTCTTTTAATTATCGGAATAATTTTTACTCTCAATACGACATTAAATTTAAGGATGAAGAAAATTATACGGGGTGTTTGGAATTTTTTTTTCCTTAATGAGATGTTGTGTTTGAAGATGAGAATTGAAGGAAAGAATTGGGGAGAATCCTATTTCAAATTATGTACCCTGTATTTTATACTCTGTCTAATCAATGATTGAAGTATAATTTTAGTAAGGTAAAGATTCATAGTGTCAATTTTTTCTTTGTTATATGTATTTCTATAAGGGTTACAACATAGGCCTAATATACAAATTAATCATGTTTAAGATTTTAAAATTAGGCCTTTTAATTTATTCATTGTTTATAATATTTGGGTTTGATTAGATTTTACAAATAATTGCATATACATTCAAAAAGAGTCGTCATAAAAAAAAAAAAAAGGATGAAACTAATAAAAGCATGATTGTTTATAATATTTGAGTGTAATAATGCATGTCTAGCCAAAATGATGGACAAAGGTAAAATTAGAGGCTAAGGGCCTGTTCTCTTACGTTAAAATTCAGTTCAGTTCAGTTCAGCTCAGTTCAGTTCAGTTCAGTTCAGTTCAGTTCAGTTTAGTTCAGCTCAATTCAGTTCAGTTTAGTTCAGTTCAGCTCAGCTCAGCTCAGTTCAGTTCAGTTCAGCTCAGCTCCTAATTTCCTTCTCTTATAAAATATTCAGTTCAGTTCAGTTCAATTCAGCTCAGCTCAGCTCAGTTCAGTTCAGTTCAGCTCAGCTCCTAATTTCCTTCTCTTATAAAATATTCATTTCAGTTCAGTTCAGTTCAGCTCAGTTTAGTTCAGTTCAGTTCAGTTCAGTTTAGCTGAGTTCACTAAATGAGAACAGGCCCTAAGTATAGTAAAGAGAAAATAAAATTAGGGATAAAAGCATGAAACTAATAATAAAGTAGGGCTCATTATTATTGAAGTAGTAAATAGATATAACATAGATGTGCATGCATGGTACGTAGCTAGTTAGCTAGCTAGGAAAGAAACTAACTAACAAAATATTAAAGCACGTACATACATGCATGCATGTTAATTATGATGAGTGAGCCATGCATACTAATTACGAACGAACGTACGTAGAATTACATAGTTCCAAAATTAGCACCAACAGATGCGAAGTTCTTGCCAGGGAAGATGTTAGCACTGCAGGTGGTCTTGGTAATTGGTTCCATGAAGCTCGAGAAAGTGGATGATACGTCGAGAGAAGCTTCGATTTGGTTCCAATTCATATTCTGGAAATCAGTGGCATCGCCACATTTGACGTAAACCTTGTTAGGATTGTTGGTGGTGGGAAATTTGGGAGCAGACCAAGCCAATAGCCATGCACAACTTTTAGCAGTACTGTTGTTGCCCAAGTACACTACGGCTCCCTTGGATCCATTGTTATCTGTCGCCGAATGAGTAAAGCTGTCGCCTTTGCTGACATCAATGACCGAAGGATATTCACCAGTCATCACTTCCCCATGCCAATCCTGATTCATTGAAAAATTAACCCTTCCAGGGGTGGAGTTCATCATCGAGACGACTGCACTGTTTTGTTGTTGACTATTGGCCGCTGCACCATTGTTCTGTTTCATCCCAATGTTTTTCGCCACCTCTACCATCTTCTCCACAATCTCTTTGTCTTGTGCATTCATCACAACTGTTTCTTGTGCTGAGGCCATTTTTTCCTTCTTACGTAACCTATAACAAATTTTAACTGCAAATTAGTAATTCAGTTTAACCCGACTATATATATATATATATATATATATATATGTATATATATATATATATATATATATATATATATATATATATATATATATATATATATATATAGATGACTTGCTTTAATATATTTGATAACAAATATAAATGCATACTATATATATGAAGACTCTTCTATGTATATGATATACATGACATTACCTTGATCGGAAGTTCGGATGTTGGTTATTTGTATGCTAGAGATCAGAAGCTTGTGTGTTGCACTGCGCCAATTACCTACCCATCCTTTGCATATTTATACACAAATCCTTACCTTATACATACTTGTTGTACTCCTATTAGCTTCTTCATAACCGTAGTGTATTGAATTCGATCTCTACTTTAGAAATTCACGCACTATTTTTGCATATATTCTCCACTTTAAATTGTCTACCTAGCCTTATTATTTATTTTTGCATATATTCTCTCTTATCATTAATGTGATGATAGATAGGTATGTTATTATCATCTCATTTGGTCCCATATGAATATCAATACTTGTAACTTTGAAAGGTCCACATTTTTTCAGACCAATGCAAGGAAATAACTTATATGAGGGATGGGCGGAGAAATTGAGCTAAGGGATATAGCTGGTTAGAGCTTTTCTTCCAGTTTCAAATGATCCTAAGATCGATTTTCATCACTCGCTCATGTTGGTTTTAACCATTTTTAAAAAAATAAAAAAAAAAAATAAAAAAAATAAAAAAATAAAAAAAAACTCTTATGTCAGGCCTTTGCCAATATATACGATTTCTTAATATTAGCTATATACTCGTATATTTATATACGGTATATATTATCTTTTTTATTATCTCTGGTTTACAATATAATAGATGTAATTTTTGACATGTTCGCTTTGTTGAACCACAGTTGTATTTCACCATTAATTTAATCTTTGTATATATTCATAGTAAAAAACCTATACTCAATTATTAGGAAAATTCATAAAGTTGACTTTTTGTGTATACTCTTGTATATTATATGTTTAATTTAAATTTTTAAAAAGAGTATAGTAAAGTTTAATTCATGCTGTTAATATAATAATAAAACTAATTTAATTTGATATTTAATTATATATGCTGGTCAAACTCATAGTGATTTCTTGTTTGATAATTTTAAAGTGACATCGGTTATATTATATTAATGTAAATGTAACACGTACTCCATTATTCATGTGTAGACGATTAAGAAGACAGTTTTAATTAATACAAGTAACTAATCCTTTCTTATATTTTGATTTTCATATTGTCATATTATTGGTGGAAATGTGGAATGCATGATAATAAAAATTATGTTTTCCTAGCTTGGTTTTAGGAATAGGGTTTGCAAATGGATAGATGATCAAGCTGATTATAATGGATGATGCTTTATGGTTTAATTTAAAATAGAAGCGTGTACATTTGTTTGTAAATTATACTCATAAATCTTTGCATGTATTTAGCAATAATATATAGCAATGATTTAGCAAATGAGTGGGCATTTGTGGTTATATTTAGCAAGATGCAAAAAATTCCTAGATATTAATCAGATAAACTCAAGATTTTAAGCAACTAGAGTGTACCCGTGCAAAATGCACGGGATATATATTATATTAGAAAGATTTTAATTTTATAATATAAGAAAAAATATATTTCAAATACGGGGTTGATTTAGATGTAGTAACTTATGCCCTGTTATTTTGAACTATTTATGGTCTGCTCTTGATCTACTCTGCTAAAATCATACTTTGTTGAGCTCTGCTCTACTCTATTGTCACATGCTCTACTCTTTTGCAATCTGATGTGCTCTATTCTACTCATAAACTCGAAAGAACAAAACCTTACTCTTATATGTAGGTGGCCATGCAAATGTGTCAAGCTATTATGGGGGTTACTTTTTCAAAGTTGTAGAGTTACTCGTTCAGTGTTATAGGGGTTATTCGGTTAGTGTCATATGGGTTATTCGGTTAGTGTCATAGGGGTTATTCCATCAGTGCTATAGGAGGGGTTACTTTGTTTTTTTGCAAGCAACTATTTGATGAGGCCAATTACGCAAAAAGCGTGTTGTACATATTTTTATTTTGATTATTAGAGAAGTGGAAGTTGTTTGAATTGAACGGTTGGGGATTTTGAGTTCTATAGTGAATTGTTGATAAATGAACTGTAAATCTGTGCATCCGTGCTAATACATGACACATATTATACACAAAAGAAAATAAGACAAAGTGAAATGTTAATAGTGTTTAAGAAAAAAATGAATTGTTATTATTAGTTATTGCAATCCCTTGAAAAAATACAATTTTTTTGTTGTTTAAAAAACAAACAAATAAAATAATGGAATGATAGTTATTTAAAAAAAAAAAAAAAAAACAACCTCAAATGCATGAGATTTGAGGATTGGGGATTTGAAGGGTTGTGGTGAAAACGACTCTGCAATTATATATTAGATTAGTTGACGACGCGAGCAATAAGGGTTTCTGATGTTGCGGCGACCAAGCGGCGCGTAATTAAGTAGTTAAGGGATGGTGTTGGGTGGATCGTTTATAGTGGTTTTATGGGTTAGGAGGACCTGCCGGCCATTTTGAGTGGGGGTTAGGAAAGTGGCCGACCGGTTTCCAGTGGGCTGGGGATTGGCCTAGGGTTCCACGATGGGTGAAGGGAAGAGCTGAGGGGATGGCTGGGATGGTTTTTGTTTTGTTTTGTTTGTTTATTTTATTTTATTCTTTCCTTTTTAATTTACTTTTTTTAAAAAAAAAAAAAATTAGGCCAATCATGTGCTGACATGTGGCATTTAAAAAAAAAACATTTACCCTTTCAGCAGGTAATGGTTTTTGGATCTATTGGAGCAAAGTCAGGTCATAGGATTATATATGAAAAAACAAAACCTTATAAGTTGGGATTATTAAAAGTAAATCGGCAACAATTGAGATTATTAAATGGTATTTTTCCTACATAAAATATGGATTAAAATAATTTATCATAGGAAAAATTGCCAAAAATAATACAACCTTTAAACCATTCTTTTTCTAATAATACAACCTACGACCTTTAACTTGTGGGGTGTCATTTTTAAACAAGACATTACCGGTTAGTACCCTATTTTTACAGGTGACTGTAACACGTGTCATTGTTTTATTGGTTTTGTTATTTTAATTAATTAATTTTTTTATTATTATTAAAGATTTTTTTTTAAAAAAATATAAAAATCCAACCACTCAGCTACCTCCCCTCCCCTCCCCCAAATGTATGCAACACCCTCGGCGGCGACGGTACGGTCGACACAACTTTCCCACCGACGGCTGACCCACTTTCCCCTAACCCAACCTCCCCTTTCCCTCGCTGCTATAACCAGCCAGAAAAAACCCTAACCCCCTTTCCTTCCCAACCACCACAAAACCGCCCTAATCCATGCAGCCACCACAAAACTCACCGAAACACCATGAAATTCACCTTTTCTCTTTCCCAGACCCCAATAACCAACTCCCTCCCCTTTCCTTGCCCTAAAAGCGCCCCCTCCCTTTTCACCGCATCAAAAAAACGTCCCCAATGAACTCTGCATTAGCGTTTTGTACGCATCACAGTGGGGCTCACACGTCGGGGGAAGGGAAGCTCGGTCGTAAAGGAATGGTCGGCCACCGCAGGGGTTGGTAAGGTTTGTTCGCCGTAGCGTGCTGCGGTGGTTGTTGGGGATTAAAAGGGGGTTGGCTTTTTTTTAAAAAAAAAAAAAATTCTAAAATTAATCATTTTAATAAAAATCAAATTTAATATTTAAACCAATAATTATATGACGATACGTGTTATGGATAACTAGTTAAAATGTTACATGTTTTTTGTCTTGTTTAAAATTGACACCCCCTAAAGGTTGTATTATTACAAAATAATCTAACAATTGTACTACGTATTATTAAAAAAGATTTGGCCAAAGATTATATTATTTTTGACAATTTTTTCTTTATCATGTACTCATATTCTAAAATGGTCGTCTATCGTTAATTGAATGAAATGTCATATACTCGTATTCTAAAATTTCAAAGTTGGTCCCGTTAGAATATAGAATATCAATAGTAAAACTAAGAAAAGGTATATATTATCTAAAATTTGAAAGGCAGTATATTGGGGATTACGCTGCATGTTGCGCTAACGTGTTCGTTAATAGAAACGTAGAATCAATTCTAAAGGACCAAATTTATGCATGATAAGGAATTTTTTTTTTAAAAAAAAAATTAAATTTATTTATTAATTCTTAATATACTGCATCTACAAAACAAACCAAATTAAATAAAATTCTCATACGTAACATATTGAATCAAACAAAACTTTCCTTTGTAAAGACTACAATCATCAATCATGCATCGAGTAAAATTTACATTATGGAATATCCCACGCTTATATCCCTAGCTAGAAAATGCAGTCTTATTAAAAGGTTTTTATCTAACATATCTTTTAGTCGTAAGGAGGATGTTTATTTGATTCATATGATTTTATTTGAAAAATTTGTACTTTATAACTTTAACAACCCCATATTATTTTGAACCAATAATGAAACAATCTCACAACAAAACATAAGATCCACATAAAATTTAACCATAACATTTACATATATATGTCAATATCGATCTTAGGATCATTTGAAACTGGAAGAAAAGCTCTAACCAGCTATATCCCTTAGCTCAATTTCTCCGCCCATCCCTCATATAAGTTATTTCCTTGCATTGGTCTGAAAAAATGTGGACCTTTCAAAGTTACAAGTATTGATATTCATATGGGACCAAATGAGATGATAATAACATACCTATCTATCATCACATTAATGATAAGAGAGAATATATGCAAAAATAAATAATAAGGCTAGGTAGACAATTTAAAGTGGAGAATATATGCAAAAATAGTGCGTGAATTTCTAAAGTAGAGATCGAATTCAATACACTACGGTTATGAAGAAGCTAATAGGAGTACAACAAGTATGTATAAGGTAAGGATTTGTGTATAAATATGCAAAGGATGGGTAGGTAATTGGCGCAGTGCAACACACAAGCTTCTGATCTCTAGCATACAAATAACCAACATCCGAACTTCCGATCAAGGTAATGTCATGTATATCATATACATAGAAGAGTCTTCATATATATAGTATGCATTTATATTTGTTATCAAATATATTAAAGCAAGTCATCTATATATATATATATATATATATATATATATATATATATATATATATATATATATATATACATATATATATATATATATATATATATATAGTCGGGTTAAACTGAATTACTAATTTGCAGTTAAAATTTGTTATAGGTTACGTAAGAAGGAAAAAATGGCCTCAGCACAAGAAACAGTTGTGATGAATGCACAAGACAAAGAGATTGTGGAGAAGATGGTAGAGGTGGCGAAAAACATTGGGATGAAACAGAACAATGGTGCAGCGGCCAATAGTCAACAACAAAACAGTGCAGTCGTCTCGATGATGAACTCCACCCCTGGAAGGGTTAATTTTTCAATGAATCAGGATTGGCATGGGGAAGTGATGACTGGTGAATATCCTTCGGTCATTGATGTCAGCAAAGGCGACAGCTTTACTCATTCGGCGACAGATAACAATGGATCCAAGGGAGCCGTAGTGTACTTGGGCAACAACAGTACTGCTAAAAGTTGTGCATGGCTATTGGCTTGGTCTGCTCCCAAATTTCCCACCACCAACAATCCTAACAAGGTTTACGTCAAATGTGGCGATGCCACTGATTTCCAGAATATGAATTGGAACCAAATCGAAGCTTCTCTCGACGTATCATCCACTTTCTCGAGCTTCATGGAACCAATTACCAAGACCACCTGCAGTGCTAACATCTTCCCTGGCAAGAACTTCGCATCTGTTGGTGCTAATTTTGGAACTATGTAATTCTACGTACGTTCGTTCGTAATTAGTATGCATGGCTCACTCATCATAATTAACATGCATGCATGTATGTACGTGCTTTAATATTTTGTTAGTTAGTTTCTTTCCTAGCTAGCTAACTAGCTACGTACCATGCATGCACATCTATGTTATATCTATTTACTACTTCAATAATAATGAGCCCTACTTTATTATTAGTTTCATGCTTTTATCCCTAATTTTATTTTCTCTTTACTATACTTAGGGCCTGTTCTCATTTAGTGAACTCAGCTAAACTGAACTGAACTGAACTGAACTAAACTGAGCTGAACTGAACTGAACTGAACTGAACTGAACTAAAATGAATATTTTATAAGAGAAGGAAATTAGGAGCTGAACTGAACTGAACTGAATTGAACTGAATTTCAACGTAAGAGAACAGACCCTTAGCCTCTAATTTTACCTTTGTCCATCATTTTGGCTAGACATGCATTATTACACTTGGAACTTTTACTCATTACTACGGTTATTGCTTGCACTTTGATTTGCTATTCAAGGTGCGTGTCATTCTTTGCTCTAAAGTGTGGAATGAGCTCAGTAATGCATATGATGAATGTAGGGAACTCCTCTAGCAGCTAGGTACGTAGGCTATCATTAAGGCAAGGGTCGCAGGACCAAGTGTGTGAAGCTAATCAAGTTGCTAGGATGACTAGATAGAAGCCGGAGATATCAATGGCCTTTTGTAGGATTCATCCAAAGCTTAGTAGGGATAAGCCTCTAGATAGTCTAAAATCTAAATGATGTAATTTTTTCTGCTAGCAGCCTTGTCCCCTACTTCTTTGTATATGGTACCGCTAAGTACGTTTATGGGTTGTAAAATATTAACTCTTGGAGGCCTGACCTTCACTGAAACTGTTGCTAATGCTGATGCTACAATGTTATTAGTAATTTTAATAAAATGATTACAATCTTGCCTTCTTCACCCATGTCGATTAGTGAAAATTAGTGAGAATAGAATTTTTTTTAGGGTTTTTAGGGTTTAGAATGTAGAAGCTCCGATACCATGTTACGAATTAATTTTTCGTGGTTTGTATTACTGTAGATCAGCGTATATATACAAAATAAATCGGGCTTATAAGCACATATAACCCAAAGAGCTAACTATACAATACACTACTAAATACACAGCTTAACACACTGACAAAATAACCCATGTAGTTAATCTCTGTAGCACTAATTTAACGAAGTAACCCCCATATATGATGGTTGAGCGCATGTAAGAATATGTGAATATCTATTATATAGTGCATGAAGTTTTCATACGTGAGATAATTAGTATGTATAGAATTGACTTTATAACAGATTTCCGTATACAATAATATTATTAGCATCGTTGTTTGTATTGTAATTTTAGTAATGTAGTAATCCTATTGATGGGAAAGAGTATTCAATGACTACATAAAGATTATGACCACTATATTACTTTTGTTCTAGACCCTCTATTTTGAAGGAGGAGATCTTATACACTCATATGTTTAACTGTGATTTTTTTTTTTTATTATTTATTTATTTAACCCAAAGCAAAATTAATGTAAATAAAACTACTTTTAGCATTAAAAAAACACTAAATCTCCATTTATTCATAACTGCTTCTCCATTGACGAATAGTTCCAACAATAATTACAGCCTTGACATGTGGTCTTGATGAGAAATTTGAATTTAATTTCCATACACAATATATATAACGTTAGGAGTTCGATCGGATCAGATTAGTTATAATCAAATAGCATCAATAAATTATTCATGGTAGTATGGTACTATGATAGCACATAAAATCACAAAAAAGGAAGAAAGGTGAGAGGAGATGAAGATTGATGGAATTTTGGCAGATGTAGTTTTAATTTTGGAGCATCATGAGGATTAGAGAGATTAGAGAGAAAGGAGATATTGCAATTGTTTGATTTTGAGAAAGAGAAACCAATATTTTTACTACATAATTAAAGTAAAAGTTGTTTTAAGGGTCTGTTTCGATTTACTAAAAATAAATTAAATAAATTGAACTGAACTTATTGATATTGAACTGAACTAAACTAAATAGAGCTGAAATGAATTGTTTATGAGAGAAGTAAATTGGGAACTGAAGTGAACTGAGATTAAGCTGAGCAAAATATCCCTAAGTCAACTTAATGAATGACACGGAATTATATTGACAAATGTATGACCATAATTTAATAATTACAATAGCTACAAAATATTGTACCATTGCAAAATTTTCTCCTACTGACGAAAATTTAAGTAAATTTGGAACCGGTCCCTTTATGTGCAAGCCCCACATACCCCTATCAACATTTTTCAAAAGCCTAAGGCTCATTAAAATACAAAAGAAAAAGAAAGCAATAGAATATTATTCGAAATTTTTATAATTTTTGCTTATCAAATTATTTTCATAATATCAAATTTTAATAATATCAAATTATTTTCGTAATTTGTTTTATATAATTTTTGCTTATCAGTAATTAAAGATATTAACGATTTAATTTATGCATTGACAAACGTGACTAAAGAAACGTGTCAACTAAAAAGAAACGGAGGAAGTATATATATTTATTAAAGGAGAATATTTGAAATGAAATGATATAAAAGCAAAAGGAATATAAAATACTACCTCAGTTTTACATTATGTAAAACAAATTACGGAGTAATATTTTTTGAGTTATAAAATTAGATATATGTGGTTTGCTTGAAAAAAAAAAAAGAATTAAAAATTCATGGAAACGTGTGGGAATTCAATTCCTATGTCAACCATTACTTTTTTTTTTTTTTCCTTCCGTTCTTTAATATCTCTTATCTCTCAAGTGTAAACTACAATAAATAGTGCAACGCAAAGCATAATTATAGTGGAGAACCGGAGACATCTTATCAACCAGCATCATATAGTCTCAAATTTTCAACACTCAAGGTTAGTTCTCTTTATCTCGCTTATTATTATTAGTTTGCATATGTTAATTTTATGGCTATTTTTTAAGTAAACATATTTGTATTGCTATTATTGCTAGTTTTATCATCATATCATGTATGTCATACCATTCTCATGTCGTATTATAATAAATCATTAATTAATTTATACCATTTATCTTACTCAAACTAGAGTTGTGACATTTTTAAACCTAGTTTGGGTTAGCTGGCTATGCTCACTCTTTAGAGTGGTCAGGGAAGAAGAGTAAGAGATGACATTTTACCTTTGAGAATTGAAACTTGAACTTCAAGGCTAAAAGGTACAAATAAACCAGTCTAATAGACCGAACTTAGCTTATTATAGTCTAAACAATGATGTATTATTTGTTAGCCATTATTTGTTAGCCATTATTTGCTAGGTCGTCGCCCAGAAGCGACGCGCCATATTGCCCAATTGTGGTGTCAAATAATCAAGGGCTTGGAGTTGGGATCAGGAGGGAGCGTGGGAGAAAAGAATTTAGTTTGCGGATTGGTTCTTGGAATGTGGGGGCCGACCCCACTTTTGGGATTAAGGCTTTGATTGATTGATTGATTGGAAATAGTATTATAAATATTGTTGAATTTATAAACTTTAGTTTTCTGTATACTTTCGTTAATACATAAAATATTAAATATATCAATGATCAAATACAGGCCGATCCATATCAAAATTTAGCGTTGAGAGACATGAACAGACAAATAGAGGTGGAATGTGTAACAAACAAGGAAAATGAGATGCAAAAAGCAGAGGCAAAAGTGATAGAAAAACCAATAATAAGGAACAATTGTCAAGGACATAGAGCTGCGCTGGTTGGAATGAGTAATGAAACCAAGGATATTGGGCTGATGTTTCTCCAGTCTAATGATTGGTATGGAAGTGTGGTTTCTTTTTATCCCTCTGGCATGAGCCCCAAAACTTCAGATAGTTTTGGCCATTTGCCGGACCCTGTTTATGGCTCCAAGGGCGCAGTAGTGTACTATGGCCAGATCAATCAAACAACTCAAGGTGCATGGCTCTTGGCTTGGTCTGCGCCTATTGTTACCGGTGGCCCGGTTCCTCCCAACAACCAGGTAATATATCGGAGTGCTATTCAAAATTATATCGAGATCATAAAGGTATTTTGATCTGAATATTTTAAGTTTAATTTTGTTCTGGTATGCTCTAGTCCGATTACTCCGTATTATTTATAGATATTATTTATGGATGTTTCTATAATAGTCATCTTTAAGATTACTAGACTATAATTACTTTTGATGGGATGATATTATTTATTTATTTTTTGCCGGTCAAACTTAATTAAAAAAAATGGTTTTTTTAATCAATATTTGAAATTTGAAAATATGTACTTTTATAAAAGAAAAATCTTTTTTAATAAGTTTGATTAAAAAAATATATATTAGCAAAAAATAGAGTATAATGATAGTCATTTTAAGGATGACAGTACAATTTTCAATTATTTTTACACTATTAATTTCATCTAATGTGGTCTGATTATGAATGACAATGGGTCGAATTTGTTCTTCAAAATCATTAATTGGAAGCATAAGCTTATTTATGTTTCAGGTATATGTTGAAACTGGCAATAAAAAGGACTTCGACAACATAGATTGGAATGTTATCGAAGAAAAACTGGATAAATCTAGCAAAGTAAGTAACTACACAGACCAAACTACTGGATGCACGGCCTTCGCTGAAATTAACCCAAAGAATGACTCTGCTTTGATTCTTGCAACGTTCAAGATGATCGACCCTCAGCACAAGCCAGCTACTCAGAGAGGGCGTTACTAGCTAGCTAACAAGGACGTCCAATTATCTCTAATAATGTACGCGATTAAATAAAGGTGCTTGTATCGATCACTAACTTCGAATACTACGACACTATGTTTATATTTTGACGCTTGGGTTGTTTCTCTCTTCGAATTTTAAAATTAATGGTGTTGCTCTTGTCAAAAAAAAATAAATTAACGGTGCTTAATTGTGTGGCCGAGATTACTTATATATAAGGGTTATTCAATTCAGGTGTTACTCAGTCGATTGGTTACTTATAGAGATTTTTTTTTTTAGTTTTAGAAACTGTCTTTTATTAGAATTTCTTTCAAGGAAATAAAAAACTTTGCAATTTCACACAATTGAGTGTAAAGTAGATGAGGTTAATTTTTTCAAAAGTCAGGTGACTCCCACGTGAGAGTCAATGCCGGAGCTCCATCATTGACCACCCGAAAAACTCAACCTAGTACCCTATCACAACATAATTAATACAATTTAAAAAGTTTTGTTTCACTAATTTTTACTTTAAGGTCCTTTTAAACAAAATCAAACACTTAAAAGGTCCTTTTACACAAATTTTCCTAGTTTGAAATGCTCTATGATTCCAGCTTATAATCCTATGTGTAACGTAGGTATTTGGAAAACATACTACTATACATGTGTCCGGTGTCTGCAATCGATGTCGTTGTAGTTGAAATTGAAGTTGATTGTTCCATCAAATGTCAGGTTCATTAGAGGGGATTCAATGTATAAGGGAAGGAATGGATTGAATTTAATTGTATTGAGATAGAAGCAAAACATTGTTGGAGGATAAGGCATTATCTCGGCAAATATGCCAAGATGATAACACCACTTTGTTAGGGAATTAGAATTTTCTTTGGAAAGACATTGGAATAAAGAAACAACTTTAATTTGTTAGAGAATAAGAATTTTCTTGAGAAAGATGTTGGAATAGAGAAACGAGTCAAACGACTTTGTTATTAGAATAAGGAGAGACACTAGGTATAACTGAATTGAATTGAAATAAAATGACCCTAAGCAAGGACCTAAGATTGAAAGTAGCGACTTTAAATGGAAATAAGAATTCTATTGGGAAAGGTACTAAGGTGATGCAACTTTGTGAAAAAAAAAAAAAAAAAAAAGTGTTTGTAAGGAAAGTTCATGGATCAACATTTACTTTTGATGCAATGATGAGGGATTAATGTGGTTGGCTTTTGATAGTAGGTAAGTGCTTTTGAAGTCTGTTTACATGATTGATGAAAGAACTCTTCAGTCGAATTAGTTTCCGTTAATCACTACTCCCTCCGTTTTTAAATACTTGCTTCATTTCTTTCTGCGCTGAATTTTAGGAAAAATTGGATAAAGTAATATAATATGGAGATAGTGGGGTAGGGGAAAATATTAAAAATTATATATAAAAAAAAAAAAAACAAAAGTAGTTGAGAGAATGGAGGAGAGAATATGAAATTAATAAAATATTATTTATGTTGGGTTCATTAGGTGAGAGAAATGAATTAAATATTGTAAGTATTTAAAATGGAGCAAGTATTTAAAAACGGCCAAAAACTGAAAAAAGGATTTAAAACGGAGGGAATAATAGCTAATAATTAGCTCCTAGGTCTTTTTTTTTTTAATGCAACACACCTTCTTAGCATGCACTTTAGGGAATAGATTATTAGAATATGTAAACGGACAAATTAATCAAAATAATTTATACACATACTTTTAATAACCCTTCTCTAATCTTGGTGTTAAAATTATTTTGATAAATTATTTCGTTTACCTACTCTAATCAATTTCTAAAAAACGTGTTAAAAAGGTGTATTGCAATTAAAAGAAAACAGAGGAAGTGTTAATTAGTGAAAAGTAATTAAGGGCGGAAAAATAATAAGGTGAAGCAAAAAACTAGTAAGACTGCTTTTTTCAATTAAGATAAAAAGTCAATTACCAAACACTTATTTGTTGTTATTTGACCATGTTAAAAAGCCCAAAATAAGAACCTAATGAAAAAAAAAAAAAAAAAAATCATTGGTCAAAAGCTCAAAACCCCCTTTAATTTCAATTGTGACGAAGCATGATAGAGATTGTTGGAACCCAATGTGTATCACTTGTGAGTGTCCCACATTGGAAAAACAGGAGAGGTGGTTTCACTTTATAAGGTAGAGGAGTAACTCCTACTATTGCCAATTGGTTTTAGTATGGAAGCTCCAAAGCCTTGTTTGTAGACCAAACTCTCCTCCTCCTTAGTCGGGTTGCCCAGACCCATTTCATATTGTTTCGAAATTTAACAGAGATATATATCAATTTTGAACTAGCCAAAAACTATGGGGTTTGAAGTGTGGTTGTAGCATAGGCCTGATTCCCATGTATATAGAGTTTACAATATTAATCCTAATCACGTTAGGAAATCTAATACAATAAGGATACAAAATATACATAAAAAAATCTATCCTAAACTGCAATAAATATTATCATAAATATAATAATTATCACGTTAAAAGACCAAGTCTACCGTAATGAGTTTTTTTTTTCCAGCCTTAATTAATTAATTTTGAAAACATATTGATAAGGTGACTGAATAAATTCACTCTCTTATTACACTAATTTTTGTATGTGGCTGGCCACATGGTGTGGCCAGCACGTATAACGGGCCCATTGCATTATGGCCCAATATATTACGGAGTTCAATAAAAAAAATAACGGGCCCAATTCTTTCTCCGTTATTATAGAATATCAACCGTTTTATTTGAATTCTTTTTTTTTTATTTCTAATTTTCTAAAAAAACCGCCATTATTACTGAGTACAAGTCTTTTCAATCGAACCGCCATTACTACCCATTTTTATTTTCTCTCTCCTAATTTTCTTAGTTTTTTCTTTCTCTTTCATTCTATGTTTGTTATCTCTCTAAATATCTCTTTGTTCTCTCTTCAAATATTCTAAAATTTTCTATATTTTCGCAATTGTTTCAAATGGTGAAATTGAAGATTATTCATCCTAAGGGAAAGAAAGGATCGACTTCTTGTAAAGTCGTCGATGAACCAGGTACTTTGAAATTCTAACTTTTACCTTTTCATGAATTTTGAATTATTTTTTGATTTGTGAATTTTGATTCAATTATTGATCATTCTTTCGTTTTTTTTGTCATCTATTTCCGTTGTTTTGTCCTCTGTTTCAATTGATTTTTCTTAATTTTTCATCCTATGTTTTAATTTTTTTGAAGAGTTACTTGTTTATTTTGTTGTTTTTTAAATGTTACTTGTTTGTTTCTTAGGGTTTTGTTATTATTTTTGCAACTGTTAGGTTTAATTTTTGTTTCGCTGTTTCAAAATCTTTATTTTGTGTTGTTTTGTTTCTATAATGAGTTAATTTAAACCCTTATTTGATTTTAGTAGTTTTAGCGCGCGTTACTTGTTACTATTTTAAGTGTTACTTGTATTTATTTCATTTTTTATTTTGTTGAGTTTAGTGTCTCTTATGTATTATTGATTATGTATATTAGGGCTTGATTGATTGTATTTATTTTACTGATATAATTTATTTGTTGAATCAATAGAGAAAGTGAATGTTACACAGGATGAGTCTAGTGAAGAATCCATGGAGGACGAAACAATTGGAGAAATCGAAGGGGGTAAAGTAATTAAAAAAAGGGCGAGATATATCCTTGATGAAGATGAAATTGAAGAAGATGTTCTTGTTAAAGATTTGAAGTCTTCTAAGGGTTCTGATGATTTGAATAATAAAGATAAGAATAATGTTGATTTGAATGCTGAGATTCTAATGTTGATAATGTGAATGCTGCAAAAGATGTCACTGCTGAGGTGGTTGTTCAATCTCTTGATAATGTTAATATCATGGATGAACATAAACCTGATGTTGATGTTAAACCAAAAGTTCCTAATACACGAGCACGCAGAGGTCGAAAACCTGCTGCAAAATCTAGTCAAGTTGTTGAAGTTGTAAAACTTGAAGAGGGGTATGATTACTTATATATGTATTACTTGTTTTATTGTTATATTGTTAAGGACTTAATTTTGATTATACTAAAATTAAGGATTTAATTTTGATTATACCAGGGGTTTAGATGAAAATTTATATGACAGTACTTGTTAAGCACAAAATTTTGTTAAAGTTTGTAGATGTTACTTGTTTTGGTGTTACTTGTTTGGTATCCTTTGTTATAGATTACTTGTTTGATTAAGGTATGAATGATTACTTGTTATAGATTACTTCTTTTGGTGTTCCTTGTTTGGTATCCTTTGTTATAATAATTTTTTTTTTTTTACTTATTATTGTATTACTTGTTTATGATGTTACTTGTTTATGGTGTTACTTGTTTATGGTTATGGTGTTACTTGATATGTTGTTATTGATATTGTGTTATTGTGTTACTTGTTATGTTGTTTTATGTTGTTCCTTGTTATGGCTTGTTTTGGTGATTAAGTATTTTCTTACACTTTATTTTCTTTTAGGGATGATGAAATTGTTTTACGTAGTAGACCTGCTGGTGTTATGGAATTATTTAAGAAATTAAGTGATGATCAACTTAAAGCTGTAAAAGCTATTGGTTTTGGGAGTTTACAATTCATTAAGTTGAATTACTTTCCAACAGAAATGGTACGTTGGCTCTGCAGTTCATTTGATTCTGAGAATTGCAAGTTTGATTTACCTTCTGGGAAAAGTTTTCAGCTAACAGCAGCTGATGTTCATGATGTTTTTATGATTCCTATGGGAGCAACTTCTGTTCCTCTTTCATTGAAAAGGAAGAATTCTGATTTGAAGACAAATTGGAGGAAATTATATGGAACAAAGTCTTTAGATATATCAGTTCCTCTCTTGTGGAATAAGATGATAAATGATGAGGAGATGCTAAAAGGCAATGATGAGTTTAAAAAATGCTTTGTTATGTATGTAATGGTGACATTACTTGCTCCAACATCTAATCGATCAGCTGACTTCAAATTGGTTTTAGCTTTGGAGGATGTTAAGCTTATCAAAAACTTCTACTGGTGTCAGTATGTTTTAGATGATTTGTGTGATAAGTTGGCTAGTTGTTCTCGTACACAAAAATATGTGCCTGGATGCATTCTGTTGCTTCAGATATGTTATTTTCATAGGATTCAAGTGGAAGGGTTTTCTGTTGATAAGTCATTGCCTTTGATCAAGCATTGGGATGATGACACTTTTAAAGATAGGTTGGCGAAGGAAATGGGACATTATGGTAATGGAAGTTTAGATGAGGATACATTTCCTGTGACTGATGTTGGTATTGCTGATGAGTCAGCAAAGATGGATTTGAAGAAAAGAAAGACTGTGGTTTCTTCTGTTGCTAAGAAGAAAGATGAGAAAACAGAAAAAAAGAAGGGAAAAAAGAAAGAGACTGTTGTTAGTGTAGACAAAAAAGTGGACAAAAAAAAAGAAGAAAAAGAAGATAAGAAAAAGAGTCTTAGTCAGAAAAAGAAGAAAGAAGAAAAAAAGGAAGAGAATAAAAAAGAAGTGAAGGGAAAAAGTGCAGAAGTTGTACCTTCAAAAAAGAAAAATGTAGAAAAAAAGGGAACAAAAAAATAGTAGAGATAGAGGAAAAGGAAGAACAAAAGGAACATCAAAAACAAAAAAAGAGAAAGCGTTTCTTAAAGAAGGCTGGTTTTTATATTGATCATGATAAGGAACAAATGGATGATTCAAATATGATTGAGAAAATTTTTGAGAAATATAAACCTTCTGATGGGGCAGAGGATGAAAATGAGGCTGATAATGCATCGAAGAGAATACGTTTCACTTCAAAGGCTAATGACTCTGAAATTGAAAAAATAATTGAGAAATATAAGGTTTCAGAAGATGTTCAAGATGATCGATCTGTAGATAATGAAGTTGTTGGTGGAGTTAATTCAGAAGTGAGAGGTGATATTGGTCAAACTCTTGATATTGCTAGTTGTTCTCGTCTGGTAACATATCAAGTTCCAGACAAATGAAGAAATTTGTCAAATTGCAAAAAATGTGAGTTTTTTTTTTATTTTTACTTAAATATATATATTTTTTTTATTTTGGCGTTACTTGTTATAAGTTATTTGTTAATTTATTTTTTTATTTTGGTGTTACTTGTATTATGGAGTTACTTGTTTTTGGAGTTACTTGTTTCTGGAGTTACTTGTTTTTGGAGTTACTTGTTAAAAATTACTTGTTTTGTGTGGTACATGTTTTGGGGGTTACTTGTTTTTGGATTTACTTGTTAAGAGTTACTTGTTTTGGGGGTTACTTGTTTTTGGATTTACTTGTTTTGGGGGTTACTTGTTTTTGAAGTTACTTGTTAAGAGTTACTTGTTTTTTGGGTTACTTGGTTTTTGGGGTTACTTGTTTTTAGGGATTATTTGTTTTGGGTGTAACTTGTTTATTGGGATTACTTGTTTTGGGGGTAACTTGTTTTGTCGAGGGATTAATTTTTAAGAGTTACTTGTTTTGTGGAGGGGTTACTTGTTTTTTGTAGTTACTTGTTTTTTGGGTTTACTTGTTTTTTGGGTTTACTTGTTTTGTGGGTTACTTGTTTTTTGGAGTTTCTAGTTTTTTGGGATTACTTGTTTTTGGGGTTACTTGTTTTGGGTTACTTGTTAAGAGTTACTTGTTTTGTGGGGGGGGGGGGGGGGGTTACTTGTTTTGTGAAGTTACTTGTTTTGTGGATTACTTTTTATGAGTTACTTATTACGACTTACTTGTTTTAATTTCAGATAAACAATTAATTGGTGATAAAAATATTAGTATTTTTGATTAAAATATATTTATTTCAAACAATCTTAATAAAAAAAATATACATTAGTATCATATTATGCTTCAGTAGGAAGCATATTTATTAGACATAATCTTATAAATAAATTTATACATTGGAACCATTTTGTGCATCGGTAGGAAGCCTTTCAATACCATCAGCATTAAAAACTCTAATATAAATGGTATTATTATCATGGTAAATATCAAGTCTGTCTCCAGGAACAATGTTGTTAGTAGTCATGAAGCTTTCCCATTCACGATCAATTAAAACACCACTACACGCTCTTGTATCTTCTTCTACGCTTATCACTCTAATTTCCCAAAATCTGCCTTGTCTACCATTATTACCGCCGTAGACTCTAACATGATTTCTGAATTTTAAAAGAAAAGTTCTCCATTCTGCAGGAAGTGGCTGAAATATAATAATAAAAAAAAGGAAATTATTAAAATTTTAGTAAAACATAAAACAAATGTATAAATTTAAAACTTAATGTATAATATATTTACCAGACTATTCCGATGAATTGATCTGACTTTAACAGAACATTTTTCTTTATTTGCGTAGAAATCAGCCATTTTCCTTATTTACTAAGAATATTGTATTGTAGAAGAATAATATTCAACCTTATATAGAAATAATATAGGTTGTTAGGTTGTTAAATTTAAATCTTTTAATAGAAAACCTTGGTTTAAAAATAGAAAACATTTATTTTTAAACAGCCTTTATATAGAAAATGCTATGTATGAACAACATTATTAATCTGTAATTTAGTCAGATTATTTGGAAGAAATTATCATTTTAATCAGGTTTTTTTTTTTACTTTTTGATCATGTAATTAATTCTTTTGAACAAAATTATTAATCTGTAATTTAGTCAGATTACCTATGAAGAAATAATTATTGTAGTCAGGTTTTTTTTTTACTTTTTGATCATGTAATTAATTCATTTTTTTAAATTTGTATGACTTTTTGATGAGGGAATAAATTAGTTTTTCAATTTTATTGAACTTTTCCAAGACTTTTTCAACTTTACTTTTTTAGGGGTTACTTAATGTTGATTGACTTGTTATGGGTTTATTTATTTTTGATTACTTGTTTTGTTTTTATGGTTACTTGTTTTGTTTTTCTGAATTACTTGTTATGATTTATTTGATATATTTTGGTTTTGGTTTGGTTCTACTAGTTATGAGTTACTTGTTGTGAGTTACTTGTTATGAGTTACTTGTATTACTTTTTATCAATTATTTGTTATGAGTTACTTGTATTACTTGTTATGAGTTATTGTTATGAGTTATTGTTATGAGTTACTTGTATTTATTTATTGTTTTGAATTCATGAGTTACTTGTATTAGTTGTCATAAGTTACTTGTTATGAGTTATTTCTCGTTATAAGTTACTTGTATTTATTACCTGTTTTGAATTATTTTATTTTTTTTACTTGTTTTCCTGTTACTTGTTTGGTGATCCTTGTATGGTTTATTTGTTATGAATTACTTGTTTCTGTATTAATTTGTTAAAGTGATTTATGTGTAGGATGTGGAAAAGAATTATATGTTGATGCAGAGAGACATGAAATTGATGTCTTATCAATTTGAGCTGTATATTGAATCAATGAAGCGGCAATGGAAACCTGTTGAAGTGCCTGTTCAACAACTTGAAAAGGATAAATCTCCTATGTTGTCACAATTAGATCCAATATACAATGATCATTCTTTCTGGGATCAAATTGATAAGATTGTGAAACAGAATATTGAAATGAAGAAAGTTGTGGATGAAATGCCTTCATTTAATCTCTTTTCTTGTACTGATCCTGGAAATGGATCAGTTGCAAATCAGTTATCTCTTGGTGGTTTTCAGACCATTATTCATAATGTTAATATTCAGTCAGTTTCAACTGAAGAAGATCCTATGATTGATGATTTCCTTGGTGCTTCTCGTGCAAGAAAAGTTGTTGAAGATATTGTTCAATCTATTAATTTAGATGAAAATAATGATAATGCTTCCACATATGATAAACAAGAAGAAACTTTTGCTGCTGATGTAGGAACATCTTCTGCTGATGTAAAATTTAGAGTTCTTTCAGAGGTTTTTGAATTATCATCTGCTTCTGCTGAAAAAAAATCTGTTCTTGCCAAGGTTCAAGTTGGTGAACCTTCAGATTTTCAAGCTGCTTTTGATATTGGAGCTCCTGTTAATTCTGCTTCAAATGCGAAAGTAGTTGCACAGTCGGAGGTTGCTTCTGATCTTGGAGGTCCTATTGCTGATTGTACTTCTGATGATGTAGCTCCTGTTAATTCTGATGTAGCTCCAGTTAATTCTGATTCAAATTCGAAAGCTATTGTTGTGTATAGTCCTGTGATCTCAACTCAGGATTTGGCAACTAGCCAAGGTAATTTTGAAGTTAAATCAAGCCAAGACAATGTCCAAGTTTCAGGAACTCAAGACATTTTTCAAAGTTTAGAAACTCTGGCTACCATTTCTAGTCAAGAATTAGCTCATACTGAGATAAATCCTACTGAAATAATTTTGCCAAGTCAGGGATTCAAACCTTCAAACACAGAAAATATTTTGGATGAAGGAGTTATTGACATTTCATCTCAGGATAATATCCTTCAAAATGTTGAAGTTCTTGAAGAAGTTGTTCAACTTTCAACTCAACAATGGCTTGATGAACTTAGAGAATTACAGAGAAATGATATTCTTGTTGCAGACAGAGAGTTATCTAAAAAGGATGGTACTTTTTCTCAACAGCCTGTTGATCCCTCATTCAAACAGCCTGTTGATTCCTCATCCAAACAAGTTGTTGAAACTTTGAAAAAGGCATCTTATTCTAAAAAGAAGACCTCTCAAAAAAAGAATTCTGAGAAAAAGATCTCTCAAAAAAAGGATCCTACTCAGGTAAAAGGAAAAAAGAGAGAAAGAAAAGAAGTGTTAACATCATTTGTGGCTGGTTGCACTCCTGAAGAATCTTATCAGATTCTTAGGAAAAAATAGGATGATGCTGGGATGCCTGATGGTGAGGAGAACATAAATTCTGATGATACTGCTGTACAGTCTGCTGAATTACTTAGTTGTGATATTAACTGTGTTGCATATGGTGGTTATAAATTACAGTTAATCTCAAAATTTATGAGGCTTAACTGCAAGAGAGTATCAAGAATGAGGAGTTTACGGCTGATGGTTGCTGATTACTGTTTTCTTCAGAAATATTCAGAAGTTTCTGATTCGTAAGTTTATGTATTTATTATTATTTATATAAGTGTTACTTGTAAATTGTTACTTTTTATTTATGTTCCTTGTATATTTATTTTTATGTGTTACTTGTTACTTTTTAACATTTATTTTTATGTGTTACTTGTTACTTTTTAACATATGTTTAGTTTGCTGGTTAAATGGTGTGTCTTGGTTTGTTGTTGAATGGAGTTACTTGTTCATATTTGTTTCTTTTTTTTTATTGAGTTACTTATTTATATTTATTACTTTATTTGTTTTAGAAGTTATTTGTTTTAATAGTTATGAATCTTATATATATGTTACTTTTTATATTGTTACTTGTTTCATTAATGGTGTTACTTGTCTTATTCTTGAGTTGATTAAGTTGTTTATTTGTTTATATTTGTTTTTTTTTTGTTGTGTTACCTATTTTGTGCTACTTGTTTATTATTTTATGTATGTTTCTTTTTTTTTTGTTGTGTTACCTATTTTGTGTTACTTTTTTATTATTTTATGTTACTTGTTTATTATATGTTATTACCTGTGTAAGTAGTTACTTGTTTTTTATGATTTAATTTTATGTCCTCTATTGTTTATTTATGTTACTTATTGTTTGAATTTTTTTTTTATTATGCTTAAACAGGGAACTCCTTGTTTATTTTAATGAGTTCTACAGTTTGCCTCGTGAAAAATTTTTAACATTGTTTCCGAAGGAAATGATATCAAGCAGAATTTTGGATTGTTTTTTTATCCTGCTGAATTATGTTGAGGTTAAAAAAAAAATGATGAAAATCCAAGACTCTTTTTTGGTGGTGAATATATGGTAATTTATTACTACTGTTTTTTAATTTTCAATAATTAATTATTTTGGTTTCTATTAATATTGGTTATACAATTTTTTTTATATTTATTCTACAGTGGCCTCTTTTGTGCTGTTTATATAATGGAGAAGGCTGCATATATGAGAAAGAAGTATTTGGAGCATGGGATATGTGGATTGAGTCTGTCAACTGTTGTGAATTATTTGATGCCGTGTTGGTATGTGTGTTCTTCACTATGTTATTATTTCTATTTCTTAAAGTATTTTTTTATAGGGTTACTTGATAATAAAAACTGATACTTTTTTAATTTTTTTTATAGATATTCATACCCATTTATTATGGAAATCACTACTCTACTGTTGTCATAAATTTCATCACTGAAACTGTTGACTATCTGGATAATCGAACTTATTCTATGCAAGTGGAAGTTGATGATAATGTCAAATCAAAAAAAGAAGATGTTTCAAAAAAAGGGAAAGCTACAAAAAAATTCAAAATTTCAACAAATTTTGATGAATTTCACACAGAGTATTACACTCTCACTTGGTACATAGTAAGTATACAATATTTGATTGTTTTTAAAATATTTGATTGTTTTTAAATTATATTGGTTACTTATATTCTGTACTCAGTTAATTAAAATTTTTGTTATATGTTACATGTTTTGTTTTGCTGTTACAAGATCTTATGGTTTCCTCCTTTTTTGTGCTGTTAATTGGTTTACTTGTTTCATTAGTTTACTTATATTGTTTATTTGTTTTGTTATAAAAAGTATAATTTGATGAGTTACTTGTTTTGAGTTACTTTTTAAAAGTTACTTGTTAGAGTTACTTATTATGAGTTACTTGTTATATAATTTGGTTTGGTTTGCTTTTACTATTTATGAGTTACTTGTTATGATTTACTTGTTATGAGTTACTTTTTATATATTACTTGTTATGAGTTACTTGTATTACTTGTTTTGAGTTACTTGTATTACTTGTTTTGAGTTACTTGTTTTGAGTTACTTGTATTACTTGTTTTGAGTTACTTGTATTACTTGTTATGAATTCATGAGTTACTTGTTATAAGTTACTTGTATTTATTACTTGTTTTGAATTGTTATGAGTTACTTGTTATGGGTTACTTGTTTTGAGTTACTTGTATTACTTGTCATGAGTTACTTGTTATGGGTTTGTATTTATTACTTGTTTTGAATTGTTATGAGTTACTTGTTATGTGTTACTTGTTTTGAGTTACTTGTATTACTTGTCATGAGTTACTTGTTATGGGTTACTTGTTATGAGTTACTTGTATTACTTGTTATGAATTCATGAGTTACTTGTTATAAGTTACTTGTTTCTATTACTTGTTTTTAATTGTTATGAGTTACTTGTTATGGGTTACTTGTTATGAGTTACTTGTATTACTTGTTAAGAGTTACTTGTTATGAGTTACTTGTTTTAATTACTTGTATTACTTGTTATGAGTTACTTGTTATGAGTTACTTGTTTTAATTACTTGTATTACTTTTCATGAGTTACTTGTTTTAATTACTTGTATTACTTTTCATGAGTTACTTATGATGAGTTACTTGTATTACTTGTCATGAGTTACTTGTTATGAATTACTTGTATTACTTGTCATGAGTTACTTGATTTGAGTTACTTGTATTACTTGTCATGAGTTACTTGTTATGAGTTACTTGTTTTAGTTACTTGTATTACTTGTCATGAGTTACTTGTTTTTATTAATTGTTTTGAATTTATGAGTTACTTGTTAAAAGTTACTTGTATTTATTACTTGTTTTGAATTGTTTTGAGTTGGTTGTTATGAGTTACTTGTATTACTTGTCATCAATTACTTTTTATTCAGTGACTTATTTATTAATTGTGAATAACTAGAGTTACTTGTAACTGATAATGTTTTTTTTATTATTGTTTCAGAGAATGTATATGTCAAAATATTTGGTTCTAAAAGGCCATGATAATGGAGAATCTGTCAAAGATTTTAACATTCGTATGATTCCGCTTGATTCTCAAAAGTGTGCTGTGGAGACATATGATTGTGGAGTATTTTGTTTGTATCATAGTGCAACATATGAAGGGAAAGCCTTTAGATGTAAAAGTTTGACTGAGGTATTATATTTATATTTTTGTTTTCATTTTATTTTTATTGTTATTTTTATGTTACTTAATATTGTTTTTTAATATATATTATTTTATAGGCACTAGAAAGACGGCGTTTTAGGGCAGAAATATGTGCCTCTCTTGTATTGTGTAACTTGAATTTAAGAAGAGAAGAAGTTTTGTCAAATGTGAATGCTTTTGGTGAGAAGAATGAAGAGATTTATGCTGAAGTCATACTTAATGAAAAAATAGAAAAGGCAAAAAATATGGTTGAGCAGGCAAAAAAAGCTAAGAAGGCTAGTTTGTCAAAAAGCAAAAAAAGAAGTTTAGGGATGAAGAAAAAGAGTAACCAAGGAAAAAAATTATTTTCTGAAGCAGAACAAGATCAAGTAACTGATAAAGAAAAGGCAATTAGGGAAGAAGAAGAATTTTTGATTGCTGCAACTATTGCTGCAGAGAAAATGGCAGAAGAGGCTAAGAAAAAGAAGATAGCTGATTCTTCTAAGCAGGCTTCTCAAAGGCGTTCTTCAAGGAATAAGTAAGGAATTTAATAAATAAATTCAATTAGGAAAATTTAGTAAAGTTTGTATGAATTTTTATATGAATTTGGTTTCTGTTTGGTTACTGGTGTGAATTTTAAGTTTGATGTATAATATTATTAAACTTACTTGAATGAAATGTGTTACTTGTATGATATAAGTTAGTTTAATGACTTAGATTGTTACTTGTATTTATTAGATTACTTGTTATATGTAATATAAATAATAGGTAGTTACTTGAATTGTTAATAGTTTGGTTATTTGTATGACTTTGATTACTTGGTCACTTAGGATAGTTACTTTTAACCTAATAAAAGGGTTACTTATATGAATAAAAGAAGAATTAAGAGGGTTACTTGTTACAAATGAAAAATAGCAGGGTTACTTGTTATACATATGATACATACTACAAGTGTTACTTATATGGATAATAGGAGGGTTACTTGTTATAAATAAAAAATAGTAGGGTTACTTGTTGTAAGTATCAAGCAATAATATAAAATGTCTATAAGTATCAGACAATAATATAAAATGTCTATAAGTATCAGACAATAATATAAAATGTCTATTAGGCAATAATATAAAATGTTTATAAGTATCAGACAATTATATAGAGTATCTAACAATAATATAAAATGTCTATAATATAAAAATTTAAAATATTACACTAAAATAACTTTGGGTTGTGAACTGGAGTTATTGTTCCAAATTCTCTGGTATTTGCTTTTGCTTGCATTGCCTTTGTTTTTTTTGCTTTTGGTTGTTTGCCTTTTTCAAAGTGCCCTTTTATTCTTTTGCTTCTTCCTTTTGTGTTTGCTTTTTCTGGATCCATGACTGCAGGGATATCTTCTTTATTTTGCTCATCTGGGGAAGTCTCATGATGATCAGTTGAAGTATTTTGTGGAGCACTTGTAGCTTCTTGTTGATCAGATAAATTTTCTTTCTCTTTGCTTTTTTCCAATTCCTTTATAAATTCATCTGCCTTGTCTTGAATTATTTTGAAATGTGCTTCTACCAAGTTCCTTGTCTCTTTGTACTCTTGACATTTGATTAGTAGGTTGTAGCTTTTTCTTGCCATTGTATGACGCCAAGGCATTAATCTGTCTGTTTGAGATCCATTTTCTGCAACATCTTCATCTTTTTTTTTCCAGACATGTGCTTTTGCAATTTTAGTCCATCTTGGTGAAATATATAAGAGAGGAATCCTTGTTACATTATGATGATGCAAGATCTTTATACAATGATAACACAGCCAACCAAGTTCTTCAAAATTCTTGCATGAACATGCTATTTTATTTTCAGCTGCATTATATGTAACCTTCTGCCTGCTACTATCATCATACTCAATTTGTACCTGATAAAAGTAAAAATCTCCCACCGTAGCATGAAGATAGGTTATGCATCCAATTGAGTACATAAATTCAGTTTCAAAATATCTGAAAATGGTTTGAGTATATATCTCTGAAGCATGTTTAAGTGGACCAATAAAAGGAATACTAGAAGTTGGGTTGGAGTTTGAACATTTAAAATCTGCATCTGACTCATTCTTTCTCCATCTCTTCACTGTTTGATTGAATATTTTGAAGAAATCTGTCAAACTTGTGTTTTTGTTGGCCTTAAACCTAACTGCATTATTTGCACTTTCGCTTCTTTGTGATGATAATATACCAGCAAAAAAAAAGTCTTTGCTTAATGCAGTACACCATTTTTCTCTCAGTCCATACAACCTTTTGAACCATTTATTGTTTTCAAGTTTGTATTTGGCAATCATTCCTTCCCAGCATGTCTGTAATTTCATGAATTTCTAGTTAATTAAAGGTTACATATAATGGTTAAATGTATTAAGATATTAATGGTTACTTGTATTTACATGTTGTTATTATATGTGTTACTTGTTAATATATAATATTAGTTTTTTTAATATAAAGAGGTTACTTGTAAAATAGAGATTACTTGTTAATATAAAGAGTTACTTGTAAAATATGTCTTATTTGTTTTTATAAAGAGTTTACTTGTTAATATAAGGAGGTTACTTGTTAATATAAAGAAATTACTTATTTATATAAACAGGTTACTTGTAAAATATGTGTTACTTGTTTATATAAAGAGGTTACTTGTTGATATTAAGAGGTTACTGTAAAATATGTGTTACTTGTTTTTATGAAGAGTTTACTTGTTTTATAAAGAGGTTACTTGTTTATTATGTGTTACTTGTAAAATAGAGATTACTTGTTAATATAAAGCAGTTACTTGTAAAATATGTCTTACTTATCTTTATAAAGAGTTTACTTGTTAATATAAAAAGGTTACTTGTTAATATAAAGAAATTACTTATTTATATAAACAGGTTACTTGTAAAATATGTGTTACTTGTTTATAAAATGGGGTTACTTGTTGATATATAGAAGTTACTTGTAAAATATGTGTTACTTGTTTATATGAATAGTTTACTTGTTTATATGAAGAGGTTACTTGTTAATATAAGAATGTTACTTGTTCATATAAAGAGTTTACCTATTCATATAAAGAGGTTATTAGTATCATATTTGTTACTTGTTAATTTAAAAAATTACTTGTATTAGAAAGATATTTATAGGGGTTACCTGAAATTCATCTTCTGTCACACAACCAGAGAGACATTTGTTGAATGCATCTTTGAATGATGTATCTCTTTTTAATGCTACAAATCTTGATACAGCATTCTTTATTAGATGCCAAATACATAATCTGTGTCTTGAGTGAGAAAAAATCTACAAGAGTGAAATAAATTATTATTGTATCTTATAATTCAAGAAATAATTTTATTGAAATTATAGTTTAGTTCAGAGATTACCTTTTCAATCGCTTTAGACATTGCCAAGTCTTGATCTGTGAATATTGAAGCAGGTTCACTACCACCCATTGATTTTTTAAAAGTGTCTAAAACCCATTCAAATGTTTCAATTTTCTCATCAGCTATAAAAGCACAGCCAAACATTATATTTAACCAATGATTATTGACACCAACAATAGGAGCACAAATGAGATTGTATTTGTTTGTTCTATATGTGGTATCAAACACTACAACATCTCCATAAATCTGAAAATCTTCTTTCATTTCAGAATCTCTCCAAAAGATAGCATTCAGTTTGTTTTCATTTTCACCTCCTCCTAACTTAAACCTGAAAAAGAAATTTTAAGAACTACTATCAATATTAATATACAATAGTTACTGATAATTAAAAGTGTAGTTACTTGTTACTTTTATAATTTACCTGAAAAAGAAATCTTCATCTTCTGCTTGTCTTTTATATAATCTATCTATCACAGTTTGTGCATCACCTCCTTGAATTTCTTTCATCTTCTTCCTTGAAATGTAATTGTAGTGATCTGTCATAGTGTGACCTACAAGTTCTTCTCCACCAGCTTCATTACTTATTAATCTAAATGCATCAGCTGTTCTTAATCCACTATCTGCCATTAAATTAATGACTTTTGCCTTGTCTACTGTTATCTTTCTTTCTGATCTATGTAAATGCTGCCATACACTTCTTGTCAACTCATGGTTATGTGCTATAACATGTTGTTCAACTACAAACATTCCTTCATTGTTTTTTTTTTGCTCTAATGAATGCATTGCAGCCAGTTCTTGTTTCAGGGACTTGATGTGTTCTTTGTTTCTTGTTTTCCTTTGGAGCAGGGGGTGTTTTTTTTAACTTTTTTAATACATCTGAATCCTTGTTTAGAACAAACAAAATCCTTTCCTTTGATTTCTCTGTGTTGTCCTTGTGTGTATCTTGTTGTTGAATGTCTTATACTAAATCCTACAACCATAGCATGAAGCCTATATTGTTCATATATTTCATTCAAAGTTGATGTTGTAAAACCTAATAGACTTCCTGCATAATCTTCTATTTGTACTTCTGCTTGATTAGCACTTTCTTCTGTCAATGTACTATGACTCATATCTGTAGTACTTGTATTGACTTCTGCAAATTATAAATTAAAGTTAGAATTATACAGCTTGTAAGTATAATTGCTATAATTTCAGTATTTATTTGTAAGTACAATTTCTTGTAACCTTTTATTATTTAAGCGTTACTTGTTAAAGTACAGTTTCTTAAAATTGTTAAATATTAAAGGGTTACTTGTTAAAATAAAGTAACATGTAACCCTCATTTGTTATATATTTAGGGGTTACTTGTTAAAATTAAGTAACATGTAACCCTCAATTATTTACGAGTTACTTGTTAAAATAAAGTAACATGTAACCCTTAAATATTTAGGGGTTACTGGTTATAGTATAGCTACGGGTAACTGTTATATATTTAGAGGTTACTTGTTAAAATAAAGTAACATGTAACCTTTAAATATTTAGGAGTTACTTGTTATAGTACAGGTTACCTGTAACACATAATTATTTAGTGGTTACTGGTTATAGTACAGTTACGCGTAACCCTTATATATTTAGGGGTTACTTGTTAAAATAAAGTAATATGTAACCCTTAAATATTTAGGAGTTACTTGTTATAGTACAGGTTACCTGTAATCCATAATTATTTAGTGGTTACTTGTTATAGTACAGTTACGGGTAACCATTAAATATTTAGGGGTTACTTATTAAAATAAAGTAACATGTAACCCTTAAATATTTAGGAGTTACTTGTTATAGTACAGGTTACCTGTAACCCATAATTATTTAGTGGTTACTGGTTATAGTATAGTTACGGGTAACTCTTATATATTTAGAGGTTACTTGTTAAAATAAAGTAACATGTAACCTTTAAATATTTAGGAGTTACTTGTTATAGTACAGGTTACCTGTAACACATAATTATTTAGTGGTTACTGGTTATAGTACAGTTACACGTAACCCTTATATATTTAGGGGTTACTTGTTAAAATAAAGTAACATGTAACCCTTAAATATTTAGGAGTTACTTGTTATAGTACAGGTTACTGTAACCCATAATTATTTACTGGTTACTTGTTATAGTACAGTTACGGGTAACCCTTAAATATTTAGGTGTTACTTGTTAAAATAAAATAACATGTAACCCTTAAATATTTAGGAGTTACTTGTTATAGTACAGGTTACCTGTAACCCATAATTATTTAGTGGTTACTTGTTATAGTACTGTTACGGGTAACCCTTAAATATTTAGGGGTTACTTGTTAAAATAAAATAACATGTAACCCTTAAATATTTAGGAGTTACTTGTTATAGTACAGGTTACCTGTAACCCATAATTATTTAGTGGTTACTGGTTATAGTACAGTTACGTTTAATCCTTAAATATTTAGGGGTTACTTGGTAAAATAAAGTAACATGTAACCCTTAAATATTTAGGAGTTACTTGTTATAGTACAGGTTACCTGTAACCCATAATTATTTAGTGGTTACTTGTTATAGTACAGTTACGGGTAACCCTTAAATATTTAGGGGTTACTTGTTAAAATAAAGTAACATGTAAAATAATAACATGTAACCCTTAAATCGTTCAAATTTTACCTTGTAAATCATTGTTGACATCATTTTTGTCGTATATGTGTTCATCTTCCAGATCCAATACCTGATTACTGGTTTGGATTTCGAGATTCAACAATGAATCTTCAATTTCTTCAATCTCTGATGATTTTTGTGAATCAGGTAATTGATCGAAGTCTTCTGTCATATTTTTTTTTAAATTTCTGAAAGAATAATTGTTGGAGTGTTAGCTCGATTTTCGCATAAGTTTTCTCGTTTTTATCGCCTTTATAAACGCCGTAATAATTGTGGTTTTCTGGGTTTTAGGGTATAGGGAATTGTGCGTATGTTTTTATAGTTTCATTTTCATTAGCATGTGCTTTTCAATCCCGTTATACGCGCGTCTCCTCCGTTATTTTTGATGAGTTGGCAGCAGGCCACACGGTGTGGCCTGCTGCACCAAAAAGGCACCCCTCTTATTATTTTTTTTTTCATGTGTGTAAGTGCGTGTGCATGTTTTAAAACATCTTTTTAATTGGGAATAAGTTCGCCATTATTTCTTAGCTTCCCTTTGCCCAAAAACAAAAGATTTTATATTATCTCTAGAAGTGCTCTTGTTCTTAGATCCATATCCTTCCTATAAATATGAAGTTTATTTGCCCTTATAGGCATTGTATAATCTCACAACAAATACAATTTTTATCCAGTAGTAGCGCTCTTCACTATAACTGTATCAAACTTAATTAAGGTATGTAACTCAGTTTGCCTCCTAATCATTTATTGCTAGGCCAGGTAAATTATGTGAGGTTTATTTTAGCTCAATAAAATGTGCATATAAGGTTAATAAATTTAAACTAGTACGCGTAGCATAAGGATGGTAATCATAATTTCTCGTATATTCTCAATTACAAAGTATGTACTAACTTTCTCATCAATTTATATTGCTAAAGTTATTTCCCTTATCTTTCACAGCTACGTAACACATTTAAATATTACACATTTGTTAATGCACTAGCTTAATCCAATCCATTCATATATACAAGTATATAATACTAAATTTAAATAATTATAATTATTATAAAGTTAATATTATGAAACTTTATTTAATTTTAATATTAAACACAATGATTATAAATTGCGATAAAAGATAGGACAATAATAGACCAAAAAGTCAAACTATGTTAGTTATTTATTCGATCTATTGTTTAACATGCATGGTGTAGAAAACATGGCTTCAACCAAGCAAGTCCTATCATCCGTGCTAAGCAACAAGGAAATAGCTGCAATAGAGGAGGTGATGGCAAAAGCAAAGGCTAAAATAGCTTCGGAAGGAAAGGTCGAGGCAGAGGTGCAATCGCTTACTCGAGGTTTCCTTGTAAACCGTACTAAGGACAATATAACCTTGCAAAAGGTTGATGAGCATAACTGGTCTGGAAAGCCGGTGACGTCCTACCCCGAGTTCATTCCAGTTCAGGATGAAGAAGTCCGGTTCGATCACCGAGGACCGCTTCCAGAAGGATCTGTAGGGGGGATTGTTTATGCTGATGGTACTGATTCCACTGCCAGGAAATGGCTTGTGGCTTTTGACACTCCAAAACAGAAGGTACGGTATTACCCCCAAAACCCATTTCTATTTCCTAATTTTAGTCTTTTTTTTTTCTTCTTAAAATAGAAAATGTTATAAGTAATATGGTATCTAATGAATCGAATAGTTTGAGCATTTAGCAAAAGTTGAACGATCAAATCATGGGCCTCTAACTTTTTGGCCCAAGATCCGCCACTGCTTTGAAATGTACTAGAATTAATTATTGTCAAAATTATATTGTGTACAGGCTTATGTAGAAGCCGGGCCAATGGGAGAAGTTGACTGGAACGTTATCAAAGTCAAACTTGATGCATCTGGATATAGAAGTGAATACGAGGACCCAATTTTAGGAGGGAAGATATATGCTCTAAACTATGGTTTTGCCCTAGTTGCATATCTCTCGAATTAGCTTATTATGTAATGATTATTAATCAAATGGCTTGCTAAATGAGGTATTGTTCCTGCTGGTTGTGTTATGCAAGTACGCATTTCACAATAATAAGCTTTGTACTACATAGTAGTTGTTTTAATTAAAATAAAGATCTCTCTTGTAATGCAAGCATATTTACGCTATATATATGACTAAATCTTCATATTTTATGATTTGAGTGTGTTCTAACTTGTTTATTTAAACTTATTATATCGCTTATATATACGTACCAACCAAATTTAAAATAAAAGGCTACAAAGATAATCTGATAAATAAGTCTTGAATTGAATTCTCGTCCTCATTAATTCAACTTCAACATACAATCTCTAATTATTTGTAACTCTAGAGGAGTTGCGCGGAGTCCTAGACAAATGTTGTTTTGTGAGTGTTAAATGAAGAAGAGATAAATTAAATAGTACATAGATCGATCTATTTCGACTAATTGCATATGATGAGGAGAGAGATTAGGAAAATAACAGGTTAAAAAGGAAAATAATAGTTGCAAAGAATATGCATATGAAACATCTATATTTTTGATAGATGTTGCTAATAATATAAATGGTTGTAGTATATATAATTGTATATACAATATACCCTAAATTCCTCGTTCACTTAACTAAGTAAAAAAATTATAAAATATATCTATATAAAAATGGACATTATTTACCCACACTCCTTTAATATATAAAAATCTCTCGTAAATCTAGAACACTAATTTTATCAATATGCACCTCCCTCAAGTTAGAAGCATGACGATCTCAAATTCCCTTTGCACCAGAGCAATTGAAATCATCCTATCTTTGATAACGCCTGTCACAAAATGACGATTCAGTTCAATGTGTTCCGTTCTCCTATGTAACACCGGGTTTTGCAGGTTTTGAGCAATGTATCTCAGAATAACTAAAAGAAATGAGTTGCATACCTAGCGCATAAATGATGAACCCTTTATAAATTACCAAGCATGCAATTGCTTTAACATTTTAAATTACAAGCCACGTACAGTTGCATCGAACGATACTCGATCTAGCTGCTTTCGCAAAGAAACGAACAAAATATTGTATGTTGCCTTTTGATTTATCAAGACACCAAGAAAAAGGCTAGTAACACAAGCCAGGCCACCCAAGTCAAAGATATCCTAGAAAATGGTCAATTAAGCTATTCAATGCATTGTCATATCTCATCCATTTGCCAAACCTAACTCATTATTATGCTCGATGGGAAACTCTGAATTGAAGGTGTTCCTTTCAACAAATTCAAGTCCCACATGGAAAAAATAAGAATCAGAAGACTTTCATATAAGTGAGACTGCGTGAACAATTAGACTACACTATATTAATACGAGGCATTTTGGAAAGGTGTCAAAAAAAAACTTGTGGTCGACTATAGGATGCAGACTTAAAAGATGACAATTACAACGATACTCGTTCCTCCTCTTAAAATGTCTATCCCGCAAACTTGGCTAAATTGACTTATTGTTATTTAGTTGTAAATTATTGGGCCTTAACATTAATTCCTTTTTTTGGAGGACCATTATCAAAAAACTAACCCTTAGTAAATTACAAAGTAATATCAGTGGCAGGATTAATTCTCCAATATCAAAGAATATGATACCCATTACAAATTAATTTTGAAGAATCGGATGCAAACCTAGCTAAAAATTGATTCTTCTCCACAAATACTACGGAATACTATATCCTTTGACTTCATAAAGTGTGATACTTCATGCATTTGTTTTTGAATTTTCTTAAACAGAAAATTCGATTAATTTTCACAACAAGAAAATAGCCAATTCCCGATGGCTAAAATCAGTCCTACAGCCCTACGGTGCTTAAAGCTAAGATACAATCCTACATGGTTCAATTGTTCATAAGTAATAGTAGGTTCGACCGAATTACTATAGTCAAATCTTAGTTTGCTAGCTAGAGATCGATTACCGACAATTAGCTAACTCAGTTGCAAACCCTTGCATATATTTTTTTCTTTAATTTTGTGAGTTTTCTTACACACCGAGAACGTGTAATAACAGGTGTGCAATTCTCAAAGTCCCAAGAGAACAGGTTCAAAGGGCGAACAACATAGCAAGAAGATGTCGTTTTACCATCTCTAATTATTATTATTATTATTTTTTTTTGACAAAAGTGTTGGTTTGTTGTTGCCTTTGCTATTGTGAAAACAAAGAAAAAATACGTGTATTAACGCATAAATAATGCTTCAATGAATAAAATTTTCTAATATATCTATTTAAATTCTTCATCATTTATAAAGATATTCTTATTCTTCTTTTTTATTTTTTTTAATTCAAATTAAAGCTAGATCATTTCAATAATGCATGCATGATTATCCTCATATATCGCCAGTTGTCTATAAATAGACAATCCTTTTGTCCTCTGGCCTTACATATCCTCAAATTTTAATTAATCTGTAACATATATACTATTTCAATTAAGGTACGCTCTCTCTTTTCACCCCTTGTTTTAGCCCCTGGCATTTTCATTACACTCAGATCAAATTCATTGATACTAATATAAGTGATATATGTTAATTAAAGAATATGTATGTAGGTCAATATTTATGTTGACTCATGTTGTTAATTAATTCACATGTACGTCATCGAAACTGATCGCTATGACTTAAATGATGTGTAACTGAAAAAAATTTAGAAGGATAAGATTAAGCAATTGAAAACATCGAAGAGCTGAAATTTAATCTTTTATTTTAGTTAACCATAGTCATCCGTAGTCGACGACTATGCTAGAAGCTTCGGTACAAAAGACTTACAAAAATAAAATGATACAGTATCTGCACTTAATTAATCTGTTTTTTTTTTTCACTATTCATACATTAACAGATAATTTTGTGAGAAATGTAACAGAATTGAAGAAGAATGGCGTCGTCTGTGCAACAGAAAAGGGACAATGTGATGGGTGAGAAAGAAAAGGCGATGATGGAAGAGGGGATGAAAGACGCAAAGAACTACATAATGACAAACAACATAAGCAATAATCAGATTCAAGCAATGGCAGTGGTCTCCATCAGAAGCAGTTTCGGACAACGAATGAGGTCGTACAGAAACCATAGTTGGATTGGGAATTTTATGGCGAGGCTTCCTGATTACATCAACGGAGGTGATGGGGCTGTGTTTGTGCACAAGGGCTCTAAGGGGGCGCTCTTGTATGGTCTCGAGCGTGATGCAACTCCTCTTGCCCTTGGATGGATACTGTCTTGGTCCAAACCCGACACCCCTGGTGAGCCTAATAGGGTATGTATACATTTACCCCCAATAAAAAACACTCATTTTGCAAATAAGGCCCTGTTTTATTCACCTTATTTCCACTTATTTCAGGAAAAATAAGTTTGAATAAGTTCAAATAAGGGTTAATTAATAAGTTCAGATTAGATAAGTTCAGAAAAAATAAGTTCAGATAAATTGTGATAATTCATATAAGTTTAGATACGTTAAGACAAGTTCAGATAAGATTAGATAAGTTTAGATAAATAAAAATCAGGTGAATAGAATGCACCTTAACTACCTTATAATTCAAAAAAGAAAAACTCTTTTTATGAACATTATTTGTTAATGAGGCCCAGAACCAATGTCCATACAACACAATTACCTCTAATAATTAGTTAATTACACTCACTTAGCCCCAACTACCACTAAGTGCACCCATATAACCTCAATTTCCCCTATTTTAGGGTTTTAATTAAGGGGTAAATTTTCAAAATAGTAGTAAAGTGAGTAGAATGGTTTTATTTCAAGTAAAAAAATGAGTGTGATTTAAATTGATTAGGTGTAATATAGATAAATGTTGACTCTACAAGCTAAACTTTGGGCGAATTTTTTTTTTTAATGCAATTAATGAGCTATCTACTCCCTTTGTTTCAGTTTAATCTAATGTGATATTATTTTTTGGTGCAGGTGTATGTGCAAGGTGGGCTACTAGAGAAGCTCTTGAAGACGGATTGGAGTGAAATTGAACAAAACCTCGATAAGTCGGGCGACTATAGCCAGCACTGGGACATTGAATCAGGTGCAACATTAACTGCTCGTATCTCAGACGATAGCGAGAAGGTGGCTATAGTCAATTCTACCTTCAGTATCAACAGCCCAGGGGGACCATAGATTTCCCTATTGCATATCAAGAAGTATACTTCATAACAAATTATGTATAATACTCGTATGTAATATAATATTCGGAATAACACAAGCGACTTAGTGTGCTAAGTTGTGACCAAAAAAAAAATGTACGTGTGTGGTATGTCCCTCGCATTGCTTTGCTTGGCTTGGCTTTGCTATAACCTGGACATTTATCATCTTAATAAAAATTAATGATAAATCCTTATAATGATTTCAAGAGTATGCAATGTTTTGATCTTGTTGTTCCTATATATGTCTTGTATTTTTTTTTTTAAAAACAGTATATGTCATGTACTTGAGGCGTCGTTTGTGATGAGACTGATGAGTAAGGATTATTAATGCATACATTTATTAGTTTATAACCTTAGAAAATTTACCGAATTTTACTATTGAGCGTTCACGAAATTAGTGCAAGTTTCAAACGGGCAAATTGAGTTCATGAAATAGGTGCAAGTTTCAAACGGACATATTGAGCGTTTCAAGACAAATTAGATGGTTCCACCCACCAATTAGACTCCCGGAGGGTATTGGGGACCAAGGTAAGCATCTCGGCAATTTTTATTTCCGGACAAAAAAAAATATTTCAAAAATTTCCAAAATTGAAGGCTTATTATCCACGGTTTTTGAGGAATTTTTGACGTTACGGGGCCGGTGGAGAAAAGTCTTGAAACCCTAAAGGATACATTTTAGGATCATATAATGACTTTTGAAACCATATATGACCATTATATGTTGTCATAAACATCCGGGTAGGCTAGAGTTAACGAAATCGGGGCAAATTTCAAACGAGCAAATTGAGCGTTTTTAGGCAAATTAGATGGTTCCACCTACCCAGTTGGACTCCCATAGGGTATTGGGGACCACGGTAAACTTCTCAGCAATTTTTATTTCCAGGTAAAAAAAGGTCAAAAAATTCCAAAATTGAAGGCTATTATTCACGCTTTTTGGGGAACTTTTGACGTTACGGGGTCCGGTGGCAAAAATTCTTGATACCCTAGAAAATACATTTTAGAATCATATAATGACGTTTGTCATAAATGTCCGTGGTAGGCTTGAGTTTATGAAATCGGTGCAAGTTTCGAATGGGAAAATTGAGCGTTTTAAGGCAATTTAGACGGTTCCACAAACCCAATTGGAATCCCAGAGGGTATTAGGGAATATGGTAAACATCTCGGAAATTTTTATTTCCGGACAAAAAAAGTTCAAAAAATTCCAAAATTAAAGGCTATTATCCACACTTTTTAAGGAATTTTTGACGTTACAGGGTCCAGTGGTGAAAACTCTTGAGACCCTAAAGGATACATTTAAGGGTCATATAATGACGTTTGGAACCATAGATAACCATTATATGTTTTCATAAATGTCCATGGTAGACTTGAGTTCACGAAATCGGTGCAAGTTTCGAACTGGCTAATAGAGGGTTTTAAGGCAAATAAGATGGTTCCACCCACCCAATTGGACTCCCGGAGGGTATTAAGGACCATGTTAAACTTCTCGACAATTTTTATTTCCAAGCAAATAAAGGTCAAAAAATTCCAAAATTGAAGGCTATTATCCACGCTTTTTGAAATTTTTTTGACATTATTAGGAGGTCCGATGGCGAAAAGTCTTGAGACCTTAGAGGATACATTTTAGAGTTATATAATGACGTTTGGAGCCATATATAATCATTATATGTTGTCATAAATAATGTCCGTGTTAGGCTTGAGTTTACGAAATTGGTGCAAATTTCGAAAAGACAAATTGAGTGTTATAAGGCAAATTAGATGGTTCCACCCACCCAATTTAACTCCCGTAGGCTATTAGGGACCATGGTAAACATCTCGAAAATTTTTATTTCTAGGCAAAAAAAGGTAAAAAAAATTCCAAAATTATTGAAGGCTATTATCCACGTTTTTTAAGGAATTTTTGACGTTACGGGGTCCGATGGAAAAAAGTCTTGAGACCCTAGAGGATACATTTTAGGGTCATATAATGACGTTTGGAACCATATATGACCATTATATGATGTCATAAATGTTCGTGGTAAGCTTGAGTTCACGAAATCGGTGCAAATTTCAATAGGCAATTGAGCGTTTAAAGGCAAATCAGATGGTTACACCCACACAACTGGACTCCCGGAGGGTATTAGGGATCATGGTAAACATCTCGGAAAATTTTATTTCCAGGCAAAAAAGGTCAAAATATTTCAAAATTGAAGGCTATATTATCCACGCTTTTTGAGAAATTTTTAACGTTAAGTGGTCCAGTGGAGAATAGTCTTGAGACCCTAGAGGATACATTTTAGGGTCATTTAATGACGTTTGGAACCATAGATAACCATTATATGTTTTCATAAATGTCCGTGATAGGCTTGAGTTCAAGAAATCGGTGAATGTTTAGAACAGACTAATTGAGCGTTTTAAGGCAAATTAGATGGTTTCACCCACCCAATTGGACTCCTGGAGGGTATTGGGGATTATGGTAAACTTCTCGACAATTTTTATTTCTAAGAAAATAAAGCTCAAAAAATTTCAAAATTGAAGGCTATTATCCACGCATTTTGAGGAATTTTTGACGTTACGGGGTCCAGTGGCGAAAAGTCTTAAGACCCTAAAGTATACAGTTTAGGGTAATAAAATGACGTTTGGAGCCATATATAACCATTAGATGTTGTTATAAATGTCCGTGGTAGGCTTGAGTTTACGAAATCGGTGCAAGTTTCGAATGGACAAATTGAGTGTTATAAGGCAAATTAGATGGTTCCACCCACCCAATTTGACTTCCGTAGGGTATTAGGTACCATGGTAAACATCTCGGAAATTTTTCTTTATGGGAAAAAAAAGGTCAAAAAATTCCAAAATTGAAGGCTATATATTATCCATGTTTTTTGACGTTACGGGTTCCGGTGGAGAAAAATCTTGAGACCCTAGGGGATGCATTTTAGGGTCATATAATGACGTTTGGAATCATATATGTCCATTATATGTAGTCATAAATGTCCGTTGTAGGCTTGAGTTCACGAATTCGGTGCAAATTTCAAACAGGCAAATTGAGTGTTTTAAGGCAAATTAGATGGTTTCACCCACACAATTGGACTCCCGGAGGGTATTAGGTGTCATGGTAAACATCTCGACAAATTTTATTTTCGGGCAAAAAAAGGTCAAAATATTTCAAAATTAAAGACTATTATCCACGCTTTTTGAGGAATTTTTGATGTTATGTGGTCCAGTGGAGAAAAGTCTTGAGACCCTAGAGGATACATTTTAGGGTCATTTAATGACGTTTGGAACCATAGATAACCATTATATATTTTCATAAATGTTCGCGATAGGCTTGAGTTCACGAAATCGGTGAATGTTTAAAACAGGCTAATTGAGCGTTTTAAAGCAAATTAGAAGGTTCCACCACCCAATTGGACTCCTGGAGGGTATTGGGGACTATGGTAAATTTATCGGCAATTTTTATATCCGAGCAAATAAAGGTAAAAAATTTTCAAAATTGAAGGCTATTATCCACACATTTTAAGGAATTTTTGACGTTACGGGGTCCGGTTGAGAAAAGTCTTGAGACCCTAGAGGATACTGTTTAGGGTAATATAATGACGTTTGGAGCCATATATAACCATTATATGTACTGTTGTTATAAATGTTTGTGGTAGGCTTGAGTTTACGAAATCGGTGCAAGTTTCGAATGGACAAATTGAGTGTTATAAGGCAAATTAGATGGTTCCACCCACCCAATTTGACTCCCGTGGGGTATTAGGTACTATGGTAAACATCTCGGCAATTTTTATTTCTGGGCCAAAAAATTCAAAAAATTCCAAAATTGAAGGCTATTATCAACGTTTTTTAAGAAATTTTTTACGTTACGGGTTCCGGAGGAGAAAAATCTTGATACCCTAGGGGATACATTTTAGGGTCATATAATGACGTTTGGAACCATATATGTCCAATATATGTTGTCATAAATGTCCGTGGTAGGCTTGAGTTTACGAAATCGGTGCAAATTTCGAACAGGCAAATTGAGCGTTTTAAGGCAAATTATATGGTTTCACCCACACAAATGGACACCCGGAGGGTATGGGGGACCATGGTAAACATCTTGGAAAATTCTTTTTCCGGGAAAAAAAAGGTCAAAATATTTCAAAATTAAAGGCTATTATCCACGCTTTTTAAGAAATTTTTAACGTTACGGGGTCAAATGGAGAAAAGTCTTGAGACCCTAGAGGATACATTTTAGGGACATTTAATGACGTTTGGAACCATAGATAACCA
Organism: Chenopodium album; assembly: GCF_948465745.1. Lineage (NCBI taxonomy): Eukaryota > Viridiplantae > Streptophyta > Magnoliopsida > Caryophyllales > Amaranthaceae > Chenopodium > Chenopodium album. The sequence goes on from NC_137838.1 coordinate 751,697, forward strand.
TTATATGTTTTCATAAATGTCTGTGATAGGCTTGATTTCACGAAATCGGTGAATGTTTAAAACAGGCTAATTGAGCGTTTTAAGGCAAATTAGATGGTTCCACCCACCCAATTGGACTCCTGGAGGGTATTAAGGACCATGGTAAACTTATCGACAATTTTTTTTTGAGCAAATAAAGGTCAAAAAATCTCAAAATTGAAGGCTATAATCCACGCATTTTGAGGAATTTTTGACGTTACGGGGTCCGGTGGCGAAAAATCTTGAGCCCCTAGAGGATACAGTTTAGGGTAATACAATGACGTTTGGAGCCATATATAACCATTATATGTTGTTATAAATGTCCGTGGTAGGCTTGAGTTTACGAAATCGGTACAAGTTTCGAATGGACAAATTGAGTGTTATAAGTTAAATTAGATGGTTCCACCCACCCAATTTGACTCCCGTAGGGTATTAGGTATCATGGTAAACATCTCATCAATTTTTATTTATGGGCAAAAAAAGGTCAAAAAATTTCAAAATTGAAGGCTATTATCCACGTTTTTTGAGGAATTTTTTACATTACGAGTTCCGGTGGAGAAAAATCTTGAGACCCTAGGGGATACATTTTAGGGTGATATAATGACGTTTGGAACCATATATGTCCATTATATGTTGTCATAAATGTTCGTGGTAGGCTTGAGTTCACGAAATCGGTGCAAATTTTGAAAGGGCAAATTGAGCGTTTTAAGGCAAATTATATGGTTTATTTCATCCACCCAGTTGGACCCTCGGAGGGTACTAGGAACCATGGTAAACATCTCGGCAAATTTTATCTCCGGGCAGAAAAGGTCAAAATATTTCAAAATTAAAGTCTTTTATCCACGCTTTTTTAGGAATTTTTTACGTTACGGGGTCCAGTGGAGAAATGTCTTGAGACCCTAGAGGATACATTTTAGGGTCATTTAATGAAGTTTAGAACCATAGATAACCATTATATGTTTTCATAAATGTCCATGATAGAATTGAACTCACGAAATCGGTGAATGTTTAGAACAGGCTAATTAAGCGTTTTATGGCCAATTAGATGGTTCCACCCACCCAGTTGGACTCTCGGAGAGTATTGGGGACCATGGTAAATTTCTCGGAAATTTTTATTTTCGAGAAAATAAAGGTCAAAAAATTTCAAAATTGAAGGCTATTATCCACGCATTTTGAGGAATTTTTGACGTTATGGGGTTCGGTGGCGAAAAATCTTAAGACCCTAGAGGATACAGTTTAGGGTAATACAATGACGTTTGGAGCCATATATAACCATTATATGTTGTTGTAAATGTTTGTGGTTGGCTTGAGTTTAAGAAATCGTTGCAAGTTTCGAATGGACAAATTGAGTGTTATAAGTTAAATTAGATGGTTCCACCCACCCAATTTGACTCCCGTAGAGTATTAGTTATCATGGTAAACATCTCATCAATTTTTATTATGGGCAAAAAAAGGTCAAAAAATTCCTAAATTGAAGGCTATTATCCACGTTTTTTGAGGAATTTTTGACGTTACTGGTTCCGGTGGAGAAAAATCTTGAGACCATAGGGGATACATTTTAGGGTGATATAATGACGTTTGGAACCATATATGTCCATTATAGGTTGTCATAAATGTCCGTGGTAGGCTTGAGTTCACGAAATCGGTGCAAATTTCGAACGGGCAAATTGAGCGTTTTAAGGCAAATTAGATGGTTTCACTCACGCACAATTGGACTCCCGGAAGGTATTAGGGACCGTGGTAAACATCTCGGAAAATTTTATTTCCGGGCAAAAAAAGGTCAAAATATTTCAAAAAATTGAAGGCTATTATCCATGCTTTTTAAGGAATTTTTGACGTTACGGGGTCCAGTGGAGAAAATTCTTGAGACCCTAGAGGAAACATTTTAGGTTCATTTAATGATGTTTGGAGCCATAGATAACCATTATATGTTTTCATAAATGTCTGTGATAGGCTTGAATTCACGAAATCGGTGAATGTTTAGAACAAGCTAATTGAGCGTTTTAAGGCAAATTAGATGGTTCCACCTACCCAATTGGACTCCCGGAGGGTATTGAGTGCCATGATAAACTTCTCGGCAATTTTTATTTCTGGACAAATAAAGGTCAAAAAATTTCAAAATTGAAGGCTATTATCCACGCATTTTGAGGAATTTTTGACGTTACGGGGTCCGATGGAGAAATGTCTTGAGACCCTAGAGGATACAGTTTAGGGTAATAGAATGACGTTTGGAGCCATATATAACCATTAGATGTTGTTATACATGTCTGTGCAGTGCGTGGTAGGCTTGAGTTTACGAAATCGGTTCAAGTTTTGAATGGACAAATTGAGTGTTATAAGGCAAATTAGATGGTTCCACCCACCCCATTTGACTCCGTAGGGTATTAGGTACCATGGTAAAAATCTCGGAAATTTTTATTTCTGGGCCAAATAAGGAAAAAATTCCAAAATTGAAGGCTATTATCCACGTTTTTTGAGGAATTTTTGACGTTACAGGTTCCGGTGGAGAAAAATCTTGAGACCCTAGGGAATAAATTTTAGGGTGATATAATGACGTTTGGAACCATATATGTCCATTATATGTTGTCATAAATGTCCGTGGTAGGCTTGAGTTCACGAAATCGGTGTAAATTTCGAACAGGCAAATTGAGCGTTTTAATGCAAATTAGATGGTTTCACCCGCACAATTGGACTCCTGGAGGGAATTAGGGACCATGGTAAACATCTCGGAAAATTTTATTTTCGGGCAAAAAAATGTCAAAATATTTCAAAATTGAAGGCTATTATCCTTGCTTTTTAAGTAATTTTTGACGTTACGGGGTCCAATGGAGAAAAGTCTTGAGACCCTAGAGGATACATTTTAGAGTAATATAATTATGGAGCCATATATAACCATTATATATATGTTGTTATAAATGTCCGTGGTAGGCTTGAGTTCACGAAATCGGTGCAAATTTTGAACAGGCAAATTGAGCGTTTTAAGGCAAATTAGATGGTTCCACCCACACAATTGGACTCCCGAAGGGTATTAGGGACCATGGTAAACATCTCGGCAAATTTTATTTCCGGGTAAAAAAATGTCAAAATATTCCAAAATTGAAGGCTATTATCCACGCTTTTTGAGGAATTTTTGACGTTACGGGGTTCGGTGGAGAAAAGTCTTGAGACCCTAGGGAATACATTTTATGGTCATATAATGACGTTTGAAACCACATATGACCATTATATCACTACTAGAAAACAGCTTAATTCCGACGGAAAAATTCCGTCGGAAACACCATGTTTTCCGTCGGAAACCGTGTTTACGACGGAATTCCGTCGGAAGGTGTCGTCGGAAAAGTATTTGTAGGAAAATTGACATTTTACGACGGAATTTCCGTCGAAAACACTTTTCCGACGGAATTTAGCGTCGAAAGAGGTTTTTCTGGTCTGGAAAAGTCCGTCGGAAATTTTCGACGGAATCCGATTCCGTCAGAATTTCCCGACGGAAATTCCGTCGGAAATTTATTAAAAAAACAAAAAAAAAAGCCCGCACCACCAACCCCCACCACCAGCTACCACCCCATACCACCAGCCCACCCAACCAGCCCCCACCGCACACCATCACACTCACACCGACACCACCCCACTGCACACCACCACTCGCACCGACACCACTCCACTGCACACCACCACACTCACACCGACACCACTCCACTGCACACCACCACACTCACACCGACACCACCCCACTACACACCACCACACTCACACCGACACCACCACACGCACACAATAACCCCAAAACACCAAACTTCGCAAAACCCAACCCAACCCAACCTAAAACCCACCACCCCTAACCGAGCCCACACTACCCACCCCTAACAAATCCCCACCAAAACCCACACCACCCTGACCGAATACACTAACCAAGCCACAACCACCACGAAAATCACCATAATACGACCCAGACCACAGCCACCACCGAAAATCACCCAAATTTAGATCCACCACCACCGAAAATCATCCAAAAATTAAATAAAAAATCAAAATTAAATATTAGAACGTACCTTAAGATAAAAAAAACTTCGAAATTAACCACGAACTTGGTTTAACAAGGCCAAATTCGACCACAAAAACCCTAGATCTAGGATTTTCATGGTCGAATTTGACCTTAAAAACCATTAATTTGACTAACATCACCATAAACGACATAAAAGGAGGAGAGCTTTCTTGAGAAGAGAGTAAGGAGGAGGAGGAGAGGAGAGAGAAAGCGTGAGAAGAGAAGGAGGAGGAGGAGAGAGAGAACGTGAGGAGAGAGAAAGGGAGGAGACAGAGAGCGTGAGGAGAGAGAAAAGAGAGGAGAGAGGCGGATTGTGAATGAGGGGGGTTGGGGCGCCGTATTAGTATTAGGGTTTTGGGGTTTTTTCCTTTTTTTTTAATAAAAAATTAAATTCCGTCGGAAATGGGTTATAATCCGTCGCAAATTTCCGACGGAATTAAATTCCGTCGTAAATTTACGACGGAATTAAATTCCATCGGAAATTATACCATTTACGACGGAATTTTCCGTCGTAAATGGTATAATTTCCGACGGATTAAAAATCCGTCGTAAATTTACGACGGAATTTAAGTCCGTCGGAAATTTCGTACTTTCCGACGGATTTTCTTGTCCGTCGGAACGGTTCCGTCGGAATTAAGCTGTTTTCTAGTAGTGTATGTTGTCATAAATTTTTGTGATAGGCTTGAGTTCACCAAATGGCCTCTTAGTACACAATTATCAATTTGCACCAAGGTTAGGAATTGGGCTTGCAAGCGTTAGCTTAGTAATGTCTGTCCAACATGATTTTATGTGACACGTGTGATCTTTTTTTTTTTTTTTTGTATGTAAAGAAAACCACAATAGCAGTGATGTTACTGATGTAAATAGCCATTAAACGCAAGGGGTAACACTATACTTTGTATTCATTATTGTATTATGGATTTTTTGTGAAAAACTACCTTTTATATACAACTTTTTGTGAAAAACTACCTTTTAAAAAAATTGTTGTAAATGACTACCTCTTTTTTAAAAAATGTTGTAAAAGACTACCTATTGCCGGAATCCGGCCATTGACTTTTGTCGCCGGCATTGACCACCCATGTGCCAGTCACATGACCTTAAAAAACTTTTTTTTCTTTTTTTTCTATTCACCACCAGCTACACCACCTTCTTCACCACCGCCCCACCACCACAACACCTCAACCCACCTCAAAACACCCCGGCCTACACCCTCACGCATCCCAAAACCAACACAACCCCACTTGAAACCACCTCTAACCTGTCGAATCTAACACATCCAAGCCCACACAACTTCGCAATTCCGCGATCCTAGCAGCAGCACCTTCCCTTTCTCGTAGCAGCACATATTCCCACGCCATCACCGCACCACCACCCTCTATCTCTACCTCTTGACGCCACCAAAAATAACACCAGCATACCCCATTAAGGTGCAAGTAGCAACCATACTAACTACGGTACACTAATAACGCAGCAATAAATTAATTATTGTAAATTCCTTTCACAAACTTCAATCTTCCTTAAATTAAAAACACAATTGCACTAGTCTCCGGAAGGAAAATCCGTCGCACTTGCATCAAATTCGCAATCGCAATCAATACATAAAAACACAATTGCTTTAAACATTTAATTTTCGCATATACTTAACAATTGAAAAGGGGGTTTGCACGAATTAAGCAAGATATACATGGATTTAAGGAAAACTTACAATAATTGGAAGGAAATTCAACATATTGAGGCTGAATTGGAGAAGAAATCGAGAAATTTGGGTTCTAGGGTTACAAAAAGGGGCTGAATTGGGGGAATTCGTGAAATTTGGGGGAATAATGGGTGGGAAATGGGTCATTAAAGGGCACGTGCTAGTCACGTGACTTAGTCAACGCCGGCGACAAAAGTCAACGACCAGATTCTGGTAATAGGTAGTCTTTTACAACATTTTTTTAAAAAGAGGTAGTCATTTATATTACAACAATTTTTTTAAAAGGTAGTTTTTCACAAAAAGTTGTATATAAAAGGTAGTTTTTCACAAAAAATCCTTGTATTATTAATAAAAGCAAGAACATTATTATGTATAATATCACAAGTGCGTACCACGTACGTCTACATAACGAGAGGACTTTATTGTGAATTACAATAGCTTTATTTATGTATTAAAATGTCTGCTTGCTTAATTAGCTTCGTGACTTTAGGAGCATGCATATACAGGATATCCTACACATGCAATTCGTTTTTAGCAGGCTAATTAATGAACCATGCAACCACAATACGAGCATCACCATTGATTGCTGCGTGAGCTTTGCCTCCTAAAACTGGGTCTTCGTACAAACTTGACTCTCCAGATGCATCTAGTTTCACTTCAATTACATTCCAATCGACATCTCCTATTGGCCCGGCTTCTGCATAAACCTGTAGACAACATAAAAAATAAAAAATAAAATGAGATGGTAGTAATTGACAAATTTTATAGATCGAGAATAAATAAAGTAATGCCTAAATGCGGATGCCCCACTTTTTTGTAAATAAACCAACAACTTTATTCAACATTATTTAATTGTGGAGCTCACAATAATGAAAAAGTTGTTGATTTATTCACGAAAATGCCTCCATAAGAAACAAATTTCGTTTCTCAATATGAGAAACAGGGAATTTCCCTTAATGAAGTGTTGAGCAAATATAAATCGTGGTATGTACCTTGTTATTAGAATAATCAAACGCTATGAGCCATTTCCGTGCAGTGGAGTCATCACCATCAGCATAAACCACGCCCCCTTTAGACCCTTTTGGAAGGGGGCCTTGGTGCTTGAACTCGATTGGATGTTTCTGACGCGGAATAAATTGGGGGTAGCTCGGTACTGGATTTCCGGACCAGTTGTGTTGATCATGTAGTCGCAAAGTTACAGGGTCCTTGTGTCGATTTGAAATGTAACCAGAAGAAACAACCTCCTCCTTAGCACCAACCTTGGGCTCCAAAGCTGCTTTATCCCTTGCAGCCTTAATCAGCTCATCAAAAATCGCCTTTTCCTCATCGCTAAGCAATGCTGTCGAGAATTGTTGGGTTGCAGCGGCCATGCTTTTCTTAGCCTGTAGTCTAACATTATTGCAAGTATAAAAATACTATGGCTTTGGTTTAATCAAGTTTAGTATATATGCTACATACACTCTACTTGCTGCTTATAGTATATTGAAGTAATATTAAGAAAATTAGTCCATATGTCATTGAGATCGTAGATGTGTTAAATATTTATAAAGAATTGTAAAATAGATGAGATTTGAACACGTGATATTCTTGTCATGCTGGGTAAGCACATGTCAAATATTTAATTCAACCAAGTCAATGGTCAGGAATTTGGAATTTATTTTGGATGCATTTCATCTCACAGTTTAGGGATTTGAAGGACCCCAAATCATCTCATGATTCCATTTTAAAACAATTGGATACACAAGAGTAATTAACCGTGAACGACTAGGAAGAAGAGTTATGTACTTACCTGAACTTTAGTTATGTAGAAAATATGTCGGAAGCTACACTGTCTAATAGTGATATTGATCAATCATTCAATCTATCGCGGGTTTATTTATAGTCGGGCGTCAATAGAAAGATTGATTAAAAAAGACATAAAACTAACTATTATTTTTGCTAAAAGCATACAATAATGGAGAATTTGTTCTAGTTAAAAAGATGGTTCAAGGGGGTCACCATGAAACAATGGGAAATTCTACATAATCCAATGATAGATACTTTGTTCTTAATCAATTGCAATATACTCGGTATTTTTATTTTCAGGGGCTTTATGTCAATGTCAAATTTGATTCGAATGAGTACATATGTAGTTTAGTCATATTGGTTATATCAAATTGTTATATTTTATACTAATATGCAATTAAGAATATTTATGGTAAAAGTTATACATTGGCAAACGTGTCCATTAATTTTTCCAAAATTTAATAATGTAGTTGTTTAGTAAGTAAATAAATATCCATCCATTAGCAAAGAAATCCTTCAATTTTAAACCTAAACCCTAATTTTAATGAAGAACCCTAATCCCCAAATTAAAAACCCTAACTCAAATATTGGGGGAATTTAAAATTACAACTAAATATAAACCCTTACCCCTAAATTTCACATTATTTACAAACGTAATTGATGATTTAAAATTGCAATCAATTTTAAATTTTTTGGTAGCTTAACCTGAGTATAGATTTCACACAATATTTTAGGGTCTGTTCTGTTTACCTTATTTTCACTTATTTCAGGTTTAATAATTCAGATAAGTTCAGTTAAGGAAAAATACGTTCTGGAAAGGGTTGTCCAAGTTCAAATTAATTGTTGCTAAAACAAGTTTTTGATAAGGTTCAATAAGTTCAGATAAGTTTAGGCCATATAAGTTTAAATAAGTTCATATAAGTAAAAAAATCAAGTGATGAATAGAACCCTGTGTTTCAAGTTAATTGAAATAGATTCCTATTAATTGCAACACTTATTTTATTGGTAAAGGCCTTCATTATATTGATACATATTAAGCATTCAAGTGTATTGTTGCGATTAATCGAATATGGAAGGAGCAAATATTTAGTGTTACCAAACTTTTTAAGTTTTTATGATAGTTTCTTTTTTGAAAAATTAAATGGTACTCCGTAAATATTTCAAAAAAGGCATATAAATACAAAAAGGGCATTATTCGCACTGGTTAAGCGGTCCAAATAACTTTTTTAAAAATTATTCTAGGCATTATTCGCACCAGTTCGTTAACCAGTGCTAATAACTATTAATAATCAGGCTTATTAACATCCCTCAAATCTAAACCAGTTCAAAGTCGGTGCGAAAAACCAGTTTTGAACCGGTGCACATTTCTCTTTTTCTACCAGTAAAGGTAAGTTTGTACTATATATTCATTTTCTTCTCTTTCCTTGTTTCAGCTACTATTTTTTTTTCTTGCTAATAACGAGCGCCACCAAGCGTTAGATAATTAATTGATATATTTTTTAAAATAATACAGTATTAAATTTAAAATGCATGTCAAAATCACACATCGATCAATGTAACTTATATTAGAAAGCACAAGATAATGTACTACACTTAAGTCAATAACATTACATTTCTTAGCACAAATATGCCGGCATAACAAGAAGACTTTTTTTTATTGTGAATAATTACTACGGAGTAGTAACTTATTATAACATGCCTACTTGCAGCACGACCTTAAACCGGAGTTCATACATCCCAACACATTACAACTCTTTAGCAAGCTATTCGTAGCGTAGGCTAATTAGAGAACCATGCAACTACAATATCACCGTTGTTTCCGGCTTCAGCTCTGCCTCCGAAAACTGGATCCACTGAAACACTTGAATTTCCGGATGCATCAAGTCTAACTTCAATAACATTCCAATCAACTGGTCCTATTGGCCCAGCTTCTACGTAAACCTGTTAATCATTTTATTTGATTTTTAGTAATTGATACAAGTATATATTTATGTATCAAGAAACGGGAAATTCATGTTTCTTATGGGGGCATTTTCGTGAATAAATCAACAACTTTTTCAATATTGTGGGCTCCACAGTGGAATAAAGTTAAATAAAGTTGTTGGTTTATTTACGAAAATGTCATGTGAGAAACAAAATTTGTTTCTCACCATGAGAAACTGAGGCATCCTCTCAAGAAACAGAGAAAGTATATATAATCTACGTATGTACCTTCTTTTTTAAAAGGTCAAAAGCCACGAGCCATTTCCGTGCAGTGGAGTCTACACCATCAGCGTAAACTACACCTCCCTTGGACCCTTCTGGAAGAGGTCCATGGTGCTTGAATTCAATGGGATCTTGGCTAACTACAATAGTTTGGGGGTAGCTCGGCACTGGATTTCCAGACCAGTTATGTTGATCAAGTATCTGCAAAGATACATTGTTCTTGTGACGATTTACGATGAAACCATGAGTAATAACTTCATCTTTAGCATCCAAAACTTTTTTGTCCTTCGCTGCTGCTGTTAGCTGCTCGAAAGTAGCCTTGTTCTCGTCACTAAGCACTGCTGCCGGGACTTGTTGGGTTGCAGCCATTTTTTTTTCTTAGCCTGTTCAACAACAAGAGTATGTAACTAACACTTATATATGTTCAAAAATTGTGCATGTATTATGAAAGGATGAAAATATATTACACCACTTACTCCATCTTAGCATACCCTACCATTCTTAAACAAATATGAAAGATTAGAAGAAAGGGTTACTTACCGTTACTTTGACACACGTACTGTAAATATGTTACAAGCTACAAAAATATAAATATAATAGCTAAAATGGGCATTGATGAACTGCTTTTTTATAGGGCATCAAACTAAGAAGAAAATGTTTTAAAAAGAAAGGATAGAAAAGCTGAAAATTCGTTTTTGGTCAAAGACATGCACTAATGGCGAATTCATTCTAGATATAAAGATGCTCCATGAGCACACAATAATAAATAATACTAGTAATTAATAGGAAAATTTTGTTTGATACATTGATTAACATACCAATTAACCTAACCTTGGTTTAATGGAAAAAAGAGCACATTTTATTAACATGCATTTGAAGTATATTGAACCGTTGAAGCTAAGGTTACATTAGTTCAATCCTCAATAAGGGCTTTTAGGAGAGAGGATTCTTTTCCCCTACTCACCTAGAATTTTAATCCGCTAACCTAATTCAGGTCGACGCGACTTATGCGAGGGATTATGGTCTTATAGGTTTGGAGTCTGGTAAGGTAGGCCTTTCATCAATAATGGATACGGAGTTATATCAAAATAAACAAATAAAAAAAAAAATTATGTACTTCAATTCGATGACCAAATTAATGTGCTTGAGTTCTATAAGATGACAAATCATACTTCCTCTGACACCTCAATTCTTTTATAATTAACATGTTTTGACTTATGACATTATTCATAAATTATACTTTGACTAGTTTTTATAAATTATAGTTACGGAGTATGATAAATTTAATTATGATGTATGGTTGTATGAAGGATCTTGTTAGAATTATTTCAATGTATATTTTCATAATATCAAAACTTATATAATTTATACTTATTTATAATTGCATATATTAATCATTGGCTAATTAGAAAATCAATCACTAGTGCCTTCCTACATATTGCAATAATGATCCTCTATTTATCTCTATTAGAGCATTTCCATCCATGATATTAAGGACATGTTCACTTCACCTTAATTTCAGTCCAGTTCAGTTCAGCTCCAATCAATTCAGTTCAGTTCAGTTCGGCTCCTAATTTCTTTCTCACATAAGATATTCATTTCAGTTTAGTTCAATTCAGCTCAGCTCCAATCAGTTCAGCTCGGCTCTGTTCAGTAAATGTAAACATACCCTAATTTATACCATAGGATGAAATTTTTGGCAAAATCAATATATACCATGCATGTAACTCTACCTATATGGTATATATAAAATCGTGTTATGCCATGGTATGAATGTAGTTTCATTAAAACTAATCCAACATTCTTCAAAAAAAAAAAAAAAAAAAAAAAAAAAAAAAAAAAAAAAAAAAAAAAAACTAATCCAACTTAATCCAAAATTACAATACTATTTCTTATAGATTAATGATAATTTTTATTATTTGACTCACAATATTATATTAGGACAAACAAACAGTAACATTACATTTCATATTCATGGCACAATTATATTTGTATTGCATAACAAGAGGACTTTATTACGAATTACTAGTAATTTAAGTAGTTTTATTATAAACTGCCTAATTGCAGCTTGACTTTAAGCTTGAGCTCCTCCGATCCCATGCAACAACTTTTTATAAGCAAGTTAATTGTAGAACATTGCAAAGACATTCTTGCCGTCGTTTGATCCACTAGCTTTGCCTCCGAAAATTGAGTCCTCATAAGTACTATGGTCTCCGGAAGCATCAAGTTTGACTTCGACTACATTCCAATCGGTTGGTCCAATTGGCCCAGCTTCTACGTAAACCTGTAAACAATTTTAAATTTTAGTTTGAGTCATAAGAGTTTAGAGTTGGGTTGAGTCTTTTGTATAAAGTTAGGTATGTTTTATTACAGGTTGAAATACCGTCCTTAAAAGTGGTATAATAATGTTACCTTCTTTTTCAAAAGGTCAAAAGCCAAAAGCCATTTTCGCGGAGGATAACTTTTTTGGTCAGCATAAACCACTCCTCCCTTAGACCCTTGTGGAAGAGGCCCTTTGTGCTTGAATTCAACGGGATGCATCTGAATTATAATAGACGAGGGGAAGCTCGGCACCGGATTTCCATACCAATTATGTTGATCATATAAATGCATAGTTAAATTGTTCTTTTGACGGTTTACAATTAAACCGCGAGTAACAACTTCCTGCTGATCATCAGCCTTTGGCTCCAATGCTGCTTTCTCCCTTGCCACCGCCATCATCTCCTCGAAAATAGCATTATTATCATCACTAAGCACTGCTGCTGGGACGACTTCCTGGGTTGCGGCCATGTCTTTTTCTTATCCTGCCCAACAATCGAATTAGATGCATGATAACACACAAATGTACGTTGTATAACATAAATCCAACAAAATTAAAACGTGCATTATAATGGCTTTCCAATTTAGTTTAGTTGTGATTGTCTGATAATAATATGGTGATTAAAGATAGAATATGTATATAAACTACATACCATTCTTAATAATTAAAATAAAAAAATTAAAAAGGAAAAGGATCGAAAGAAAGATCAGGATGGAGGGGAAGAGTTACTCACACTCACAGTGAACGTACAACAATGTATAAATTATGTTGCAAGTTACAAATCAACAATGCCTTAAAGGATATAGATCAACTGCATATTTATAGAAGGGGATCAACAATTGTTTATTACTCAATAGAAAAAAATATTTAAAAATTAAAAATTGATATTATGGACATTATAATTAACTACTCTAGAAAAACTTTAAAAAATACGGAGTAATAATTGTCTTTTATAAGATACGGAGTAGATGAATAGATCAAAATTCAAATTGATGAACTCAATATGGTTTTCTTCATCTTATTTCAATAATATTCATTAAAAATAATTTATGTTCAATAAAAATAGATAAGTTCAACAAAAATAAGTTTAATTTAATCAATATAATAAAAGTAATTTAAGTTCAGTAAAATGATTTAATTTCTATTACTGAAAAGAAATGAAATTAATACTCCATATAATTTTAGACAGATGACGTTAAGTAGTTTAAGGAAATCTCTTAAAAAATTAGAAATTTGAGAATAAAACGTGTTAAAAAGAGAAGATAAAAATGCTGAAAATTCGTTTTGGTCAAAAGCACGCAATAAGCCGATAATGGCGAATTCATTCTAGATATAAAGATAGTCCATGGCCCATTATGGGGCACAAGCACACAATAATAGGGCAATTTTATATGATACAATATTACATATTCAGAAATTCATAAATTAACAATTTGTAAATGTTTGAATTAAAGGTTAATTGAATTTAAGTTCTTAGACAATTCATATAGACTATAGAGTATAAGTAATTTGTGGTTGGTGCACCCGGGTGCACCATGCGCATGGTGCACCCAAAAGAACATTTAGTATATTTAAAAGAACATGGGTAAAAAAATGAACATGTTTTTATTTTCTTGTAACTGCAAATCCATCACTCTCTTCTCCTACAATTTCTCACTCCTCTTTCCCTTCCTATCACTCTCTTTCTTGCTGCCAATTTTTACCCTCCTTTACACCACCGTTTTCATTTAAGAATTTCAATGAATTTGGGTAAAAATCATTTCCAAAGTACTCATTTTCTCTCTCCATAACTTTTCTCTCTATCTTTTTCTATTTTTCAAAAAAATTTCAAAATAGCAAAATTGTTCATCTTCAAAGTGAAACCCAAGAAAAAAAAATGAACTTATTTCAACAATTCAACCTTCAAACTTAAACAAATGGTGGATTCAAGTAAAATGTAAGTATAAATTTTGTACATGCAAATTGTTTTTCGTCAATAATTTTAAAGTCAAAGTGTTTAATTTTGTGAATTTGGGATTTTTTAAAAAAAATAAATAAAAATAAATTAAAGCTATAAATTACAAGTTGTTCAAAAAAGAACAATTAGAGGAGAAAGAAGAATAGTAATGAATTGAAGCCAACTGGAAGATAACCAAGCAAGGTTAATTTTTCAAACACTAGCTTGTTCTTTTTCAAACACTAACATGTTCTTTTTATTCCATGTTCTTTAAAATATGCCTAATGTTCTTTTCGGAGGTCATGTTCTTTGTCAAACACAAACATGTTCTTTTGTTGAACACTATTATGCATGTTCTTTTTCAAATACTAGCATGTTCTTTTTCAAACACTGGCTTGTTCTTTTTCAAACACTAACATGTTCTTTTTATTCCATGTTCTTTAAAATATGCCTAATGTTCTTTTCGGAGGTCATGTTCTTTGTCAAACACAAACATGTTCTTGTGTTGAACACTGTTATGCATGTTCTTTTTCAAATACTAGCATGTTCTTTTTCAAACACTCGTATGTTCTTCTTCTTTTTTTTTTTTTCTCATGTTCTTTAAAATAAGCCTAATGTTCTTTCCGGGTGCACCATGCGCGCATGGTGCACCCGGGTGCACTATACTATTTTCAGAGTATAAGTTGTTAAACAAGTCTACTCGCTTTTGAAATTTAAATACCAATTAATTTTTGAACATTCTAAGTTGCCTTTTTTAACTCATAACAAATTATTGAATTTAAGTTACTTTTTTAAATCATAACAAGTTATTGAAAATATTTTAGTTTTTAGTGAATAAATTCATAGTATAACGAACTCATAATTGTTACTGTTTCGGATGAAAACAATGGGGCCTTGCCGAAGGCCCGCTGAAGTGGTGAAGACTGGATTCGGTCCAAGGGATGTTGGGCCGAAGGTTTCCTGCACAGCGAACACACGTAAACTAGCCTCGGGGGTGTTGCCGAGGAAGGCCCCTCCGATGCTAAAGTCAGTACAATGTGTAGAGAGAGAAAGCTATGCAAGAGAATTAATTGCTTGAGGCTTTGTGTGTATCTTTTACAAATGAATGAATTGAAGGCTTTTATACCTTAGCACATGTGGAGAATGTGGGCCGGGGCCCAATTGACATGTCTGGTGGACTGACCTTGACTTTAGCACAATTGGAGAGTTGAACCTTGACCTTGGGCTTTTAATTGGATCATTTAATGACTAGGCCCAATTGGACTAAATTGGACCCAAACAACTTGCCCCCCAGACCCGATTTGGAAGGATGACGGGTCGGGTTTGATTCCAATAAAAAATGGAGGGAAGTGAATGATTTAATTAAATCAAAAGATTTAAATTTTTAAACAGTTATTAATGAAATAACTGTAATTTGGATAATTAACAGGAAGTGGAGTGGATAGTGGGCGGTTAATCAAGAGAGAGAGTGTTTAACGGTTAATTAAGGAGGCATTTAAGAGAAATTTGAACTTTTCGACCTTTGGGATTCTCCTTCCTGGAATTATAAGGTCCGATTCGCATTTCAACCTCATTTCTTCACCAACTTACACTCAAATTCTCGCGCAAACCCACTTTCGCTTTGAATCTCCAGCGTACCTTTTTCGAATCCAAGTTCGAGACTCAAATCCACCGCTTCCACCGATTTGACCGGCGTATTCCGGCCAATTTGAAGGTAATTTTCTCCGAGTTTTTTCGATTTTCTTACCCTTTTTTAGGGAAATTCTTCTTCCTTCTTTCCTTCTCTGAATTCGATTATGGCTCGAGAAAGGAGGCGTCAGTCGGGTCGACGGGGTCAGGCTAGGGATCCCCGTGACCGCGCCGACGTTTGGAATGGGGAACGAGCCGGTGAAGACCCGGAAAGAGGGATTCCGGCAGTTCCTTTGAACGCCGCGCCAACTCAGCAAGACGCTGAGGCCGGCGAGGCGGAGCAACCTGAGCAGAGAGAACAGGCCGGGCAGGCTGAGGATTTGCCCCCTGTGCTCTGGGACCTGCTTCCTGGGCATGCCGAATGGCAGGACGCCGAGGCCCAGGAAGCCATGGTGAGAAATACTCCCTACTCATGGTGGGTTCGGCATGCCGAAACCTACCGATTCGCCGAGCAAGTTGAGTTGCACTACGGCATTTTTGAAGAGGATGGGCATTGGTGCCGAATGCCCTCGCCGACTGACAGGATTCACCGTCCCCCTCCTGGGTATGTAGGGGTGTACACTCGGCAATTGCAATACGGGCTTCGGTTTCCTTTGGATCCCTTTGTCAGGGACATTTTAATAAAGTACAGGATCTCCCTGTGCCAATTAACACCCGTTAGCATTCGGCGGGTGATGACTTATCTCTGGGTGTGTCGGTTTTTTGCTGTTGAACCGAATTTGCACTGCTTCCGAAAGATGCATCAGCTAGTGCAGAACCTCCAGAGCGTGTATGGCCAACACGGGTCTTCGGGCTGGTGGCGAATAGAGAGTCGCCCCCAATATCTGACAATGTGGCCGAACGACTCCTCGGATAAGGATTGGAGGGGTCAATGGGTCTGGGTGAGAGTTCCCGCTGACCCGGAGCATCCATACTTTTTCGGGGCTCCCCGATACCTCTCCAGGCCTGATCCGAACATGCAAGACTTGGGTCCTGAGGACCCTGATGCCACTAGCCACCCGAGTTACGAGCAAATGAGCTTCTTCGGGAAGCAGAATAACCCCGGGGGAGTTGGCCGAATGAAAACTCTCCCGGCCAGATGGCTTCCGGATAACCATTACATCTTCCAAGAGAAGATGTTGGCAGTTGTCGGCCTCAGCCGAAAGTACAGGGGTGGTAAATATGTTCGGCTGGGGCCGAGGACTTTAACTTAATCAACTTTGATTTGCCTTTGATTCTTATTCCCTTAGTCTAACCTTCGTCTGTTCCTTTCAGAGCTGAGCGAAGCTACCTCGGGAATTGATTATAACCGGCTCGGGGTGAACGCTGAAAGGGTCATTCTAGACCGGGCTCCGGCAATCACAGCTCCGAAGAACCGTCCGCTGCATCTGCACGAAACGGGTTTTCAGATTGAAGCCGCTGCCGAATACACCAAGCAGAAGCCTTGGTGGGAGAAGCGAGATCCCCTTCGGCCTTTACTACCTGAGGAAGCACAGGCTGCTCAAACAGCAGCTGACGTGTCCCGAGTAATCAACTCCTTGGAAGGAGGTGTTGGGACGTCTGGTGCTGCTGGGAGGGATATCCCTGTTCCTGGAGTTCAGCCGAGGGTTCCAGTAAGTTCCTGGCTTGCTTGGGGTTTTTTTTTTTTTTTTTTTACTCATCCTTTGCTGCCCCCCCTTTCTGCAGTCTGAGGAAGGGAGCGGAAGGAGAGAAGGAAAAGCGTCTGCTCCTTCTGAAGATCCATCTTCATCAGAATCTGAAGAAATGGACGAGCAGCCCTTAGCAAAGAGAAGGAGGAGGTTGGCCGTGCTGGGGCCTCGGCAGTTTCAGATGGGGATGAGGCCTACTGGGGGCATCCTCATACGGGAGCCTGATGAAGGTAGACGCTCGCCGAGGGCTCCCCCTCCGCCGGAAGCTCCGCGTCCTCAAACCCCCCCTCCACCTCCCGAAACTCAAGAGATGGAGGTGGACCAAAAAACTCCTGATCCGAAGGGGGGGGGGGGGTTCAGGGACACCCTTCTGAAGAATCTGAGAAGCCGGTTGCTGAAGGCTTCTCAGATGATATTGATAGGGAGGTTGACGCTTTTCTTCGTCAACCTGATCTGGGGGAGGAGGCAGAGAAGGTCGTGGCTGCTGACCCTGGTGGAGATCAACTGGGCTCCGCCGAAGGAGAAGGTCATGCTGAACCTGAGAAGATTCAGGAGGTTCCCTCTTCTTCCTTCCCCTCATTCCAGACGCTGAACTCTGGAGATTTGGGTTTCTCGGCCCCCCGTATCACAGTCCCAGAACCTGTTTGGGAACGAATTTGGGGTCAGAACCGTGAAGGGGCTGCAGGCTACTTCGGCGACTTGACTAGCCTGTCCGAAGTGGACCGAGCAAGGGTGTGGTCGCTGAAGGCCACGGCTGGGATGGGAGAATCCAGCCGAAGGGTCCCTGACCCTGCAAGAGACAACCAGCGTTTGCTGATGCAGGTATTTAACCTTTTAGCTGCTTTGCTTTCACTCAGCTCTTCTTTATTACTTTATTTATTTTGACTGATGTGCCCCTGCGAACAGGTTGTGCACAATCAGACTCTTACTGTAGAGTTGATTGACACCCTCCAAGACAAGCTGGAGCATGCCTGGGAGGAGGCAAAAATCGCTCGGGAAGAGGCGAAGCTTGCTGAGCTGAAGCAGCAGGCTGCTGAAGAGAAGCAGCAGCAGAGCGAAGAGTATGAAAAGAGGGCTGCTGAAGCCATTCAAACCTTCTGCTCGGCTATGGAGAAGGAAGTTCAGAGCTTCCTCCAAGGTCTGCGGGGTATGCATGACCATGAAGTCTAGGAACTTCCCAGGCTGAAGGCCATTCTGCATTGCAAAAACGGCTAACCCCTGGTCCAGCTGAGAGACGCTGGATGACTCGTTGCTGAAACGGGTCAGGTAGTCTCGGAGGCTTTCGGTCTCCCCCTGTTGCAGACCCATGAGTTCTGCAGTAGTCTTCTCTCGGCGGTTTGCCGTGGAAAACTTGCTCCTAAATTTGGAGGACAGATCGTCCCACCCTGTTATAGAGCCTTGTTTCACTCCCTTGGAGATCCATGCTTGCGCGACCCCCTTGAGAGTGGTTGGAAAATATTTGCACCAAGTCGCTTCGGACCTGGGGCAAAGATGCATGTGAGCCTCATACGAGGCAATGTGGTCCTTCGGATCCGAAGTCCCATCATATGTAATGTGCGACGGTATTTTAACCGTGGGCACGTGCTCTTCCAGTATCCATTGTTCAAATGGCGAACTGGTGGGTAGCATAACGGCCTTGCCCTTGTTCCTGGCCGAAGGGACCGCGCTCCGCCCTCTTAGAGAGGTAGGAGTGGTTTTCGTCCCTGGCTGGGAAGTTTGGGCTTCGGCTGCAGGGAACGAGAGGCGACTGTGCACGCTCGGTTCCTTGCCGCCGAGTCGGTCGAGAACGCTTCGGCGAACAGTCTCAGGTTGTTCTCGGCGAGCAGATTCTGGCCGAGAAGCTGAGCTGCTGCTCTTATGCGTTTCTGGTCGAGAGGTTGAGGATCGCGAGAAAAATTGAGGGTTCTTTTTCCTCTCTCTCTCGGTTTTCCAGGTATCCTCTTCCCACTTTTCCAGTTCCCGGAAGGAAGGAGGTTTTCCACCATCATGGTCTAGCTTCCTCCGCTGATGCCGGGTATGCGGAGGAGTTCGATCGCGAGGTGGAGGCATATTTTGTGCCCTCATGGCCTCCATGAGCACTGCCAGCGCTCTCGCCACCTCCTCCGAGCTGGGCCCCGTCAAAGGGGTCCTCGGCTGAGTGTGGGAATGAGAGCGGACGGTCAATGGTTGGCTTTGGGGCACGGAATGAGTCCTATGACCGGACTGATCTCTACTAGACCGAGAGGGACTCGGCCTCTGATGAGAGTTGTGAATTACGGGAGAAAGGGAATCCTCCCTGTATGATCCTCCTCCCGAACTGGCACCCTTGGGAGAGTTTCGGTCCGGTGAGGGTGATGGTGTAGGAGTTTTAGGCTTTTTGCCTGCTCCTTGACGGAGGCTTTTGCTCTTGCGGTTCTTAGCCATTGCCACTAAGATGATTGCAAGATGATTTTGATTAGAAATTTGGCTTAAAGATTTTTGAAAGTCTTCCCCACAGACGGCGCCAAATTATTTCAGATGAAAACAATGGGGCCTTGCCGAAGGCCCGCTGAAGTGGTGAAGACTGGATTCGGTCCAAGGGATGTTGGGCCGAAGGTTTCCTGCACAGCGAACACACGTAAACTAGCCTCGGGGGTGTTGCCGAGGAAGGCCCCTCCGATGCTAAAGTCAGTACAATGTGTAGAGAGAGAAAGCTATGCAAGAGAATTAATTGCTTGAGGCTTTGTGTGTATCTTTTACAAATGAATGAATTGAAGGCTTTTATACCTTAACACATGTGGAGAATGTGGGCCGGGGCCCAATTGACATGTCTGGTGGACTGACCTTGACTTTAGCACAATTGGAGAGTTGAACCTTGACCTTGGGCTTTTAATTGGATCATTTAATGACTAGGCCCAATTGGACTAAATTGGACCCAAACAGTTACATTTTTACCTTTTAATACAAAATCATTATTAGTCTATACACTAACAGACTCGAATAATATTATGCCAACTTGAAGCATGCAACGATTCAAAGGAAGTCCACTAACTTCTTGCAAGATTTGCTAATTATCCTAAATTGTCTTCAAAGATATTAATAAAATATACATTGTAAAGCGTAAAAATGTTAGTGTTACAAGTAAAATGGGTTGATGGCGTGAGATATTGAATTTAATTAATACCCAAAGCCAATTATTTAAGGATAATAACATTCATTATATTAAATCCCCTAAAAAAAACATTCATAAAATAACAAGGAAACGTAACATTATTACAGTACAATTTTATTTATAACACAAATATGCATCACAATTAAGAAGACTTTATTATGAATTACTAGTAGCTTATTATAAAATGCCTATTTACAGCGTGACCTTAGGCTTGAGCTAGTCCATACAACAACTTTTTAACATGGTAATCATATCAAATCCTAATTAGAGAACACTGCAAATACAATGTCACCATCGTTTCTTGCTTCAGCTTTGCCCCCAAAAACTGGGTCCTCGTAAAATTTATGATCTCCAGATGCTTGAAGTTTGACTTCGACTACATTCCAATCAACGGGTCCTATTGGCCCAGCTTCTACGTAAACCTGAAGACAATTTTGATTTTTCATTTTAGGAGCGTCTATTTTGAGATCATATTATCAAAGTAATTCATAAAGAGCAGAGAAACATATATAAATTATGGTGGAATAATATATAATCGTGCAATACTCGGGGTCTAACTACAATAAGTAACAACCTGGTAATATTTTGACTCATTTCAAACAATCAAAGTTTTTGATGAATTATGTTAAGTTAATACGATTGTTAATCAATTGATTAATTTTTTACTAAGGAAATGTCTTACTATAATTTAAAGTGTTGAGCAAGATTAAAACTAGTGCATATGGTATATATATACTACCTTCTGTTTTAAAAGGTCAAAAGCTACGAGCCATTTTCGAGCAGTGGAGTCGACACCATCAACATAGACCACCCCTCCCCTGGACCCTTGTGGAAGAGGCCCTTGGTGCTTGAATGGAATCGGTGGATCTAGATGCTGATATACAACAACCTCGGGGTAGCTCGGAACCGGCTTTCCAGACCAGTTATGTTGATCATATAACTTCAAAGGGGCAAACTTCCTATGATGATTTACAATGAAACCGCGAGTAACAACTTCATTATGTGCATCAACCTTTGGTTCCAAAGCTGCTATCTCCCTTCCAGCCGCTATCAGCTCCTCGAAAGTAGCCTGCTTTTTCTCATCACCAACCATTGCTGCAGCCGGGACTCCATGGGTTGCAGCCATGTCTTTTTTTCCAGACTCTACTGCCCAACAACAAAAGGATAATTTACTGAAGCATAATATAGATATTACCTCCGTTAACTTTTAGTTGCAACTTTGGGCTATTATTTGTAAGGTACTATAAAATATTTCAAACTTGCAACTAAAAGTTAAACGGAGGTAGTAAAGAAGTATATAGTTCTAGAACACACATTTAATTAACCTGAAATAAATCAAATAAAATTTAAACTTACATGAACATTGTTATTCAAATTTATTTTACATAAAGAATAAATAAAATTGAAGTAAAGAAAGATTAGGGGAAAGAGTTTCTCACAGTAAACTTTGGAACAAGTACAGCCTCGATGTCCAAATATGTTGCAAACTACAAATTAATCTACAATATCGATAAACTGCATATTTATAGCATGGGTGTCAACGGTCAACTAAGAAGAGCTAGAACTAAACTAATGCCAAACCAAATACTTGTATATTACTCCAAAACAGATAAAATTAATCACTTTGTACATCCTTTCCTTCAAAATCTTAAATGATAACTTTTGCATGCTTAAACAACCATTTTATACAAGTATATGCGTATAATAAACATCTTATGCTACATTCCAAAAGTACACTTGCTACTAACAAACATAATTCCAATCACACGAATTTCTAAAATAGATTGGTTGGAATTATGATTTTGTCCACCTTTGATATATTGGGGTAATAGTTCATGTGATTAGATTTATGTTTGTTAATAGTAATCCTATTTTTGGATATAGATGAAGAATTTTTTTTTTTTTTTCTAATAAACTATTTATATGGATTTATTATTTATATAAAAGCATACAAATACAAACACACAAAAGTTATCATCTTGTTTGCATAAGATAAGTTCATTTAAAGTAAGGATCTGTTCTCATTGACTGAACTCAATTACTAAACTGAACTGAATATTTTATAAGAGAAGGAAATTAGGAGCTGAATTGAATTGAACTGAAAATAAACGTATGAGAACAGGCCCTAAGTTTTGGTAAGGCTTATCCAAATACAAATTTTTTAAACTAAGTTTTAATAAACACTAATAAGTTCATGTGAGATAGGATAAGTTTATATATATAAGTGAAAATCAAGTTATACTAGCATTTTTTTTAACTAAAAAGCGATGTAAACACAGTGAATAATCTATAACTTCCTCTATTAAAATACTTGTGCTTTTCATTTCGGACCGTATTTAAAAACTTGCTCCATTTCCTTCTTTGGAAAGATTTTACAATATTTAATTCACTTATCTCAACTAGTGAAGCCATCACAAATATATTTTATTAATTTCATATTCTCTTTCCTCCAAATTTCTTAACTACTTTTGGTTTTTACAATTTTTTATTCTTTTACCTATCCCACTACCTTTATATTTTTATTACTTTATCCAATTTCTCCTAAAACTCCACACAATGAAGAAATGGAGCAAATTATGTATAAAAACGGAGAGAGTATCATATAACTAATATAAAAAGTTTCATCCTTAGTTTTTATTTGTTTTGGAATTTATAATAAAAAGAGTACGTTTATCAGCGTTGTCTCGCCCACCACTCTGGGGGCTTTGGCTCTTGACACCTCTTTTTTTTTTTTTACCTATTTTGGAATAATTTTCGAGTCGAGTCAGTCGAGTAGGTTTTTAACGCCTCTATTTCTCGCTAGTTTCTTGCAAATTGTTTGTACTCCAAGCTACATTTTTAAGAGATATTGTACATTGAATAAATGGTTATTAACTGATTGCACCAACTGTGAGCAATCTTGTGGTATGAATATAATGTATAATCTACTTAGGTGAAGATATAATGGTCTTGTCATAAAATTGGAAAGCAATAAAGCATAGGAATTAGAGAAACAGTATGCTGATTGGGTCAATAAGGGAATTTTGGCCCAACAAGGAAACAATATATGGGCCTTAGTTGAAAGAGAGATGCCTTCAAGGAGAACCAGACGAGAGTCCAGATTTCTTCATCATCTTATGAATCAAAAGAGACCAGAATTAGTCCACTTATTTATTCCTCATCTAAGAGATACAAATGCAAGATTCTTGATGAATTTATCTATGTTGTAAATGTAGACAATTACAAAATATCATGTATTTATTATATACAAATTTACATAACAAATTTGCATAGCAACGTACATGTGAACATCCATACAATTGGTATATGAAATCGAATTGATATAATGATATTCTATAACTTACAACTTGTAAGTTGTAACCCAAAAAACTCTCATATTAAAAGAGAAGGACTTTCACCAAACAGCAAATAATAATTTCATAAAATTATTAGTAATAAAAAAATGTTGGCTAATGTAAGAGAAAAGAAAGTGATTAATACATATTTTCCAATGATGGATGGAGTTGTTTAGTAAGGTTGACGTTAAGGAAATTAAACAAAGGCAAAGGAAGAAATTAAAAGGTTGTCAAGCTATTATTTTTCCTTTCTTCTAAATTAGGAATGGTAACAATTAATAAAGGATGGAGGAAGTATTATTTTATGGCTCATTCCGTCCAAATTATTTTCTAGTTAACGAACAAAACATTGATCACTTTAAGAAAGGTAGGTACATGCTGACATCATTAAGAGAGGAAGGAATGTCGGAGAAAGAGGGGCAGCTTATACACACACTCACAAACAAAGGCAAAGGAAGAAATTAAAAGGTTGTCAAGCTATTATTTTTCCTTTCTTCTAAATTAGGAATGGTAACAATTAATAAAGGATGGAGGAAGTATTATTTTATGGCTCATTCCGTCCAAATTATTTTCTAGTTAACGAACAAAACATTGATCACTTTAAGAAAGGTAGGTACATGCTGACATCATTAAGAGAGGAAGGAATGTCGGAGAAAGAGGGGCAGCTTATACACACACTCACAATATATAGGACCGAATTAGATGTGAATGAAATGAAGGAAGATTAGAGGCAAGAATGGAGGTAAGAATTTTGTTGCTTAATGTCCTTAACATCATTATTACGATGATTATGACGATGATGTATGAAGGAAGTTATCCGTCGCATATTAGCAATAGCCTCAGGATCATCAAGTTTGTATAAATGAAAACAATGATTCTTATTTTTGTTCACCACAATCTCCACCATTCCTTTCCATCCACTTTTAATCAAATTCTCCACATACCTTTTCCCGGCAACATTCATAGGGTCATTCTCCGCCACCAACACCAACACCCTCCCACACCCGAGCCTACCCAAATCCTCTAGGGTAGGCTTCAATCTACGGTCATTAGGCCCTTCGTTTGTAGGACACATATACAACCACATCTCCTCGTCCCTCCCTCCTATCCCAAAATAAGGATGACCTAAAATCATCCCCTCTACCCTTACACTTTCTCCAAGTTTCCTCGTGGGCCCCACACGAGCTAGGACCGTGTGACTAATATTTCCTCCGGCGGAATCTCCACCTACAAATACCCGTTGAAGATCGGCGTGGTGGTTGATCCAAGGATCAGGCCCACACCCCTTTTCATGGGCCGCCACCCACTGAAGGGCGGCCCATGAATCTTCGTAACATGCAGGGAGAGCACGTGTAGGGAAAAGGTTGTACTCAACTGAGACAACAATGATGTTAGCTTCAAATGAAAGATTACTAACGTAGCGTGTGTATACCTTGGAGAAGGCGGACTCCATGCAAAATCCACCTCCATGTATATAGAGGAGAAGTGGGAGTTTGTTACACGTATTAATGGTCGTAGTTGTGCACTCGACTCGTGGTAAGAAGATCCGAGTAGAGACTTCCGGAGAAATTTGTACGTCTTTTATTTTGACGCCGGTGGCAAGGTCGTCTAAGGGAGGGACTTTTTGTCCCGTGGCGTCGGGAAATCTTAGTACGAAGCGGCCATCTTTGAAGACGTTGAAGAGGACAGACTTGAAGACCACCTTATCACAGTAATTGTTGTTGCTGGAATCCATTGCTAAGCTTGTGTATTATTTTTGAGCTTTGCAAGGAGGTGATGAGAAGTGTAAGGAAGGGTGAACATGTATTATTTATATTGATTATTGAGCAATTATATATTAGGTAACCACCCAGAACTGATCCCCGAATCTGAATTAGCTTAAAGGGTGAACCGGATGGAACACCAAAAAAAATATATTAGGTAACATGTGCACGTTACCTTAATTAAATAACATACACAATGATACATGTACTCGGTATGTAATTAATTTGTCAGTTTATTTAGTTATTTACAATCATTTAATTGATATATCAAGAATTCAAGATGAACTATCAAAAAAGTAAATGAAAATATACAAAAAAAAAATTAACATAATCACATTCATACATATATGGAGCTTTAGAGCTTAACCATGTCTAGTTGTAATGCTTGTCCTTTTTACGAATCCTAATTACATATATTAGCTCAATTAAATTAGTTACATGAAAAACTAAAAACTGCTATACATCAAATTAAAAGTTATTACACATCACGGCAACGAACTTCTCCTATCAATCCATTTATATGTTGAAGACCGAAACCTCCAAAATTTCTCAAAAAGCGTGAATATTAGCCTTTAATTTTGAAATTTTTTAACTTTTTTCACCCGGAAATAAAAATTTCCGAAATGTTTACCATGGTCCCTAATACCCTCCGGGAGTCCAATTGGTTGGGTACGGCGGAACCATCCAATTTGCCTTTAAACGGCCAATTTACCGGTTTACAACTTGCACTGATTTCGTTAACTCAAGTCTACCACTAACATCTATGACAACATATAATGATCATATATGATTCTAAACGGCATTATATGACCCCAGATAAAGTCCCTAAATTCTCAAGACATTGCGACATTAGGCGCCGAAACCTCCAAAATTTCTCAAAAAGCGTGAACATTAGCCTTTAATTTTGGAAATTTTTTACATTTTTTCGCCAGAAAATAAAAATTGTCGAAATGTTTACCATGGAACCTAATACCCTCCGGTAGTCCAATTGGGTGCGTGGAACTATCCAATTTTCCTTTAAACGACCAATTTAGCGGTTTACAATTACCTGCACCGATTTCATTAACTCAAGCCTACCACGAACATTTATGACAACAAATAGTGATCATATATGGTTCCAAACGACATTATATTACCCCGAGACATATTCCCTAGAATCTCAAAGTAATTTTCCGATACCCAAAACCTCCAAAATTTCTCAAAAAGCGTGGATATTAAGCCTTTAATTTTTGAATTTTTAGACTTTTTTTCACCCGGAAATAATAATTGTTGAAATGTTTATCATGGTCCCTAATATCCTTCGGGATTCCAATTGGGTGGGTGGAACCATTCAATTTGCCTTTAAACGGCCTATTTACCGGTTTATTAGTTGCATCGATTTCATTAACTCAAGCCTACCACGAACATTTATGACAACAAATTATGATCATATATGGTTCCAAATGGCATTAAATGACCCCGATATGTATCCCTTAGAGTTTCAAGACTTTTCCACACCGGACCCCCAATCCTCTAAAATTTCTCAAAAAGCGTGGGTATTAGCCTTCAATTTTGAAATTTTTGAATTTTTTTCACCCGGAAATAAAAATTACCGAAATATTTACCATGGTCCCTAATACCGTCCGGGAGTCCCATTGGGTGGGTGAAACCATCCAATTTGCCTTTAAACGACCAATTTACATGTTTACAACTTGCACCGATTTTATTAATTCAAGCCTACCACGAACATTTATGACAATAAATAATGATCATATTTGGTTCCAAACAGTAGTATATGACCCCGAGATGTATCCCCTAAAATTTAGAGACTTTTCTACACCGGGCTCCGTAACCTCCAAAATTTCTCTAAAAGCGTGGATATTAGTCTTCAATTTTGGAATTTTTTGAATTTTTTTCGCCCAGAAATAAAAATTGCTGAAATTTTTAACATGGTCCCTAATATCCACGACCAAGAGTCCAATTGGTTGGTGGAACCATCCAATTTGCCTTTAAATGGCCAATTTACTGGTTTACAACTTGCACCAATTTAATTAACTCAAGCCTACCACTAACATCTACGACAACATATAATGATCATATATGGTTCCAAACGGCATTATATGACCGCCGGATGAATTCCCTAAATTCTCAAGACTTTGCGACATCAGGCGCTGAAACCTCCGAAATTTCTCAAAAAGCGTGAACATTAGCCTTCAATTTTGGAAATTTTTTACTTTTTTTCGCCAGAAAATAAAAAATGCCGAAATGTTTACCATGGTCCCTAATACCCTCCGATAGTCCAATTAGGTGCGTGGAACTATCCAATTTGCCTTTAAACGGCCAATTTAGCGGTTTACAATTACCTGCACCGATTTCATTAACTCAAGCCTACCACGAACATTTATGACAACAAATTGTGATCATATATATATGGTTTCAAACGACATTATATTACCCCGAGATGTATTCCCTAGAATCTCAAAGTAAGCTTTTCGATACCGGACCGAAAGCCTCCAAAATTTCTCAAAAAGCGTGGATATTAAGCCTTTAATTTTGGAATTTTTAGACTTTTTTTTCGCCTGGAAATAATAATTTTCGAAATATTTATCATGGTCCCTAATACTCTTCGGGATTCCAATTGGGTGGGTGGAACCATCCAATTTGCCTTTAAACGACCTATTTACCGGTTTATAACTTGCATCGATTTCATTAACTCAAGCCTACCACGAACATTTATGACAACAAATAATGATCATATATGGTTCCAAATGGCATTAAATGACCCCGAGATGTATCCCTTATAATTTCAAGACTTTTCGACACCGGACCTCGAATCCTCCAAAATTTCTCAAAAAAAGCGTGGATATTAGTCTTCAATTTTGAAATTTTTGAATTTTTTGCCCGGAAATAAAAATTGCCGAAATATTTACCATGGTCTCTCATACCTTCCGGGAGTCCCATTGGGTGGGTGGAACCATCCAATTTGCCTTTAAACGACCAATTTACATGTTTACAACTTGCACCGATTTCATTAACTCAAACCTACCACGAACATTTATGACAACAAATAATGATCATATATGGTTCCAAACAGCAATATAAGACCCCGAGATGTATCCCCTAAAATTTTAAGTCTTTTCTACACCGGGCCCTAAAACCTGCAAAATTTCTCAAAAAGCGTGGATATTAGTCTTCAATTTTGGAATTTTTTGACTTTTTTTCCCCCGTAAATAAAAATTGCTTAAATGTTTACCATAGTCCGTACTACCCTCCGGGAGTCCAATTGGGTTGGTGGAACCATCCAATTTGCCTTTATACGGCCAATTTAATTACCGGTTTACAACTTACACAGATTTTAATAACTCAAGCCTACCACGAACATTATGACAACATATAATGATCATATATAGTTCAAACCGACATTATATGATCCCGAGATGTATCTCCTAAAATATTAATACTTTTCTACACTGGGCCCCGAAACCTTCAAAATTTCTCAAATAGCGTGGATATTAGCCTTTAATTTTGAAATTTTTTCGCCCGGAAATAAAAATTGCCGAAATGTTTATCATGGTCCCTAATACTATCCGGGAGTCCCGTTGGGTCGATGGAACCATCCAATTTGCTTTTAAACGACCAATTTTATTACCAGTTTACAACTTGCACCGATTTCATTAATTTAAGCCTATCACGAACATTTATGACAACAAATAATGATCATATATGGTTGCAAATGGCATTATATGACCCCGAGATGCATCCCATATAATTTCAATGATATTCGACATCGGGTCCCGAAACCTCCAAAATTTCTCAAAAAGCGTGGATATTAGCCTTCAATTTTGGAATTTTTTAACTTTTTTTCGCCCGGATATAAAAATTGCCGAAATGTTTACCATGGTCCCTAATACCCTCAGGGAGTCCAGTTGGGTGTGTGGAACCATTCAATTTGCCTTTAAATGGTCAATTTACCGGTTTACAACTTGCAACGATTTACCGGTTTACAACGGCCAATTTAATTAACTTGCACTGAACCTGATTCGAACCTAAATTGACCCAAAGCCGTTTTAACCCGTCAAAACCCGAATTTAACCCGACTTTTTACTAACCTGACCTGAATTCAACCCGACTCGTTCCTAACCCGACCCGAATTTAACCCAATCTGTTACGAACCCGATTTGTTATTGACCTGATCCAAATTCAACCCAATTTGTTATTGACTTGACCCGAATTTTACCATACCTATTATTTACCCAACCTAAAAATTCATCCTGATCTGTTACTAACCCGACTCGAAATGAACACGACTTGCTATTAACCCGACCTAAATTCAACCCAAATTGTTCCTGACCCGATTTCAAATCACCTTAAATGCTATTTAGATTACCTTATTATTGTTGATCAAAGCATTTTGTCTTGGGAGACCAAGTCGGTCCAGGCCAGCAAAAGAAAGGAGCATCATCCTCAAATTTAAGAGTTAAATATAGTATATGGTCAAAGGAGATAATTATCTTCCTAAATTATATAGATTATAGTTCCCTAGTATATTGCCATATATATTATAGTCAAAGGAAATAATTAGCTTGATAAAAATGATAATTATCTATTTATAGTTAGTTGAACCCGAATATGATCTGACTTGGAAATGACCCGACCTGATTGTAACCTGCAAATTATTGATTTGAACATAACCCGACTTGAATCCGAGAATGACCCGACTTGGAAATGACCCAACCTAATTATAAAATTTTCTAATCTGAAGGGTGTGCAGTAATCAAACCAAATAATGCGGTAAAATTTCAATCCAAAGGGTTATGTATAACATTTTAAAATTGTTAACTTCAAACCTCAAATTAAATTATTCCAATCCGCAAGTACACGTACATCAATAATTGATAACCATTGCATGCCCAGCACTCTAACAGGAATCCAAGAGCAAACGCCAGCAATAATATCGTTTGATAATGAGAACGACTACAAAGCTAACGTGTAATCCATGCATCATAAAGATTACAATCTTCCAAATCCTAGCCATCAAATTTTAAAGGAAATTTTGATTTTTACCATAAAAAAAAATCAAAAAATTATTTTTTTTTACCACCAAAACTTCTAAAACTTTTATTTTACCACAAAAAAATTTCTAAAAATTGTTTTTTTACCACCAAACGTCAAGAAAACCGTTAAATCTAACGGTTTAAAAAAAATTCCTTCGAATTTTGTGCGCAAAAGATGTTTTTCATAGGTTTAGGGGGGCACTTTGGTCCTACGGAACCAATTTGAGGTCAAAATTGACAAAAAATTATCGAAAATGCCTTGTTTTGTGTGTTCACGCAAATCGAGGTTTTTTAAACACGCAAAACGAAGCATTTCCGATCATTTTTTGTTAACTCTGACCTCAAATTGGATCCGTAGAACTAAGTGCCCCCTAAAACCCCTAAAGAGCCTGTGTTTGACATGAAAATCGAAGAATTTAGAAAATTTCGTTAGGTTTTTGACGGCAGGTGGTAAAAAACAACTTTTAATTTTTTATTTGGTGGTAAAATAAAAGTTTTAGAAGTTTTGGTGGTAAAAAACATTTTTTTGATTTTTTTGGTGATAAAAGTCAAAAAATCCAATTTTAAAATTAAATAACCTACGGAGTGTACTAGTCAAGAAAAAGAACTTTAATCAATAATTTAATAGAAATAGTGCAATAAAATAATAGATAAACAACGTAACACAACTATGATGTTACATGATATATAAAATGTGTATGAAATTATGATATAAATGGATTTTTTTTTATGAAATCTCAGTCATCAAAATCTTTGATTTGATTTTGAGTATTATCTTTGGGATTTAGAGGATCCTTTACAAATATGTTACCAAGATCTCCTCATATATATTGTGCCTGGATATGTTTGTTTAAATCTCTCACGATCTTTTGAAAGATAAGAGTGAAATTTGGATGTTCAAATAAATTGGAATTCATTTTTTGATGGATTTATATCATATACGAATAAGTCGTTCATTCCACCATGTAAAGTAATTAATCTCGTGTTTTTCAAAAAGTCAAATAATCTCGAGGTTTCACTCTTGTATGTAAATGATTCCCCCCATGCTATTTTTTGTTCAACCCATACTTCTCATTAGAAATTTTCAGAATTGAGTGGCATAGAGGATTATTTTTCCTTTGAACACTTGAAAGATAACAGATACTTTGTACTTTTATATTATAGCGCGACAACTTTTTAATTTCCTTTAAAATAAAATCAATTAGCTAGAAGTGTCTTTGAAAAGTGAAACCTCTAAAAATTTACTAGAGATGTTCCCTTTACAAATGAGGCCTTAACCTAGAGTTTTGTACATATTGGCCTCATAATCTCATATTGATCAGCTATATATTCAGCTCTATGCCCATGCAGAGTAACATTCTCTGTTTTGTTTTTCTTACCAAAATTTGGCTCTGTCTAACTAACTGACTAGAATCTTACTCCGCGTCCAATAGGTGCTAAACTGTGCTCACAAAACCGAACATTGGTACAGAGTATAATCAAGAACAAATTAATCCGATAATCTTAGTCATTAGTGCAAGACTGTAGGGGTCAATCGGAAATGGAAAACATTAGACAGGTATTACAATCATATATCTAGGCAGGGTCGTCTAAATCAATTTGGAGAGTTTAACTGTTTAAGGCCCTTGTTTCACGCTTGCATCAGAGCAAGAGACTAATATTCTGATAAGCGGTTTTTTTTACAAAAATTGGAGGATTGGGCTCTAAAAAATTGGGCCTTCATAGAGGCCCTGTGCTAAGGTCTATTTGCACAAACCCTTTGCCGGCCCTGTATATACGAGTACTTGAATAGCTACTTCCTATTAGGCTTATATGCAAATAGCAATTGACGAAATGTGCACAAAATATAATTCTGAAAAAGAATACACAACATGTAATGTCATAATTAATGTACGGTCATTAAGCAATCTCCTTATCTATATAACTTTTCCAAATAATGTGTCAAATTGACAACCACATATCTTTGGTCATTCTTCATTAGTGTATGCTGAAAATTTTAAGGTGCAGCAGGCTGTACCTTGCTAGGTACAGACAAAAAAATGCGGAAAGAACATGTAGCTGTTTTGTAAAGAATATTCAATTTTATGTTTTTTTTTAATATCTAAAGAACATATGTAATATTAATAAAGAACATGATATTACTATTTAATGAACATTACTTGTATATACCCATCATAATTTTAAGACAAAATTTAAAGAACAATTCACAATAAATAATGAACAGTATATCACAAATAAAAGTACATTACACTGATAATCAAAGAACATGGACATATGTTCTTTTCACTTTTTTTTGGTGCAAATATGTTCTTTTTACCTTAGGCATATGTTCAGTACATTTTAATATTATGTTCATTTCACTATAACTATATGTTCTCTACATTTATATAATATGTTCTTTCCTTGAAACGTCTGTACCATGCAAGGTACCCACGCCTGTAGGAACCACACACTGAGTGTATGCAGGATCAGGGGCCATATATATTCAAGACAAACTTTTAAATAAAACGGATGTTCAGTAAATTACTGAACATCCGTTATAAAGTGACAATAAAATGTGCAAAAGTTACACTAAAACGCACAAAAGTTACCTTGACATATATAAAAGTTATTTATGCTTCATTGATAAATTTGACAAAAGTGACGCTAAATTTAACAAAAGTGACATCAAATCTGACAAAAGTGTACCCGATGTACAGTAAATTACTGAAAACCGGGTGTATACAAAAGTTTTCCTATATTCAAAGTGACTCAAATCGCACTATCAATCTTATCATCTTTCACACGAAGTGTACTTCGTATATATAGCATATGGAATATTAGTCAACAAAAACAAAAGATCAACAACAATCGAACAATGCCAAATTGCTAACAATCAACTCACTACATTTATTTAACTCCGCCTAATACAATATTTTACCCTTTAATAATACAACTTAAATTGATAACAACTAAACTTGATACTTTTATTTAAAATACTTTTATTTAAAGACGGAGGGAGTAACACAAACAATGTACCATAGCTGTTAATTAACTCCGATTATGGATGAAAGAAACAATTCGTTGACGAATAACACTAGCCTCAGGATCCGTATGATCATTAATATTAAAGCAATGCTCTTTTTCTTTGTTCTCCATAACCTCCACCTTCCCATTCCACCCACTGTTGATCAACTCATCCACATACAATTTCCCAACACCATACAAAAAGTCCTTCTCAGCTAGCACAACCAACACCCGGCCGCACGCGATTCGAGCTAGATCCTCTACAGCAGGCTTCATCCTAGGATCCTTAGGGCCTACATTTGTTGGACACATGAACATCCACATTTTATCACCTTCAGCAAAATAAGGATGCAACAATATCATCCCTTCAATCTTTGCACCCTCAGGTAGTCCAATGGACCCTACCTTAGCTAATAATGTGTGCGACATGGTCCCACCTGCTGAGTTCCCACTGACAAATATACGGCTAAGATCACCGTATTTGTTGAGCCAAGGCTCAGGTCCAGTGCCCTTACTGTGAGACGCCACCCACTCGAGTGCGGCCCATGAATCGTTGTAACACGCAGGAAGAGGGCGTGCAGGGAAAAGGCCGTACTCAACTGAGACAACAATGACGTTGGCATCGGCGGTGATGTGGGAGCCAAAGCGGGTGTAATCCTCGGAGAAGGCGGACCGCATGCAGAAGCCTCCTCCGTGAATGAATAACACGACAGGGAGTTTCTGTGTGGTGCACGCGCTGGTGAGCGCAGAAGAAGGGATGAATACTCGAACGGAGACATCCTTGGAGATTTCGACGTCTTTGATTAAGACGCCGAAGGTGGAGCCAAAGGAAGGAGGGACAATCTTAGAAGTGGGAGTAAAGACATGGATACGACCGTCTTTGAGAACGTTGAAGAAGAGGAATTTATGGGCTATGTCTGATTCAGAATAATTCCACTCATCAGATTCAGAGGAGTTGGTGTTTGAAGACATGATTGATTAATGTAATGGGAATTGAATTGAATTGAATGTTGTTGTGTTAGTGATAAATTGGTTGGAGATAGTTCTGAATTTAAATAAAATTGGTGATACAATTGAGATGGACTTTCTGTTTTGGAGCAAGCAACGAGGATAGTATGACAGTGTGCTTTTGAATTTTGAATGTCACATGACTCACTTTGGTTGATTTTTATTAAATTAAACTAGTGCATCGGAGCATTGCACCGCTTGTTACTTTAATTAGACCTTATTTGTATATGGTATCCTTTTCTTTTAATAGATCTTGTGATTTACAAATTGTAATTATATATATTTATTTTCATGTTTATACATGTTGATGATTGATTAATTGATTTAGATGGTTGGTTGATAATTTGCAATAATCATCTTTCTTATAAGTGGTTAGATGTTCAAATCTCAATAAATGGTTTATATAATGGTAAGAAATGTGAGATAGCAGATAGGATAAACATTTATTTCCTCTGTTCTTTTTTACTTGACCTGTTTCTTTTATCACGCTTGCCAATGCAAAATTTTAACGATCAATAACTTAAATTCTCCATAATTAAAAATTATAAAAGTTATATATTATGATAATACTTATTGAGGCGAATCCAAAAAGATCATACATGAATATATTTTTTCTTACATATTATTCACAAAAGACGGTCAAAGGAGGGGTGGTGAATAGTGTAAAAGTCAAAGCGGGTCAAGTAATAAAGAACGGAGGAAGTATATATTAAGTGTAAGGCTCCATTGGTGAAATTGTAAAATGGGTTGTGTTATGTAAAGGACTAAAGAAGTAAAGATAGTAAAGATAGTGGAATAGATTTTTGAATTATACTTGTAGATAAAAATTAAAAAGTAAGAATAGATTCTCAGTTTAGTGAAATAATTTAGGGGGAGTGTTTGGTTAGGAGATTTTTGGTGCAAAAAGAGTTGTTTGGCCATTTTAAAAAGCACTTTGAGATATTTGGTAAAGAGTTTTTTGGATCCAAAAACTTTTTTCTAAAAAGATTATATGAGGGGAGTTTTTTGAAAAAGAGTTTTTAGCTTTTTGGTTGTTTTATACTCTAAAACAATTAATAACCAACATGTTACATGTACCAAACACTTTTACACAAACCACAAATTAAAATCAAATAAGCGAAACAACTAATGCAAGTAGTTAACAACTAATAGATGATTAAAACAACTACTCAGTAACATCTAAACGCTAATTGCCAAGCATGGCCTTAAAGCATAATTAAATTAAATTTTTAAAAGGCATGTTGAACAATGTCTTATCCACACCATATGGTTATCAAAAGATCGCCTAGAGATTGCACTAGAAGTCCCAATCTTAGTTTCTTACAAGTAACTTATCATCGCTCAAGTATTAAAATGCATAAATGTCCTGATTAATAGCTAATTAGCTATTGCCTATTTGTTAAACTATCTCTACATTGGCAAGAATGTCCTGTGAATTGAGAATTCCTTCTTTTTCCAAGCTCCACACGGGTTGTGCCCTCCAAGGACGGTAAATTATCAAAACAATACACTCAGCTCGTATACAAGAATCGCGTTATGTGATCGGATGTCATAAAATCTAAATTTAAACAAGACTAAACACACATTTTCTGCATTTTAGGCCTTAAAATTAAAACACTTCAGTTTACATATTTTTATTAACTCTGATCATTAGTCCATTAATCATCCTGATGAATACAGGGGTCATATAATTCTAGTATTAACTGTAACAAAATGTAACATCCATGAACAATTAGTAAAGTACTAAACCAAAGTTGAAAATGTTTCACCTTTTACAGTCCACAAATACAAATAAACGTACAACTGAACAATGCACATTTAACATCATCCCATCAATAATTTAATTCGTTGCATACAAGATTTTTTTTTTTTTTATTTGCAAATATATTTCTGAAGATTAGCCAGGGAAAAAATTAGATAAAAATTAGATAAAAATTATTTTATCATATCAACTCCGATTATGGATAAAGGAAGTGATCCGTTGACGAATAACAAGAGCCTCAGGATCTGAATGATCATAAATATTAAAGCAATGATCTTTTTCTTTGTTCACCATAATGTCCACCTTCCCTTCCCACTCACTCTTGATCAACTCATCCATGTACGTCTTTCCGGCACCATACAGTCCATCTTTCTCAGCCAGCACCACCAACACCCTGCCACACGCGATCCGAGCTAGATCCTCTACAGCAGGCTTCATCCTCGGATCCTGAGGCCCTAAGTTTGTAGGACACATGAACATCCACATTTTATCATCTTCTCCGAAATAAGGATGAATTAGTATCATCCCTTCAACCTTTGCATCTCCAGGGAGTCCCATTGACCCTACCTTAGCTAATAATGTGTGAGAGATAGTCCCACCTGCAGAATTTCCACTGACAAAGATCCGGCTAAGATCACCGTAATCGTTGATCCAAGGTTCAGGTCCATTGCCCTTACAGTGAGATGCCACCCACTCGAGTGCAGCCCAAGAATCGTCGTAACAAGCAGGAATAGGGCGTGCAGGGAAAAGGCCATACTCTACTGAAACAACAATGGCATTTGCATCAGCGGTAATGTGACAACCAAAGCGCGTGTAATCCTCAGAGAAGGCAGATCGCATACAGAAACCTCCTCCGTGGATGAATAACACGACAGGAAGTTTCTGTGTGGTGTACGCGTTGGTGGGTGCAGAGGAAGGGAGGAAGATTCGGGCAGAGACATCAGTGGAGATTTCGACGTCTTTGATTAAGACGCCGGAGCTGGAGCCAAAGGAAGGCGGAACATTCTCAGAAGGGGGAGTCAAGACATGGATACGACCGTCTTTGAGAACGTTGAAGAAAAGGAATTTTTGAGCAATGTCTGATTCAGAGTAGTTCCACTCAGATTCAGATGGGTTGGTGTTTGAAGACATGTTTAGTACGATGTGTGTTAGTGATCTAGATTTTAATGTGTTATATTGACATTTACATTGACTTTTTACAAGCATAATCTAATTCACCTTCACATGGCTACTAACACGGGCAGATCAGGGAGTACCTATCCATGCCACGGGGTTTTAAAAATGAAACTAGTGTGTAGCCTAGGCATTACACCGGTTGCTACTTTTATTAGACTTTGTGATTATCAATTATATACATTTATTTTCATAATAACATATTTTATGATTGTAACATATTTTATGATTGGTTTAGATGGTTAAGTAATAATCTTTCTTATACAAGGTTGGGTGTTCGAATTCCGGCTTCCAAAATGGGAGTACAGAAGCAAGTTGTGGCTTTTGATTTTAAATGCAAACAAACTTGGAGAAAATACTCACAAGCTAAATAGTGACAGATTAATGCAGTGATACAGAGCTCCCACCTCCCAATCATAATGTTAGCCTGTTAGGGGCTCCCATAGTCCCACCTTCCAATCATAATATTAGGCAAAGTACCCACGAGATGTCCTTGTGAATTGAGTTTTTTTTTTTTTTTTTTTCCTTTCTCATCAATTTTCCATGGTTTCTCCAATTTCTCATCAATGCAGGGGTCATAAGATTCAAAGTGGCTCATATAACACATTAACTAATTTAAACTATGAAGTAAAACAAAATGAAAAATATCCAATAGCCATGATTAAACTAAAGCTATCATCTCTCAATACTTAACATCTACAAACAACTAACTAATAAACAACAAGTTGATCAATGCTCAATCATCTTCCCAACAAATTATTTTTAATATTCAAGTCCGTCTTATACAAGATTTTTCCAATTGCAAATAAATTTCCGAAATTCAGCCATGGAAACCATTAGATAACAACTATGGTATAACAAGATTTGAAACAGAAGAACACATTATCAATCACCTTAGTTAATCAACTCTGATTATGGATAAACGAAGCGATCCGTTGACGAATAGCAACAGCCTCAAGATCCATATGATTAGAGTAATGAAAACAATGCTCCTTATCTTTGTTCTCCATGATCTCAACCTTACCTTTCCACCCACTCTTGATCAATTCATCAACATACATCTTTCCAACACCATACAAAACGTCTTTCTCAGCCAGCAACACCAGCACCCTGTCACACCCGATTCGAGCTAGATCCTCTACAGCAGGCTTCATCCTAGGATCTCTAGGACCTAAATTTGTAGGACACATGAACATCCACATTTTATCATCTTCCCCAAAATATGGATGAATTAATATCATCCCTTCAACCTTTGCATCCCCTTGTAGTCCTAACGATCCTACCTTGGATAATAATGTGTGAGATATGTTTCCTCCTGCTGAATCTCCGCCGACAAAGATTCGGCGGAGATCAGCATGATCGTTGATCCATGGTTCAGGACCTGTGCCATTACTGTGGGACGCCACCCACTCGAGTGCGGTCCATGAATCGTCGTAACACGCGGGGATAGGGCGTGTAGGGAATAGTCCGTAATCAACCGAGACAACCATGGCGTTGGCTTCTGCAGTGATCTGGGAGCCGAATCGCGTGTAATCCTCCGAGAAGGCGGATTGCATGCAGAAGCCACCGCCATGGATGTATAACACGACAGGGAGTTTGTGTGTGGTGCACGCGTTTGCAGATGCATACGATGAAGGGAGAAAGATTCTGACTGATACATCAGATGAGATTTGAACATCTTTGACTACGACGTCGGCTGTAGAGCCAAAGGAAGGTGGAACTTTGACTTTATGAGATGGGGGACATAAGACATGGATACGACCGTCTTTCAGAACATTGAAGAAGAGAAACTTTTGGGCGATGTCTGATTCAGAGTAGTTCCACTCAGATTCAGATTCAGATTCGAATGTGAATGTGTTGGAAGACATGTTTTGTCTCCTAAAAAAGTGGTTGTTTTGGGTGATTTTAGTGAGGAAAGAAAATTTGGGTAAAATTGGGGATACAATTAAAGGGGTAGAATGAATTGTTGGTTTTTTAGGGGAAGTGAAGAATGTATGATTGTTTGATTTTTTGGATATGACAGTTGATAATCGTGGACCTTTTCTTATCCAGAAATGGTTGCTGAAAATTCTAGATGTCGACGAGGCGACGGCAAATGCGGTATTCACCACATTAGACATGGTTACTGAAATTTCTAATTGTCGTGTTGACCTTAAATTGTTGAGTACGGTAGATATTAATGAATTCGGGTCGGCAACGATTATTGTCACATGTTTTTATAACAGATCTGTCACTTTAAAGTCCTAACTAGTCACATATATCCTTGAATAAGGATTAATGAATTTTTTATGAACTTTACTGGTGAATCTGTACCATCTAAACCAAGCGGCTTCAGATAACAAAGGTTTTGACAGCATTACTGGCTTTGTTATCTGTGTTCTACAAGTAGTGTCAATTAAAACCGAGCATGAGGCTTCAGAACTGGAATAGATAACAGAAGCCGAACATGAGGCTTTGGACCTGGGATAGATAACAGAAGCAAATATCCTCATCAACAGCTATTGGCTTACTGTTTATTTAATATGGAGTACTTTTCTTCTTATAACATCTTAGAACAGACAGGAAGGTTCTTACCAAAACAAGCCATGATGATGCAATGGCAGGAACTCAAACTCAGTTTCCAAATTAGCACCGTCTCTCTGCCTCTCTTGAAGGTGAAGAATAAGTCGATCCTGATTCCTGAATGAAAGAGGTCTATTTACTTGCATCCTCACAATGCCACATTCAGTCCTGCAGCAGTGCGTCTGCACTTTTCTGATCTTCATCAAACTGTTTTTTTCAACAGTTAAACTCCTTCATGCAAACATACATGTTGCAGAAAACTCAAATACAATGGCGTGTTCTATAACAATTAAAGCACCATTTGTGCGATGAATAAGTTAAGCAAGCATAATAATAATATTGGGAATCATTATTGAAAAATGAAGACATCATGCCACCAAGTCTGCAGTTGCTTACATTATCAAAAATGTTAAAACTTGCAGTGTTTTAAATCAGTAGAGCTGAACATACATCTAATTCACCATCTCAATTTACATAAATACAGCTTTACATACACTAGACAATAGGAATACAGGTAACAAAAGTCTCTATCCTGCACCCAGCAAAGTGCAAGCTTTGAGTCAATCACTGCTTCTCAACTGAGTACAATGACAATAAAAATGTATACAATCCAGCATCAGTGAATGTGAGAGTGCTAAGAACAGAGGGGCAATATCAAATGTGCCAGCGGCTCTAATTAAGAAAACCATCATTTTTCTTCTCTTGCATTTTCATTCTGCAAGTATTTCTGAACACCATATACGACTGTTCCAGCAACAAACAAGAACACTGTGGGAGTGAAAGATGGGTACAGAAACTTTACGAGGAACTTATCCCACTCTTCTGGAAGTAATCCTGTTGAAATGAAAGAACAAAAGGTCACTAACAGAAAAGACGACAACTTTTGAGCCTAAAAAGACAGTATTGCAGATTCCTTAACATGTGAAGAATCAGATCATAGTTAAAAAGCAGTAATAACACTGGCTAAACTGCTTGTTTACAAAGTGTAGTGGAGAGCGGTAAATAAATTAAAGTTGTCAATCTCAGAACATCACCATCAAGCAAAATTCTTGAAGGAGAGTATCACAAAGATGGGTTATTGTTTAAGCTAACAGCCAAGGGTTGAATAAGGTCCAGGGAAGACCAACATTACCACAACTCGAGCAGGCTTGACCCTAAGGAGGAAAGCACGTAGGGTTCTGGTTGACCTTTGAAGCAACTTTCAAATGATGTATATCCTACAACATTTGACTAGCTTCCCGCAATCAAAGATAGACAACCAGGCTGCTAATTGAAGAGGCATGGGTTGCATACAGTTCCTACCTCATGGCCTTGACATCTATGCACATTATTAAAATGATTTGATTCTTTTAATTATCTATCCCAACCCCTCATACACTCACACTTACATCTCTCATGGTAGGACAGTTCTTGTCATCTCTAAGCAAAATACATTACCAGTCCGTATTAAGAGGAATTCTCTGCATTCAAAGCGAGAACCAAAGCAATGTTGATGGTACAAATGCGATTTCTCCTTACACCCAACTTATAGTTTGACAAACTTGATGTTGTCAATCACGCCATAAGATAAACTGATGTTTCCGATTTCCGAATACTAGCCAAAGCAGCTAGGATCCGGGAAGAAAGGTAGGTATATGATTTTGTGGTCACAAAAAGCAAACTCTTTCTAGTCTATCATCAGTACCTACACTGGTACAAAAGTTCTCTTCATGTTTGCTAAATTTTGTATTTACAAAATTGATAAACTAAATACAATTATCTTTGCTAATGTGATAAGAGTTTGCCAGGTTCACCTATGTTACTTTCCTAGTCCTCACAATTCATGTACCCCATTGCATTGGCATTTCAAAGCTTAATTAAGGCCATGCTCCAATCTTAATGACGCAAATTACCAGAAACAATTAAACTAGGCACCGAACCGGGTTACTACCAGATAGAACTTAATCATGTTCCTCTAACAAAGATACCTCCTAATCACTGTTGCTGGGCTGGTTAGGAAGGTCAAATGTATGCAATCTCTAACACAATTCAGCAGACCTCTGATTCAAAAGGCCAATTCACTTAAAATTTACTCCAACAAAGTATCAAGCATGATATATTGATAATTCACATACTTAAAAAAACACTCCTCAACACATCATTAGCAAAAGCTTACTAATTTCCAAACATACAGAGCAATTACTATAAATACAATAATCAAATTCTTGAATTAAATTGACCATATGATAAATTAATTAAGTACATAAAATGAAAAATAATATATGATAATCAAATACCTGAGGCAGCAAGAACAATGCCCTC
Organism: Chenopodium album; assembly: GCF_948465745.1. Taxonomy (NCBI): domain Eukaryota; kingdom Viridiplantae; phylum Streptophyta; class Magnoliopsida; order Caryophyllales; family Amaranthaceae; genus Chenopodium; species Chenopodium album. Next base: position 794,089 of record NC_137838.1, read on the forward strand.
AACAAGAATAACACAGCCAAGGCCCAACCAAGTAAGCAAAAAAGCTCTTTCATTCACACCTTGTTGATTATCTTCCTCAACCCCATTTTTTTTACCCAAAAAATCTGGTTTTTCCACTGGATTGCGCCGTATAATTGAAGCTCTTTCTCTCTTCCCTTTCTTCTTCCCAGTTGAGGATGATGGTTTGGGTAATTGGGTTGACCCGAATCCTTGCCCGGTTGAAGAAATGGGTTTTTTATCAGAAGATTGCTCAATTGGGTCATTATTAATGATGGGTTTTGAAGATTGAGATTCTGAAGATGATGAATCTAGACAAAAGATGGTGAATTTGGGTTTGGTTGGAAGAGTTTTGAAGAGTAAGAGATGAGGTTTATTGGTGAAGGAAGAGGATTGAAGAGAAAGCAGTGCCATTTTTTTTAGCTTATTTTGTTTGGTATTTTTACATTTCTCTCAAATTTTTGGTTTATTATTTTGTTCCATGTTTTCTTGGAATTGGGTCATTTTCCCTCTTTTTTCTATCCATTTTAATTATCCTAGAATTCAGAAACAAGAAACTTGAAGAGTGTACACTACTCCCAAATCCCAATAAGGTTTGACTAAAACAATACAGTATACATTTTGTCCAATTTGGTAAACATCCTTTAAGTGAAATCATAAACAACTCAAATTTTGGGGGTTGGATACGATAAATGACATAACCAATTTTCTGTGTCGGGGATTCCACTTAATACCGAAAAATTGTAACTTATCGTACACAAACCTTCATTATTAATTACTTCGTATTAGGCCTATAATATTAATTACGAGTACTTCGTATTAGACCTATACTTCAAAATCAAGGATATGAGGTGAGAACGATACTACGAACTTACGAAGTATCACCTTATTCACCCCAACCTCCTTTTGATATGAATGATGTAATCCGCGTTACTCCGTATTTTATTTCCCTTATTTTTTTTCTCCTCCACAAAATAGAAATTTAAAAAATGATTTTATGACATGGCCAAAATGTTCATCAATCCAGTGGTTTCTCTCTCCTCCCCAAAAATGGCGTTTCTCACTCAACTCCACTCTCTCTCTCTACCCTCCACTTTCCTTCCCAAACCACCTTCTTTCAATCGCACCTTTTCTCTCTCCTCGAAGACGAAGACCAAGCCACAATTTACAGCTCAAACCAACAACAATGGCGGCGCTGCTGTTGTCTGGTTCAAGCATGACCTTCGAATCGACGATCATCCCGGCATTGTTTCCGCCGCTTCCAACTACTCCAATGTTGTCCCTATTTTCGTCTTTGATCCTCGCATTTTATCCCGTTAAGTCTATTTCTCTTTCTTTTTTCTACTTGAATTTTAATTTCTTTGATAAAATTTCGGAGAAATTATCTGAATAAACGAGTTTAACCATCCATGAATTGGGTTAATTTTCTGATTGATAAATTGCTTTGATTTATGGTCTCACATTGATTAGTGATTTGCTTAGTATTCAATTTTGTGTATGAAATTTATTAATGTATGTAATTTGTAGCTTTATGTTTAGGAGGGAAATGAAGAAGCTTTATATTTAGGAGGGAAATGAAGAATTAGAAATTATGTTACTTTTAGTTGTATTTAGGAAGGAAATGAAGAATTAGAAAGTGGGCCGATTTTGTATTTGAAATTTACTAATGTATGTAATTTGTTACTTTAGCTGTATTTAGGAACTAGGAAGGAAATGAAGAATTAGATATTGGTTTAATTTTGTATTTCCAATTCATTAATGTATTTAATTTTTTAATTTAGTTATATATATAGGAGGGAAATGAAGAATTATGAATTGGTTATTTAAGGATTTTTCTTTCCATGGTATACACTATACAATTGAGAGTAGATTTGCAAGCCTGTAAATGTTGTGATTTGAATTGTGTTTGCATAGTGGCTTACACAATGTACTTTTGTTTGTTGTCGATTTTTGTGAGTTATCCTTCCGCGAGGGCTATGATAGTCTAGTCTTCCCTATATCGTTCCAATAAATCAAATGGCACAAACCTTAGAATGCCAACATGGGCCTTCTTTGTTCACAATGATCTGTGTGAATTTGACTCTCACACTTCTTAGCTTAGTTTAATGTAATTTGCTAAATTCAAGTGAAATGAGTGTAGATTTGTAGCATTTGAAGAACAAGTGTCATTAGAGATTTATAGATATTGTCGTGTAGAGTATGGACCCCATTGCTTCAATAGGCATTAAAGCTTAAAGGATGTTTACGATGACAGTCATTCTCACAGCTATATTTACAATAGGGCAGAACTGCAATAGACTTTAGAGTTGTACTTTTCTTTCTTTTTTTTTATTTTTTTTTTATTTTTTTTAGTTTTTACTCTTTGCTTTGGTTTGGACCGAATGACCGATAAAGTAAATTTCCACTAACAAGGATTATTGAGAGGTGGGTTCTTTGTTGTCACTGCTAGTATTACAGCTATTCTCTGTTCCATGCTATCTAAATAGTCATTCCTCAAAGTGCTAGCAAATGTGGACTGCCTCATGCGTGTGTTTATTGTGACCAAAGTATATTGTGGAGGCTTATTTGTAGTGACATATGGGTACTGCAGGTTTTCCTGATGAAATGGTAGAACTGCTTCTTCTTGCTGTAGAAGACTTAAGGAGGTCACTTAAGGAGCATGGTTCCAATTTGATGATCAGATCTGGGAATGTGGAAAGCATCTTAAGAGAACTAGTAAAAGAGGTTGTTACACATTAGGTATACTTAAATGCGATAATTAATAGTCAGTTTGTGAGAACATTGAGCATTCATAGTTTCACTTTGTTAATTTTATAAATGAGTACTTATTACTCAAACAGATTAAAGCAACCGTATTATTTGCGGAAGAAGAGGTAGAATATGATATGCGTTCTTTGGTTGCTACTGTTGATGATTCCCTAGCAACAGATCCTGTTCTAGATTGGAAACCAAAGATTGAGGTGTGGAGGACGTCTTTTTATGATGCAAAGTTGATGGTGATTGTCTCATTCTCATCTAAGTGATTACATTGTTTCATTACTTTCATGTATGCTTGACAAACATTGTGCTCACTAATAAACATGTAGAGCTTAGATGACTTACCTGCATTCTTTGGAGATGTGAAGAAACCTCAACACAATGATGTTTCATTGCTTGGTATTCCAAGATTTCATGGATGCTTTATGGACTTGGATTGGGGTGAGCTATCTTGTCCTCATTAAACCTTGTCTCTTTATCAGTTGAAGCGTGAATGTTTATTCTAGCGTTCCTACTCTATGCTGAATTTGTCATCAATAATGTCCATGGACTCATATCAGGTCATCTTCCCACTATCGATGATATGTGTACATTCATGGACTATCATGCAAATAAAGAAAAAGAACAATGGAATTCCATCAAACACACTTCAGCAGAAGCTGTATTGAGAATGGATCACATGAAGCTGCTAAAATCCGGCAGCCCTGTGCCCGGGGAATCTAGGGTATCACAATTAGGGAGCAGCAGTCAAATTTCCAATGAAACTCAAAGAAAGAGGCTGGAAAACTCTGTTTTTGGTACAAGTAAAGGAAACATAGTTGCTGGCGGAACAGAAACTGTATTGAATGCATTGGCTGGGTATTTGAGATATCTGGAAGGAACAGCACGAGATGACTGGCAAGAGTAAGTTCTATTGTGATGATCTTTTCTTTAGCTCATTTTGGCTTGAGTTCCCTTTCACTTTATCTAATACTCCCTCTGTTTTCTTTTACTTGCAACACACCTTTTAGGCACGCAGTTTTAGGAGATGATTAGTGAGGGTAAATGAGCGATTTTATCAATATAATTTTTACACAAAGATTAGAATAGGGTTAAGTATCATTTGTAAAAATTAAAATGAATATATAATTGTTTACATTACATAAACCCGACCTCAAAACACATGCCACAAGGCTGTGTAGCAAGTAAAAAGAAACGGAGGAAGTACTTAATTGACATAACACAAATAAAATAAGACAAATGATTTCATAGAATTTTTTATGGATAAATTTTTCTTGCTGAATTTTTTAGATTTATAAGTATTTGATACTACCCTAAAATTATGTAGAAGGCATTGCAGGTACAAATAGAGTTGTCAATTCAGGTAAACGGGTCGGGTAAGAGTGGGTCGGGTCAATTCAGATTAATTCTATAACCTATGCGGGTCGGGTTTGGGATGGGTCATGCTTGAGTCGGGTCATACTTCTTATCGGGTTTGGGTCGGGTTACATTCGGGTCAGGTGAACAATAGGTCGGGTTTTCACGGGTAAAAACGGATTATGGTATTTCTCAGGTTCGAGTAGGTTTGGTTCAAGTCAATAATTTGCAAGTTAGAATCAGGTCGGGTCATTCTCAGGTTTGAGTCGGGTTCGGTTCAAGTCAATAATTAGCGGATTATAATCAGGTTGGGCCATTTTCAAGTCGGGTCATTCTCGGCTTCAAGTCGGGTTCAGTTCAAGTCAATAATTTGCGGGTTATAATCAGGTTTGGTCATTTCCAAGTCGGGTTAATCTCGGATTCAAGTCGAGTTATGTTCAAGTCAATAATCTACAGGTTACAATCAGATCGGGTCATTTTCATATTCGGGTTCAACATACTATAAATAGATAATTATCATTTTTATCAAGCTAATAATTTCCTTTGACTATAATATATATGGAAATATTCTAGGGAACTATAGTTTATAATTTAGAAAGATAATTATCTCCTTTCACCAGACAACAAATATATACTATATTTAAATCTTTAATTTGAGGATGATTCTACTAGACAAAATGCTTTGATCAACAATAATAAGGTGGTCTAAATTGCATTTAAGGTGATTTGAAATCGGGTTAAGAACAATTTGAGTTAAATTTAGGTCGGGTCAATAACAAGTTGTGTTAATTTCGAGTCGGGTTAGTAACAAATCGGATTGAATTTTTAGGTTGGGTTAGTAATAGATATGGTAAAATTCAAGTTAGGTCAATAACAAGTCGGGTTGAATTTGGGTCAAGTCAATCACAAGTAGGGTTGATTTCGGGTCGGGTTTATAACAAGTAGGGTTAATTTCGCGTCAGGTTAAAAACTGGTCGTGTGGAATTCAAGTCAGGTTAGTAACAAGTCGAGTTAAATTCGGGTTTTGACGGAGTAAAACGAGTTTAGGTCAATTTTGGTTCAAGTCGGATCAGTGCAAGCTAATTAAATAAACCGTTGTGAACAAATAAATCGGTGCAAGTTGTAAACCCGGTAAATTGGCCGTTTAAAAGAGAATTGAATGGTTCCACACACTCAATTGAACTCCCAGATGGTATTGGGAACCATGGTAAACATTTAAGCAATTTTTATTTCCGGGCGAAAAAAACTCAAAAAATTCCAAAATTAAAGGCTAATATCCACGTTTTTTAAGAAATTTTAGAGGTTTCAGGGCTCGGTGTCGAAAAGTCTTGAAATTCTATAGGATACATTTCAGAGTTATATAATGTCGTTTGGAACCAAATATGATCATTATTTGTTGTCATAAATGTTCGTGGTAGACTTGAACTAATGAAATCAGTACAAGTTGTAAACCGATAAATGTGTCGTTTAAAGGCAAATTGGATGGTTCCACCCACCCAATCGGACTCCCGAAAGGTATTAGGGACCATGGTAAACATTTCAGCAATTTTAAATTATGGGCGAAAAAAAATCTAAAAATTTCAAAATTGAAGGTTAATACCCACGTTCTTTGAGAAATTTTGGTGATTTCGGGTCTCGGTGTAGAAAAGTATTAATATTTTAGGAGATTTACATCTCGGGGTCATATAATGCTATTCGGAACCATATATGATCATTATATGTTCTCATAAACGTTCGCAATAGGCTTAAGTTAATGAAATCCGTGGAAGTTGTAAACCAGTAATTAAATTGGCCGTTTAAAGGCAAATTGGATGGTTCCACCAACCCAATTGGGCTCCCGAAGGGTATTAAGGATCATGGTAAACATTTCGGCAATTTATATTTCCAAGCGAAAAAAGTTAAAAAAATTCCAAAATTGAAGGGTAATATCCACGTTTTTTAAGAAATTTTGAAGGTTTCGGGGCTCGGTGTCGAAAAGTTTTGAAATTCGATGGGATACGTCTTGGAGTCATATAATGCCGTTTGGAACCAAATATGATCATTATTTGTTGTCATAAATGTCCGTGGTAGGCTTGATTAATGAAATCAGTGCAAATTGTAAACCGATAAATAAGTCGTTTAAAGGCAAATTGGATGGTTTCACCCACCCAATCGGACTCCCGGAGGGTATTAGGGACCATGGTAAACATTTCGGCTATTTTTATTTCCTGGCGAAAAAAAGTAAAAAAAACTTCCAAAATTGAAGGCTAATATCCACGCTTTTTGAGAAATTTTGGAGGTTCCGAAGCTCGGTGTCAAAAAGTGTTGAAATTCTATGGGATACATCTCGGAGTCATATAATGTCGTTTGGAACCAAATATGATCATTATTTGTTGTTATAAATGTTCGTGGTATTCTTGAATTAATGAAATAAGTGCAAGTTGTAAATCGATAAATTAGTCGTTTAAAGGCAAATTGGATGGTTCCACCCAGCAAGGTATAAGGGAGCGTGATAAACATTTCGGCAATGTTTAATTCCGAGTTAAAATACCAAAAAATTTCTAAATTGAACGTTTATATCCACGCTCTTTGAGAAATTTTAGAAGTTTCGGGGCCCAGTGTAGAAAAGTATTAATTTTTTAGGGGATACATCTTGGGGTCATATAATGCTGTTTGGAACCATATATGATCATTATATACTGTCTTAAACGTTTGCAGTTGGCTTGAGTTAGTGAAATTCGTGCAAGTTGTAAACAGGTAATTAAATTAGCCGTTTAAAGAGAAATTGGATGGTTCCACCAACCCAATTGGGCTTCCGGAGGATATTAGGGACTATGGTAAACATTTCAGCAATTTTTATTTTCGGGGAAAAAAAGTCAAAAAATTCCAAAAAATGAAGGCTAATATCCACGTTTTTTGAGAAATTTTGGAGGTTTCGGGGCACGGTGTCGAATAGTCTTTAAATTCTAGGGGATACATCTCGGGGTCATATTATGCTGTTTGCAACCAAATATGATCATCATTTATTCTCATAAATGTTCGTGGTAGGCTTGAATTAATGAAATCAATGCAAGTTGTAAGCCGATAAATTAGTCGTTTAAAGGCAAATTGGATAGTTTTACCCACCCAATCGGACTCCCAGAGGGTATAAGGGACCATGGTAAGCATTTCGGCTATTTTTATTTCCGGGCGAAAAAAACACAAAAAATCCAAAATTGAAAGCTAATATCCACGCTTTTTGAGAAATTTTGGAGGTTCCGGAGCTCGGTGTCGAAAAGTCTTGAAATTCCGTGGGATACATCTCGGAGTCATATAATGCCGTTTGGAACCAAATATGATCATTATTTATTGTCATGAATGTTCTTGGTAAGCTTGAATTAATGAAATCGGTGCAAGTTGTAAACCGGTAAATTGGTCGTTTAAAGGCAAATTGGATGGTTCCACCTACCCAATTGGACTCTCGGAGGGTATTAGGAAACATGGTAAACATTTCGGCAATTTTTATTTACGGGCGAAAAAATGAAAACATTTCAAAATTGAAGGCTAATGCTCATGTTTTGAGAAATTTCAGAGGTTTTAGGGCCCGGTGTAGAAAAGTATTAATATTTTTAAATTTACATCTCGGGGGTCATATAATGCCGTTTGTAACCATATATGATCATTATATGTTTTCATAAATGTTCGTAGTAGGCTTGAGTTAATGAAATCAGTGCAAGTTATAAACCGGTAAATTGGTCGTTTAAATGCTAATTTGATGGTTCCACCCATCTAATTAGATTCTCGGAGGATATTAAGGACAATCGTAAATATTTCGGCAATGTTTATTTCCCGGGAAAAAAAGTAAAAAAATTCTAAAATTGAAGACTAATATCCACGCTTTTTGAGAAATTTTGGAGGTTTCCGGACCCGATGTCGAAAAGTCTTGAATTTCTAGGGGATACATCTCGGGGTCATATAATGCTCTTCAAAGCCACATATTATCATTATTTGTTGTCATAAATGTTTGTGGTACGCTTGAGTTAATGAAATCCGTGCAAATTGTAAATCGGTAATTAAATTGGCCGTTTAAAGGCATATTGGATGGTTCCACCAACTCAATTGGACTCCCGGAGGGTATTAGGGACCATGGTAAAAATTTCGGCAATTTTTATTTCCGGGCGAAAAAAAGTAAAAAAATTCCAAAATTGAAGACTAATATCCACGTTTTTTTAAAAATTTTAGAGGTTTCAGGGCCCGGTGTCGAAAAGTTTTGAAATTCTAAGGGATACATCTCGGGGTCATATGATGTTGTTTGGAACATATATGATCATTATTTGTTTTCATAAATGTTCGTGATACGTTTGAGTTAATGAAATCAGTGCAAGTTGTAAACCGGTAAATTAGTCGTTTAAAGGCAAATTAGATGGTTCCACCCACCCACCCAATTGGACTCCTAGATGGTATTAGGGTCCATGGTAAACATTTCGGCAATTTTTATTTCCGGGCGAAAAATAAAGTCAAAAATTATCAAAATTGAAGGCTAATATCCATTTTTTTTTGAGAAATTTTGAAGAATTCAAGGCCAGTGTCGAAAAGTTTAGAAATTCTAGGTGATACATTTCGGGGTCATTTAATGTCATTTGGAACCATATATGATCATTATTTGTTGTCATAAATGTTTGTGGTAGGCTTGAGTTAATGAAATCGGTGCAAATTATAATCCAGTAAATAAGTTGTTTAAAGGCAAATTAGAAGGTTTCACACTTCCACCCACCCAATTGGACTCACGAAGGGTATTAGGGAACATGGTAAACATTCCGGCAATTATTAACTCTGGACCAAAAAAGTTTTAAAATTCCAATAGTAAAGGCTTTTTTATCCACGGTTTTTGAGAAATTTTTGAGGTTTCAGGACCCGTTGGCGAAAAGCCTTGAGATTCTAAGGAATATATATCTCGGGGTCATATAATGTGGTTTAGAACCATATATGAACACTATTTGTTGTCATAAATGTTCATGATAATTTTGAGTTAATGAAATCAGTGCAAGTTGTAAACTAGTAAATTTGTAGTTTAAAGGCAAATTAGATGGTTCTACCCACCTAATCGGACTATCGGAGGGTAATAGGGATCATGGTAAATATTTTGGCAATTTTTATTTTTTTAGGAAAAAAAATCAAAAATTTCCAAAATTGAAGGCTAATGTCCATGCTTTTTGAGAAATTTTGGAGGTTTAGTGGCCCGCTGTCGCAAAGTCTTGAGAATCAAGGGAATACATATGGGGTTCATATAATGTCATTTGAAACCATATATGATTATTAAATATTATCATAGATGTTAGTGGATGGCTTGAGTTAATGAAATCGATGCAAGTTGTAAAAATTGGCCGTTTAAAGGTAAATTGGATGGTTCCGCCCACCCAATTGGACTCCCGGAGGATATTTGGGACCATGGTAAACATTTCGGCAATTTTTATTTATAGGCGAAAAAAAGTCTAAAATTCCAAAATTGAAGACTAATATCCACGCTTTTTGAGAAATTTTGGAGGTTTCGGGGCCTGGTGTCAAAAAGTCTAGAAATTTTAGGGGATATATTTCGAGGTCATATAATGCTGTTTGAAACCATTTATGATCATTTTTTGTTGTCATAAATGTTCGTACACTCGCTTGAGTTAATGAAATCAGTGGAAGTTGGAATCCGGTAAATTGGTCGTTTAAAAGCAAATTGAATGGTTCCACCTACACAATGGGACTCCCGGACGGTATTAGGTAAAATGGTAAACATTTCGGCAATTATTTTTCTCGGGCGAAAAAAAGTCAAAAATTTCAAAATTAAAAGGCTAATATCCATGCTTTTTGAGAAATTTTGGAGAATTGGGGGCCCGGTGCGAAAAGCATTAAAATTCTAGGGGATATATCTTGGGGTCATTTAATGCCGTTTGGAACCATATATGAACGTTATTTGTTGTCATAAATGTTCGTGGTAGACTTGATTTAATGAAATCGGTGCAAGTTGTAAACTAGTAAATTGGTCATTTAAATGCACATAGGATGGTTCCGCCCACCCAATTAGACTATCTGAGGGTATTAGGGACCATGGTAAAAATTTCGACAATTTTTATTTTCTGGCAAAAAATAGTCTAAAATTTCCAAAATTGAAGGCTAATGTCCACGCTTTTTAATAAATTTTGGAGGTTTAGTTGCCCGATGTCTCAAAGTCTTGAGAATTTAGGGAATAAATCTAGGTGTCATATAATGCCATTTGGAAGCATTTATGATTAGTATATGTTATCATAGATGTTAGTGGTAGTCTTGAGTTAATGAAATCGGTGCAAGTTATAAGCCAGTAAATTGGTCTTTTAAAGGAAAATTGGATGGTTCCACCCACCAAATTGGACTACCGGGGGCTATTGGGGATCATGATAAACATTTCGTCAATTTTTATTTTGAGTGAAAAAAAAAGGCTAAAAATTCCAAAATTAAAGGCTATCCATGCTTTTTGAGAAATTTTGAAGGTTTCGAGGTCTAGTGTCGAAAAACCTTGAAATTTTAGCTGTTTGGAACCATTTATGATCATTGTATGTTGGCATAAATGTTCGTGCTAGGCTTGATTTAATGAAATCGAAACTGGTAAATAGGTCGTTTAAAGGCAAATTGGATGGATACACCCACTCAATTGGAATCCCGGAGGGTATTAGGGACTATGGTAAAAATTTCGGCAATTTTTATTTCTTGGTGAAAAAAAATCAAAAAATTCCAAAATTGAAGTCTTATATCCACGCATTTTGAGAAATTTTTGAGGTTAGGTACGGTGTCGAAAAACTTTGAGATTTTAAGGTATACATCTCGAGGTCATATAATGTCGTTTGAAACCATATATGATAATTATATGTTGTCATAAATGTTCGTGGTAGGCTTAAGTTAATGAAATCGGTGGAAGTTGTAGATCGGTAAATTGGTCGTTTAATGGCAAATAGGACGGTTCCACCCACCTAAATGGGCTTGCGGAACGTATAAGTGATCATGGTAAACATTTCGGCAATTTTGCGAAAAAAGTTTTAAAAAATTCCAAAATTGAAGTCCAATATCCACGCTTTTTTAGAAATTTTAGAGGTTAGGGGGTTCGGTGTCGAAAAGTTTTGAAATTGGAACCATATATGATCATTATTTGTTGTCATAAATGTACATGGTAGGCTTGAGTAAATGAAATCGGTGCTAGTTGTCAATCGGTAAATCGGCTTTTTAAAGGCAAATCGGATGGTTCCACCCAGCCTGGGTATTCCCTAAGGGTATTATGGACCATTTTAAACATTACGACAATTTTATTTTCCGGACGAATAAAATTCTAAAATTTTTTAAATTGAAGTCTTATATTCACACATTTTGCGAAATTTTAAAGGTTTCGGGTTTGGTTTGGGTCAACTCAGGTCGGGTTTTGGTCAGGTCAATTTGAATTAATTCCATAACTTATACGGGTTGGGTTTGGGTTGGGTCATGCTTGAGTCGGGTCGCGTCAGGTTATACTTCTTATTGGGTTTTGGTCGGGTTTATAACAGGTCGTGTTACATTTGGGTCGGGTGAACAATAAGTCTTGTTTAATTTTGGTTTTCACGGGTTAAAACGAGTAAGGGTAATTCTCGGGTTCGAGTCGGGTTCGGTTCAAAGTCAATAATTTTCGGGTTAGAATCCGGTCGGGTCATTCTCGGGTTTGAGTCGGGTTCGGTTCAAGTCAATAATTTGCGGGTTATAATCAGGTATGGTCATTTCCAGGTCGGGTCACTCTCGGAGTCAAGTCAGGTTATGTTCAAGTCAGTAATTTGCAAGTTCTAATCAAGTCGGGTCATTTTCAAGTCAGGTCACATTCAGGTTCAACTAACTATAAATACATAATTATCATTTTAATCAAGCTAATTTTTTCCTTTGACTATAATATATATGACAGTATACTAGGGATTTATAGTTTATAATTTAGGAAGATAATTATCTCCTTTTACCATACAACAAATATATACTATATTTAACTCTTAAATTTGAGGATGATGATCCTTTCTTTTGTTGGTGTGGACCGACTTGGTCTCCCTTGACAAATTGCTTTGATCAACAATAGTAAGGTGGTCTAAATTGCATTTAAGGTGATTTGAAATCAGGTCAGGAACAATTTGGATTGAATTTAAGTCGGGTCAATAACAAGTCGTGTTGATTTCGAGTCGGGGTAGTAACAGATCGGGTTGAATTTTTTGGTCGGGTTAGTAATAGGTCTGGTAAAATTTCGGGTCGATTCAATAACAAGTCGGGTTGAATTTGGGTTAGGTTAATAATAAGTTGGGTTGATTTTGGGTTGGGTTTGTAACAGGTTAGGTTAAATTCAGGTTGGGTTAGGAACGGGTCGAATTGAATTCAGGTCAGGTTAGTAACCAGTCAGGTCAAACTCGGGTTTTGACGGGTTAAAACGGGTTTCGGTCTATTTCGGTTCAAGTCAGATTCGATTCAGGTCAATAATTTACGGGTTACATTCGGGTCGGGTCATCCCCAGGTCAGTTCATGTTCGAGTTCGGGTTTCACATACGCGAGTCAACTCAGATCTAGGGTTGGTATCAGGTCGGGTTTGGGTCACCATTTTTTTGGGTTCAGTTGGGTCGGTTAATAATCGGGTTTGAGTCGGTATTTCGGGTCGGCTCAACTTTTGACAACTCTAGGTACAAATTTGTAAAACCATATGCTTATATTTGGTTATTATTGTTTAAAAACATATGTTGGGACAATTCAATATTCGAAGTGGATGTATTTGTATGGGACCGAAAGTGGATATATTTGTATGGGACTGAAAGACTACTTGCTTGGTTAATACTCAACACTGACCAATTCGCCTAAGTATGCATGAATAGATTGCAACATTCAGATTAGTCTTTTGCTCTACAAATTTTCAAAGGTGCAGATATCATGAAATATAAAAAGGGCTGTAGAATTTTTAAGGTGTTAGACTTCAGCATTTCTGTTTCTAATTACTATTGCTGTTCCAATATCTGCATGAAATGTACTTGTTATCCCAGTTGAAGAATTATAGTATGTGGCTTGTCCTCTGTAATTATTGCTAAACCAAGACTTGTTAAGTCACTCCAGTGTAAATTAATCTCCCATTGAGTTTATAATTCCTATCCTGATGTGGTTTCAGGATTCACCTAAAGTTGAGGGAGACTGAAATCCGAACTGGAGCTTCATTTGGAGCTCTTTTTGGATCTGCTTTGCAGCTTGGCACCATATCCCGTAGGAGAGTATATTATGAAGCAATAAGATATGAGAAAGAACGAAATGGTGGGTTTTTATCTCCATTTGGGTATTCTACGACAACAGTTGCTGCTGCCATTGATGCAGTATGCTCGATAGAGGTGTGAGGATTGATAACTTGACTGAAAGCTGTCTTTTTTTTTTTTTTTTTATTAAACAGACTTTGTTTTTCTAATTGTTGTCAGCTAATCCTTCTAAATATTTGTGGCAGTGGTATTGGCTTCTGAGTTTGAAAAGCTTATCTCAGAGGGAAGAACCGTACTCTAAAAGACTGTGGAGATGGAATGGCCACCTAATTCAGGTATGTTAATTGATAGGGAATGGGTGGGGGATGTATATTTCGCTCGTACCCTTTTCCCGTCTATAGGGAAGTTGACTCTTGTTGGACCAACTTATCTTTATTCTAAGAAATCTTAACTATGGTGTGGGCTTATGGAGTTTGGAGCTCGAATAGGGCATGTAGATGCTGCTACTGTCTTCAGTTTTTTTTTCTGAAAAGCATTCGTTCCTTTCTTCCACAATGATGTATCTTCTCCATATTTTCGTATCATGTTGTGTTCATTTAAAGCACGCTTGACTCTCTAATTCTCTAAACTAACCTTTACCAAAAGTTCATCTGCCTTTTTGAAATGATGTTACTACCTCTGCTTGAGGAAATTTTGGTGCATTCACTCTGAGTTATTAGATTTTGTTTGAGGCAGTTTAACTGTCCTTGTCATTTTCAATGTTAGACATGAGCTTGATGGGGTTTATTCCTTAGATAGTCAGCTGGTTTGTTGATTATAGTAGTTTCCAAATGTGATATTACAAGTCCAGTCGGTGATGTAAGTGTAGGATTCATCATTCATGTGACACGATTTTTATTTTATTTTTATTTTTTAGAGTATTTTCAATAGATTTTTTTTTTTTTTTTTTTTTCTGGTTGAGTATCTGAATTTCTCCTGGCATAACTGTGAATCTCTGACATGTGTGGCCAAAATTGAATTGTAGATTTTTGGCTACTAAACACTGTTCTGTTTTTAGTACACAGTTGTTGGTTGTGAAGGGCCTGCTGTTCTTCTTGTCCATGGATTTGGGGCTTTCTTTGAGCATTATCGTGACAACTTGAGTAATATAGCTGATGGTGGGAATCGAGTTTGGGCTCTTACTCTTTTAGGCTTTGGACGGTCTGAAAAGCCAAATATTGTTTACAGTGAGCTCATGTGGGCGGAATTATTGCGCGACTTCATTGTTGAGGTTGTGGGTGAGCAAGCACATCTTGTTGGAAACTCAATTGGTGGTAGGTTTCAACTTGCCTTTTCTTCGCCTTTTCTTCAACAGACATTTGAATTTAATGCTCTGTTCTTAGGCCTTATTTAATTCACCTTATTTCCATTTATTTCAAGAATAGATAAGTTTAGATTAGGGTTTATAAGGGCTACCAAAGATCAATTTACCACTAAATGAAGTTCAGTATGTTCAAATAAGTTCAGATATGCTCTGTTCTTATTTCCTTCAATACCTGTTGTAATCTATGTTTTTTGAATGTCAGGATACTTTACTTCAATTGTTGGTGGTCTTTGGCCTTCACTGGTCAAATCTATTATTCTTATGAACAGTGCTGGAGATGTTTTTCCAGGATTTTCCTCTCTGCTATTCTTTAAGGTGAGGAATTTATGAGCTGTATGATTGCTACTTGAGTAGCTTTTGGAGAAGTGCTCATGAAAACTAGATTTTGCACTAAGAACAGCTTTTTTCCACCCGAATCCATTGTAGGAAAGACAAATTTCTGGGGCTGCTTGGTTGGGATCAAGAGCAATTCTGCAATACTTGAGATTTAGCATAAGAAGCCTCGTTAAAAATTGCTACCCTACTGTAAGTGGGCTCATTCACAGCTATGCTTGATAACTGTAACTTGTTCTAGGCTTTTATTATTATTTCTTTTCATTCTCTTTGTTAACAATAATTTGTATGTTATTTCAAATTTGAAGCGACCTGAAAGGGCTGATGACTGGCTCATCAAGGAAATGCTTAGAGCTGTATCCTCTTCTATTAATGAGATTTGGTTTTCCGTTGCTGCTCTATTTCTGTTTTGCTTTATACTTTCCTATGTTTCAAGCATTGTCAACCTTGATGTTTGCACAAGTCATATGATCCTGGCTCGGTAGAGGTTTTAGAGAGTGTATTCAGCTTCAATTTGTCCATTCCTCTTAATCATCTTTTAAGCAGATTAACAGGGAAGGTTTTAATTATACAGGTAATTCTAATTTTGTTTGCAATATTAATAATAATTGATGATTAAGTTCTAGCTGTATATGATAAAAACTACTAGGCATTCAACTCATGTCTGATTGGTTTATTTATTTTCGTCAGGGAATGAAAGACCCAATAGCTGATCCTGGTTCCAAGCTTGCTATGTTCAGAGAGCACTGTGAAGGAATCATGATCAAGGAGCTTAATGCTGGTAATTACACCTTTCAAACTCCTGAATTTATTGATGTACGAAAGTCTGAATACTTCAGTTGGATACTATAACCATGGTGTTGATACTGTAGGCCATTGCCCCCATGATGAGTGTCCAGATGAAGTCAATGCTATGATCTGTGAATGGATATCAGAGATTGAGAGCAAAATTCATTCTGAGAGCTTTGATTCATCAATCAGCTCACCATGCACATAACACAATTATGCTACCATAACCGTGTAAAAAATAAAGCCCGATAGCAAACACAATTATTTAGCCATTGGGTGATACCATTGATTTAGTTGGAAAATTATTAGGATGACTATGTAAAGTAGCTCAAGCTTGACATGGACAAACATGTAATACAAGTATTATTAATCTATCAGAGGGTTCTTACTCGCACTTGTTCCTGCTTTGCAATGTCATTTATTGTGAATTTGTTAATCACAATCACAATATCTGATACTTCATCCTTTTGTAATTGCAACGTGAAGGAGATGCATGATATTTATTGACAGTGAGCCACACACAAAAAAAATATTCTATCATAGAAAACCAGTGATCAAACAACCTATAGTCATGATCAATAGGAAAATCAAAATACAGGTAGTAAAATTCCTTAGGTTCTTTTCACTTTACAAAAATATTACTAAGAACTAATACTACATAACATTATTTTAATTCAAAAAAAAAATTAAAAGAAAAAAAAAGTTAAAGTTTAACAAATATAAATAAAATTCGGATAATTAATTTGTAATCACTAAAAATCAATAACATCACAAAGTAAAAATTTTTGTGAATCAATAATATATTCTATTTTCAGTTATTTTAGGGAAAAAAAAAAAAAAAAAAAATCATACTTCAGATAAGATACATTCTTGAAAAGTACTTGTAAGAACTAAAAGTTTTGTTGCGAGTTAATAAATTCTCCCTTAAATTCATCAAATATCAAGCAAAGTGAACAAAACCTTAATATAATTGATAGACTATACTATAGATATATCATGGCCTCCAAATCCTTTTGAGCTTCTACTCCGAAGTTGCTCAATCTCAAAACCTATTATAAATCAACAATTTGTTATTTACTCGTAGCTACTATGGAGTAATATCAAATAAAAATTCACTAGACCAATATTGAACGAAATCTAAATAGAATAAAGTTTCAAAATTGACATCTGATGAACTTATAAGTTCCAAAATTCGCTCTTTTGAGCAAATGAGAGCAAAAATAGTCATTGAGAGACAAGAATGAGACAAGAAGCAACGATTTACAAATAGCTATGTCTTACAATATTTCTTAAACATCATGCACTAACCCTGTATGTAAACAATTAGTGGAAAGAATACTTGCTTTGGCAAAGTCATCTGAAGATCCTTGAAAAATCTGATTTCTTCAATGCAGGTGACTCAACTTGCTCTGGTGGGGCATTCACTATGTCACTTCTTCTCGAGAGTACATTGGCAGTAATTTGGTTGACAGAATACACCCTACTGGCAGTAATTTGGTTTACAGAGTACATTGGCAGTAGCCAGAATAATGTCCCAAGCCTTAGCCCCCTGAACAGGATAAGGTCGACTCTTTTATCCCTTGCTACTAATCAGGAGGCCTTAGCTCTGAGCCTCTGACGATTTCTTAAAAATCTAGATTAAAACAATCATAATGTCAGCTTCTCAAAGAATGATCACAGTGGATCTACCACCAGCTGGTGATCTCATGGAAGGAAACACCTCCAAACACCAGTACCCATTACCCAATAATCGCTATCTCCTAATGCCATTTCTACAAGTCTAACAAACATGTGGAGGTTCTCTCAATTCAAGCTTCATCTCTTCAGAGAGTGCTCTTATGTCAGGAATCACACCCCCATTGGAATATCTTATACTGCCATCCCCGACTAAATCTTTCAACAAGTCAACTGGTTCTACAGCACCCCCATGCTGCAAAAACTTTGTTCGAAGGGCAGTCCCAGTTTCGAGCGAGAGGGGATCCTCTTGACATGTATTTTTCCATATGGTTGCAGCAAAACACTTGGCATATAAATAGCTGTAGTATCCTACAAACAGGTAGAAGATACTCTCAGAACATATACTGTGTGGCACCCTTGAGCAAGGAGCCAAAAGCATGACATAAACGCAAGACATAGCAAATTATATGACTATGAGAAAAGGCAGCTTTTAATTATAGATCCCTTTTCAAGCATCATGATACATTGGTGTACTATAAAAGATGGTGATGATGATACCTCAATTTGGAAACTAACTAGAAAAAATCAGAAGATGACACAACAACACATCAAAAAATAACATGAAAGAATTCAACTCTTAAGTCAGGAATTTCAGGAACTATACAAACAGGAACAAATTTATGTGAGTTGAATCATGGCAAGTGTTGCACATAAAACTGGTCTTAAAATGGCTTAATGTTGATATAAAGTATAGACACATGGTAGCTCCAAGAAGTCTTAACAAACTGTTATCTCGTTTTCAGTTGCTACAAAGTAAAATTACTCACTGATATGTAGAAGCATATTAGGAGTAATACATTAAAACATTCCAAATCCAAATTGGCCATATCTATGAAATATCAACAATGAACAAGACAAGAAAGTCGTCAAATGAGCCAAACTTCTTATTGTAGCTAGAGCTGTCAATTCGGGTAAATGGGTCAGGTTTTGGTCAGGTCAACTCGAATTAATTCCATAACCTATGCGGGTTGGGTTAGGGTTGGGTCATGCTTGAGTCGGGTCAATCGGGTCATACTTCTTATCGGGTTTGGGTCGGGTTAATAACAAGTCGGGTTACATTCGGGTCGGGTAAACAATAGGTCGGGTTTAATTCAGGTTTTCACGGGTTAAAACGGGTTAGGGTAATTCTCGGATTCGAGTCGGGTTCGGTTCAAGTCAATAATTTGCGGGTTTGAATTAGGTCGTGTCATTCTCGGGTTTGAGTCGAGCTCGATTCAAGTCAATAATTTGCGGGTTATAATTAGGTCGGGTCATTTTCAAGTCGGGTCAATCTCGGGTTCAAGTCGGATTCGGTTCAAGTCAATAATTTGCGGGTTATAATCAGGTTGGGTCATTTCCAAGTCGGGTTATGTTCAAGTCAAAAATTTGAAGGTTACAATTAGGTCGGGTCATTTCCAAGTCCGGTCATATTCGAGTACAACTAACTATAAATAGATAATTATCAAGGTGTAACTATAGCCTATAATTTACGAAGATAATTATCTCCTTTGCCATACAACAAATATATACTATATTTAACTCTTAAACTTGAGGATGATGCTCCTTTCTTTTGCTGGCGTAGACCGATTTGGTTTCCCTAAACAAAATGCTTTGATCAACAATAATAAGGTGGTTTAAATTGCATTCAAGGTGATTTGAAATCGGGTCGGGAATAATTTGGGTTGAATTTAGGTCAAGTTAATAACAAGTCGTGTTAATTCGAGTCGAGTTAGTAATAGATCGGGTTGAATTTTTGGGTCAGGTAAGTAATAGGTCTAGCAAAAGTCGGGTCAGGTCAATAACAAGTCGGGTTTAATTTGGGTCAGGTCAATAACAAGTCGGGTTTGTAACAGGTTGGGTTAATTTGGGGTCGGGTTAGGAACGGGTTGGGTTAGTAAGAAATCGGGTTAAATTCAGGTTTGGGTCAATTTCGGTTCAAGTCGGGTTCGGTGCAAGTTAATTAAATTGGTCGTTGTAAACCGGTAAATAGGCCGTTTAAAGGCAAAGTAATTGATACCACCGACCCAATTGGACTCCCGGAGGGTATTAGAGACCATGATAAACATTTCGGCAATTTTTTTTCCGAGCGAAAAAAAAAATCAAAAAATTCAAAAATTAAAGGCTAATATCCACATTTTTGAGGAACTTTGGAGTCTTCGGTGAATAAAAGTCTTGAAATTTAAGGAAATAAATCTCGGAGTCATATAATGTCGTTTGGAACCATAATTAATAACTATTTGTTGTCATAAATATTCATGGTAGGCTTGAGTTAATGAAATTGGTGCAAGTTACAAAATCGATAATTGACCGTTTAAAGGCAAATAGGATGGTTCCACCCACCAAATTGGACTCCAAAAGGGTATTAGGGACCATGGTAAACATTTCGGCAATTTCTATATCCGTGGGAAAAAGGTCAAAAAATTGCAAAATAGAAGGCTTATATCCACATTTTTTGAGAAATTTTGGAGATTTGGGGCCCGGTGTTGAAAAGCCTTGAGATTATAGAGAATACATCTCGGGGTCATACAATGCCGTTTGGAACCATATATGAACATTATATGTTGTCATAAATGTTCGTAGTAGGCTTGAGTTAATGAAATCGGTGCAAGTTGTAACTCGGTAAATTGGTCGTTTAAAGGCAAACTGGATGGTTCCACCCACGCAATTGGACTCCGGAGGGTATTAAGGACCAAGGTAAACATTTCGACAATTTTTACGTTTGGGCAAAAAAAAAATTAAAAAAGTCCAACATTGAAGTCTAATATCCACGCTTTTGAGAAATTAAGGAGTTTTCAGGCCCCGGTGTCGAAAAGTTTAGAAATTTTAGGGAATACATTTCGAGGTCATATAATGTCATTTGGAACAATAAATAATCATTATTTGTTGTCATAAATGTTCGTTGTATGCTTGAGTAAATGAAACCGGTGCAAAACTGGTTACTCGGCTGTTTAAAGGGAAAATGGATGGTTTCACGGTGGACCAGAGGGTATTAAGGACCACTGTAAACATTACGACAATTTTTATTTAGGGGCAAAAAAAAGTCAAAAAAAATTAAAGTCTAATAACCACGCATTTTGCGAAATTTTGGAGATTTCGGAACCCGGTGTCGAAAAGTCTTAAAATTATAAGGGATATATCTCGAGGTCATATACTGCCGTTTGGAAACATTTATAATTATTACATGTTATCATAAATGTTCGTGGTAGGCTTAAGTTAATGAAATTAGTGCAAGTTGTAAACAGACAAATTGTCGTTTAAAGGCAAATTGGACAGTTCAACCCACCCAATTAGACGCCCGTAGGATATTAGGGAACATGGTAAAAATTTCGGCAATTTTTATTTCTGTGTGAAAATAAGTCAAAAAATTCCAAAATTGAAGGCTATTATCCACGTTTTTAGAGAAATTCCCGAGGTTTCGAGGCCCGGTGTCATAAAGCCTTGAGATTTTAAGAGACACATCTCGGGGTCATATAACACCGTTTGGAATCATATATAATCATTATATGTTTTCATAAATGTTTTTGGTAGGCTTAAATTAATGACATCGGTGCAAGTTTTAAACCGGTAAATTGGTCTTTTAAAGACAAATTGGATGGTTCCACCCACCCAATTGGGAGGTATTAGACACCGTGATTTAATTATATTAGCCAAACGACATTATATGACCTTGAGCTGTATTCCCTAGAATTTCGAGACTTTTTACATCGGATCCCAAAAACTCCAAAATTTCTCAAAAAGGTGTATATAATGTCGTTTGGAAGCATATGTAATTATTATTTTTGTCATAAATGTTCGTAGTAGGCTTGAGTTAATGAAATCGGTTCAAGTTGTAAACCGGTAAAATGGTCGATTAAAGGCAAATTGGATGGTTCCACCCACCCATTTGGACTTCCGGAGAGTACTAGGACCATGGTAAACATTTCGACAATTTTTAATTCCAAGCGAAAAAAAAATCAAAAAATTTCAAAATTGAAGGGCCAATTTACCTAGAATGTTTTTTTAGAAATTTTGATGGTTTCGAGACCCGGTGTCGAAAAGAAATGAAATTTTTGAGGATACATCTCGGGGTCATATAATGCCGTTTGGAACCATATATGATCATTATATGTTGTCAAAAATGTTCGTAGTAGGCTTGAGTTAATGAAATAGGTGCAAGTTAATTGGTCGTTTAAAGGCATATTAGATGGTTCCACTGAACCAATTGGACTAAAAAACATGGTAAACATTAAAAAATTCCAAAATTAAAGGCATATCCGAGTTTTTTTTACCCAATGTCGAAAGACTTGAGATTTTAAGGAATACAACTCAGGGTCATACAACGTCGTTTGAAAACATATATGATAATTATTAGTAATCATAAATGTTCGTGGTAGACTTGAGTTAATAAAATAGGTGCAAGTTGTAAACCAGTAAATTGGTTGTTTAAAGGCAAATAGGATGGTTCCCAACTTGGACACCCAGACGGTATTAGGGACCAAGGTAAACATTTCGGCAATTTTAATTTTCAAGCGAAAAAAAGTAAAAAAAAAATCCAAAATTGAAGGCTAATATACACGATTTTTGATAATTTTTTTAGGTTTAAGGGCCTGATGTCGAAAAGCTTTGAGAATTTAGGGGATACTTCTACGGGTCATAAAATGCTGTTTTAAAACATAAATGATCATTATATGTTGTCATAAATGTTCGTGGTAGACTTGAGTTAATGAAATAGGTGCAAGTTGTAAACTGGTAAATTCGCTATTTGAAGGCAAA
The DNA here is from genome assembly GCF_948465745.1 of Chenopodium album. Classification (NCBI taxonomy): domain Eukaryota; kingdom Viridiplantae; phylum Streptophyta; class Magnoliopsida; order Caryophyllales; family Amaranthaceae; genus Chenopodium; species Chenopodium album. The sequence goes on from NC_137838.1 coordinate 816,358, forward strand.
TTAGATGAATCCACCCACCTAATTAGACTCCCGGAGGGTATTAGGGACGATGGTAATCATTTCCGCAATTTTTATTTACAAGCGAAAAATTCCAAAATTTAAGGTTAATATCCACGCATTTTGTGAAACTTTGGAGGTTTCGAGGCCCGGGGTCGAAAAGGCTTGAGATATAAGGGGATAAATCTTGGAGTTATTTAATGTCGTTTGGAACCATATTTGATCATTATATGTTGTCATAAATGTTCGTGGTAAACTTGATTAATGAAATCGGTGCAAGATGTAAATAGGTAAACTGGCCATTGGAAGGCAAATTGGATGATTCCAACCACCTAATATGACTCTCAGAAGTTATTAAGGACCATGGTAAACATTTCAGCTATTTTTTTTTAAGGGATAAAAAAAGTCGTAAAATTCCAAAATTGAAGGCTAATATCCACGCTTTATTGAAAAACTTTGGGGATACATCTCAAGGTCATATAATACCGTTTAGAACCATATATAATCAGTATAAGTTGTAATAAAAGTGTGTAGTAGGCTTGATTTAACGAAATCGGTGCAAGTAGTAAACTGGTAAATTGGCCGTTTAAAGGCAAGTTGGATGGTTCCACCCACCCAATTGGAATCTCGAAGGATGTTAGTGACCATTGTAAACATTTCGATAGTTTTTTTTTGGACGAAAAAAATGTCAAAAAATTCAAAAATTGAAGGCTAATATCCACCTTTTTTAGAAATTTTAGAGTTTTCGGGGCTCGATGCCTTAAAGTCTTGAAATTCAAAGCAATAAATCTCGAAGCCATATAATGTCGTTTGGAACCATATGTAATCATTATTTGTTGTCATAAATGTTCGTGGTAGGCTTCAGTCAATGAAATCGGTGCAAGTTGTAAATCGTTAAATTAGTCGTTTAAAGACAAATTAGATGGTTCCACCCATTAAATTGGACTCCCAAAGAATATTAAGAACCATGATAAACATTTTGGCAATTTCTATATCCGTGCGAAAAAAAGTGAAAAAAATTCCAAAATTGAAGTCTTATATCCACACTTTTTGAGAAATTTTGAAGGTTTCGGGGCTCGATGTTGAAAAGTGTAGAAATTTAAGAGAATACATTTCGGGGTCATATAATGATGTTGGAACCATATATGATCTTTATTTGTTTTCATAAATGTTCATTGTAGGCTTGACTTAATAAATCAGTGCAAGTTGTAAATCGGTAACTCGACTATTTAAAGGCAAATTGGATTGATGCACCTAGCCACGCCAGAGGGTATTAGGGACCACTATAAACATAACGGCAATTTAATTTTCGGGCGAAAAAAAGTCAAAAAATTCCAAAATTTAAGTCTAATATCCACGAATTTTGCAGAACTTTGGAGGTTTCGGGGCCCCTTGTCAAAAAGTCTTGAAATTCAGGAGGATAAATCTGTAAATTGGAATCACATATGATCATTATATGTTGTCATAAATGTTCGTGGTAGACTTGATTTAATGAAATCAGGTTGAGTTGTAAATCGGTAAATTGGCTGTTTAAAGGCAAATTGGATGGTTAATGGACTCCCGTAGGGTATTAGGAGCCATGGTAAACATTTCGGCAATTTTTATTTTCGGGCGAAAAAAAGTCAAAAAAATTCCAGAATTGAAGTCTAATATCCACGCATTTTGCGAAATTTTGGAGGTTTCGGAACTCGATGTCGAAAAGTCTTTAAATTCTAAGAGATACATCTCAGAGTCATATAATGCAGTTTGGAAAGATTTATATAATCATTATATGTTGTCAAAAATGTTTGTTGTAGGCTTGAATTAATGAAATCGGTATAAGTTGTAAACCGGTAAATTGGACGTTTAAACGCAAATTGGATGGTTCCACACTTCCACCAACCCAATTGGACTCCCAAAAGATATTAGAACCATGGTAAACATTTTCCAGTTGAAAAAAAGTCAAAAAAAATTCCAAAATTGAGGGGTAATATCCACGCTTTGTGAGAAATTTCGAAGGTTTCGGGGTCCGATGTCGGAAAGTATTAAGATTTTAGGGGATACATCTCGGGGTCATATAATGCTGTTTGAAACCATAAATGACCTTTATATGTTATCATAAATGTTCGTGGTAGGCTTGTGTTAATGAAATAGGTGCAAGTTGTAAACCGGTAAATTGGTCGTTTAAAAGCAAATTGGATGGTTCCACCGAACCATTTGGACTCCAAGAGGGTATTAAGGACCAAGGTAAACATTTCGACAATTTCTGGGCGAAAAAAAAAAGTCAAAAAATTCAAAAATTAAAGGCATTTCCACATTTTTTTAGAAATTTTGGAGGTTTCAGGATCCGGTGTCGAAAAGACTTGATATTTTAGGGAATACATCTGTGGTTCATATAACGTCGTTTGGAACCATATATGAAAAATAATTTGTTGTCATAAATGTTCGTAATAGGCTTGAGTTAATGAAATTGGTACAACTTGTAAACCAGTAAATTGGTCGTTTAAAGGCAAATTGGATGGCTCAAACCACCCAATTGGGCTACCAGAGGCTATCAGGGACCATGGTAATCATTTCGGCAATTTTAATTTTCAGGGCGAAAAAAATGTAAAAAATTACAAAATTGAAGTCTAATATCCCTGCTTTTTTGGGAAATTTTGGAGGTTTCAGAGCCTGGTGTCGAAAAGATTTGAGATTTTAGGAAATCATCTAAGGGTCATATAATACTGTTTTAAACCATAAATGATCATTAAATGTTGTCATAAATGTTTGTGGTAAGCTTAATTTAATGAAATCGGTGCAAGTTGTAAACCAAAAAATTCGCTATTTAAAGGCAAATTGGTTGGTTATTAGACTCCCGGAGGGTATTAGGGACCATGGCAACCATTTCGACAATTTGTATTTACAAGTGAAAAAAAAAGCCAAAAAAATCCACGTTTTATGAGAAATTTAAGAGGTTTCGAGGCGCGGTGTCGAAAATCTTTGAGACTTTAGGGAATACATCTCGGGGTCATACAATGTCATTTGGAACCATATATGGTCATTATATGTTGTCATAAATGTTCGTGGTAGCCTGAGTTAATGAAATCGGTGCAAGTTCTAAATCGGTAAATTGGCCGTTAAAAGGCAAATTGGATGGTTTTACGCAGCCAATTGTTGAATTATCAGAGCGTATTAGGGGTCACGGTAAACATTTCGGCCATTTTTATTTACGTGCGAAAAAAAGTCAAAAAATTCCAAAATTGAAGACTAATATCAACTTTTTGAGAAATTTTGGAGTCTTCATGGCCACGGTGTCTCAAAGACTTGAAATTCAAGCGATTAAATCTCGGAGTCGTATAATGTCTTTTGGAATCATAAGTAATAATTATTTGTTGTCATAAATGTTCGTGGTAGTCTTGAGTTAATGAAATCGGTGTATGTCGTAAATCGGTAAATTGGTCATTTAAAGACAAATTAGGTGGTTCCATCCACCAAATTGGACTTCCATAGGGGTATTCGGGAAAAAGGTTAAAAAATAACAAAAATTGAAGGCTTATATATTCACGTTTTTTGTAAAATTTTGGAAGTTTCGGGGCCCGATACGAAAAACCTTGAGATTTTAGAGAATACATCTCGGGGTCATATAATGCTGTTTGGAACCATATATGATCATTATATGTTGTCATAAATGTTCGTGGTAGGCTTGAGTTAATAAAATCGGTGCAAGTTGTAAATCGGTAAATTGGTCGTTTAAAGGCAAATTGGATATTTCCATCCACCAAATTGGACTTCGAGAGGGTATTAGGGACCATGGTAAACATTTCGGCAATTTCTATATCCGTGCGAAAAAAAGTTAAAAAATTCCAAAATTGATGGCTTATCCACTCTTTTTGAGAAATTTTTGAAGTTCCGGCAGTTTCGAAAAACTTTGAGATTTTTGGGGATGCATCTCTCGGTCATATAATAATGTTTAAAACCATAGATTATCATTATATGTTGTCATAAATTTTCGTGGTAAACTTGATTCAATGACATCAGTGCAAGTTTTAAATCGATAAATTCACTATTTAAAGGCAAATTGAATGGTTCCTCCCACACAATTGGACACTTGGAGGATATTATGAACCAAGGTAAACATTTCGGCAATTTTTATTTCCGGGTGAAAAAAATGTTAAAAAATGTCAAAATTAAAGTCTTATATCCACGTTTTTTGAGAAATTTTGAAGGTTTCGGGGCTCGGTGTCGAAAAGTTTAGAAATTTTAACTAATACATTTCGGGGTCATATAATGCCGTTTGAAACCAAATATGATCATTATTTGTAGTCATAAATGTTCGTTTTAGGCTTGATTTAATGAAATCGGTGCAAGTTGTAAACTAGTAACTCGGTTGTTTAAAGGCAAATTGGATGGTTGCACCTAGCCATGTGGACACCCACAGGGTATTAAGGACCACTGTAAAAAAAAATACGGCAATTTTTATTTCCTATCGAAAAAAAGTCAAAAAAATTCCAAAGTCAAATATCCACGCATTTTGCGAAATTTTGGAGGTTTCGGGCCTGGTGATGAAATTTTTTTAAATTTTAGAGGATAATCTCGGGGTCATATAATGCCATTTGGAACAATATAAGATTATTATATGTTGTCATAAAGGTTCGTGGTAGGCTTGAGTTAATGAAATCAGTACAAGTTGTAAATCGGTAAATTGATCGTTTAAAGGCAAATTGGATGGTTCCACTTCCACTTCCACCCACCTAATTGGACTCCCTTAGGGTATTAGGGACAATGCTAAACATTTCGGCATTTTTTATTTTCGGACGAAAAAAGTAAAAAAAATCCAAAATTGTAGTCTAATATACACGCATTTTGCCAAAATTTGGAGGTTTCGGAATCCGGAGTCGAAAAGTATTAAAATTCTAGGGGATACATCTCATGGTCATATAATGCCGTTTGGAAACATTTATAATGATTATATGTTGTCATAAATGGTCGTGGTAGGCTAGAGTTAATGAAATAAGTGCAAGTTCTAAACCGGAAATTTGTCATTTAAAGACAAATTGGATAGTTCAACCCACCCAATTAGAGTTCCGTAGAGTATTAGGGACCATGGTAAAAATTTCGGCAATTTTCATGTGTGTGCGAAAATAAGTCAAAAAATTCCAAAATTAAAGGCTATTATACACGCTTTTGAGAAATTTTGGAGGTTTCGGAACTAGGTGTCGAAAAGCCTTGAGATTTTAAGAGATACATCTCGGGGTCATATAACGCCGTTTGGAATCATATATAATCATTATATGTTCTCATAAATGTTCGTGGTAGCCCTGAATTAATGAAATCGGTGCAAGTTGTAAACCGGTAAATTGGCCTTTTAAAGAAAAATTGGATGGTTCCACCCACCCAATTGGACTCCTGAAGAGTATTAAAGACCATTATAAACCCTTAGGCCAATTTTTAGTTCTAGGCGAAAAAAGTCCAAAAATTCAAAAATTGAACGCTAATATCCACCTTTTTGAGAAATTTTGGAGTCTTTGAAATTCAGTGTCTAAAAGTCTCGAAATTCTAAGGAATACATCTCAAGGTCATATAATATCGTTTGGAACCATATGTAATCATTATTTTTCTCATAAATGTTCGTCGTAGGCTTGAGTTAATGAAATCGGTGCAAGTTGTAAATCGGAAAATTGGTCGTTTAAAGGCAAATTGGATGGTTCCCCCCACCTATTTGGACTTCCGGAAGATATTAGGACCATGGTAAACATTTCGCCAAATTTTATTTTCAGCAAAAAAAGTCAAAAAATTCTAAAATTGAAGGCTAATATCCACGCTTGTTGAGAAATTTTTATTGTTTCGGGGTCTGGTGTCGAAAAGAAATGAAATTTTAGGGGATACATTTCAGGGTTATATAATGCAGTTTGAAACCATAAATGACCTTTATATGTTGTCATAAATGTTCGTGGTAGGTTTGACTTAATGTTATAGGTGCAAGTTGTAAACTGGTAAATTGGTCGTTCAAAGTCAAATTGGATGGTTCCACACAACCAATTGGACTCCCAAAGGATATTAAAAAACATGGTAAACATTTCGACAATTTTTATTTTTGTGCGAAAAAAAAGACAAAAATTCCGAAATTAAAGGCATATCCACGTCTTTAAGAAATTTTGGAGGATTTAGGACCCGGTGTCGAAAAGACTTGAGATTTTAGGGAATACATCTCGGGGTCATATAACGTCGTTTGGAAGCATATATAATAATTATTTGTAATCATAAATGTTCGTGGTAGGCTTGAGTTAATGAAATCAGCGCATATTGTAAACCGGTAAATTGTTATTTAAAGGCAATTTGGATGATTCCACCCACCCAATTGGGCTCCCGGAGAATATTCGGGACCATGGTAAACATTTCGGCATTTTTTACTTTCAAGCGAAAAAAAAGTCAAAAAATTCAACAATTTAGGTTAACATCCACGATTTTTGAGAAATTTCAGAGGTTTTTGAGGCCCGGGTTCGAAAAGCTTTGAGATTTAGGGGATACCTCTCAGGGTCATATAATGCTGTTTTAAACCATAAATGATCATTATATGTTGTCATAAATGTTCGTGTTAGGCTTGAGTTATTGAACTCGGTGCAAATTGTAAAGTGGTAAATTCGATATTTAAAAGCAAATTGGATGGTTCCACCCACCTAATTAGACTCCCGGAGGGTTTTAGGGACGATAGTAAACATTTCGGCAATTTTTATTTTCAAGCGAAAAATGTCAAAAAAATTCAAAAATTTAAGGCTAATATCCACGCTTTTTTGAGATATTTCAGAGGTTTCAAGACCCGGTGTCAAAAATATTTAAGAGTTTAGAAAATACATCTCGGGGTCATATAATGTTATTTAATATCATATATTATCATTATATGTTGTCATAAATGTTCGTGGTAGGCTTGCGTAAATGAAATCGGTGCAAGTTGTAAACCGGTAAGTTGGCCGTTTAAAGGCAAATAGGATTGTTGTAACTAGCAAATTGAACTATCGGAGGGTATTAGGAACCATGGTAAACATTTCGGCAATTTTTACGAAATAGAAAAGTCGAAAATTCCAAAATTGAAGACTAATATCCACATTTTTGAGAAATTTTGGAGTCTATAGGGTGTCTAAAAGTCTTGAAATTCAAAGGATTAAATCTCGGAGTCATATAATGTCGTTTGGAACCATAAGTTATAATTTTTTGTTGTCATAAATGTTCGTTGTAGGCTTGAGTTAATGAAATCGTTACAAGTTATAAATCGGTAAATTGGCCATTTAAAGGCAAATTGTATGGTTCCATCTACCAAAATGGACTCCCAGAAGATATTAGGGACCATGGTAAACATTTCAACAATTTTTATATCCGTGCGAAAAAAAGTCAAAATTAACAAAGTTAAGGCTTATATCCACGCTTATTGAGAAATTTTGGAGGTTTTGAGGCCAGTTTCGAAAAGTATTGAGATTTTAGGGGATACATCTTGGGGTCATATAATGAAGTTTGGAAACATTTATAATCATTATATGTTCGTGATAGGCTTGAGTTCATGAAATCAGTGCAAGTTTTAAACCAGTAAATTGTCGTTTAAAAGCAAATTGGATAGTTCAACCCACCTTATTGGACTCCCGTAGGATATTAGGGACTAGGGTAAAAATTTCGGCAATTTTTATTTATGAGCGAAAATAAGTATAAAAATTCCAAAATTGAAGGCTATTATCCACGCATTCTAAGAAATTTTAGAGGTTTTAAAAGCCTTGCGATTTTAAGAGATACATAACAGGGTCATATAATGTAGTTGGAATCATATATAATTATAATGTTGTTATAAAGTTTCGTGGTAGGCTTGAGTTTATGAAATCGATGCAAGTTGTAAACCGGTAAATTGGCTTTTTAAAGGCAAATTGGATGGTTCCACCCACCCACCCAATTGGACTCCCGGAGGGTATTAGAGACCATGATAAACATTTGGCTAATTTTTATTTCTGGGAAAAAAAAAGTTAAAAATTTCAAAAATTGAACGCTAACATCTACCTTTTTGAGAAAGTTTAGAGTCTTCATGAGGATCCGGTGTCTAAAAGTCTCCAAATTATTGGGAATACATCTCAAGGTCATATAATGTCATTTGAAAGCATATGTAATCATTATTTTTGTCATAAATGTTTGTGGTGGGATTGAATTAATAAAATATGTGCAAGTTGTAAACCGGTAAATTGAACATTTCAGCAATTTTTTTTTCCAATCGAAAAAAAGTCAAAAAATTCCAAAATTGAAGGCTAATATCCACGCTTTATGTGAAATTTCGAATGTTTCGAGGCTCGGTGTCGAAAAGAAATGAGATTTTAGAGGATGCATCTCGGGGTCAGAAAATGCTGTTTGAAACCATAAATGACCTTTATATGTTTTCATAAATGTTCATGGTAGGCTTGTGTTTATGAAATAGGTGCAAGTTGTAAACCGGTAAATTGGTCGTTTAAAGGCAAATTGGATGGTTTCACCCAACCAATTGGACTCCGGGAGGGTATTAACTATTAAGGAACATGGTAAACATTTCGACAAATTTTATTTCTAGGCAAAAAAAATTCAAAAATTAAAGGCATATCCACGTTTTTCAAGAAATTTTGAAGGTTTCGGGATCCGGTGTCGAAAAGACTTGAAATTTTAGGGAATACATCTCTAGGTCATATAACGTCATTTGGAACCATATATGATAATTATTTGTTGTAATAAATGTTCGTGGTAGGCTTGAGTTAATGAAATCGGTACAAGTTGTAAACCGGTAAATTGGTCGTTTAAAGACAAATTGGATGGTTCCAACCACCCAATTGGACTACCGGAAGGTATTAAGAACCATGGTAAACATTTCGGCAATTTTCTTTTCAGACAAAAAAAAGTCAAAAAATACAAAATTGAAGGCTAATATTCACGCTTTTTGAGAAAATTTTAAGGTTTCGGTTCTCGTTGTCGAAAAGTTTTGATATTTTAGGAATTACATCTCGAGGTCATATAATACTGTTTTAAACCATAAATAATCATTATATGTTGTCATAAATGTTCGTCGTAGGCTTGAGTTAATAAAATAAAATTCGCTATCTAAAGACAAATTGGATGGTTCAACCCACCTAACTAGATTCCCGGAGGATATTATGGATCACGGTAAACATTTTAACAATTTTATCTACAAGTGAAAAAAAAGTCAAAAAATACAAAAATTTGAGGCCAATATCCATGATTTTTGAGAAATTTTAGAGGTTTCGAGGCCCGATGTCGAAAATCTTTGAGATTTTAGGGAATACATCTTGGGGTCATATAATGTCATTTGGAACCATATATGATCATCATATAATGTCAAAAATATTCGTGGTAGGCTTGAGTTAATGAAATCGATGCAAGTTGTAAACCGGTAAATTTGCCGTTTAAAGGCAAATTAGACGGTTCTACCTAGCCAATTGAGCTATCGGAGGGTATTAGGGACCATGGTAAACATTTCGGCAATTTTTATTTACGGGCGAAAAAAGTCAAAAAAATCCAAAATTGAAGACTAATATCCAAGCTTTTTTTGAAATTTGGAGGTTTTGAGGCCCGGGGTCGAAAAGGCTTGAGATATTAGGGGATAAATCTCGGGATTATATAATGCCGTTTGGAACCATATATGATCATTATATGTTGTCATAAATATTCGTGGTAAGCTTGAGTTAATGAATTCCGTGCAAGTTGTAAATCGGAAAATTGGTCGTTTAAAGGCAAATTGGATAGTCCTAACCACCCAATTGGACTCCCGGAGGTATTAGGGACCAAGGTAAACATTTCGGCAATTTTTTGAAGTCTAATATCCACGCTTTTTGAGAAATTTTGAAGGTTTCGGGACTCGGTGTCAAAAAGTTTAGAAATTTTAGGAAATAAATTTTTGGGGTCATATAATGTCGTTTGGAACCATATATAATCATTATAATCTTGAGTTACTGAAATCGGGGCAAATTGTAAACCGATAACTTGGCTGTTTAAAGAAAAATTGGATAGTTGCACGTAGCCACATGGACTCCCAAAGGCTATTAGGGACCACCGTAAACATTACGGCAATTTTTATTTTCGGACGAAAAAAAGTCAAAAAATTCCAAAATTGAAGTCTAATATCCACGCATTTTGCGAAATTTCGGAGGTTTTTAGAGGCCTGTTGTCGAAAAGTCTTGAAATTCTAGAAGATAAATCTCGGGGTCATATAATGCCGTTTGGAACCATATATGATCACTATATGTTGTCGTAAATGTTCGTGGTAGGCTTGAGTTAATGAAATCGATGCAAATTGTACACTGGTAAATTGGTCGTTGAAAGGCAAATTGGATGGTTCCACCAAGCCAATTGGACTCCCGGAGGGTATTATGGATCATGGTAAACATTTCAGCAATTTTTATTTCTGGGTGAAAAAAAATTTAAAAAGTTTCAAAATTGAAGGCTAATTTGAACGCTTTTTGAGAAATTTTGGAAGTTTCGGGTAGAGCTATTAATTCAGGTAAACAGGTTGGGTTTAGGTCGGTAAGAGTGGTCCGGGTCAACTCGGGTCAGGTCAATTCGGATTAATTTCATAACCTATGCGGGTCGGGTTTGGGTTGGGTTATGCTTGAGTCGGGTCATGTCGGGACATATTTCTTATCGGGTTTGGGTCGGGTTAATACTAGGTTGGGTTCATTCGGGTCGGGTGAATAATAGGTCGGGTTTAGTTCGGGTTTTCACGGGTCAAAACAGGTTAGGTTATTTCTCGGGTTCGAGTCGCGTTCGGTTCAAGTAAATAATTTGCGGGTTAGAATAGGTCAAGTCATTCTCGGGTTCGGTTCAAGTCAATAATTTGCGGGTTTTAATCTGGTCGAGTCATTTTCAAGTCGGGTCATTCTCGGGTTCAATTCGGGTCCGGTTCAAGTCAGTAATTTGCGGGTTATAATCAAGTTGGGTCATTTCCAAGTCGGATCATTGTCGGAGTCAAGTCGACTATTGTTCAAGTCAATAATTTGCAGGTTACAATCAGGTGGGGTTATTTCCAAGTCAGGTCATATTCGAGTTCAGCTAACTATAAATAGATAATTATCATTTTTATCAAGCTAATTATTTCCTTTGACTATAATATATATGGCAATATACAAGGGAACTATAATTTATAATTTAGGAAAATAATTATCTCCTATGACCATACATTAAATATATACTATATTTAACTCTTAAATTTGAGGATGATGCTTTAATCAACAACAATAAGGTTGTCTAAAATGCATTTAAGGTCAGGAACAATTTAGGTTGAATTTAAGTCGGGTCAATAACAAGTCGTGTTGATTTCAAGTCGGGTTAGTAACAGATCGGGTTGAATTTTTGAGTCGGGTTAGTAATAGGTCCGGTAAAATTCGGGTCGAGTCAATAACAAGTCGGGTTGAACTAGGGTCAGGTCAATAATAAGTCGGGTTGATTTCGGGTCGGGTTTGTAATAGGTTGGGTTAAATTCGGGTCGAGTTAGGAACGGGTCGGGTTAAATTAAGGTCAGGTTAGTAACAAGTCGGGTAAAATTCGGGTTTTGACTGATTAAAACGGGTTTTGGTCAATTTCGGTTCAAGTTGGGTTCAGTTCTAATCAATAATTTACGGGTTACATTCAGGTCGGGTCAGGTCATTTCATGTTCGGGTTCGGGTTCGGGTTCGAGTCTCACATACTTGGGTCAACTCAGGTCTAGGGTTGGTTACAGGTCGGGTCAGGTCGGGTTTGGGTCACCATTTTTCGGGTTCAGATGGGTCGGTTAACAATCGGATTTGAGTCGGTAATTCGGGTCAGGTCAACTTTTGACAGCTCTAATTGTAGTTATTATCCTACCATAATAACAAAAAAAAAAAGAATAAATGCTGATAAATGACAGATTCCAGTGTTTGATTCTCGCAGAAGACATACCTCCACCATAATTCAGCAAGTGACTAAACCGGGTGTGCCAGTGTGTTCCTTCAACTTGCTTATAACTTGTGTATTGCCTTTTCAAATCTGCAACAATTGAAATAGTATCTCTTGCTGTAGAATCTTGTTCCCCAAAAAGCTTTTGATCAATCAGCGCATAAAAGATCTAAGAAGAAACAAGCAAAAGATAAAGAAAGTCAAGAATACTTTTGAAGAGGAAAAGCAATTATAGCACAACTCACTAATCCATTCATATCCTCAGCCAGCATACCTGCCGCTGCAATTCAGTTGCAGCAAACATCATTTTAGCATTTTGCATCGAATCCACCAACTTTTTGGGTATGATTTCCCCAGTTGAATAGTGTTTAGCAAATGTCTTCAAAACTCGATAATCCCAAGCGTAGTACCTAAAAATAATCAGTCATAAATCTGTACCCAACCATTCTAACAGTACTAAGCTATGTTTCAATGCAAAGATTGCAAACTATCCAACAAATCAGATCCTCGTAACAAAATGTAACTGTACGTGATTAGCGTGAACGGAATACTTACATATCTATGTGCTCATTTTTCCTTTTTCTTTTTATTTATAAGCATAGAAGTTACCAACTTGGACAAGTACCATTGTAATTCAACTCTCCAATTGGATAAAGTCTAAATTCCCAGTTGCCTTAGACCATCAAAATGCTGACAAAGTTTCTGTATCCCATAAATTATCATAGTATCATGGGAAGAAGCTAGTCCATTAAATACTCTACCATCCCATTCTTGCCAAATTGTCCACAAGATAGCCACAAGTCCACAACCTTTTTTCCTCTGCCATATAAATCCCCACAAAAGGAACTTGCAACCAATCTACATATTTAAAGGGCTAAACCACTTCGTGCACCACAAAATTCTCCTTCAGAGCTATGATGCCAACTCACTATAAGCTCAGTAAAGCAAACAATTGCCAGGTAAAATAGCACAATCCAGCCTCCATTATAGAACATGTAATTCATATATGGTAAACTTAGCATGTATGCCATAATTTCATGAAAGAGTGAAAGGCACATAAAAATATATGAGGTTCAGACATGCAGCAAATGAAGACAGCGCAATGAGGATAACATAAAAGAGATTAAGTTTGTGAGCTAGTAGCAAATTTAGTGTCATTAGTCATGCCTAAATTTCAGAAGCTATCTCCTTGCAATAACCAATGGTATTTGCTCTTGATGTGGGATCAATTGCAAAAAAGCATTTTAGGGTAGATGAAATCCATATAACATAGCATTTTATAACTCTGAATATATAGTACAAAACCAAGAATCATTCTACTCACTCAAATAGATTTGAAGGAGTTTCAGCTAAATCCAGTGCTACCCTGGTTCCTGAAAAATGTTGGTATTCCTAGAAAAAAAAAGGTAACATTTGAACAGCCAATCAGCCACACTGGCCAACGTATATATATTCAAATTGCAAAAAGTAAGAAACTACAGTGCATACCGTCCTTGACAAAAGTGAATGCAGAGCATGTCCAAACTCATGAAACAGTGTTTCTACTTCTCCGTGGTTAAGCCTCACCGTTGATGGATTATTTGAATTGGAAAAATTGCAGACAAGGGCCACAACCTTAAAATTAAAGTATACGATAGATATAAAGAAACAGCATTTGTTACCTAACATTATTGATTAACAAAAGAATAGAGTTAACAAAATTGATAAAACCAAACATGACCAGATATGGCACAAGAAAAACATTGAGCAGGTTTTGATACTCGTATTAGCAACAAGGGCAGTCTCACAACTGTTTCAAATAAACAAATCTTAACATATCTGTCATATCTCACATCAACTGCTTTGCAGGACATATATCAAAATATGGATAAAATAGTGACGTGTAATCTAGTTCAAAGACTTTAACTAAACTCATGACAAACCTAGGCATGAATGCTAAGTTGCAATTCATAACTCTTTGCATCATGAACAGAAAAATCAAAAAGTTTTATTCCCTTTAATCCTGCAGGAATAAGATCTTAAGAACAGGAACTCAATTTGTAATTTAACCCACAATGCAGACCAAGCATTTAAAACAACAAATTCAGAAATGCATTTTACAGCAAAGAAGTAACACAAACAGGCCAAATAAAAGGTAAAGGGCAATAGAATAACAATGAACAAGAGAACATGAATCAGACAAAACTATGAAAACATACAGGAAGTTGGTATTCTGCTTCTGAAATGCGTCGACCTCCTTTAATTGCAAAGTGAGCACAACCAGGATATTTGTCCTTCCTTGAATACAAGTCGAGGTACAAGTATCCCAAATCACCCTAAAACAAAGTGTATTTTTAAAGGAAATATGTAGATCAACTCATTTACCAACAATACATAGTACGTAATCTGGAAAAGGGGGGAAAAATGTCTTATACCAGCAAAAAAACATGTTACTTTTAAACAGTATGGAATTCTTAGGCCAAAACATCATAAGCATTGCTCTAGGTTTTCTTGTTTTTGACTTCAAAGAACTGATTTATTTTTTACATTTTTTTAAAAAAAAAAAGGACAGGATAAAAGATTCATATATGGCTACTGTGCTAGCAAACAAGAATAAAGAAGAGTTAGAAGACACATAAATTCACATTTCTAGGTGCAGAGAGAAATAAAGAAATAAATTATAATCTTAGTGGGGAGATTCTACATGATTCTGATTAACAGGAAAGACAGAAGAGGGGGGGCATGATGAGAATCTGTATGAGCTACACTTGCAAGATCCATTTTTCTAATCCCAAGGGAAAAGGGAACAGTAAATATTCAAGAATCAATGCAGGATAATGAGTAAAGAAGAGTTAGAGCTCATAAAGTCACAGCGCTGATTGATGATAGATTCCAGCCTTCTTTGATTAGGCCAGCTAAAGCTGAGGTCAAAAATCCCTAACAAGCCAATACAATGACAAGACTGGATTTAGAAAAATACAGCCAGAGAACAAGAAGTCCTCTGTTGTCTAGACAAACCAAAAGCAAACCTTTCCACAAACCAACCTCTTCAGAATTAACAGACGACAGAAGACTCAAAGTTTTTCAATTCTATATCCCAATTTGTAATCCTAGGGGAAAATGTGACGTAGGTTAAAATCAGTACTCATAAGATGGATAAGGCTTAGACTTCGTTTCCCAAGCAGGACAGATGCATGGTGCCTTCTTCAGCCAAGATTTACACTGATCTACTGGTGGAGTTTAACCACTACCTTCATTGAGGCAGTGTTGTACGCCATACTAACAGTGATATCCAACATCCACCACCCCACTCTCCCGAGATTTCGATCAGAATCAAGGCCCAGTGATCCAAATTCTGAATAGGAACTAAGTCATCTTGCAAATCTACTACTTACCTGAAACTAATAATACTCTTAAGTTTCTTCAATAAGTATCCATCCACATCAAATTCTCACAGAGTAATGTTCCTTAAATTTATCGCTGGAATTCAACCCCTGCCAGCTTGATGACATCGATCTCACAATAAGTACCCCTACAGAAGCCTACAATCAGAATGCTTTGAAACATCATACCCCAAACTGTTGCCCCCCCTCCCCCCACCCAACACACACACACACACACACACACACACACGGAAAAGGAAAAAAAAATATACTTGTCAGATACATGGATATACTTTTCCATGTTAAGTGCAAAATCAAACCACGCAAAGGCTGATTTGTCGCCAACTTCATGTGCCACCTGACACAAGTCATCATGCACACACCACCTGCCAACTCATGCAACCTCAAAGATTTGCAAGACTCCAAACCCTAATCAACTGCATGAGTGACCAATGACCTACACAAATCGCTAGTTCGCTACCAGCCACAATGTACTCAACACTGCTGGCTACCTCTCTAACTGTCACCTCCTAATTGCCCACTAGCCTAGCAGGCGTAACAGTAGCGACAACAATCTCATGGCCAAGATCCTTCAAGGCCTCATCCCTACATAATTACCACCTCTCTTCTCACCAACAACCTTCCTCAGCACTCTAAACTCTGCCCATGAGTCAAATAGCAGCCTATCAAGGCTTCCCTTTCTCATGAAAACCATCCAGTCTCCAAAAATCTACCATTGGAATCAATTTTGGCTTTAAATTACTCAACCCACTACCCATCCATATGATACCCTAAATCTCTTTTCAAATGATCTTAACTTACTAGTATAAGAGGTCAAAGAATCTAAGCAAGACATGCTCATAGATACTATCAACTGATTTAAACTACCCAATTTCTTTGAGGCCTTAAAAATCTCAATTTCAGAATTCATAGAAATAAATTGCAGAGGGACTCAATGGAACTCTATAAACTGTACCTCTTCAGGATGATGAAGTGACATTTTAAGAACATCTGGATGCCATGATTCACCTGGAGCAAGAGGGATATTATGAAATGATGCACCAAACAATGACTCCACCAGCAATTTCAAACCCTCAATACATTGTAGCAGAGGAAAGTAGGAAGCAATTACCTGTAGATAGAACAGGCAGGTCAACTTTAATGCCAAGTTGCAATTTAAAGAAAAAAATGATGATCCAAAAAAGTGATCCAAATATTGGTATTTCCAACCAAGCAAACCACCCCCCCCCCCCCACCACCACCACCACCACCACCCTTTCCCCTTAAAAAAAATAAAAAAATAATGTAATGAAGTATAAAACAGGAGGAGATCCAATCAAAATTTGTACTCCCTCCGTTTCCCGTCAATTAAAACAATTGGCTAGCACAATTGCCAATGCACAATTTTAACCATTAATATCTCTATTTATCTACAAGTAAAAATTATTACTAACCTAAATCAAAAACATCTTGTATACTGACATTTGTTTCTATATATTAGTACAAAATCATGCTCAAAATGAGAAATGTGAACAGGGTAGAAATCAAAGGGAGTAGTTCAAAACAATTCAGATTTTCAGGCGGGGATAACTTACTGAAGAATCCAAGTCACAGGTAGACGCCTTTATCATTGCCGAGTAGTACGTCTCATCCCACGGCTCCAGGTCCTCAAGCATTTGTCCAGTCCTTTGTCGCTTGTAATATCTGAGTTTTCTAAATTCCTATGATAGACAGTGAGTCCCTTTGTTATAGAAGTCCATTGAGTCATACAAGACCAAACAATAAATCTCAACAGAAAGTCGTAACCTCATATAATATGTATAAATGTTTAGTACCCTGTTTCCAATTGCTCTTGTGAAAAATATAAAGAGACAAAACAAAAGGGCAAATTGGGCCTGTATCAAAACACAGTTGCCAAGTCTTGAGTGGCTAGTGATGATTACCTTATGTGCCATCAGTGATAAAATAAAGGGGGTAGGAGAATGTGGGAGTAATGGTGCTGGAGATGATTTGATGCTAGATTGAAAGAATTGGGTTTTCCAAAGAAGCATCAACCACCAAACACACCGTCTGAATCTGACATAATTTGAAAGTTTGAAACTGATCTAGACTTCTAACGTTCTTTTGTTATACCACTTGAGAACTACCTTAAGCTATAAAAAACACCCTTCCAGCATATATACTAACTAAAGTGCCAGCCACCAATTAATAAAAATATACAATAAGGTGCAAGATTAACCAAAAAATCACCAAAACAAATCACAAATTAGAAATCTTCATACCTCATCAGCTTTGGGCTTGACCATGCTACTCAACTCAAGCAGAAAGGACATTACAACATCTGCTGATGAAGCCATGTTTGGGCGTGCTGCAAATTCAGCATAAGACTTGTAGCCCATTATCTGTATCCATTAGCCAATATGGTATTAGAAGTATTTACAATGCCGCCCCCCCCCCCCCCTGCCCAACACACACCCCCTTCTCACTTCTTCTCCAATTGCCCTTTGCAATGGGTTATTCGAATTGCAAGCTGCAGAAATTTCTAGATTCCAGCTATTTCACTGACACCAATGTGTTAAGGAGTAATAAAAATACATAAATGAGAATATAAGCTCCATGACTCTTCCTTTCCCTAGCAGCTAAATGCACATGGACTAGGTCAACCAGCTAAAGACATGCTCAAATTTATGTAAATGACCTCACCAAATTGAACACTACTGTGGAAGAAAAATTAAACCAGATATTAAAAGGGAAAACAGCAAGACTACAATTATAAGCAAAGTACCTGTGCCAGTTCATGACGAGCAGTTATTAGCTTGTCAAGTACATTGAGATTTGCATGAGGTGCAGAGTTTCCTTGAATATATGCAAGTTTTCGCACCTAATAGCAAACAGAGTAAGATTTTGTTCATAACCTTTTTTCATGACATTATACAGAAATGCCACGGCAAAAAAAAAAAAAAGGAATTTTGTAACTCTCTTTGACTGCTACTTTCAGCAAATGCTTCATTATAGATACAAATGGATCCACCAGGAAAAATATGTACATTGAAGATACTTCCCTTAAGATTTAAAGGATAATATAGCATTTTTCAGGAACTATTATTAGCAAAAATATTACAGCTTAATTCAAGGTATTAAATCTAAGCACATAATCTAAAAGCCCATTAGCAGGCACCAAATTGTGCTTTAAGGACTATCCTCTCTAGCACCATCATGATCCCTTACACTCATCCATCAAATCCTCATTTTCCTTCCAGCTATGAGCACACCATATTTAAACTTGGAGCTGGAACTGTGAAATCCAATGGTAACCTTTTGTTGCTTGAAATTCTCCAACGGATGAACTTGCTTGATCATTGAAGTGCGTAGCTGTAATAAACTATCTAGCCAAACCAAACAACCTTTCTTGAATCGGATTTAAGGAAAGCAAGTAAAAAAAATGCGAGCATTGATTTACATCTGGAGTAATCAAACTTGTGCTGTTGATTACCATTTAAGAAGATTATAGCTAGAAAATGGTATATCCATAATTTTTGGTTATGGCAAGTTAAGCTGCAAGTAGTCCAGCCAAATCACTGGAGATGCCCTAATTAATGACTGGAAAAAACTAATAGCCTCAAGGGGTGCCAATCTTCAATGGAACAAAATTTGTCAAAACGATTCACTGTTACAATGCCATTGAAACTACAAGCACATCTTTACCTTGGTCCTTGGCTCCTTATCTTCCAGCAGCAGTATATTTCTAGAGATTCTTTCAAAGCCCATAACACAAGAAAACAGTTCCTCAAGAGAACATTAATGATTGACAACCATGTTTGTTTTCTGTAGCCATAAGGCCCTCAACACCCAAAAGATAACCAAGAATATGGATCCCCAAAAAGCCTTCCTCCCTTTACTTCTTCTAAATCTGACAAAGTCACTGCATGAAATAGGATAGAAGCATACCACTAAACATCCATGATAACAGAAAAACTACAGTAGAAGCTCTCTCACCACCTCAAAATTTCCCCTCCCAAAACTCTTTAAGCACAACAATACACATGGATTGTGAAAATGCACCCGTTACATCACTGAATCTACATATGATCATGGAGTTATAGCTTTTCCAACAAATTCACAGTTTAGCCTCAAGCTCAACCTTTTCCGAGACCTTTAATATCCAGCTTTATATGGCCAAAGTGAAATTGCACAAAGAAAATTTTCTTCTGGTTAATGCCTAAAATACAAAGTAACATTGTTAAATCTCAATAGCTTTACCAGATTTGAGTTTCAATATTGAACATATCAAGAGGAAGACAAATTGATTAGGATAAAGTTTAAAAACAAAATAGTCTCTGAGATGAGCACTAGAGGGGGTCCAATCTCCAGGATTAAACCCTGTACATGGTTAAAAATAAGATAACTGAATATATTCCTTAAGATTTGGCAACACTATGTGACGAGAAACTTAGCCTTCAATATACAGTTCCTCATAAGGACCAAACCCATATACGTCTATTTTTCATCTTTTGGTCCTACTGGTCAGTGGTAAAAGTTTTAGTAGATACTGTGCAGATTTATATTAAGCACAAATGCAAAGAAGAATTGGATCATCATGGAGGATCTGGACTCCTCGTGATGAGTGAGATGGAGTGCTTCAAAAAGATGCAAGTCAGAATTTGGGATCTTTGAGCTGCCTTTGCTAGAGATTAATGACTATATTTTCCCTCATAAGCCTAATAGGGTAGAGGTGTTCTGGGATTGTGTGTTTTTAAATGGATGATTCCATTTTTACTTTTGGATGTTCAACATGCCCAATTAGCTTTCTGATTCTTCACTTTGTCAAGGAGGTTATGTTGTCCTCTCGATCATAATCATAAAGTATAATATATCATGAATTCCCAATTTTCTTTACATTGTTCATTATAAATCATGTCACCCTGAACTGCACCTTTGCCTATCAAAAAACCTAATGG
This sequence comes from Chenopodium album, assembly GCF_948465745.1. Taxonomy (NCBI): domain Eukaryota; kingdom Viridiplantae; phylum Streptophyta; class Magnoliopsida; order Caryophyllales; family Amaranthaceae; genus Chenopodium; species Chenopodium album. Next base: position 836,561 of record NC_137838.1, read on the forward strand.
CAGGAATCCAACACCGTTTAAGAATACAAAGAGAAAATTAAGAGACAAATTAAAAGAAACAAGAGGAATTTATGTTTTGTGTTATCAAGATAAATTTTATTGAAATTAAATTCCACAAACAACAGCAATTGTAGCCACAGATAGAGAAAACCAGACCTCTTCATTTGGCACCCACTGTAAAATAGAAGTTAGTGATACGGGATCTGTTGGAATTCGATATCCCTTTTCTTTGACGTCCAAACCCTTTATTGATAATCCAGCTGGAGAATATATTGGTGTACCAAGATGGTGCATACGCTTTGGAATATGGCTAGCAGGATATATGTCTACATAACCAGGATCGTCCACAATATTTGCATTGAACCTGATGAACATTTTGAGCTCATGAACAAGTCAAAAGTAAAATTCTTTTAAACAGTAACTTAGTAAAAAATTATGGAAACATGCACAATAATTTTAAAGAGCAATAGTGTCACAGGACTCATATACAATGAAATACATGCATAAGCACAAAACAGGCAGATATAAACTTGTGCGTGAAAGCTTGGCCAGAATTGGAGGACATATATGACTATATAAGCTATGCCTATGAGTGGGAAAACAGTTAAAGCTCTAGCTCTGCCAAAACAAGGGGCCGTTAACTAAACTAGGCAAAAGAACAAGTACTAAGATAGAGTCAGCTTCTAGAAGTTGGGTTTTATATGACTGCTCTAATGTGTTTCAACTTTGATTAGATCAGAGGTATGCCTCCTACAACTGACAATTACAATCTGATTCCCTAAGCAAGTACTCCAACCATTATTTTCTATTTTTGTCACTTTCCATTTTAACCCATCCTTTTTTGTACGGAGTAATACTTACTTTGTGTTATTCTATTTTTGGACTACCGTCTCTACCATCTTAACCCTTTAATTCCACAACAATTATTCTTTTTCACACATTCTCTATTACTTTATTCACCTTGTTCTTATACTCACTCACCTTGTTACATTCTCTCTCTTACTTTATCCCACTTTATGTTACACCCACTCACCTTCTTCAATATATTCTTGAATTATCTACATACATAAAAAAAATGAAGAATACATCCCAATATAAGACTCCCTCCCTTAGATAATCATTAGATATGCCCTATATTTATAAGTATATGCTAAATAAATAAAAAAATAAAAAAAAAATAATAAAAAAAGGTATAATGATTATTTCAAATTATCTAGCATGTGACCCTAAGTATATGTAATAAGGTATAACAATTATAATTTCAAATTTATCCAACCATGGCACTAAAGTTCTTGTCACATTTGATTTGTACCTTTTCATGCTATGAGTATTGATGCATCAAATCTTTACATGATGACATCTTATTATACATTTATACCTCATTATTTCAAGGGTTTTGACTTTTTAACAGCTATACAAGGAAGATCAATCGAGTGGTTCATAAACGGCATGTTTAAATTCTGTGATATTCTCACCCTCTTTCCAACAAATCCCAGTTATAAGCGAAACATAAATGAGTTTCTCCAAAATTCTTAGACCATCAATTGCAATCCACATTAAACTCTTCTTTTACTATTCCATAAAATTAAGGATAAAATATTTTACTCCATTATAAAAGGACAATTATTAGATAGGTCTTTCTTTGTCTTCTTTGCATTAGAGAGGGGGAGGGGGTTTAAAAGTTATCCTCATCACTTATTTTCGTCTAATCAACTCACAAACTAGTTACGAGTATGCCATGCGCCAACCTTACAGACAAAAACGTGTCAAATGATTTAGCTTCAACCTTGTTGAGGGATTAGAGGTTAACGCCTTGACTGTATATTATTTTGCATGTGTGGTAATTGCAACCATCTGGTGTAGACTGTAGAGTACAGTCAATTTTCCCATCTTAAACAAGTGATTCCAACCCCAAGAAAGGAAAAATCGAACCTTTAAATAATCAAAACTATAATAGAACTAGCAGCCATTGACATCATATTACTACTTTACCACTAGCCATTTCAGCTGGACAAAACAGTTGCTGAAATGCTGACTATTCCACCCACAAGTCCCATAAAATGGATATAAGTGCTTCCATACTAAACTCTTAAAGATTTGTGTACGAGGCAAAGTACTTTTGGGTTGTTTTGCTGCTAAGTTAACAAACATAAGAGACTAAATGCAAAGGAGTTTAACAAATATCCATACGGACCATAACAAACTAATAGAATGACTTACTTGCGGCATAGTTGCGCAATATCCACATTGAGCTGATTAACTCGTTCTAATTTTTCTGCAGATGTAAACACATAAGCAGTTCCTTAAGTCAATTGATATGCCTACACAAATAATATAGTGAAATCAACATTACACAGGTGAAGTACCACTACAGAGATGGATGCCTCCCTTCTCAAAATCAACACGTAAATAATGGGCTGCCCTTTGGGTTTCTGAGTTGGGGATGTTGCCTTCTAGCTCAGCTTTCGTCACAGCATTATACAGACAGTGATTTGTATTCAAATACTGTTTTCCATTGGAGACAGAAAAATAGCAAATCAGCAAATTTATAAAAGATCAGGCACCTAAAGAATAATTTGGACTGGCAGTATAACGATTTGCCTAAGAACTAAAAATAAACAGACTATGTAGCAAGAATAAATGCTAGGAAATCTTTTTCAGACTGAGTCTTTTCACATGTTTTCCATTGGAAGGGGGATAAGAGAAGAATCAATTTGATAGAAAGAGGTGGAATCAGCATAGAAAACTGTGCAGATGTTATTATATAATGAGACATACAGGTATTTAAAAAAAAAAAAAAAACAATAATAAAAGGATATGAATAAAGCAAATGACGGAACCAATTAACAGTTCAAACAAGAATTGGCATGAACTAGCAGACAAATTAATAGACAATTCTTAAAATAGTCTCCTATAACAGGACATGACACAAACCTATCAGTAACCAACCAAAACTATTCTACAGAATCTTGTTGTACAACATATATTACTGCATTTCACATGCACTCCACGAAGAAAACAATTTGCTCCTCTCTTTTTGCTCTGGTAATCAATTGAAATAATTTGAAAAACAAGTGAAGGGCTAAACAGTAATGAGCTAATCTACAGCCTGAAATCTCTGAAGCATTACCCATTAATTAGAGTAATGAAACAAATAAGCAAAAGTTTTAAAAGGGTTACATGAAGTATCTTTCCAGTTACACAGGACATGCTAGCAGATATTGTTGAATGGCACAATATCTATCACTTTGCAAGTCTTCTTTCCTCTCCTTGTAAACCTTCTTCCCACTTTGTTAGCAAACTAACAAGCATTCCTGTTCTAGCTTATAAATTCTCCACTTACTTTAAAGGAAATCTAAGGCTCCATTTGGTATGACAAAATACATTTTCAATGGAACACATATTTTCAAGGAAAACCATGATTGCAAATTAGTTTTTCTTGGTTTGTTCCTTACAAGAAAAGTAAAAAAGAAATTGAAATTGGGGATGAATAGGTTAAGATAGATGAGTAAATAAAAAAAAAAGGTAAGGAGAAGAGAGGAAGATGTGGCTTCCATTCTTTTGTAGAGGAAACTATTTTCCATTGAGGGAAAATTGTTTTTCACCCTTCACAAACCACACAAGAAAATGAGGGAAGATAGGAAAATCACTTTCCATGAAAATATTTTACATCAAACCAATTGCTCCCTAAATGAAAATTAATCAAAAAGTCCAACCAGGGAATATTATAGTTAAGTAGGACCGTCAAAATTACTCACTGCACTGGTTTATGGCTTAGTGTGGAATACAGATATTATTGAATAATAAGCAGCCTTACACAGATTTAGAAAGAAAATGTCAGCAACATGTGGTAAAATTGTTTCCTATTTTAGATTTTCACAGCTTGTCACCCTTTTTCTACGATTTCAATTTTACAAAAACATAATTGACCATGTAATAGTAGTTATTCACCTATTATTCTGAAACTTTTCATTTAGCAAACATGGTAAACTTTTTTTTTTTTTTAAACAACATATAGAATTCATAATTAGTACTCTACACAACTTTTTGCTATAAATAATTTGAACTTCCTCATTGTATGTCAAGATTGTCAACTGTTAAGCAATGTATGTGCAAGCATTAGCATTAGAAAGGCCAACTATTCATCATGCAATATTGGAGGATTGGAGCACACAAATGGCAATTTCACTTTGAAAAATCAAATTCCACATAAACCATACATTCATTCGTTTATGTCTTTCTAAGTTTTGGATCACACAGGGTCAAGATAGCCGAAATAATTGAAAACTTTCTTCAATATAAGTTTCCGTGATCCATATAATTCAACAAACATCCATACATTAACCAGATAACATAGGATTAAAATAATAAACCACAATAATGAATAGATTAGAAGTCACCTCACATGTAGATATTCATCCATTCTCATGGATGCAACATTAGCTTGCTCCACAAATTCCCTAAAAAGTCACTCCAATTTTAATAAAATTAACTTTAAATATACCAAGATTCCAAGAATAATAACAAATTTCAAAAATCACCTGTCAGGGTGAGTATGTCTACATAACTCAGCTGAATCCACCACTGAACAAACCTAACAAATCCGAAAAAAGAAAAATTAAAAAATATATTCAAGAAAAAACCCTAAATTACAAGAAAATTAAACTTACAGTGTCGGAAATCTCATCCATAGCGCGAATGATTTCAGCAGAAGAAGGCATAGTAGAAATGTAATTGATGAGCTCTCCAGACCTAAATTAGATACAATAAATTGAAATCAAAAATTCAATTTCAAAATCAAAATTAGGGCAAAAGAATTACAAACCGTTCGATAGCATCGTCGACGAAACGCTGGAAACCTTTGGGAGTTTTCAAATGAGAGAAACCGTAAAGACCAGTTTGTTTAGCATCAGCAGTAGCAGCAGATGTTCGGAAAGCTTGAATGCAATGTAAAAATGGCTTCGGTCGAAAGAATTTTCTGGAGTAGGAGATGATTAGTGCCGCCATTTTCGAGGTTTTTGGAGAAGACGAGTTGCAGCGTGCGTTTTACAGGAAGAGTGAATTAGTGGAAGCTGATTCAGAGGTCAATCAATTTGACGCTAATTTTTTTTTTGTTTCAGTTTATTACAAAGACGGCCTAATCCTTTAAGGGGTTTATAAACGATTTGTACTAATAAAGCTGACAAGCCAACTACAAAATGGTGATTGGGGATACACTTAAAACGGAGGAAATCGTATCTTTAACCCCTCGCAAGAATTATTAGTGGGTGGGGATTGGAATATAAACCGCCCAAATTGCTAAAACTGAGCTATTGGGATTAGCCTTAAGGGTACTTTGTTCAATTTAAAGCATTTTTATTTTAGTGGTTAAACTTCTAATTATTTTCTATTTCATTGCAACTTTCATTCACAAAATTCTCATCTAATAATCTAATTCACTCTTACTATCCCCATTTTATTTGCTGCATTACATAGATATAAGCTTGATCAACAAATTATGTTATCCTTTTGTTTTATACCCGCAAAAACTAAGTGGAGCATATGGAGCTATTCCTTCACACATGATACACCTGCACAAAACCCTAAAGCGTGTCTTATTTAAACTAAGTGTGAAGTGTCACAAGTTACTAGTTTTTTACTTACTTCATTAGGAAACTACCCCAAAACCAACATATGTCAATTATCAGGTGACATTCCATAATAAAATTTAATTCAAACCCATAAATTGGGGAGATAAAATAAAGGTTTTTGGATTTATTGTTTGCCATACAATGTGCTAAACACTCATAAATGAGTGAAAAAGAGTTTTCACCATAAGAATCTGTTGTTGATACATAGTTCACCATTTGGTTGTAATTTGGTTGTGTTTAGCTTTTGATAGAAGTTATAGAATCATACATACATTATAGAATCATACATACAAAAGAGCAAATATAGTAGATAAATGACATATTGGATAGCGAATGTAAAAACATCTTAATTATATATTATACTTATTATAAGTACATATTGGTTCAATGTACATTGATTCTTTTATTAGCCTACAACTCCTCTATAAATTAGGAGTTTTATACTCCTTAAGAGCAAGATCTATTTTTGTGTTTAATCTTATCTCTATAACCCACATCTACAACATAAGCGACAACTTGAGTTCATCAGTATATTTCCACCATTCTCTATTAATCGCAACATTTGAAGTATCACACATCTCAACACATTAATTTAACCTTTAAAATATAAAGTACATTGATCGATATGAAAAAGTTCATATACATAACTACTTTATATTCTATACTAATCTATTAAAATACGTTCCTAAAAACGTCTATGTGCCACATAGACTTCTTAGTGCGCCACGTCATATACTCAATTTCTCAATACACCACATCACTCATGCAACCACCAATAGCACTATATGATGCCTTATCCAAATTTATAAAAAATATATGGATGAAAAGGCTCAAACACCCCACCTCTAAGAAGAAAAGTCATTGTTTAATCATCTAAGTGATTGTCACGTGTGTTACAATCTTGCATACAAATTTATGTTATACTACAAAAGTATTGAAAACATATATAAATTACAGAGTATTAAATGTCTTTTAAAAAATTAACAATTGCGTGCATAACTAAAAATAGAGCAATCCGAATCAACGCCCGAGTCATACTAGAATTTGTTATATACGCCCATGTGTATCGTACACCCAGGTGTATCGTACACCCATATATATTTTGTTCTCATTTTGATGATTGCTTTTCTTTTAATCATCAAATGAATAACAAAACTAACATTAAATTAATTGGGTGTACGGTGCACCCGGGACTACATAACAATCTATCGAGTTATACACTACTTAATTACGACTATTAATAAGTATTATGTAAAGATGACATAAAATTAAAAATTAGTGGGAAAGCACAAATACTCGTGGCAGGCACGTTGGTTATAAAACGCATTACGTGTGTCCCTCAACCCTTCCATTTCCCGCGAAAATCTCTCTCATCTCATCTCTCTCCTTCTAACGGTCTCTGTCTTTCTCTCTCTTACTTTCTCTCTCCTCTGTCTCAGTCCACTCAACCCATTCCAACAATGTCGATCATATCACAAAACACCCCTTTTTTCCCTCTTTCTCTCTACCCTTATCCTTCCTAATTTCCCGCCACCGTTAATCATGACCGGTTCTCCGCCCTCAACCACCGCTTCCACGCCGTCTACGACCCCGAAGTCCAAAACGACGAAAACAAAACTCAAGAAATTCCCCCAAATTCAGGTTCCGGATAACCCAGTTAGGGTTTGTAATGACGGTGATGAATTTGAATTTCATAATAATAACAATAATTATAAAAATGGCGAAGATGGAGATGATGAGGCGTCTCCGATTGCACCGGCTATGCTTGGATTGAATTGTATTCGTACTCGATCTATTCCTTCTATCATAATCCCGTCGTTAGCGGGTTCTCCTCTTGCTAATAATAGTAGCAAGTCGGGTTCCGAAGATGTTGTTAAGGATGAAGGTAGTAAGGGTGCGAGTGGGGAGAGAAGAGAGAATAATGCTGCTACCAGGAAGAAGTTTGTTGTTCCTGATATTAATTCCCTTTCTTCCGCTGAATTTCTAGGTTTGTTCAATTTTTCGAACAATCTGCTCTTGTTATGTGTTGATTTTAATTGTTTGTGTTCGATTTTAGATGCTCGAATTGGAATTAGATTATTTTTCATGGGATGTTATTGTTTGAGATCTTTTTAGTTAGTTTGTATGACATAGATTGTTGAGTACTCGGGCGAAAAAACCTGGCAATTGGCATTTTTATGGTGTGAAAATGGGTTGAATGTTTGTCAATGCCACTTAAATTAGCTGGTAAAGTATTTAGGAAGTTATATTTTGTAAGGACCTAAGTTTATGTTGGGTTTTGTACTACCTAGGTGTAATATAGTGATAACTTCCAAAAGCAATGCCTAGTTTCGTATTTTTAAGTACATAAGGAAGGCGGTACGTAGGTACTTTGATTTAGAATAAGGAGTCCAATCATGGTGTTTTACAAGATTATGTGCTTATCTTAATGTGAAAGTTCGGAATATATACCATATTTCCCATGTGTGGAACAAGATTATTGTGATTCTTTTTTCTCAGCAATATTAGCCCCTCCTTTGAAAAAGCTAAAATCTACGAAAAGCTAGAGGCAAACATAATACGAAGATTGAAGACTTAGCATTTGTATTGGTATCTATTGCTAACTTGGTGAATGTGTTTGTTCTTAGGCAAAAAGGTTACTTGGAGTCAGTCGAAGTCACTTAAGTTTTCATCACCCACAAATGCTGGTCTTGAGGTAATGGATGCATTCTTGCAAATAGTTTTGTCAGCTTAAAAAAAAATAAAAAAATACTTGACTCCTACTACTTCTACATCTCTTTTTAATGTAGTTGGTCTAATTTCTTGCCATATATGCTTTTATTTTTTCAGGGAAATGCATCACTGATAAAGGAGATGCAGTCTCCCCGTTTCCAGGCTGTTTTGCGTGTTACAAGTGGTCGTAAGAAGAAAACACCAGATGTAAAAAGCTTTTCTCATGAGCTTAACTCTAAGGGAGTTCGTCCTTATCCCTTTTTGAAGTCCCGAGCATTTGGTCATATGGAAGAAGTTATGGTAATGATCAGGGAAAAGTTTGATAATCTGAAGGAGGAAGTCAACATTGACTTGGGGATCTTTGCTGCAGATTTAGTTTGTATACTTGAGAAAAGCACAGAGTGTGAATCAAATTCGAGGGAGGGCTTGGAGGATCTATTACTTATATCTCGTCAGTGTGCAACTATGTCTTCAGAGGAATTTTGGTTTAAGTGTGAGATCATTGTTCAGGATCTGGATGATCGCAGACAAGAACTACCAATGGGTACGCTTAAGCGTGCTCATTCTCGCCTTCTCTTTATCTTGACTCGTTGCACTCGACTTGTTCAATATCAGAAGGAGAGTGGCTATGTAGAAGAGCACATTTTGAATCTTCACAAGCTGAGTGATCTTGGAGTCTATCCAGAGAAAATCCCTGGGTTAGAAAGTATTGACTCTGACAATACACTTGCTGAGAAGGATAGAAATGATAAGCTGCGGAAGAAATCAGATAGACAGCAACCCTGTCTGACATTGAAACATGATCATCTATACATTAGTGGTGCTGATGGGGTTGAGGTTGGCACGGCCAGAAGTCAAGATTCAACGACAAGTAGCTATAGAATGTCTTCTTGGAAGAAGTTTCCATCTGCTGCTGGAAAAAACAGGAGAGATCCTGATGCTGTAAACACACCATCTAAGGACCAGTCAGGTGCCTTTCAGAGTAAAGATGAAACAATAGGAACTCCTGGATCTTGCCCAGGAAACACAGATGTATCTATGGGGGGAAAAGTTGTTTGGGGAGACCAACAACAAATTACATATGAAAATTTCATAGTCTGCCGCATTTGTGAGGTTGAAATACCAATTGTGTTTGTGGAGGAGCACTCTAGAATCTGTACAATTGCTGATAGATGTGATCTGAAAGGATTAACTGTAAATGATCGGTTGGAGAGAGTTGCAGATACTCTTGAGAAAATATTAGAATCCTGGACGCCAAAAAGCACTAGCCCTGATATGACTAGAGTATCCACCTCCAGTATGACAGAAGAGCTGGATGGGTTATCACCTAGGAAAAATGACTTGTCCTACAAAATATCTGATGATATGCTTGATTGTATTCCTGAAGCTGATAATTGTTTTGCCATGTATGATCTGAACTTCTCTCCAGGCATTTCATGTGAGACTAATTGCTCTCCTGATGTCAATAAGAAGACTTCATCAGCAGGAAGCTCGACACCGAGATCACCATTAACACCACGTACAAACCAGATAGAATTGCTACTGCACAAAAGGAAATCAATATCTGAGCATGAAAACAATCAGCAGGTGCAAAATCTGTTCAGAAATTATTTTCTTCTTTCAAGGTTTTTTCAACCGAATCTTGCCATGGATTTGTTTTCTTCCTTTTCCCTAGAATTATTGTAGTAGCTTGATTATTAGTCTGATCATAACCTTAGATGTGTCAGGTGTACCTGAAAAAGGAGTAGTTTTGAGGTGAGTGAGTTCATTGGTGCTGAACAACAGAAGTGAGAATAGTGTGGTCATTTCTTGGTCACGACATTGCTTGAGTAGATGGAGTGTTCGAAGACTCTTCCTATGTTTTATTCTAATCGTACTGTACATTAATTTGTATTTGACCTTTATCCGCTTGCATTAGTCTATTCTTCTATAATTTTAAATGCCACTTTTCTGAGTCCAGATCAGTCTATTGGCTCACTGTTTTTCTTAAAATAATGAAACAATAAATATAAATAATTTTTTAATGATCACAACCCCAGGTGCCTTACCATTTGAGAAACATCTTTCTGTACTTGATTCAAATTACTGACAAGACCACAAATATGCAGATTAAGAAGCTACTGGATATTGCTCGTGCTATTGCCAGGGTAAATAAACATGATTACAGCACATTGGAGTATATGATTGACCGTCTTGAAGACCTTAAGTATTCCATCCAGGATAGAAAAGTTGATGCTCTTGTTGTTGAGACGTTTGGAAGGCGCATAGAGAAACTTCTGCAGTGAGCTCAACAACTTAATAAACTTATTCTTTTGCGAGACATAGAATACATCCACATTTTAATGATGCAAGGAGCTTTAATCTTATTATTTAATACTTTACCTTATTCTTTTGTTTTTCTTGTTGTATGTATTATTAGGGAGAAATATGTCCAACTATATGCCCAAATAGAAGATGAAAAGGTCCACTCATCTCAAACATTGGCCGATGAAGATAGTTCAGTGGAAGATGAAACCACACGAAGTTTACGAACAAGTCCAATTAATACAAGTACCAAGGACAGGACATCAATAGAAGATTTTGAAATAATCAAACCAATTAGCAGAGGAGCATACGGACGGGTTTTCCTTGCTAGGAAAAGAGCAACTGGTGACTTATTTGCTATAAAAGTGAGAACTACTGCTTTATTCAGATTTGAGAAAAATTAGGTTACTCTTCCTAAAATGCCATTCCACTATATAATTTTAGTTATTATTATGTGGAAAATTTGTCTTCAGTCCGTGTCTCAAACTGCTTAGGTTCTGACATGGTGTACTTATTTAGGTAAGTGGGGTGGGGAGTAGCAAGGAGGGAGTGACTCAGTTTCTTAAGAGTCATCTTTTGAAGTTTTATTTTTATTTTTATTTTTACCAATCTAGCTTACACCTATGCAAATACTTTTTCGTCAGGACTAAGGATTGAACAAAAAATGTTCTTGTGTCCTTCCTAATGGGAAGAAACACATGAAGATATTTAAAATATGCTGACAAAATCTGTTGAAAATGCTGTTTGAAATATTCAGATGTGTTAGGAATCAGGATAGTGAAAGCTGCTTTATAGTTTTGGCTGCATTTTATATGTCTTTTTGATCATATCTGGCCACCAAAACTTGTTTTGTGATTAGAAAAAGATATATACTACTACATTGTCACCTTTTTGAATTACATGTTGCTTTTCTTGCTTCCATATGTTGATATCAATTTTGTCCATATATTTCTTCAGTTATTACTTATTAGTAAATCTGACAACAGTTTTTAAGGAAAATTGTTGTCTAATGTTACAATAATTGAGGTAAAATGATTTTAAGTTCCTACAAGAAGTGTCATTTGAGTATATTTTTGTTTCCATTTCTGGGATATATTCCTATTTAATATGCTGGAAAATTGAAGGAGTAACATGCAGATGATAGCATATGATACACTCACTCATATGAGTTACCTGCTAGGCTGTGAGGAACCTGTTGTTACCTCTTGAATCAACGTCGTTTAAGATACTAAGGGGAGTGTATGTGAAAACAATGCATTAGGATCTTCATTGGAGAATTAAAGCCTTATCATAGATCCTAATAGCCTGTGTACCTAAACTTCACAAAATTGTACGAAATTTAGGTGCCTAATCTTTTGATGGCTACTATAGTCTACTGCAGATAGTGAATTTAGTAAGTACGAAGATAGCTGATAGGCAAGAATCTATTTCTCGAGGTAAGGTTGGGCATTTGATTGTAAAATAATCATTCTTTATGGAACTAATAGGAGATAATACAGAAGCAAGTGATTGTCTGATTAATCGGGTTGCTCACATATCTGAAATTTAACATCACCACCATTTTCTCTTCATGTATTCCTAACTTTCTAGTGACAAAAAAATTTGTTCACACATAAATTCCTGTGTGTAGATTAATAACAATTTTTTGTTGTTGTTCTCCGGTTCACCCCAACCTTCTTTTATAGAATGGATCAGTTACTTAGATGTCATAATTATTCTTTCAGGTTTTGAAGAAAGCTGATATGATCCGTAAGAATGCAGTAGAAAGTATATTGGCTGAGCGGAATATTCTAATAACGACACGAAATCCTTTTGTGGTAGGAAGGGATTTTGCAACTCTGCTCTTTTTTTTTTATATAAATTATTTATTTATTTATTAATAAAATACAGATGTAAACAAGTTCTCTATTTCACTTTCATTATCTGATGGTGAGCAGGTCAGATTCTATTACTCTTTCACTTGCAAAGAAAATCTTTACCTGGTAATGGAATATTTAAATGGAGGTGACCTTTATTCTTTGCTAAGAAATCTTGGATGCTTAGATGAAGATATGGTCCGTGTTTATATTGCTGAAGTTGTAAGTTTGCTTTACCTCCTTTTCTGCTACAACTCTGCTTAGGGTAGTCTTACGTAATACTTTGTATTTCATGTTTTCACACTAGCATTGTATATCTTGTAGCAGTCTTCTTTTCCTTGTTTCCTATTCACCCCCTTCATTTCAGGTTCTTGCATTGGAGTACTTGCATAAACTAAATGTTATCCATAGAGATCTGAAGCCTGACAACTTGTTGATTGGCCCTGATGGTCACATAAAGGTAATTGTCTCTTTTCAATATAACTTTTACCTGATGATTTAGCTCTCATTGTTTATTGGTTAACTGGAGATATGTTTACCTATAGTGATACTGAATTGCTTAGGTTATATGGAAAATCACAAGAAAGATAGTATTTATTTTCCCCTCATATATTTTATACTGTAATATTCTATATCATAAAGCACAGGGGCGCACAGAAACAAATGAATTAGGACAATAGGAAACAATTCTTAGAACTCATTTTCTCCTCATTATATCATTATACAATAACTATAATACTTCTTTCATGCTTTATGTCTGTACCTTTATGTAAGTAATACGGTTGTTGAAGTATATTATTGTGCTTGATAATGTTAATTGATCTCCTTTGCCATTCTCACAAATCTCTTATGCCTACTGCTGCAGTTGACAGATTTTGGGCTTTCTAAAGTTGGCCTTATCAACAGTACTGATGACTTATCGGGTCCATCAGTTGGCAACTCTGGTTTTCTGGGTGATGAGAAACCTGGTTCTGCATTTGATCAATCACCAAGAGAGCAACGTCAAAAACACTCCGTTGTTGGCACTCCTGATTATCTAGCACCAGAGATACTTCTTGGCATGGGACATGGTCTGAAATGTCTTGTTTTGCCTTTATTTATTCTATAGTAGTTTATTTCTTCCTCTTTATTCTGCTTATATCATGTCCCTTAAATCAGACTTTACAAATTTATCCAGGTGCAACTGCTGATTGGTGGTCTGTAGGTGTTATTCTCTTTGAGCTGCTTGTAGGAATTCCACCATTCAATGCAGAAAGCCCTCAGGTGACTAGTCGGCTCATATAGGAGATGGAAATGATTTCTCAATTGATCTGGTTGGCAGTACTAAAAATAAATGTTTCAATATTTACGGCGGTTGTTTGCCCATGAGTCGGGCAGTAATTGTTTAATAAATCATCTGCTAAAGTCATCAACATATTATGTAGAGTTGAAATTTATCTTTGAATCTGTCAAATTAGCAAATAGGTGGCCTAGCAAATTACAATAGCTATAGCCTTCACTAATTTGTTAGGATGCTTGCATTGTTCTCTTTGGCATCATTTACTCATGAGATGGTAAGTTTGCCAGGATGCTATTCATACCTATTGTTGAGACTGGACTGTTGCATTGAGATATTATCTTGGCTCCATCCCTTTAATGAAATTTCTGTCATCATCGTGATTTAGGTTTGTTTGCATGTTGTAATTGATGTCTCCTTTTCTCATTTCAGAAAATTTTTGACAACATTATGAACCATGATATCCCATGGCCCAAGATACATGAGGAAATGAGTTATGAAGCATATGACTTAATTAACAAGTAAGTTTTCTGCCTTAGACACACTGAACCATGATAATTTTGACCTTTCACATTGAAATTTTGAGCAGCTCTGAAATAAAAATTGATGGTACAGTCTGATTGGTCTTGTTCTTATATAGCAATATCCCCCCGCACCCCACCCCCCCAACACACACACACACACACACACCCACACCCATCCGTAAACTTGACTGTATCTCAAGTCCATTTGAATCAAAATCTTTCTCAAACAATCCAACCTAGAGTTGTTACAACTTAGAGTATTAGTAGATACCCTTCTTAGTACATAATTTTTTTTATTCCTGAAGACTTGTTACAACCTAGAGTATGCAAAGTTTTATTTCACTAGGCATGCTACAGCCTACAACTCGCTGAAATGTTGTACTGTGTATGTAGCTGAATACTAAATGGTATTTGTGCATTATACCTTAGCAACTTTCCACGAAAAGTTATAACTGAATATGATTAAGTAATGGATAATTTTGCTTTAATTGAATCTTTTCCTATGACAGATTATTGATAGAAAATCCTGTTCAACGACTAGGAGCTACAGGGGCCAGAGAGGTAACAGAGTTAAACTTAGATACTTAGATTATGTGGGCAGATTTTTTGAATGTGGAAATTTAAGATAGTTGGAATTGATCAACAGGTGAAGTTACATCCTTTCTTCAAGGATGTTAACTGGGATACCCTTGCGAGACAAAAGGTATCGTTAGAATCTCCTTTTTTAAAATACTACCAGGTAGGTAATCCATTGTTTGTCTACTGATGTATCCCTTTGTAGGCTATGTTTGTACCTTCAACTGAAGGTGCTTTTGATACTGGATACTTTATGAGCCGCTATGTATGGAATCCGGAGGAAGACCAAGTATTTGGAGCTAGTGACTTTGATTACATGTCTGAGAGTTGCAGTGATACTTTTAGCAGTGGAACTTTTAGCAATGCAGCTGATGAAGATGTAAGTTTAACTCTTTTCATGTCAACGTAATAATTGTAATAACCAGATTGCACTTGTGTCTTTTACTAATTATCTTGTCTTCTGATATGTTTGAACCAGAGAGATGAATGTGGTAATTTGGCAGATTTCGGAAATAGGGACCTAACAGTGAAGTACTCCTTCAGCAACTTTTCTTTCAAGGTCAGATATTCTTAGATGCTTCTGTCCCATCAAAGAACTACTTTTTGAAATATAACTCTTAATGGAAACAGCATCCCATTGTGATTTTAATTGTTTTTAGTTAACTCGTGCTTATTTGTTGATTTATAGAACATCTCGAATCTGGCATCTATTAACTATGATCTGGTAGTGAAGAGCATTAGGGAAGAACAAGATCAATCTGAGCCTTCCATGCGATGACAAACTTGAGAAACATTATACTAGCTACTTATTGGACTAACAGCTGAAACATTTTTGTCACGGACTTCATGTTAACACTCCTAACTCTTTGCTAATACTTGAGGGGAAAAAATTAGCTCTGTTCGACCTCACGGTTCAGGAGAAGAGTCTCCAGCAATCGAAGATGCAGAAAGTGTCAAATCTGCCTTGTCCAGGTCTGCAGGAGCTCTTTGTCCCTAATAGCCTCCCTAGACTGAGATATTTGGTCCATTCTGGAGGTTCTATTGTTGTAGTTTCCTTGTAACATTAACCAGTTATAGATTAATAGGAAATGGGAACTTCTTAGTGCTACAAAATGTGGATACTTTCTTATCGGCCAAGTATGGTTCCCCCTTGTAAATAGAATCCTGTTCTGAGTATATGAAAATTTTGCATTTTTGCACATTGGTAACTTCAACTTTTAACCTAACAACTAATATGAATGCTGTCTTCAGCTTGTACATATTTTCAATGCAGTGTAACTATAAGTAGGGTTAGCCTTGCATTTTATCGCCCTGGAAAATTAAGCGATAACATTGGTGTTTGTATTTTTCACATTTATGTACTACATTTACGATTCACCAAGCTCTGCTAACAACCTGTGAGATTTTTTGAAAATTGACATGTTTTGGTTATGTATACCAAATACTCAATGCAACTGCACAAAATAAAAAACTCCATAGAAAATATTACTTCGTATTTCCCTTTTATGATATACATATACTAGCTCGAACCGGTGTAAATGCATGGTAAATCAAAGCCATATACTAGCTCGAACTCGTGTAACGGTGTAAATGCGTTGTAAATTTAGGTGTAAATGCGTTGTAAATCAAAGCCATATACTAGCTAAAAAAAAATTGGCCTATGCAGGTCTCGAACCTGCGACCTTCGCGTTATTAGCACGACGCTCTAACCAGCTGAGCTAATAGGCCTATTTGTTGGAATTGTGTCTCTTAAACAAAATTTCCAGAAAATACGTATGCATCCTAACTGTTCGACGAAATGTCTCAGTGAAACTCAAGGCGGAAACAAATTATGAAACCGTCCCGCAAATTTGCATCCAAACACACATACAATTAGAATAATGTTGAGGCGCATCTCTTCCCATCTTTCTCCTCTTCTTCGAACTCCCAATTCATCTCTTATTTCCTATGTCAATCAGGTACATTTTTTTTTGGCTTTTCTGTTATTATCTTGCTATGTTTAATTTCTGGGTGTTCTGTTTTTCAATGATTTTTGAAAGAAATTTGGTTTTTTAATGCATAATATATGATTTTATTTGGGTTGAATGTTCTGGGTTTTGTTAATCTTAGCTGGAAACACTTAAATAAATGTGGAAAAAGTAACCCCATTTGGAAAAAAGAAGGAGAAATGTTGAAAAAGTAGACTTTATAAGATTGATGAGCTAATGATTCGTTGCAGATTGACTGTTTGATTGGAAATTATGTCAATGGCAATATTTGTAATTGTGGATTGTTCCTTTTTGATCTGGGTACTAGCTAATTTGAGACCCTTGCTTTGAGTTTTACTGTTGATTCCCATATTTTAATTTTGAGTGGTTTTTAAAAGGAGTAATGTATTTGTTAGATCTGGATATAGTTAACTTTGGAAAGATTACTATGAATATCATCTGAAAATGCAGTATCATCTGATATAATCAATTTTGACATTGAGAGAAAAGGTTTATTTATTAATGTTATGCTTCAATGGACTTGAGAGCATATTGTACTGTGTACCTGCTCTCGAATGACGTGGTAATGATCATATTGATCAAAGGCAGAAAGAAGGGTCTACCTTTAGATTGTCAGCGTTTGTCACTAAAGTTGGGAGTACATGCTCTAACGTGCACCTAACTTAGTCATGATAGATTGATAGAAGGTTTATTATTGTAATTGCATGAAGTTGTGAGCTTCATAAGGAAACTAATAGCCTTCAGGTCTGTTCTCTAAGAAATAATCCTTTACTGGTGCTTCAGTGCATTTTTTTTTTTGTGTGCTTTATATAAGAGAAAGGGATGGTTTTTTAGTTATGTGTCCAAGAATTAATCTCGGCCAATTACACTATGTTTGGATAACAATGGAGAATGGAAAGGGAGGGGAAAGAAAAAGAGGGAAGGGAAAGGGAGGGGAGGGGAAGGGAGGGGAGGGAGAAGGTGACATTCCATTTCCTTCCAAATATCTCCAACAATGGAGGGATTTAGTTAAATAAAAGAAGAAGGAAAATGGATCCTTCTATTTCTCTCCCTTTTCCTCCTTGCATTAGATATCCAAACAATAGATGATGCATCCCTCCTTTTCTCTTCTCTTCTTTTCCTTCCATTTCTTTCTATCCAAACATAGTGTTAATGTTTATATATGATTAGTTGCATATTGTCACGAACCTTTCATTTGGTTAGGCTGAGCTTATTGATTCATCAATATATCTTTACCAATCATTTTATTCTGCAAATACGGTGACATTGTTTGTTTCTTTTTTCAAACGGGTTTTAACAATTTAAAGTAAATGGTCCCAGAGTAAAATATATGGAATTAGGGATGCTTAATTTGGAGTTGTAATCTCAATGAGACTAAGAGAGTTATGAGGAAGTACTAACTAGGTGCTTCGAGCTTTTTTTTTTTTGGAGGGAAAGGTGTTTTTGGGCTATGGATGCTTTGATTCTCAATGATCAGGACTACACTATATGGGACTTAAACTTCCCCTCTGCCCCTCACCCGGCACTTGCACTGCTGCACTGGGCTTTAACTTATGCTGCTGCAAAAGTGTCAGTGGCCTCTTTTGCTTGGTAAAGTATTATAAAAGGCGGCACTCTTCAAGTTGAATAAAAGGGCTGCCCCCCGGGGGTTGGGGGGTGGGCGGGGTGTGATATAGCTGAATATAGTCTCAGTAGGAACAGGTTTTTAGAGCAAATAGAGACAAGTATTTATCCATTTAATATCAGCGAGTCATGAAGTATGTAGTAACTATGCTGTTGTCTTTATACGCAATTCCGACAAATATTTCAATATGGTTGTGGTGTGATATATTGTGGTCGGTAGTTCCCACTCAGTGCTCCTTCATGTGCTATTTCTGACTATCACTTAATGAAGTTTCTAAATTCTTGTTAGCATCTTTCATTAACCTACCTGACTTGCTGTTTCATAAAACTCAGGCTTCTCACTCCTTAAGGATGCTGGAAACATTTAGTACGGATACTGCATTTCCGGTAATTTGTGATTACTGAATTTTAGCGGTAAACTTTGCAATGATTTAAACTGCATTACCCTTAGTGATTGATGGATACAAGTATAATTTTATTTTTTTAATATTGAATCTTGCCTGAGCAGGGTGGCCTGGGTGGCCTGCCTATAGTTGTTAAGTATCAAGCTGATTGTGTTTTTAGTCTAAACCAATATCAGTGTTTAGCACTTACTTTTTGTCTCATGGACAGAACACCTAAATATTCTCGTAAAAAATTATAGATGATGGGCTATCTTTTTATGTTGACGACCCATTAGGTAAGTGGCCATATATTTTGGGAATACTGCTGAAAGACTCCATCCCTAAACATGTGTTTTTCTTCATAATTTTCCATAACCACTTAATACCTCTCCAAAGTGGTATATATTATACAGTAATGAAAATTAATGAACATTTGAGACATTTGGGGATGGACACACATTACCATGGACATTGGCATGAAATTTTCTTCCCACATTTACTTAAAATGAATTAGCAGCACCACCATTTATTACCATCTACCAGAGTCGGTGATGGTTTCGATCTTCTAGTGGTGTCAATAAACATTATCCTACTTAATGCACTTGGATAGTTTGCATCCCCTAGGAGTTGTGATGGGCTATGTTATTCATTTGTTCCGATACATTGAACTGTTTGTGGCCTTAAAACTGTATCTATATGGTAAAGACATAATTTCAAGTGTTTTTGCTTGATTTTTCTTATCTGCTGCAGGTGCAAGGTGGAATTTTGTCCAAAGAGAAGCCACAATTCGTAGCTTTTGTCCTGGGTAGTACTCATGGTTTATTTATGGCCATATGTTCTTGATGCTAGAGGGAGTACAACTGACAATTAGAAATGTTAATATTTTTAATGTGCATTATTAATTGACTAATTGTTATGCTCATAGGTGGTCCTGGAAGTGGGAAAGGTACACAGTGTGAAAAGATTGTGGAGACATATGGATTTACACATTTGAGTGCAGGAGACCTGTTAAGACATGAAATATCCTCTAAAAGTGAACATGGGTACTACTACATTTCTCTCATTAACTGATAGAATGCTCTTGATATTTACCTTGTGAGACTGAATAGTAACTTGCAAAACTTTTGTTTCAGGTCTATGATTCTTGAAATCATCAAAGAGGGAAAAATTGTTCCTTCAGAGGTTACGGTCAAGTTAATCCAGAAGGCTATCAGTTTTCCAGACAATCAAAATCACAAGTTCCTGATTGATGGATTTCCACGAACTGAAGAGAATCGGTTGGCATATGAGCGGATTGTGAGTTTTCTGTAATGGCTGGCTTTTGTGCAATTTCTAACCTGTTTTCCTATCTTCTCCACTCTCCCTAATGTACTAATATATTTTTGTTTGTTTTTTTGTTTCTGTGAGTCTTTTTTTTTTTTTTTTTTTTTACATGTCCTGTTTCTGATGCAGATTGGAGCTGATCCAAACATTGTGCTTTTTTTCGATTGCCCTGAAGAAGTGATGGTGAATAGAATCTTAAACCGTAAACAGGTGCTTTGAATTTTAAGGTTAAAAATCTAGTTTGCTATTTTTTTCTCTCTTTATGGAAGCTCATGTATGTAATGAGTAATGTCTCTTCTTTGTTGTAGGGAAGAGTTGATGATAATGATGAAACAGTTAAAACTCGTCTAAAAGTGTTCAAGGAATTAAGTCTTCCTGTTGTCAAATACTATTCCAAGAAAGGGATACTTCACACGGTAATTATTGACATATCATTTGCCTTTTGGAATAAGTCCAAGTTGTAGTAGTAAATAATAGTGAGCCAGTATTTTTCTGGTGTTGTTTGTTGCAGAGATTGTGTTTTGTATAGAGCACCATGGGGCTGTGACATTGATAGCACATACGAAGTATCTATTATTCCTTGCTTTGGTACTACGTGGTACTTTTAAGTAGGTTTTTGGTTGATGATCTTAGTAACCCCAAAAAAAATATTTTGTCTATGCAGATTAACGGAGTTGGAACTGAAGATGAAATATTTCAGCAAGTTCGTGAGGTTTTTTCTGCATATGAGGTATTTTCTTGGGGATGGGTGTCCACATGAGGCATGTTCTAGATAAGAGGGATGGCTTGAAGCTCTTTTCCTCTTGACACACACAACATTCTTAGGAAGAAACTTAACACCTTTAAAATCAATCAATAGGATTTCTGCATGAACCTTGACCATTTAGAAACTAGGAGAACATTACAGGGTTTGTTTGTCCTTTCCATTATGCTAACGTAGCCATTAAATTTGATCCTCCCTTGCTAACTCTTACTATTTCTTGCCATTTTCCTATGTTATCATGTATATTATGGCTTCTGTGAGCTTTCTTTCTGTGTTATTCTACAATTTTAATATTCCTTGTCTTTAATTGGCAGCCAATAATTAGATGATGGTTCGATGAAGAAACAGTAGTGAAGGAGATCCTGTTGTTTTTCCCAGAGGGATGCTTCTTGGCTCCTGTAATTCTGTGAAGGTCAACCAGTGTCATTTTTCAAGCTAAAATTACAAGTTTTTAGCTTGCAGCATAGCGTCACATCCTTCTCAAGACAAGAGGGATCAATACTCGATAGATACTTTGGGATTAGATGAAATCTTCTACCCCCAGTTCTGCTTCCATCTCAAGTTAGGGAGTGGATAAAATTACAAGTTAATTACTGAAAATGAAATACTTTGTATAGATTATATCAGTTTGACATGATAATTTTCCATTGTATTGGGAATTTGGGAGGAGTGGATGATTTTTATGACTTGTCCACTGTCATCTTTTGTGCCTTTTCTTTTTCATTATACAGGCTACATAATATAAATCTATATTGCAAATCCTGATGGTGCAGACTATTGTCTGACATTCAACTGGTAAATTGTTCATCTTTGCTGACACTGGAGTGCTTTCATTTCTATGCTGGTTAATTTATTTGTTTGTCAACACATTATCAATAACTCAAACGTGTACAAGAATTTACTAGTTTTAAGCTCATGCATGCACAGATTTGTTTTAATTTTGTGCATTTAACTTGGTCATCCTAAATTTTTTTGATAAGTTATTCTTCTGCTAAAAATCAGCATATAAACATGGTGACTATCAGGTTAATTATTTTTGTTATTATGGCAATATATATTTGTACTATGTATTATATTTAAAACTAAAGTTAATTATTAATACTTCGTACAAGAGACCTACATCTTATTCATCAACATTAGAGCGCAAAACAGTTTGGATAAAGCAAAATTCTAATTCGAATTCGGAACCCGAGATTTGACATTGATAATACCCCTTTTCACATTATTGTTGTTGGATAAGAGTACAACTTTCTATTACGAGTTTTCTTATCTCTTCATATTGTTCTTCGCTTGATTTTTTTTTTTTTTTTTTTTTGATAGATTTTTGTTATCTTGCAAAAATGCTGGCAACTTCAGCAGCTTCAACTCCTACCAATTCCTATTCTTTAACTATCAATCCTATCTCTAACAACAATGTTAAGAAACCCAGAAAACATAAACCAAGATACAATAACCCACATCTAACTAATCCTAACAAAGGCAACAATCTTTCATTTTTAGCTTCATCTTCAACCCCACTTCTTCCAATCAAACAAATCCCAGAAAATCAAACTAGAATTGAAGCTCTTGATGCAGTTATTCGTGATCTTGAAGAAGCAAGACTCAAAAATGGCATCATTGTTGATACTCAAACTTATTGTTCACTTCTTGAAACTTGCTTCCGATTGAAGGCCGTTGATCATGGGATTCGAATTCACCGATTAATCCCACAAAAGATTTTGAGCAAAAATGCTGGGGTTGTGTCAAAATTGCTTAGGTTGTATGCTACTAATGGCCGTATTGAGGAAGCACACCAACTGTTTGATGAAATGCCTAGGAGAGATGACTCTGCTTTTGCTTGGAATTCTCTTATTTCTGGGTATGCTGAGTTGGGTTTGTTTGAGGATGCTCTTGCAATTTACTTTCAGATGGAAGAAGAGGGTGTTGAGCCTGATAGTCATACTTTTCCTCGAGCTTTGATGGCTTGTAGTGGAATCGGGTCGATTTGTGTTGGGGAGGAATTACATAGACATGTTGTTCGATATGGATTTTTCGATGATGTGTTTGTGTTGAATGCTCTTGTAGACATGTATGCTAAATGTGGTGACATTGTGAAATCTAGGAAAGTATTTGACAAGATTGTTTACAAGGATTTGGTTTCGTGGAATTCGATGATCCTAGGCTATCTTAACCATGGATTATTAACAAAGGCAATGGAGATATTCCATGACATGCTTAATGCTGGATATGAGCCTGATCATGTTACCATATCAACAGTTGTCTCTAGGACTTCATCGTTAAAAATTGGAGGCCAAATGCATGGTTGGGTATATCGTCGAGGTCTAGAATGGAGTTTGCCTATCACAAATTCTCTGATTGTTTTTTACTCCAATCATGGCCTTTTGGATCAATGCAGGTGGTTGTTTTCCCACATGCCAGAAAAGGATATTGTCTCATGGAATTCGATCATATCTGCTCATAAAAATGATGTTCGAGCATTAACATATTTTGAGCAGATGGAGAACACTGGTGCAACACCTGACGCAATCACATTCGTTGCTCTGTTATCAGCTTGTGCACATCTAGGTTTGGTAAATGAAGGGGAGTCTTTCTTCTCACAGATGACAGACGAGTATGAAATCACCCCGATAATGGAGCATTATGCTTGTTTGGTAAACCTTTACGGAAGAGTAGGGTTGATACATGTAGCTTATGACATTATAACAAGGAAAATGGAGTTTGAGGCTGGTCCAACAGTATGGGGAGCTTTGCTGTATGCTTGTTTCCTACATGCCAATGCAGAAATAGGCGAGCTTGCTGCTCAGCATCTTTTTGATCTGGAACCCGATAATGAGCATAACTTTGAACTGCTAATAAGGATTTATGACAAATTGGGTCGATCAGATGATTCTGAAAGAGTGAGAACAATGATGGTAGACAGAGGTTTAGACTCATAGATAGCATGAAAATTTGACTGCTTTAAACTCTCGGATGATGATGGTAGACACAGGTATACCTGAACCTCCCCTCTAGTTTCTCAGCCTAAGTAACCATCCTGATACCGGAGAGAATTCCGATCCACGGAAACGTACTCACTGAATGTTGCTTGCAGGAAGATCATTGTTGCAGGTTGTTTTCTTCTTTTATTACTACTATTACAAAGTATCATACTTCATTGCTTGTAACACTGAAACTGTACATAATTGGAAAGTTGCTAAGAAAGTCTATATTAATAAGATGTGATTGTTGTATGGGATGTTGAATAACTTTTGTCAATATTTAACTATCAGATTGCACGTCTATCTACCCATTACTTTGCTGCACCATTAAGACTTAAGAAGGTTAGGAAGAAGTTGGTCTATGTCTATACTAAGTACGGAGTACCAGAAAGTCAAGCTCATCTATAAGAGTATGAGACTATGACAGTGGGATTATACCACCTAGGCACTTGAAATTCCAAAACGTAGTATTATAGTTCTCGTGTTCGGTTCAAGTCGGGTTTAGATAGCTTGATTCGGGTCAAAGATTATCAACTTTATTTATTGTATATTAGTAAAAAAAAAAAAAAAATTATATAGTCATAATATTGGATTCATTTTGATCGAACACTTGTGTTCTTTGCTAGTCCTTTTACTATCACGAACACCATATAATGATTTGGGAAGGGCAGTATTATAGTCTATAGTAATACGTGTAAATTTGTTATGACCCTAATGATCTACTTCTTGAAGCAATCATGATGCTGCTTAGCGTGAAAAACAGCCAAATTGTTATAATTAATAATGATCAACGAACTCCGTAATTCAAAAGGCCCCAAGCATACAATTAAGTTCATACACTGTGGACTGTTTTTAGGTAGACTTTAGGCACTTAAAGCATCATTATAATTGAAAAATGGACACCCTTGATTGGCTGATGCACTTGAATTCATGAGTTATAACTTTTGAAGTTGCACTGCTTGTACAAATACATAACTAACGACAAAATGGAAGAAGTTGTTTATCTAGTCTCTTAGTGTCACGTAAGACCTCCCACATGCAATTTTGACTTCTAAGTGTAGTTTGCAATTTAATGATCCGTACTGTCCTAATAATCTAAGATTGTATTTTTTTTTTTAAATATATATAACTTCATAATTCCTACCTCTAACTAAACGGCCGCACACAAAAAGCCCATCCGACCTATTATTGTACACATCTGTTTCATACATGATCAAAACCAGCTTGCAAATATTGTTAGTGTGCCCATACTTGTCATTAAAGAATGACCTAGTAAAAACCAAGGAAATATTAGTTATACTAGCACTAGTTGTGAAATCTAACACAAATCCAACTCAAAATGGGTCCTCCCAAAAGTGGAAAAGGAACAAAGACATGTGAACACCTTGCCCTTTCAATTTATTACCTTAAATCCAACCTCTTCACTATATAAACACAACCACCTTCAATATTATTGCATTACATGAAACTCATACATCATAATCACCCTTTCATACCTAAAAACAAATATCTTTCATGGCTACTCTTACTCTCCCCTTCCTAATCCTCTCAATCCTTTCTATTGCCGCCTTCGCCGCCTCGGCTGCTGCCACATCCACCAACAACTTCATCAAAACAAAGTGTAGCTCCACAGCCTACCCAACAGTTTGTGTACAATCTTTGTCATCCTATGCTAACAAGATCCAAAAAAGCCCACGTCAACTGGCCCAAACTGCTCTAATAGTGAGCCTAGCCAAGGCTCATTATGCTAAAGCTTATGTAGCCCACCTGGCCCATTCCAGTGGGCTTAGGCCCAAAGAATCTGGATCTGTTAAGGACTGTTTGGAGGTTATAGGGGACACAGTGGACAAGCTTAGTAAGTCGGTCCATGAGTTCCAAACCGCGGTTCGAGGCCGGTCTAGGGACTTTTTGTGGCACATGAGTAATGTACAAACTTGGGCTAGTGCTGCTCTTACTAATGAGAATACTTGTGTTGATGGGTTTAAGGACCAAAATGCAAATGGTAAGGTGCAAAATGCAATTGAGGTGCAATTAAAGGGTGTTATGCAGTGTACAAGTAATGCCCTTGCTTTGGTTAATCAGTTTGCTAATAGCAAGTACTTTCCTAATAATGCATGATCATCATAATTTTGATGAAATTATGTGACCTACTATACCAAAGATAATAGAAATTTAATGAGGTAATATAAGAAAATTTTGGGGGAATAATTCCCCTTTTTTTAGTTTGGCTTTGTATGGTTTGAAATATGTTGTATACAATCATATATGATGTATAGTAAAAGGTAAAGTAACAGTTTTTTTATTGTATATTCATTATTTCTTGGATTCAATTAAATACCTCTTGATTCTGTTTTAGTAATTCTTCCAACAATCTTTATGGAAATTTTGTAATGTTTCGTATAATCAAAGTTTACAACTTTAAAAGACCTAATTTTAAAATTATCTGATCGAATCTAAATCTACGTTGCTTTGAGACTTGTAGGTCGGGGAGAAGATATTTAGTTTATGCAGAGTAGCTAGCTAGGTTGAATGTACATTAATATCATTAAATCGCAATTAAGTATAGATGGGGATTGTAAACTTGATAATTGAATTTAACGTTGGAGGCATGCCAACCATATTATAGTATGACTTTCATGTAATTGTTGGCATGAGAACTAAATGCAGTACGTTCTCACCCAACTACATTAAATCGATATAGTTAGATAGATCCTTGTCATTGTTGGATTAAGTACCATATGTTTGGGCCAGTTAGCCCAAAAATCGATCTAGTTTGGTTTTTTTTTTTTAAATAAAATAAAATTAAAAAAAAATCCAAACATATTTGTTGTACACAACCTTCTTTTATTGATTTATAAATTTTTTTTATGTCTTTTAATGAATTTTGAATAATTATAATTCTTTTGTTATTTTTTTAAGGTAAGGAGAAAGACTATGACTGTAACTCAACCGTCAAGGTTTTTTTGATCCGATATTTGCGAGTCAGACACTTTAAGTTTGAGGGGGAAGGGTAAGGGATCCCCACCCTTAAAGTATCTCTAGTGGGGATTGAACCCTTGAAATGTGACAATCTTACCACCTTATAATTGCACGTAAATACATACTAACATACATAGGTATTAGAGTTTTTTGTTTTGACTACAAAAGGCTACCCCTCTATGCATCTCGAAGTAATAGGGAAATTTCCAAGTGAAATTAGTGTATGAATGGATGGTTCAAATTAATATTCAAACGAATTATAAACGGCTTAAAGTAGTTGTATCTTCTAAACCAGCCAAAATACACCTGGTTGAACTTCAAGTGCAGGAAAATTAAAGCACATCAAATTGCCAAGTGTAACTTGGATTTCTTAGGACATAATTTTTGACTAAAAATCTACTTCAACTTCTCTCAACCTTGAACATTTCTTTTCGTCTTTGATGTATTTTACTATCATATTCAAGGAATATTCTACAAAATTCAAGGCCATAACAATAGCTAAATTAAAATTAAAAAAAAAAAAAAAAAAAAACATTGGTAGTTCTACTTACTCAAAGCCTCAAAGGCACTAAGTGGTCAATTTCTTTTTACTTTGATAAGTAAATTTTTTTTTTTTTTTTTTAAAATATTAATGAACTTTGTATGTATTTATGTGTCAATGAAACATCAAATATAAACATTTATTTACACTAATATTAACAATCGACTAGTATATAAAACATGTAGAATAATCTAGTCCAAAATATGATTAAAATATGATCAAAGGGTGATAATTTTTTTAGTAGGGTCCAATTCAAGAAAAGAGCCATTAAGAGACTAGATTGAGATTTCTTCCAAGCAATTAGGGGACCAATACAAAACGTGTTAAAGAAAAACCAAGAGAAAATTCTAAAGCCACCAAAGTATATGTGGTTACCAATCTCCCATACAATCACACCAAAGGCTCTCATTTTTACACATAAAACATCACCCCTTCATACACTACAAAACCAAACCCAAAGTAACACCTCTATTTTTCAAAAGAATCAAACCAAAGAATTTCCTAGACCACAACACAACATTAACTTCCTCTTTTTTATTTGTGTGTTAGAGCATAACTTAGGCAAAGGAAATGGCAATGGCAACTTCTACAATCCCCGCGACCGGGTTCAAAAACGCCGGTTTTGGACCTTCATTCGCGTCCGGTGAGAATTACTCCATGCTAATGAAATCGGTCTCGGTTCAAGCTCGAGTCCCAAGCCGGCCTACCCGAGCACAACCCATGATGAAGAACGTTAATGAAGGGAAAGGGATTTTTGCTCCTCTTGTGGTTGTGACTAGGAACATAGTTGGCAAGAAGAGGTTCAATCAACTTAGAGGCAAAGCTATTGCTCTTCATTCACAGGTAGGCTTATACAAATCATATACTTGTATGACTTATTCATGTGTACATTTAAATGAATGTTTTTATCTAAATTTTTAAGGAAATTTTTGTGTAGGTTATCACAGAGTTTTGCAAGTCAATAGGAGCAGATTCCAAGCAAAGACAAGGGTTAATTCGATTGGCAAAGAAGAATGGAGAAAGATTGGGATTTCTTGCATGATTATTATATTGAAGATTGTTACAACTTTTGTAATGATAATTTGTTTAGATATTATCATTTGGGCATGTTGAGAACTTTGTGTAAAAGCTTATATACATTTCATGGTATAGATGTATTTTGTAGATTTCATAGTTGGAATTTTATATTGCTTTAATTTTGATTAAACAAAAGAAGCATGATTTTCTCATATATGTTGAGAAATGATCTAATAATCTTATTTTGGAGATTAAAAAAAATTTAACTAATGATTTATCAATACTAATTAATTATTAATAATAATGGTGTAGTCCGTACTTGTTAGTGAAATTCATCTTTTTAAAAAATTTATTATTTTTTGAAATGAATTTAAAGGGAAAAAATGAGTGAATTGTAAAAAACCATACATAGAGTATGATCTACCAACCATATCCCTCCAAGTGGGAAATGAACCTCATGTTAATGAGCCAAATCTCAGCCACAAAGTGGGATTCGTCAAATAAATATCTTTCATGTACAACATATTCATGGCTCCACCAATATAAACAAGAATAACTACACATTAGACACGTACTAACATAATATAACAACGCTGAGCTGTTTTTTTTTTTTTTTTTTTTGAAGTTACACTTCTATTGAATTTATAATTCTAGTAGAGTTTTACTGAGCAAGTTGTTTGGTTAAACATAGCAAGGTGTTAACGATCATGAAAATGGTTAAATAAACGATAGCAAGGTGTTAACGATCATAAAAGCCTAACTCCTCCACAAACTACAACCACCTAAAAGTTTGAGTTTAGTTATCAATCAACCACTAAATTTGCAAATTCCGAAATGTTTGGTTCAGGTCATTAGGAGTTCAATTTGGATTTTGCGAGTAATTTTAGAGCACCTAAGTTTCAGGTCAGAGAGCTTGAATTTACATGACATTATCAGGCTCAATCAGTTTATATAGTCCGAAACCGTTTGACAGCTTTAAATCACGAACCTTAAACCCCTGCAGTTTAATGTTTGTTTCTGATAGTTTCAGGTATCTTGTTTGTATGATGCATTATCAAAGTGGTCAAAACACAAATAACATATCTTGAAATAGCTTTCAATAATCCAACCTTGTAACTTCATCTAGCTACAAGGGCAACATTACACGAGTCTAAGATAGATT
The DNA here is from genome assembly GCF_948465745.1 of Chenopodium album. Taxonomy (NCBI): domain Eukaryota; kingdom Viridiplantae; phylum Streptophyta; class Magnoliopsida; order Caryophyllales; family Amaranthaceae; genus Chenopodium; species Chenopodium album. The sequence goes on from NC_137838.1 coordinate 866,196, forward strand.
TCTGAAAGTGCATAAGCTTAAATTCTGTATGTATAACATATGCAAACTCATCAATAACTGGAAAAAGGGGGGGTCAAAACTCACAAAAATTACAATTGTGAAATTAACCAGGAAATAGATTGAATGCTTATACCCATCTGAAGCCTAAAAGGCCACAATAAACAGATAAAACAAACTGTAGTGCACAAAAAATTGAAGCCGAGCCTCTAAAGCAAAACTGCCCAGGGAGAAGAGATCAACATGAAATTGGGGGTCTTACACACTGTATCTGCCTCTGTTAGATTTATTATCCTTTTTGGCATCATCCTGATACATTTGAAAATTTAAGGATTAGTATGTGATCCATTTGACTTCCAGCATGAACAAAAAAGCCGATGTAATACTTACATGAAAGCTGTAGTTAATTTTGTCTGTAATGTCAATTATATCTTTCCACTTCCTTCCAATGCCCATCTGTTCCATTGAAAACCAAAACCATGAATATTTGAACTACAGAGAATAGAACAGAGATGGGAATATAAATTAGTGTCGACGTCCGATAGTTTGTAGCAAACTACTCGCATACCCCTCCCCCCCAGCCCAAAAAAAATGTAAATAACCTCATTGGGTCTTATTAACCGTACACAGAACAGCATGAAAATAATGCATAAGGCACAAGCCAATCCTGAATCAGAATCGTAGCATGAAAATAATCATATTAGCATGGGTAAAGCCACAATTTTTGACTAATGCAATAATAAACATGTGAAACACATAATTAGGTGAATAGTGGTTTAGCCTAGGTGTGTGTCTTAGTGGTTTAGCCTAGGTGTGTGTCTTAGTGGTTGTATCTGCTTCTCTAGTTTATAATTAGGTGAGTTATGTATTCGAATGTTGTACTAGGCATGCTGAAGATTGGTCTTCTCCACTCCAGCACTCATTTAGGATAAATTAGGTGCTTAGCAAGTCCAGTGTGTTCTCCTAGGAGCCATCCAGCTTTAGGTAACTGAAGAGAAGGGGATAAATTGCCTGCAAGACCTTCAGTCCTTCACTTACACTTTGTTTGGATAGGAAGAAATGGAAGGAAAAGAAGAGAAGAGAAATGGAGGGGGACAAAATCTCTTGTTTGGGTAAAAGATTGGGGGAAGGAAGGGGAAGGAGAGGGAGGGATCCATTTTCCCTTTCTCTATAATAACCATAATCTCACCAAAATTGGAGAGATTTGGAGGGAAAATGGAGCTCACCTCCCCCTCCCTTTCTTTTCCCTTCCCTTCCTCCATTTTCCCTCCCCTTCTTTTCCTTCCTTCTTTGCTATCCAAACAAAGCATTAGTTCTTGAGCACACAGAGTCACAGACTTTAATCAGAAAGCAATCTCTACTTGACCAGATTCGAAACTAAAGTAGCAGTTTTTATTTATATGAAGATGATGAACGTGTGTGCCAGACATTTTAACCACACAACAAACGGAAATTAAAAGCATGTGATTTCATTCAGTAGTTGCAACAAACAGCTATTAGAAGTAAAAGACATCATTACACTTTCACCTCTTTATCTTATTCCTTTTCATTTTGTTTAATAAAATTGAACCAAACACCATCTCAGAAAGTCAGAAGCAAAAAATAAGATGCTCTCTCTTTTAAGCATGATGTGTATCATACTCGAAGGAACATAAAGTTCAAATTTTAAAAAGTGAACATTATTCTGAACTATGTCTTTTTTTTCAATATCAGGATATGCATCATGCACTTGCGTGTAGGATATAATTTGAATGAGAAGAGCCAAAAAAAACAAAAAAAACAAAGTGAAAATGAGATACTAGAGCCAAAAATTAAATCAAAATCAACATTACACTGTTAATTTGCCACAAAATCACCAAGAGATTGCAATGGCAACAGACTTATTAGGCACCATAAATTTCACGATACCCTATACGCCTAGTCGCCTATACTCCCATAACTCGCCTAGTACTATTTGATTTAGTCCAACTGCACTCCCCTCCGATTCCTTTCTTTTTTGTAAAACTTCTTCAAATTGTTGGACAGTACACCTCAATATCAAGATACTCCATTCATTCAAAGTACTATATTGGTGCATTCTCAAATTGGTAATACTTTCTATCTTACATATTTATGTTAATAGCAACCACTTAAAAAGGAGGGTGTATATGACTTAACACTTTGTTTGGATTGAAAGAAATGGAGGGAAAAGAAGGGAAGGAAAATGAGGGAACTAGTATCTTTCATTTGGGTAGTAGAAGTGGAAGGAAGGGAATTGGAGAGAAAAGAAATGGAGAGATTAAATATCTCCAACAATGGAGAGATTTAATAGGAAAATAAATCTTTCTTCCCTCCCCTCCCCTTCCCTTCCCACCCCTTCTCCTCCCTCCCCTTCTTTCCCTCCCCTCTAATCTATCTCAACACACTGTAAGGAAAATCTGTCAAACCTTGAGTGGAACAATATGGCACAATTACTGCATTGCTCCCATTCATTTTCTACTGTTCCTATTGAAGGTTTGTGAACCAAGATAAAATAAAATAGAAACTAGTAGCACACAACACATTGCTGTCCATCCCAGTTTCATTTCCTGAAGAATAAGTGTAAGACCTCACAGAGAGGCTTCAATACACAAGCAAATTGATAGAATCCTTTTGTATCAATATAATCATGATACCCAAATGATTGGACAATACCAAACTCTTAACCAATAAATTACTTTTAAGCTCACAAACCACCACACCTCCAGCCACAAACCTGCAACCCAACAATGAAAATTTTAATTGTTAATCCTTTCACTAATCCTGGAAAATCTTTCTCATCAACAAGACCCTGCTAATTTGGAGCTAGGAGATGTCAAGTTGAGCCAACCTCATTTTCCAACAAGCCTATGAGATAGCTGTTGTTCCATCAACAGTCTCATGTTCCCTCCTAAGCAGCACACAGAAAAATCAAAACTGCTATTCTTATAAATAGCCTAAAATCTAGTCAATGAAGGTTGAAACTCAAGCATGAAGATTAATAGCAATAGCCATATCCCAAAATGTCAAGATATTAGTTGCCTATAGTAAAAAACTATGACCAAGTACCCCAAAAAGGAAACTATGGATTCTCTACCCAAAACACTTCCCCCTTGGCCATATTGATGAAGCCTTTCTTCAACAAACTACCAAGAACAAACCAAATTTACTAACTATATAGTCTCCTCTACATTTCATCCTTTCATTTAGAATCCCTGCTAACCTTGAACATCCATCTAGAGGCCGCTTAATCCCACAGTTACATTTTTCTCCCACCTATTTAAAAGACCTTCTTGATATCTCTATACATTAAATGGACATATAGAAGGCAAAGAACCAATTAAACTGCCAAGACCTAACTCACCTAAGTGAATGCCACATGTATTGAGTTATTGACAGTGGGCAGACATCAAAATCATTGAGCATCATTTCTACAAATTATATAAAAAACAGGCAACTAAGTACACTTATCCTGTTATCCAAATACATAATGCTATCATACACGAATACACTTTCAAATTCACTCAGCTGACATCCCTATATCTAAAGTCCAAAATCCATAAACCTCAAGTCCAGCAGAAGAGCATTAAGTATAAGGCCAAACATGAAGTTAGTAAATAGCAAACTGAATACACCAAGCTAGTTGACATTATAGTTCACATTGATAGCAAAAGGTATTTGCTTATGGCTAACACACATTATCCTTCAGAGAAAAAGTTATGCCACAAAATCAATGAATTAATCATCAAACCTGAACAGATTCATTCGCGGCATTTCTAGTCCACAATGAAAGCTTGTCACCCCTTGAACGTGCACTTGCAACCACACCACATATCTCATCAGCTTCATCAAATTGCTCCCCAATTAGAGCCATCAACTGCTCAAAAGCAGAATATCAATAATCAGTATTTAGGGGGGGAAAAAGGGTTTATTGGAGAAAGAGGTAAAAAAGTCTCTATTTAAAGTTAAGAAAATTACAGTTTCAAGCCACATTCCCTCGAGATTTGTCTTTCTGTTAGCAGAAACAGTCCACTTGCCTCCATGTGCACATTCAGGATCCTCCCATTTTGGTTCAATCCCATTCTTGAACAAATGGAAATCGGCGTTTCCAACTAACTTGCTGGGCTTGAATATTTGATCATATAGGCTGCATAAAGTATTCAATGTTCAAATCAAATGCACAACGTTTGACAGGAAAATTCAATAATAAGTAAGGATGATATTCTTTATTCCCCCACTCACAATCAAAAGGACATCTCATTCACCCAATAAAAAGAACACATACGATTCTTCAATACTAATGAATACAGCTCTTGCATCGCCTGAACATATTGTATTCCACAGCCCTCGAATCGTAGGATTCTCCACGTTGGAGGCAATAATTGCATTAGAAATAACCTAAATGACACTAGAATCCCCCTCCCCCCAAAAACAAAAAATCAAACATCTACATAAAAACACGAAAATAAGAAATCCCAAATAAATTACATGATCTAGCATAATATTTCCAATCGCCATATTCATGTTTCCCATAAAAACACATAATTAAGCCGACAATAAGTTAGATTGATGCCAGAGATACAATGAAAGTTATTAAAATTAGGGCACAAACATGAGCTAAATCCAGCAAAAATCACAAAAATTAAACCAAATTAACTAGCAAAACTCTAATTGCAACACAGCATAAACAAATTAACACACCCAATTCAAAACAAGTAAAACCCAATTCATAAAACAACAAATCAATCAAAGTTGACAAAATCTAAAACCCACCCAGAAACCCAAAATTAATCAAAATTAAAAATTGAAAATTTGGGCTAAAAATCAAAAGGGGAAATAAAAGATTACCACCAAAACTCTTCGACGGTATCAAAAGTATAGGCTTTCTTAAGAGTAGAACCCCAAGCAGCACCTTGTTTAGGTTTAGTAGTGTCAAACCAAAACGCCCACTTTCTCTCTAATTTGTGGGGTTGTTTGGTGGTTTCCGACGCTTCGTTTGCCGGCGGCGCATCCATGATTTCCGCTGCAACTTCGGTCGACATATTTTTGCGACGAAAAAGAGAGGTTTGTTGAATTCTTATAGGTAAAATTTGTGTAATGGTGTAAACCTCTCGAAAAGGGGAGATTGAGGTTGTCGGGTTCTAACTCTATATAGATGTTGGGTCTTTGCTTGGGTATGAGCTAGAAGGTCGGTTTGCTTATTGTATTGTTGACTTGGTTGATTGAGGTTTGGGCTTCAATTAAAGATCTTGGTCCATTTAGATTTGGGGAGAATAAGTGATGTCAAATCGGATGTGTATTTCGGGTTTGGTTCGAGCTCGGGTACAAGTTAAGGTTTGATAAAGTTGGTTCTGGTTTGTGAATCGCTAAACATCGCTAACAATAATTATCATTACCGTTAATATTTAGTGTAAATGGACAATCATGTCCTTACTACTTGATCAGTTGATCACCCTTGTCACCACCTACCCTTCTCGGCTAGGCGGCGACTAATGACCCCTTCTGACACGACCACATCCCCTTAACGACGACCCACCACCTTCCGAGTTGGAAGGTGGTGGATTTTAAAATAAATTAAATTCAAGGTATTATTTAACAAAAAAAAAGGTACAATTCATAAATTGACTCAAAAATAAAATTTTCCGACCATTTTACCTTCTACTTTCTTACTCTGTAATAAAAATAAGTTAAGATTGGAAGAGGAGATTCGAACTAGCAACTTATCATCGACAACTAGATAGGTCTAGGTTAAGCTAGACCTGGCAATCCTAACCCGACCCAAATGACCAGATATGTGACCCGAAACCATTAACCCGAAAATGACTCAAACCCGAACTAATCCGACCCGAAAGGGAGTTGACCTGACACCCAAATGAACCAAACGAAATTGACCCAAAACCCAAACTTGACCCAACCCTAAGTGACCCATTCTAATTTAAACCCGAATTGATTGACTCGAATCTACTCGACCCGAAGTGACCTGATTCCTGAAGTTAATAGGGTGAAATGGTGTATTTTAGGACTTCTATCTTTCCTCAATATTAAGTACTCACGATTTTTTTTATTTCTTAATGATTTTACTTTATTTTTCCAATTATTATATTAAGTGAATTTATTATGGTGGCCCAAACCAAACTCCCGATCCGAATTGACCCGATCCGATATTAATCCAAAAATTGGTTTCAAAAATTGATCCAACCTGAAATGTTGACCTGAAACCCAAATTAACCGACCTGATTCAAACCCAACCCAAAAATGACCCGATCCGAATTGACCCAGTCTGAATCCAACCCGAATGACCCGTTTAAAGAAATACTCCGTAATCCAAATGTCAAGAGGAGCCACATTTGCAAAATTGCATGCAAGACTTGTCAACTATACAATTACACGTATCTTCCTTGCTGCCACGATATCATACCACCATTTCTACACTACTTTCCTTTTTGTTCCTTCATACGGAAGTTTAATTCAGTTTGTGCATGTTTACCAAATCTTACAATATTTCTACCTACATCAGATCATTGTGTTGAAAGTACTAGAGATCGTCGGAAAGTGTCTACATGGCGACGGAGTTGGCGGCGAAAAGCGTAATAGGGGTGACAGAGATGGTGAGGAGCTCAATGGCAACGGAGGCGCCATATGCCCCTGCGACTGCCGAGCGTAGGGTCCGCTCCGACTTGGAGGTTTCCCTTCCTAAGCCTTGTATGCTTCTATCTCATTTTCCTTAGCTTCCCTCTTTTTAGTACTACTTATATCTCATGCTCGCAGAGTCTTTTGTTAGATAAGAGTTTGACCACATATAAGTTCAATAGAATTTCATCTAAAATTATTAGTACATACTCGTACTATATTGCATATAATAATAGCCTAATATAATAGGTACTATTGTGGTCTAAGCTACTAATTCACTAGGTCTATAATAAGATAGTCATTCACTTCTTATTCTTCAATGTGTTGTGTATTTCATTAGGACAGGCAATGCCTTATGTCAAATAAGAGTTTGACCACATATAAGTTCAAAAGGTTTCATCCTAAAATTAATTACTCGTAGTACATACTCTACTACATATTAATAGCCTAATAGGTAGTATGATCGACTAGTAACTCAGTAACTCAATAGGTTTATATATTACCCATTCAATCACCTCTTTTTTAAGTCATTTCAACTTCCCAAATTCATTCACCTTTCCATCATTCATTCACATCCCATATAGCATTTTGGAATGTACATTGTTTATCAAATAGTGCCACAAAATCTTCAAGACGGCCTTGTTTTCACTCATTAAATAATTAAACTTTGTGTTGTAATGCAAATTGATGGCCTCTTTTTATATGTTGTGAAGATCTACCAAGAGCATTGTCTGCACCTGATACAGACCATCCTAACGGAACACCAGCACATCATCATCAGGGACTCAGTGTTCTTCAACAACATGCTGCTTTTTTTGACCAAAATGATGATGGAATCATATACCCTTGGGAAACTTTCACTGGTAAATTTTTACTTCCATTATTCGATAAAAATTATGTCTTGACCATATAAATTATTGACTAATGAAAATTCGTGGTCAAAATTTGAAGTTTACCCCAAAAATGTATAGTGTAGAAATTTGTTGGGGACAGAAAAAAAAAGCTTGTTTATCTAGCTTTGCAAATGTTATTGTGATTTTACAATTCTTAATTATAAGCATTTTACTTCGATATATAAGTGTACTATGGATGATCCCTCAGCTATTTCTTATTGCAGGATTACGCATGGTTGGATTTAACATTATTGCTTCCGTAATCATGGCTGTAGTCATTAATGTAGCGCTAAGTTGGTACACTCTTGATGTAAGTACAGAGTAATTATATTAATTGTACTAATAAAAATAAAAATCAGCCTTAAAACTGACAATGTTCATTCATGTACGCTCACATATGAAGGGGTGGTTTCCGTCTCCTCTCTTCCCAATATACATACACAATATGCACAGGGCTAAGCACGGGAGTGACTCCGGAACTTATGACACTGAAGGAAGGTACATTCGCAAGTCCTTTCAAAGAAAAAAATTATGTTTCAAATACATATGTTAACAAAACCAAATTGTAGGTTTGTTCCTTTCAATCTAGAGAACGCCTTCAGCAAGTATGCTCATACAATCCCCGATAAGCTATCATTTAGAGAACTCTGGAGCATGACGGAGGGGAACAGGGTAGCGTTTGACCCATTTGGCTGGTATGCTCCATTTTTATAATTGAGTATGGTTGTCTTGTAAATTTGTGTGAGCATATTGAGCAAGATTGTGAACCTGTATTGAGTGTGGTTTGGCATATTACAGGATTGCGAGTAAGTTTGAGTGGGGAATGCTTTACGTTCTTGCTAGGGATGAAGAAGGTTTCTTATCTAAAGAGGCTGTGAGACGGTGTTTTGATGGCAGCTTGTTCGAGTACTGTGCGAAGATGAATATGGGTTTGGAAGGGAAGATGTATTAAGCGTTTCATAGATCATCTACTGTAAGGGTCCGGAAGTATCATCAGGAGTTCTTTTGCTTTTGTAGTTAAAACAACGCTGTAGCGAGAAACTGTGTTGCATATCTGAGGACAGTGATGTAATGCATGTGGATAATGAAACTGCTTAGAGCATGCATCCATAGTTCCATGTATATTCGTTGCAAGTTGGTTATCCTAGCTCTGAATCTTGGTCTCTAGACTCTACTTGTCAGCTCGTCTAATATAAAACTTATAACTGAGTTTGTAGGTGCTTGAACTTTCATAAAGACTGATTGGGCACCAGTAACAAATGACCTATGCTCAAAAAATCAGAGCTGATTTTTAGACATGAAAAGGGAACCATAATTCTTACAGTAAAAGAGCCATCCTACAACTTAGTAATCTTTGCGATGTGTAATCCTTGTAGAAGAACAAGGTTGAATTGCTACGTGACCTCTTAAATGAAAGAACTTGGGTGTAAATCTCCAATATTATGCAACATGCAAGCAGCAGAGTAACACACAGCCTCACAAGTTCTCCAAAATTAAACAATACATAGTCATAACTCATAATTATCCAAGTTCTCCGAATTAAGGGAGCAACACAAGTCCAAAGTCGCAAGTTCTCCAAAATTATGCCCAAGATCGTAACCAATGACACGATAACTGGCCGGGGGCTTCACTGCTTCAGAGCTAAGTAGGCAAGTAGCTAACAAAAGATGCAAAACATATAACCACATCACTCCATCAACAAGGTTCTCACTATAACCACACTAACCAGTGTGCAAGGGGGAAGAAATCATTCAATTGCACCTACTCTATGCTGTGCATCTTTTGCACAACCAAAACAAAAGATGGCACAAATTTGAATCGGATGGGTCTGTAAACAGATGATTGATTAACATTTAGCAGATAAGTGAATTGCAAACAACAAAATGTATTTAATCTCTACTATAAATATCTTGCAAACTCACAGATTGACTTAACACATCCTACCAAACCGGCATTGTTCATTTATCCAACTACAAACATTCAGAATTATAGCAAAACAAAATTGGAAACTTCTGAACGATATCTCTTAGACAATGGCATTGGCAGCACTAGCAATCCTTGGCCACAAATCGGCACACTCCTTTCCAATGGGACCGGTAATAGCAGATCCTGAAACACAGAGAGAGATGGATTAAGACTGGGATGTATAAACAATTATATTGTAATCAGCAATAAGCAGAGAAGTAAACTTCATGTATAGTAAAATCGTTGGCATAATAAGCTTTTTATGTTCTGTTTGTTCAGAACACACCCACAGAGGTGAAGTTTCTAATGCTTTATGTCTCGGACAAATGTTATAAACATATACACTGAAATGCAGCCATGTCAAAATAACAGAGAGTTCACACCTAAACACATCAACTCATCAGATGCTAGTCTCAAAACATGTGAATAGACTTTTTTCAATTTAACAAAAACAGAAAAGGGTTGACTGTGTACAAGTCAAAAGCTGTAAGAAGCAACTTGTACAACATTAATTCACAAGATTGTGTTGTGTTTTGGATCATAAATCAACACATCAGGAAATGGGATGTAGGGTGCAAAAGGTTCCATTGATAAACAGCAAGGGAAATCTTTGTAACAAAATCTTGATGACAAGGGAAGTTTACTTCACCTACCTACCCAGTCCTCACTTAACATTTTTTTTTTTTTTCTGAACCACTACATAAGCTGATAAGCATGCTACACATTCCATATAAATTCAGGTTTCATGGAAATTGAACAGTCTACCACAATGCCATGAAATTCTAAGTTACCATGTCAAATTACTCCTGAAATATAGTCACAAAAATCCTACATAATATTCAAAGTTGGTGCAATCACATACCTTTCATTTCACCCTTGGGGTTGACAATTACTCCAGCATTATCTATAATAGAAACAAACACAATTGATTGTCAGCAAAAGGTAAAATTCAATTAAAAAAGATTTTTAAAAAGCAAATCAATGCATTCAAGAGATATGATTTACATGAACAGGAACATCTAAAATTCATTGAGTTCCATAGGAAATAATGCCAATCAAACCCCTTAAGTTCTCAGTCAAACAACTATATCATCTCCAAAATCCAAATTAAGTTCGCCTAACTAGAACTAAATGGGAGAGATTCTGAAACCAGCACAAATTAAATTCATAATGAGATGAATAACAACCTTCAAAGTACATGAAGACACCGTCCTTTCGGCGCCATGGCTTGCGTTGCCTCACAATAACCGCAGGCATGACCTTCTTACGGAGATCAGGCTTTCCCTTCTTGACGGTAGCCATGACCATGTCACCAACACAGGCTGATGGCAACCTGTTGAGTCTACCCTTAATTCCCTTGACGGAAATGATGTACAGGTTCTTTGCCCCGGTGTTATCAGCACAGTTCACGACGGCTGCCACTGGAAGACCCAGTGACATCCTGAACTTGTTTCCAGCACTTCCTCCACGTCCTGCATACCCCAAAATACCAACATCAAATCAACAACAACCCTAGATTAAAATCTATCATAGTCTAACAACAAATTCTTAACAAATTCCCCAGAAATTTCATCCAAAGTAGATGATAATGCATTCAGATAACCAAATCTACAAATTTACATAAACTGCGAATTCTCCCCAAGCTGCTAACTTTCCATTTCTTAGCACATCAATGTTATTATTCCCACAAATGAAACAAATTTCATATTAATTAAGCAAAAAACAAATACAAAATACATTAAAGAATAATAATTACACTTTCATATTGGGGATTTAGAGAAATGCATTTCTAATCAAATCCATTTGCGAAATTAAAATGGGGAGCTCAAAATTAAAGCAATTCAATAACAAATCAAGCTGGTAAAAACTGGAAACCTGATTCAATTTCAGCTCTACTTTTAGCTAATTTAATCTAACTATATTCAACAGCATAAATTGTTAAAAAAAATAGAAACACAAGTAATTGAGGGAATTTAATGTTATAATTAAGTAAAAAAAAAAGATCGAAAAACGAACCTCGCTTCGACATGTTTGCCGCAGTAGAAGAAAAAAGAGTAACAGAGAAGAGAGGCGAGAAAGACGACGATTAGGGTTTATAAGGATATTTATATACCACACCCTTAAATTAGGGTTTCGGCTTCTTATTCTCACTTCTGCTGTTCTGGCTACATTTCCCAAAATGACCTTTTTTGAGTATTTTTTTCTTTTATTTTTTTTTTTACACAATTTTTTTTTTTCTTTTAGGAATTAACTTATTATTCGGTTTTTTTTTTTTAATAAACTTTCATATGTTGCTGACTACATTATAGCTGCCTAGCTGGGGTTACTCACTCAAAGTTACTTGATCGGTCATGGTTATTTGGTCAAAGGTTACTCAGTCGATCAAGAATTAGTTGATCACGAATTACTCAATCAGTCAAGAGTTATTCAGTTGGTTAAAGTTACTCAGTCAGTCAAAGATAACTCAATCGATCAAGGGTTACCCGTTTACGTTTAGTATTTTGGTATAACCACATAGAAAACGCAATGTTTTTTTTATACTATCAATACTCTATAATAACACCAACGTTTATACAAATTACTATGCATAAAGTATAAATAAACATTTACTCCGTATCAATAGCTTCAAATTAATATCAAGCAAAGTTTGGTGGAATTGGTTGAGAACTCACAACGCGACACTTTAATTAGTTCAATTAACCCAGCCTCAAGACATAAAGGGAGGGTAGGGTTTTTCCTTGATGAATCGAAGGAGGCCTAAGCATTTCGAAAACTCATATCATTCATCGGTAAGTGGAGTTGGTGAGAAGTTCACTTGGTGACTTTAAGGTCACAATTTCTAGCCCACTAACTACAAAATGCTTGGGAGTATGGTGAATCCCTTACCTCCCCTCTTCTACTCTCAAGCGTTGACCTGTTATTGGGTTTATATGTTTAAGAGAGCAACAATAACAAGTTAACACAATATTTTGAAGTTCTGATTTCAGATATGGTATATAAACACTTAAACCAAACCTTAATAATGTCAAGCAAAATATCTGAATCTTCCATTTGATCATTGACAACAAGTACATCATTCTTCTGAGTACAGATTAATATCAGCAACTTGTACAATTGACAAAAAAAAAAAAAAGAGTAAAAAGAGAGGACATTATACACTACTTATCTTGAAGTGTTTAAGAACCTACTTACCCACACACCAATCAACTAAACACACAAACAATTTTGCTAATAAATATAAATCACCCCTGTAAATATAAGAAATTTAAGAGCTCTAAAAAAAATCGTGTATAATTAACCTAATTCTGATTTACCTGCAGCTATAAACACACATACAATGCTAATCTAGGTAGATCTAGAAAAAAAATGTTGATCCTTTCATGACCTTCAGTCCTGTACATGTTTCGGACGCAAGCTTGGGCACTGAGAATGAATAATTGCCACTGCAATTGAAAAACATTGCAAAGCTGACATAAAAGAAGGCTGGAAGCTGATGAAATACAAGCCTTCACGTATGTTCACCATTTTTATTGGGGGCGTTATCTGAGCAGAGCCCTGAAAGAAAAGTAATGGCATGTCAGTTTATCTCGACAATTTTACAGGTGGAATGCATGATGATCAAAAGCATGGAAATACAAAATTTTGAATCAAGAAGTTCAAAAATCATGCATATCAATATATCATAAATGGAGATAGAATATAGCTCAGGAGATAAACTTTTGATCAACATGCATCTAAACACACCAAAAAAACAAAATAATGTAAAAACTGAAAATCAGTTTACAATTCAGCTTCTTCTGGAATATTCACGATTCAAGTTAATTTTATCTCGGGTCAAATACATAGAATAATGTGTAGTCTACTAAATGAAAATAAAAGCTCTTGTCAAACATGGTCAAAGAAAGAGCTACCAACAAGGGTAAAAAGGCTAGCAATGTTTGCAAAATTGGATTAATATTAGTTTCCAATGATTTCAGGTAATTAACAAAATGCAACAAAAGTACATGATTAAATAAGCTAGTCATGTTTGTAACAATACGGGTTCATTTGTGTTCATAGGACTTCATACCATACAAGGTTTATGTTGTCCTCAGGTAGTTTTAGATCAAGTTTTGCCTTCTTGTGTCTGAAATTACCAAATCTTATAGGAGATGTCATGTAAATGATGTGATATAGAAACTAAAAGGACAAATGATCACATAAAAAGGCCATCTAAACCCTCTAAGCGTCTTACCTGTCCATAAGCTAATGACTAAAAAGCCCACATGAGTAACACTAACCTAGAATTAAATCTTCTTAAGACATTCATCACCTACTTTATGGCATGTACTGTGGAACCTTTGAAGAGATTCACTGAAAGATTTAGCCACAATGAGGTATATGCATAAGAAAGCATCATTTAATGGGTAAAAGGTCATAGCACACACCTCTGTGAACATCTCAAATGATTTGCAGTCCTCCTGTGCCTCTGAAGATGGCCAACCTTCTTCTCTTTTTGGCTTTGCCTTAAGGATTTTCAGAGGGCAACCGATGTCCCATCCACCACAATCACAGTTCCCACCTGATCTCCATCTGTCTATGAGATTAGTTGGTCCTCCGTTCCTCGTTCTTGGCCCACCGTGAGGACCAGCAGGCACTATAATATCCATACTCGTAGAACAATCCCCAACATTCCTCAGACAACATTCAGGAGAGGCAGAAGCTTCTGAAGAAGCAACATTTTGCTGGCTCCCAGCTTTCTTGAGAAAGTTAAGGCCCCAACCTCCAACTTTTTTCTTCTGATGATCTTCTTCTTGTAATCGGGCTTTCACAACAACTGCAGCCATTTCAAGATTTGGTAAAAAATCATCTTCTGAAAGATCAGGTTTGCATTCTTGATATGAGTTCCAACATGCTTCTAACCCCTTTTCAGGAGATAAATCTTCAGGAATAGCACTTGAGCCACCAAACAAAGAGGGGGTTCTCTGCTTAAACGAATGACCAGCCTTAAACACATCCATAACCTTCGACAATTTCCTACTTCGCCTACTGTTACGGGAAAAGGTATGAATCTCTCTGGCCTGATTTTCATTAGCACCAACAAGAACAAACTCAGTTTCCATAATTCTAGAAGTACTCGAAGAAAGAGAAAAGGCTGTTGAAACCTTCATCTTGCCTATTAAATCAGGCTCACTGTAAGATATATCATACATTTTGGGGCCAGTTGCTTTCAAATGAAAAGAGTAGACATAGTCCAGTGCCTTATCATTGGTTACCTCAACTCTCCATGCATTTGCCACATAAACTTCTTTCTGGTCATCTAAAGTGAAGGTAAAACGTGGAATTCCGTTATCCCATGTAAAATGAAGCATTCCTTGAGAACCAGATGGAGAAAGAGAAGATGCAGAACACTGATCATTGAGGACAGATCCTCCACTTCTTTGTACAGAATCTGATCCATACCCCCGGTTGCTGAGAGCTGAGGATTCCTTTCCAGGCTTGCGAATGGGACTAGCAGTTAACCTGCCAGGAGAGCCGTGGTAATCTGAGGGAATGCCTTTTTTATCTTTAAACAAGGTATTACCTCCAGGTCTTGCATTATGATCTAAAATACCTAGTCTTTGAAACAAAGGGCTCCTCAATATTCTCATCATACTACTGCTTCCCATAACAGAACCAACAATATCTTCATCTCCAGAACTCAAATCTAAATCTCCAACCCCAAGGGCCATTGGATAGTCAATTGCATAGCTTGTCACATCTAAGGAACTTCTTCCCCCAACTGATGCATGATCAGACACAAATCCCAAATCCAAAGAACCCAAATTTACAGATAAAGAACAAGGAGCTCCTTTCGACGCATTCATTTGCATGAGTTCCAAACAATGCTTCAAATACTTCTCATCTAAACTTACAACTTGCTTTGGGATTTTAACCCCTAAGCCACGATATCTTCTGTGAAACAGCTCTTGAAACCAGTTTTCACAAGTTTCTGACTGCATCAGCTTTAAAATTAGTGTCTTTCCAGGTTTTCCACCTTTGACCAAGGTCTGTGCTTTAGAATCCGACATGTACAAAGCACTTTGATCAGCTGATCCTTGGATACTGCTACAGTTACGCAATAGCTCTCCTTCATTTTGTTCATCTTTGTATCGGTCAGCACAAGTGTGCTCCATGCTTAACTGCACTCAATCAAGTTCATTCGGGAACGACACAGATGTCTCTCTTTCCTTCCCAACTGCACCAGTTGGAAAACCAATTTAAGCCTGTTTCCTTTCTAGGTCAAGTCTATCAAGTGAATCTGACATGGCAATATAAAGTTGTTGCATCAGTAAATAATCAAGAGGATGAATCTACAACTAAATAACACATTACATCACACACACACACACACACACACACACACACAAAAAAAAAAAAAAAAAAAAAAAAAAAAAAAAAAGTTACCAAAATATTAAATCTAATGCTAGTTCATTTCAAAACAAAATAAGAGTTAAAAGACAGAGAGCCACAGAAGAGGAGCAAAAGATTTGAATGAATAAGCATGCAGAGATGGCCATGTAGCTGATTTACCAAAAAGCAAGCACTAGCCGGCCCGATATCCTAATGACCGTTAGACAAAATTAACAAGCATTATATAGAGACTTGCCAAGATGGTATGAAGAAAAAGGATTACACCCCATCTACAATACATTGTCACATATACTACTTTAAAATGTTCAGCTTTCCAAACATTGAATTGGTTTATAATTAGATTTCTCGGTATGACATGATTTAGAAGTGATAGAGCGAGGATGAATTATTACAATTCGGGGTCTGGTAAAATCAAGTCACATCCTTAACTACGACGAGTTGAGAGGATAATGTGACAACAAATTCTATAACAAAGGATTAATTCTAATTATGGGGCCAGAGTCCAGATCAGAGAGCAAAATATTCATAAAGGCAATACAATCAATTGGTCAGAAACAATCAAGTAGCACACAAAGTATGGCTAAAGGTCTCAATGTATAGAATGATTTCATGTAATTGTAACTTGTAGGACCCGAAGCCGGATTAGGGAACACATTAAAGTAAACCAAATCATAAGGCAGTGCAAAAATGCAATCAGTAGAACAAAATTTATCAAGTAGGTCTCAAAGTATGAATTTCTTAATCCTGTTCGGAAGACCACATGCAAAATACAATTCATCATATATTAAACAGTAAAAAAAATTATTCAGCTGTTAAGGACCATTAATATCATAAGCCAGAAATAAGTCAAATAACAAGTATATAATTCAAGCAAAAGCATATACTATAACAAATGGAAGATTCAGAAATTTTCTAATGCATAAATAAGTCCAGTCTTCAGAGGTACAATCCATTAATGCTCAATATACTAGCAGCATAATCGAATCTCGTCTACATAATTGCCCTTTGTAGCTTTTGCTACACCAAGAACCACACAACAACAGCCAAACATAGCATGAAACTCAGATTTACCACAAACATACCAATCAAAAGAACAGCAACTAAGTCAAAAACTAAATTCAAGTCGTTTATCAAATACTAGTCAATAAAAACAGAACTAACAATCCAACTGAGGAAATAAAAGCCCAAAAAAAAAAATCAACATTAAAATGAATAAGATAAGTGAACAAGAAATTATCACAAAACAGAGAATCAAAACATTCCCCACTTATAAAAATCAAAACTTTAACAAATTACCTTGAGTGTAAGATCCAAAACCAAAAACCCAGATGAAAAAACCCAACCAATTCCCAAAAAAATTCACAACTTTTTCATCCCTCAAACTTAAAAGTAACCGCCCACCACCTTCTCGATGAAATGCTCCAATGAAAAAAAACTGTTGAAGAAGAGATAGAGAGAGAGAAAGGGGAGAAGAAACTAACTGAAAATGGGTAATTAAGGTGCTACAAATCGTAAGCCACGTTCTTAGTTGAAAACATACAATTTTATTTTTGTGCTCCAAAAAAAAACTAACTTGGAATCCAAAATTTCCAAAGGACCCACCTAATTTTATAGTACTTCCGTCCTAATTTAATTGCCCTATTTTTCGATTAGTCGTGTTTTAATTTACTTGTCTTATTTTCTTTTCTTGAGTTGATTTCACATTCACTCATCCACTCATTTTATTACTCTATCAGTTGATATTTTACTTGTATTATGAATACAGCGTGTAATTATGGGGCAAGTAAAATCGACCAGAATATAACGAAGTATTTTCATTGGCCAAGCAAGGACTTTGGGTTATTGGTAAGCGAGGACAGAGAAAGAGGAAAGTCTGAGCTGTTGAGCACACACACATACAAAAGTCTTGAGTTTGACTGAAGCTGACAAACAGGTTTTTTTTTATTTATCTTTTAATTTTTTATATTTTAATTTAATTAAATATTAATGAAAATGACTGGTGAGAGAAAGAGGATCAATGTGGTGGGGAATCGTAAAATCAGGAACATATATTCGTACAGAGTTGATAAATTTAATAAATTGGTCAATAAAATATTGTACCTTATGTTTGAGTTTTAATTAGATTTTTAGTTATCCTCGGACATTTATTACATCTTGGTTGCTTTCCTTATTTGAGTGCTTTCTTTGTTCCAACCTTCCAAATCACAATTGTTTTTCAAGATCAATGTTTCTTCATCCTAGATTCCTACTCACTTGTTAGACCTTGTGAGGTGAGTTGAAGCAAGGACCAAAACGATTGTTTAACGTTACATTTTAATTGTCAGTGATTTTAAATAATCTAATTGAGTTTAAGATATGTTCTCGATGATATATTTTTAAGTTACATGCAAATTCAATGGGTTTTTCATTGATACAATTTTCTTTGTTGGCCAAAACATTTTATTTTCAATAATATGATATATCCATATCAAATTACTTGTGTATTTTTTTCCCGATCATGTATGATTGCTATACTTCCTCACATTTAAATGGTCGGAGTTGTTATAACAATCTAAGAATTTAAAGAAATAACGGTTTATGCAATGTCAATTACTAAGTTTTGTAAGCTGATTTCCCTATTACCATTTCAGTGTGAAATAATGTGATATGGAGAAGTTGGTAAGTGTTCAATGGATAAGTTGTGTGTAAGAACTAATATAAAACCTTTGTCAAACATGCAACTACCTAAGTAATGGCTTGACTTTAAGGAGATTTCAACGCAATCTACCTCACACGATTACTGTGAGCTTGTGATAAATTTGGCACATTTTTGACCTTGTAATGTCATACTCTTAACTCTTGTCAAAATACTTCTTTTTTTTTTTCAAAAAAACTAACTCTTGTGGAAATATTTAACTCTTAATCATATCATTATAGCTTTATTAGCATAGGGTTTGGAATTCATCAAACGGATGTAAAAATTAGAATCTCAATCTAACGATAATTCTTTCTAAACATGTCATTTTTAATTTGACTCACAAGTAGAACATACAATACATTTGTTTCATCCATGTCGAATTACAAAGTTTAAAAGAGTTTTTGTAATGCTAACCTTATTTCTAATTAATAAGCCTAGCTAATCTTATACTCCAGTTAGAGTTAAGGTGCATTTTTGCCCATCCCCAGCAAACTAATTCAAATATTAAATGGGTTTGATACATACAACCTAACAACTAATTATAATTAATTAAAATATATCTAATTAAATGACACCATTACGTATACATGGTACTACATTGTTTTATTGCTTAATTAATAATTAATAATTTTTTTCGTACCATCTTATAGTTAGTAGTTACTCTGTAGCTTTTAAATCTGTATGATTGAATACGAATTGAAGTATATAATTTTCCAACAAATAAGAAGGATACAAAACCGTACACTTTTTTTTCGCATTAGATAAGCTAAAGAAGTGGTCGATTTACAACACCCAAAACAGCACAAAGAGTAAATAAACAAAATTGAAAATGTATCATCAAAAACAGCAAAATACCACATACATATCTTTAAGTTAGTTCAGGTTATTATTCAGTTTCCCATTACTCAAAGCAAGAGCAAATATAATATTTTTTGCTTGTCTTCAAATATTCTCTAAATACCCTAATTTACGGATAAATTGATACACACCAATTATAATCGGTTGATTAAAATTTTATTTTGACGTAGGCTAGGTAAATTGAACCTTGATCTAAGTTATTATTTAAAAATTAAACATTTGATTAGGAAGTTTTGTCTTTTAGAGCTGTTAAACTACCTAACTTTTGGAAAAATAATTGAGTTTCAAACTGTTTTATTTTATCTCGTTTATTCCAAGACCCTAAATTTGAATACAAATATATTATAGCCAATAATTGACAATTTGCTAAATTTAAGCAATTTAGCTCAATCATTCACACTATTCTTTATATATTTTTTTCTTGAATGTTTTGTGGAACCTCTATTTAAATTTAAAATTTGAAAGTTGATATTGATAAGATGTTAAACTGAAGTATTTTGGTCTTGAATAGTATCTTGTTTGGCGTTTTTGTTAAAACTTTATACAAGTAGGTAGTTTTGTATTTGTATATTTGTTTTGGGATGTATACTACTCGTACCACTTTGTACAAGACTACAAGGTTAGTAGGTAAGCTGTAGGCATTCTATTCAAGTGTAGTTTTCAAAAATTTAAAAACTCATCGATATGTTAAATGACTTTGAATTTAAGATACAAAATATCTGTTTATCTTATTCTCACTTATAATTTCGCAATAATTATTTAGTTTTAGAGGATTTTGTTTAAATACGTTAAATCATTAAAAGTGGGAAGAAAAAAGGATAGCACAACTTCAATTTTCAATCAAAATTAAGTTTAGATAAATTTAGTTTAGATTTTTTTTTTAGAAAAAAAAAAAAAAGAAAAAGAAAAAAAAAAAAGAAAAAAGAGTAAGTTGTGTTGGTGAAAACCACAACTCTATTACTTTCTTTCACTTGAACTCATTTGATTAAGCTTAATTATCCATGATTTTCATGTTAAATGTACAGTTGATTGGATCTGATCAGTCCGTATTCAATTATTCCTAAGTAACCCTAATAGATTTTGTAAGAAGATGAACAGAACACACGCTAAGAGTAGACAATCAAAAATACCACGGAGTATGTAATAGGTACAACCGTGCAATACACACATATACAGAATAAGACGTATAGAAAGCGACCCAAGTTAAGATTAACAAGCGAGGACAGCAGCCCATGTTAAATAGTGGGCCTTGATATTGGGCCTAATAAGAAACGAACCAAAGTTGAAAGTGTACATATTTTTAAGAAAATTACTGGGCTAGTTTTGGACTTTAGGTGTGAGTACAAGACTTACTACAAGTGAGGATGCAATTCATTTTTTGGTGTTTAGAGATTTACAAGGGCGGGGTGAGAATCGATCCCAGAAGAAAGCTCTAATCACTTGAGCTATCTCTTACTCTAATGTAAATGCGACAATTTGTGAACATGTAAATGCGGCAATTTGTGAATCAATTTGCCCTGATAACAATCAAGTACGAAGTATGAGTGTATGACAATTGATTAGGTACAAGTGGTGTATATCTTTCTCAGTAGAAAAAGAATGGTGATATCTTGATTAAAGTATATGAAAGTGTATCGAAGTAATGCTCTTTATTCAATTAGTTTTTTTTTTTTTTTTTTTTTTTTTTTTTTTTTTTTTTTAAGAATGGTGATATCTTGATTAAAGTATATGAAAGTGTATCGAAGTAATGCTCTTTATTCAATTAGTTTTTTTTTTTTTTTTTTTTTTTAAAAAACTCATTTTCAAGAACAATTGAGAATAGATGTAAAAGTTAATTGGTGCACTTAAATAGTCTACAACTTCACTGCTTTATTTACCAAAACTTTAGAAAATTCTACACCAAATCCCATAATATGGGAAAGTACAAGCATTATAATATCAACATAAATGAGATAACACAACAATAATTCCTACAAAATTACATTGTTATTTTTGCTCATTCTAAATTGCAAGAGAACTACAGTATATTATCATTACATTTAGTATTATAATATTACTTCAAGAAAATCTATTCCTTTAAATTTATTTATTCCAGAATTTGAAGGTGTACAAACCCTGATCATTTACCAAATGCCTGGCCTTCCACCAAAAATATAATTTGTGTGACTAATTTCATTAAGAACCCTTCTTTAAAGTGTTGTGCTTTCATTCAAATCCAAGATTGAATTTGTTGGTAATTGCATTTGAATGAATTCACACCACTTATATGAGCAAATATATCCGAGGAATCTACCACTTCATCTTCTTCTTTCACCATCACCTGTAATATTACTTCATACATTAGATGAGATTCACCACTTACCTAATAATAACTCGATTTGAATTACCTATCTCGAACCCAAGTTATACACGAAATAATTAATTTGACCTGATTATAACCCGAACCACAACTTTGTTTGACACATGACTTGACCCGAACTGACTTGACCCGAACTTTTCAAAGATAAAGAACTTACATCATCATAATCATCATCTTCATTGTTGTTGATGTGTCTATTATTCTCTCCAAAATCATCATTCTTTGCAAACCTTCCTCTGACTCGAGGCCGGCTATCAGCCAATGTCTTGCGGCAAGCATACTGTAACAAAGTTTACATGTTCATAATCTTTTTCTAAGGAGGAAATTCGCTAAGTAATAAAACAAAAAAAAATGAACCTTGATTTTCTTGCTGAAATTCCTTTCATTTCTTTTCTTCATGTATCTATGAATCTTTTCTTTCCTCTGTTCAACAGAAAGTTTGCCAACTTTGTAGGTTGATTCTTCCAAATTTCCTATTTCTGTTGTCATTGGAGCTGAACTTGTTGCTGCACTTCCCAATTGCGAGTTTTCGTTACTAAATGCCTACAAAAAAAACAGTCCAAAACCCAAGAAAACAAGTTAATTAATCTTTTTTTTTTTAGGTCGATTTTAATGAACATATATAAAAGACGGGTAATTCTTGGTTCATGTAGTCGAACCCATCCTTCAGGATTAAGGCTTTCGTGACTTATTTAATTATATTTTCTTTTAATTTAATGTAAAAATCGAAAAAAAAAAAAATTACCTGCATATCCCCTGAATTATAACGAGGCAATTGATCAGGGCAGAAAATTCCACTATTATCTGCTTGAAAATCCAGTTCTTTGGGTTGTAAATCCGATGCCATTAACAAGCTTCCGGCGAAAATACCGGAATTATCAGCGCCTAATCCAGGATTAAGATTCCCATGCAGGAAAGAGCTCATTGAGGGGTCAAGAAAAGAGGTAGTAGTAGCAGCTGCTGATGGGTTTAGCCTTAGGAAAGGTGGGATTGATGATAGGCAATCATCCTCGAAAACCGGGCCTAAAGGCGGTGGGACCACCGCCATGAGGGGGAGTGCTATAGGGTCAATTGTGTTAGGGTATTGGTTAAGGCTATTGCTTATTGCAACATCATTTAAGGATAGATGATGGTATTGGTCTTGTTGGGTGTTGTTGGTTGGGTTGAGGTTGTATGTAGGGGTTGTGGAGAAGGGTGGGGAGGGGGAGAAATCGATTGAGGCCGATATGTCATTGTCGATCTCTACTTGGGGGTCGAAGATTATAGAGAGGCCGCTATTGTGGTGGTTGTTGTGGCGGTCTTGAACTAAGGTATTGGCGGTTGTGGTGGTGCTGCCGGAGGTACTAGCGTTGGTAGCATTTTGATCATTTTGTAAGCTACTATGTATCTCTAAGTTTTCGGTACTAAACTTGTTCTTGCTATCTTCATCAACTATCGCGCTAGCATAGGAAGAGTTTTGGTCCTCATAACAATAACAATTGGGACTAGAAGTGACCTCGGAATTTTGTAAGGTATCAGTGAATAGGTCGGTGTCACAAAAGTCGAAGATTTGAGCGCTGATGTTGGGGATCGAAATATCATCCTACATCCAATTAAAAAAAAATTTGATGTTAATAGGGTGTAAACAAAAAGCTTCTAACACGTTATAAAACTTTAAATCACCTTCAGGTCCTTTGAGTTTCTCATGTTGAATGCTATTTTAGTTTGCGATTGAAGCTTCACCAACAACCTATATAGAGAGCTAGCCTCTCAATGCCATTCATGCAGGATATATAACACTAAAAGGCAAACCTAGGTCTTATGTTCTAAAAACATGTCATGTAGAGTTACTAATAGGCATAACATGTAGTGTTTTTATACCCCTAAATTGCAATGATAAGCAACATCTTTGTCAATTTCTATACCATTCCACATCATTGATGTGTGAACTCACCCAAACAAAGAAAGAAGATTTAATTTCCCTTATAATAACGAGCAAAAAAAGAAAGTTAAGTCCATCAAAATGATCTATTTATGGGAATTAATAGCAACTAGACTACTTATTCACTCTATCTTATGTTCCATGCAATGTGGCAAGCAAATGCAAGAACTTGATGCTTACCAAGATAAGATTAAGAAGCACAATTGTACTACCATTTTTACAAGAAAAAGAAATTTCAAGGAATATTGGAATTTGGTTTAGATGTAGCCATATAAGAAAATGACTAGACTTGGGTGTGAAAATAGAATTAAAAAGGTACTTAATTAGAAAGTCTATTTTATGCCAAAAATAATACTCTTTGTCATTTATTTTGTTCATTTATATCAATTAGGAACATCCAAGTGAGCTACACAAACTAAAAGGATCCCATAACAATCTATTGCAAAGTGAATATATGACTATTAATGGCATCAATACGCTCAAATTGCTCTTACTCTTGGCAATAATAATTTGTTTTTATGTATGCTATGATTTTACCATGCTTATTTTTATTTTTTATTATTACGACTAATAGGTTTCGAGCACGCAAACACCACCTATTACATACCACATTCATGCTCTTAAAAAAAGTTAGTAGATTAAACTATTTTATCACCTATAAAATGCATTAATTCTAAATATAATTTCAAAAATATATACTTTTCAATATAAAATTAATTCTTAATCCATACCTTTAAGACGAACAAAATAATCAAGCATTTGTTAATAAAAATTCAATGCATTGTCATTTTACATGCAACACAAATTTTTTTTTGTAAAAGAAATATCAAAATATAGGTAAATAAATATAAAAAAAAAAATGTTAATTAGAAGAATTACAATTAAGGGGCCAGAAATGTGATCATCTGTTGGTCGTGATGAAGGAAGAGGAGGAGGAGAAGAGGAAGAATGAGGTGGTGGTGGAGGAGGAGGAGGCGGGTCGATGACATCTTGCAAAGACATGACGATGAACAATCTCTCTTGGTATCGAAAAAACGATCATTTCTTCTCGAGTGAGAAAAGTGTACTAGGGCACATTTGGTTAAAAAAGAATATGTATGTTCTAGTAAAAAGATTCACTATGTTATATGTGTAATGTAAAGAGGGTGAAGAGTGAAATAGAGGAAAACACAAAGCTTCATTAGAGAGAAAAAGAAGAGAGAAAAAAACAAGTAATAAGAACCATAGAGGATTGAAGGGGAAGAAGAAGGCAAATATAGATATTTGGATGGAAATAGGCATGTCCGTACGTGAGCCGTCACCTCCTAAGAACATGCTGTGAAAAATCCTACAATTTAGCTCAACCTTAAATTCTTATCTTATAAATTGTTTATATTTATGTAATTTAATCAATTTTAGGGGGAAAAAGGAGAAATGTTTAACTAACAATCACTTTAATTAACGTTTTGATGACATGGTATTTAGTTTTTGGTGGGGAGTTTTCTTAAATATAGGATGGATTCTGTTAGAGTTGTTTTTGACGTTCTTTTGGTTGAAATTCAAAGGTCTTTCACCTCTTTTTACTCTTGTGGATATTACTTTGACTACTTTTTTTTTTTTTTTTTTTTTTTGATAAATACTTTGACTACTTTTAAGTAATAATAATATAATATCCATTCACTATTTTTTTTTTGTGCAACGCAAATATCCTTTCACTATAAAATGCTTTAATGCTTTCCTAAAAAAAAGGTTTTAGCGCTTCAAGTTGAGCCTATTAAGAACTAAGTTTCAAATATGGTAACTTTTTGTATAATATTAGCATGGTATGCCGATCATGTCTTAGCTCAACACATGTACTATTAAAAAACAAGCAACATTTATTGTCGAACCAATCTTGAATTAAAGTTGAGTCAAGCTCAAATTCAACCCAAGTTAAGTTGAGAAAATTAAGCTATTGAGTTTTTAAATTAATTTAAGATGATCGAAATCAACTAAAAAATTATTAGTGAAAGACGAGGAGTAATAATCATTATATTGTTGTCATCGTCATCAAGAAGCTATGTATGAACATCAATCTATCGATCAACATCATGTCCAATTTATTAGCATCTAATCTATTTAATTGTTTTGAGTTTTGAAATAAGCCAAAATAAGTATGTAAGACCAACAAATCAACATAATCTTCTACGTTCATATATACTCGTATTTCACTTTAATCTTGATAATGCAAGCACTACTGATGTCATAATCATCTAAAGCATATCTTTGTATTTTACAAGTTGCAACCCTAGATATGCTTCTACCCTAAGCCTACAAATTTAGACCAATTAGAATTCAATAGATGAACATGGGAAAAGCATTAATCCTAAAGGTAATTTTTACAAAGTTCAGGTAGCATATATACCAAGTACGTAGTATATATCATCGAATTGGATCACTAATTCACTTTGATATACTCCTCTACCTTAATTATACGCAACATCTCTCATCTCAAATTAAAGCTTCAACTGTGTGCCCTT
Organism: Chenopodium album; assembly: GCF_948465745.1. NCBI lineage: Eukaryota > Viridiplantae > Streptophyta > Magnoliopsida > Caryophyllales > Amaranthaceae > Chenopodium > Chenopodium album. The sequence goes on from NC_137838.1 coordinate 892,384, forward strand.
TCACAGAATCCATGGTCAAGCTTAATTTTTCTAGCCCCTCTACATGATAAAAATAGACATCGTGCGTGTCAATTTTGTATTGAACGTAGAAATTAATTTCTTTTATACACATAGCTAGTATAGGTACACTAAACAAGTACTTAATTTATTTACCCCTTTTCCTCAAAAAAAAAAAAATAGGTACACTAAACAAATCTAGTTTGAAGTTAGAAAGATCCTATTAAAACGAGACTTTTCATAAGTAAACTAATGTAGTTATGTCGGTAAACTGCATGTACTTGTGTATGTTTATAGGACTCGTGTACAATAAACATTATGGGATAGATGATAGATATATAAGACCTTAGATACGTATCTATGATTAAAGCTTTTAAAGATTATTGGAATTCATAATACCAGTCAGATCAACTCTCGATCAAAAGGATTTTGCATGCTAATGGGAGACGTAATCTAGCTTAAAGTCACTTTTCTTTTGACAGTTGATACTAATAGCTTCCTCAAAGTATATATCTATCTTTAAAGCTTTCTATATACTACTGTATGTTTCAAGCTTATTGGATAACGAAAAGTCCTTTTCAAACTAAGTTTTAAATGGCATTATTTTTTAAGTATTTGTACACATTTTCCTACTGGAAAATACTGCCCAATATGTAATATTTTTATGCAATATATTAACGTTTGCACTACGAGTAGTTTAAGAAAAATAATTAAGAGACTTTATGAGATTTGTTTCAATATACTCCCTAGTAAAAAAAAAAACTTAATAGTTAATACATATTGATCTGATATGTTACTGGTTGATTTTGGCATTATAAATTTATAATATACTTCGAACAGTTGTACATAATGATTACCGTAAATCCATCTTAATCATCATTAAAAAAATAGTGTCATGTTTCTGTTTCTTTGGTAACTTCTGGTTGATTTTGGCGTTATTCGTTACAAATCATCTTTCTATTTTTTTATACAATTAACTTCCATTTATTCACTGGTGCATGAGTGCATCTACACCTTAAGATTACACAATACATAACTGTATTAAGTAAAGTATATTTTTGCTCATATAAATAAGCTTAAATCTTCCAAATGAAAAGAATATTACGAAGTATTATTTTTTGAGACGAAATGAAAAGAAAATAAAAATATAACATAGGTCAATAATGCAAACCATGTTTGTCACTTTTTCAAAACTTCACCCCACCAATCCACCATGCTTTTGAAGTTTTGATTTTACCAAAAGCCATTTTCATTTTGTTCAAATAGAAGCAAATAAAATGATTTTACCAAAAGCAATTTATGTACAAGCACAAGTTCAGTGTCAATCCAATTTAATTTTACAAGTTTGACTCGACTCATTGAAAATGTGAGAGAAGAATAAGATAATTCTTACCTTGAAGAGTGTCTAGAAGAAATTGATTATCCCATAACTTACAAATCACAAGGTCAAATTCTTACCACTAAGATTGTGTTCTGTTCACTTAATGGTCTTATTTGAAATTTTTTTTTTCTTTGATATAATTTGATCTAATTTTCAAATTTGACCAAACTTTAACAAATTTACACTAATTGTTCGAAAAAAATATCATCAAATGAGATGTCGTCGTGAGATTTGCATGTAATTTTCAAACATGAATTTTTCATAATTCTTTTAGTTACGAAATTAAAGATATATAACTAACGACAAATAAATGTATATAAAATCTTAAAGATTTTATTTGATATGATATAGTTATTTGATCGTCTTTAAAGCATGTAATAAGTTGAATTGAATATAATCTAAGACAAGTTTTGCATGATGATAGAGACATAACTAATTTAGAATAGCAATAACTTTTTTCCTAAAACATTCCAATATATCTAGACTCTAATCATATAAGTGATCACTGTTAATTTCTAGGGCGGAAGGAAGGAATAATACCACATTAGTCATTTCTTTGATGTTAAATTGACAATGCCAAAGTAGCTTATCTGATGATTAGCTATATCAGTCTTGACAAAATCATGAGCATATTAGATGATCATATTTGTTCACAACCTTAAATCCGTAATTATAGTACATTACAATTACATGGTGTGACAACTCTCTAACGAACGGGAGACGTATATTTGCCTAGAATCGAAGGGACGACGACAACTTAAGAACACACATCAATTCATCTACGAGTAAGCCGTCTTGTGACACTAATGCAGGGCTTCTAAGTGAAGATTCAATGCAAGTGATCGATTTACTTTTCAACTCGCTTTCAAATCAGATTTGCTTATAAACGGCAATTTGATCATATACAGAGTATTTGTCAACATGTACCAATTAAGTTTACGAGTTATGGATCATCCTCCATTAATTATCGACACACAGATGTACACAAACAAAAATATAATACTAACGTGTTACATACGTGCTACGTTAAGGCAATGGTATGATTTAATTTCATCGAGTCAAAATTTTGAAGAAAATTAAACTTCCTAGCTTAGTGCTCCAGCATCCGTGGATGATGTTTACACAAAATTTAGTGTAACGCAACTTTATTGAAAGAGAAATAAGAAAAAATTACTTTCTATCTTATTGTAATATAAAAATCATGTCATGATATGTTTCTGTCTACAAATATAAGTACATCACATCTTTATTTAAGGAATCATTAGAGAAAAATAAAAGTATGATCTTGCTTACCCAAGGACGAATCATATCTTCAAACTTCCTTGAATGCAAAAGGCATATTGGTCTTCTCTTACGTGTCGACAATTTGTGGATAGAGAGCACAAATTTGCATGTTGCTGTGATTCTTGTTTTTGAATTTTGTTCTGATGAAGATACTTGTTAAATGTTTTGCTCATAATTAGCCACTTAATTAGGATGCATGGGAGTAATTAAATTAATTTATTCATCTCACGTGATTATTTAAGCTTATCTCATTTTCTCCAGGATTATTATAAACAGTATTCAGTATGGAAAGTCCTAACTGTATGATAACTACGTACTAACTAGTTGTTGGGCACAAGTGATGTCCCATGTTATTATATATTTACATCTATAATAATTATTGTATAAAATTCATGATCCATCCAATGCTCTTGTTCTATTGATTTAGAATGTGTCATTTTTTATTCTCTTTGCAATTAAAGACACGCAGTACGACTTATAAGCTTAATTCAATGGTTACTTTTTTAATGTTTTAACTGTGAAATCAAGGTTCAATTCTTATATATACAATTCAGGAGGTGGCCTGATCAAGCCTTCTGTGAGAATGTTTGCAAATTACGGAGTACTTTATAGGAATTAACATGTAGCACTCGAACATGCTTGGTGCATTGGTGCTGAAATAGCTAGGTATAATATTGGCAAGGTAGCGCAATAAACTAACGTATGTAGCCTGCTAATTGCAATGTTGATTCACCTTAGTCAAAAGCCAAAACCTATAAACTAACTTTTTGTTGGTTCTCTTCCTTTGCATCAACTATCTTTTAAATAAAGAAAATTCTGAAGATATTTTATGCACCAATAAAGATCAAGAATCTCTATGATAGCTTGATAAGAAATATTATCTAACGTTGCCGCAAATGCTTACTAACCCGATACTCGTACATGCATCATGTGCGCTTGTATGTCAACTTGGTGCTAGTTTAATCTTCTAATAAACCTACACTTACATTTGCCTAATCACAATCACGTATTTAGCATTAAATCGAACTTTAGTTTGTTCTCATCTATACGCTACACAATGTAATTTCATTTCCGAAAGACAAATTAAGGTTAATTTTAATTGTGTTTAACTTTAAATCGACCTTTTTGTTGGAGAATAATATATAAGATCTCCTTTTTTGCTATATTACATGATCATATGGGATTGTTTTGTGACTCTTCCCTAGCAAGATGAAATCATTTACGAATAGTGCGCCTTTATGCTTTGATGATGTGCCATTTTTGAGCTTGCATTAGTGCTCTCGCAATCTAGGTCGATATGGCTAGCTTTGTCCAAACATCAAATTTGCTCCACTAGCACATATTGCGTCCTTGATTGATGTATTTTGCTAACATGAATTACTACTCAATCGGATCAATAGTACTTTCTGACACGGATATTGTGTTGTAATAATCAACAACATGCCTTCTGGAGATAAGAAAAGAGTACAATACTTCTAAAACAACAAGATATTATTGTGAAAGATCGATTCTTTAACAAAATATGTTGTATAACACGTAAACTATACATTATGATGAAATCAATTGAGATAATTAATTATTCTATCGTATAGCATTAGAATTATACACACAAAATATTTGTGCCTGAATCAAATCAATTTGAGTTATTATACTACAACTAGAAGGGAAATCTTCAATCTTGCATGTATTCTTGACTAGTTCCGTCAAAATTAAGTATAGACAGCAAGAATCAGTACTATTTCTAAGGATAGGGTATTTGCCCTACCAAATTCCAATGAATTACTTCGTATATCAAGTCTTGTAGGCCAAAAAAGGGGGCAATGGGTTCAAGACTTCAAGGGCTCAAGGCATAATAAAGATTCATTTGTCTGATATCTAGCTTGCTCGTTTTTTTCTTCATTGTAGTATACTGTATGTATAAGGCTTAATGATTAACACGTTATGTAGGTCTACTCTATGTATATGTAAGGCTCAATTAATTCACCAATAATGAATCATTGTACATTTGTACAATATGGAGTAATTGTAAGTCTTTTATTTGCTTTCCACTAGCCCTTATCAATTTTTACTTCACTCTGGTCAAATTACTATATGATAATTGATTATAATGTTAAAAGTTATAATACTAACTCCGTTTCATATTATGTGCAACATTTTCTAAAAATAGATGCTACACTTTATTTGCAGCAAATGTTTTCTTTCCTTTTATTGGTTGTCATTTCTCTCCATCTCTCTCCTCATCACATGTTTTTTTTTATATTTCTCTCTCCATTTACCATTCATATACAAATTTTGTCTAGGAGTCCGTGTCGATGTTTTTGTTGCACATAATATGTAACGTAGGTAGTATTTTTTTTTTAAAAAAAAGTTAAAAGTTATCAATTTTGTCTTTCGTTGAATTGGATCTTTCCAAACGAGCAAAACAAACTAGCCTAACTGCCTAAGATATACTGTAACATGAATGACAACGATACAACATGTTGTATAAATGGATTATATATTCCGATTCCTGATGTAGGACACAAATATTTCTTAAGCTCTTTAGTGTAACAAAATAGCCTTGATGTAACATGCATACAGTACAAACGTACAACCAATTGTATGATAAAATTGTTTTTTCATATACCCGATCAGCGTTTGTCTCACTAACATATATTCCTGGGCGGCATAGTGTCTATTCAAAAGTTGATATGTTGATTCCTTCAATTCAGCAAATGTGGAACTTCAAACACACACGGTTAGAAGTACAAAAAAAGGGTAAGGAATCAAAACATGAAGATAATGAAGTAATATGGTTTAAATTAAGTAGTTTCAATTTTTTGACTTGTGATTTGCAAAGGGAATGTCGTTGCACTATGCACTGGTCGACACGCGTAGAGGGGTCACCTTGGATTGAGAATCCAAGTACAAAATTACCGTACATTTATGCTTGAACAATGAACATGAATAAATAAAGGTGAGTTGAAATACTAGTAGAAATAAAAATTTGAAAAAGAAGATAGTGAATAAGCCTTGATCATCTTTTAAGTCTTAAAAAGTTAAATTTTTATACTAGTCTACCACTTAATGAGAACATTAAAAAAATCAATTAAAGAATTTACGTACAACACATAGTGTTCTTATTGGCCAAATGTGGAAAAATATTTTGTTTTCGAATAAAATTTCTCAACCTTAACTCTTATTTCGGAGGGAATCTAAATGCATATGTATCAATAATGCATTTTCTTAACATTTCTAACGGTAAAACTCGTATTAAAAAATGTTCAATCAGTACCAATGAGTAGTGTAATGACAATATGTATTTTAATTATTAATATTAATAATTGTTGAAGTTGTAATGTGATACATACATAATAAGATCTTCAATTTCTCCCTATCGATTTCTTCCAACTAATGTAGCGTTAGCCAATGGTTTCACCCAAATGCCTTTCTCCATGTCTCATTCTTTCTCTTTCTCATCTAGACACTCGAACTTTTACAAAAGCATTCAAGAAAAAGTTTAATACTACAACATGTTATGTGTTTTACTAAACACATAATAAGTGCAATTCTATGTTTTCTTTCATATTCCCTTGCTATTCAAAATCCCAGGACTTAGGGTCTGTTCTCATTTGATTGAAATGAGCTGAATTGAACTAAGCTTATTAAAATTGAATTGAACTAAAATGAATATTTTATAAGAGAAGAAAATTAGGAGTTGAATTGAACTGAACTGAACTTATTAGAGCTGAACTGAATTGAACTGAAAATAATCGTATGAGAATATACCCTTATTACTTCCTCTAACAATTTCCCATATTGTAGCAATTCCCCCCCTCTTCCAAGACACCTCTTTATTTTATACATGTCTTCTTTTGGAGATTGATTTGATAAAAGGAAAAATCTCACCAATATGTCAATATGAAACCCTGTGTGCAAACCAAACTCAGTATAAATTCCTTTAAACGAATAATTTGTAGTGAATTTGACAATATAGATCAAGAAACTAACTCCATCGAACTATGATGCGAACGAAATTAAATCTCAAGTCTTTAATTTCACCTTCAAACTTTACCAACTAAGCTAGTTGACATCCATAAACAATCTGATGTTGCCATATCACATAATAAAAAATGAAATACCAATTTGATTAATTACAAGTTTACAACACTATAATCTTAAATCTTAACCCTTAATGCAAATTTGATAGATTGATTGACCAATTTGACTAGATCACTAAAAACTAATCTTAGGTTTGAAATATTGAAATTGAGCCCAATTTAACATGGAAATGAAGTAAATGACTCAAACTCAAGTCTTTAAAAAAATCATCAACAATTTCTTTTTAATCGCCCGCTTTTCTCTTTCTCTCTCCTCCTTTCTCCTTCCTCTGCTGCCGCTCACTCTCTGCTACGATTCTCGAATTCGTCTTCCTTCCATCTTCGACTGAGCTTTCAACTATCTCTGCTTCTCTACTACAATGAATTGCTCAAGTAATTCTCATTTTCTCTCTCCTCGTAATATTTTTTTTTTTTGTTTCAATTTTGTTAGGGTTTTTCTCGGATTTTTAGGGTTTAACTTTGTTCGCTTGATTTATTGATGTTGTTGTTGTAGTTTCCGGTGAAGTACCGGAAGAGCCGGTTGTTTCCAAGCAATCTGGACTTCTTTTTGAGAAGCGACTCATCGAACGTCACATTTCGGTACTCTTTTTCGACGCAATTTGTTTTTGATATTTTTTTTAGGGTTTTATTGTTTGATTTTGATTACTGTTGAAAGATTATAGTTTTAAGTGTGAGATTGCGGTTGAATTTTGATATCAATTGAACTTGTTTGATGCCCACATTTCACTGGCTGGAGTATTGGATTGTTGTGGAATTTTATTAATGTAGTTCGATGCAATTTTTTGAAGTAATTTGGCTACCGGATTTTGACTCTTTGTATCGGTTTGCTAGGGTTTATGCATTGTTGTTTAGGGTTTAGTTTTTAGTGTTATGTGAGAAAGATAATTTTTTTTATAATGTTGAAGTGTTTTGATGGATCTTTTTGGGTGGTGTGTTTGAAGGATTATGGAAAATGCCCGGTTACCGGAGAGCCATTGACCATGGACGATATTGTTCCGGTTAAAGCTGGAAAGGTATTGGCGTTGCTCATTAGTTTTTTTACTCTCTTTGTTGTGTGTTGTTATATTTATACCCGGATACTTATTGGGTTCTTTGACTTGCAGATTGTGAAGCCCAGACCTGTTCAGGGTGCTAGTATTCCTGGGATGATTGGCATGTTCCAAATTGTATGTACCTATTCTGTCTCATCACTTTAGTGACAAGTACTATTTTATAATGGATTATCGTTGTGTTAGAAATTTGGTCAATTTCACAAACTTCTGTGTATTTTGCTACCTAAATATTATACTGCGTAGATACATACATTTTCTTATGACGCTTAGTCAAGGAATCCTACCAATCTATTATTGTTGATGCATTAAGCTGTAATTGATTAGTATTCCAAGCATTAAGTTCTATAAGGATTTACGGAGTATATTTTACAGTGCTCTGTTGTTTGATGGATGAATGGACTTTGTAAGAAATATCTCAGCTATTTTTTTTTTTTTGAGATTTATTTTGGGGATAGGGATCTCATAAGGGCATTTCTGTGCATTATCAGTTGTCAATTTCAAAGCCGATTTTTTTTTTGAACAATTCTGGTAATTATTTGATTGGATCTTTAGTCGTTTTAAAGTACGAATCATTAGTACTCCGCATGTATCTAGATGTCTAGTGTCAGGTGTATATAGCAATCTACTTTTATCCTGGCCTTCTAGATTGGTAAGGAGTATGTTTGGCAAGGTATATAGAAGGAAGAGTGATAGGAAAAGATAGTCAATTTTGGCCATTATCTTTACAATTTTGGCTAGGTTGGTCATGTCTGCAACAATCTTTTGCAATAACCTTCACTCTACTACGCTTATTGTACTAGGTCTTTTTTAAGACCGTCCTCTTCTGATTTAAGTTGATGAAGCTCAAGATGCTAAGCGAAAGATTAGGGTTTGTAGTCAATTAGTTGTGTTTAGGTAGAGGGGGGTCACACCTAAAAAGTGAGCGACTTTGGCTCTAAACATGGAGGAGGAAACCGTCTTTTCTCTGTACGCGGTGAAGGGAATGAAATTTCTATGTTGAGCTATGGTGTTAGACATTTGGATATGTAAACACATTGGTGCCCATATGTGTCCTATGAATTATGTCATTTATTGCACCTTTTGCAATATTTGTTTGATTATGGGTGTTGGCTTTGTTCCTTAGCCTAGTTGTTCACAATTGTCATAGTTTCGACTTGCCTTGTAAGAGTTGTAACTATAGCACGTGTTGGTAAGGATTGAAAAAAAAAGGTACTTCCTCTTGTCTTTTTTAATCGCAACATGAGTAAAAGGTACTTCCTCTTGTCTTTTTTAATCGCAACATGAGTAAAATGCACTTTTCTCACATGGTCCTTTAATTGTCTTTTTGAGATTTTCACAATAGAAAAATAAGTCATGTGGGGTCTTATTAGATTTGTCTCGATATATATATATATTTATTGGTGAAGATATACTTTTACAATATTAACTTATACTTCCTCCGTTTTCTTTTAGATGCAACACACCCTTTAGCGCGGTAATTAAGAAAGGTGGGGTTTACATGATATAATAAACTTTAAAATAGGATGAGTGGTTGTTAGGAGTGTAATTTAGTGGGTCATGTGCTTTAAATAAGGGATATAGTATATTTTTTTCCTAAAGTAACTTTCCTTTTATAGTGTGTTGCAAGTATTGTGATATTTTCTTTTTAGGGAAGTGTTGCAAGTAAAAGAAAACGGAGGAAGTAATAATTTGTACTCAAGTATAATTACATATACAAATGGTGTAGAATGTGCATTGGCAAGCATGAAAACTCCAACGTTTCAATTAAGAAAGAACAGAGGAAAGTATTAGCATGTTGCAACTTGCAAGCACAAAAAAAAAAAAAAAGGTCTATTTGATGAAATATGGTGTTGCAATCTGTAGAACTTCTGGTTGGACATCATTTTTGTATGTTAATATCTAAACAACTTGTAGCCTAAAATTTTATTCTAAACATATGATGTCCCTGTCCCTTGTCTTATTATCAAATTTGAGGATTTGTGAGGTATTCATCTGTCATCTTAGTACCCCTGTTTATAAGCTACTAATCATCATTGTTTTTAGTTATATAACCTTTGATGACTTTAATCAAATTATTTTATCTTGAGAAGAAAATATAAGAATTCTCTATCTCGTGTGTTAGCTTCTAATGATTGTTACGTTGAAATTCAGGAATGGGATAGTTTGATGCTTTCCAATTTTGCTCTGGAGCAACAATTACATACTGCCAGGCAAGAATTGAGCCATGCTCTCTACCAGGTATTAGAATTTGTCTTTTTGTATGACCATTTGGGTTTTGAAGTTAAGTTATGTCGGCTTTTCACTTTACCTCAGATCCTTTACATTATCATGTAATGGGCATTTTGATACTTTTGGAACAAAAGCATAAATTTTATATATTGTAAATTGAGTTTGACACTTGGACACATACTTTATCTAATATGAGATTTATTATTAGTCTATAAGAGGTTAGGGGGCAAATACCTGATTCTGGCTTAAATTAAAGTCATTTGTGGCAGGATATGCTTGTTATTGACTTTTGAGTGATTCCTAGTTTTGAAGAAACAGGTCAAGTGTCTGAAATGATCTCCCAATGTTTATATGTTTTTTATTGGATTTTATAAATTGATATATTATGTATCTATCTTCGATTTTACATTATGTGCCGAACTTCATTTGATTGCTCTTTCTTTCTGTCATGAGGATTATGATTGTAAACAAGTGTATGATTTCTGTCTGCAGCATGATGCTGCTTGCCGTGTAATTGCAAGGCTAAAGAAGGAGAGAGATGAGGCAAGATCGCTTTTGGCTCAAGCAGATGAGAGGCTCAGACCTGTGTTAGGGGCAACAGGCATTGCAGTACATCAACCTGCATTGAGCAATGGCAAAAGAGGTAATTTTATTATTTCTCTTTTTCCATTTCACTGATGGATTTTTGGACTGAAAAAATGTGAATTGCAGTTTCTGAGGAAGAGACTCTGGGCCCTGATGGAAAGAAAGCCCGAATGGGAATTTCTGCTGATACTATCGCTGAACTGACTGATTGCAACTTAGAACTTTCACAGCAGCGTAAAAAGAGAACGGTATGTTTTGTATAATAGTATATGTGCTATAATATGATCTTTATCTCTTCCGTTTTGATTTAGTTGCTACGGCTAGAATTTTGCACTAATCCTCACTCCACTTTAACTTTCTTTAACAATATCGTCATGTGGGTCTTGTTAGATTCGCCTAGACTTATAGTTTAATTATATTTAAATTTTATAATTGCTACCTTTTGATAATTAGATACACAAGTGTTTGAAACCACGCATTGGCAAACGTGAAATGAGAAACGATGCATCTTAATAAAAAACAGAGGAGCTATATGATAGCTTTTGTATTTCATTTTTTTTAAGGCTATGATATAAATCTTCATTAGAGAGAACGCTTTAATTTTCTTGCACTTGATACTATTGGGAGATTTATTGTGTTGAAGCAGAAGCTGAGTTGTCTTAATCTCTCTTAATTGCTTGTCTGATATATATAGTTCTTCTCTGTGGTATTATCTTTCAGATACCTTCTACCTTGGCTTCTATTGAGGATCTGGAGCGCTACACACAAATCTCTAGCTATCCCCTTCACAAAACTAACAAACCGGGCATTCTATCTGTTGATATCCAATATTCCAAGGTATGCTAGATACACTTTTTGGTGCTACAATGCTTGCAATTTCACTTTTAGTTGTGAATATCAACATTATTTTGGGGGGCTGTTGTAATATTTAATAATTCTGTCTACTCATGACCATCCTTTTGATTTTAAGTGATTCTAACCTCTGTTGTTTTGGTGTATGTGTGGTTCATATTTATTTATTTATTTTTGTGTTTCGAATGTCGTTTTCTGATGTATGTTTCCATGTTTTTATAGGATATCATTGCGACCGGGGGGATTGATACAAATGCTGTTGTCTTTGATCGACCTTCTGGACAGATTGTATCTACACTTAGTGGTCATTCAAAGAAGGTCTTTTTTTTATGCCTGGTTTTGCAATGTAGAAACCATATGAACTAGTAAATGTTAAATTAATTTAACCTCATTGCTTTTTTTTTTGCAGGTTACCAGCATCAAAATTGTTCCACAGGATGAAAGTTTAGTTATAACTGGATCTGCAGACAAGGTAGTATTCTATCAGTTGTGATACACGCCCTTTAAACACACATTTCTTTATTATTGCAGAGAGTCTTTTACAGTCATTTGATTAATGTAATATGTATTGCTTGAACTTGTAGTGATTTTTTTATTGTATAATTTTCTATTGCGAGATTTTTTTCTTACTTTTTTCTTGTACTTTAAGCTTTTAAAATCCTTTCCTGTTTCCATTGCTTTTTAAATTATTTTTTTTTGGGGTAATGATTGCCATCAATTTCAGATTTTTTGTTGCCATTCTGATTGGAAGACACTGCAGTTGTGCAACTTGTTTTAACTGCAATTAGTTTAGTGCTATTCTGTTCATGTTACAGTGTTCAAATTTCACTGCTTTGTAGTTGTCTTCCCTTTCGTAGTCCATTCTGTATATCCATTTTTTTTTGTTCTATTACACTTATGAATTCTTTTCTACATCACATTAGCAACACTGCCCTCTTGAAATATTAGTCCTGGCAATAATTGTTGTTATATCATCATCCTTGTATATTTAGGTTCATTTAACATTCTGGTTTTTTTTGGTTCTTCAACTCCAGATTTACTTATCTTTGTTGGTCTGTCATGCTTCCAAGCTATCTGAAAATTAAAAAAGTTTGATAATTATATAATACACTTTTGATGTCTAGTAAATAGTTTGGCAGGAGCACATTGCTTCGATTTGGCTTGGAATTGTTGGCTTCATGTTAGGTCATTTTTTATCAAAAGCCCAGACTAATTTGTTATTGAGCCAAATGTTCCAATATGATCCATTTTGTCGTTTTAGTCATTCTGGCTGGATAAGAATGGGCATATTTTTCAGCTATGTTATACAGACACTTGTATTAGTGTCAGGTGCAGATACATATCCGAGTATCTGATGTCAAGTATGGCAATATTAGACATTGGGGCACTGCCCTTAATTGGACACAGATGTGGGAACACGGCATAAATTAAGCATTTTCCTGTTCTTATAAGACTTTTACCATGAGTTCTAACGTATTAATGCATTCATATTTCACACTAACATGATTGGCGATTCTTGCTGAAAACTTATCTCAAGCCCATTTGTTATTATTTCTTGACACTTGTGTGCTGTCCAACAGACTGTAAGATTATGGCAAGGATCAGATGATGGTAATTATGATTGCAGGCATGTTCTAAAAGATCACACAGCAGAGGTAAATTATCATTTAGTTTTTCTTTGTTTCCTCTCTTTGGGAGTAAGGCTGTGGCTTTGTTGTTTGTTCTTTGCATCCTCTCTCTAATTTGAATATATGCGTGCTTGGCTTTTTTCTGGTGCTTTTGTCTATATGCTTCTCAATTATGTGTTAGCAGACTAGGATTATCTTGCTTTTGATCATTGAGCTAGTTGCACCATGCTATAACAGTTGTTTTCTGTTGTTCTGGTAGAAAATTATTGGTGTAAGATATTTTATCCGTTTTCATTTACTTGCAACTCACAACTCTGGCGCACACTTTAAGGAGTGTTTGTTTTTAAGGTTTAAAAGCATTATAAATTTTTTGTATGTTCCAATATGATGATTATTGTTCAAATATTTACTATCAGCACATTAGTTTTGAATTGGAAGCTATTGGAGTATAACATGAATTTTTACCTAAGGTCTGATATGCTTTTTAAACTTGGACATTTACTCTTTGAAATACAAGCTGTAATTGTGTTGCTATCTATTAATTTGTGACAGGTGCAAGCTGTTACCGTTCATGCAACTAACAAATACTTTGTAACTGCTTCCCTTGATAATTCATGGTGCTTCTACGATCTTTCAAGCGGTCTCTGTCTCACACAGGTTTTTGTCTGCCAACTCTAAGCTCTCTCTTTTTTTTTTTTTTCCTTCCCCCTTGAACGATTTCTCAATATTTGAATGAAGTTGAAAATTGCAATGAGAGAGACACTTAATGGCTGTATAACTTGTATTGCATGACTTGCACCTCCCTGATTACCTGTGTCGTTATCTTATGTTGAACAGGTGACAGACTCTTCAGGGTCCGAGGGATATACATCTGCGGCTTTTCATCCGGATGGTCTCATCCTTGGAACAGGAACAACAGATGCTCTTGTCAAGATTTGGGATGTTAAAACTCAGGTAGAACCTAAGTAGATAGTTGCCTTTTGTTTAGCTCTAACCCACTTTGGTTTTCCTTAACCTCCCACTTAATGTGTGTTATTGTATGCTGGTTTGCAGACTAATGTTGCCAAATTTGACGGGCACACAGGTCCTGTTACAGCCATGTCTTTCTCTGAAAATGGATACTTCCTTGCGGTAGGGTCCTTATATATAATTTTTTATTTTTTTGGAACTTGCCTGTTGTGTTAACATAATTGTTCTGCTCTGATTTATCTCTGAAATTTCTCAGACTGCAGCTCATGATGGTGTAAAACTTTGGGATCTGCGTAAATTGAAGAATTTCCGGTCTTTTGCCTCTCCTGATCCAGACACACCAACTAACTATGGTATTTAAATAATTTAAATTGAAATTTATCCAATCTCAAATCTTCATTCAGAATAGGAGTTTTTTTTTTTTTGTTAATCTGGAACACTTGCCTTTTCTTTTTACCTTGGTGATGGTGGTGCATTTCACTGCGCACCTTGGTAAAACTGTGAGCAAAACTCTTACCTTTGATGGAAGCCTATTGTTATTTATTTGCTAACAATTTACCAATCTGTTATAATTGGATTTGTATTAATTGATTTGACTTCCACAGTTGATTTCGACCATAGCGGGAGTTATCTTGCAGTTGCTAGTTCAGATATAAGGTCAGTGTGTATTTAATCTTTGTAATATTAATAATACTTTGTTCCTCAGTTTTTTCTCAGACGAATTTTTTGGTAATGAATTGATGACGGATTGATTCAACTCCTACATTATCTAGTTGACTTGGGGGCCTGGGTTGGTTTGAATTTTGATGGAAATTAGAGGGAATAGGAAGTCAGCAATGACTTGGTTATTATTGCCCATTAAAAAATTAATTGACATAATGTCAACCTATGTTAAGTGACTTAAGTCGGCTCTTTTTTTCATTATTGAAACCTTCTTGCTGAACATGTGGATCGGGGATGATCAGTACAGTCTTTATTTTTACATGGGCTAATGAACAAAGGTTTCTCCGAATGACAGTTTCTGATATCTATTGCCTTACCCCATGTGGTGGCTTGATTTTGGGAAGGGTGGTTAATCAGACTAAACATTATAGAAAATCCATGTTGGAATTGATTTCTATTTCTTTATTTTTTTTTAAATTTATTGTAGTCGTTATATTTATATTGCTAGCTATACTTTTTAATGCTGCAGAGTATACCAAGTTGCAAGTGTCAAGTTAGAATGGAATCTTATCAAGACCCTGCCTGATTTGTCCGGCACAGGTTTCCTATTCTATTTCTCTTTCTCAATTCTCATCTGCCATGCCCTGTATTGTATTATAGTCCTAAGGGCTAAGGGGCTTCAACACAGGGTTGCTAATGTTCAATTTTTACCTATTTATGGGGCCTTAAATTGCAGGCAAAGCCACCTGTGCGAAATTTGGTCCAGATGCAAAATACATAGCAGTAGGATCATCGGATAGAAACCTTCGAATATTTGGCTTGCCAGGGAATGATGGTGCTCCTGAATCTTAAGATGCAGGCGAAGTGAATGACTCTTATGGTAGCAAATGTGGTTACGTCCATTTTAGGGGGCATGAGCGACCCTCGGTCCTGACAAAGACCCTGAGCCCATCTATTCAATTCTTACCTTCTGGTGCTCGAAAGTTTAAAGTGAAGTTCAACCAATGGTTGTTTTACTGTTTTATGTCAATTCATGTAAAAGCGGTAGAGATGTATTTTTTAAATGTCATGTATTCTAGAACATTAGTATAGGTGTATCTGATGACCCGAGGTATCAGAATTTTTTTTGCATATTGCGATGAATTTTGAGCTCAAGTGTTCACTAAAGTGGTTTGTCATAGTTTGACCTGTGCTTTAGGAATTCAATGAGAGATTATAACTAAATCAAGTTCTAAATTTCTAATCTCAACCAGTATTTCGTGATGCGTGTTTCTAATATTCTGATTTAATCTCACTGTAATTCTCCTTGATTCCGATCCAACTAAAGTAAGGTGCATTATTTTCTTGTGTTAAAAGATCAGAAGCTTATTCTTGATCTCATTGAATTTCAATCGTATACTTCTTTAAGCTCTATGCTTCTAACTAACCTGTTCCTCCTAATTCGAAGAGGGTAATGGTAAATGTTACCTTCTAGCCCGGAGTGTTTGTAGTAGTAGCAGCTGTTTCTGTCATGATTTTACACTCCATTGAAATCCAATAAAGACAAATCTTTCACATTGGGGCACAACACCGTAGAAGTCAGCTATGGACATTTGTGTATGAGCAATGGACTTTAATTTCGATAGACTTGAAACACCTCCTTTAATTTCTTTTTTGTTCCATGAATAATTTCAAAAGTTGACTATTCTACATTTCTTCCTACATTATTAACGTGTTTCTCTTGTATGGATTAGCAAGTGGAGCCAGCAGAAAATTGGAAAGATCAACCACACAATTTTGTGGAGCAAATAGTTGGACTTATCCAATATCTACAGTACAAGATAGGAAGCCAACTAGCTGCTCAGATCATTCATTTACAAGCCAAACACCATTGCTATTGCTCCCTTCACTCTTCTTTACTCTCTCTCTCTCTCTCATTACCCAAATGGAAATCATAGGCACAACCCTATCTGTTGCTAAAAATCTGACTGAAGCACTGCAATGTTGGGAATTTATCAGTGACAAGTTCTCAGTCTTTAGCTACGAATCTGAACTCCATGATCTCCAACAGACTGTTGAAAAGATCACTGCAGTACTTCGTGACGCAGAGACCAAGCAAGAGCTCTCCCATGAAGCAAAGGTTGTAATCGAAGCGCTCAAGGATGCCATCTTTGAAGCAGATGATCTTGTTGATGAGATTGTCACTCGAGCTCATCAGCAGAAGCAAGTTGATGCTGATGGTACTCTCTTTGAAAAAGTACGTTACTTCTTCTCGACTTCCAACCCAATCTGCGTTTCTTACTGGATGTCTGGAGGGATTAAGGATATCAAGAAAAAGTTGGATGCTATTGCTTACAATAATCAGTTCAGCATTAACCATGATCCTGAGCCTATCAGGAAAAGAAGGCCTGATACCTGTTCTTATGTGAATCAAGTCGATATCGTTGGAAGAGGGGATGACTTGGAGGAAATCGTTGGAATGTTGCTTCATCCTGCTGATGATCAACGTCATAACGTGTCCTTCCTTTCTGTTGTGGGTATTGGAGGGTTGGGAAAAACCGCTCTTGCTCAACTTGTGTTCAACGATCCAAGGGTTAAAAGTGCTTTTTCATGGACGAATTGGACTTGTGTTGCTGATCAAGATCAGAAAGAGCTTGATGTGAAAGAAGTTCTTTGCAAGATTCTTGAATGCAAAGGTTCCACCTTGGAGCAGGTGCAAAGCCAACTTCGAGAGAAACTAGTAGGCAAGAGATACTTGCTTGTTTTAGATGATGTATGGACCGAGAAGCTAGTTCAATGGCGTGAATTGGTAAAATACTTGATTAGAGGTCAAAAGGGAAGTTGGATTGTGGTGACTACACGCTCACATAAAACTGCAGAAATTGTAGGTGGTGAAGTGCATAAGCTACAAGGCTTATCCGAGGAAAATTCATGGAGCTTGTTTCAACAATCAGCTTTTACATCAAATCAGTCATCAAATCCTCCTGACGAGCTGGTCAAGATTGGCAAAAAGATTGTTGACAAATGTGCTGGAGTTCCGCTTGCTATAAAAGTGGTAGGGAGTTTCTTGTATGGTCAAGACAGGGGCAAGTGGAAGTTTGTTCAAGAGATGGGATTAGCCAACATTAGGCAGAGCGACAATGACATTCTGCCCATATTAAAGTTGAGCTTTCATCATCTTGAAGCTCCATTAAAGTGTTGCTTCGCTTATTGCGCACTGTTTCCGAAGGATTTTGTGATGGACAAAGAGATGTTGAAAAGCCTTTGGATGGCACAAGGCTATGTTGTTCCATTGGATGAAGGTCAAAGTATAGAAGATGCTTGTGAGGAATATTTTTCGATTTTGTTGAGAAGATGCTTTTTCCAGGATATCAAGAAAAAGAAATCTGGTGAGATCTCCTCATGTAAGGTACACGATCTCATGCATGATATTGCTCTAGATGTCTCAGGGAAGGAGATTTTCTATGCAACAGATACCATTAGAGGCAACCTGGATATAAAGGTTCGCCATATATTAGTTGCAAGCATGCAGGAACATGGCAATTACTCTTTATTAGGTAAGACCCAAATTCGTTCTCATCTTTGTGTTAGCTCTTCTATCAAGTTTCCGGTGGATGCATTAGTTGCAAATTGTAGGCTCCTAAGGGCATTGGATTTGAGGTCGTTAGGATTCAAAAGTTTGCCAGGCTACATAGGTGAATTGTTGCATTTGAGGTATTTGGATCTCTCAGGTAATAAAGGTTTGCAAGTGCTTCCCAAGTCACTTGCAAAACTCTGTAATCTGCAAACCTTAAAGTTAAGTTCGTGCGAGAGTTTGAGAGAGTTGCCAAAAGATTTGAGTAGACTAGTTAAGCTGAGGCTCTTGGATGTTATGGGATGTGGTAATCTTACATATATGCCTGAGGGCATGGGTAAGTTGAGTAGCCTTCATTGGCTAAGTGATTTTAAGGTGGGTGGAGGAGGGATTAGTTCAAGTTGGAAACAATGGTTTGACAGCCTGGATGACCTCAAGGCTCTTAATAAACTCAAAGGTTGTCTTGACATTAGGATCAGGTTTTCCAAAAGAGAAAGGAATATTGTTAAGGAAGATGGTGATAAGAGAGAAGGATTATACATGAGGAATAAAGAACATCTTAATGAATTAAATTTATATTTCATACATGAGAGGGGAGATGATGTAGGAAAGGATGAAGAGTTAAGTTTGATGGAAGATTTGCAGCCACATTCTAATCTGAAGGAATTATCTGTGTGGTGTTACAATGGTGTAAAAATGCCAGGTTGGTTAACCCTTGTTCAAAATATGGTTAGTCTTACGCTTTATGGTTGTGGGGAGTTGGAGTGTCTGCCATGCATGGGAAAGTTATGTCATCTGAATTCCATTGAACTTGGTGATTTAGTAAAGCTGGAGTACATAAGAGTAGATGATTCTTCATGGGCAAATTCCAATACAACGATGCCAATGTCTGGGTTGGGAAGCTGTGACAAGGAACTATCATTCTTTCCCTCCCTTGAAGTAGTTAATTTAAGCTTTCTTCCAAATTTGAAAGGATGGAAGAGAGGGGTAGTAGGGCGGGTGGAAGACAACAACCTCCAATCACAGCAATTACTACGACCATGTTGTTTTTCCAAATTGCAGACATTGAAAATAATTGATTGTCCGGAGTTGACAAGTCTTCCGTCATGTCCCAGTTTGGAAAAGCTAAAATTAGAGAAATTCAACGAAGGGCTGCAAATAATGAATAAGAAAAGAGATGAAGTTGCTCCAGCATCCTCCTCCGCATCTACATCCTGTTATGAGATTGTAAATCCCAAATTACAGAGTCTTGATATTGACAACATGGCATGGCTAAATTCGCTGCCGTCGGAGTATTTTCATTGTGTTAATACCCTGACTCTGTGGAATGTCAATGAGGAGGTGGATCTGCCCAATTGGATGCTCTTCTTGCCCGCCCTCCAAACCCTATCAATTGTAGATTGCAGAGAAATGAAAGCAATCCCAAAGTGGATGCCCAAACTCACTTCACTCACAACACTTTTCCTTGTTGGCATTTCAGAAAGCCTGAAGAGAAGATGCAAAAAGGATCCACCCGGAGATGACTGGCCCTATATTCAACACATCCCTGACATTCCAGGTTCGTCAATTTCTTCCCCTTTGTCATTTTTAATTAACTTGGTCAACGCTTTGCTAACTTCCTCCCTGGATTTATCTTATTTAGTAAAGTCTATGTATGTCGTGTATGCATCTTCATTCAATCCCTTGATTTGAAAGTGTAATATGACCCTGAATTTCTCCCTATTTTAAAAATATTTTGAATTTAAATTGCAATTTCGAAATTGTCAAGTGATTTTTATAAACCTCAATTAGATATCTTTAATCTTGCTTCATTATTTAAGATTTAGCTTTACCTTTATTTAAATTTGAATGAGTTTTTATTACCACAAATTATCTTACTTGATTGTTCAATGATTTTAACTTTCCAAAAAATAATAATAATAATAATAAAAGGTTCTGTGACATTTCATCCGTTTGTTCCAATGATTTCAACTCTAATAGTTGCCCATAAATGATCATATATTGGTCTATTGCAGAAACTTTCTGGTAATATTTGCCTTGGATACATCAAGAAGGAGTATGTATGAAGTACTTCAAATTGTTGTACATTCAGGAATCTAGCCTTGTAGTTTCGGATGAACAGAATACTATTCAGGTGAGCACTTCTACTAAACTGTATAAATCTATGCGCAGTTGGAACAGAACTCGAGACAGAAATGCAATTTTAAGGGACTAGTACAGTAGTAGTGATGAGCGAACCTGACCTGCAGATGGTTCTATCTCGTGTTTAGCTAGAAATTCTGTATGAGTTGGTGCAAATGTACTTGAGCAGAATAATTAAGATAGATGTTCTGTGGAAGGTCAAGGCAAGATAATTATGATAATATGTCTGTTTAATGGCGATTAACTTGCTGTATTAATCCAAGTTCTCAACAATATAAACAACTGAACACAACACTTCGTATATTGGGCATGCTATTCTTTGTCTTGTAATTTATTTATGAGTGATTACTTAATTCTTCCTCATTATGTGATTGTTATTCTGTTTATTTGAGGCTCTTGAACTCAGAACTCGTATAATAATTTGTCATGCAGATTGAATTCCTGAACTTGGCAGAGGTTGCCTGCTCAACCTGATGACTGATATGGTGCTCCTCGAACTTTTGAGCTAGCACAAGTTGTTCGTATTTTTTGGCATCTATTGTGAAGCCATTACTCTAATAATGAGCACTGCTGGAATTCCTTTCTCCTAATTTTCAAGGCAAGGATCCCAAATTCCAATGTAAACACTACATATTCTTCATCTTGTATGAATCTTTATATTTTGATTTTGAAAGAAAAGCAGCTTAGGATGATCTTTTTCTCGACGACAAACACTTGCATAAATTATGTGTAATTGAATTCCTACTTGTGTAGAAAACGCCTTTGTTATTACTATTATTTTTTTTATTATTATTTCTGACATAATGGAGCTGTACTCTTGTATGCTTCAATTTCATCTGTAGTATGCTCTTGTATAACTAGTTTTTTGTATATATTTCTTGAGGCATTTTCTTGAAGTAAGTACTTAGACAATGAAATACATTTTAAATTTTTCTTGAGGCATTTTGTTGGAGGATAAACTGTACTAGTGGTAATTGTATTTATGCACAATTAAGAAAGTTGAAATGATTTTAGAGGATGCAAGAGATATCATACTTTCCATTTCTATCATGATCAAGTAAGTACAAATTCTGTGTATCTTCAAAATTCTAAAGGAATTTTCTGAATGCTGATGAACTTTAGAATTTTAGAGTAAGAATTGGACTGGCCTGACTGTATTGCTGTCAAATGGAATTGACCATAGCAAAATTGATGCATCATAACAATTGAATAAGGTGACAAATTGAAATCTGAATCTCTGGGGAAATGCAAGTTGCAAGATTCGCCTTCGTGAGTCGTGACTTGTATGATTTCCGAACTAAAAATCTAGGTAATAAGTAAATATAATGATAAAAGGATTCTGCAGATGGTTCTAGTTTTTAGAATTTCTGTATAAGATGGTGCAAATGTACTTGAGCTGATACTTTATGGCCTTCTTTGTATGTAATCAATCACAAGGGAAGTTATAAATTTTGGTTTTCATTTAGAGAGTGCTATTTTTTCTGGGATCATGCTCCATTGAAACAGGCATATCATACTTGTGTCTTAAAATCTTTGTGGAAGGGCACACCGAATGTCGCTAAAACTTTCAAGGTGAAGAGTTCTTGCAGAAGTTTTCATCTTGAAAGTTCCTGTTATAATGAAGTGAAGCTGAAATTAGGAAATCAACTACTGTATAGCTGGTAATTTTATTCTGTCATAACATGTGATGTCTGTTAATATGTAATTATCCACTGTATTAAAACTATTAATAATAAATTGGTAATTACATCTGAGTATTCTGCAATGTAAACACCAATTATAAGGCTATGCTATTATGGGCCAGCAAATAATTTCATCTCATGTGTTATAATCATATAATCCATGTACGTGGGCCTTGCAGGCTTGCAGCTGCTTATGTTTTTGTCATGGGTTTGTGGATCACATTTTACAAGGAAGGTTGGTTACATGAGTTGTACTGGTACACGAACTTGGTGCAGGTTGCCTACTCTGATGACTGATATATGGTGCTCCTAAAACTTTTGAGCTAGCACAAGTTGTTTGTCATTTTTGTCTGAAAATTGAGTTTCAGACTTTCAGGTATGGTAAATTTCTGCACTAGAAAGTTAGTAGGTAAATTTTTGTGAGTTTAATGCACTTTTTTTTTTTTTTTTTGACAAGAAGAAGAATATTATCATTAATAAATAGCCATACGGCATCTACAACAATAATAAAGATTTGTAAACCACAGATCTAGAGGAAATAACATAACTTTTACAATCAAAATCATAAGTTCATAACTAATTTGCATATCGGGCATAGCTCACACTCCACCGCTTCAAACTTGACGCGAGTAATGTTTTTCGATGTCTTTGCATCTTTCCAAGTAGAGACCTTCGCAATCTGCGCTGATGTTTTGATCGTAGAGTTGATGACGAACCCTAAACCCATATAAATCCAAATCACCTTCTCAATTATTATTAAAACCCTAAAATTAAAATTCTCATCCATATATGAGAATCAAAATCCCAAAAAATTGGGAAAAACCCAAAAAAATTGGGACATACTCTCACAAACGGAGAGAACAAAACAAAGCAAAACCAATCAAATAACAGAACGGCCAAGAAAATTAAAACCCTAAAGAGAGGAGAGAGAAGAGAGAAAAGAGGGAGGCGGCTTTTTTTTTTTTTTAATTTAGAAAAAGTATTAAATTCTATGCACTTAATATAAGTTTGACTGGTACAAACTGTTGAATTTGGTAAAATATTGTGTAAGTCGGGTTTGTTAGGGAATAAAAAAACTATTGACCCATCATTTTTTTTTTAAAATGAAACACTCTGTAGTGTAGACTGTAGAGTGTTTCATTTGATCAATTATTTCAACTATGAAAACAATTATAAAAAACATAATTTGAGGTTTAAACAATGCATATGAATTATAAACAAGATATAGATTCAATATACTCATGAAATTGAAAAGAATGTCGTGTAGGCGTGTACCCACAGGCCACAAGTCCACAACAATGATTAATACCTCGCTTCAGAGTGCTTAAGCTCTTGGACCGTAGATGTTGATTATGATGAAAGTCTGTTGGTTTGGCACCTTGCTACTGATATCTGCTACTGGACTTCTACAAGTGACGATAAAGATGATGCTGATTCAGAGTCAAAAGATCGTAGATTCAGCAAGGCACTGGCAGATTACATGGCGTATGCTTTACTCAGGCAGCAGAAGATGGTGTCTGCACAAGTGGGTATGTCAGAGACTCGGTTTGAAGATACTTGTGCAGAGGTTAAGAAGTTCATGAATAATAAGTGCATCAGCATCAGTTGGCTTGCAGATCCCTGGTGGAAGGCTAAGAGGTTCATGTTCGCGTCAAGCCAAGACAAGAGTCCATCAGAACATGCAGAAGCTGAATTTTTCAAGGAGTTCAGGAAGAAGGTGCTTGATGATGCTGATTCATAAGTGCTCATCACGTTAGCGTGGCTGTTAATTACTCGTCTTGGCTTAGGGGAGCACTTCCTGCAAAATCAGGGGTTTGGATGGACTAAGCTATTATTCACAAATGATCTAGTAATGCAAGAATGAAATGAAGAGCTGACAATGTCATTAGTTTGTTAAGCAAAGTTTTGTATATTGATTTAGACATGTTTACTTACTTCATTCACTATAATTAATCTACTACACAGTACATTACGCATTATAAATGGACCTTCAGCATGGAAAATTCACACAAATTTGCATTTATTTCAGTCTCTATGCTACTTTTTCATTTGATTTTAACATACTGACCAATTTTGCACAATTAATTTGTATGAAAAGAAATGGCAAACATCTAAATTCCTTTATTTTATCGTTTTAGCTGCTAAGGAGAAGAAACTTTAGAATTACCATAGTTTTGTCTATTCCTATATACAAAGTATATAATAAAATTTCAATTATGAAAACAGGTGGTTAATCATTAAATCTTGTGTATATTACCACTCGTTTTTTGGTAAAGTAATGTTATGCTTATGAAATGACAGAGGGAAATATCAAGAAAGATAGAAGCAAGTTCCAGAAAAAATAACATACATTACATGGCCTTAAAGTTTTTACTAATCAGGTTAGCAATTGAACTTATTTGATCTTGGTAAAAAATGTTGATTAAGAAATTTAGATGTTTTATAATCCTTACTTTGTAGTTACAATGGAAAGTAAATACAGTAAAAACCAATTATAGATGATATAACAATTGATTGGCCCAAGCTGCACATGAAGAATCCATTAGCAAAGTTTGAAGCCAAGCACATAAAGCAATTAGTGTTACACGAGATTTTTTTTCAAAGACAGTACACTTTACTAAAAGTCTACAAAAACGCGTCATGAATAATGGATCTTCAGTGTTTCACCAGATTTTTTTTTTTTTTTTGGTTGAATCCAACCATCTGAAATTTGTTCTCACAAACATTGCAATAATTATGTTGGGAAATTTTCAAAATTATTTTCC
The DNA here is from genome assembly GCF_948465745.1 of Chenopodium album. Taxonomy (NCBI): domain Eukaryota; kingdom Viridiplantae; phylum Streptophyta; class Magnoliopsida; order Caryophyllales; family Amaranthaceae; genus Chenopodium; species Chenopodium album. The sequence goes on from NC_137838.1 coordinate 917,266, forward strand.
TGTCATGGGGACTACCAACAACTAGCTTTTTACAAAAATAGCAGAAAGTTGTATAAAACCAGCTAGCTAGCTGCTCAAGTGCTCATTCATTCCTATCACTCTTGTTTATTCTCTCTCCTATAGTTACTCGTTAATATCCGCTCAATCGTTGAATACAAATCCCAACTTGTATAATGTAGTATGACTACTGATTATATTTTTCGAACTATGATAAAAGGATTGAACCTGCTGATAAAACTAACATCTTATAATTCAATCATCCTTCATTTAGTTAACAGTTCCTAATGGTGCAAAATTGAAATAGTGAGCTTCAATCCCACAAGGACATGAATTTAGGATGGTTTTCAATATTGATTTAGACATGTTTTATTCACTTAACTATAAATGGACCTTCGGCATAGAAAATTCACACAATTCTGCATTTATTTCAGTCTCGTTGTTACTCAATTAATGATGAAGAGGGAAATATCAAGAAAGATAGAAACAAATTGGAGGAAAACAATTTATGACTATTCTACATCTCTACCTACTTTATTAAAGGTTTTATTGTATGTACATTCGTTGGACACCAGCTATCTACTGGTTAATACATAAAAGCAAATTGATTGGCCCAAGTTGTACATGAATAAGAAGAATCCATTAGCTACATTACAAGATATGGAGCAAATAGTAGGACTTATCTACAGTACAAGATAGGAAGGCAACTAGCTGTGCTAAGAATCTAAGATCATTCATTTACCAGCCAAATACCATTGCAAATAAAATTATTGTACGATATGAATCAATTATAACTCAAGGCTACACGTTTTTAAATTAATGAAACCATTTCTATTGTTCTAAATACTTGTAGATAATATAGTATGACTACTAGCTGATTTTGCTATGATAAAAGGACCAAACCTGCTGATTAAATTAACGTCTTAGAACTCGATCACACTTCATTCAGTTACCAGTTCCTACAGGTTCAAAATTTCTGACTATTCTTTCCAACAAATAAATTCTGTATTTTTGAAGCAAATTCTTTCAATTTTTTGTTTTTTATTCAACATGCATTTCTTCACAAAGGCACCAAAAAATCCATACGAAGTTTTCCACATTAATTATGAGCAATTTTTTATGGTGTGTATGGATAAGAAAACAGGAAATATCAACCATACAAATTTATATAAAACAAAGTAGTTAGCTCCTCAAGTGCTCATTCAATTCATTCCTCTCACTCTTCTTCATTCTCTCTCCAATAATTTCATACTCTTCTTGCCTCCTTTGTCTGCTTCACCAAACAATGGAAGGTGCAGGTTTAGCTTTCTCTGCTGTTCAAACTCTTTTAGCAGCCCTGCAATGTCCGCAACTTAAAGATATCCGCTCAACCTTTGAATACAAATCCCAACTTGATGACCTCCAAGGCACTGTCGAATATCTTCATTCTGTGCTCCGCGATGCCGCTGAGATCGAGCAGGACCTCCTCTCCAGTCAAGACAAGGTTCAAATCGACAAGATTATGGATGCTGTTTATGAAGCCGATGATCTGTTCGATAAGTTTGTCACTCTTGCGCAGCAGAAGCAACTCCTGAAGGCTGATGGTAGAGTCTCTGAAAAATTTCGGAGCTTCTTTACGCTTTCCAACAACCCAGTTAGCGTGGCTTACAGAATGAGTCATGGGGTTAAGAAGATCAAGAAGAAGCTGGATGCTATTGCTACCTACAACCAGTTCAGATTTAAGCATGATCCTCAGCCTATCAGGAATAGAAGGCCTGATACCTGTTCTTATGTGAATCAAGTCGATATCGTTGGAAGAGGGGATGACTTGGAGAAGATCGTTGGAATGTTGCTTCATCCTTCTGATGATCAACGTCACAACGTGTCATTCCTTTCTGTTGTGGGTCTTGGAGGGTTGGGAAAAACTGCTCTTGCTCAGCTTGTGTTCAACGATCCAAGGGTTACAAGTGCATTTTCATGGAGAAAGTGGACTTGTGTCGCTGATCAAGATCAGAAAGAGCTTGATGTAAAACAAGTGCTTTGCAAGATTCTTGAACGCGAAGGCTCCACCTTGGAGCAGGTGCAAAGCCAACTTCGAGAGAACCTAGCAGGCAAGAGATACTTCCTTGTTTTAGATGATGTATGGACTGAGAAGCAAATTCAATGGCGTGAATTGGTAAAATACTTGATTGGAGGTCAAAAGGGAAGTTGGATCATGGTGACTACACGCTCACATAAAACTGCAGAAATTGTAGGTGGTCAAGTGCATAAGCTACAAGGCTTATCCGAGGAAAATTCATGGAGCTTGTTTCAACAATCAGCTTTTACATCAAATCAGTCATTAAATCCTCCTGATGAGCTGGTCAAGATTGGCAGAAAGGTTGTTGATGGATGTGGTGGAGTTCCGCTTGCTATAAAAGTGGTAGGGAGTTTCTTGTATGGTCAAGACAGGGGCAAGTGGAAGTTAGTTCAAGAGAAAGGATTAGCCAACATTAGGCAGAGCGACAATGACATTCTGCCCATATTGAAGTTGAGCTTTCATCATCTTGAAGCTCCATTAAAGAGTTGTTTCGCTTATTGCGCACTGTTTCCGAAGGATTCTGTAATGACGAAAGACAAATTGAAAAGCCTTTGGATGGCACAAGGCTATGTTGTTCCATTGGATAAAGGTCAAAGTATAGAAGATGCTTGTGAGGAATATTTTTCGATTTTGTTGAGAAGATGCTTTTTCCAGGATATCAAGAAAAATGATTATGGTGAGATCTCCTCATGTAAGGTACACGATCTCATGCATGATATTGCTGTAGATGTCTCAGGGAAGGAGATTTTCCATGCAACAGATACCAGTACAGGCAACCTGGATACAAAGGTTCGCCATCTATTAGTTGAGAGACTTGAGACTATGAGGGAACGTGGCAATTACTCTTTGTTCGGTAAGTCTCGTATTCGTTCTTATCTTCTTAATTATTATTCTGTTGAAATAGATACTCAGTTTCCGGTGGATGCATTAGTTGCAAATTGTAGGCTCCTAAGGGCATTGGATTTGAGGTCGTTAGGAATCAAAAGTTTGCCGGGCGACATAAGTGAATTGTTGCATTTGAGGTATTTGGATCTCTCATATAATCAAAGTTTGCAAGTGCTTCCCAAGTCATTTGCAAAACTCTGTAATCTGCAAACCTTAAAGTTAAGGGGGTGCAAGAGTTTGAGAGAGTTGCCAAAAGATTTGAGTAGACTAGTTAAGCTGAGGCTCTTGGATTTTTGGGCATGTGGTAATCTTACATATATGCCTGAGGGCATGGGTAAGTTGAGTAGCCTTCATTGGCTAAGTGATTTTAAGGTGGGTGGAGGAGGGATTAGTTCAAGTTGGAAACAATGGTTTGACAGCCTGGATGACCTCAAGGCTCTTAATAAACTCAAAGGTTGTCTTGACATTAGGATCAGGTTTTCCAAAAGAGAAAGGAATATTGTTAAGGAAGATGGTGATAAGAGAGAAGGATTATACATGAGGAATAAAGAACATCTTAATGAATTAAATTTATATTTCATACATGAGAGGGGAGATGATGTAGGAAAGGATGAAGAGTTAAGTTTGATGGAAGATTTGCAGCCACATTCTAATCTGAAGGAATTATCTGTGTGGTGTTACAATGGTGTAAAAATGCCAGGTTGGTTAACCCTTGTTCAAAATATGGTTAGTCTTACGCTTTATGGTTGTGGGGAGTTGGAGTGTCTGCCATGCATGGGAAAGTTATGTCATCTGAATTCCATTGAACTTGGTGATTTAGTAAAGCTGGAGTACATAAGAGTAGATGATTCTTCATGGGCAAATTCCAATACAACGATGCCAATGTCTGGGTTGGGAAGCTGTGACAAGGAACTATCATTCTTTCCCTCCCTTGAAGAAGTTAAGTTATTCGATCTGCCAAAGTTGAAAGGATGGAAGAGAGGGGTAGTAGGGCGGGTGGAAGACAACAACCTCCAATCACAGCAATTACTACCATGTTTTTCCAAATTGCAGACATTGATAATAGACGATTGCCCGGAGTTGACAAGTCTTCCGTCATGTCCCGGTTTGGAAGAGCTAAAATTAGAGAAATTCAACGAAGGGCTGCAAATAATGAATAAGAAAAGAGATGAAGTTGCTCCAGCATCGTCCTCCGCATCTACAACCGGTTATGAGATTGTAAATCCCAAATTAAGAGAACTTGAAATTGACAACATGGCATGGCCAAATTCGCTGCCGTCGGAGTATTTTCATTGTGTTAATACCCTGACTCTACAGAGGGTCAATGAGGAGGTGGACGTGGATCTGCCCGATTGGATGCAATTCTTGCCCGCCCTCCAAACCCTACAATTTCACAAATGCAGAGAACTGGAAGTAATCCCAAAGTGGATGCCCAAACTCACTTCACTCACAACACTTCGCCTTAATGACAGTTCAGAAAGCCTGAAGAGAAGATGCAAAAAGGATCCACCTGGAGATGACTGGCCCTATATTCAACACATCCCTCACATTCAATTTTGGGGTTCGTCAATTTCTTCCCCTTTGTCATTTTTAATTAACTTGGTCAACGCTTTGCTAACTTCCTCCCTGGATTTATCTTATTTAGTAAAGTCTATTTATGTCGTGTATGCATCTTCATTCAATCCCCTTGATTTGAAAGTGTAATATGACCCTGAATTTCTCCCTATTTTAAAAATATTTTGAATTTAAATTGCAATTTCGAAATTGTCAAGTGATTTTTATAAACCTCAATTAGATATCTTTAATCTTGCTTGATTATTTAAAATTTAGCTTTACATTTATTTTATTTTTTTTGAAGGGGGAGATTAAAGTTCATTAATAATAAGCCATACTGAACTTACAAGCTTTACATTTATTTATATTTGAATGAGTTTTTATTACCTCATATTATCTTACTTGATTGTTCAATGATTTTAACTTTCCAAATAATAATAATAATAATAAAAAAGGTTCTGTGACATTTCATCTGTTTGTTCCAATGATTTCAATTCTAATAGTTGCCCATGAATGACCATATATTCAATTGACCATTTTAAAGTATGTTCAGGGACTACCAAACACATGACCATTCCTACAAAGTAGTGCAAACCTTTGATACATGATTAGACCTTTTTTTTTAAAAAAAAAAAAAAATTAGATGTGCCCCTTCTTCCCTGTAATCCTACAAAGTATATTTTCTGATATGATGTAATTCTTCTCGTTCAAAAATTAAAGGCTGATTAAATTTCAGTAAAGAATTCAGATGATTGATGATAAACACTTGACTAGGAGTATCCAATGCTCTAATGATTACCTGATAATCCACTGAGTGGAGTTGCTGTCATTTTAATTCTCTTGAAATTATATAGTTTAATGTTTCTTGCTTCTCTAGCTGTTTTTAATAAGTATATCAAGAACATTTCTTCAACATCTCAATATCTTTAATGCATGGCTATTGCAGGATACTACGGGTATTAATAGTATACATCAAGAATGAGTATGTATGAAGTACTTCAAATTGTTGTACATTCAGGAATCTAGCCTTGTAGTTTCGGATGAACAGAATACTATTCAGGTGAGCACTTCTACTACACTGTATAAATCTATGCGCAGTTGGAAAAGAACTCAAGACAGAAATGCAATTTTAAGGGACTAGAACAGTAGTAGTGATAAGCGAACCTGACCTGCAGATGGTGCAAATGTACTTGAGCAGAATAATTAAGATAGATGTTCTGTGGAAGGTTAAGGCAAGATAATTAAGATAATATATCTGTTTAATTGATGGCGATTAACTTACTGTATTAATCCAAGTTCTCAACAATATAAACAACTGAACACAATACTTTGTATATTGGGCATGCTATTCTCTGTCTTGTAATTTATTTATGAGTGATAACTTAATTCTTCCTCTTTATGTGATTGTTACTCCGTATTCTGTTTATTTGAGGCTCTTGAACTCGTATATTAATTTGTCTGCTAATTGTGATGCAGATTGAATTCCTGAACTTGGCAGAGGTTGCCTACTCAACCTGATGACTAATATGGTGCTCCTCGAACTTTAGAGCTAGCACAAGTTGTTTGTATTTTTTGGCATCTATTGTGAAGCCATTACTCTAATAATGAATGCAGGCCATTGTCCTGATGAGAAGTGTCTAGACTCAATACTCTGAACCATGAATGTGCAGCAATAAGTGACAGAACGATGAGATACTCTTCCTCGTGGTGGAGCCATGTCAACTCTCTTGCCAAATGCCAAATGTAAACACTAGATATTTGTTCATCTTGTATGGATCTTTTCATTTTGAATTTGAAAGTAAAGCAGCTTAGGATGATCTTGTTCATGACAAACAATTGCATAAGTTTTGTGTCATTGAATTCCTACTTGTGTAGAAAATGCTCTTTTTGGTAATTTGTTAAGTAATTTCTGACATGATGGAGCCGTCCAGCTTGTATACTTCAATGTGTCATAATTGTATGCTCTTGTATTAGTTTTACTTTGTATTAAGTAGTTAAGCAAAGAAAAATATTTATACTTTTGCTCGAGGCATTCTTTTGGAGCACCATCTCCATGACAGCAAGGTACTTGTATTTTATTACGAAGTATTATTTTTTTGGGAAATTCTCTTTGGTAGACCTCTAATAATAAACATTCTCAGTGGTAAAATGCAAAAAAAAAGTTAATATCCTTGGTAAACTATGTTTTAAAAAGTTAAGTCAATAGTAACATTTAGCAAGATAATTAGCATTTTAAGCATAACTATGGTTAACCATGGTTAAGAACCACCTCCCCACCACCCCGCCACCACCACCTCTATCCCTCCCCTGCACGCAACCCCCCTCCCCCACTGCCTGAAAACCGTCGGCGTCCCTTTCCCCCTAACCAACCGGCGCACAACCTCCTCCCCTACCGCCGACTTCATCCCCCCTCCCCTTTCCCCTACCCTCGACACCACCAGCCCCCACCCACACCCTTTCCCGAAACCCTAAATCCCCACTAGCGACACCTTTTGCTTCAACAAACATCAAATTAATTTCAATTACCTGTAATTCACATAATTTCTTATTCAATTGTGAGGAATTAGGGTTTCGATTACCAGAAATTCACAAATTTAGTTTGATTTTTTTTTTCATCGTTTTCAATGGTGGTGAGGTGCGAGAAAGGAGAGAAGATGGGGAAGGGTGGTCGAAGGGGTTGGGTACTTGGGGTGTCAGGGTGGGGGTTGGGTACTTGGGGTGTCGGGGTGGGGGTTGGGTAATCGGGGTTGGGTGTCGGGGTTGGGTACTTGGGGTGTAAGGGTAGGGGATAAAGGTTGCCGGCGGGAATGGGAAAGTTAGGGAATAGGGGCTGGGGGAGGGGAGCTGCGACCAGAGGAGGGGGAGAGGGAGAGGGAATGGTGGCAGGATGGTGGGGAAGGGGGTGGCAGGGTGGTGATTTTTATTTTTTATTTTTTTAATTAATTTTAGAATGGGGGTATTTTAGGCATCACAACTTTTTTTTACTTAGAATGGTTAACCATGGTTAAGAAATGCCTAATTACATTGATTAAGGTTACCATTGACTTAACTTTTTAAAACATAGTTTACCAAGGATATTAACTTTTTTTGCATTTTACCATTGAGAATGTTTATTATTAGAGGTGTACCAAAGAGAATTTCCCTATTTTTTTTTTCCTTCTCTCTACTTTCAACATCATTTCAATTATATTTATCCTTCACGCATCAATATCAAAGCTGTACTATTTTAAACCTAAAACTAAATGAAATTTCTCAAAAAGCATGGATATTAGACTTTAATTTTGAATTTTTTTTTACTTTTTTTTACCATGGTTCCGAATACCCTCTGTGAGACCAATTGGATGGGTGAAACCATTCTATTTGTCTTTAAACGGCCAATTTACCGATTTACAACTTGCACCAATTTAATTACTCAATCCTACTACATACATTTATGACAACATATATTGATCATATATGGTTCCAAACGGCATTATATGACCCCGAGATGTATCCCCAAAAATCTCAAAACTTTTCAACACTAGGTCTCGAAACATCCCAAATTTCTCAAAAAGCGTGGATTTCAATTTTGGAATTTTTTTACTTTTTTTCGCCCAGAAATAAAAATTGTTGAAATGTTTACCATGGTCCCTAATACCCGCCGAGAGTCCAATTGGGCGGGTGGAACCATCCAATTTGCCTTTAAACGAATAATTTACCGGTTTATAACTTGCACCAATTTCATTAACTCAAGCATACCACGAACATTTATAACAATAAATAATGATCATATATGGTTCCAAATAAAATTATATGACCACGAGATATATTCCCTACAATTTCAAGAGTTTTCGACACCGGGCTCCGAAACCTCTAAAATTTCTCAAAAAGTGTGGATATTAGCCTTCAATTTTGGAATTTTTAGACTTTTTTTGCCCGGAAATAAAAATTGCCGAAATATTAACCATGGTTCCTAATACCCTCTGGGAGTCCAATTGGTTGTGTGGAACCATCCAATTTGCCTTTAAACGGCCAATTTACCAATTTACAACTTGCACCGATTTCATTAATTCAAGCCTACCACGGACATTTATGACAACATATAATGATCATATAAGATTCCAAACGGCATTATATGACTCCGAGATGAATCCCCTAAAATCACAAGGCTTTTCGATACCGGGTCCCAAAACCTCAAAAATTTCTCAAAAAACGTGGATATTAGCCTTCAATTTTGGATTTTTTGGACTTTTTTCGCTCGAAAATAAAAATTGCTGAAATGTTTACCATGATTCCTAATACCCTCCGGTAGTCCAATTAGATGGGTGGAACCATCTATCCAATTTGCATTTAAACGACCAATTTACCGGTTTACAACTTGCACTTATTTCATTAACTGAAGCCTACCACGAACATTATGACAACATAAAATGATCATTTATGGTTTAAAACAGTATTATATGACCCCGAGATGTACCCCCTAAAATATCAAAGCTTTTCAACACCGGGTCCCGAAATCTCAAAAATTTCTCAAAAAGCGTGGATATTAATCTTCACTTTTGGAATTTTTTGACTTTTTTTTGCCCGAAAATAAAAATTGCCGAAATGTTAACTGTTTCGGGGATTTTTGTGATAACCCGAAGGGGGGGTATGGATTCCCGCGGGAGACAGATCCGGGATGCAACACTCGTACGGCCGAACACCTGCAAAACAACGGAACTCCGGTTTACCGGAGTTCCGCCTCCGACGATCAAGTTAGTGACCGGAAAACGGGATTTTAGAGAGAGAAAGTAGAGAGAAGTGAGAGCATATTTTGGGCATTGTGCCTTTTGGAATTGTGTGTTCCCCTTTCCATCATGAAATGATGGGGTATTTATAGGGAAGTGGGAGATCATGCTCCTAGGGTTTCATAACCTAGGAAAATTGGCTGCCCTATACGTGGTTGACACGTGTATTAGGGTTTCCTTCATGCTAGGCATGTTTCCTTAATGGGCTTTGAGCCCCACTTTTTCTGATATCTCTCTTAAGGCCACGTGTCATGCTCTTATTGGCCCTTATTTAGCTGAGCAGGATGCCACGTGTCGGCTTACTATTGGGCCATTTGTTAGCCTCTCATTTGTCTATAAAAGGGGGTAAAAATACCCCGAAACATAGCCCCTCGAGAGGGGTGATTTCTCTTCCCAAGAGGGATTATACCTCTCGAAAATGAATTTATAACTTCTTTGAAATTCGACATCTTGTCTAGTTCAATTAAAAAAGGTTTGATTAACTTGGAAAATTTTTATACCTTGGCCGGTATGATATTTTCTAAGTTAATCAATCATAATAATGATTGCCCTTGAACTAGACAAATGTCGATCATTATGCTTTTAAGCCCCACTTTGATTGTCTTGCGACTAATGGGTTACTTAAAGTACCTTTCTTACAAGGTTTGATTAGCTATTAAGCCTTTTCAATTCCTCCCATTCATGAGGTTTGCCCTATTCGGTCTATCCTTTTTAAGGATTATTTTGGACCTAGGCTTAGACATTTTTTCTTTAATGGCCAATTAGGCTTAGATGCTTCTTTTGCATTCATTCGACATATAGTCTAGAAGCTTTCAATTAACTTAGACTAGGAAATGCCGAGAAACATTTAACACTTGCCGAGGGGCTTTGCCTTGTGTCTGTGCCGAATTAGATATAGCATTTTGCCGAGATTCTTAGTCTCGTCTTTATGGTGGGATGGATTTTCCTTTATCTTTTCTCGGCGTCCAACGATTTTTTAGTTGTTTGGACTAATCTTTGAGAGGGCCAATTCTCAATAACTTCCAAGTCATATTAACAAGAAGTTTCGTCCCATGCCCTTGTCACTTATGATTCAATTGGGCTCGGACTTAGTTGGGGCGAAAGTTGACCATCTGTCACTTCTTGCCCTTGCTTTCAGAATTCTTTTTGGCGCATAGGCTTAGAATTCCTATATTTTGGAGTTTAAGCTATACAATGTGTTTTGCCGAGCAAATCTTCGGAATTATACTCGGTGTTATACCATTGTATTGGAAATTATACTTGGCAATGTTGCCATGTGTATCTTCCATCTTGCTCTTTTATATGGTAAGTCTTACTCAGACTTGGAAGGGTTCTGTATGAACAGCTCAGCCTCTTCTAGAGTTTTCTATACTTGTTCAGATGAAGGAGCCATTCAATGTACACTCGGACCATATAAAGATCTGTACATTGCCCTATTAAGGGAGGCTTATCTGAAGGTATTAATACATTTATTGGGCCAAAGCCTTATACTAAGGGACGTTTGTCCTTAATTTAATGAAGTGGCTACTCAATAGGGAACGTTTGGACCTTAGTCTTTCCTTATTGCCCCAATGGGGTGGCTTGTCTTTAAAAGACTTGAATAAAATGTGACGGGTTAGCATTTGGTATAGTGATTAGGCTGTTAAAAAACTAGAAGGAGCTGCCCTATCTTATTTTGATAGGCTTTCTTCTTTTTTCAATTATGAACTTGATTATATTGTAACGATACCCGACCTTGAAGCTATCTTGTGAGCAATGAATTCTTACATAAAGGGTCGAACACTAAGTAGGCATCTTGAATTCATGGAGGGCCTACTCGGCCTAATTGCATTAGGCTTTAGAAATTTGTTGCCGCTTGCGGTCTTAAGTAATAAGTCGAGGCCTCATGGTGCTCGTCCGCTTGGCTTTTAACAAGTGCCACTTATCCTTCTAAAGGAAGGTTGTTTTCTCATTAGTTAGGCCTTTCGGCTCATGCATCGGCCAGCTCGATCATTTTCTTTGCTATCTTTTGCATACTATCCCCTATCCATTAGGACTTTACACTTGGTTAGCCTCATTTCCGTTTGATTATTTTCGGACAGGCCTGATCTTGGTACTCGGTTTCACTTTGTTGCTGGACGACTCTCTAAAGGCCCAACTTCAGATATTGCATGCCATCATGCGATAGGCTGCATGATTTGGCTAGGACCACATGCCTTGCCCTTGATCGATGTTGTTAGATACTCGTCACCGATTCCATTCGGTTGGAGCATACTAAGTCTGGACGACTCTTTTGATGCCTTTTGCCCCTTGTATAAGCCTTGGGACTCTACCTTTGAAAGATCGGCATGCTTGTGTGCCACCTAGCCCCTACTCATTCTTCAACAATCGGCTTCCTGCTACTTGGTTGGGTGCTGGTCGCTTAGCCCTTGCCCTTGCTAAAGGCTCTCTTGCTTATCATTGGTCGTCATTCGACCATCTTCAGAAATTCCACTTGGAGAAAGGTTAGCTTGGATGCTTTGATTTTATATTCAACTCTTGAATGTCGAGCCAATTATCATAGTCGACACTTTACCAAGCTCAGATGTGAATGTTGCTTATACCTTGGTACCGAAGTGCTTGTGTTGATTAACATTGATCCTTTGCAAAGTCCGCCTAGAAATGAGAAGGAGGTTCCTTTGCTTAATAGTAGCTCGGCCACATAGCTCGATCAGGTTGTTGGCCGCACCAAAATGAGGAGGTGGTTTTCTCAGTAGCAGCTCGGCCACCTAGCTTGGCAAGACAACGTCCGCCTAAAAATGAGAAGGTGCTCCATTGCTCAATAGCAGCTCGGCCACCATCTAACTTCATTTGGCACATTGGCCAATTCATTCTGTGTACGCCTCAAAGGGGTTAGGATGTCATTTGCTCAATAGCAGCTCGGACACCCATTCATTCGTCACATAGTAGACTCAATGCTTGGTCTCTTGAAATTAATTAGGAGGTCCCTTGGTTAATAGCAACTTGGACGCCTATCCATGGCTGACTTACAACATGTCCGCCTGAAATAGGAAAGGAGGTCCCTTGCTCAATAGCAACTCGGACACCTATCCATAACTGACTTACAACATGTCCGCCTGAAATAGGAAAGGAGGTCTCTTGTTAAGTAGCAACTCGGACACCTAGCCATGCCCGACCATCTGTTCACTCGGCCAGGAAGCTCGAACATTTTTTTTTTTTTTTTTTTTTTGAAATCAATATCTAATGATTAATCAATCATAATAATGATCAATCACTTTTAGTACAACTCTACTAGTTGATGGCTGCATGAAATTCAAAACATGGACCCTTCCTCAATAGCAACTCGGCCAAGCGTGTGTCCTCCTAAAAGTGATTAGGTGGTTCCTTGCTCGAAGGATGGTTGGACGCCTTGAGTTGGCCGTATGAAATTAGGAACATGGGCTCTTGCTCTATAGCAGGTCGGCCACCAACCTCGGCTTCCGTCCGACCATGTATGCTTTCAGGGGCAAGGTTTCCCATCTCACTCGGCCAGGAAGCTTGGACACATTGCTGGCCGTGTGAATTTCGGAACAAGGCCTCTTGCCCAACAGCAACTCGGCCAGGTTGTTGGCCGTATGGAAGTAGGGACTTGGTGGTTTGCGTGATGGGCTACTCGTACACCCTGCCCCATGCTGGCCGACTATCTATACTAGGAGGGGTGTCGTTTGCCATTTAGCTCGGCATATACTCAACTCGGCCAAGCTTCTGTCCGCATAAAAGCAAAGAGATGGTGGTCCTTTGATATGCAACTCGGCCACCACTCAATTCTTTATCTTTTTTGTCTTGAAAAAATGTTTGAAGGCCATTTTCGGGCCCTAAATGAACCCGGATGGCTAAAAAAGCCTGTCAATCACGGCGTAGCCGTGTGTTTGACTTATTGGCCCGTTTCCATTTCCGAAAAGGTATTTTATGAAGCGTTCTGACACCGTGAGCCCGACTAGTAGAAATCATTTCCCTTATTTTAGACGATTTCCTTCGTCGTCAAGTACTTCAGGGACGAGCTTCTACCTTAGCTGTCCGACTGAAATTCATTACATTATCCCTTACTCAAAAGCAAGTCGGACACCCAACTTGGCTCCCGTCCGATCACCTATTCTTGCGAGGACCATCTTCAAGCTTTTACTCGGCCTCTTGGGTAGCTCGGACAGGTTGCTTTGGCCGCATCAAAGTGCAAGGGAGGTTCCTTGCTAACAGGCAGGTCGGACACTTATCAAAGTGCTTGGCCGACCTGCTATGCATGGGGAGGCATGCTTTCCTTTTTCACTCGGACAGGGCATTCGGACAAGCAGTTGGCCGCGCGTCAAGCTTTTACTCGGCCTCCTTAGCAACTCGAACATACTGCTGGGCAAGGTTGCTGTCCGCCTATTTTTGGGAACATGGTGGCTCTTAGAAGGGCAACTCGGACAAGCAGCTGGTGGCTCGGCCTACTTGCGGTCTGCTGTTGCTGTACGCTGCAGCTAGACTGCTACTCATTACACTGCTACTTAGAAGGAAACTCGGTCAGACTTCCTTGGCCGAGTTGCTATGTTTGCAATGGTGAGGTTCCCGATTTCACTCGGACATGCAATGGCCGTCTAAAATCAAGAACATGATGCGTGCTTTGAGTAGCAACTCGGCCAGGTAGCTTGCTGCTTGCCACTCGGCCAGGCTGCTGCTATTTAGCTCGGCCAGGCTGATTGCAGTCGGCTGCTCATTAGCTTGGCTAGGTAACTCGGTCAGGCGGCTCATTAGCTTGGCCGAGTTCTTATGCTTGCAAGGGTGAGGTTACCTATTTCATTCGTCCAGCTCATATTATCATATTATTGTGCTTGGACAGCCAGCCATTATTAATAATTTTTTATTAAACGCTGCTGCTGCTGAGTTTGGTCGGCCAGATTGCTGCTCGGTCAGGTAGCAGCTCAGTCAGGATGCGTGGTAGGCAACTTATGCCTTGGCCGTGTTGCTATACTTGGAATGGCGAGGTTCCGGATTTCACTCGGACAAGCAACTTAGACTTATTGTTGGCCGCCTAAAATCAAGATCATGATGTGCCTTTGGGTTGCAATTCGGTCATAGTGCCTTGGCCGAGTTGCTATGCTTGGAAGGATATGCTTCGTATTTTACTCAGCCATGGGTGGTAGTACAAAGAGAATAGCAAAATGCTTTAGTGAGGGGCAGCTCGGCCAGGAACATGGACGTGCTACTTGAACTAGCTGCTCAGTTGCCGAGTTACTATACTCTGAGCCACCATGGTTTGCAATTTCTTCCGGCATTTTTTCTTGTACGACCATTAAAAGCCGCATCTCTTTACTCATGAAGCCGAGCCTTTTTATTTAGCTCGACATTGCAGTCTTGCCGTATGTATTTCCTTAATAGGAGTATCACATTATTCATTTCGAGCTTGCATGTTTATGCTTGAGTCGACATATTTTCCGAGGTTGGTGCTTGATGGCCGTTTACTTTAAATGCCGAGCTGTGTACTTCAACCATGTGTGAACTTTCGAACTAAGCTACCTTACTAGCTTTCATTCTCATTCCAACTTTAAGTGCTCTTTTCGTGCAAATGAAAATGCATGTGAGCTGTACAAATTTTCATCCACGTGACAATGCTTGCCAGCTGCATGATCATATCATATCCATGCTTCATTCTGGCTTTCTATATACTTTAGTATACAAATAATTTTTCTTATATTTCATAATCATAATAGTAGGGCTTAATTTGAATACGACCTCAATGTTGTTACACACCTTTGTACACTCACAAAGTTTTTCGTGTTCACCTTGGCCATTCGGCTTATATACTTTTGTATATATATATTTTTTATAATAATAATAATTTTTTAGTGGTATTGAGTCGTCCTTTGACACTATCTCTCGGACATACTCATGAAATTTCAAGTATCTTCTCAACTTGCAAATTTCTAAGGACGCGTACGCCTAGGCATGTCCTTGCCCTGCTTGGGTAAAAATACCTTGGGCGATTTTTAGGACTTCCTGATGTTCATCCGTCCGTCCATTATAAGGCCGGATGGACTTATCGACCGCGTGGTCTTCATGGCCGAGTAATTTAGCTAGGGAATGCCCCTACAAGCTTTTTAATTTTGCTTGTACATGCTGCTTGGCTGTCCTGTACGGGTAGCTATACTTGTGCAAGCACACTTTCCAATTTTGCTCGTACAGGCTGTGTGGCTGCCCTGTACGAGTAGCTATGCTTGTGTAAGCAAGCTTTCCAATTTTGCTCGTACAAGCTGTGTAGCTGCCCTGTACGAGTAGCTATGCTTGTGTAAGCAAGCTTTCCAATTTTGCTCGTACAAGCTGTGTAGCTGCCCTGTACGAGTAGCTATGCTTGTGTAAGCAAGCTTTCCAATTTTGCTCGTACAGGCTGTGTGGCTGCCCTGTACGAGTAGCTATGCTTGTGTAAGCAAGCTTTCCAATTTTGCTCGTACAAGCTGTGTAGCTGCCCTGTACGAGTAGCTATGCTTGTGTAAGCAAGCTTTCCAATTTTGCTCGTACAGGCTGTGTGGCTGCCCTGTACGAGTAGCTATGCTTGTGTCCACGAGCTTCTTGCTTTTCCTAGAACGCTTTTCCTCATCCATTTAGCAAGTCGTTTGACTAGCTCGCGGGCACACATCAAATAATGTAGCTTGAAGAAAATTTGAAATAAAAATTTTTATTTGATAATCAATCATAATAATGATCACGACTTTGGGTTTTAGTATTGCCCAAGTCTTATCTTCATACAAGAGTTCGTCTCATTCTCTTAAGAATGATCTAAAAGAATTACACAACTTTACCCTCACATTGGGTTACATTTGTAACGAAGAGTTCTATTTCTTGAAAAGGCGTCCGATTATGGCTAAGTGCCATTCCAGATGTGCCTCCCCACAGACGGCGCCAAATGTTTCGGGGATTTTTGTGATAACCCGAAGGGGGGGTATGGATTCCCGCGGGAGACAGATCCGGGATGCAACACTCGTACGGCCGAACACCTGCAAAACAACGGAACTCCGGTTTACCGGAGTTCCGCCTCCGACGATCAAGTTAGTGACCGGAAAACGGGATTTTAGAGAGAGAAAGTAGAGAGAAGTGAGAGCATATTTTGGGCATTGTGCCTTTTGGAATTGTGTGTTCCCCTTTCCATCATGAAATGATGGGGTATTTATAGGGAAGTGGGAGATCATGCTCCTAGGGTTTCATAACCTAGGAAAATTGGCTGCCCTATACGTGGTTGACACGTGTATTAGGGTTTCCTTCATGCTAGGCATGTTTCCTTAATGGGCTTTGAGCCCCACTTTTTCTGATATCTCTCTTAAGGCCACGTGTCATGCTCTTATTGGCCCTTATTTAGCTGAGCAGGATGCCACGTGTCGGCTTACTATTGGGCCATTTGTTAGCCTCTCATTTGTCTATAAAAGGGGGTAAAAATACCCCGAAACATTAACCATAGTTCCTAATACCCTCCGTGAGTCCTGTTGGATGGGTGGAACCATCCAATTTGCCTTTAAACGACCAATTTTCAGGTTTACAAGTTGCACCGATTTCATTAACTCAAGCCTACCACAAACATTTATGACAACATATAATGATCATATACGGTTCCAAACGACATTATATGATCCCGAGATGTATCCCCTTAAATCTTAAGTGTTTCGGGGTATTTTTACCCCCTTTTATAGACAAATGAGAGGCTAACAAATGGCCCAATAGTAAGCCGACACGTGGCATCCTGCTCAGCTAAATAAGGGCCAATAAGAGCATGACACGTGGCCTTAAGAGAGATATCAGAAAAAGAGGGGCTCAAAGCCCATTAAGGAAACATGCCTAGCATGAAGGAAACCCTAATACACGTGTCAACCATGTATAGGGCAGCCAATTTTCCTAGGTTATGAAACCCTAGGAGCATGATCTCCCACTTCCCTATAAATACCCCATCATTTCATGATGGAAAGGGGGAACACACAATTCCAAAAAGGCACAATGCCCAAAATATGCTCTCACTTCTCTCTACTTTCTCTCTCTAAAATCCCGTTTTCCGGTCACTAACTTGATCGTCGGAGGCGGAACTCCGGTACGCCGGAGTTCCGTTGTTTTGCAGGTGTTCGGGCCGTACGAGTGTTGCATCCCGGATCTGTCTCCCGCGGGAATCCATACCCCCCTTTCGGGTTATCACAAAAATGCCCGAAACATTTGGCGCCGTCTGTGGGGAGGCACATCTGGAATGGCACTTAGCCATAATCGAACGCCTTTTCAAGAAATAGAACTCTTTGTTACAAATGTAACCCAATGTGAGGGCAAAGTTGTAATTCTTTTAGATCATTCTTAAGAGAATGAGACGAACTCTTGTATGAAGATAAGACTTGGGCAATACTAAAACCCAAAGTCGTGATCATTATTATGATTGATTATCAAATAAAAATTTTTATTTGATAATCTTCTTCAAGCTACATTATGTGATGTGTGCCCGCGAGCTAGTCAAACGACTTGTTAAATGGATGAGGAAAAGCGTCCTAGGAAAAGCAAGAAGCTCGTGGACACAAGCATAGCTACTCGTACAGGGCAGCCACACAGCCTGCACGAGCAAAATTGGAAAGCTTGCTTACACAAGCATAGCTACTCGTACAGGGCAGCTACACAGCTTGTACGAGCAAAATTGGAAAGCTTGCTTACACAAGCATAGCTACTCGTACAGGGCAGCTACACAGCTTGTACGAGCAAAATTGGAAAGCTTGCTTACACAAGCATAGCTACTCGTACAGGGCAGCCACACAACTTGTACGAGCAAAATTGGAAAGCTTGCTTACACAAGCATAGCTACTCGTACAGGGCAGCCACACAGCCTGTACGAGCAAAATTGGAAAGTGTGCTTGCACAAGTATAGCTACCCGTACAGGGCAGCCAAGCAGCATGTACAAGCAAAATTAAAAAGCTTGTAGGGGCATTCCCTAGCTAAATTACTTGGCCATGAAGACCACGCAGTCGATAAGTCCATCCGGCCTTATAATGGACGGACGGATGAACATCAGGAAGTCCTAAAAATCGCCCAAGGTATTTTTACCCAAGCAGGGCAAGGACATGCCTAGACGTACGCGTCCTTAGAAATTTGCAAGTTGAGAAGATACTTGAAATTTCATGAGTATGTCCGAGAGATAGTGTCAAAGGACGACTCAATACCACCAAAAAATTATTATTATTATAAAAAATATATATATACAAAAGTATATAAGCCGAATGGCCAAGGTGAACACGAAAAACTTTGTGAGTGTACAAAGGTGTGTAACAACATTGAGGTCGTGTTCAATTTAAGCCCTACTATTATGATTATGAAATATAAGAAAAAGTATATTGAAAGCCAGAATGAAGCATGGATATGATATGATCATGCAGCTGGCAAGCATTGTCACGTGGATGAAAATTTGTACAGCTCACATGCATTTTCATTTGCACGAAAAGAGCACTTAAAGTTGGAATGAGAATGAAAGCTAGTAAGGTAGCTTAGTTCGAAAGTTCACACATGGTTGAAGTACACAGCTCGGCATTTAAACGGCCATCAAGCACCAACCTCGGAAAATATGTCGACTCAAGCATAAACATGCAAGCTCGAAATGAATAATGTGATACTCCTATTAAGGAAATGCATACGGCAAGACTGCAATGTCGAGCTAAATAAAAAGGCTCGGCTTCATGAGTAAAGAGATGCGGCTTTTAATGGTCGTACAAGAAAAAATGCCGGAAGAAATTGCAAACCATGGTGGCTCAGAGTATAGTAACTCGGCAACTGAGCAGCTAGTTCAAGTAGCACGTCCATGTTCCTGGCCGAGCTGCCCCTCACTAAAGCATTTTGCTATTCTCTTTGTACTACCACCCATGGCCGAGTAAAATACGAAGCATATCCTTCCAAGCATAGCAACTCGGCCAAGGCACTCTGACCGAATTGCAACCCAAAGGCACATCATGATCTTGATTTTAGGCGGCCAACAATAAGTCTAAGTTGCTTGTCCGAGTGAAATCCGGAACCTCGCCATTCCAAGTATAGCAACACGGCCAAGGCATAAGTTGCCTACCACGCATCCTGACTGAGCTGCTACCTGACCAAGCAGCAATCTGGCCGACCAAACTCAGCAGCAACAGCGTTTAATAAAAAATTATTAATAATGGCTGGCTGTCCAAGCACAATAATATGATAATATGAGCTGGACGAATGAAATAGGTAACCTCACCCTTGCAAGCATAAGAACTCGGCCAAGCTAATGAGCCGCCTGACCGAGTTACCTAGCCAAGCTAATGAGCAGCCGACTGCAATCAGCCTGGCCGAGCTAAATAGCAGCAGCCTGGCCGAGTGGCAAGCAGCAAGCTACCTGGCCGAGTTGCTACTCAAAGCACGCATCATGTTCTTGATTTTAGACGGCCATTGCATGTCCGAGTGAAATCGGGAACCTCACCATTGCAAACATAGCAACTCGGCCAAGGAAGTCTGACCGAGTTTCCTTCTAAGTAGCAGTGTAATGAGTAGCAGTCTAGCTGCAGCGTACAGCAACAGCAGACCGCAAGTAGGCCGAGCCACCAGCTGCTTGTCCGAGTTGCCCTTCTAAGAGCCACCATGTTCCCAAAAATAGGCGGACAGCAACCTTGCCCAGCAGTATGTTCGAGTTGCTAAGGAGGCCGAGTAAAAGCTTGACGCGCGGCCAACTGCTTGTCCGAATGCCCTGTCCGAGTGAAAAAGGAAAGCATGCCTCCCCATGCATAGCAGGTCGGCCAAGCACTTTGATAAGTGTCCGACCTGCCTGTTAGCAAGGAACCTCCCTTGCACTTTGATGCGGCCAAAGCAACCTGTCCGAGCTACCCAAGAGGCCGAGTAAAAGCTTGAAGATGGTCCTCGCAAGAATAGGTGGTCGGACGGGAGCCAAGTTGGGTGTCCGACTTGCTTTTGAGTAAGGGATAATGTAATGAATTTCAGTCGGACAGCTAAGGTAGAAGCTCGTCCCTGAAGTACTTGACGACGAAGGAAATCGTCTAAAATAAGGGAAATGATTTCTACTAGTCGGGCTCACGGTGTCAGAACGCTTCATAAAATACCTTTTCGAAAATGGCCTTCAAAAATTTTTTCAAGACAAAAAAGATAAAGAATTGAGTGGTGGCCGAGTTGCATATCAAAGGACCACCATCTCTTTGCTTTTATGCGGACAGAAGCTTGGCCGAGTTGAGTATATGCCGAGCTAAATGGCAAACGACACCCCTCCTAGTATAGATAGTCGGCCAGCATGGGGCAGGGTGTACGAGTAGCCCATCACGCAAACCACCAAGTCCCTACTTCCATACGGCCAACAACCTGGCCGAGTTGCTGTTGGGCAAGAGGCCTTGTTCCGAAATTCACACGGCCAGCAATGTGTCCAAGCTTCCTGGCCGAGTGAGATGGGAAACCTTGCCCCTGAAAGCATACATGGTCGGACGGAAGCCGAGGTTGGTGGCCGACCTGCTATAGAGCAAGAGCCCATGTTCCTAATTTCATACGGCCAACTCAAGGCGTCCAACCATCCTTCGAGCAAGGAACCACTTAATCACTTTTAGGAGGACACACGCTTGGCCGAGTTGTTATTGAGGAAGGGTCCATGTTTTGAATTTCATGCGGCCATCAACTTGATGGAGCTTATTGACCAAGTGAAATATATAAGAAGAAAATCAGCAAACACTTGTATGCCTAGTTGTACTAATATTGATTGATCATTATTATGATTGATTTTCAAAAAAAAAAAAAAAAAAAAAAAAAAAAAAAAAAAAAAATTAGAAAGCAAGTAAGTACGTCTGAAATCATGGAAGCCCAGATTACCCCAAAGAAGATATGTGGCCGTTCTGGGTGGTTAGGAGATAAGCTCCTCCTAGAGTATCAGAACGTCCAGTCTCATTGATGTGGCCGTTCTGGGCAGTTAGGAGATCAACTCCTCCCAGAGTATGAGGACGTCCAACTTGAAATAAGTGGACGACCACATGAATTCAGAGGTTAAGCAATTTCAGGCGGACATGTTGAAAGTCAGCTATGGATAGGTGTCCGGGTTGCTATTGAGCAAGGGACCTTCTTTCCAATTTCAAGCGGACATGTTGAAAGTCAGCCATGGATAGGTGTCCGAGTCGTTATTGAGCAAGGGACCTCCTAACCAATTTCAGGCGGACATGTTGAAAGTCAGCTATGGATAGGTGTCCGAGTTGCTATTGAGCAAGGGACCTTCTTTCCAATTTCAGGCGAACATGTTGAAAGTCAGCCATGGATAGGTGTCTGAGTTGCTATTGAGCAAGGGACCTCCTTTGCTATTTCAGGCGGACAGACTCTTAATCGGTCATGGATTAGGCGTCCAAGTTGCTATTGAGCAAACAACATCCTAACCACTTTGAGGCGAACACGGAATGAATTGGCCAATGTGCCAAATGAAGTTAGATGGTGGTCGAGCTGCTATTGAGCAATGGAGCACCTTCTCATTTTTAGGCGGACGTTGTCTTGCTAAGCTAGGAGACCGAGCTACTATTAAGCAAAGGAACCTCCTTCTCATTTCTAGGTGGACTTTGTAAAGGGAGTTAATCAGCACAAACAGTTCAATACCGGGGTAGAAGCAACATTCACATCTGAACTTGGTGAAGTGTCGACTATGATAATGGGCTTGACATTCAAGAGTTGAATATAAAATCAAAGTATTCAAGCTAGGCTTTGTCCAAGTGGTATTGCTGAAGATGGTCGAATAACGACCCATGATAAGCAAGAGAGCCTTTAACAAGGGCAGGGGGTAAGCGGCCAGTACCCAACCAAGTAGCAGGCAGCCGATTGTTGAAGAATGAGTAGGGGCTAGGTGGCACACAAGCATGCCGAGCTTTCAAAGGTAGAGTCCCAAGGCTTATACAAGGGGCAAAAGGCATCAAAAGAGTCGTCCAGACTTAGTATGCTCCAACCGAATGGAATCGGTGACGAGTCTCTAACAACATCGATCAAGGGCAAGGCATGTGGTCCTAGCCAAATCATGCAGCCTATCGCATGATGGCATGCAATATCTGAAGCTGGGCCTTTAGAGAGTCGTCCAGCAACAAAGTGAAACCGAGTACCAAGATCAGGCCTGTCCGAAAATAGTCAAACGGACATGAGGCTAACCAAGTGTAAAGTCCTAATGGATAGGGGATAGTATGCAAAAGATAGCAAAGAAAATGATCAAGCTGGCCGATGCATGAGCCGAAAGGCCTAACTAATGAGAAAACAACCTTCCTTTAGAAGGATAAGTGGCACTTGTTAAAAGTCAAGCGGGCGAGCACCATGAGGACTCGACTTATCACTTAAGACCGCAAGCGGCAACAAATTTCTAAAGCCTAATGCAATTAGGCCGAGTAGGCCCTCCATGAATTCAAGATGCCTACTTAGTGTTCGACCCTCTATGTAAGCATTCATTGCTCACAAGATTGCTTTAAGGTCGGGTATCGTTACAATATAATCAAGTTCATAATTGAAAAAAGAAGAAAGCCTATCAAAATAAGATAGGGCAGCTCCTTCTAGTTTTTTAACAGCATAATCACTATACCAAATGCTAAGCCGTCACATTTTATTCAAGTCTTTTAAAGACAAGCCACCCCATTGGGGCAATAAGGAAAGACTAAGGTCCAAACGTTCCCTATTGAGTAGCCACTTCATTAAATTAAGGACAAACGTCCCTTAGTATAAGGCTTTGGCCCAATAAATGTATTAATACCTTCAGATAAGCCTCCCTTAATAGGGCAATGTACAGGTCTTTATATGGTCCGAGTGTACATTGAATGGCTCCTTCATCTGAACAAGTATAGAAAACTCTAGAAGAGGCTGAGCCGTTCGCACAGCACCCTTCTAAGTTTGAGTAAGACTTACCATATAAAAGAGTAAAATGGCACAAATGCCAAGCTCCACTGCAAGGAGAAATCCAAGATGGAAGATACACATGGCAATATTGCCAAGTATAATTTCCAATACGATGGTATAACACCGAGCATAATTCTGAAAATTTGCTCGGCAAAACACATTGTATAGCTTAAACTCTCAAAGTACAAAGATTCTAGGCGGCAGAAATGTCGAATAGAAATCTCAAAGGTACTCCAAAATGTAGGAATTCTAAGCCTGTGCGCCAAAATTGAATTCTGAAGGCAAGGGCAAGAAGTAACAGATGGTCATCTTTCGCCCCAACTAAGTCCGAGCCCAATTGAGTCATAAATGACAAGGGCATGGGACGAAACTTCTTGTTAATATGACTTGGAAGTTATTGAGAATTGGCCCTCTCAAAGGTTAGTCCAAACAACTAAAAAGTCGTTGGACGCCTAGAAAAGATAAAGGAAAATCCATCCCTCCATAACGACGAGACTAAGAATCTCGGCAAATGCTATATCTAATTCGGCACATACACGAGGCAAAGCCCCTCGGCAAGTGTTAAATGTTTCTCGGCATTTCCTAGTCTAAGTTAATTGAAAGCCTCTAGACTATATGCCGAATGAATACAAAAGAGGTATCTAAGCCTAATTGGCCATTAAAGAAAAAATGTCTATGCCTAGGTCCAAAAATAATCCTTAAAAAGGATAGACCAAATAGGGCAAACCTCATGAATAAGAGGAGTTGAAAAGGCTTAAGAGCTAATCAAACCTTGTAAGAAAGGTACTTTAAGTAACCCATTAGTCGCAAGACAAATCAAAGTGGGGCTTAAAAGCATAATAATCGACATTTGTCTAGTTCAAGGGCAATCATTATTATGATTGATTAACTTAGAAAATATCATACCGGCCAAGGTATAAAAATTTTCCAAGTTAATCAAACCTTTTTTAATTGAACTAGACAAAATGTCGAATTCAAAGAAGTTATAAATTCATTTTCGAGAGGTATAATCCCTCTTGGGAAGAGAAATCACCCCTCTCGAGGGGCTATGTTTCGGGGTATTTTTACCCCCTTTTATAGACAAATGAGAGGCTAACAAATGGCCCAATAGTAAGCCGACACGTGGCATCCTGCTCAGCTAAATAAGGGCCAATAAGAGCATGACACGTGGCCTTAAGAGAGATATCAGAAAAAGAGGGGCTCAAAGCCCATTAAGGAAACATGCCTAGCATGAAGGAAACCCTAATACACGTGTCAACCATGTATAGGGCAGCCAATTTTCCTAGGTTATGAAACCCTAGGAGCATGATCTCCCACTTCCCTATAAATACCCCATCATTTCATGATGGAAAGGGGGAACACACAATTCCAAAAAGGCACAATGCCCAAAATATGCTCTCACTTCTCTCTACTTTCTCTCTCTAAAATCCCGTTTTCCGGTCACTAACTTGATCGTCGGAGGCGGAACTCCGGTACGCCGGAGTTCCGTTGTTTTGCAGGTGTTCGGGCCGTACGAGTGTTGCATCCCGGATCTGTCTCCCGCGGGAATCCATACCCCCCTTTCGGGTTATCACAAAAATGCCCGAAACATTAAGCATTTTGGACACCGTGCCTCGAAACCTCTAAAATTTCTCAAAAAGTGGAATATTAGCCTTAAATTTTGGAATTTTTTGACTTTTTTCGCCTGTAAATAAAAATTGCCGAAATGCTTACCATAGTCCCTAATACCCTCCGGGAGTCCAATTATGAGAGTGGAACCCTCCAATTTGCCTTTAAATGGTGAATTTACCGATTTACAACTTGCACCGCGTTATTTCATTAACTCAAGCTTACCCAAACATTTATGACAACATAAAATGATCATTTATGGTTTCAAATAGTATTATATGACACTGAGATGTATCCTCTAAAATCTCAAAACTTTTTGACACCAGGTCCCGAAACCTATAAAATTTCTCAAAAAGCGTGGATATTAGCCTTCAATTTTGGAATTTTTTGACTTTTTTTCACCCGAAAATAAAAATTGCCGAAATGTTTTCCATGGTTCCTTATACCCTCCGGTAGTCCAGTTAGATGGGTGGAATCCTCCAATTTGCATTTAAACGGTCAATTTACCGGTTTATAACTTGCACTTATTTCATTAACTCAATCCTACCACGAAAATTTATGACAACATATAATTGTCGTTTATGGTTTCAAACGTCATTTTATGTTCCCGAGATGTGTCTAATAAAATCTCATTTATTTTCGACACCTGGCCTCGAAACCTTCGAAATCTCTCAAAAAAGCGTGGATATTAGCCTTCAATTTAGGAATTTTTTACTTTTTTACGCCAGGAAATAAAAATTGCCGAAATGTCTACTATGGTCCCTAATACCCTTTGGGGTTCAATTGGGTGGGTGGAACCTTCTAATTTGCCTTTAAACGACCAATTTACCGGTTTACAACTTATGCTGATTTCATTAACTCAAGCCTACAACAAACATTTATGATAACAAATAATGATAACATATGGTTCCAAACAACATTATATGACCCCGAGATATATTCTCTAGAATTCCAAGACTTTTAGCCACCGGGCCCCGATGACTCCAAAATTTCTCAAAAAGCGTGGATATTAGTCTTCAATTTTTGACATTTTTAACTTGTTTTCGCCCGTAAATAAAATTTTCCGAAATGTTTACCATGATCCCTAATACCCTCCAAGAGTCCAATTGTGTTGGTGGAACCATCCAATTTGCCTTTAAACGGCCTATTTATCGGTTTACAACTTGCACCGATTTCATTAACTCAAGCTTATTACGAACATTTATGACAACATATAATGATCATATATGGTTCCAAATGGCATTATATGACCCCAAAGTGTAATCCTAGAATTTCAAAGCTTTTCAACACCGGGTCTTGAAATCTCCAAAATTTCTCAACAAGCATAGATATTAGACTTTAATTTTGTAATTTTTTGAATTTTTTTTCGCCCGAAAATAAAAATTGCCGAAATTTTTACCATGGTCTCTAATACCCTTTAAGAGGCCGATAAGTCGGGTGAACCATCATATTTGTCTTTAAACGACTAATTACCGGTTTACAATTTGCCCCGGTTTCATTAATTCAAGTCTACCACAAACATTTATGACAACATATAATGATCATATTCGGTTCCAAACGACATTATATGACCCCGAGATGTATCCCCTAAAAATAAAGGCTTTTCGACACCATACCCCAAAACCTCTAAAATTACTCAAAAAGCGTGGATATTAACCTTCAATTTTGGAATTTTTGACTTTTTTCGCATGTAAATAAAAATTGCCGAAATGTTTTTCATTGTCCTTAATACCCTCCGGAAGTCTAATTAGGTGGGTGGAACCATCCAATTTGCCTTAAAATGGTGAATTTACCGGTTTACAACTTGCATGGATTTTATTAACTCAAGCTTACAACGAACATTTATGACAACATAAAATGATCATTTATGGTTTAAAACAGTATTATATGACCCCGAGATGTATCCCAAAAAATCTCAAAACTTTTCGACACCGGGTCCCGAAATCTCAAAATTTTCTCAAAAAGCGTGGATTAATGTCTTCAATTTTGGAATTTTTTGACTTTTTTTCGACCGAAAATAAAAATTGTCGAAATGTTTACCATTGTCCCTAATATCCTTTGGGGGTCCAATTGGGTGGGTGGAACCATCCAATTTGCCTTTAAACGACCAATTTACCGGTTTATAACTTGCACCGATTTCATTAACTCAAGCCTACCATGAACATTTATGACAACATATAATGATCATATACGGTTCCAAACGACGTAATATGACCCCGAGATGCATCTCTTAAAATCTTAAGGATTTTCGACACTATGCTTCGAAACCTTTAAAATTTCTCGAAAATCGTGGATATTAGCCTTCAATTTTGGAAATTTTGACTTTTTTTTGCCTGTAAAAAAATAAATTGCCGAAATGCTTACCATGGTACCTAATACCCTCCGGGGGTTCAATTAGGTGGGTGGAACCATCCAATTGCGTTAAAATGGTGAATTTACCGGTTTACAACTTGCACCGGTTTCATTAACTCAAGCTTACCACGAACATTTATGACAACATAAAATGATCATTTATGGTTTAAAATAGTATTATATGACCCCGAGATGTATCCCCTAAAATATCAAAGCTTTTCGACACCTGGTCCCGAAATCTCAAAAATTTCTCAAAAAATGTGGATATTAGCCTTTAATTTTGGAATTTTTTGACTTTTTTTTCGCCCGAAAATAAAAATTGTCGAAATGTTTACCATGGTTCTTAATACCCTCCAGTAGTCCAATTAGGTGGGTGGAACCATCCAATTTGCATTTAAACGGCCAATTTACCGGTTTACAACTAGCACTTATTTCATTAAGTTAAGCCTACTACGAACATTTATGACAACATAATAATGGTCATTTATGGTTTCAAACGTCATTATATGTCCCCGAGATGTATCCAATAAAATCTCATTTCTTTTCGACACCTGGCCTCGAAATATTCGAAATTTCTCAAAAAGCGTGGATATTATCCTTCAATTTAGAAAATTTCTAACTTTTTTTCGCCCGAAAAAAAATTGCCGAAATGTTTACCATGGTCTCTAATACCCTTAGGTTGTCCAATTGGGTGGGTAGAACTATCCAATTTGCCTTTAAACGATTAATTTACCGGTTTACAACTTGCACTGATTTCATTAACTCAAGCCTACCACGAACATTTATGACAACATATAATGATCATATATGGTTCCAAACGGCATTATATGACCCCGAGAAGTATCCCCTAATTCTAAAGGCTTTTCGACACCGCGCCCTGGAACATCCAAAATTACTCAAAAAGCGTGGATATTAGCCTTCAATTTTGGAATTTTTTCGACTTTTTTTTCCGCTTGTCAATAAAAATTGCCGAAATCTTTACCATAGTACCTAATACCTTCCGGGAGTCTAATTGGGTGGGTGGAACCATCCAATTTGCCTTAAAATGGTGATTTTACCGGTTTACAACTTGCACCGATTTTATTAACTCAAGCTTACCACTAACATTTATGACAACATATAATGATCATTTCTGGTTTAAAACATTATTATATGACCCCGAGATGTATCCCCTAATATCTCAAAGCTTTTCGACACCAGGTCCCGAAATCTCAAAAATTTCTCAAAAAACGTGGATATTAGCCTTCAATTTTGGAATTTTTAGACTTTATTTTGCCCGAAAATAAAAATTGTCGAAATGTTTACCATGGTTCCTAATACCCTCCGGTAGTCCAATTAGGTGGGTGGGACCATCCAATTTGCATTTAAACGCCCAATTTACCGATTTACAACTTGCACTTATTTCATTAACTCAAGCATACCACGAACATTTATGACAACATATAATGGTCATTTATGGTTTCAAACGTCATTATATGTCCCCGAGATGTATCCAATAAAATCTCATTTCTTTTCGACACTTGGCCTCGAAACCTTCGAAATTTCTCAAAAAACGTGAATATTAGCCTTCAATTTAGGAATTTTTTAACTTTTTTCGCCCGAAAATAAAAATTGCCAAAATGTTTACCATTACCCTAATACCCTTTGGGGGTCCAATTGGGTGGGTAGAACTATCCAATTTGTTTTTAAACGACCAATTTACCGGTTTAAAACTTGCACCGATTTCATTAATTCAAGCCTACCACGAACATTTATGACAACATATAAATATATAATGATCATATACGGTTCCAAACCACATTATATGACTCCGATATGTAACCCCTAAAATCTAAAGGCTTTTCGACACCGTGCCTCAAAACCTCCAAAATTACTCAAAAAACGTGGATATTAGCATTCAATTTTTGAATTTTTTGACTTTTTTTCACCCGAAAATAAAAATTGCCGAAATGTTTACCATGGTTCCTAATACCCTTCGGGAGTCCAATAGTGTGTGTGGAACCATTCAATTTGCTTTTAAACGGTTAATTTTCCGGTTTACAACTTGCACTGATTTACCGATTTACAACGGTCAATTTAATTAACTTGCACCGAACCCGACTTGAACCGAAAATGACCCAAACCTGTTTTAACCCTTCAAAACCCGAATTTAGCCCGACTTGTTACTAACCTGACCTGAATTCAACCCGACCCATTCGTAACCTGATCCGAATTTAACCCAACCTGTTACAAACCTGACCTTAAATGAACCCGACTTTTTATTGACCTGACCCAAATTCAACTCGACTTGTTATTGATTCGATCCGAATTTTACCATATCTATTACTTACCCAACCCAAAAATTCAACCCGATCTATACTAACCCAACTCGAAATTAACACGACTTGTTATTGACCCGACTTAAATTCAACCCAAATTGTCCCTGACCTGATTTCAAATCACCTTAAATGCAATTTAGACCACCTTATTAATGTTGACCAAAACATTTTGTCTTGGGAGACCAAGTCGATCCAGGCCAACAAAAGAAAGGAGCATCATCTTCAAATTTAAGAGTTAAATATAGTATATATTTGTTGTATGGTTAAAGGAGATAATTATCTTCCTAAATTATAGATTATAGTTCCCTATTATATTGCCATATATATTATATTCAAAGGAAATAATTAGCTTGATAAAAATGATAATTATCTATTTATAGTTAGTTGAACCCGAATATGACCTGACTTGGAAATGACCCAACCTAATTGTAACTTACAAATTATTGACTTGAACATAACCCGACTTGAATCCAAGAGTGACCCGACTTGGAAATGACCCAACCTGATTATAACCCGCAAATTATTGACTTGAACCGAACCCGACTCAAACCCAAGAATGATCCGACCTGATTCTGACCCGCAAATTATTGACTTGAACTGAACCCGACTCGAATCCGAGAATTACCCTAACCCATTTTAACCCGTGAAAACTCGAATTAAACCTGGCCTATTGTTTACCCGACCCGAATGTAACCCGACCTAAACTCGACCCAAACCCGATAAGAAGTATGACCCGACTCAAGCATGACCCAACCCAAACCCGACCCGTATAGGTTATGGAATTAGTCTGAATTGACCCAACCCGAGTTGACCCGAGCCACTCTTACCCGACCCGTTTACCCGAATTGACAACTCTAAAATAATTCAAAGAACTTGCAAAACTAGTCTATTTGAAACCCTGGAACTGAATAAAATAATCCAAATAACTTTTTTTGATAAATAAATAGGCTTAATTTTTATCTCGAGAGGATTTTGAAGGTATATTGACTTTCATTCTAATCAGTGGAGTACTATCGCATCGGCTTATCGCCTCCCAAAATAACCTGGGTATAAATAGAAAGTAATAGAAGCATACACTGTTGTACAATATATACACCCTTAAAAAAACATAGATTAGTGTGTATAAATAACCAATAAAATGTGATGATGATCCTCGATAACAAATAATTGAATTAACGCAGATATCCACTACACCAATTCTCCATCAGTTTCATATCAAGTAAGGTATCGAGATGAATGGATGAAACCCCACAGCTGCAGACAGGGTAGAAAGAACAAATTCAGCAAAAAAAAACCAAAGATTTCTTTTAAGACTTAAGAGATTGAAATAAAGTCAATAATCTAACTGAAATTGATTCCAAGATCTCCTCCACTCATGTATTTTAAACCAAAAAATACAAAGTTAATTCTTGATCTAGCTCATGATAGTTAACTTGTCAATCCATATCATCAGGATGTAAAAACTAAAAGCAAATCTTTAATGTTAGATCTACACCAGAAGTAAAAGATGTTGTAGTAGTTATCAACAATGGCTAGTCCTACATTAAAAATTCAGTTGTTCTAATGTCTCAAAATTGAACTAAGTTCAAAATTCCTTAGAATCCTTGCTGGTAATAACCAGCGCAAGCTAAATCATGTACGGGACTTAAATTGGTCCTTTAACCTCCTACTCAGGTGACTCAAGCAGTCAAACCCACAAAATCCCAATCAAAAACCATCAGAAGATACAACAAAGACCGAGTAAAGATAAGCTATAAAATCCACCAAGAGAATATGAGCGCAAAATACAACCAGAACTTCAAAATGCAACAACCCCCAAAATTACACTTGCATTGTATAATCTTTTTCTTCCTCCTTATATTGGTTTTTGTACTATTAAACCTGAATCTCTGGAATTCCCAATTTGTTCCCAAAAAAATTAAATTAAAAAAATTAATTAAATAAAACCTTCAAGCTCTTGATAATAAGGTGGCACACACCAAAATCTTCTCTCTTCCTTTTTTTTTCATTATTTTTTTTTAAATATTTATTTACTACACTCTCCAGAATAGTCCACAGCAAGTATATTAACTGATAATTTAAAGCGTACTCAGAGAAGAAGAGGGGAGGGGAGGGGAGGGTAGGAAAAGGCAAAAGTAAATCAATATAAGCTGCTTGTATGAGCTCATTCAAAGCAGGTATGATCCCTTGCAAATTTGCATTATTCTATTTATCAGTCAATTTCTAACAACAGCATAATAACATCTAATCTGACTATGTCTGCAATATCTGTTCATGCATAAAATATCTCATCAAATGCCCTCAATAAGTTACAGTCCTGCAGCAACAGAGCTAACACAGCTTTAAATACTAGATCTGCTCACATTTTTCTGTTCTTCACAACTAGCCAGTTTCTATTTTAGACTATCAGAGTACTGACTACACAGAATATATAGGCTGTGTTTGGTAACAGGCGGATTGGACAGCTTTTAGCTGATTGATGGCAAATTAGAGGTTTGACCAATCAATCCGCTAATTTGAGGTGTTTGGTAATCAGTGGGTTGGAAGAGCTGATTGAGCACAATCCGCTGATTTAGAAAAAGCTCCTTATACCAGCGTTTTCAAAAGTGATGATTTGTATCTATTGCTAAAATTACATTCATACCCATATTTTATAATTTAACGAATTAAATTGACTAGTGAATGAATAAATTAATATACCATTAATCCATTAATAAATTCTTCCTTCAAAAATAAAAATAAAAAATCCAATAAATTCTAGAATAAATAACACAGTATTGAAGAATAATTTCCATCAATATAATTATAATTTATATGCATGTACTCTGTTTTTATAAAAAACAGAACAATATCATCAAATTATCAAATATTAAATCGCTTCTCCTACCTCTGATTTCTATTGCATGTCAAGCTTCCATGATTTAAATGATAAAGTTTGAAAGGAAGATCAAGAGGTTGGAATATATGAAAGGAAGATCCTTCAAAAAAAGTAAAAAGAAAAATAAAAATGAAAAATGAAAAGAGGAAGAAAATGGCTGAGGTGTGAGGTCTAAAATGTGCGGTGTGCGGCCATTTAGAATGGTTTTAACTTTTTATATCCCCTGCTTTGTAAATAGTTAAATACAAGTAGAATTCATCTAATGGGCTTAATTGGGAGGTTTGGGTAACTGGGTTCATACTTAGCCGCATAATATTGTAGACTTGCTTGATTAACTATTATTATTCCACATATTTTAAAAAAATAATAATTATTATTGCAGTATTACTTCATTCTTTGCACGAAAATATATCTATGTCCTTATTGGTAATTTTATATACTCAATCAGCTATAAGCTAACAAAAGTTTACCAAACACTTTTATATAATCAGCTAATATAATCAGCTAGTCAAATCAGCTAATTCAATCGGCTAGTCAAAATCAGCTAATACAATCAACTTCGGCTATAAGCTATCAACTTTTTACTAAACAGGGCCATACAATGTACAACTAAAATTCTAACAACTTTATGTAGCTTTAAGATTAGGGCTGGCAAAAATTGACCCGACCCGAAAACCTGACCTGAAAAAAGTGGGTTAGGGTTGAGTTTTTCGACCCGAAAACTTAAATGAGTCGACACGAACCCGAAATTAAATGGGTTAGGTTAAGGTTGAAAATCTCAACCCGAAAACGACCCACTTAACCCGAAATAAATTTCAAGTCAAAATCAGGTCGGGTCAACCCGAACCCGACCTGATAAACTCGAACATTATACGGTATAAAAAAAATAAAATTAAAAAAAAAAAAAAAAAAAAAAAAACAAACCTGATGGATTAAAATTCAGCCCAAGCCCAAATATGTAACTAGTATCTAAAACCCTAAAATCCTTAATGCCTCCTCCTCACACAATCAGCCGTTTAGGCTCTCTCTCTCTCTCTCTCTCTCTCTCTCTCTCTTCAACTCTAAACTCTTGAAAGTTGAAACCTCCAATCCAAATAAATTATTCTCGGTTCTTCCCATCCTTAGATCTTCCTCTCCTTCATAATTTAAGTGTTTAAAGATTCACCACTTCAACCTTCAAGGTAATTGCTATTTTGAATTTTGCTTTTATACGATTTTTTGGTTGTTTAAATACGAATCTTGCATGTCTGTTGTTGTTGTTGTTTTTCTTTGCTATTCAAAGCCTAATTTTGATGTTGTTTGTTGTTTTAGTTGTTATTCAAACCATAATTTAATTATATGGTATTGTATTTTTTATTTTAATTGATGTTTGTGTTTGTTATATTATTGTATTGTTGGGATTGAGTACTTTATTATTGATGTTTGCTTAAATTGTTTTTATCAGATTTGGATCCTTACACGCCACAAACATAGCCTCTGCTTCAGCTTGCTTCAAGTCTCTGCTTCAACTTGCTTCAGCTTGCTTCAACATTGTACATTATTTGAGAACTATGTTGTATAAAGTTTGTAAAAAAAAAATCAAAAACATTGATTGCTTTTGAATTCTGATTTGTTATTTATTTAGTATACTATATTTTTGTATCTAATCTTTAATTAGACTTGCTAAATAACTTAATTTAAAAATCAGGTTATATTCGGGTTGACCCAAACCCGGCTACTATCAGGTCATTTCAGGTCAAAATGACCTGATTTAAACCCAGATAAAAAATCAGGTCAATTCAGGTTACTTTCGGGTTGACCCGAACCCGAAAATATCAGGTTCAGGTTGGGGTTCTCAACCCGAAAACTTAAATGGATCAGGTTCGGGTTGAGGGGTAGCTGACCCGAAATCAGCTGACCCGAACATGAACCCGACCCGACATGATCCATTTGCCAGCCCTATTTAAGATGTGTCTTGAACTGATTATTCCAATTTCAATATGACCAATGAATGGCAACAAATATACAGCTTATGGGGTTTTCTTAAGTGAAAATACTCAATAGCTCAGGCTTCAGAATTTCAGCAAGTAAATAAGTTATGCAAACTGCAGAAACTTTCACCCCAGAAATTAACTGGAGAACAGCAATTATGGTGGACTCTGACAGTTGGTTACCCAAAACATGAAGCAAAAAAGTAAATAAATTTAGTGACCGCTGATATCTCAAAGATAAGGAAAAGAAAAGTACCTCAACATTTTTCAATTCGAACTCTGGATCATGAGCTAAGCATGTGTTCCCAAAAGTCTGGCATGGCCCACTACTTCCAGCCAATCTGATAAACAAAATAAACAGATATATAAGTATAATTAGCCTTCAAAAACAGTATATGAGTCATTCTCATAGATTATTGGAAGGGAAAAAAAAAAAAAAAAAAAAAAAAAAAAAAAAAAAAAAAAAAAAAAAAAAACAAGACTTACAAATCTTCATCCAATGACAAAGCAAAGTTGCCTCCCCCACCAAATGCTAAGAAGTCATTCAAGCACAAATAGTAGTATCGATTGGCACCTATAATAAAATGAAAGACATGTCATAAGCATTCACTGCTGAGAAGCTTTTACAGCTTTAAGTATTGGCAAAATGGCATGTAAAGGTAGCAGACAAGTGATGTTTACATTTACACATAGCAAATGACAGTAAAGCTTCATGACATAAGCTTTTCTGCCCTTGTGGAGACATTTATACACCCTTAACCCCAACCTTACAGTCCATTAACACCGAAAGTACATTGACCATTTTCTCGTTGATATTTACAAACACTTTCAACCTAACAGCTTACACAAGGTCAAGAAAAATAAGCTTTACCTGTTGCTCTAAACAGCCTTGGTTCACCGAATTTAGTGGTAAAAACAAATGCGTGGTTTGTTCCCTGTCAAATTTAACATTAGAGTGGTAATTCAAAAATTAAATCGCAGAGAAAAAGAAGTAAACATTGCTGAGATCAACGCACTTGATATTTCCTCTTAGGGCATGGCTTAAGAGGACAATCAAGGAGCCCACCAAATACAGCCCCCTTTCTATCTCCAACAATCTGGAAGATGAACAGCAGTTTCCATCAGTCATTATCCAACAAAGTGATAAAATGTATCTCCATGACTAATTTACAAGTCATCCTTACCAATAAGCCAGGACCTGGAAGATCAGCACTTTTCCGTATAAGAGTACGTAGAGATGTACCATGTTTTAAAGTACTGCCCTTCAGTTGAAAGAAGCCAAAAGAAACTATGATAAAATTAGTGAAAAGCATTGAAGCAGTTGATGAAGATCATTAAGGGAAGCAGTAGAAAAAGCAGTTACCTGTATAGCAATACCCATTGACAACCCTTCACAATGTTAGGAAGGGATGCCTCAAGAAACTCATATAATCCCACATCAACATATGAAGAATCGTCTGTCAAATTAGGCATAAGCTTCCAAGGGCTTGGAGGCTCAATTGCATCCTCAAAGAATTCTGGCACACAACTACTTCTAGTAGAAACAGGGCTCTCATGCTCATTATGAGAGATAGTTGATTCTCTACATTCATCTTGTGGAATGAGTTCTGCCTGATTTTCCATGTTTTGAATTCGCCGAGAAAAACTACTACTTTTCCATCTTGTGGGAGATGATTGCAATGACTTCAAATCACCCTGAGTCTTTTGTTTGGCAGCTGAAGGATGAATGTAGGTAAAGAACGATGACAAAGTTTTTGCTCCCACGGAGTATGAATTGACCTGCACATTCCCCATATCTTACATTCAGCATTAGGATGAAAATTACACTACTACTTCCACTACTTGAGCCAGGGTTGGAGGTTTGGATCCTAATCAATCAAGTACTCTAGCAAAAGGACTAATCAAGACGCGAGACTCAACCTTAGCTTAATTGCAAGAGAAGGATCATATACACTCCACTACTCCAGCATTCCGAATTCTAGCTTTGACAATCATCGTAATATTATACTGCTCGAATTCCAGTATAATTCAACATGTACCCAATTGCTTTATAGCTTATAGGTAAGTACACATTACAAATTAAAGTTGCTAATCTAAACAAACTACGCAAAAAAAAAAAACGCAATTCAGGTAAATAAAATTCACAATTTTCTATGATCGCAAAAATTTCAGCTTGGACTAATTTGAATCTTCATCACATTGAAAATCGACGATTAAGAACCATAATTACAAGCAATATCAGCTGAAACATCACAAATTTAACAATAAAAATTCCTCTTTTTAAACTAAAATCATGATTAACAAACAAAATCTAGCATCACGAACCCTACATTGTGTAGATCTCATCAAATAAGGTTAAATTGAAGCTTAAATAAGCTTACAAAATTCAAATAAAAAGCTCAAAATCAAAGTACCTTTGGAGATTCTTGCAATTGAGGAGATGGTGGAGACGGAGAATCAGCCAAAAGACGAGATAATTTCTCACTCACTTTCTCCTTCAATGCATACATTATTGATTGAATTGAATCAATAATTAATAAAAGGTTTGATGATCTTCAAGAAAAATCGAAGTTTTCTCAGAATTCGATCATCAAACGGTCAAACCCTAACCCTAAAATTCGAAATTCGACGAAAAAAAAAGGGCAAAAAATTCCAAGAGAAATATAAAAGGCAGTGAATAAATAGAAGACGGGAAAGACGGATGCACCACCGCAAAAGGCAGTAGATTTGTTGTGATAGATGTTTTAAATGAGTCGGTGGTGGGAATATGGGAAGAATTGGAGTATCAATTTACCAAATTAGGTCCCTCACTTCATTTTTTTTTTTTTTTTTTTTTTTTTTTTTGTTGTTGAAATAGAAATTGTTTATATTAAATTTAAATTATTTTTTGCTGAATTGAAATTATTTTTATTGATTTTTTTGTTATATTTCTTTTTTATTAAGGTTACCGATTTTTTTTGAACTGAATTTATTTTTACTAAGCTCAACTTATTTTTGTTGAGTTGAAATTGTTTTTGCTGATTTTTTACTGAATTGAACTTATTTTTACTAATTTAAAATTACTGATTTTTATTGAACTGGATTTATTTTTCTGAACTTAAATTATTTTTACTGATTTAAATTATTTTTACTGAATATTATTTATTTTTAAGGTGAAGTGAACATGACTTTATATGGTAGGTATTTTTTTAAATGATTGGAGAAAATCCAAGTTTATATCCATGAGAAATTTGGATAGTTTATCTTAGGGCAATTTTGATATTTTGTGTTATAAATTAGGGGTATTTATGAAATTTTAACATTTAACCTGTTGACCAGAGAAAACGGAGAAATTGGCAAGTTGTCAGCTTCTAGCTTGATCATTAATAAAGGTTGAAAGTTCGCAAATAGGGGAAAGTTCATTTTCAACGGTGAAATTAATGGAGGAGGGATATATCACTTATTCTTTAGGGTTAACCATACCTTGAATTTATCCATTTTTCATAGGATTTTTGTTTTCTCGACCTTAGTGAATTATTATTATTTGTTATTATATTTTTCCCAAAAATGAGTAATAGCTAGGTATATTTCTTAATAATCGATCTTTTGGATATAGTGCTCATAGTACAATGACCATGAATTCTTCTATTGGTTAAATAATTAAGCATAATTATACCGACTGCATACTTAAAGTAAGATTTTGACATGCATATACCAAGATTTTAACCTAAGTCATTATTATTATTATTATTATTATTATTATTATTATTATTATTATTATTATTATTATTATTATTATTATTATTATTATAACAGAAACTTACCTTCTTAATTAAACAACAACAAAAACACAAGTATATCACACAAATCAAAATAAACCTTGCGCGAGGTTTATTTCTCTATGGAAACAAAGAATGAGTGCAAAATTAAGCTTGCTACATCTTGCTTCAAAAAAAAAAAAAAAAAAAAAAAAAAAAAAAAATTGCTACATCTAAGTTAACTCAAACAATTTGTTAATATATTTGTGTTTAAACATATGTACGTAGTAGTGTTATTTGTTAAATATTGAATGTCATTGTCAAATGTTGAATAGAATCAATTCTATTATTCAACATAAATTTCGATTATAAATGTATTGAAACATTTTTATTGAGTCAAATTATAATCAAAATTTAGGTTGAATTATTAAAATCAACGTTCACTAGCTCTACTTTTGAATTTTGATAGCAACATTCATTTAAAATAAAAATAAAAATAAATCCCTAAGTGAAACACAAATTACTCATTTACAATGTTGAGATTCAAACCCCGTTTGAAGTGCTCTGAACTCTGGGTCAAAACTTTCTGTTTTACACACTTTTTCCACCCCAACTCACAAAAATGAGATTCTTTGTCTTGTTTCACCCCACAACTTCCCAACTCTAAGAATATTTCATTTACCAATAT
Source organism: Chenopodium album (assembly GCF_948465745.1). Taxonomy (NCBI): domain Eukaryota; kingdom Viridiplantae; phylum Streptophyta; class Magnoliopsida; order Caryophyllales; family Amaranthaceae; genus Chenopodium; species Chenopodium album. The sequence goes on from NC_137838.1 coordinate 955,936, forward strand.
ACATACAATATTGACTAATCTTATATTATAATTTTACCTAGGTATGTCTGTATTTTTTTCAAAGACTACAACATCTAATATTTTATTAATCTCTATACAGACAGCTTAGTATTTTAATCTAACCATCTTTTGTTCTTAACCTCTTCAAATAGTAAACTAGATTTTGACTGAAAAGAAGCATATCCTTGCTTCAATAATTAATGGTACTTGCAAATTAATTAATGTTATTAAGACTTAAGAGTACTATTATGTTGTCTGGATGCATGTGCATGTAACATTATATTATACAAGTATATTGAGAGGGGAATATAATTAATGTCATACATGCATGAATGATGCTATTCTGCTCAAGATTTTATTACTAAGGAATTTAATTTGAAAACAAAAGGAATAATACAGAGTTCATATTTAGTAAGCATAGTTTAAACTTATATCTTTTGCATTATTGTATCTTCTAGCTACAAATTACTTAATAATCAAAATAGGGAGGAGCTTTAAAAGTTAACTGAGACCATTGTTGTTAGGGACATATACATAATGGTTTATGTCTCAATATCATATCATTAAAAAGTTCCTCATATTATGGTTTGTAATGGTTATAGGAACCGAATAATAATAGTGCCCTAAACTCATTGATTGAAAAATAAAAGAAATACTAATTATGGAGTATTATTTGTTATACTAATATCCGTATATAAGAAGAATGAAGTAGTTTTAAGAGTTCATTGATATACTAAGAGGACTTGACTTTTTGGTAAGAATTTAGCCTCCTAAATAGATGGTTTACATAATTAAATCCCTTTGTGGGTTCTTTGGAGATGAAGATTCTCTTACCCTTTACCCTTGCTCCCAAAAGTTTAATCTACAATGTTGGACGGAGAGGCATGATGGACCACTACCAGGTAGAGACTCTCATGCCCAATACCTGGGGGTATATTTGTCATTCAACATATATTGGATAGTAACTTCATAATAGTTACCACATGAGTTGACAGTAATAAAAAGTAGTTTCTCTCTCATACTTTTGGAAAAGATACCACCACTGTTGTCAATCTGTCATTGCCGCTTTCCTCCATTAACACCACCACCAAAACCAAAGAAAACACCATTATCATCATCATCTTCTTCATCAATTACATGATGGTTTAGATTATTGCACCGCCTTACCACCACCACTATCGGATGTCCAATAACAGTATACAAATCAATAGTAGTAGTATACAATCAACAATAACAGTTTATTAATTAACAATAACAGTACAAACTTAACCTAAACCAAGTTATAAAACGATAACATTTAAATCAAACCCATGAAATTTCCAAAAAAACAGAAAGCATATAAACCCAGATTCACAAATAAATAAAATAACTTTTTAATTATACTAATCAGCCAATAACAGTATACTAATAAAAATAACAGTATACTAATAAAAAATAACAATATAACAATTAACAATAACTGTGTAAAATCAATAATAGTTATGACTGCCAAATAATTTTCGTCGTCGACTTCAACCCCAAACATCCAAAGCTTAGATGAATAATCATCCTACCTGATTTGTATGTTATCTACAAAAGCTTGCAAATTCCATGAAAATAGATTAGAGCTTTGCGCTTAATTTCGTTCCACAAGGGAGCTCAACTTTCCCTCGAGATTTTCGATCAATAGCCACCATATTTGGAATCTCCTCCAGATCTCGGGTGAATAGCCAATTGCTATGATGCCATTTTTGAGAACTCCATCTAATCCTCTAGTGTTTTTTCATGGAGAAATGGTTTACCCAACTATTTACCCCGATTAAGGTGAATTTCCAAATTTAGGTGGAAGTTCTAGCCAAATTCCCCTCTCTGAGCTACCTTCAGCTACACCACCGGCGCCGATCGACTGTTTTTTCACGGGAAGAGCAGCAACTAAATGGGGGAAAATAACTTCTCTCTCCTTTTTTTTTTACCCAACCCTTTCTCATTTTACCCCTCAATTTTATTTTATCTTTTTTTTTTTATTTACAAATATTATTTTTTTATTAGGGTATTGGACAGGGGGGCCTATACCTGGTAAGGGGCAATAGTTTCTCGTTGGACGGATTTGACATGTGACAAGTGCTAACTTAACAAGACCTTTCACTTTAACTCACAAGTTCTTAAAAAAATAACTAATAGCCATAAAATGATAAAATATTGCATCAAACAAAAAGACATACAAATCCCATACATATTGCTCACAAATCCAGTAATTAAAGACTGGGTGGTTAGCTTAAGTGACTTTTTTCTACGACCTCATTACAATATCGGCTCTTCATAACCATGGACGAAGCTTAGTTGAGGCCTAATAAGGCTATGACCCCTATGGTGTTTCACCTTACTAGTGCTATATGCTACTTGTGCTTATTGAAGTAGCATGAATACATATTAGATTGACCCCTCCTCAATCGCGCTTAGTAGATCGCCCACCTTCCTCAGCCAAGTCTTGCTTCACCCCTGTTCATAACCATCCTAATACCATGAGATTCTAAGGGCCTGTTCTCGTTGACTGAACTTAGCTGAACTGAACTGAACTGAACTGAATTGAATATTTTATAAGAGAAGGAAATTAGAAGCTGAACTGAATTTCAACGTAAGAGAACATACCCTAAATGGAATATGGTAAACCATACTTCTATGTATCCTTCTAAGCTCTTACACAAGTATAAATGAAGTGGGGAGAATATGAAAGTGATTTATAACAAGCAACCATTATAAATGTACTCAATTATTCAATCTCTTTTTTAAGTTTTTGAAGTAAATAAAGAGCATACAAGTACTACTTCCAATTAAAGAACAATGCCAATGGACTGTACCAGATTGAATTTTATACTCAATTTTATTAATATTTATAGTACTTGTACTATTCTCTTTATTTCATTTTCATTTTCATTTTTTTGCCACTAGCAAAATTTGCACTGTTTTTTAGACAAAGAGAGAAACGCCGCTCCACCTCTCCTATTTCTCTCATCTCAAAAGTTGTACTCAATTTTACACTATCCCCCAAATATCACTCAACCCAGAAAAATCAAACCAAATTCACTCATACCCTCTTCATTTTTCTCATGAAAAAACACACCAAAATCTTCAAATTTCAGCTTTTTTACCAAAAACCCACTTCCCATTTTCCTTCCAAAACCTAAGATCTTCAACAAATTATACATGATTTAACCATTAATACCCAGAACAATTTACATAAAAGAAAATGGGTTATTATTCATTCATTCTTATTCTGTTAATTTTCACCATTTTATACCAAACCCAGTTTTCCAAATCTGCCCCTGATTACACTACTCTGGTTTACAAAGGCTGTTCTAGACAACCCATTTCAGATCCATCTGGAAGTTATGCTCAATCCCTTTCTTCCTTATTTTCATCTCTTCTTCAACAATCTTCAAGATCCAAGTTCTACAAATCAACTACAGGTGGTTCACAATCATCAATTTCTGGGTTATTTCAATGCAGAGGTGATTTAAGCAATGCAGATTGCTACAATTGTGTTAGCAAACTCCCTCAATTATCAGACCAATTATGTGGTAAAGTAACTGCAGCAAGAGTACAATTGTTAGGTTGTTACATGTTATATGAAGTTTCTGGATTCACCCAGATTTCTGGTATGCAAATGTTGTTCAAGGATTGTAGCCGCACCAATGTTGCTGGTGCCGGGTTCGAAATGAAGCGAGATAGCGCGTTAACTGTAATGGAGAATGGTGTTGCAAGTAGTGGGAGTAATGGGTTTTATACAACTAATTATCAAGCTGTTTATGCTTTAGGACAATGTCAAGGTGATCTTAGTAGTACTGATTGTACTCAATGTGTTAAGGCTGCTGTTCAAAAGGCTCAAATTGAATGTGGGAGTTCATTGGCTGGACAAGTTTACTTGCATAAGTGTTTCATTAGCTATAATTATTATCCTAATGGGGTTCCTAAATCGTCTACGTCGTCTTGGTCCAGAGGCGGCTCAGGTAGTTTTCGCATTACTAGTTCAAATTACACTATCTTTTTAATTCGACATTACTAGTTTAAATTACACTATTATTGGTTTGGGGTGGGGTTGTGGGGGAATGGGGGGTGATTTGTTTGTTGACCATTTTATTATATTTTAGGATTTTGGTAGCATTTGTTTGTTAATAATTAGGAGTGTGAGTTTTATTTATGAAATGACATGATGGACTAGAAAAATCATTAATTGGATTTCATTCATTGTTTAGTCTTTTTGTTGGGGTGGCCATTTCAAATCTAAAATTACCTTGAATTTTGGGATGTTTTATTAATTTTTTTTGGGTTTCTTTTGATTATTGCTTGTAAATGTGGCATGTACAAGTTTGATGAGTTTGTGTTCGATTTTGCTAAGCTTTTAGTGCAAGTTATCCCTTTAACTTTATCTTTATTATTACTTCCTTCCCCACTTTACCTTTTATTAATTGGGATTGTGACTTTGAAGTGTGGGCATGTGTGGAATTTATTGTGGATATTCAATAAATTTTTTTAAAGGGTGATATTTTGTTTTAGCATATCTACATCGGATTGTGAAACAAAAATAAGGATGATCGGATTGTATGTAAGCATTAAATATGTTTCCAAAAAGAAAAAAAAGGAAGTTTATAACAAAAACATATGTCCATTGGTATAATGAATGCTTAGTTTTCTTAATCAGATAGTAGTATTTTCCGAAGTTGTTTTAAATTGATAGTATTGATGTGACAACGGACTTTGCATACTCGAATTAAATATATTTTCTAAAATAGTTTTAAATTGATACTTCGTAGTATTGATGTGACAAAATAACTATCGTTTGTTGGGTGTTATAAAATGTTAAAATGTTCAAATTTAGAGTATATTAAAAACAGTTTTGCATGTAATTTTTGGTTGTAGGGTCAGGGCAAACTACCGGAAAAACTGTTGCTATAATAGTAGGAGTAACGGCTGGTGTGGCATTCTTAATTATAATGGTACTCTTTGTAAGAGGGTTGAAGAAGAAGGATGATGGTATGAAAAACTCAAATTTCTTAGAAACTTTCAATTTATTTTGTCTTTTGTATTGTATATTTGTATTTCTTGGGAACATTTTCATGTTCTTGATTCTCATGTTAATAATATAAATAGCTGTATATTTTTGTTATTTTATGCAGATTTTTGAGGAAAACAGCTGGTTGAAGAAACAAATTCTTGTTTTTCTTAAAAGGTGGGAAGAACCAAATTTTTGTGAATTTTTGTTTATCAAGGGAAGGTTGTTTTTCATTTTGTTTGGTGGATTAATTAAGGGCGAAAATTGTAAAATTCCCTTTTTTTTTGTAGTCAGAAAAACAACTGAATTATTCAGTATAAATGGTAAGAACAAAGGTTCATTCAGCCATTCAGGCATATTGAATGTTTTTTGTCATTGTCATTCAAGATGCCAATTTTTTTTAAAAAAAAATAGAGATGGGATATTTTGAAAAAGTTCTTTGGCACTCTGTTTTCTTATTGGCATGTCACATGTGACTTATTTTCTTTTTCTTTAGGTTTCGTGCAAAGATCCTTTATTCTATTATTGTGTGTCTTATTTATCTTGTACTTTTCCGATTATATCTAATACTCCTATGTCATATTTCTATTTTTAGACCGGTTTGGAAATAGTATGTAATTAGTCATTCTCTAACTTTCATAAAGCTATGTGTCCTAATTTGATCGTTATATATGTTAACGCTGAATTTTGACTAATAATATATGAAGCACTGTCAATAATAAAAAGTTATATTTTGATCATTATACATAAAAACGATTTTAACAAGTATTATATTAGATACTTTGCTAAGGGGTTATATAGGCCCAATTACATAATTTGCTACTAGGGTATCTTTTGTGGAGCGGTCCGGTTTATCGTTGTAAAGCGGCGATCTCTACCGTTGAAGCAATTTATGAGTTATTTATCAAATTTTCAATTTTTAAAACTAATGCTGCCAGAATTGGTCGCTGAAAATGGTTGGTAAAGGTTGGTGTATGAAGTGTTGTTGGTTAGTTGTCTGAGATTTTGGTGAAGAAACCTCAATTTGAGAAAACTAAAAGGATTAAAGGAAGGAGGAGGAAGAAAGGAAGGAAGAAGAGGAGTGAGTCAGTAACATTTGAGAAACATTCTACTAAGGGTTTGTTCTGATTTACTAAATTGAGCTGAAATGAACTGAACTGATTGGAGCTGAACTGAACTGAACTGAACTTAAGCTGAAGAGAACAGATCCTAAGTCAATTGAGAAAAAAAAGAATATTAATCAAATGTGGACCGGTAATTATTGATGAACTAGCATATTAAGTCATTATTGTATCTACTTAGAAAAAGTTGTTAACACAAATAAAAAGAGAGCATATTAGGGGCTTAGCCGCTTAAGATTAGGAAGAGGACGAGTACTATAATCAGTAGTATTACTTCCTTGAGATTTTAAATTTAATGTTTTTTTCTGTTGTTAAAGTTAATCCTAATTGAATTGCTGCATTTTCTGTTGATGTTAGATGTGGTACTACATAGATTAGTTGGTTAGTTGGATCCTTTGATAGTGAGGGGTAAGTGGCTACTGCCTGGCGACCATGATACTTTGTTGTACTATCCTATGTTATAGCCCGCCATTTTTAGGATTAATAAACTTTACTTAAATTTGGGTCAATAGTTACATGCTTGACTAAATGCTTGTTTGTAATTTCACCCTCGGTGGCTTGGTTGAGAATATTATGGTACATCAAAGAGAGCTCCGGTCGTCTCTTTAACTCTTAAAGATTGTTTTGTTTGACTTTTTATAGTGTGTATGTGACGTTTTTTAAGATAATAAACATCTTTATTTATATACGTGTAGAATCTTAAAAATTTGATATTGAAAATGAATTGAATTATTGAAACAAATTTAATAAGGTTAGGCACAATTTTGTCACTCTTATTTTCAATAGAATAATGAGAATCCATAATCAAAATTTTTAAATTTGAAGTTGTAGTTAATTGACTTTATTTTGCCTTGTAACGCAATTGACTCAATTCGACCAAAAATTTAATAGAAAGAAACTTATGTACAATTCATATACATACTAAGGATTTGTTCGCTGAATTGAACTGATTGGAGTTGAACTGAACTGAGCTAAACTGAATATTTTATGAGAGAGGGAAATTAAGAGTTAAACTGAACTGATTGGAGCTGAACTGAGCTAATTGTAGCTATTTGAAATTAAGTAAATGCGAACATACCCTAACTAATTTTAATGTTTATGAATTGAAATTTTGGACTTCGCTCAAACAATTTTTCTTGTCAACTTTAAACTTTATCAATATCATGTGGAAATGTTATTCCTATAAACCACTAAACACTAAGGAATATATGTTCCTTAGAATTAAATTTTTATGAAGCAAGCAAGAATTGAAACTAATGCGTTCCTTTGCTATATGACATTGGTATATTCCGCAGGGAGACACTTTTTACTCCATGAACTAGTGAAATACCCTCTTTATTAATGATGAATTTTATCCGTACTTGAGTTGTAATCTTATGACTTGTGAATTTAGTCAAGTATCTCATTGATACCTTATGACATGTCCTCTTGTTTCATTTACTTTAGAATCTTGTTTATAAGTTTAGATAATTTACCACTTAAGCACCTTTTTGTTGCTTGATAATCGCATACATATAGTAAAAGGCAAATTAATTATTTTTCGGGGTTTTGATGGGGCATATTGCACGTGATAAGGATTACATAAATTTAATATAAAAAAATTACAAAAATTCAAATAAATATCGATAAGTACAAATGAGTGAAAGTAAGATGAAGAAAACAAACCTTACACTCAACTATACAATATAAGAAGTCCGAAGTACATAATACCAATTTGATCTTTATAGTTACTTTTAACAATCTTTGCAATATTTTAGTTATGTTAGAAAGAAAACCATCTTTCTATTAAATTACTTAAAATAATACTAATATTGTTACTTTTCTAAAGTGTTAAAATAAATAATAGACACATAGAAGTTCTAGAACTTTTGGAAGATCATGCTTGTATGCACATTGATTAAGGGTTAACTACTACGATTCCTTTTTGTTTTTTGGTGGACGTTTGTTTGCTTTGGATGAATATGACTAATTATGTTCCAACCATGTGATGTACATACATACCACATACTTATTCCAAGGAAACTAATTTGCGATGCATATTCAATCTCCGGCGCTCAATTTTGACTCATCAAGGCCCACCTTCTTTTTTTAAGTAGGTTTGGGACTTGGAGTGATATGCTTTTTAGGTAACAAGATTAGGAAGGTAGTAATGAAACTTATACATAATTAATTAGTTACAAGATTGTAGGTTAAAAGTAGTACTCGCGTAATCACCATGGCTTGTGTAAATAGCACCGAACTTTTGCTTTATTAAAAACGTTTCGGTCATCATTAAGGTCGAAACTCATTTTTTAAAATGAACACATGCTTGTTATTGAGTTTTATAATAAAAGTATTAGATATTTCAAAAGGCTGGAAATTAAAATGTAAATTTTGATACTCTATCATTTATTTGGGTAATGGCTTAATATGATAGAGCACTATCCACCTATATATTCTAGTCCTATACTAGATTACTAGCATATAAAACATGAGTTTAGGCGCATCAACCGATATATTAACTTAAGTAAACTATATACAAAAGTGAACTAATTAAAAACCTCTTTTCGAATTTTCAACAGAGCCATAGCCTATGAGTTGGTGACTATTATCACCTTCCTTGGTACCTTCATTAATCCCTTCTAAAACGTCATACCCTCCAATTATAGTAGAGATTTAACCATTAATAAGCATATTGTTTCTAATTACCTCCTCAAAGTTCTCAACCATAGTATATTATGACTATCTTATTAATATTGAATCATTTCAATATTGACATGATATTTTAGAGGCAATTAAACCCATGAATAAGTAACATATACAATATTGACATGATATTTTAGAGGCAATTGGACCCATGAATATATAAGTAACATATACAAGCATGTGATTGGTTAAGAACGAGAACAAGTTGCAAGACCCTTCTATTCAATCTAAGGTTCAAGGTCACATTAGTATGATAAGATGGGTCGTTTCTCATAGGGTCATCTAGTCATTATCCACATAATTCCTTTTCAATAATTGAAAGATGATGTCCCCTAAATCTACTTTGGAGGCTTATATAGTGTAGAGTTTATTTGAAAAGGCTTTGGTAGTTTTGACTTTTGAGTTTTGAGAATAGCTTAGCTGGATATTATTATTATGCAACGATTGCAACCAAAGAGAGAGAGATAGTTCAGTGATTTATGGTTATATATACGAAGTATATAAAGCGAACTAGAAGAGAAGTACTCTTTTTTATTTTATTTATTTATTACTATTATTATTATTTTTTAATAAGAAGAGAATTAATTCATAATAGAAAGAACACAATCAAACATAAAATAAAAAAAGGTAATGTAGATTTACCCCATCTCACTCATAGGATGGATTTCAATGAGCCATCTTTAGTTTGATCCCTTTGATTATTTACAAGGTGTATAAAATTGGCTCATTTCTCCTTTTAAGACTAATTTAATTTTTGTTTTTTCAAATGTAGCTTTTTTGAGTCTAAAACTATTTTCAGAGGATAAATGCAAGTTTCCTTTTTGTGTGCACTACTCAAGTTTGTATAAGTCCCATCTCATGAGGTAACTAGAGATGTCAATTCGGTAAAAGTGTCGGGTAAGAGTGAGTTAGGTCAACTCAGATTAATTCCATAACCTATGCGGGTCGGGTTTGGGTTGGGTCATGCTTGAGTCGGGTTACGTCGGGTCATACTTCTTATCGGGTGTAAGTCAAGTTAATAACAGGTCGGGTTACATTCGGGTCGGGTGAACAATAGGTCGGGTTTAATTCGGGTTTTCACGGGTTAGGGTAATTCTCGGGTTCGAGTCAGGTTCAGTTCAAGTCAATAATTTGCGGGTTAGAATCAGGTCGGGTCATTCTCGGGTTTGAGTCGGGTTTGGTTCAAGTCAATAATTTGCGGATTATAATCAAGTCGGGTCATTTTCAAGTCGGGTCATTCTCGGGTTCAAGTTGAGTTCGGTTCAAGTCAATAATTCGCGGGTTATAATCAAGTTGGGTCATTTCCAAGTCTGGCCTGGTCATTCTCGGATTCAAGTCAGATTATGTTCAAGTCAATAATTTGTAGGTTACAATCAGTTCGGGTCATTTTCAAGTCAGGTCATATTCGGGTTCAACTAACTATAAATAGATAATTATCATTTTTATCAAGTTAATTATTTCATTTGACTATAATGTATATGGCAATATACTAGGGAACTATAGTCTATAATTTAGGAAGATAATTATCTCCTTTGACCATACAACAAATATATACTATATTTAACTCTTAAATTTGATTATGATGCTCCTTGCTTTTGCTGGGCTAGACCGACTTGGTCTCCCAAGAAAAAAATGTTTTGATCAATAGTAATAAGGTGGTCTAAATTGAAGGTGATTTGAAATCGGGTCAGGAACAATTTGGGTTGAATTTAGATCGTGTCAATAACAAGTCGTGTTAATTTCGAGTCGTGTTAGTAATAGATCGGGTTGAAATTTTGGGTTGGGTAAGTAAAAGGTATGGTAAAATCCGGGTCAGGTCAATGAAAAATCGGGTTGAATTTGGGTCAAGTCAATAACAAGTCGGGTTGATTTCGGATCGGGTTTGTAACAGGTTGAGTTAAATTCGGGTCGGGTTAGGGAACATGTCGAATTGAATTCAGGTCAAGTTCGTAACAAGTCGGGTTAAATTTGGGTTTTCACGGATTAAAACGGGTTTGGATCAATTTCGATTTAAGTCGGATTCGGTGCAAGTTAATTAAATTGGCCATTGTAAACCGGTAAATCGGTGCAAGTTGTAAACTGGTAAATTGGTTGTTTAAAAGCAAATTGAATGGTTCCACACACCCAATTAGACTTCTAGAGGGTATTAGGGACCATGGTAAACATTTTGGCAATTTTAATTCCCGGTAAAAAAAAAGTTAAAAAATTCCAAAATTAAAGGCTAATATCCACGCTTTTTGAGAAATTTTAGAGGTTTCGGGGCCCGGTGTCGAAAAGCCTTGAAATTCTATGGGATACATCTCGGGGTCATATAATGCTGTTTGGAACCATATATATATGATCATTATTTGTTGTCATAAATGTTCGTTGCAAGCTTGAATTAATGAAATCGGTGCAAGTTGTAAACCGGTAATTTGGTCGTTTAAAGGCAAATTGGATGGTTCCACCACTTCCACCCACCCAATTGGACTCGCAGAGGCTATTAGGGACCATGGTAAAAATTTCGGTAATTTTTATTTTCGGGCGAAAAAAAAGTCAAAAAATTCTTAAATTGAAGGCTAATATCCACGCTTTTTAAGAAATTTTGAAGGTTTAGGTGCCCGGTGTAGAAAAGTATTAATATTTTAGGGAACACATCTTGGGGTCATATAATGCCATTTGGAACCATATATGATCATTATATGTTGTCATAAATGTTCGTAGTAGGCTTGAGTTAATGAAATCCGTGCAAGTTGTAAATCGACAATTAAATATGTCGTTTAAAGGAAAATTGGATGGTTCCACCAACCAATTAGACTCCCGGAGGATATTAGGGACCATGAAAAATATTTTGGAAATTTTTATTTCCAGGCGAAAAAAAGTCAAAAAAAATTCCAAAATTGAAGACTAATATCCACGCTTTTTGAGAAATTTTGGAGGTTTCGAGGCCAGGTGTCGAAAAGTTTTGAAATTTTAGGGGATACATCTCGGGGTAATATAATGCTTTTTGGAACCATATATGATCATTATTTGTTGTCATAAATGTTCGTGGTAAGCTTGAGTTAATGAAATCGGTGCAAGTTGAAAACCGGTAAATTGGTCGTTTAAAGGCAAATTAAATGGTTCCACCCACCCAATGGGACTCTCGAACGGTATTAGGGACCGTGGTAAATATTTTGGCAATTTTTGTTTCCCAGCGAAAAAAAAAGTCAAAATTGTAAAAATTGAAGGCTAATATCCACGCTTTTTGAGAAATTTTGGAGGTTTCAGGGCCCGATGTAAAAAAATCTTGAAATTTTAGGGGATACATCTCGGGGTCATATAATGATGTTTGGAACCATATATGATCACTATTTGTTGTCATAAATGTTTGTGGTAGGCTTGAGTTATAATGAAATCGGTGTAAGTTGTAAACCGGTAAATTGGCCGTTTAAAGGCAAATTGGATGGTTCCCCCCACGCAATTGGACTACCGGAGAGTATTAGGGACCATGGTAAACATTTCGGCAATTATTAATTTATGGCAAAAAAAAGTCAAAAATTTCCAAAATTGAAGGCTAATGTCCACGCATTTTAAGAAATTTTGGAGGTTTCGGGGGCCCGACGTCGCAAAGTCTTGAGAATTTAAGGAATAAATCTGGGTGTACCGTCATATAATGCCGTTTGGAACCATATATGATCATTATATGTTGTCATAGATGTTAGTGGTAGGCTAGAATTAATGAAATTGGTACAAGTTGTAAACCAGTAAATTGGCCGTTTAAAGGCAAATTTCACCCAATTGGCCTCCCGGAGGCTATTAAGGATCATGGTAAAAATTTCAGTAATTTTTATTTCCAGGAGAGAAAAAGTCAAAAAAATTTCAAAATTAAAGGCTTATATCCACGCTTTTTGAGAAATTTTAGAGGTTTCGGGGCCAGGTGTCGAAAAGTCTTGAAATTCTATGTGAAACATCTTGGGGTCATATGATGCCGTTTGGAACCATATATGATAATTATATGTTGTCACAAATGTTTGTGGTAGGCTTGAGTTAATGAAATCGGTGCAAGTTGTAATCCTGTAAATTGGCCATTTAAAGGCAAATTGGATAGTTCCACCCATTAAATTGGACTCTCAGAGGGTATTAGGGACCATGATAAACATTTTGATAATTTTTATTTTTGGGCGAAAAAAAGTCAAAAAATTCCAAAATTAAAGGCTAATATCCATGCTTTTTAAGAAATTTTTAAGGTTTCGGGGCCAGGTATAAAAAATGCTTGAGATTTTAGGAGACACATCTCGGGGTCATATATGTTTTAATCATCATTCATGCAATCAAAATATAAATGAAATTTTTGCACAAATTTGCTCCCAAAATTCTTCAACATGGATTACTTTGACGCACTATTATCATCAAATTCCAAAGATCCACGAACAATCCACGCCCACATTATCAAAACATCAAACATACAACATTCCCTCTCTTTCCTCAACAGGTTGATCACTTTCTACTCAAAATCCCACCATTTTTCTCAAGCTTTTGCAGTTTTCCGGCAAATCCCATCTCCCAACGTCGTCTCATGGACTTCCCTCATCTCCGGCAACCCCAATTCTCCGCTTTCTCTGCGCCATTTCATCGCCATGCTCCGCCACCCAACTCGCCCCAATCAGCGAACTTTAGCCTCCATTATCAAGACTTGTGCTACTCTTTCTCTGTTACCCTTTGGAACCCAGGTTCATTCTTTCTCCCTTAAGCTTTCTCTGTCATCTCAGCCCTTTTGCGCGTCTGCCCTTGTTCATTTTTACTCGAAATTGCGTCTTCCTGATTATGCGTATAAGGTGTTCGATGAAATGCCTGAGAGAGATGGGGTTTGTTATTCGTCTATGGTTGTTGGGTTTTCTCAGAATTCTCGTCCTGTTGAGGCTTTGGGTCTTTTTGCTGAGATGGTGTCTCGGAATGTGAGTTCTACGGTTTATAGTGTTTCTGGGGCGCTAGGTGCTGGTGCTGAGCTTGCTACTTTGGAGCAATGTAGAGTTATTCATGGTCATGGAATTGTTACAGGGCTTATTAAAGCTATTTATGTTAGTACTGGATTGGTTACTGCATATGGGAAGTGTGGTATGGTAATGGAAGCTAGGAGGGTGTTTGATGAGTTCTTGCCTGATATGAATATTGTGGGATGGAATGCCATGATGGCCTCTTATGCTCAACAGGGTGATCAATCTTCAGTTCTTGAACTTTTTGGTTTATTTGAATCGCGAGGACTTGCACCTGATGACTTCAGTTTCTTGGCTGTGTTAACATCGTTATATAATGCGGGTTTGGCTGATGAGACGGAGTATTGGATTAATCAGATGAAAGTAAAGTATGGTTTAAAGCCTTCATTAGAGCACTATACTTGTTTAGTGGGTGCATTGGGTAGAGTTGGGAGATTGGATGATGCTGAGCGGATTGCTATGACCATGCCAATTAAGCCGGATGCTGGTGTGTGGCGGGTTTTACTGTCAGCAAGTGCGGCACATGGTGATGCTGATGTTGCTTGGAGGATGAGTAAGCGGCTATTGGAACTTGACCCTAATGATGACTCTGCGTATGTGATAGCTGCAAATACATTCTCTGCATCAGGGAGGTGGAATGAGGCTGCAAATGTTAGGAAGATGATGAATAATGTGAATGTGAAGAAGGAAGGTGGGAGAAGTTGGATGGAAGTGCGAGGAAAAGTGCACATGTTTTTAGCAGGAGACAGTGAGCATGAACGGATAAAAGAGGTTTATGCAAAGCTTGCAGAACTCATGAAAGAGATTGAAAAACTCGGTTATGTGCCAAATTGGAGCGAGATGTTACATGATGTTGAGGAAGGGGAGAAAAGAGAAGGGCTTTCATATCACAGTGAGAAGCTGGCGTTGGCATATGGGGTGTTAAGTGGGGCAGCACCTCCTGGGAAACCTTTGAGGATTCTGAAGAATCTTAGAATTTGCAGGGATTGCCATGAAGCCTTCAAGTATTTCAGTAGGCTGTTGGAAAGGGAAATTATTGTGCGCGATGTCAACAGATACCATAGATTTATTGACGGAAGCTGTACTTGCCGAGATTATTGGTAACCCGTGTAAAGTGTTACCACATTACCAGCTATGGCAACTAGCAAATTGCATTGTTTTCAGTCAGCTGGTAAATGTTTTACGCTATCTTTTTTTTTTTCTCTATTAAAAAGGAATAATTGAATTCAAAAGTGAACTGTCATGAGCTCATAGTTTTATTGGTAACATTTTTTAATATGTTGGAAGGATAAACTAATTTTACCAGTTTAACTACTTGAGGTAACATCTTTTGACACCCTGTATTTGCGCTAATTTTCCGTCCACTTGTTTTTCCACATAAGCAGCTTGCGTATCTATCTCGGTCCAAGTTGTCCCACTTTTCCAAATTGACATGTCTTAGACACCTGGCTTTCTTGCAGCCATGTTTTTCATATTTTGATTCAGAATATTGAATCACTTGCTGTTGGATTTGTTTTAAGAAGAGGAAGATTCGCATATGATATTTAGCATTCTTATTTTGTTATATGCTGTCTACGTCGTACTGCTCTATTATATTACATTAGCTTGCATCACAGCACACAGGCACCATAATTCTTGAAAATAGTTTAATATCAAGATAAACTTATCTTCAATACTAAATTAAGGGATTAGGACCACTGAGTAATTAATCTCAACCGAGCAATTTTTTTAATCCTATTCTGTTTGTTTGCACCACTTACCTGATTATATTAAACTTACATATAATGTCAGCAAAATTCACTTTCCATAAGCCGACTTTGTATAAAATAATGTATGAGATTAGTTGAGCTAGCTTATAAACTTCCAATTTTGCTTGCTAAAGATAGCACCCATTCTTGTTCAAGTCTTAATGCTACAGTGTCTCTGTGAAGTGTTAACGCAAGAATATAAATATCTCCTTGGCTGTCTTAAGGGTTGAAATATTGAAACTGTTTATCATTGAAAATTGCGTTTAGGGGACTAAAACGCGTATATTTTTTAGGGTGGATAATTGAAATTAGAGGATAAACTGCTCCTTGTAAGAGTTTAGATTTTGAAACCCTATTGAGTTTCTTTATTGTAATCTGCAATTTCTGAGGACTCACAAGCTCAAAACAACATATTTCTGAGCACAGGTAACACTATTGACTTTATTGTTCACAAGCAGTATAGAGTTCTGTCTTGTAAGAAGTCAAGGGATTTCTTTTTTAATTTTCTATGGCAGTTATGTGTTTATAAAGTCTGCCTTTGCAAGTCTCTGAAACAACTTTCTTATTTTGCACTTTTTCTTAGAGTTAATTACCTCCCCATATCTTGCCACCCTTTGATGCATGTTGGGTTGTTGATGTTTCTGTTCTTGACAGTCATGAGATTGCAAAGTGTGGAGCTATAGATTTGGTTTTAGAAATTTTTTGATCAGAAGTTAGACTTCTTTCATCCAAGGCCAATATGCTTTGTCAGCCCTTGGGCGTCAATCTTAAGTAGTCGTGCATATCAACAATTTCAGGCATTCAAGCCAAACTATAAAAGAGTGTCAATTGATTTGCTAATAATTAACCTGCAGAACTATGGTACAATTTTCCTCCCTATTTGAGGGACTGGCAAAGAGTGTTTCATCCAAGGGCAGGAACACTAAGAATGATAAGGGAAGGAGAGCTGCCGAGTCATTGGAAGATGAAGCAAGGAGGAATCATCTAATCTTAAGATGTCCTGGTGTAACAACTTCGAGGTCTAATGGAGCAGCATCAGTTTTTTCCAAGAAAGGGGAGAAAGGAATTAATCAGGATTGCTTGACAGTGTGGAAGGTACGTTTACAAGTTAATTGTTATGAATTCGTAACTTTTTTTTTGGAGGGGGAGAAATAGTATAACGTGATCTCATGCTTTCGGCCTGTTGGATGTAGATATGGCTGGTAAATACCTTTTTTTTTTTTTTTTTCGTACCTCACCCAACCAGGCCAAGCTAAATTGGGTGTAGCCCAAACAAGATTAAATCACATACGGAAGTCACTTTTAGGCTACATGATAGATGGTGATTCTATGTTCTCTACAGTAAATGCTTGTGTAGTTGGATTGTATTTCACGTACTCTATAAGACTATATTAGCTGAAGTACATGATAATTGATTTATATTTTCTTTAGTAAGTATGCTCTATATTGGTTTAAAAAAATAAATAAAAAGTATGCTCTATATTATGCAGATTTCTTCTATATTTCAAAAATTGATTAATATCTGTATAAATAAATGCAGGAGTTTGGTTGCCAACAAGATATGACGTTCTGTGGAATCTTTGATGGGCATGGTCCTCTGGGTCATTTTGTTTCTAAGTATGTCAGCAAATTACTGCCATCTTTACTGCTACGCAGTTGGCAGGAAATACTTGCCGTCCATCCACTTGAGCTTGAGCTTGATGTGGATTTGAATCAGCTGACTAAAGATGCCCAAGAGTTTCACATATGGAAACAAACATATTCAAGGACTTGCTCTGTCATTGATCAAGAACTAAAACGCCATCCAAGAGTTGACTCATTTGATAGTGGGACTACTGCTTTGGCAATTGTGAGACAGGTATTGATGATTTTTTTTAATTTTTTTTTATTTAATTTAAAAGCTTGTTATGTATTTCGTAGCTTAATGGCTTAAATGAATAGTGTTCCTTAATACATCTTGCTTCTAAGAATTTAAAACTACTGTTGCTGCAGATCTGTTATATCACCTTGCACTTATTTCACTTTGTTTGGAGCCTGCATTTTTACTTTGTTATTACTTGATCTTCCCTAATAATACTAACATATTGTTTTGAGTGTTATTTTATTTATTTTTTATTTATTTTTTTTATCACAACCTTGAGCTTCTTAAATATTTAGCTGAATAATACTTCGTATGAGTTTGTGATCAATGGATGAGGAATAAAAATCCCAGATTCAGTTTATAGTTGAGCCTGTTCTGAATAGGATCCGAGAATCTGAAATGAACCAATCTATATTGAGACTGATAATGAATGTCAAATATAGTAATTCTTTGGTTAATGGAAGCCCTCTCTAGGAGAGTGTTCACATCTAGGCAGTCTAAGCAACTGGGGAATGCACGATAAAATGACCAAGAAAATCATGCTCCAAAATTAAGTTCTAGCAAGAAATGACTTCTTGTGAGTTGTAGGATCAAGTTGTCTTTATCAGTTTTATAGTGTTATAAATAATCCAACTAACTGCGCTACACATGAATAAATGATGTTTTCTTCTGAAATTATATATCTATAAGAAGTATTTTTTCTTTTCATGTCTTTGTGAGAGATTTCAAGTTTCTTGACTGTGACAATTCAGTTATTTTTAACACATTATGTTGTGTATGGAAAATTCAGGGTGAACTGCTTACTGTAGCTAATGTTGGAGACTCTCGTGCTGTTTTAGCTACATTGAGTGAAAATGGAAATTTGGTACCAGTTCAATTAACAATTGATTTGAAGCCCAACTTACCTCGTGAGAGCTCTCTATCTGTCTTGTAACATTATTTGTAAACATTTTTGTGGCTTAGAAATTTAACAGCATTCCATGTATTCAATTTGCAGAAGAAGAGGAGAGAATAATGCTGTCAAAAGGACGAGTATTTTGCTCTCATGATGAACCAGGGGTCTATAGGCTCTGGCAGCCAAATAATGGGGCTCCAGGATTGGCACTTTCACGAGCCTTAGGAGATCATTGCATGAAAGATTTTGGGCTTATTTCTGAACCTGAAGTTACACAGAGGCGCATTACAAGCAGAGACCAATTTGCCATACTGGCTACAGATGGGGTTAGCTTCTTTAATTCCCTTCAATTTTGTGTTGCTTGCTTTCCAATTATCATCCTGAAACCTAGGATTAGCTATGCTTTGTGTTAGGTGAGGAATGGTGGTTTGTTATTTTTCCTATGCCAATGTAGAAGAACCTTTTTCAAAGCTTTTTCATGGAATTCAGTGCTGCCGTACTTTTTCTACACTGTTTTGCCCTGATCTAATTATGACTAGAAAATACAAACATTCCCAGTTCATCTGTACATATTGTCTCTTTTACTTGATCTATACTTCAATAGTTTCTCTTGGGGAAATTAATTGGAAAAGTAGCATAGATGCTAGGGTAAAATATTGAAATGCTCTACAACTTCTAGGACAAAATAAAATAAAATTGAAAGATCATAATTTGGTAATCACCCTTTGATTCATAGTATGCTGTTGGACCAATGATTTCTTATAAGTGGGACTAATTTCAATGTTGCCACTTTTAAGAATGGCTTCTGCATTCCTACCTTCATGTATTAAGAAAACACCTTTAAGGCATCAAAGGAAACTACAATGATAAAAGGAAACTACAATGTTTGGTTTATCGTCTTCCTTGGATGTTCAAGTTCCACTAGTAACCAAGTTCCTACAGAACATGGGAATTTGCTCGTCTAGAAGGGGAAGTTGGACTTTCCTAGCTTGTATGAGCATAGATGCACTAATGATTTTACAAACTTGTACTTTTGTTATTCCTGCTAAAAACCAATGAACTATGCTTTATGCAACGCACTGTATATTTGTGGGCTCTCATGAAGGTTTACTTAACGGATCAAACAATGAACCATTCCTTGAAATCACATACTTATCTTGAAGTTCAATTTGGGAGTTGGTCTTTCATCAGACAAAGAAGTCTATGTCAATGCATAAACTCTGAAGTGATTTGGGATTGGGATATATTTGACGCCTACATATCTTTTGATCAAGTACAATATCTTATTATGTATGCTACTTAAGATTGTCAATTACAAATGCCTAATGGGACTTTTCATTTTTTAAAATTTAATACAGGTGTGGGATGTTATCTCCAACGAAGAAGCTGTGCAGATAGTTTCTTCAGCACCGACAAGAGAAAAATCTGCTAAGAGGTTAGTAAAATACGCAGCTCATGCATGGAAATCTAAGAGGCCTGGCATTGCAGCGGACGACATCTCCGCCATCTGCATGTACTTCCACAACTCTTCAGCCCCCCATCAAGTGCAGATAGGACATAAAACTTTAAAGTAAGTCTCAAATTATCTCCATCCTATCCCATGAAATTTGTCACATTTTCTGAAACCCATAAGTAATATATATGGGCTGCATTTTAGAAAATTTGACAAACTTTATGAGACGGAGGAAGTATATGTTTGTAGCGTCGAGTTTATAGGCTAACACCTTAGGGGTAGATGCACGGGTTTGTGTCTTGTGATGCTCCTGTCTTGTGATCCAAGGGTATTACCTAGATTAGTCGGACTTGGGAAATGATATAGTTATGCGCGTATAAGTTCTTTGGTTGTATACTTTCCTAGTAAAGTGCACAAGATGTACTATAATAATAATGTATATATGTGATGGGCCATCTTGTATGGATTTTCCCACGGTAGTTATAAACTTATAACTAACCATAATTGGTTAATCATACTATTTTGAAGTAAATCATATAGTCCCTTTGTTTTCTCTACTCGAACTTATTTTCCCATGACAATGTTGTTAGAATAATCGAGTATTCTATTTGTTTCTTTTTGCTCTTCCTATTCAGGATATCAGTTCAACTATGATCGTAAATTCTAATCAAAATATATACAAGTATTAGAAAAAAAAGTCATGTGTAATATTGTTCATTCCTCTAAAGGTGAATTTCTAAACTATCAACTTCTGGATATTTTTTTTTTTTTTTTTTTTTTTTTTTTTTTTTGCAATTAAAGAATTTAGTGATCCAATTTTTTAATAAAATTATCAAAGATGTGTATTGAAGATTGTGATAAGTAAATAGGAAGATAAAATAAAGGAATGGAGTGTATATTATTACTTGGTTTTTGAGTTTCTGAAAATTTATACCAAGTTTTATGGTATTCATGTCGTTCCTTAAAATCAATGGCTCACTTAGTCGCAAACAATAATACTCCTCACTCGCTTTATTATTTTTAGTTTCTTATCTGTCCATTTTAGGAAAACTTAATCGTTGAAAGAATGCTCATTTGGGAAGTAAAAACATAAGCACACATATTTTTCAAGAAAAAAAAAAAATGTGAAGCCCCATGATAAATGGTATTTTTACTATTATTAACCACTGATTTTTTTATTTTTTTTTCATTTTTATACAATTTTTCATTGTCATTTTACACTTTTATAGTTTATTTTGATTAATTTTTAATTGAGATGATTGTAAATTTGTTACTCTTTTGTAGTTTTTACTCCACAACTATCTAACCGATTCAAATTGGAGATTAAAGTTCATTTCCAGAGCTTTTCAATAGCTGAACGTCACATCTACTCTTTCGGCAAATATATGAAGAAGTTATGACCTTATATTTGAATCAAAGTTGTAACCTTCATAAATGTAGAGCTTAACTTGCCAAAAAGTGTACATTTGTTAATATTGAGGATTAAGAGATAAAATTAAGTAGTTGAATTAAATAAACCTAGCTAGTTTGGTAGAATACGATTTGGATATTTTTGAATGAATCATATCCTTAATTTGTCGTTGATCCTTTTAGTCATTGTACTCGTAAAATTTACCTTTACCTTTATCGAGATTCGTTAACAATCTACCACCCCATATGTGCTATAATGTAAATAATCGTTCTCTTCAACTTAATTAGTACCAGTACAATTTTAATCATACATTTAAATAAGTTTATTTTAGCAAAACAAGTTGAAAAATACGGAGTATTGGCTAAATAAATGAGACAAAATTATTATATTCAACAATACTAATCAAAGAAAATAGAATAACGGGTTAACTTTTACAAGATGTACCATATACATAATTCACGTTAGGATAAGGGATTCCACTTTCAAAGTATTCACTCCGTACAATTTTTCCACCAGACAATTTTTATTTTCTGCGATAAATGAGACTTTTAGTTAGAAATAAGAGTAATTAATACACGTGTTATACTCTCCGTCATCTTCTGAGCTCTGTTACACCGACTGATCTGCCGTTGCCGGTGATCACTTCGCCGCTTCGTCGGAAACCACCGTCATTTCTCTCTCCAATTTCCCATCTCTGTTTTCTATCAATACATTTTCAGGTAAAACACATCCTCACTCTCTTAATTCAATATCAATTAATTTTTAACAGAATTTCACCATTTTATTTGTTGGTGTATTATAGAGATTATTAAACATTCTTGAAATTCATTATTTTTTACGGACTATCGTAATTTGATCGATATACTTTTTTTTTTGGGTGAAATTGTTTGAAACTAGAGAATTACTTTCAGAATTGTTCTTTCTTAATTTTGAAGTCTATAATATGTGATTACCTTCAATTAGGACTTTAGGGTAGCTAAATATTTGTATATGAAATGCAAATTTTGTTGTTTTGTCATAGGAGAGGAAGAAAGGGCTTGGATTTGGTGGGTATTGGGAATTTGGAAGTGGGTAATGTGAGTATTGGGTTGGGGTGTGCTTTATTAGATATTGGATACATTAAGATGGAAAAAAAATAATATTTGATATGAATTTGACTTGCTTAAGAGCAAAAATTATGGAGAATGATAGGAATTCATGTAAAAGATCAAGATGAGGTAAAATTGCATATGTACTTTGTTATTTTGAGTGTAATGATTTAGGTAAAATTTTTAAGGAAATTTTGTTGGTACTTATGTAGTTTTAGTGTAGTGTATGAAGGCTATACTTTATGGTGTGAATTTAACTCCTTAGTTCAACATTGGAAAGAATCATCAAGTTGTATAATGTATGGCTAATCTCACATTTAACTCTTTTGAATGCCTGCAGTGTGCTTTATTCATCAAGCATCGATCATGTATTCATGTGGAAGTTTAAGCCCTTTGTGCAGAAGGAAACTTCGGGGCTTGAGGGCCGTTATATTGATATTGGTGACACTAAGGTTAATGTCAAGAATGTCATTGCTGAGGGAGGATTCTCTTCTGTTTACTTGGCTAAATATGCATTGAATGCATCGAAGCAATATGCTTTAAAGCATATCATATGCAATGATCAGGAATCATTGGATTTAGTGTGAAAGAGATCCAAGTACTAAAATCTCTGAAAGGACATCCTAATGTGGTTTTGCTTGATTCTCATACTATTTTGGATATGGGAAGGGCAAAAGAAGCACTTCTTCTGATGGAATATTGTGAGAAATCTCTGGTAAATGTTTTAGAGAGTAGAGGAGCTTGTTACTTTGATGAAAAACAAGTCCTAACAATTTATAGAGATGTTTGTAATGCAGTCTTTGCTATGCATTGCCATTCTCCACCAATTGCCCATCGGTAAGGAACAAGCTCTTAACACAAATTTTTTAATGGAAGGTTTAGGGTTCTATTTCCCCTTTTATCTGTGTGTCTTAATTTTCAGTGTTGAATTCATTTTTCGCAGATGGTTCTGTATGACGATTCATGTTAAATAACCCCAAAGTCTCTGCCATGTGACTTTTGCTATTTACTTCTATTTTTTATTTTGTATAATTTACTGCTTTTTAGTCCTCTCCTCCTCCAGGGTAGCTTGTGGGGAATAATTTCTTTTTTAGAGACTTCAAATTAGAAAAGTAGAACTGCAGTAAGCTGATGAAAATGTTGCCTTTTTTCACTTTGAATTTCATCTGATATTGCTTGCTCATCCTATCTTTTGTGTAGTGACTTGAAAGCAGAAAATCTTTTGCTGGGTTCAGATGGGTCATGGAAATTGTGTGACTTTGGAAGCACTTCTACCAATCACAAACGCTTTGAGAAACCTGAAGAAATGGAAATTGAAGAAGACGACATTAGGAAACACACGACACCCTATAGAGCACCTGAGGTTGAAAGAACTTGCATTACTTTATCCAATGAATTGTAACTGAAATATATATGATTTTTTTTCCCCCTGGGACAGATGTGGGCTCTGTTCCGAAGAGATTTCATTAGTGAGAAGGTGGACATATGGGTAAGTTGATCTTTGACATGTTTGCTTTTAAACGAAGCTATATTCGTTTAGAGTTATGAATGCTACAAGCACCAGAATTTAAATTCCTTTCTTTTGTTTAGGCACTTGGCTGTTTGCTCTACTGTATTTGCTATCTCAAATCTGCATTTGATGGCGAATCAAAGCTACAGATTTTGAATGGAAATTATCGCATCCCAGATTTGCCAAAATACAGTGTTTCCATTACTGATTTAATCCGAGACATGCTTAACTCTTCCCCAGACTCCAGACCAGACATCACACAGGCAAGCACTTTGCTTGATTGGTCATTATGAACTTAGGTTTGTTTAATTGTTTTAGGTCATCCATATCAATGCAGATATAAGTATTTTCTAATTGTTAGCATTATTATCATTTGTGTTCTCAATTTTTTATTTATTTTTTCTTTCCTGACTATTGTATTCTTGTTTATAGGTCTGGTTTCGTGTCAATGAGCAATTACCTGTTGGATCACAGAAGTCATTACCTGATCGACCGCCTAATATGCATGAATTAGCTCCAGGCTAACCGAAGGTACTTTGCAACATATCTGAATGCTCTTCTCCAATGAGAGAGATTGGATTTCATCCTGACTTCATATAATAAAGATTTCTTAACAATAATGAAGTAATTTATAAAATTATTACAATCCTTTCTGCTGTACTAGGAATCCCCAAAGTCCAAGACTATGTCTAGGGCTTCAAATCCTGTGCTTTGGAGATTGTGCGTTCATTTAGTATTTATTTTTTCCCAATACTCCGCTCCATATTGTTTTGTCATCACCTGTTCAATTTTAATGGGGGGCATAATCATCAATTCTTGGGTATAAAACAAATGTAACTCCCTATGCTCCTTTCTATTGGTTAGTGTGTTTTATGATTCAATTTTTGTAAATACAAATTAAAATAAACTGATTTGATTTCATCTTTACGGAAGTATGGGGCAAACACATAGTATTAAAAAACAGACTGAATTTTTTTTGTTTAAAATTATGAATAACAACTCTATAATGTAACTTCCTATGCTCCTTTCTATTAAAAAATTTCCAAACTGGTCCACTCCGGGTTTTGGATCGGTTTTATCATTTAGGTCCAGATCTGGACGCCCGGTCCAAGCAAAACCGGTCTGATCTCCGAGTCTTAAAATTTCAATTTTCGGTCTTGAACCGTTGAACAACCCTACCTAAAATAGAGGGTGTAAGCCTTAGTCACCATTACTCTTACTATCTTTCTCCACTGTCCACTCCATCATATGTTCTTCACTCTGAAATCTCTTCCAAAAACCCAATGGCTGAACTCGGAATCCCGATTGCTGCGAAACTCATAGAAGTGATTAGCAGTGAGATCGTTCAAGAGATATGTGATATGTGGGGTTACAAATCTCATCTTGAAGATCTAAACAAAACTGTAACCAACCTCAAGAATGTGCTCCTTGATGCCGAATCCAAGCGAGAGCTCACCAAGGCAGAACGAGGCTACATCGAGGACCTCAAGGATGTTGTTTATGATGCCGACGACTTGTTCGATGAGTTCCTCACTCTTGCTGAGCTGAAACAGATCGATGGCAATGCCAACAAGGGTGGTAAGTTCTCTGAAAAGGTGCGTCGTTTCTTTTCTTCTAAGAAAAAGAAGATGGGTCAAGCTTACAAGATGTCTTGTAAGGTTAAGGAGATTAAGAAGCAGTTAGATGATATAGTTGATAGGCACACTAAGTTTGGGTTTAAAGTTGACTACAAGCCTATTTGTAGGAGAAGGGAGGAAACTTGTTCGTATTTACACGCGAATGATATTATTGGGAGGGATAAGGATAAGGAGACGATCATAGCTATGTTGCTAAATCCTAGTATGAAACAAGATTTTTGTTTCCTGACTATTGTGGGAATGGGAGGGTTGGGAAAAACCGCTCTTGCTCAACTTGTGTATAATGATGAAAAGATAAAGAGTGAGTTTCCGGATTTGAAGTTATGGGTTTGTGTCTCTGATCAAGATGGGGAGATATTTGATGTGAAAGCAGTCCTTTGTAAGATAATTGAATTGGTTACTCATTGTAAGATTGATGGTAGCTCTACAATGGAATTGGTGCAAAACCGATTCCAAGATCAATTACGAGGAAAAAAGTTTTTCCTTGTTCTTGATGATGTGTGGAATGAGGATCGTGAGAATTGGCTTGCTTTGAAGAAGTTCTTGATGTTGGGTCGAGGGGGGAGTAGGATTGTGATAACTACACGTTCAGAGACTACAGCAGCTATAATAGGGGAAGAACATGCCTATAAATTACAAGGTTTATCCCAAGAGGATTCATGGAAGTTGTTTAAGATGTCGGCATTTAGCATTGGATGTCAGCAAGAAAATCATGGTGAGTTCGTTGAGATTGGGAAGAAGATTGTTGCAAAGTGTCATAGCGTTCCTTTAGCTATAAAGGTGGTAGGAAGTCTTTTGTTTGGGCAAGACATACGAAAGTGGGAGTCGTTTGAACAGAGTGGACTAGCCACAACTGGTGAAGGCAATAATAGGATTATGTCTATATTAATGCTCAGCTACCACAATCTAGAATCCTCGTTGAAGAGTTGTTTCAGTTATTGTGCAGTGTTTCCAAAGGATCATGTAATAGAGAAGGGTGTATTAATTGAACTTTGGATGGCACAAGGATACATTGTGCCATTAGAAGGTGGTCAAAGAATAGATGATGCTGCAGAGGAACATTTTGTAATTTTGTTACGGAGATGTTTCTTTCAAGATGTCGAAAAGAACGATGATGGTGATATAGATTCAATTAAGATCCATGACTTGATGCATGATGTCACTAAAGAAGTGGGGAGGGAGGAGGTCCGTGTAGTCACTTCTATGACGAATAAAATGGGTGATAAAATACGTCATGTGCAATGTGTTGGTGATATATGTACAGAAACGATCTCTTCATGTAGCAACAAGATTCGTTCATACATTTGCAATGTGAGTAAAGAACCTCCAGTGGATACTCTTATTGACAAGTGGTTGTGCCTAAGGGCGCTTGATTTGTCAAGATCGCACATTAAAATCTTGCCCAATTCAATAGGTAAGCTGTTGCATTTAAGGTTTCTTGACTTGTCTCATAACAGTAGTTTGGAGATACTTCCTGATGCAATTACAAGGCTGCATAATCTGCAGACATTAAATTTACGCCAGTGCTTTAATTTAAGGGAGTTGCCAAAAGGTTTTAGCAAACTGGTTAACCTTTGGCATTTGGATTTAATTTCTGATTATAGGTTAAGTGGTATGCCTTCAGGCTTGGATAAGCTAAGTAGTCTTAGAGTGCTTACATTCTTTGTGGTGGGTAACAGAAATTCAAGTGATGTTGACGAGCTGAAAGCCCTAAAACCTCTCATCAACTTAAAGGGATTCATCAGTATTGTAATCGGTGAAAATTATACTAATAGAAAAGTGGAAGGCATGAATAGCAGGGTAGAGGGAGGGTATCTGAAGAGCATGAAATATCTCACCAGCATCCATATCAGTTTTAGTAATAAACAGGGTGGATGTGTGAGACATGAAGCTGTTTTGGAAGTCCTGGAGCCACCTTCAAATCTCAAGGGATTTTACCTGTGCGATTACCAGGGTACAACAATTCCAAAGTGGGGGAAAACAGAGAGTAGGGCAGTCTCCCTATCGCGTCTTGTCAATATCAGGTTTGATCGATGTAGAAACTTGACAGAGATGCCAGTGCTAAGTACACTGCCTCATCTGAAATCACTGGCACTTGAAGATTTGGATAGCTTGGAGTACATGGAGAATACAAGAGGAAGCGTAAGCAATGACGATGAAGCAACAACTGCAGAATTAGCTTGGAGTACTTCGTTTTTACAAAATGGATAAATTGAAAGGTTGGTGGAAGGAGGAGCCATCACCTGATGATAATCACGGCTTGATTTCCAGGTGGAGATTTCCCTCTGTATCCATATTAAATATCTTCGATTGCCCAAACCTGACGTTAATTCCTCATTGTCCAAACCTTGAGAAGCTGACCTTGCAAAAAAGTAAAAATTTCCAAATATTAAAAACAGCAGTTGATACTTCTGTCAGTGTCAAATTTTTCTACCTGCATACCGACAATGCGAGTATTTTGAAATCAGTGCCCACAAATAGTCTTGCTCAGCTCATCATATCAGGAGGAGATGATCAGGAGAGGGAGAATGAATCAGAAGTTGGAGAGGCATTTCAGAGATGCGCATCTTCTTTGCAAAGTCTATCAATTAACAAAATAAATAGACTGAACAGACTGACTGGAGGAACAGGTTTGCAGCATTTCAGTGCTTTGGAGGAAATCACATTAGGCAACGTTCTCTTCGGCTCCGACGAGTATGAAGAAGAAGATGACAACATGATGCTTTGGAAATCTTTTCCTCAAAGCCTCCGCTCCTTGCATTTACATAGCTTCAAATGGACTAGTTTGCCAAAGGGGATGCAGTACTTGACCTCCCTCAAAGCCCTCACCATTTACAGCTGTACCAAATTGACAGCCCTCCCAGAATGGATAAGCAGTTTGTCTTCCCTTCGAAGCCTGTACATAAAGAACTGTGGTGCCCTCAAATCAATACCAGAAGCAATGCGGACACTCACCTCCCTCCAGAGACTTTCCATAGAACGTTGCCCGAACCTAACTGAAAGATGCAAAGAACCTGATGGAAAGGACCGTCCCAAAATCCAACACATCCCTCAAATTGTAAGTCATTGCACCAACTATTTACTGTATTTATATTCATTTTTATCAATTTGATACATAAAGTTAGCGTTCTTTGCATTGGTTTCCTGTTTTTAAGTTTTTGTTTTGTATGTATCTTTTGGAAAATAACAGGCTGTTTATTTAACTAGATGCAGCCAGTAATTTTCATTCACTTAACATAAGATTTTTGTATCTCAGGAACTAGGAGAATGGTAATAGGCTTCAGAGTCTTGCTGATAACAGCCTGAATGACTAGATGTACATCATCTGCAAGAAAAAAAAAAAAAAAAAAAAAAAAAAAAAAAAAAAAAAAAAAAGACGACTTGAATTCCATGAATAATGCATTCTGCATACAGCTTGATCCTGAACACAAACAATATTCAGGTTAGAATCCAGCTCATTGGTCTTTCTGTCTACTCAAACTATTAGGCACTGTTTTCAGCTGATCCATCTCTTTATTATTATAATTTGGTGTTCTAAATTGTCTCTGAAGTAATCTTGTTTATTTGTTCATTAAAGCAATCCGGACAACGCTTTGCTTATGTATACAAACCTGATCAATTGATGACAAGTCTGTTGTAAATTTTCTGCCTCAGTCGTCACGCTTAAGAGTAGAGGGGGGGAAGTAAAGAAATCCCCATACTCTCAAACAATGCAAATGTAATTGGACTGATGGAGGTTTATTCAGAGTTTGAGAATGAAAGTCATTCAGACTGCCTGTCTTCCTCCGATCCTTGAAAGAGGATGACTTGCCATGAAGAACTCTTCATCAGAACTTTTATTACTAAGAAAGTAATAAGAAGTATGGCTTTTCTCCCAAATAAAGCTGGTGAATTTTTCTGAGGGGTTGCTGTTCTTAATCACATTCCACTCATTGCCAATTTCTGGGGTGACTTGATTAATTTAATGTGAGTTTCTTTAGGATTTTGAGAAACTTTCACATTTTTCTCTGTATTTTGGCTCTTAAGAATTGTAACAGTTGAATCTTTTGTAAGATGGTTGATTCAGTTTTCTCTTTTATGAACAAAAAAATGAACCTACTTTGGTTTGTTTCATGTAGACCCTTATATATGTTCATCTTTTGCATCATTATAGGCAACTGATGACTGACTGTAATGTATATAGGATCAGGCGCGGCTACTTCTTTTCTGTGAACCTGCTCTGATGTATATTATTTGATTCCTAATATTAATGACAACCCATATATTTTTTTTTCTGATTAAATCAATCAAATAAAACCATTTGAAAGTTGATCATCAGGGCTTCCAAGGTTTCCAACTGTATTTATGTAACACTTGCCAATGCATCTACTGGCCGTGTGTTGGACAGTGCATTTCATACCCACCTTCGCATCCTCACTGCCATGAGTGTGTAATCTAAAAAGAAACTAACCACAAAAGTTCATCAATAATGTATGAATAACTTTTGGCTACAGATTATAAGGTCTAAATAATTGATTGATTGATTAATTAGTTTTTTTAAAAGTATTTTTCTAAAATGTGTTCTTTACACTTTGACTTTATTCTTAAAAAAAGTGATTACCAACTAGAAGGTGAATGGTATACAATAATGGAGTTCTAATTTACTACCACAAGGGGCGAAGATAGTGATATATGCTCGCAGAAGAATAGGTGAATTTGGAAAACAAAACAATTCAATCAAATGAAGTTAATTATATTATAGAGGATCATGATAAGTTACTATATAGTATTGCAATCACAGTAATTTCCTCTTATTATGGAGTAATAAATTGTAATGATGATGTTGCATTGATAATTTCATATACTCCGTAGAATTACATTGTCCTCTTTTTCTTTAATCTTAACATTGTTAGCTCTATTATTGTTCTAATTTCATTTGATTTTTCATTTCTATCTATACTTATATACTAAAGTAATCCCCGTAGTTAGCCCTAAAGTACACGTGTGGCATCAATTCATAAAAAAATTTTCCGCCAAAAAAATTGTTACTCTCTTTTTTTTTCTTTTTTTCTTTTTTTTTGAATGAAGTTTGTTTCTATATCTCATAGAGAAGCTTTGGCTTTATACTGGATTGATACCTAAAAAAATATAATGCTAAAGAATGAGAAATATTATGTAATAATATAAAATACTACTTAGGATATTATCAAAAAGTATTATTAATCTTATGGTATATCATAATGTTTGTTGTATTTTATTTCTTTTGTATGTTTTTTTACTTCTTATGATTTCGTTTTGTACCGTTTAGGGTACTTATTTCAGGTGTAATAAGTTCAAGTAAGTTAAGATAAGTTCAGTTCAGGTTTAATAAGTTCTTATAAGGGTTATCCAAGTACAAATTACAACTAAAATAAGTTTTAATAAGGTCTAATAAATTCAGATAAATTCAGGTAAGTTCATATAAGTAAGATAAGTTTAGATCAGTGAAAATCAGGTGAATAGAACACACCTTTAAACAAATTATAAAATAATATCATAGAACCGTGTATAGCACGGGTTTTGAACTAGTTTTTTTTTTTTTTTTATTATTATTATAAACTACGTCCCATATAAACTTATTGGGTGGGACACGTGTCGTTCATCCTTGAGACGGTTACCTAGAGGTGGGCATGGGTCGTGCCGGCCCGCGAGCGGCACGGGCCCAGTATATGAGATTTTCCCAGCACGGTACGGTGATCGAGGGGGGGCCGTGGCCGTGTCGTAACACGATTTTAAGTATCCCTATTGGTCTTACATGCATCCTTATGCAGCTAGGATACATACAACACCAGCCAATAAATAAGCAGTTTAGTTGCTAAATTCGCCCAAATGCCCCAAAACGAAAACATGACCCAACCCAAACCTTCACTTCCCAAACGTGACCCACTCCAAATCTAAATTTTGGATTTTCCTTTTTTTTTTTTTTGTAAAAAGTTTTACTTCTCATAATTTCTCCGATTTTCTCTCTCCAAACTCCATTCTCTCTCCTTTACATGATTTTACTTCACTAAAAACTGAAAAATCAACAATGGATATATAAACGGGAAGAGATGCAAAATCAATAGGATTATCCTTAAAAAAAGGGTAAATTTTCTCTTATTTTTGTCCGATTTTTTGTAAATTTTTACGAATATCACTGACTTTCGTCGTTAATTTTCATCTGAATTTTTCGATACTCTGTTCGAATTTTTTTTTCATAATCATATTAGAAAATCAATGCTTATGTTCATATTTTGAATGATGATGTTCACTTTTTAAAATGCATACGTTCATATTTCTTATGCCTATGTCTTAAAAGCTAATGTTCACATTTAAGGGAACCTATGAATATGTTCATATTTTTGCATGATTATGTTCTTTTTTCTGGAATTTATATATTCACATTTTTTTGGAATATGTACATATTTTTATTACTTGTAATGCATATATATGTTTCATAGTCACATTATTTTTTATTTCTTAGTTTTTATGTTCAAAATAAAATGCCTTATATTCATAATAATATTTAGGAAATTTTAGAAAATAACACCTAAAAAAAACACAAATTTTGATTATAACACCACAACAAAAAAAACTTTTATTATAACACCACAAAAAAACCAAAAATTTTGGTTTCACCACCACTTAACGGATTCTTGGATGGAATCCGTTAGTGGGGCCATAATTTGACACGTGTCAATAGCCTATAGGTTTAAAAATAATGAATTGAATGAAAAAAAAAAATAATTGAAAAAAAAAGAAAGTCCCTAACCCAGCTAGCCCCACCACCGGCGCCGCCTTGCCTCAGCCACCAACACCGTAACCCAGGTCGCCGGCACCCATCTCCCCCACCAAAACCACCCACGTCGCCGAAATCCTTCCCACACTGTCGAATTTTGCCTCCCCCCCCTCGAAAACCACCCACGTCGCCGAAAGCCTCCCACACCAACCCAAAAACCACCCCCGTCGCCGCCAAAATCCTCTCCCACTCAACCCAAATACCACCCACATCGCCGAAATCCTCTCCCACACCATCATTGTCGCCGAAATTCTCTCCCCTACCCAAAATTGTCTTCGAAACCCAACCCACACCAACCCTAAAACTGCCCTCAGCTCACCTGAACCCTAACCCAAAAATCGAATTAAATCGGGGCTGAGGCTGAGGTGGGTACGGTGTTTAAGGGTTAGGGTGGTGCGTCGGTCGTGGGTGATCGGTGGGGGGGGGGGGGGGAGGGGAACCAACAGAGGCGGTGGGTGGGAGGAACCGACGCCAGTGGTGCATACGGTGGCTGGATTAGGATTTTAGGGTTTTTTATTTTTTTTATTTTTGTTTTTTTTAATTAACCCAATATATAACTGACACGTATACTATGTGGGGCCCACTAACGGTTTTTTGGATGGCGTTAGTATGTGGTGGTGAAACCAAAATTTTTGATTTTTTTGTGGTGTTATAATAAAAGTTTTTTTTGTTGTGGTGTTATAATCAAAATTTGTGTTTTTTTCAGGTGTTATTTTCTAAAATTTCCTAATATTTATTATGTTCATAGATAATTTCAAATATTCATTATGTAAATATGTGTTGTTCATGAAATATTCTCATTAAGTCTGTCTATGCATAATAATATTTTTGACTAGTTGTGGCATAGGTTAATAGAGCGAGGGACGAAACCCGGTACGATGCTTTAAATTTCTAGGAATTTGAGTAGTTATGGCATAAGTTAATAAAGGGACGAAACACAGTACCGTGCTTACAACTGCTATGGATTTGACTTCAACACGCAAAAGTCAATAGAGGGACAAAACAGCGTACCGTGTTTATAACTTTTAGGATTTTCACTAATTGTGTCACAAGTCAATAGAAGGACGAAACACGGTATCGTGTTTTAAACTTCTAGGAATTTGACTAGTTGTGTCATAAGTCAATAGAGGTAGGAAACAAGGGATTGTGTTTTAAACTTCTAAGAATTAGACTAGTTGTAGAATAAGTGTATAGAGGTAGGAAACACGATACTGTGTTTTAAAATTCTAGGAATTTGACTAGTTGTCCGTGATAGGCTTGAGTTCACGAAATCAGTGCAAGTTGTGAACGGGTAAATTGACTGTTTTAAGGCAAATTGGATGGTACCACCCACCTAATTGTACTCCCAGAGGGTATTAGGGACCATGGTAAAATTCTCAGCAATTTTTATTTCCGGGCGAAAAAAGGTAAAAAAATTCCAAAATTGAAGGTTATTATCCACGTTTTTTGAGGAATTTCGGAGGTTACGGGGCCCGGTGGCGAAAAGTCTTGAGGCCCTAGGGGATACATATCAGGATCATATAATGTCGTATGTAACCATACATACCCATTATATGTTGTCATAAATGTCCGTGGTAGGCTTGAGTTCACGAAATCGGTGCAAGTTGTGAACTGGTAAATTAGTCGTTTTAAGGCAAATTGGATGGTTCCACCCACCTAATTGGACTCCTGGAGGGTATTAAGGACCATGCTAAACATTTGGGAAATTTTTATTTCTGGGCGCAAAAAGGTAAAAAAAAAAATTTTAATTGAAGGCTATTATCCACGTTTTTTGAGAAATTTCGGAGAACCTGGGGACTGGTGAAGATACGTCTTGAGGCCCTAGGGGATACATCTCAGGTACATATAATGTCGTTTGAACCATATATGACCATTATATGTTGTCATAAATGTCCGCGGTTGGCTTGATTTCACGTAATCGGTAAAAGTTTTGAACGGGTAAATTGACTGTTTTAAGGAAAATTGGATGGTTCCACCCACCTAATTGTACTCCCGGAGGATATTTGGGACCATGGTAAACTTTTCTACCATTTTTATTTCCGGATGAAAAAAAGGTCAATAAATTCCAAAATTTGAAGGCTATTATCCACACTTTTCGAGGAACTTTGGAGGTTACGGGGTTCGTTGGCGAAATGACTTAAGACCCTGAGGGATACATCTCAGGGTCATATAATGCCGTTTTGGAACTGAATATGACCGTTATATGTTTTCTTAAATATCCGTGTTAGGCTTGAGTTCACGAAATCAGTGCAAGTACTGAATGGGTAAATTGATCATTTAAGGCAAATTGGATGGTTTCACCAACCTAATTGAACTCCCGGAGGATATTACGAAACATGGTAAACATACATCTCGGCAATTTTAATTTCCAGGCTAAAAAGGACAAAAAATTTTAAAATTAAAGGTTATTATCCACGCTTTTGTGGTATTTTGGTGGTTACGGGGCCCGTTGGCAAAAAGTCTTGAGGCCCTAGGGGATACATCTCAGGGTCATCTAATGCCGTTTGGAACCATTATATTTTGTCATAAATGTCTGTGGTACGCTTGAGTACGCGAAATCACTGCAAGTTGTGAACGAGTAAATTGATCGTTTTAAGGTAAATTGGATGGTTCTACCCACCTAATTGTATTCCCGAAGGGTATTAGAGACCATGGTATATTTCTTGACAATTTTTATTTCCGGAAGAAAAAAGGTTTAAAAATTCCAAAATTAAAGGCTTTATCCACTCTTTTTGAGGAATTTCGTAGGTTACGGGGCTCGGTGGCGATAATTCTTGAGGCCCTAGGGGATACATCTCATGGTAATATATTGTCATTTGAAACCATATATGACCATTAAATGTTGTCGTAAATGTCCGTGGTAGATTTGAGTTTATGAAATCGGTGCAAGTTGTGAACCGGTAAATTGACCGTTTTAAGGCAAATTGGATGGTACAACCCACCTAATTGTACACTTGGAAGGTATTAAGTACCATGGTAAACTTCTCGAAATTTTTTATTTCCGGGCGAAAAAAGGTTATAAAATTTCAAAAATGAAGGCTATTATCAACGCTTTTTGAGGAATTTCAGAGGTTACGGGGCCCGGTGGCGAAACAAATAGATTCCCTAAGGGATACATCTCAGGGTCATATAATGTCGTTTGTAACCATATATGAACATTATGTGTTGTCATAAATGTCCGCGGTTGGCTTTATTTCACGAATCGGTATTTGAACGGGTAAATTAACTGTTTTAAGGCAAATTGGATGGTTCCGCCCACCTAATTGTTCTCTGGAGGATATTAGGGACCGTGGTAAACTTTTTGGTCATTTTTATTTCTGGACGAAAAAAGGTCAATAAATTCCAAAATTGAAGCCTATTATCCACGCTTTTCGAGAAATTTCGGAGGTTATAGGGTCTGGTGGCGAAAAGACTTGATGCCCTAGGGGATACATCTCAGGGTCATATAATGCCATTTGGAACCATATATGACCATTAAATGTTGTTGTAATTGTCCGTGGTAAATTTGAGCTTACGAAAACGGTAAAAGATTTGAACGGGTAAATTGACCGTTGTAAGGCAAATTAGATGGTTCCGCCCACCTAATTGGACTTTCAGAGGGTATTAGGGACCATGGTAAACTTCTCGACAATTTTTATTTCCGAGCGAAAAATGTCATAAAATTCCAAATTTGAAGGCTATTATCCACGCTTTTTGAGAAATTTTGGATGTTACGGGGTCCGGTGGTGAAAAGACTTGAGGCCCTAGGGGATACATCTCAGGGTCATATAATGTTGTTTGGAACCATTTATGACCATTATATGTTTTCATAAATATCCGCGGTAGGCTTGATTTCATGAAATCAGTAAAAGATTTGAACGGGTAAATTTACTGTTTTAAGGCAAATTGGATGGTTCCTCCCACCTAATTGTACTCCTGGAGCATATTAGGGATCATGGTAAACTTTTCTGCAATTTTTATTTCTGGACGAAAAAAAGTCAAAAAAATCCAAAATTGAAGGCTATTATCCACGCTTTTTGAGGAATTTCGGAGGTTACGGGGCCCGGTGGCGAAAAGTCTTGAGGCCCTAGGGGATACATGTCAGGGTAATACAATGTCATTTGGTACCATATATGACCATTAAATAATGTCGTAAATGTCCGTGGTAGGTTTGAATTTATGAAATCGGTGCAAGTTGTGAACGGGTAAATTGACCGTTTTAAGGCAAATTGGATAGTACAACCCACCTAATTTTACTCCCGGAGGGTATTAGGGACCATGGTAAACTTCTCAGCAATTTTTATTTTTGGGTGAAAAAGGTCAAAAAAATTCCAAAATTGAAGGCTATTATCCACGCTTTTTGAGAAATTTCGGAGGTTACGGGGCCTGGTGGCAAAAAGTCTTGAGGCCCTAGGGGATACATATCAGGATCATATAATGCCAATTGTAACCATATATAACCATTATATGTTGTCATAAATGTCTGTGGTAGGCTTGAGTTCACGAAATCGGTTCAAGTTGTGAACTGGTAAATTGACCGTTTTAAGGCAAATTGGGTGGTTCCATTCTCCTAACTGGACTCCTGGAGGGTATTTGAGACCATGATAAACATCTCGGCAATTTTTATTTCTAGGCGCAAAAAGGTCAAAAAATTTCAAAATTGAAGGCTATTATCCATGTTTTTTGAGAAATTTCGGAGATCACGGGGCCCGGTGGATGTACGTCTTGAGGCCCTAGGGGATACATCTTAGGGTCGTATAATGTAGTTTGGAACCATACATGACCATTATATGTTGTCATAAATGTCCGCGGTAGGTTTGGTTTCACGAAATTGGTAAAAGTTTTTAACGGGTAAATTGACTGTTTTAAGGCAAATTGAATGGTTCCACCCACCTAATTGTACTCCTGGAGGATATTAGGGACCATGGTAAGCTTTTCGGCCATATTTATTTCCGGGCGAAAAAAGGTCAAAAAATTCCAAAATTGAAGGTTATTATCCACACTTTTTGAGGAATTTCGAAGGTTACGGGGTCCGGTGGCGAAAACACTTGAGGCCATAGGGGATACATCTCAAGGTCATATAATTCTGTTTGGAACCATATATGACCAATATATGTTGTCATAAATGTCTGGAGTAGGCTTGAATTCACGAAATCGGTGTTAGTTGTGAACGGGTAAATTGACCGTTTTAAGGCAAATTGGATGGTTTCACTCCCCCTAATTGGACTCCTGGGGATATTAGGGTTCATGGTAAACATCTCAGCAATTTCCGGGCGAAAAAAGTTCTAAAAATTCCAATATTAAAGGCTATTATTTACGCTTTTTGAGGAATTTCGGAGGTTACGAGGCCCGAAGGCGAAAAGTTTTGAGGTCCTAGGGGATACATCTCAGGGTCATATAATGCCGTTTGGAACCATGTATGACCGATAAATGTTGTCGTAAATGTCCGTGGTAGGTTTAAGTTCACAAAATCGGTGCAAGTTGTGAACGGATAAATTGACCGTTTTAAGGCAAATTAGATGGTACTACCCACCTAATTGTACTCCCGGAGGGTATTAGGGACCATGGTAAAATTCTTGGCAATTTTTATTTCCGGGCGAAAAAAGGTCAAAAATTTCAAAATTGAAGGCTATTATCTATGTTTTTTGAGGAATTTCGGAGGTTACGAGGCCCGGTCGAAAATTGGATGGTTTCACCCACTTAGTTGGACCCCCGGAGGGTTTTTGGTACCATGCTAAACGTCTTGGCAATTTTTTTTTTGGGTGAAAAAAGGTCAAAATGGCAAGCCTTTGCCAACAATACCTTTACACCAACATCTGTAGCTGATCTTTCTGAGTGTGCTAGGGTTAGGAATGGCCACTTCAGCAAGCAAGATGATTTGGCTGGATTAACCGAAGATGGATGGGGATTTGGCAACGGTAACTTCACTGCAGCTCTTGCTGCCAGCTTTCGAACATCTAGATTTGGCGAAGGCAATACTTCCCAACATATTGGAGATCCAAATAAGTTAGCAAGCAAGACTACAGCTTCTCAACCAGCTGGCTGGGCTGGTTTCTAACTTAGGATGGATAGAGGGATTTTTTTTTGTATTGTTGACTTGTTCATATAATTCTTCATTATTTGATATCATATTCTTCATGATATAATCGCTTAAGATGCTTACCTTTTGAATCAATCACCAAGTTTGGTTGGAAGGTAGTCTATGTATAAACAATAAGTTTCATTCTAATAACCTTTTTTTTTTTTGTTGCAAAGCCAGGGGGCAATAATTAGATTCTAATAATCTTTGATTTCACAAAATAATTGACTCGAATCCTTGTGTAAAAGGATGATCAATTAAGCTAATTCACCTAATTCTCTTCCTTAAATACACGAAATGATTTTCTATTGCCCCTATATTCAACTCTTTTACTTCTGTTAATTTAGGTGTTCTAATCTGAAGATGAGAAACGAATAAAAATAACTTATATCAAACCTTCTCACAAAACTTTGTGGGAAAAGAATATGACAAAACCACTTCCGTCAATTTACACTTTCATTTATCAATGAAAAAAAAAAAGTTAAATTTTTAATTTAATGCAATTCTTACTTTCTTAGGTGTGCACATCCGGAGTTCTCCAAAAAAAAAAAAAAAAAAAAAAAAGTTCTTGGAATTTGATTCGTTTAAAATTAGAACACAAGAGTTGAGAGAGGGAGTCAAAAGAAGTACGTAGCAGAGAATGACAGTATCCTCGTCATTTCTCACTCTCAATTCTCAAATTCAATTACTCCCTCAAATCCCTTCAAAATCAATTATAAACCCAACTCCTAAATCCATCATTAGCACAAGTACAACTAATTTTTCTTTCACCCACCTTGTTTTTAGCACTAATTTCGATCGAAATCAGACGATTATGGCTGCTTCTTCATTATCAACATCCATTTCAACTGATCAATTTAAGCCTTTTCAGCTTGATGTTATGTC
This sequence comes from Chenopodium album, assembly GCF_948465745.1. Taxonomy (NCBI): domain Eukaryota; kingdom Viridiplantae; phylum Streptophyta; class Magnoliopsida; order Caryophyllales; family Amaranthaceae; genus Chenopodium; species Chenopodium album. The sequence goes on from NC_137838.1 coordinate 995,068, forward strand.
AGATTTTTATGCGATTTCCTCTCCTAGGGGATATGTCTCCATTTGTGGTTTTGGGTCTCTTCTTTCTGGTAAAAATTCATTTCAATTATTCTCCAAAATTCTATCTTTTTCCTGAATTTTTTCTGGGTTTTATTTGGTGGGGTTGAGGATTTTCATATGTTAGTCAATTGGAGGTCCTGTAATTATATGTGATACTATTAAAATTTTGATAATATTTTAACTTGATAGTGGGTGAGGAAGTAATGAATTAGTGGTTTTGAGGGCGATTTTACCATTCATGTATGTGAGATTGATCAATATCGGATATTAACATCATTGCGGGCATAGTAGAAAGTAAAAAGTATGGAGCTTTTCATATTTTATGCTATTACAATGTTGCTTATGATCATGGTTAATCATAATGTTAGATTTTATTTGATCCTTTTTTAGACCAATTCATGTATTTCACTTAATCATTTTAACTTAAATATAACTCCAATTGTGGCTTACTTAGAGCAAAGTTTAAGAGGATAATATTGGTAATTTGGTATAGAAAAAAGATAGCCATGGTTTATTGATATTGCGGTTTAAATATAATCTCAATTTGTTAAATCAATATTTGAAGCTTAATCCTTGATTGTGAGTGTGATAATAATGGTATTGGTTTTGAGCAGAGAGGAGTGCAAGAAGTACATTTCCTGATTTGGCTAACTTTAGGATAGCGCGGTTGAAAGGTTTTAGGAGGGTTTTTGCTCATGTTGCTCCTATCTTCTTCGAACGTGGCATTGCTAAGCCTGAGACCAAGGTCATTTCGATCTTTACATGCATCGTTTTTCATTGTTCTTAACTTCATTTTTTTTTCTTAGTTAATTTAAACATATTTCTGCTGATTTTGAGATTATTCTCTGAAACTAAACAGTGTATAATTTTTTATTCTTCTCCTTCAAGGTACTATTCAATCCATTTATGTGTCTGGTTTTTGTTTTTGTTGCTGATTTACTTAAATAGATGGTTCGTCCAATGAAACTGTACTTAGAAATCTAGATTTATTGCAAATACCTAAGGAAATTTATTACATTGAAATCAGTAAGGGTTGTTCATGATGTATATGAGTAGCCTGGCTATGTTCTAAGTTGTACTGTGAGATTAGTGGACAATCAAAGTAGGACAGTCAGAAGAGAAAATAGGTATTATTGGGCGATGCTAACTGTAGTCCAACTTACCTCCAGCAGTTTTCCTGAGCAAAACATGTTCTGTTGCCTCACTTCTTCTTTGGTTCTTCCTGATAGACTCATGTTCAGTTTGGCTTAATTTTTAATGTTCTCGTAACTTTCTTGCGCAATATGCTAACAGATTAGTTATAAACATATCAGGAGATCTCAAGTTTAAGTGTGGAGCCTTGTGAAGGAGAGGAGCTCATAGTTACTGTGTTCCAAATTCAAAAGTCAGAGGTACTTAGGATAATCAATGCCTCTCTTTTGTGTATATTCTCCAATACATTTTCATATGACCACATGGTATTTACTTAGTCCGTCAATTTGATGAGTTCAGGTACCTTATTTTATGGAGAGGGAGCTTGAGTTCCGATTTTTAGCTGTAAGTTGAGAGCCTATGTCATGAAGTTTGATTGTTTATTCTTATTACTGATAATTTAGTTCCCAGATCATTCTTATATCTGATTATACAATACCATGTGTCATCTTTGCAGGTTCTGCCAGAAACAATAAAAGGGACGCCTTTTAAGAATCCAGCGGTATGTTCTAATCTTTGAACTTCAGCTCACGAATCAAAATTGATTAACACTTATTCTTGTGGGAAATATGTAGGTTCTATGTACTCGGTACAGTGATGAGGAATTTTTCAATGTAAGATGTGAAGGTAATTTTCCTCTGTATCTGTTACTCTGTTAGTCCATAGTCCTGAATTCTATTTTGTGTCATGCAATTTCTTTTTCCCCTCTACAATCCTTGTGGTCTGATATCATTTGTACCTAAAATGTGTATAGTTTGGTTTTCACTTTTCTAGTTCATGTTTTGATGCCATTATACGCATAATAATTATCATAATCAATCATGTTGAGTCTGAGTCATTCCTCCCACCCCCCCCCCCCCCCTCCCCTCTTCTCAAACCTCAGCTGAAACTTATCTACTACGTAAGATTTTCAATCTAAATCATTGCTTACTTCTTCTAGAACAAAATTTTGTTCAAATCCAGTGACAAGAAACATTATGGTGATTGTCATTTCAGAAAAGCATTCTAAATTTGTTTTACTCCGTATTAATAATACAGAATCAGAAAAATTGGGATTAATATCATTTAATTTTCACTGTTATTCAGAACTGAAACTCACTCTGTCAAGTACATGTGCAGGAAGTAAAGAAGTATACCATCAGCATTATGGACGATATAACATAGATAAAATATGGAGGGATGATGTTTTTCCTTGTCGAACTTACCTGCGCCATTGGTAAGATTTTAGGTATCCTATATCAGGCTTGAAGATGTCATGAGGTTGTATAGTTAAGATCATCCTGTAATCTGATGTATTTATGCAGTGTTTTAGCAGCAAAGAATCTTGGAGATGCAGCCTACAACAATTTCTTAGATCATACATACCTCGCTGATCGTCAGACAACCATTCGTCAATACCTGGCAACAGCAGGTGCAGGTATAATGGAAGAGGAACCTCCAGAATCCCTGAAGACTCGTTACGGTGGTTGAGCTGACCAGGAGAATACAATCCAATAGCATTCATAATCTATGTAAAACTGTAGCTGATTAGGATCCTTAACTTCAGGTTTGGGAACTTGCAAAATCTGACAGTGTAAAACTTATTCCCTGTGGATACTCTTGTGCATTTGACCGCATTTAACGCTTAAAATGTCATAATAAATCAGATGTTTTCATATGCATGGATACGGTCTATATAGGGATGAAGTGTTGTATAAGCATAGTAAAACTTCCTGGTCGAAGAAGGTATTTGTGAGCATATATGATTCTACTGGAAGATGGTGGATTCTACTACCCCCAATTCCCAACTACACTTTTGCAGGAACTAGGTTCTGTGATCAAATTCCTCAAACAAATCATTTAGGGTCTGTTCTCATTGACTGAACTCAGTTGAACTGAACTGAAATGAAGTAAAATGAATATTTTATAAGAGAAGGTAATTAGGAACCAATTCCCAACTTCACTTTTGCAGGAACTAGGTTCTATGATCAAATCCTCAAACAAATCATTTAGGGCTTGTTCTCATTGACTGAACTCAGTTGAACTAAACTGAACTGAAGTAAAATGAATATTTTATAAGAGAAGGTAATTAGAAACTGAACTGAACTAAAAATAAACGTATGAGAACAGACCCTTAGTCCGTTTTGCCATGTATCTGGTGCTAGTGTCTTTAAACTGGTGCTCAAGAAGATTTTTTGTCATTTGAGGTGATGCCATGGTTTGCATAGGTCTATTTATTCTCAAGAGGTTTTTCAGCTAAGCACGGTCAAGGCACAAGGACGATTCTTGTTTGAATCTTCGCCAGTTGGAGACATTAACACTTCTTCTAGTTGAGCCGGTTTGAATATAGTGTAAGGGATTCTGGTTGTTGGTTAATGTCTGGATGTCTTTGTTAAATACATGTTTCGTTGTTAGTGTTAATCTTCGGAAAACTTAAAAGGACATCTCTATCAATACTAATAGCTTGAACGGTGCATCAAACATAAGCAAGACGAATAATCCTTTGAGGAGATTTCCAACATGTATAAACATGGAAGTATATGGTATTGATTTAATTTTCTTTTGTATCACTTGAGAGTGTTTGGTCATTTTCAAGTTCATTGATAAGCTGTTCCATCGTTTTCTTATACATTGGCATATAATGATCATTAATCATCATTTTTGTCAATCTAATTTTACTATACAAATGTCTAGGTGTTTCGTAAATACCCACATGTTCCTCAGCGCCATCGTTGTCACCTGAACTAGCATCATTGGAAAAACGAGCACATACCATATGCATGATTCGTCCTGGTGGGTAAAACTGATGATTCTCTTGGATGTCTGTAGTGGAAATCTGTTGCTTATTCTCCACAGCATCAGCTAACATATGTGCCTCTTCAGTAATCTCTTTAACGGTGGCAGCTTCTTCCTCCTGCGCTTGAACTTGAGCCTGAGCTTCCTCTTGTTTCTCAAGTTCCTTCTGTAGCTGGTACCACAGCTCACCTTCAGTCACAGCCTCCATTGTTGATGTGGTTATATCTTTATCTGCTGCCAGAAGTTGCTCTTCCTCTTCCTCTTCCTCTTCCTCTGTGTCAATTTCGTGTCCTGAACCTTCACTTGAAAAGTTGTAATCACCATCATGCATTTCGATGTCTCTAGAAGCTACTTCTGTCACAAGAACTTCTGATGTACTGGTGGTAGTAATCAATGAGGCCTCAGCCATATTCTCCTCTTTCAGGTTTATTGATTGACCCACATTCCGACGTCGCGCTCCCATACAGGACCACGAAGACAAGGTTGGACGGGTACGGACAACGGCTTGTGCAACATCCTGAGCACGCCTCATCACAACCTACACATACATAATGATGAATAAGCCAAAGCCTACTTTTTTCCTGAAATATACAACCACAATTTATTACTCTGTATCCAATACTTTTGGTAACCTTTCAGTCAATCACCCATATCCTGCAACTTTAACTTTTAAATCCACTATTTGTTAGATATTTTGTGCATCCCCACTACCCTCCAATGCCTCTAAAGAAGCTCGCACTCTGAGTGGGGCAGGGAGTTGGATATAAAGTTATAAACAACCACATAATCTACTTAACCAATTGTAATAATTTTTGAAAAAATTTAATTTTTTTCAAATTTGACACCTTTGGCAGTGGAATTGCAGTTTGCTAATTCAAATTTTCACAAAGAGCAAGAAAAAGGGTCAACGAGCCATTTGAATTTGAATCAGTAGGATCAAAAAGTCAAAATCAGTTTAACAATATAGCAAATGTTTATGACTACCAAAATCGCAATTTGCAAATGCTTGCAGAATTCAAATACAGGCATTAGGTTCAACCTTTTGACAGAAATATCCTATTGATTTTTAGCATTAGAGCACTTATCCACCCTCACAGAACCCCCAACCCCCCCTCCCCCCCTTCTCTCTCTCTCTCTCTCCTAAAAAAAGTTTCATTAGGCACCCAGTAGGTAGTTAGGAACTTAGGACATTAGGTACTATCAAGCTATCTAAGTAAGCAATGACGAAAGAGAAGTAATTTGTTTACACACGTCCAAACCTTTTTATCTATAGTGATCTGAGTAGGATAGCAAAAGAAAAATTGATCTTCTTTTCCTTTTTTTATCACAAATATGAAGCTTTATTAGCCCCATGACCTAAGCTGATTTCTTCATAAATCTATTACAAACCAATCCAATAATTACCTGAGTGCCACTGGAGACAGGACGAAAAAGAGCACCAGCACCAGCAACCCTAGCCTTAGCAGTGGTGGCTATATATTGTGTACGGGACCCTATGGCTGAAGCAGAGCGGTAGACGACATTTAGGACTCTTGTTCTCTCAACTTGATCACGTAAATCATTTAACCAAGATGATGCAGTGACCTGCTCACAAGTCAAAAGTTTGAGCCATGTTCATACAGGAAGCAATATAGACATATAATGAAGTATGAAGAAAAGCATGAAGAGATTCCAGCACCTCAGAACGAAGAGCATCAATAGATGTAGTTGAAAACGTCGGCACTAAATCAGCACCATTGATGACTGTAGAAATGAAATGCTTGCCTGATTCTGCCAATTCCCACGTCATACAAGCAGCTGCAAGAATGGACTCTACTGTTAAGCAACTATATGATTTTAACAAAATACTCCCTCAGTCCCTTGTAAAAATATACAAAATAAATAAAGAACACACACACTTTTAATTCAAGCAATCCCCCAAAAAGTAGGCCACTTACAAACTGAACATTCCCATTATACCCGTTAATACTGCCTCTTAAGTGAGAATATTTTATGGTTATGGTTGAGAAGTGAGAATTCTAAATTGTGAAGAATAGTTATGAATTTTTACTTGATACTTTAAAACAATCTCTGTATCAATTATGCCTTATAATTCAAGGATGGAGGATAGATCCAAATGAATAGAAAATTTATATATTTTTTGTAACTCTTCATTTTGTGCCACTTATTTTTCTTTATTACATGAAACAAGCACTCGACATATAGGACGACTTGTAAAGGGTAAAAATAAAAAATCACAGGATACATTTGATGGCACTCAAAATAGGTCAAGTAAGATAAATACCAGGGGCAAATGATACACAGGTACTAGAGGAAAACTCCTTTTGTTCTCGGAAAATGTACGTCAACAAAGCAGCAGTTCCACCACCAAGGGAATGACCAACAACCTGGAGCACAAAAGGGAGCCACTCAACCCTTTAGAAACATCAATCACAGCATATAATATGTCAGCAATTAATTAAATAGTATACTCAAGCTTCAGTACATTAGTTAAGGATGAAAGTGCAACAAGGAGTTGCATTATTTTACTTTCAATTCTAAATAACTATCAATTAAATGTCCATATGACCAGTAAATTAACACCCACAACAAGTTCAGATAGCACAAATATATACATGCACAAATGTACAAGGCATGTAGAACATATAGATCCAATATACAACACACAAATATAGACATATAGTCAATTAGTCACCAAATGCATTGCTTACCTTGATATTATAATCAGGATGATCATTTAGAGCTTTGATGAGGCAGGGAGTGCTAAGCTTAGCTATCCAACGAGCTGCAGCTACCATCCCACAATGAGCATATCCCAGAATTAAATTGCTAATCCCTCCATCATGTAATACAGAATGATGAAAAGGCACAACTGCACCAGTTGCTGCTGTTAATGTATCTTTGATACTGTGAGTACCTCGAATCAACAAAAGGAAACATTTGTTGCCATGATCACTTATAATTGTAAAAGCAGGCTTCAGAAGCTGCAAATATTTGACCATCAAACACAAACTTCTTTAGAATAAGAGACAATCAACAGCAAAATAGAGTAAAGAGTATCACCCTCAAAAAGCCAAAGTTGTATTACAGAAATTAAGTAGATTAAAATAGAGAATTACAACTACCAATCAACTCCATGCATATGAATATAATTTATACATTATGCTTCCAGGAAAAAAAAAGTATGGAATATTGGGTTACGGTGGTGCTGTTTCATACAAAACTTTGTTTCAGTTGTTATGTCCTATATATAATGCATCAACGGAACAAACCAAGAAGTTTTTTCAAGAGAAAATACAACAATGGTATGTGCTGTTGACACTGGACAAAAGCTCTACGAATGATGGCCTAAAATCAGAAACACCAAAAAAGAAACATGCAGAAGTTGTTTGCTTACAGCAGCTTTGGGCTTTTGAAGAAGAACATCAGCCTCTGAGAACCCAGCAGACTCCAAAAACACAGGAAATGGCTTCTTGGAGAAAAGCATACAGAGAGTTAATAGCCTCAGTAAATGTTTTAACTCAGCCACGATTTCAGGACCTTTGAGCTGTATACAATCGCCTCCAGCATAAACACCTGCAACTTGTAAATCACCCTGTAAAGCATAGTTTCAGAGTCAAATAAACTCAACACTGACAAAAAGAAAGACCATATAACTACGACAGTTTCCATAGAACTGTAAACTTCACGAAATAGCTAGATCTCAGTCTCTTTTTGGAAAGTGTAAACTGTATTCCATTGTGAGCAATGCTTGTCAAAAGTGTTATTACAAAGAAGTTTGCTTGGTTAATCTACTTTCAGGAGTAGTTAAAAGAATTGTCAGATTCTTAACCTTATAAAAAAGCACCTACAATGCAAGTAGGATTCACCTTTGAAAAGTACAAAAAAAATTGGGCCTGTTTTACATATTAAAGATAACAAGGTGCATAGACAGATTGTTTTGAAACCTGAAAAATGATTTTTTTTATTTTTTATTTTTTATTTTTTATTTTTAAATATAGCCCAAGAAGCTTTCATCTTTTGCCTAGGGAATTATACACATTAAGGAGTGTTAGGAAATCCCAGGGAAAACAATAACAATCGTAGCCTTAATCCCAAATATGGGAAACAACCCAGAGTATAAAACCTGAAATCAGAGACTAAATGAAAACTATACAACACCCCTATAAGAACTCAGGAAGGCTCCCTTTAGAAAATTATACCCTATATAGGTCTATATAGCTCATCTTCTTTCTCGAAAGACAATCTTCTCTTACCATCTTAAAAAGAAAACCCAAAGCAGGTATCATTGTGAATCCTCCGACATCTCCATTGAAGGCATATGTCACGATAAGGTTCACTAATTCATCATTGTTAATGTAAGATGCTAGGAATTAGCATGGTTTCTGACCAGCAACATAACAACCAAAAGCCCACGTTTAGCTATGTCCAAAAAGGTCAAGAAGTATACAGCCTTATTTCCAAATTTCTGACCAATAAAGACTAGCAGGCTAGCAGCATTGCAGCGAATACCATAACACTTCAATCTCCCTATATTTGTAAATATCTCAACTTCTTCCCCACAACTTATAACCACTACATCGATATTTTGCACCATTCAGCCAACCTTGAGTCTCATAAATAAAAGTCAGAAACTCTTAAAGTACAGTTATAGCATCGGAAGAGTTGATCATCACACCCATCAATAATCATGAACACACCGGCCATTACCCACTCTAACTCACCAGCAGACATTAGAACCAGAGATAGAGTAACAAGGAGGAAATATAAAGAATCGAAAAGGCTAAAACAATGACCAGCTGATGGGGAAGCTGAGAAATAATGGAAAGTGCTATTCAAGGTAGGAAGTGAAGTAATGGATTACTCCCCTGATGTGACAACTAGTCAACAATTAGACAGTTACCACAGCCTACAGGCATATATGGCCATTGGTCACTGATAATCAAAGACACCCTCATTTGATAAGAGTTAATCTCAGAACTTGAAATCCCTCAGGCCCGTCATAGAGAAGGTTCCATGATCATCTCACCAGGATAGGTTAGCATGCTTTTATTGATAACTAATATGCATGGTGATACTCACCAGTAAACAGCTAACTCTAATAACCCAAAACAAACACATCTTTCCCTACGCATTTCACCTCCAATGCATGAAAGAAATCCTCTATATATGAAGACTATTGTAAGCATTTAAGCTAATTACCTAAATATTAGCATAAACCATTTGAACATTATTGTAAGCATCTAATTAATTCCGGAAAAATAGAAGACCTTTATTGTACATAGTACTTCCAAACCAAATTTAAAATTCCCAGAGAAAATTAACCTCATGCTTCCATTCCATTCTCTCATTTTCCAATCAACACCCTACAATTTGACCCCATTATCCCTGCATCACCATCACCTTTGTCCTTTAAACCCTTTTCACCAAATTCCCAAAAACCAAGTCTCCCTCTTTGTAAGATCCCTAGATTAATAACAAAAGATCATCCAATCCTATGAATCATAAAATCATTCATCTTATCTTAGATTAACACTACATAAGACACATAATCTAATAAAGGTACCTTCAAACTACACATATAAATAAAAGTCCCTAGCTTGCAGATAATACAATCACAGCACTTCGAAAATAAATCATTAGCTTGCCTCTAAGGTACGACATGCAGGCTTAATTGATACAGGGTGATTCAGATTGCTTGGCAATTGACAATTTCCAATCTTTAAGCTAAAATTATAAACTTTCCCAAATACCAACCAACAAAAATCACTAAACCAAAATTAATCTTACACTAATCAACAGTAAATCAAAGCTTAATTCAATCAAAATCAACCTAAATCACCAGAAATTCCAGAAAAAATCAACAAACCTGCCGACGCATAAGATAATTGATCCCAAAAGCCAAATCACCAAGAGGCCATTTCCCCAAAGTTTCCGAATACGTAAACCTTAAAGTTTCCGACAAAGTACTAATCGTCTCAAACCAAGTCGCCGGAGCTTGCGCAGGCCGCCGAGAAATCTTCCGTCTAATCGATCGTGATTCACCATCATTACAACTCCGATCATCACCATTTTCATCAGAATTCGCCGATAATCTCCGATTCAAAAGCACATACAACACCAGAATAGCTCCGGCGGCTGTCGCCATCGCCGCCGTCGCCATCTCCGATCAAAATATTCCGATCAAAAATCCCAGAAATCGAGAAAATTGGGGGAATGAGAAAGAAATTAGGGTTTATGAGTTGAAGAAGAGGGGAGAGTTGAGGTGAGTATGTAATGGAGGGAAAACTGGGAAAGGGATGACGGAGTTGAAATGAAATGACGATAATGCCCTTGAAATAGGGGGTTTAAAGGTGAGAAAGTAGGGGTAAAAGAGTAATTTCGGGATGGAAGGGAGAAGGAAGAAGAGAGGAGCAATGGAGTCGAGGGGAGTGTAGGGAGTTGGGAGACAGAGGAGAGAGAATTTGTGAAAGGATAAGGACAAAATATTATGACAATGAAAAAAAAAGGATGTATGATTTTATATTTGTAATAAAAAAATTTTGGATTTGGATTTGGTTGAAAATTAAAAAATTATGATTAGGAGTTTTTTGTAATGATTAATGGTATCGTTTTCCCTTCAAAAAAAAAAAATTAATGGTATCGTTATGGTAAATTGATAAGTTATTGAGTCATTGTCTATTGTAGATCGATTTGTTGATCTTTATGTTATGGGTGTGTAAATTTGGATTTGGTTGATTATTTTGAGTTATTTTGGTTAACTATCCACGTTAAATCGTTAACTTTTTTTTATCTTGATAGAAAACTTTTTAGTAATTAAATTAGGTAAGTTAGAGCATAGTAATCTGTTGATTAGGGTTGTCTAACTTGATTTAAATTCAATTCAGATAATATATGTTTAAATAAGCCCAGAGTTCATGTGTGACAATATAGGTTTTAATGAGTTTAAATCAAATAAGTTTATACTTCGTAACTAATAAGAAGATTGATGAGATAAGATAATACTTTGTATAATTATAAATAAACTAATTAATTATATATTAATTTATTGCGCCAAAACATCAAGTGTCGTGCCACCTTGGATAGATTTCATAAGGTAAAAAAAATTAGATAAAAATCTTATTTTCAATCAAATTAGGATAGAATTTTAGAATAAGATTATTAGTTTAGAGTTATTTCTTCGATAAAATACCAAATAATAAATTTATAATTAGGCCACAAGACGACATCATTTAGCGTTTTAATTTTTCGCCAAGTATCGTACCACGTTGGATAAATATAGATTGACTTTGTAGTAAAAAAAGTTAATTTATAATTCTATTTTCAATCAAATTGAATTATGATAGTATAATTTTATTTTTAAAAAAAGTCCATAACTACCCGGGCATCGCCGGGGCACAAAACTAGTTATAAATAAACTAATTAATTATATATTAATTTATTGCGCCGTCAAAAAAAAATATATAAATAAATTAATGAATTAATAAGATAAGATAAATGAAGTTTAGTCAAATAGAACATTGTCCTAATTTGATTTTTATTTTTTTTTTATTTGAAATGTCGTCTTAACTTAATACTTAGCACAATTAAGCTATAATGAAATTCATAATGAGTTAATGACTATGAAGCAAACTAGAGCTGTCAATTCGGGTAAACGGGTCAGGTAAGAGTGCGTCGGGTCAACTCGGGTCGGGTCATTTCAGATTATTTCCATAACTTATGAGGGTCGGGTTTGGGTTGGGTCATGCTTGAGTCGGGTCACGTCAGGTCATACTTCTTATCGGATTTGGGTCGGGTTTAGGTCGGTTTAATAACAGGTCGGTTACATTCGGGTCGGTTGAACAATAGGTAGGGTTTAATTCGGGTTAAAACGGGTTAGGGTAATTCTCGGGTTCGAGTCGGGTTTGATTCAAGTCAATATTTTGCGAGTTAGGATCAAGTCGGGTCATTCTCGGGTTTGAGTTGGGTTCGGTTCAAGTCAATAATTTGCGGATTATAATCAGGTCGGGTCATTCTTGGGTTCAAGTCGGGTTAATTAGGTTTAAGTCAATAATTTGTGGGTTATAATCAGGTTGGGTCATTTCCAAGTCAAGTCATTCTCGGATTCAAGTCGGGTTATGTTCAAGTCAATAATTTGCAGGTTACAATCAGGTCGGATCATTTCCAAGTCAGGTCATATTCGGGTTCAACTAACTAAAAATAGATAATTATCATTTTTATCAAGCTAATTATTTCCTTTGACTAAAATATACATGGCAATATACTAGGGAAGTATAGTTTATAATTTAGAAAAATAATTATCTCCTTTGACCATACAACAAATATATACTTCGTACTATATTTAAGTCTTAAATTTGAGTATAATCTACCTTTCTTTTGCTGGCCTGGACCGACTTGGTCTCCCAAGACAAAATGCTTTGATCAACAATAATAAGGTAGTCTAAATTGTATTTAAGGTGATTTGAAATCGAATCAGGAACAATTTGGGTTGAATTTAGGTCGGTCAATAACAAGTCATGTTAATTTCGAGTCGGGTTAGTAACAGATCAGGTTGAATTTTTGGGTTAGGTAAGTAATAAGTATGGTAAAATTCGGGTCGGGTAAAAAACAAGTCGGTTGAATTTGGGTCAGGTCAATAACAAGTTGAGTTGATTTCGGGTCGGGTTTGTAACGGGTTGGGTTAAATTCGGGTCGGGTTGAATTCAGGTCAGGTTAGTAACAAGCTGGGTTAAATTCAGGTTTTTGACGGGTTAAACAGGTTTGGGTCAATTTCGGATCAAGTCGGATTCGGTGCAAGTTAATTAAATTGGCTGTTGTAAACCGGTGAATCGGTGCAAGTTATAAATAGATAAATTGGCTGTTTAAAAGCAAATTGAATGGTTCAACACACCCAATTGGACTCCCAGAGAGTATTAGGTACCATAGTAAACATTTCGGCAATTTTTATTTTCGGGCGAAAAAAAGTCAAAAAAATTCCAAAATTGAAGGCTAATATCCACGCTTTTTGTGAAATTTTGGAGGTTTCGGGGCTCGGTGTTGAAAAGTCTTGAAATTCTATGGGATACATCTCCAGGTCATATATTGCCGTTTGGAACCATATATGATCATTATTTGTTGTAAAAAATGTTTGTGGTAGGCTTGAATTAATGAAATCGGTGCAAGTTGTAAACTGCTAAAATTGGTCGTTTAAAGGCAAATTGGATGGTTCCACCAACCCAATTGGACTCCCGGATGATATTAGGGACCATGGTAAACATTTCGGCAATTTTTATTTCCGGGCAAAAAAAAGTCAAAAAATTCAAAATTGAAGGTTTTGAGAAATTTTTATTTCTCAAACTTTTTGAGAAATTTTGGAGGTTTCAGGACCCGGTGCCGAAAAGTCTTGAAATTCTAGGGAATACATCTCGAGGTCATATAATGTCATTTGGAACCATATATGATCATTATTTGTTGTCATAAATGTTCGTGGTAGGCTTGAATTAATGAAATCGGTATAAGTTAAAAACTGGTAAATTGGTCGTTTAAAGGCAAATTGGATGGTTCCACCCACGCACCCAATTGGATTCCTGGAGGGTATTTGGGACCATGGTAAACATTTCGTCAATTTTTATGTCCGGGCAAAAAAAATTCAAAAATTTCCAAAACTGAAGGCTAATATCCATGCTTTTTGAGAAATTTCTAATGTTTTGGCCCGATGTCGAAAAGCATTGAGATTTTAGGGGATCCATCTCGGGGTGGTAATGCTATTTGGATCCATATATGATCATTATATGTTGTATTCATAAATGTTCGTGGTAAACTGTAGTTAATGAAATCGGTGCAAATTGTAAACAGTAAATTGGTCGTTTAAAGGCAAATTGGATGGTTCCACACAGCCAACCGGACTCCCGGAGGGTATTAGGGACCATGGTAAACATTTCGGCAATTTTTATTTCCAGGTAAAAAAATTCCAGGATTGAAGGCTAACATCCACGCTTTTTAAGAAATTTTGGAGGTTTCGGGTAGAGCTGTCAATTCAGGTAAACGGGTCGGATTTAGGTCGGTTAGAGTGGGTCGGGTCAAATTGAGTCGGGTTAATTCGGATAAATTCCATAACCTATGCAGGTCAGGTTTGGGTTGGGCAAGCTTGAGTCGGGTCACGTCGGGTCATACTTCTTATCGGGTTTGGGTCGGGTTTAGGTTTGGTTAATAACAGATCGGATTACATTCGGGTCGGGTGAACAATAGGTTTGGTTTTCACGGGTTAAAACGGGTTAGGGTAATTCTCGGGTTCAAGTCAATTTCTGTTCAAGTCAATAATTTCCGGGTTAGAATTAGGTCGGGTCATTCTCGGGTTTGAGCCGGGTTTGGTTCAAGTTAATAATTTGTGGGTTATAATCAGGTCGGGTCATTCTCGGGTTCAAGTCGGGTTCGGTTCAAGTTAATAATTTGCGGGTTATAATCAGGTTGGGTCATTTCCAAGTCGGGTCATTCTCGGATTCAAGTCGGGTTATGTTCAAGTCAATAATTTGCAGGTTACAATCAGGTCGGGTCATTTTCAAGTCAGGTCATATTCGGGTTCAACTAACTATAAACACTACAAAAATAAAAGCTTTTTAGCAACTAAGTTTGAGAACAGATTTTTAAAATGTTGCTAAATAGCAACTATATAATTTTTTTTTTCATTGACTAATTAAAAGCGATATTTTATGCTTTATTTTTTAATAATTAATGGCTACATATTTTTGATTTGTTGCTGTTTAAAACAAATTGTCTTACTAGCTGTTACTAGATGACATCATATTTATTTTTCTTGTTGCCATATAGTAACATACTATGGCATGCAACAAATATTTTATTTGTATTGATTTAGAAACAAACAAAGGCAATGAGCTTTTGAATTGTTGCTTTTAGAAACAAGTCGTCTAAACTATTGTTGCTAGATGATAACGTATTTTTTTAGTTGTTGCCATTGGAAACGAGTTGTGTTACATTTTGTTGTTAATTTATATGTTGGCCACTTTTTTCTATTATGTATAAAATTATTCGAAGACACTCTTCTTATTATTTATTGCTATAATGATATCAAATAGAGACGAATTAAAATTTCGTCTCTTATTTAGAGACGGATTTTTGATTTTGTCTCTAATATAGAGACAAAATTTTCAATTTCATCTCTAATATTTCATTCACTTATTATAAATTATATTCCTATATGTAAACAAATAGTACTTGGTATAGTTGGTAAAAGATTCACAATGTGACTTTGAGGTCACAAGTTCGACTCCTACCAACTGCGATTCTTGTGATTGGAGATTCAAAGAGCCTTACATGCAAAGTCAAGCCGAGTTGACCTAACATGAGTGAGATTTCAGATTGGTAAAGGCCGAGATCGAGTTGAACCGAATCGCTAATAGGGATTAGGTTTTTCTCTCGTAGTGTTGATAACAATCAATATTTATGATTTGTTGCTATTTTAATTTTATGAACCAACTTTAATAATTTGTTGCTATTTTTAGGAACAAACATTAATAGTTTGTTGCTATTTTAGGAACTAACATTAATAATTTGTTGCTAATTTTAGCAACGACCAATGGTAATCTGTTGCCAAAGTTGGCAACGAGTGCACCAAAAACAGCAACTATCATGGAAACTATACATAAATTGATGCAATATTGCAACAAAATTGTTTTGCAACTAGTAGCCAAAATTCCATGGCAACAAGCCTTTTAGTAACAACAAATTTTCGTTTCCAATCCGTTGCTAAATAGAGTTGGCAACGAATTTTTGGTGGATAGCAACAAATTTTAGTTGATGCTATATTGACTTAATTTTGTAGTGAAATATATAATTATCATTTTTATCGAGCTAATTATTTCCTTTGACTATAATGTATATGGCAATATACTAGGGAACCATAGTTTATAATTTAGGAAGATAATTATCTTCTTTGACCATACAACAAATATATACTATATTTAACTCTTAAATTTGAGGATGATGCTCCTTTCTTTTGCTGGCCTGTACCGACTTGGTCTCCCTTGACAAAATACTTTAATCAACAATAATAAGGTAGTTTAATTTGCATTTAAGGTGATTTAAAATCAGATCAGGAACAATTTGGGTTGAATTTAGATTCGGTCAGTAACAAGTCGTGTTAATTTTGAGTCGAGTTAGTAACAGATCGGGTTGAATTTTTGGGTCGGGTTAGTAATAGGTATAGTAAAATTCGAGACGGGTCAATAACATGTTGGGTTGAATTTGGGTTAGGTCAATAATAAATCGGGTTGATTTCAGGTCGGGTTTGTAACAGGTTGGATTAAATTCGGGTTAGGTTAGGAACGGGTCGGGTTGAATTCAGGTCAGGTTAGTAACTATTCGGGTTAAATTCGGGTTTTGACGGGTTAAAACGTGTTTGAGTCAATTTCGGTTCATGTCGGGTTCGGTTCAGATCAATAATTTACGGGTTACATTCGGGTCGGGTCATCTCCAGTTCAGTTCATGTTCGGATTCGGGTCTCACATATTCGGGTCAGCTCGGGTCTAGGGTTGGTTTCAGGTCGGGTCAGGTCACCATTTTTTGGGGTTTAGATGGATCGGTTAATAATCGGGTTTGAGTCGGTATTTCGTGTCGGGTCAACTTTTTACAGCTCTAAATTAAAGCAAACAAGATAAAGGAAATATTTCTATAAGAAAAAGTTAAACTTTAGTATACACTCGTGATTGAATAGTAACACTAACTAGTTAGCCTACCAAAAAAAAAAAATAAGTATGACATGCGATTTGAATAATACTACATGCATGGCTACATTTTTACATATTTACAATAAAAATAGTACAATAATTTGACTAATTATCTAGGCACCTAAATAAGTAGTGAAGGAATCTAAGTAATAGACATATATAGTCCAGACAAACAGAAGATGAGAAAACATTGCCCTTAAGCTTCATCGAGCCCTTAATTAGCTGCATCGAGGTTTTAATTACACAACTCTATACTCTATTCTCTATATTAAGAATAAATAATTTGAACTTTGAATAATATCTTTGGGATATATCACAATAATTTCCAACTCATTTTGTTGAATATAGAATAAGAACACCCTGTAATAACTATGCACACGTACTCTCTTGTACAAACAAACAAAAAAAAAAATCCTTGAAATGAATTGTGTTGGTTGCTATTCCATCTACTATTTTTTAATATTGCTTCATTTGACATTTCACAATGTCTAAAATATGTCTTAATTGTTTAACCAATTTTCTTATTTTTTAAATGAAAAAGTTGAAATTCAAAAATATATATAGTACTTTACGACATTGAATCAATCTCTCCTTAATTAGTTAATACATTATTTCTTATAAGTTTAATGAGATTTGGTGTAATTTTGACCCAAATAATAATTACAATAGAAGAAGTACCTCTAACACTCCCCCCCCCCCCCCCCCTCTCCTCTCTTTCCCCGTGCATTCGAAATATTGATGAGCAAAAATACAATTATTCTTTTCTATGAATAATTAAATAATAATAATAATAATAATAGTTACTATTATTAGCCGTCTTCGGAGTTTATATAAATAAGAACAATTGAATACAACAAAATTCATATGGAGTGATTTAAGGATACTTACAATATGACACAAAATGTTACATATTTCTAAATAACTTCTATTTTTACCAATAAAATGATGAATTTTTCCTGAGATAAGCTAGGTTAGCTACTAGTTAGTAATTAAGTACGATTAAAATAAATTTATAAGTAGATACTTCAATAGTAAAGTCAAATCAGTTTGAAAAATGTGAGACGTGTGTACATGATCTTGAATATAATATGATCATGTAGTTGAATTTATATGACATGAAAACTTTGTTTTAGAACATTTTGAATCAAGGAATACATAGACTTTGTAAAAAGGTTTGCATGCATGAATGCATGAGATTACATTATTTTATAGCAGTTGTCATGACCTCCACCTTTGCTAATATTTTTATTTATTTATTTTTGGATGGGGTGTTACCCTTAATATAATTTGTGTTGTTGATGTTTGAGAATTGAGACTTTGTACTTTTTTTTTTTTTTTTTTGATACATCAAATTTAAGCACATTTGACAATTCTGATAATAAAATGTAGCTAGCCATTGGGTAAATGGCTTTTCTGCCCTTAATAAAGGATATAATAAATTCTTATTAAAGTTTGGAGGTGAAAAATTCAAAAAATAGATATGTTCAAATGGAATGCAAATTGAGTACGAAGTATCTATATACGAATTGTTAATTTTGTTTTTACTCTATAATTGAAGTTTACTTCTTGAACTTATGTTATTTGTACTTATTTTGATAATATAGGAGTACATTATAAAATTATTAAACTATACGGTGTATAAACAAATTGAATATGGAATTGCTTGATTTGAAGGCGAAACCCAATTAAAATGTTTTGCACAAAGAACCATTACTAGAATAAAGGTCCTTAGAAGTCAATATTTGTATCTTTCAATACGGAAATACCTTTCCTTGTTCCCAAGTTGGCCAAGTACACTCTCTTTGTATTCATTTATACAACTATATTATAGACTTCAATACAACTTTATGGTTGAAGGACTAAGTACAACTTTATGTTTTGAGGACTAAGTACAACATTATCAATGACGTTTTTGAAATAATTAAAGAATACTTATTTTCCTAAGAAGAAATTGTAGATTTACCTTAGTTTTGTTTGTACATATACAATGAGAGTCAATCACATGAATAAGACCAGGGCATGTTTTGATTTATTAAACTGAATTGAGCTGAATTGAATTGAATTGAAATGAACTGATTGGAGTTGAACTGGACTGAACTGTTTATGAGAGAAGGAAATTAGGAATTGAACTGAAATTAAGCGGAAGAGAACAGGATGTAAAAGAGATTTGATTTTAAGTTATAACTATTCATAATTATGTAGGTTGACTATACATATCTCTCATATAAAATTATTTCAAATCAAACAAGTACATACCTGAGCTTTAAAGTTATTGCATGCACTAACCTAAAAATGTGTGTAATAAATTAAGACAGAATTTGAGATAACGAAGTATTGTGCCTAAACGCGATTGTGTACAACTTCATGTATGTACCACTTCATTTTTATTTTTATTTTTTTGGCAGAATGTACCACTTCATATTGTGTACAACTTGATGTACCACAGAGTTGAAGGACTATAGTGACTAGTGAGGTAGCTAAAAACAAAATTTAAGGGCAACACGAGAAAGTGTGATAGAAATTGAAGTGAAGCATTTACGAAAATCATGTTCATCGTGTCAGTTGGCCTTAATGAAGCATCTTAGTATACAACAGTAAAGTTGATCCAATCTCATATTCTCATGCATACATTACTAAGCTGAATTTGCTGCATAATAAAAGATCATACTGCTATGCTCAGACATTTATATAATTTATGTCTACATTTTTATAATTTTTTGAGTGAGATTAAGTTATGATTGAATTGATAATAACATAATCGTCTTTATATATATATATCGTATGAACTTACTTTGTCTAAATATTTTTTTTATTTCTTAACTTATGTTATAAACCGACCCTTAATTATAAGTTTATATAAATTTGTTTTTAAAAAAAAAGTTTATATAAACACTCAACGGCCTTCATATTAGGTTGTCGTTATCCATTAACAACTCTAATAATAGCCAATTCTTAATTTCTTATGAATCAATTGTGACCAATATTGTTGGCCATTAAAATAAAGAAAACTTCATCAAGAACCAATTACTTGTGTTAGTACACAATTAATCAAAATATAAACACATTGAAAAAAACATTCCCTTTGAAAATCAAAAAATATATTTAATAAAAAGAAAGAAAAAAAAATCAATCTCATGTCAAGTTTAAAATGACACAATTCACATTTAAATCAACACTTTTTATTCAAATGAAATAATAATCACCTAACTATAAGTTTGAAAACTCAAATTTTATCCACCACTTCATAAGAGCCTGGATCCTAAATTCCCCGCAATTAGGGAGTACCATAACATAACTCCAATTAAAATTGGAACATATTTTAAAAACGTTCCAACTTACCAAAAATGTAAAGCTAAACATAATGTTGCTTGGTACTCTTTACTAGTCATTCCCACCAACTAACCAAACCACCCAAAATTCCTAAATTCCAAAATTAAATCATTCATTCTTCAATTCATTTTTTCTTCCTCCTTTTTCTTAACCGCTCCAATTCTCTCTCCTTCACTCTCCCTCTTTCTCTCTCTAAAATTCCCTCTTTCTTTCACTCTCTAGAATATGGTGAGAGTAAAACAACCACAAAAACAAGAATTACCAAACAATAATTATGATGTTAAATCTCATTTAGCCATCGATACTTGTAATATTTACCATAATTCTCATTTTTCTTGTATTCATATTAATAATAATAATCATTCTTTTGATAATTCCTCTATTCAATCTCATTTTATTGATTGGTACTTGATTCTCAGAGTAAGTTCTACTTTTTTCTAAAAAAAAATTATTCATTTATTTTGTTTTGAAAATGTGACTCTGTTTTTAAAGAGTTTCTTGATAATGGGGTTTTGAATTTATTCTTTTTAATTTTGTAATTGCAGGTTACAGAAGATTCAAGCTTTTCTACCATTAAAAAGCAATACCATAATCTTGGTATTTTCTTAATCCTTTTTTTTTTTTTAATAATGTTGATCAATATCAATATTAAACTATTAATCCCCTGTTTTAGGATCATAATTGACATATGTATTGTTTGACATATAACAAAAATAAATATATTATCTTATAATTTTATATGAGGAATTATTTGGGTTTTTAATTTTATTTTTTTATGGGTTTTTTTGGATAGCATTGTTGCTTCATCCAGATAAGAATAAACATCCAAAGGCAGAGTTTGCTTTCAAGCTTATTTCTCAGGTATTTTTGTTATCATTATTTAAATTTCTGTTAAATTTTGTTAATTACTAGAATAATTAATTTCAAATTTTGGTGAAGTAATTATTTGGAAATAAGTGAAATGCTTAGTTAAGGACAAAATATTTGAATTTAGGCTCATGCACAAATAGGGAAATCTGTTTGGGCTCTGTTTTCAGAGTCAAAGATTATTATTGTTTTTGATTTTGATTTTCTGGGATTAGGATTTTTGGGGGTTACCACACTTGTCACACACCCTATTACCCTAATTTTCATAACATAAATTTTAACAACCCTTTTTTCATAAGAATGTGACCATAATATAAGTTTTGAATGGATCCTACGTTCGGAATAGTGAAACAACGTTGTATATATACTATTTTAGTCGCTTAACAAGTAATTAAACACTTATCATGTCGACATTCTTATGTGAAATGATACGGAGTAGTTTGATTATTAAACACGATTCTTTAATGTTGAATTTTTAACAATGTTAAGGTACAATCTTTAATGTCATAGACTCTTTTAGCTACCTAATAGCAGTAGTACTGACCTTAGTTTAACTAGTATCATACAATAAGTTATTTTCTTAGACGACCTTATCATTATTTATGATTTTTTTTTTCTCAGTAATGTTTGAAAAAGATTAAGCAATGTTAGAATAAGCATTTTCTTGGAATTGTTCACTGTTTCAAAAAAAAAATATTAGGAAAACAATTAAACAATGTTTAGAAAACCTACGTTTATTATTATTAAAAAAGATGACAGACCCTGTTTAATAAAATTACAATTAAAGTTGATAGAGTCTGATGAAGCTATTATGTTGTATACTTAATTACTTATATTAGTTCAACTCTCCATATCTATAGAAAAATAAAATGATTTTTTTTTTAAGTATATTCCATGTAACCATAGATTATAATGTGAATAATATATAAATGTTTGAATTACATCACAAATGTTGTCTTATTTTGGTTGTTAGTTTATTTAATACTTGGTACATTTGAATGGCTATTATTAATTTTAACAAGCATCAAAAGACAAACAACCTAATTTTCAATTTTAGTATGACCAAGTATCCTAAAATTGGAACAACTTGTCACTATTAAAAATAAAAAATTGAACAAGGTGTGTGTAATAATTGCTTGTATGGCTTTATCATTTGGTTGTAGTCAATTTTAGAGAAGATCCATTATTCATGATATTACATAATATGAGACATTTGGTTGTAACATACTCAAGATAGCACCATCACATTTTTCATGGTGAAATGGTCAAGTTATTTTTTATATAGATTATAAAGATGGTATATATCTATATATATATAGTGAATGCTTACTTAAATTTTAGTCAACAATATTACAAATCTCTTTGTGTTATTCAATTGTTGTGTTGATTCTACTTTAGAATTTCTTATCTATTACTGTATATATCGTTACGATATTACCACTTTGATTTTGTAAGAATTAGTGTTTAAATTTCATATGAACACTCAGAATGCATGAAAGGAGATAATTTTAAACGTTCATGAGGAAATAAAGTTATTGTTTGAATGTACATAAACGGAAGTGATTCATATAAATTTGAGGATATAATTGTGCATGCGTATTCTAAGTTTTAAAGCTTGGTCTTAAGTGGGTTAACTATCAAGTCAAATTAACCTAATTTCAAAAAATAGGCTATATGTTCTCTTCTATCTTTTTTGTTACCATTTTTAACCACTAAATACATTTTACAGGCATACAATTGTCTATCTGATGAAGCAAAAAGAATATCATTCAACTTAGAAAGGTTGAGAAACCATTGCACTCAATGCAGCAGAATCCCACACAACACAAATCCTACACACAATTCCAATACTAGCTCAAGCAACTCTTCAAACTCAACAAAAAACTCGAAATTTTACAAATTACAGCAGCATTTCAGAGCCATCAGAGATCAACTAATACATGAAGCCAAGGTCATAGAAAGCTGCATTAGAGTCCATCAACGTCCAAAAACCGAGTACCCGGTTTTCGATCCATCAAGTTACACACACTCAGGCTACCCACATATGAGAAACAACCATCATCATAATAATCTGTTTTACAAGAAAGGTGCAAGTTTTAGGGATGTACCAAATCGGAAAGTGTTTCCGAATTTTGATCAAAGAAAAGGCAGGTGTGAAATCCCCATTTTCGAGCTTAGAACAGATTGTAGCTCATTGAACATTAATTCTGCTTGTGTTAGTTCTTGACAAACAATTTAGTATGATTATACATTCTTTAGTCTTGGCCTATTTTCTGCAGCGCAGACAAGCAATTTTACAGTAAAATGATTTTTTTTTTTTTTTGTTGGCAAATTCTTATTTTCCATAATAATTGTTATGAAATTAGGCAAAGGGTTAGTCAAAAAGCTATCAAAATGTCGGATCAACATGCTTAATTATTCAAGTCAATCTCACCTAATATTTAGGTTTGTTAGGGGAATTAAAGAGTTTTTCCTTTAAATCAGCAATAATTTAAAGACTTTCCAACTAGAGTTGTCAATTCAGGTAAACGGGTCGGGTTTGGATCGGGTAAGAGTAGGTCGGGTCAACCAGGGTCGTGTCAATTCAGATTAATTTCATAACCTATGCGGGTCGGGTTTGGGTTGGGTCATGCTTGAGTTGGGTCACGTCGGGTCATACTTCTTATCGGGTTTAGGTCGGGTTACATTTGTGTCGGGTGAACAACAAGTTGGGTTTAATTCTGGTTTTCACGGGTTAAAACGGATTAGGGTAATTCTCGGGTTCGAGTCGGGTTCGTTTCAAGTCAATAATTTGCGGGTTAGAATCAGGTCGGGTCATTCAGGGTCGTGTCAATTTAGATTAATTTCATAACCTATGCGGGTCGGGTTTGGGTTGGGTCATGCTTGAGTTGGGTCACGTCGGGTCATACTTCTTATCGGGTTTAGGTCGGGTTACATTCGTGTCGAGTGAACAACAAGTTGGGTTTAATTCTGGTTTTCACGGGTTAAAACAGATTAGGGTAATTCTTGGGTTCGAGTCGGGTTCGTTTCAAGTCAATAATTTGCGGGTTAGAATCAGGTCGGGTCATTCTCGGGTATGAGTCGGGTTTGGTTCAAGTCAATAATTTGCAGGTTATAATCAGGTCTGGTCATTTTCAAATCAGGTCATTATCGGGTTCAAGCCGGGTTCGATTCCAGTCAATAATTTGCGGGTTATAATCAGGTTGGGTCATTTCCAAGTCGGGTTATTCTCGGATTCAATTCGGGTTATGTTTAAGTCAATAATTTGCAGGTTACAATCAGGTCGGGTCAATTCCAAGTCAGGTCATATTCGGGTTCAACTGATTATAAATAGATAAATATCATTTTTATCAAGCTAATTATTTCCTTTGACAATAATATATATGACAATATACTAGGGAGCTATAGTCTATAATTTAGGAAGATAATTTTCTCCTTTGACCATACAACAAATATATACTATATTTAACTCTTAAACTTGAGGATGACGTTCCTTTCTTTTGCTGGCCTGGACCGACTTGGTCTCCCAAGACAAAATGCTTTGATCAACAATAATAAGGTGGTCTAAATTGTGTTTAAGGTGATTTGAAATCAGGTCGGGAATAATTTGAGTTGAATATAGGTCGGGTCAATAACAAGTCGTGTTAATTTCGAGTCGAGTTAATAACAGATCGGGTTGAATTTTTGGGTCGGGTAAGTAATAGATCTGATAAAAGTCGGGTCGAGTCAATAACAAGTCGGATTTAATTTGGCTCGGGTCAATAACAAGTCGGGTTGATTTCGGGTCAGGTTTGTAACAGGTTGGGTTTTTTTCAGGTCGGGTTGAATTCAGGTCAAGTTAGTAAAAAGTCGGGTTAAATTCGGGTTTTGACAGGTTAAAACAGGTTTGAGTCAATTTCGGTTCAAGTCGGGTTCGGTGCAATTTAATAAAATTGGTCGTTGTAAATCGGTAAATCGGTGCAAGTTTTAAACTGGTAAATTGGTCGTTTAAAGACAAATTGGATGGTTCCACCCACCCAATTGGACTCCCATACGGTATTAGGGACCATGATAAACATTTCGGCCATTTTTATTTCGGGCGAAAAAAAAAGTCAAAAAATAAATTGAAGGCTAATATCCACGCTTTTTTAGAAATTTATGAGGTTTCGGGGCTCGGTGTCAAAAAGCTTTGAGATTTTAGGGGATACATCTCAGGGTCATATAATACTGTTTTAAAACATAAATGTATGTTGTCGTAAATGTTCGTGGTAGGCTTGATGTAATGAAATCGGTGTAAGTTGTAAACCGGTAAATTCGTCATTTAAAGGCAAATTGGATGGTTTCACCCACCAAATTGGATGGTTTCACCCACCAAATTGGACTCCCAAAGGGTATTAGGGACCATGGTAAACATTTTGGCAATTTTTATATCCGTGCGAAAAAAGTCAAAAAATCCCAAAATTGAAGGCTTATATCCACGCTTTTTGAGAAATTTTGGAAGTTTTGGGGCCCGGTGTCGAAAATCCTTGAGATTTTAGAGAATACATCTCGGGATCATATAATGTCGCTTGGAACCATATAAGATCATTATATGTTATAATAAATGTTTGTGGTAGGCTTGAGTTAATAAAATTGATGCAAGTTGTTAATCGGTAAATTGGAGGTTTAAAGGCAAATTGGATGGTCCCACCCATCCAATTGGACTCCCGAAGGGTATTAGGGACCAAGATAAACATTTTCTCAATTTTTATTTTTGGACGAAAAAAAGTTAAAAAAATTCCGAAATTGAAGTCTAATATCCACACTTTTTAGGAAATTTTGGAGGTTTCGAGGCCCGGTGTCGAAAAGTTTAGAAATTTTAGGGAATACATTTCTGGGTCATATAATGTCGTTTGGAACCATATAAGATCATTATTTGTTGTCATAAATGTTCGTTGTAGGCTTGAGTTAATAAAATCAGTGCAAGTTGTAAACCGGTAACTCGACTTTTTAAAGTCAAATTGGATGGTTGCACCAAGCCAGGTGGACACCCAGAGGGTAGGGACCATTGTAAACATTACGGCAATTCTTATTACCGGGCAAAAAAAAGTCAAAAAATTCTAAAATTGAAGTATAAGATCTACGAATTTTGAGAAATTTTGGAGCGTTCGGGGCCTGGTTTCTAAAAGTCTCAAAATTCTAGGGAATACATCTCGGGTTCATATACTGTCGTTTGGAAACATATATGATCATTATATGTTGTCATAAATGTTCTTGTAGGCTTGAGTTAATGAAATCAGTGCAAGTTGTAAATCGGTAAATTGGCCTTTTAATTTTTTAAAGGCAAATTTGATGGTTCCACCCACCTAATTGGACTCCCGGAGGGTATTTAGGATCATGGTTAACATTTCGGCAATTTTTATTTTCGGGCGAAAAAAAGTAAAAAAATTCCAAAATTGAAGTCTAATATCCACGCTTTTTGAGAAATTTAGGAGATTTAGGGGCCCGGTGTTGTTGAAAAGTCTTGATATTTTAGGGAATACATCACAGGGTCATATAATATCATTTGTAACCATGTATGATCATTATTTGTTGTCATAAGTACTTGTTCGTAGTAGGCTTGAATTAATGAAAGCGATACAAGTTGTAAATCGGTAAATTGGTCGTTTAAAGGCAAAATTGGATGGTTCCACCCATCCAATTGGACTTGTGGAGGGTATTAGGATCTATGGTTAACATTTCAAAAATTTTTATTTCCGAGCGAAAAAAAGTCAAAAATTTTCAAAATTAAATCCACGCATTTTGCGAAATTATGGAGGTTTCAGGACCCGGTGTCGAAAAGTCTTCAAACTCTAGGGGATACATCTCGGGGTCATATAATTCCGTTTGGAACCATGTATAAGCATTATATGTTGTCTAAATGTTCGTGGTAGGCTTGAGTTAATGAAATCAGTGCAAGTTTTAAACCAATAAATTGGCGTTTAAAGGCAAATTGGATATTTCAACCCACCTAATTAGACTCCCGGAGGATATTAGAGACCATGGTAAAAATTTCGGCAAATTTTATTTCGGGGCGAAAATAAGTCAAAAAATTCCAAAAATGAAGGCTATAATACACGCTTTTTGATAAATTTTGGAGGTTTTGGGAACCGGTGTCGAAAAGCCTTTAGATTTTAAGAGATATATCTCGAGGTCATATAATGCCGTTTGGAATCATATATAATAATTATATGTTGTCATAAATGTTCGTGGTAAGCTTGAGTTATGAAATCGGTGCAAGTTGTTAACCGGTAATTTGGCCTTTTAAAGGCAAATTGGATGGTTCCACCCACCCAATTGGACTTCCGGAAGGTATTAGAGACCACGATAAACATTTCGGCAATTTTTATTTCCTTGCGAAAAAAGTCAAAAAATTAAAAAATTAAACGCTAATATCCACCTTTTTGAGAAATTTTGGAGTCTTCGGGATCCGGAGTCTAAAAGTCTCAAAATTCAAGGGAATACATCTCAGCTTCATATAATGTCGTTTGGAACTATATGTGATCATTATCTTTGTCATAAATGTTCGTGGTAGGCTTGAGTTAATGAAATTTGTGCAAGTTGTAAACCGGTAAATTGGCCGTTTAAAGACAAATTGGATGGTTCCACCCACCCATTTGGACTCCCGGAGGGTATTAAGGACCATGGTAAACATTTCGGCAATTTTTATTTCCAGTCAAAAAATTCCAAAATTGAAGGCTAATATCCACACTTTTTTAGAAATTTTTGAGGTTTCTGGGCCCGATGTCAAAACAATTTGAGATTTTAGGGGATACATCTCGGGGTCATATTATACTGTTTTAAACCATAAATGATCATTATATGTTGTCATAAATGTTCTTGGTAGGCTTGATTTAATGAAATCGGTGCAAGTTGTAAAACGGTAAATTCGCCATTTAAAGGAAAATTGGATGGTTCCACCCACCTAATTAGACTCCCGGAGAATATTAGGGACCATGGTAAACAATTCGAAAATTTTTATATTCGTGCGAAAAAAAGTCAAAAAATTCCATAGTTGAAGGCTTATATCCACGCTTTTTGAGAAATTTTGGAGGTTTTGGGGTCCAGTGTCGAAAAGCCTTGAGATTTTAGAAAATACATCTCGGGGTCATATAATTTCGTTTGGAACCATAAGTAATCATTATATGTTGTCATAAATGTTTGTCTTAGGCTTGAATTAATGAAACCGGTGACAGTTGTAAATCGGTAAATTTGTCGTTTAAAGGCAAATTGGATGGTTCCACCCACCCAATGGTACTCCCGGAGGGTATTTGGGAACATAGTAAACATTTCGCCAATTTTTATTTTCGGGAAAAAAAAAAAAAAAAAAAAAAAACTCAAAAATTTCCAAAATTGAAGGCTAATATCCACACTTTTTGAGAAATTTTAGAGGTTTGGGGCCTATTGTCGAAAAGCTTTTAAATTTTAGAGAATACATCTCGGGGTCATATAATGCCGTTTGGAACTATAAATAATCATTATAGGTTGTCATAAATGTTCGTGTTAGGCTTGAATTAATGAAATTGGTAAGAGATATAAATCGGTAAATAGGTCGTTTAAAGACTAATTGGATGGTTCTACCTACCTAATTGGACTCCCGAAAGGTATGAGGGACCATTGTAAACATTTCGACAATTTTTATTTTCTGGCGAAAAAAAAGTCAAAAAATTCAAAATTGAAGGCCTTTTGAGAAATTTTGAAGTTCAGGGCCTGGTGTCTAAAATTAAACGCTATTATCTACCTTTTTGAAAAAATTTTGAGTCTTCGAGACCCGGTGTCTAAAAGTCTCAAAATTCTAGGGAATACGTCTCGGAATCATATTCTGTCATTCTCGAATTCAAGTCGGGTTATGTTTAAGTCAATAATTTGCAGGTTACAATCAGGTCGGGTCATTTCCAAGTTAGGTCATATTCTGGTTCAACTGATTATAAATAGATAATTATCATTTTTATCAAGCTAATTATTTCTTTTGACTATAATATATATGGCAATGCAATATACTAGGGAACTACAGTCTATAATTTAGGAAAATAATTATCTCCTTTGATCATACAACAAATATATACTATATTTAACTCTTAAACTTCAGGATGATGCTCCTTTCTTTTGCTGGCCTGGACCGACTTGGTCTCCCTAGACAAAATGCTTTGATCAACAATAATAAGGTGGTCTAAATTGCATTTAAGGTGATTTGAAATCGGGTCGGGAATAATTTGGGTTGAATATAGGTGGGGTCAATAACAAATCGTGTTAATTTCGAGTCGAGTTAATAACAGATCGGGTTGAATTTTTGGGTCGGGTAAGTAATAGATCTGATAAAAGTCGGGTCGGGTCATTAACAAGTCGGGTTTAATTTGGCTCGGGTCAATAACAAGTCGGGTTGATTTCAGGTCGGGTTTCTAACAGGTTGGGTTAAATTCGGGTCGGGTTAGGAACGGCCGAACGAATCGAGTTGAATTCAGGTCAGGTTAGTAACAAGTCGGGTTAAATTCGAGTTTTGACGGATTAAAACGGGTTTGGGTCAATTTCGGTTCAAGTCAGGTTCAGTTAAGGTCAATAATTTACGGGTTACATTCGGGTCGGGTCATCTCCAGGTCAGTTCATGTTCGGGTTCAGGTCTCACATACTCAGGTCAACTCGAGTCTAGGGTTTGTTTCAAGTCGGGTTTGGGTCACCATTTTTTCGTGTTCAGATGGTTCGGTTAATAATTGGGTTTTAATCGGTATTTCGGGTTAGGTCAACTTTTAACAACTCTATTTCCAACCAATTTAGGTCTCCATATCAGTGTACTCTTTTATAATTCGTATTTCCTCAAGAGAAAATAATTAAATGTACCGTTAGAAGTTAAAAAGTATAAAATTGAATGATAGTTTTTTTTTCTTTTTTGAAAAGTTGAACGATAGATAAACATGTATAATACTGATCAAAAGAATAATGTTGTCATGAATCCCAAAGATATTAGTCTTAGAAAATTCTTTCAAAGTTTATAACTAATACAACAGAGTGGTAAAGATTATTCCAGGAAAATCTTTATATAAACACAAATGATTCAATTATAAAAGGTATAAAAATAAGCACCTGAACAAATACAAATATCTAGTACTAAGATCAGAATCTAAAAATCTATAGCCAAGAGCAGAAATCAAATACTAAGATCATAGCACTTTTCAAATAGGCTAACCAAATCTCCTCTTTTCACCCATTTCTGGTAGGGTTTTCTTTGTAAATTCACCCATTAATTATAACCCAAACAACCCATTGGCTATCAAAAAGAGAACTGGATCTAAAGCAGCTATATGGTATTATACCAGAGAAAAAAAAAATCAGCCACAAAATCTGGACCGAAATGATCCCCTTATAGATATGCAAGTTCAGCACCCAAAAAAAAATTAAAAAAAAAAAGTGTAACAGCATAAAAAAAAAGACATTTGTTAACTACATACTGATCTCGGAATATGCAAAAATAATATTGTTCGACCAAAATTTCTGACTGCAGGTGGTGAAGCCGCTTGTGATTTACCATTGAAATGCTTGATATCGTTGATGTGAAATCCATCAGCCCTGGGTTGTATATTCTAGACAGCATTGATCATAATACTCAGGAATCAGAACATTAATATACGTAGTATATATATTTTTCTCATTTGAGAGATAATTTATTTCTCCACTGATTTAGTCTCAGAGATTTTAAGAGCACCACTATTGATTAGAGGTTGCAACTCCTTGCTGGCCATCTTCTGGACCTCCAGATCTGACGACTCGACAAACGCTGCAACTACCTTTGCACTGAAGACATACCAAAAATATAGATCAGAAAGTTATAGACAAATGAAAAGTATAAGAGATGTCGGGAGCAGGACATACCTATGACCAACCGCCCATAGCTTAGAATTTCCTGCTAGTGTTGTTTTCCATAGAATTGAGGCAAAAGCTGGGCATTCCAACACAAGTCTTCTAATGGTTCTGCTAGAGTGGAAGTTCTCAAGAACATGTTCTGATTCATCAGACTTAGGCTGAGCTGCAAGAGTTGCCACTTTTTCATAAAGGCTTGTCAACTTTTCGTCCAACGTTGGATGAAGAATTCCATCAACACCCCCAGTGGCAACCTGAACAAGAAAAAAAAAAGATGAGTTGTGACTATTATGAGTGCCTTGAATAAGAATCTGCATAACTATATGAATTAATTGTGATACTGGAAAAAAAAATGATTCAGAAAAGGAAAACTATTGTTAGTAGAAAGTCACATCTGTACAAAAAAGGATAAGTAATTTCTACAATCAACAATTTATGAAAAAGTGGTATAATCGAAAAAAGCACCTCATATAGAACATCTTTTCCAATATTAGACTTGAGTAATTCCTCTGCACTCTCAATGCAGACATCAACGAGACTCTGCAAGATGATCAAGAAGTTAGGTGTTATGTCACCCTTAATAGACCCAAGGTCGAAGAAATCCACTTAATAAATATTTTTGAGCATATTTCATCTACAAAAATTATCACACCAAGTCACCAACCCAGATACTAAATAGGGAAGAAAGGCTAAAAAAATACCCACTCCCCAACCCCCAAATAAAAAATAAAGTCAAAAACTCGCCAAAGAAAAGAAACATGAGTGAAGCACTTAAGCTTGTGGAAGCACACATAGGTCAATTCTCCAAAAGCATAGGAAAAACCCATGGTTGTGGAAAAAATATATAAATATATTATCCAGAAAAGAGTCCACAAAGATCACTCTCAAAATCATATTCGAGCAAATATTCACTCATTAATCTTGCCAATTACCGATTCCAAAAAGCAAGTTCTAACAAACAATGGTTTATGGTTTTTGAAACTTGGTTAAGATGGATCAGTTCCTCCAAAATAAATTAACCAACAAACCTCAGCAAGCCCGCTTTTCACCAACAACTCCTGCCTCCTGACAAAAGGATCCTTTTTACCTCCCTCAGCCAAGTGGGTGTCTTCCTCAGGTTCCATGCTTTCATCGGCTTCACTAGCAAGTAATTTGTTGACATGTTCAACTTCCTTATCTTCTTCATCGTTATCTGAAGATTCAACTAGCTTGTCCTCACTGTGATTTGCTTCATTTTCAGCCTGCTATAATATGTAACAGAAATGAGCACTAAATGCACAGTGATAATGCAAAAGGGAAGATCGAAAATGGGGCTCAAAGATTGGATGACTTGCCTTTGGAGAAAGTGAAGGAATTGAAGCATTTAAAGAAGCCAAATCATCAAGACTAAGATAACGCTGACAGTCTGGATGCAACAGTTGCAAAACAGGACGCCTCCCACTCTTCACCACCAAAAAAGAAAAGAGAAAAAAATTAGTCGGAAACTACAGATGCCACTGGATAAGTGGATAATTAGGCAAATATACGATATAGGCAAAGCGGCCTATAGTTTGGAACAAAATCAGCTTCTTGTGAAGAAATGTATTAATCAAAACTAAACAAATAAAGCAGTGCACATTTACTGAATTTAATAGGGATGACAGGCATCTCTTTTATTGTAACAGTTACATTGTCCCCTCCCTAACAATGAAATAATAAATTCAAAAGGTTAAAGGGGCACCTTATCCAAAACAAGTTCACTCAGGATTGGTTGTAGCTCCCGAATGATGACCTGTTAGAAGAAACGTTATGCTTAGATTTCAGAACTATTGCAAGCAAATATAGATTATCTCTGATTCAATGTAACAGTTACATCCCCCAACCCCAAATAAAATTTGGAAAGAAGAGAGATGCCAAACCTTAGTAACAAGTTTTGTATCATCAACAGTTGATAGAACAGAGGATAGCACCTACAAAGCATTTTCAGTGAGGAGCTTTAAATAGGTATCAGGAGAAGAGTTGCTAGAAATGATATCAACTAAGGATAATGTTTCTCTTAGTTGATACTACACAGACAATAGCTAAACAACCTTCTTAAAGAGAAACTGAAACTTAAAACGAATTTGACATTCCACCATCAGAAAGAGCAATGAAAGTGATTAAATATCGCCAAGATACTTGAAAAAGTCAAGAGATATAAGCCAATATTTCTTTAATCCTGCAAACTGTTGGCAATAATCCAGTTCGTATAAACTCATAAAAAAAAAAAAAAAAAAAAAAAAAAAAAAAAAAAATCTAAAATTACTAAGTGAAGAGTTCTGTACTCACATGCAGTATTTACAGAATTCTTAGGCATGTCAATAATTTAAATGTAGAAAAAATTGCTTACAACACTATAGATGGTCTGAATTTGTTTAACGTATTGCAGAAGCTCTATAAGTATTCTATTAGAAAAAGAGATTATAGAAATTATGACATAAATCCAACTGGACTACAATAATCCATTTGTAACCATACCAAGCTTCCACATTGATCATGGGCGATCTTCCCAACGTGTCCCTTCATTCCCTTAACAAGCTTCTTTCTTTCCTAAGACAAGGATGTAGCAAAAGAAAAAATCAGTTCAAGTCTCATGTCAAAGGTAACCAAATGCATAGATCTCTAATTCTTGCTAACTAAAATGTGTCAACAGACCTTGGCACTACCATGCTTGACACAGAGCATCCCTATTCTCGAACCATCCTTTGTGTGAATCATCCGAACAAGGAGAGATCCAGACAATTGTTTAATAACGTCTTCTGCTGAGAGCTACAAAAACTAAATTAGGAAGGAGGCAATAACAATAATAATAATAACACCTTCACCAGAAAACTTTACAACAGAAGCCACAACAATAAGCTTAGTGGGTAAATAACTAGATATATACCTTATCAGCAATGCTGAGGTACTCGATCAAAGCTTTGTGAATGATTGAGTGATCAACTATTCCTTTCTCCAAAATAGGTTGAATCACGCAAGTCATATGGCGCAAAACAGATAACTTTTTAAGGCCTATTTTAGATATTATATCAACAATCCTGAAAAAAAACAAATTAAACAAAACAGCTCAAATTATTAAAATGCTACATTATAATAGTATTGTGCATCAAATCTACAAATTTGCATATCAGCATTCGACACAATTCTTCTAGACCTTATCCATTGCTTTAATTTCATCTTTGCACAAATCGGACAGGCTAACTTCAAAGTGCATGCAATCATTAAGGTCATGCAGTGTAGGTTAGACAAAAGACTATGCTTCTTACTCTCTTTTACATTTTATTTTTATTTCTATTTGCATATGAAGTATAGTTTTGCTTCAGCCCTAACAACCAATGACAATGAGATCACCACATGTTCTACTTTTTATACCCTACTCCCTTAAAAATCCCACGACTTAAAAGTTTGCAACAATTCCACAAAAAAGTACTTCCTTCACACCTACTCTGTTTGCCCCCTTAAACAATACTGTTATGTTTTATAAATATTGTGCCATACAACAAAAGTACTAATGATCATAATTTTGCAATTTTAATAGAACAAGAAATGTAGTTTTTTGCCCTAGGAACTGAGTTTAACACTTCCACCTTCAAAATAATTATGATTCTCTTGTAATTAAACTGTATAAATCTGGGACATCCAAGAAAGAACTAATTACAAGTAGGTCTCAAATACCCAGCAAAGCAACTTTAATAGTCTGCAAAGGCATTCACACTAGCAAACAGATTACATATAACCTAAAAATATGTGCACTACAAAAACCCTGTGCACTAACCATAATATACTAAGCATATCATGAAGGATAACCAAAAACCCCGTGCACTACAAAAGCATATTGGCACTAGCCGCACTACAGTAAATTAAGGTTAAGACACGAGACAATGTCAAGTGACTACATAGGAATGAAACTCACTTGTTCTCTTTAATATTTGACAGATCTTTGAACAACTGGAGCTCGGTAGAGTATAATTCCATCAAGAGTTCACGTTTTTGTGCCGCATTTCCCATTTCATATGCATGTTCAACAACTGACAGAAAATGATAGCAAATATGTAATATATAGCAGTATATCTGTAGATGTATGATGAAAAGAAATAAAACAAATATATAGTGAAACAATAAAGAGACCCTAAACTAAAAGCAGTTTCAAATCTAAACCATACAAAACATGCATAATTTTATGGCTTCTTATATTAATAATTTAGCATTTATTAGTTATTACGAGAGAATTCAAATTCATGATAAACAAAAAAAGATTATCTAGTGGCATTTTTGTAATTAAATCAACTTTTTCTTAAATATTTTTCTGGTGTTTATAGAGCCACAAGGGTGGGGATGAGAATCGATCCCGGAATCTACTGGAATTGGGAGGGAAGCTCCAACCACTTGAACTATCCCTTACTCCGACTTTTTCTTAAACACGGGCCCTACATATGTTGATTTTATCACGGAAATGACATGCAAACTAGGATAATTTTGTGGATTTAATTGTAGAAATGTCACAAGATAAATGTTTTTTGCTTATCAATAAGATAAACTAAGGCTTAAGAGCAAAGATTCAAGCACATTCATTTTATGTAAAACATACCAATAGAACCAACACTATGTCTCAAAAGTGAAGCAACATGCCCATGAAGTAGTGAGATCAAGCGTGGCAGCTGAGATTTGGAAGCTGCAGAGAAAAGAAAAAAAAAAGGAAAACATGAACAAAAGGCATCAAAAAGAGCAAGTCTTTAATCATATGGATCATAATTTTTGGTTATATACCATTGTCAAACATTTTGGTCACCAGATGGACTGCATAAGTACTTGAGGCGAGAGTGAGTAAATGTGGTTTCAACTCCTCATAAACTACATCTCTCTCGGCATCTGAGCAATGTTTAACGCATGTCTGAAGTAGAATGATGAAAATCACAAGCAACCATGTTAATCAATAGATAAATTCCTACAACCTGGATAATGTATGATTCCACAAAATTATTGCATATGAGACCACATCACCTGCAATACACGTGATGAGATATGAGAGCCAGCAATTTCTGGTATTTTACCCTTCATTTTCTGCAATGCCTCAGAAACAAACCTAGAAGCAATTGGGTGAATGAGTGAACAAACATGTAGCTATCTAGGCAAAAAAAATCCCATTGTTACACATTTTTAGTGACATACTTTGATCTCTCTTCTTTGGAAATATTACGACGCCTCATCTTCTCCCATAATAGTGCTAGCTCCTACACAAAGGTAGATTCAAAGGTGAGCCAGATAAAGGTAATTGCTTCAGGAAGGTTATAACTATCAACAAAGACATTCACAATCCACTGACAAGGGTTCAGGAACAGATTTCATACCCACATTGAAGTATAGATGGCCTGACACAGCCACACAGGTCAAAATTTGAAGAGACAAAACAACAAAGCACTCTACCTTAAGTCATGTTTTCTACCTTAAATGTAATTGTTATTTTCAATCCTCCTCCTCCCCCCCCCCCCCCCCCCCCCAAAAGGCAGTCCCCAACCACAAGAAAATAATCGCACATGGCATTCCATGCCTCTTGGGCTCCTTTGCTAGAGCTTGTAGTGGTCAATAATACTAATCAATACGAAACAGAGAAAGCATTGCTATCTCCATGGCTACTTGTATTAGTTGTATATACTGCCAGTACACCACACTTAATTGGTAACCTTAACATCGAGCAAAGACTTGTTATCTTTTCTAGAATGTCTTGGCAATGAAAGTCTTCACTCAATTTACTTCTAGTTCTAGGCACCAAATTGCACACTGTCTAAAAGACGATTAACACACCTGCTAGCATTAACTCTAACAAAGGCTTAACAGTCCAAACAAAAACTAAAAACTCACCACACCATTTCACACAGAAATGATCAAGTTCCACCCATTTCATCACGATAACGAATAATTAAACAATTTTGAATATTAATTCACAACCATAAAGACTAAAACAATTATTTTATTGATGTAGATTGAAATGAAATACTGACTTGCTCAAGGGTAAAATGTCTCTTCCTCTTCTTCTTCCTGGCCTCTGTTTTCTCCTGCAAATCACAACACAACCATCAAATTACACAACTTTAATTAAAATCCAAACACACCCAATAAACCCCAACTCCTCAAATTAATTTGAACATAACATTCAATTAAATATAATCTCAAAAAAATCAATAAAAACCAAATTCAATGAAATTAAACCTTTGCAATTTGTCGGAGCTCTTTTTTCGACAAAGGTCCATCCTTAACTGGAACTTCCACTTTCTTTTTAAAGGGTTTAGCAGAAATGGGTTTACTAGTGAGTTTTTTGGGTTTCTTCTCTAATTTAGAAAGGTATGTTGCTTCGATTTTACTGCCCGAATCACGTTTCCTTTTCTTGGCAATCTGGGATTTATCTTTGGGCGCCATTGTTGTTGGAGTTTCGAGTTTCTCTCTCCTCTGCGATTTCAATTAGGGTTTTGGGAGGGTTTTGGGGGTTTTGGCTTCTGTTGTCTGATGATAGGAAGAAGGAGGAAGTGTTTGAACTTTGAAGTTTCAGTTTTGCGGGTTCGGGTTAAGGATCCAATATTGGGGCATACCCGCATACCTTTGAGGGGCTCAACCCGATATGGTGCATGGATTATAGGTCTGTGCACAAGATAAAACCGCCACTAGTGTTATTGGTTTTACACAATTATAATACGTTTGGGTATGTTATATTCAGCTTATTTTCAATTCAATTTAGCTCAAATTAGTTCAGTTTAATTCTTAATTTCCTTCTCTCATAAAATATTCAACTCTAATAAGTTTAATTCAGTAAATCAGAACCGGCCAAAAGTATTTAACATTTAAAATTATTACCCAAACAATATGTTATTCGATCTCTTTTAAGTTATCTCAGACAAATATGACTACTAATGTAATTATCTTTTATATTGACACGCCTTAGCACTAAAGCACTAGACGAGTGTAGTTATTTCATGTGAAATGGATAGTCAATTTACATGGGTTCAATGGTTGAACTTTGTTGTTAAGAGTAGGGGTAAGTAAATGATGACCAAAAGAGTGGGCAATCATTGGAATTTTATAACATTACTCTGTATGACTGTATTAGATAATTCATGAACAAAAGATTTTAACCATCCATTGAGTCATTGACATTACTTAATTACTTATAACTTTAAACAAATTGAGTTTTAATGAATTCAAACGCACTCGCTAATTAGGTTTTTCTAATAATCAATTAAATCAACATATGTCAATTGAGAGAATAGTCTAAGCCTCAACAAGACTTATACCTTTGCTAGCATAAGTGCCTAACTTATATATTGGGCTCCTTTCTAGCATGTGGAATACGTACAATGCTTAATATGCATGAATTATGAAAGAAAAACACATTAGTTAACAAACTACTCCACTATATATGAAATGAAGTACAAAAGTATGTAACAAGTAGTCTAAATTATTTAAAAATTCGCAACATTGTACACTTCAACATTTTAGACAATCACTATCCAATTGTTTACAAAATAGAGAAGGAGATGGAAATCATTTACTTTTATATCTCAGTTCATTATCTCCATCTTCTTTGTGAGAAACATGAAGTATAAGTATATCTGATATAGTTAAAAATCGAATTTACATAAAGCGTAAAAAAAATATGCATATCAATGTTCAAGTTTTGCACATGCATCTTTCTCACCCAATTCATTAATAATATTTCTATTGGGTCACAACCATATACTATATATATATATATATATATATATATATATATATATATATATATATATATATATATATATATATATATATATATATATATATATATATATATATATATATAGGGTGTGTTCATATATACTAAAATGAGTTGAACTGAACTGATTGGAGCTAAACTGAACTGAATTGAATAGAGTTGAAATAAATATTTTATGATAGAAGGAAATTAGGAGCTTAATTGAACTGATTGGAGCTAAACTGAAACTAAAACTGAACTGATTAGAGCTGAACTGAACTGAAATTAAGCTGAAATGAACATGTCCATATAGCAACTTCTTTATTAGTTATTACCACCAATTTAGCTAATAAATAAACAACCAAATTAATTACAAGACAATATACCTAGTAATAATTAGAAAATGGTAGTTGCATGACAAAGAGGAGTTGCATTAAGATGAAATGACATAAAGCATCGACAACATTCCTTAACAGTAATAACAATAATACCAAGTAATAATATTATAGTCAGTCTTGTGGGCGGCTGGTCATACTATGTGACCTATTGTAAAATAACAAAGTAACTTTTATAGCATTGACTGAATTATTCATGTAGCACCAACAGAGTAGCCCATATACCCCTTACTGAGTAACTCCTATAACACTAATCGAGCAATTTAGGCCATATTCTATTCACATTATTTCAACTCATTTAAGCAAAAATAAATTTAAATAAGAGTTAGTAAGTTTAAATAAGATAAGTTCATGAAAAATAAGTTGTGATAAGGGTTAATCAGGGCTATCTAAGTTCAATTTATAACTAAAATAAGTTCTAATAAGGACTAATAAGTTCAAGTAAATAAAAATCGGGTGAATAAAACGCACCATTAATAATAATATAATAAGATTGATAGATATGAAAATAAGACAAGAAGGAGAGTGAAAGAAGTGGTAAGCTTAAGAAGCAAAGTAGGAGTAGTAGTAGTTGTTGTTGTTGGTTTGTGATGGTTTTTGGAGAATGAATGGTGATTAGAGAGATTGCCAGGCTAGCAGCCTTTTTGGACATGATTGGAGGAATGGTGGGCCCTTTTATACCGAATCTACCCTGTCAAGCCACATGCGGACTCGACACCCCATGCTCTCTCTCTTCTGTTTTTGTTTTTCTACTATTTCTAATCACCCTTATTCAAATCCATAATTCGTTTTTAGTCACTTTTTTTTTTGTTTGAAAAATTGATATTATTTCGGTCTTAAAAAAAAAAAAAAAAAAAAAAAAAAAAAAAAAAAAAAAAAGGAGTAAGGACCTATTACTTCAGCTTAATTTTAGTTCAGTTTAATTTAGTTCCAATCAGTTTATTGTCATTCAGTTCTGGTCCTAACTTTCTTCTCTTATAAAATATTCATTTCAACTCTATTTAATTTAGTTCAACTCTAATTAGTTTAGTTCAGTAAATGTGAACAGACATTTACTTGCTACCTTCTCTATTCCAAAATACATATCTTATTTTAATCGGCACATTGCTAATTTAAAATTTGAGTAATATGTTAAAGTGGTTAGATTTTCATTATTAGCCTTTGTGAATCTCTAATTAAACACCAAAAAGATGATATAGGAAAACAATACATTAAGACAATTTCAACAAGTTATGAATAGTACAAAAGTCAATATGGATCATTCAATTCAAATCGAAGAGAAGTATAAACTCGAAAAAATAAGTTTTGAACATTTTTTTTTTCATTTATGTACTTTTATCACTATTTTTTTAAACCATTTTCGTCACTAATTATATCTTTAACTTCGTGAATTTTATTAACCTTATTTAAATATATATGATCTATTTAATTTGAATTTACCTGAACTTATTTGTTATTAGACATTACTTAAATACTTCATATGTTTTAATTGTTAATTGAACATGAGTAGTCTTACCTTATTAACCTTTATCTCTGCTTACTACTCGTAAAACTTATTTTCTTAAACTTGTTTTTCATTAAATAAGTGGAAATAAGATTAATAGAACAAAGCTTAATTAAGCTTAAATTACAGTATTGAAGTATAAGTGAAGTTAACATAATGTATGGTTGGTGCACCCGGGTGCACCATGCGCATGGTGCACCCGAAAAGAACATAAGGTATATTTAAAAGAACATGGGCAAAAAAAGAACATTATATATATTATAAACTATAAAGAACATGAGCATAATATGTTATTTAAGTTTGATGATTATGTTCTTTGAGTTTGAACTATATGTTCTTTATATTATACAATATGTTCTTTATATTATACAATATATTCTTTAATGTATGTACATTAAAAAAAAAAAAAAAAAAAAATCAATCACTCGAGTAACCAGAAAAAAGAACATGTTCTTTTTGTAAAGACTTTATGTTCTTTGGCTAGAGGTGATCAAAGTTAGAACGGCCCGACCCGATTTTGGACGGGTTTTGGGCAGAATTTTTTCGCCCCCAAAATTGGGTCGGACCCGGCCCTTAAATTTAATTTATTGGGCGGGTTTGGGAATGCGTATTATGCATTTTAGTTGATTTTTTTACTCGACCCGAAAAGCCCGCATGGTCGGACAATTTTGGGCACAAAAACTTCGGCCCAAAATTTGGCCCGACCCGAGAAGTGAGCTGATTTTTTAACCTTGGCCCGGCCCACCCAATGATCACCTACATCTTTGTCAAACACGAACATGTTCTTTTTTGTCAAATATAATGTTCTTTTTCAAACACGTTCAACACCTAAATAACCATGAAAAATAACATGTTCTTTTTGTAAAGACTTTATGTTCTTTGTAATGTCATGTTCTTGTCAAACACAAACATGTTCTTTTATCAAACATAGGTATGTTCTTTTTCTAACACTAGTATGTTCTTTTTTTTGCCCATGTTCTTTAAAATATGTCTAATGTTCTTTCCGGGTGCACCATGCGCATGGTGCACCCGGGTGCACTATACTATTTTCAGTGAAGTTAACATAAATATTTGTTGAAAATAATATAAAAGTGAGTCCAATTTCCTAAAAAGAAATAGTCCAAAAATAGAAAGAGTTTAATTTTCCTTTTAGGTGAAAACCTCTAAACATAAGTACACCTATTAAATATTTCCCTTTTTATTACTACTATAGTCTACTACCCACCCCCTATATACCAACATCGTCAGCTACAACTATTAATTTTTTGCTCATTGTATATTGTTATATTTATGCATTCAACTAATTATTAATGATAATAATATGATGATTGAAAATTGAAATACTCTTTTTGTCCTCGTATGATTTAATAGGTGTACCATAATGGGATGTTGATAGAAATTGTCATTTTTCTTGTCATTTTTAACCATAAATACAATGACATACTCATAATTTTTCCATCTGTTTT
Organism: Chenopodium album; assembly: GCF_948465745.1. Lineage (NCBI taxonomy): Eukaryota > Viridiplantae > Streptophyta > Magnoliopsida > Caryophyllales > Amaranthaceae > Chenopodium > Chenopodium album. Next base: position 1,036,947 of record NC_137838.1, read on the forward strand.
TAAAAATCCTCCATTTTAATCGACACCGAATTTTAGAAAGCTAAAATTGTTGTGGAGTATATATCAATATATGTACAACCTGTTGGGAATTAATTCAAAGTAAAGGAGAAATGTGATAGAAAAAAATGGGTGGGAAATATGAGGAGATAAATATAAAAAAAGTAAATTATTAATTGAGGTTTTTAAAATTCATCTTAATTTTTAGTTTTTATGATTTTTTCAATGTGTAACTTGAGGTTTTTTAATTATAAAATAAATTGCATTAAAACTGCATAGATACCAAGTGGGACAAACAAATTTTTTTTTTTTTGAATAGCAAAAATATTTCATTAATTAAAAGTCATACAACATGTACAATAGAGATTCAACGTTAACAAATACATAAGATATTGAATCAAATAAAATTTTCCTTCATAAAAACTACGATCGTCGAGTAGATCTTGCAGTGCGGAGCATCTCAAGTGGGACAAACATTTAAACATATGGAGTAAAATTTTTTCATCCCGTCCAAGAGCATGAACTGAACTGAACTGAACTGAATATTTTATGAGAAAAGAAAATTAAAAACTGAACTGAAGTGAAAATAATCTGAAGAGAACATGCCCTAAGCCTACCTAGTCTCAAAACAACTTTGAACCACTTGAAAAACCACACCACCTAGCCTTAAAACCACATCACATAAAAATGGCAATGAATAATGAGGGGGGAAAGGAAAGACATGGTGATGGAGAAAAAGAAGTAGTTTCAATTAGCTTATTCAATATCTTACGGTGAAATGGCACTTATTGGTCATTTCGCATGCTCAAACAACTTTAATTAATCAACTATTTACTACTTTAATACAAATCAGTTTATAAAATAAGTTAGTCAAAACAGTTAACATAACCAGCTAATCAAAATTAGCTAACACAATCAGCCTCAGCTTTTCACCAAACAAAGCCAGTGAGAGCTAGAGAAAAGTCAATGCCAAAGACGTAAGTCAAAGGTCATGATTCATCTTAAGGTTGTGTTTGGCAAAAAAAAAAAAAAAAAAAAAAAAAAAAAAAAAAAAGGTGTTTTCTTTATTTTTTTAAAAGGTGGTTTCTAATTAACAAGAACCCTCTTCGGATACTAATAAATTTTCCTAAAATAAATATTCACGTGGTAGTTAAAATGGAGTTTGTGAATAGTGATAACAGTCAAAACGTGTAATCTAATTTGGATTGAAAGAAATACGAAATATATATTGTCAATTGTTTAAGGTATTTCAAATTTTGGTATTCAGATTTTCATTCATAGAATTTTATTGAAATTTGTTAAGTCGGCAATGATAAAATGTATAATTCAACTTTGTAATTAATATTAAAATATAATTTTTTTTTTTTTTTATAAGTTGATAAAAGATTTAAAACCCTAATAATAATAGAGGATATGATAACAAATTAAATAAATACTTAGTCCACTACAACACTACCCTCAATAGCAAACAATTATTTATCTAGCGCTTTTACACTGACAAACAACTTAATTACAACTAACTAGTCAAAACAGCTAATGCAAACAACTAGTTAAAATAACTAATAACTAAAGCTAATTGTCAAACAAGACATATAAAAGTATACTCCGTATGTTACAAGAGTATTAAATCATTCTTATAATGCAATTTATTTGCCGCTAACCTTATACTAAGTTTCTAGGCACATATATATGCAATAAGGGTCTGTTTTGATTTATTGAACAGAACTGAGCTGAACTGAATTGTTTAGGAGAAAAGGAAATTAGGAGCTGAACGAACTGAATTGAACTGAATTGAATTAAGTTGAAGAGAAAATGCCCTAAGATCCAACTAGAAGTTGACTTCATCAAAGATTTGCTTTGCACGGGCACAATACTTTAAGATGACTCAAACATGACTAGTTTCAACTGGAACCAAAACCCAATTTGACACCTTGTATCTTCATAGGGATGAATCACATAATGAAAAGGAGAGTTGAGCTCGCTTCACACGAAATGTTCTCCTTACTACTCATATTAATTTTTTATTGGAAAATTACTCATGCTACATCAACCTTGATAATTATATTAAATATGGAGTACATTTAACACGAACAAAACTTTTTCTCTGATTTCACACTCCACTCAGTCTTACTTTGCATGAAAGAAGAGAAAAAGCGGGAGAAGGAATGGCGGGGGAGAGGGGGTCGTTACAAAATTTTTTGTCGGTCATAAACGTCTTTTTAAATTCAGGAAAACCCAAACATAGAACGCAATTAATACTATTAATTAGCATTCGAGTAATTATTAACATCATTTATTCCCTACATTGACATTTACCCTAATTATTAACCCTAATGCAAGCTTAGTTTCCAAACTCAATTCATTTGGAGGGTCTACAAGTACAAATTCTTTGTTATTTTTCAAAGATTTCATGCTCATACACATGCAATTGAGAGCTGGCATTCCTTGTTTAAAAAATAAGCTATAGTCCTTATTAATTTGCATTATTTATTTATTTATTTATTTTCCTTTTCAAGTGAATTTCTTTTCTTACTTTCTCTCTCCCCCTCTTCTTCTTCTTCCTCTTCTTCTTCATCTGTCACTCTTGATGCCCCCATTGATTATTTTGTCGTTTACATAATCAACACTACTTATCAACCATAATCATAGAGGGGCAAAAAAAGGGTAATAAGAAAAATATATAAAGTTTTAATCTTTATTATTTTTTTACAAAAATGGGCCATTTTTATAGTAAATAAAAATTAAATCTTTATTTTTTTTGAGGGTTTTTTTCTTGTTGTTGTGAAGCAAGATTTTTATTGTAGCTGTTGTTAGGTCATTGGTTGTGTTGTGCGTCTATTGTTGTTTTTTTTAGGAAGACTGTTTCTCTCTCTAATTTTTCTCTTTCTACCGATTTTCTCTCTCCTCTCCATTGCACAAAATTTGCAGAAGCTGTGTCACTACTCCATGAAGATGCTAGTAAGTATGTTTTTTTCTTTTGTGGGGTGATTGGAAATTTCTTCCCCTTCCCACAGAATTTTTGCTTTTAATTGGGTTTTAGAATGCTGATCAGCAGATTTCGTGATCTGGGTATTTCTTGCATTGGATTGATGACATTGATTGAATTGTGAGTTGAATAGATGAGATCTTTAATTTTATGTGATTCAATTTTGAATTTTTGCAATTTTTTTGAGATTTGTTCTGTTTTTTTGTTCAGTAAATTTGTAATTGGAATTTCTGTTGTTTTTTTTGCTGTTTTCTTGTTAATGGTCTCAGTTGATTGCTGTCTGTTTGTTTGTTTTTTTAGGGATTTATTTCGATTTATTTGGTAATTTTGCGGGGTTCAAATGACCATTTGGATCAGTTTCTTTGTACTTTGTTTTGTGTTTAAGTAGTAACAGTATTTTAAGCTGCTGAATTTGGTAAATGAGTGTTATTTTTTCTTGGTTTTTCTGACATTCTGGGAAATTCATGCGGCAGACTTGGTCAAACTCGATTTGCTGAAACTGTTAATTCATTCATTTCATTAGTCTTTCTTTCGTTGCTCTTTAAATGAAGTTTACTGGATTTTTGAGTTTGGATGCTTTGGTTACTGGTCTGCATTATGCAATTGGTTCTGTTTTTTAGGGTTGATTCTTGTAATTCTATATGATAGTGATTGTAAGTGTGTTTAATTAACATTTTATCATTTTTTCTGTTCCTTTATAGGTGGCATTGCTTCTGCTATCGGCGCTTAGCAATGCAATTGTAGTACTTGGTAACGATACCAAAGAACAATGCAGCCACAAGCCCAAATTGGACCCTAGACCTCACAGTGTATCCATTGTCGAGTTTGGCGCTGTTGGAGATGGAAAAACATTGAATACGGGAGCGTTTCAAAATGCCATTTTCTATCTCAACTCTTTTGCTGATAAGGGTGGCGCACAATTATATGTGCCACCAGGGAAGTGGCTCACCGGGAGTTTCAATCTTACTAGCCACCTCACTCTTTTCTTAGAGAAGGATGCTATTATCCTCGGATCACAGGTTTAGTTGCTTTGCTGAGCTATAGTACTCTTATGTGTTGTATATATATACTTTGCTCACTTTGCATTTATTCTACAAAGTACATTGGTTTTGTTGATAGGATTAGAATAGGAATTACTTAGCTTAGGTTGCATTCATTATATCTTTGAGTTATTGAAATCATATCCTTGAATAAGAACAATTTTTCAAAATACTTTCAAATAAACAAGTAATTTGTATAATAGTGTTATTATTTAACAAAACTAATTCCAAGGGGTATCTAGCTATTAAGATATATTGGTTGATTGAGATTGTTAAGTAGAACTACCTTAATAATTGCTAACAATATGATGAAAGATGGTTTGATATTGTGTAAATTCAATATGTGCAGAATCCAGATCATTGGGGAGTAACTGATCCATTGCCATCATATGGTCGTGGAATAGATGTTCCGGGAAGTAGATATCGAAGTTTAATAAACGGATATAATTTATCTGATGTAGTAATTACCGGTAAGTTGTATTTGATTACATATTTATATTACTAAATTTGATTACACATTTTTTTATTACTCTTTTGACTATAATATGTATTTAATTAACTTTAATTTATTAGGTAATGATGGAACTATTGATGGTCAAGGATCGTATTGGTGGGATAGTTTTCTCACTCATACATTAAATCATAGTCGCCCTAATCTGGTGGAGATTGTGGAATCCGTTGGGGTTGTAGTTTCAAACTTAACATTTTTAAATGCACCAGCCTACACCATTCATCCGGTTTACTGCAGGTAAAAATCTAAATTCTTGCTTTACAAATGTTTGTTTGAATTTTTGTTTTTGCTTATCATTATTTTTATTGAATGCAGTCATGTACTCGTACAAAATATATCAGCTTATTCACCACCTTCATCACCTTATACAATTGGTATTGTGCCAGGTTAGAATCTATTTCTTATATGGTATTATATGACAGTATAATAAATTGTTATGTTTGATTTATCCTTGTATCCAAATGCTAACATGTATAAAGGTTGATATTAAAAGTAATCCACTAAAATAGCAGATAAACAAAGACCCCTATTGTGACAATTGGATACATATTAGTTATATTCTAAACATGGCTTTGCCTAAGCTTTATGTAGAAATTGGATGGCTAGACAAGTGAGCCACTTTGTGACTATATGGGGCAATCTTAATTGTGTAATTGACTCAGACCGCTCAGTTATCGTATAAAGCATGTTTAATGCGTGACTATGATTTTGAATATGTCATTGTCCTTGACATAAGGACATTTGTATTGTGCATTTTCCTATGCCTTGCTAGCATTGTGGTGCAACATGACACAACACAACATCTTGCTAACCTTACCAGGTTTTGCTACATCTAAAGTTTTAAGGAAAGCATGTACTTGCAGGCCTTTTTTTCAATTTTTTTTTAAACTGCTTGAAAGGGTTTGCTTGGCTTTGTTTGTTTGCTCATCTACTTGGATAGGATGCTAACCTAACATACTTCGTGAGAAATATGTTTGCTTGTTTAGATTGTTTCAATTTATTTGAGCTTCATCCAGCTAGTGTCGCTTCTTTCAAAGATAGATGTTTAATTTTGTATACTTTTTCGATTGCATAGGAGATTTTTCCATTAGATCTTCAACTTAGCACAAGCTGACTAACCACCTCCTTTGTAACAGTCAACTCAAACTCTTTGTTTAATCCATTATAACTCATTTAAGAAACTGCTGTCTACTGTGTGTACTCATGCTTAATTGAAATGAGCAAACGCACTGTGGCAAAAGGATACAATGAGTTCATGAAACTTTCGGCTCCACTGAAAGGGCCTGTAAGCAAGAAATCCAAGTTAAATCCTTATTGCCTTTGAATTTGTGCATTAATCTTGTTCCTGAAGCCAGATATTGAGGTTTAGTGGATTATTCATAGTTCTGGTGTATGTGCAGATTTACGTAGGAGTCACTGGGGTCTCACTGTAGAGATCTCATCAATTTTCTTCTAGTACGTCTTTGTAAATCTGTTTGTACTTGTCTGAAATGTCCTGATAGATAATAATGATTTGCTATTATGAAAGGTAATGAACTGTCATTATCATCACACTATCGAAAGCCAGTGTTGATCTGCAACCCCCAAACCCCAACTGCACTTTCAGTTATTTGCCTTCTCATATAATCTTGCTGCATATTCTGAGTTATCCTTGTTTTGAAATTGTATTTTCAGATTCTTCAGATCACATGTGTATTGAAAATTGTAACATAAGCATGGGTTATGATGCCATCACTCTCAAAAGCGGCTGGGACGAGCATGGTATAAAATATAATAGGCCGACGACTTGTGTGCATATCAAACAAGTCAACCTTCAAGCATCAACAGGTTCTGCCGTGGCATTTGGCAGTGAGATGTCTGGTGGAATTTCTCATGTTCTAGCTGAACATCTGGACATTAAAAACTCATTCACAGGTATCGTCTTCAGAACTGCACCAGGACGAGGGGGATACATAAAGAACATAGAAGTGTCATCTGTTGAAATGGAAAATATTCACACAGCATTTATTGCAAGCGGTCAATATGAATCTCACCCCGATGAAGAATATGACCCAAGTGCCCTGCCCATTTTGGAGCAAATTACAATCAATAATGTTGTCGGGGTAAATATTACAGTAGCTGGTAGCTTCACTGGTATTGAAAATACTCCTTTTGAGTTTACTTTGTCAGAAATCTCCTTATCCTTGAATTCAGCTTCAACCTCAACTTCAGCTTGGGTGTGTTCCGATGTTGTTGGATCTTCCAAGAGTGTCTCTCCCGAGCCTTGCCCTGAACTCAAGAGCTCTTCCGATTCAAATTCTCTCTCTTCCTCCATTACCACCTTAAGTTCCAAAGGATCGGCCTCATATTTATAATCATCCCTGCTCGGCGCAGGGAAAAGGGAAAGAGTTGGGATTCTTCTATCTTCATCATTGCTTCTTCACAAGCACCAATAGCATAGATTCTTTCCAATAAGTTCAAAAGTATATTTTCATTTCATTATTCATCTTGTTGCATTCTTGCATTTTTACTCATAAAAAAAAAAAAACAAAAAAAAAAACAAAATCTGCATATTAGTGTACAGCTTCATTTCTTCATTCTTGTGTAAGCAAATTTTTGGTAGTGGTGACAGAAAGTATCAAGAAAAAAGTGCAATGCTGTGTATTTTACATTAATATTTACATGTTAATGTTCTTTTTGTTTTTATTTTCTTTTTCTTTCTCTTTATTTTTCTTTTTTCTTTTTGGCATTTATTTGTAATTATCATTAAACTCATGACTGTTTGTAAATCATCTTTCATGATGTTAGGTGATACAGAGCTGTTAATGTTTAGTGAAACAGACTATTATATATTTTTTTAAAATTTATATAATTATTATTTATATTCAAATTATTAGCACTAAAAAATACTATTGAATGTTTTTGAGTTGTCAGATTTGGCTTTTTCTAAGTGTGTTGTCTGACTTTTAAACAATGAGCTTTTTCTTGTTGTCTCCATTAAAAAGTGCATTAATTTTGAACATAATATTCTGTTGTTGTTGTTGTTCCTAGTTTAGTGGAATCCCAGGTAATCTTATGTTTCCCCTTTGTGAATTGGTGTCATTGTACTGCAGAATCATTACTTAACCTTTTTCATATTCTCATGCCTTCCATTTTATATCTCTATTTCAACATTTGTCCTTAAAAGGTACTGTATGTTTCATTCACTAGATAAAGAAGGAAGATAGGATTTACGGTTTTTTCACGGGATATCCTTCATCTTTTGTATAATATAATCCACATCGTGTTTTTTTTTAACATTTTATTTTGCACAAATGTGTGAAAAAACTAACAAATACTCGTAGTTTAATCAACTAATTATTTTACCACATTAGTTGCTCAATTTGATTAGAGATTAGGGTGTATGGTGCATTAAATGTGATAGAAAAGAACAAATCTCGTGAATTTCACCAAATTAGCTAATTATTCGACCACATCAACCTCAGAATGATATTTGAATTTATGACTACTACAAATATTTTATTATTGCAAATCTAACCATGTATCTGAATTTGAAAAAATGGAGATTTATATTTGGAGTCAATATTCAAATTATTTAAAAATGTGAATAATTATTGTGGGGAGGGTGCATTATATTCCTCACCTAACTAACGGTGATCTACAGTTGGACCACTAGGGGGCCGAGAGCCGTCTATCACCAATCATGGAACCACTCGCATAAATTTATTTCAATCTAACATTGTTTCATTTTTTTGTCACATGGGTTTAGATTTATTTTCACATCATTATCAATTTAAGGCCCTGTTCAATTTAGCTTAATTTCAGTTCAGTTCAGTTCGGTGCAGTTTCAATCAATTCAGTTCATTTTATTTCAGCTCAATTTAATAATGTGAACATACCCTAAGTTTAACCGCAATAAAAAAGTGCAATTATTAAAAATAAACTAATCAAGTACGGAGTACTACACCATATATACTACGTATACTATTTTGATTGTAAGAAAATTCAGAAGAATAATGATATAGACGAGATTTGATCTCATATTTTAAATACCACACCCAAGACTTAACCAACCAACTTAATTGAAGTATGTAGTACACTAGTCTATCGGGATCGAAATAGTTAGCTTCTTGTATTGAGTAAATGATTGTTGAAACAGGAAAGACATCTATATACTACGTATATGAGTTGGTGATGATACTAACAATGTATTCTACATACGTAACTTGTAATAAAGTTTTTTTTTTTTTTTTTTTTTTTTTTTTTTTTTTTTTTTTTTGAACGGGATAAAAGTAGTCTAAAACAAATCATTAGATTCCAAGCTAATAATATGTGATATTAAAACTTATAAATAGAGTAGACGACAACAAATGTATACTTAAGAGGTGTGATTACGTAAACGTGAATCTTGGTTAATAACTTTCCAAGAGAATTATAGCCTATTTTTACAGAATCATATAAATATGTATTGTTTTTCAAAAGCATTAAGTTGATCCAATTGACTTTTAATTAATGTATTTTGTGATCCATTAACATTAGCATAATATTGTTATTCATTCTAGTGCTATATTTTTATTATAGGATATCATAATGAATTAACGATTAATAAAAGTAACTAGTTCGAATCCTAATTAATCAAAGCTAACTTAAAATCTTCAAAAGCTTTTGAAATATTAGATTACAAATGTATAACATTAGCATAATATTCATTATTATTCTTTTACTTTTATTTTTTTGAGGGAATTATATACTACTATTCATTATGTTTCAAAAAAAAAAAAATCATTCATATTTGATAAAGAAACAAATACTAATTATTATACAAAAATCAAGATATAAACTGTACACTATGTCACTATATATTAGTAGATGTTCAATTTTCCATAATTACTTGATCTTTTCAACTCATCTGGCATGATGAATAAGTCAACAAATAGATTGAGTGAATTTTTGGACATTTTACTTGATAATACGAGTACTAATTAATAATAATGTTTTAATGATTCTTAGAATCTCATCTCGATTTTTGGTCGGGAATTATTCAATGAACACAATCTACAATGACCCATGAACATGAAGCATGACTTTATAATAAAGCTAAGTTGTCTTTGCATGGACCATCTTAGAATGGCTCTAATATGAGTTTAAGTTAATGTTATCCTTTGATTCATTTAAATGATTAGTTTTAAAAGAGTGACAAACTCTAAGGGTCTGTTCTCATTGGCTGAATACGGCTGAACAAAACTGAACTAATTAGAGCTGAACTAAACTGAACTGAATATTATATAAGAGAAGGAAATTAAGAGCTGAACTGAACTGAACTTATTAGAGCTGAACTGAACTGAACTGAAAATAATCATATGAGAACAGGCCTTAAGTATTAAAACATCAAGTTTATCACGTGAAACTTATGCAAAAGCAAATCTAGTTGTATTGAAATTTTATGTACGTAGTAGTTTTTAATAGGATATAAAACATATTTTGAGCTTCGAACATTGGCTGAATTGATCCTTTAACATGGTATCAAAAGTTATGGGTTCAAATCTCATCCACTCCCAAGTTTCAAATGAAATATTTCGCACATTATAAGCAAAGGGCCCATGCTTCATCCACATTTCTGTAATAGAATATAAAACATATTCTTAGGCTTCAAACATTAGCTTAATCTTTTGGTTGAATTAGTCCTTTAATAGTTTTAAATTTGAAGATTGATGGGAGAAGTTAAGGAAGAAGAGTCCTAGCTCCCGGTAGATATATATATTTCCACAAAAACCGTCTTATAGATACCACGGAAAATATTAAAATATGAAAAGAGGGGATGATATATGCGTGTATAATAAGACTAGGTATAAATAGTACTCAAGGTAACAATCAGGGCATAGTCCGAGCCGAGCGGCCGAGCCACATAAATTTATTATACAAACCTTCTAAAAGTTAAAACATATACGAAGTACTGCTGAAAGTTTCGAAGCACCAGCCAAAACAGGCTAGGGCTAAAGGGGAATCCGTATATAAGCAAGGAGTACACGACACATAACTAAGGGGATTAGTAAAATTATACAAGCCATCTGAATTTAAAGATAAAACAACCACTGCACTGCAGGTTTCAAAGCACCCAAACACTCATACAATGGCAAGAATCAACAAAGAACCTGAGTGCATCAATTTACCAACTTTCGAATAATCCTGGACCAAAGAAGACAGGTTCACCAGTATTTGTTTCTATGGAAAAGAATGAGAGGAGGGTATGCTCGCATAAGGATCACTAAACGCAACAATATTTCCTTGGCGCGAGAAAACAATCTGCATCAATAAATGGAGATCTCCAGTTATTTCATCACGTCTACTTATAACAGATCAGAGTAAAGCTAGTAAGCGTCTCTGATATACACACACACACACATACACTTAGTCACATATTAACTGTTTCATTTCTTGTTTTGTGCTGTACTTAGATTATTGTGTTTAACCAAGAACTATTATTTACACACGAGACAAATTCCTATGCTAACAAGACATTTAAGAGAGGTATGAAAAATTTCAGCGAGAATTACCTGGTAATCCCCAAGAGTTCGGGTCTTAAACATGGATGCCATATAGTCAAAGTAGTATTCCCATGCTCGGATGAACTTCTCATCAAATCCAAGTGAACGGATTTTGCTAGAAGAATATGAAAAACAGTACAGAATTTTTTTTTAGCAGAGAACAGTCAATCCAAAGTAGACTACCTATATGAAGTTTCCAGAACTATATTTAAAACGTAGTCTATGTTGTAATTAAAAAGCAAATGCAGCATTAGTATTTGGTTTTAGGTAGCAGCAGGTAGGTCACAACCAGTGTGATTGACCCGGGTGCAGCGAGTACACAAGGAATGTTAGGTTGTCACCTTGAAGCGGAGCACCACATATATAGCATTGGCACAACGTATAAAATAATAGTATCCACGGAAAGTTAAGAGAATTTTCAGGTGGTTTACTTGACGGTCAGATTTAGAGACTTCTTAGTTTCCTTTTAGAATAGTGAATGCAGCTTCAATGCAAAATGGGGTAACATATTACAAAAGATGCAGTGAATATTCCTTGAATAATATGAAGATGAAATGCATCTGTGGTGAATAATATGGAAACAAGTCTAACCTCTGATTTTCCAGAAAATTTTTCCTCCAGCATCTGAGTGTTTGTCCATAATGCACCCCGATATTCTCCACATGTTCCACGCTGCAAAATGGAGCAGTTGATTATATCCAGAAGACAGATATCATTGGCTATCAAAAATATAAACAGCTACCTTTAAACAATTAATCAATGATGTTGCACTTACCAAAGTCTAGATGTAGCAATCATTGCTGATGTTAATCGGCTCAGAGAAGGAAGGCATCCTCCTGGGAAAATGTATTCTCTCATGAAATCTGAGCTTCTTTTATGCCCATCATATCTTTCATCTGGTATAGATATGGTCTGAAGATCGAAGAAGCGATTAGAGCATAACTCAGCCGACAGGATATAATTATAAGCATGGCCAAAATCTTTTATATTTTGACACTACTTATACCCTAGAGATGATGCAAGTCTCATACGTTCCAATAAATATATGTTTCTGCCTGATTAGATCTCCTACCAAACCCAACTTCACCACAATTTTTACAGCGATGAGCAATGAATTGTGAACCTTACTTCACACGAATAATCAGCCAAATTAAACGGTGGTACTATGTGACATACATGATCCAATCATGTGAGTTATGAAAAACACAGTCTAGCAGACATCAGTTGTTCCTGAAACACCATTTTCCAATTACACAGCCATTTACCTGAAGGACAAGAAGCCCATTTTCTGCCAACAAGGATTCACAATGCCGGAAAAAATCCTCATAGTATTTATCTCCTACATGTTCTAGCATCCCACTGATTCAAACACAAGAGCAACGGTCAGATCATAGTTAGCGAGTTATTTAAATAAAAAATCAGCAAGAGGGTCTCACCAAGACATTATTCTGTCAAATTTGTGGGAGGCTGGCAACTGACGATAATCACAGAGAAGAAGCCTTATGTGATCCTGCCAGCCCACAATTATACAGCTTATTAAGTAGCATAATAATAGTATCAGGTAATGAAGAATGAAAATAACAATGACACAAGAAGTTTCTAAATGTAAATGGATGCCTTATTTGTCCCACTCAACACAATGCATGAAGTGAGGTTTACTCATCCATTCAACATGTGTCTTCTACTCTAAAATTTTTCAAACACACATAAATTCTGATAATGCTTTTATGATACCTCTAAGCCAGCCTCCTTCACCCTTTGTTCTGCTAGTTTCAGTTGCTCCTCAGCTAGAGTGATGCCTGTGTATCGGCATCCAGTTTTCTTCACAATTTCAATAGCAAGGCTACCCCAACCACAACCAATGTCAAGTACCTCATGGTGTTTCTCTACTCTAGCCTACATTATACTCAAATGAGATATGTGAGCCTGAATGTAAGTATAATTTGATAAAAAGTAGAATGAACTGGAGAATGCTCACCTTTTCGATCAGAAGGTGGAGTTTTCTAAGCTGTGCAACCCTTAAGTCTTCGTTTTCTGACTATTATGGGATAAAAGATTTGAAGTAAAAATATTGCAACAAAAATTCTATTTTTAAGTTAGTAGCATACAGTATTGAGTTATAAAAGCCTTAACTCTGACCTTGAAGATAGCACAAGAATACGTCATTGTGTCGTCCAAAAAGAGGGAAAACATGTCATTACTCTGTGATTAACGTAAAGATGATGTCAAAAAAACTTATATACTACGTACATTGACTACGTACCTAATGCACATACATATACTCAAGAAGATATGAGAACTCAACAAAACTAGTAAATCAACTGTCATACCAAATCATAATGGCGAGCAATATTACTACGAGCTAGAGTAACCGAGTTTTGTCTGGATAAATGCTGGTAGAAATATTTTGCAGAGGTTATCCCAGCTGTAAAAAACATTGGTGTCCACCAACCCTTGAATTCAAGGCTGGAAGAAACAAAGGATTCAAATAAACAACAAATAACTGATGGGTTGGTGAAGGATGACAATGTAACATTCAAATAGGTCCTACAAGCAAGAACAAACCTATTTTTCTCATCCTTTGACGCAGGAGCATATAGATATAGGTTGGCAAGAAAGATCTGCATAAGAACTTATAAAAATCATATAAGAATGAAATATTACAACTAAAAATTACATTGGAATGTGCCAAGGAAATACATATAAGAATAACTTATTAGTATCTGAAGGCAGTACAAAACTTTCTATTACCCTGAAAAGATTCAGGAGACCTTCATTTTGGTCAACAATCGAGATGTCTCCGTTAATGAATGCATCTGCCAGACCCAAGTCAGCCTCTATGGCAACCTGAGGAAAAAAAAATAGATGAATTCCAATTGTATCAGATAAGGTTGATACACTTGACTTGAGAGAATATGTTAGTCAAGGAGAAACACCTTCCAGTAAAACTGAGGGCTGTGCACTCTTATTGCAGTTTTCCAAGTACATCTTTTGTCCAAACCCTCAAATTTCAGAACGGTGCCTCCATCCTCCAACAGACTGCCACAATTACAAAAGACAAAAAGGATAAGCAGACTAACAAATAATTTCACCAAAAGAAAAATGAAATACAATGCTTTTCAACTCATGTATATTGGGGCTGTATAGTTCAACAGCTAGACATGAGGGGAGCAGGGAATGCAGAGGCCGAACATAAAATAATGACATATATCAGTCTCAACACTAAAGATCAAATGAAGCAGGGAGACAGCAGCACACCCAACAGATAGGAGAATGCATCTTCTTCAATTTTAATGCCTTTCATTATCTGACATCCACCAATGCAGCATAATATACTATAATATACTTAATTATAGACTCTTTCCAGGCCAATTCTACCATAGCATCTTATACCAAAAACTGATATACCTATGACCAGTAAGAGACTCCTTACTAATAGGGCAATTTGCATAACATGCATTGACTTGGGGCATTGCTTGGGCCAATAACAGCATATCATCAGAAAAAAGGTCATAGTTTATCCTAAAAAACAGTGCGTAAAGGTCTAATTGTAATATTTCTATGGACAAAGCGAGTATTTTACACAGGTCACAGATCTCATGCATGCTCAAAGAGATAGGACTTACATTAAACAGCCAGCATGGATAAAACGCTGTAGGAATCTGGATATATAACTGCGGGCTATAGCTTCTGTCCAAGAAAACACCATGTTTTTAGGGTTTGCAACTGGAGTGTAGTTCCTTTTAAGAACAGCATTGGCAGCAATTAACCCAGCCTGACAGATAGATACACACCCATCCGCGGCATTATAAACTCATTTAATAGAAAATACACTCAGAGAGTATCTTCAGAATGAAAAAATGGTTCTACTATTCTGTTGTGGTAATAGTCTGGATTCTGGATCAGTATAAACAAAATTGTGTACCTTCAATCCATCCTCGTGGAAATCGCAGCCTGAGAATAAGAAAAAGAAAATTACAGTAAAGTGACTCTGAGAAGCAGTGATAGTTAGCATTTTAGCAACTGTATGTTCTTTTAGTAATAGCTACTAGTATAAAAATCCAAGCATGGCATTGGAAGCTAATATTTTTAGAAACATAACTCTCAGACCAAATGATAATTCAAATTTGCAGCCTCACCCCTGTACCAAGATTACTTGATTATTGAAGATAAATGTGAATGTATAATCTATGAATGTATATCAAACTATTTTAATCAAACATACCATGAGATGCTCCACAGAACCAAATTCCTCGCTTTCCTTGAATATTACCAAGCTCAATTGAGGCCTTCATTGTACCAACAGAAGGTACAAGAAAACCACTGGAGCTCTTAAGCAGAATGTTTTCTGGTGGATGAGTTGGATTTAAAGTCAGAAGAAAAGGCGGATTTATCTCAGAAATATTCTGCATGAACAAAGCACAAAAAATCAAACAAGGTACACATTGAGAGATATGAGATTATGAGTGACACCAGCACACAATCCACCTCAGAGCACTGACTGAAGATGTGCGGTGCTTTAGAGCTAGTTATAATACCAGCCATGCTTATATTACAAAAACAGTATACAGCACCATTGGACTTTGTTTGACAATAGACAACAGCTGTAGCAGTTGTATCTTCAATTTAAAATGCTAGAAAGTCAACACACATATCATATATACAAGCATACAACAGTAAACCATTGTCAAATATCCGATGCACACAAGAGAGCTTCAAAACATCAATGACACAATGTCATCTGATAACAAGGAGAATCAGCACACACCTGCAGCACATTAAGCCAGTATGTCAATGTGCTCCCCTGAAAATTTAGTGCACTCCATGCTGCTGGATTTCGGGGCATGAATTTTTTGTCCTGATGAAGGTATACATCACTGCCAATCAAGAGTTGAAAATTTCATATTAATTATTAGGAAATTGCATAAATAAAATCAGCATATTCATCCTACAAATATCAAAAAGACAGCTAACAACAGAGACGTGAAGCATAATAATAACTTAGGGAAATTGTAAGCAACTCTTCTCAAGTGTCATCATAAATCATAATACAAGATAATGTATGCACAGCTTAAGTGTACAGAGCATGGTACATCATAAGTTGCACACATCATCAGGAGAGAGATTCTAAAGTGAGAAATAGGTTATGAAAGTAATCAAGTTTTTTAAAACATGAAAACAATCAACAATTCTCACACATATACAAATATTGAAGGTGCAAATTAACAATGGGTGCAAGGGCACAGGTAATACACATAGAACCAATCGTGTCAAACAAGTTCAATGAATATGCAGACACCAACTAATGCACCATCTAAACTTAAAAAAGAAATCCACACCTGTAAACATATTGAAAAGCACCGAGTATTCTCATTTCATCATGTGTCACGTCTTTTCCTAACATCCTTATGGCATCAGGAGCAGGAACAGCTATAATGCATCCATCGTATAAATCTTTTGAACCATCCTCACAGAACAAAGTACACCCTGCAAATGCAGTGATATGCTATTCAGTATTAATACTGTGGGACCTCAATCCTGAAAATGGAGAGGGATAAATCTAAAATTTTCTTCCCAAAAATGTTGTAATTTTGGTCAATGAGGTATAAAACTACATCTTCACAAAAATGTTTGATTGCATTCGCTTTGCTTCAACTACATACCTCAACTTGCTTCCAACTTTCCATGAAAGACAGTATGATTCTACATGTTTTAAGCTTATTTAGAACTGCCAACTAGGACTCTAGGAGCAGGATGTTGGTTATACATGAAGGGGATGGGTTGGTTCATTTAAAAAAACCATTGTAACACATATAAGGCTAAAGAGACTCTCTAACCTTTGCATAATATTTGAAGCTTAGTTCATATTCAGTCAATGACCAATGTACTAATAAAATGGTGCCTACAAATTGTAGCGGCTTGATTTCAATATTCAATACGCTTCATACAAGCATTTCTTTCTCAAATTGTAAAATCTTGAATTCAATATCATTCATACTAGCATTGCATCCGTATGCAATAATTTATATCAACCACTTGCATGCAAAAAAATTCTAATTGTCTACCATGGACTTAATCCATTGCTGAGAATTAAGAAAAAACAAATATTTTAAAGTACAAGAAAAGACAACTATAAGAATCATGTTCCAATCATAAACAAAAATACATAAATACAACTACTAACCTTTATCACTTGTTGAAACAAACTGCACTTCACAACTGGTTCTTATTTGAGTTCCCCTAACTTCCAGCTCCTCTCTTAGCTACAACAGATATCACAACTTACTAAGGACGTGACAAAAAAGAAATCAATAAACTAGCAGGGAACGAAATGACTATTGCTTCAAAAGCATTGCAAAATATCCTGCCATTAAGAAATGTTTTGCCTCCATAGAATAAAAAGTAATTAATACCTTATTCACATATTGCTGTGAGCGTCCTCTCATAGTAAGCCATTGTGGACCGCCAGATAACTGCCAATACCAATGTTTACTTAATCAGTGGGATTAAACACGACCAAAAGACAGAAAAAAGCAAAAAAAACTGTCAATGATATCCACCTGAAGTAAGTGATGGTTGCGACAAAAGGAAAGGGCCGAAAAGGCAGAGAAATCCATCACTCTCTCTGATGGGCAAGACCAGATGGAAGCACACATGGGAATCTACAAAGAAAAATTTAACATAAGCTCTTGCTTGAAACAAGGTAAAACACAAACAAGATTAATTTTCAGCTTTTTAGCTCAACAAATATCAAGTTGAGCTGAAAACAGTAGTGCTTGACTCCTTAACAACCTGAACTTGATCACACAATTCAGTACATTTTGCAGCATTTATCATAATATTATGCTTCTCGAAATGAATGCTATCTTAACGCAGAGGTCAGATTTAAAATATATCCTTCCAAACTTTCTATTATTTTTACAAATTTAAGATTGTAAAGGAGATAAAAGCTAGCCTCGGTTCAAGTTTGATCTCCACTACTCAACTCAGCTCCTTTGAAAGTTATAACCCTGACTAGAGCACTAAACCATCTGAAAAAAAACTTTGGCAATCTCACCAGATAAGCTTTTTGGAACAACTCAGAGTAGCTCCTCGACTTGATGAAATGGCCAAGGGTTTCAGTACAATCCATATCTGGATTATTTTCAAGAACTTCAAGGTACCTTCATGAAGAAGGAAGGAGTGATGAGATAATAACCATCATCAGAGCAACAAACGTAAAGAATACTACATAAACAATCATACAACAATTTTATATTTCGACAGCATGATAAGATAAAAGCAATTATGTCACAACAAGAAAGGAAAAGGTTTCAGCAACATGAAGGTCTTACATGATCACATCATCTTTGAATTTCTTAATTTCTTGGAGCATTTTCCAAAATTTTGGCCTCACTGCATTACTTAACTGTGCAAGATAACTTCTCAGCCCATTTCGGCTTCCCCACTCACATCCTTGGCCTTCATCTGAGCTCACAGAAAATGACATTTCAGAGGCTTCCACCTCGATACCAAGACCATCGAAAAGCTCTGCCACATTTGGATATGAAACCTGTCAAGCAATATGAAATTTTCATAGTTGGGAGAAGAGTGGAGGGCTTATATTGTACATATATACTTTTATTTTGAGTTAGTCCACAAAAGCAGTACTCCATACCAACAAAATCATTAAGTACACCTAAATCAATCTTACTGAATATAACTATATAAGCATACTGAACTGAACTGAATTGGCCTGAATGGTAGATAATACTCCTATATATGAAGTGTACTACATATCTTTCTTCATATATGGCATCCAAAGCCGTAAAAGTCCAACTATACTCCAATCCGCATACATTGAGATTCCACATTTTATACATGGGCAATTCTTCAAGGTAAACTTCCCCTACAACATCTGATAATAATGTGGCTTTGTATAGTTTACTATGACCATCCCTAATCATTAACATGAAAAGACTTCTAATCCTTTGGTTACATGATAATTTTTATAAGGGGGTAATTGCTGATAAGTTTGCATGCACCAAAAATGAAAACCTTACAAAATCATATTGTAGTTGCTCCACTGAATATACTACCTCCGTTACAGATTTTGTGCAACGATATGACATAAAGTAGAGAGGAAAAATGTCCAATCGTTGTACATAACCTGTAACGGAGGTAGTAATACTCGACGTGCAGTGAGTGAATAACTCAGTGGAGCTACACTCACGTTCCGTGGTCTCGACCCGGGATCGAGCACATCCTCGGGCATTCCCAGCCACAGTTTTCTCGTGTGATAGGATGGGTTGTGTGGGCCCCACTTCCCCCCCCCCCCCCCCCCAAAAAAAAAAAAAAAAAAAAAGAACAATAATACTCGACATTATATATAAATTCATTATCATACTTACATTTTTTATTTATATTTATAATATTCCACATTTCAATTTACTAGCCCCATTATTCTATCTCGAATGTTTCAATTTATTTGCCCTATTATTCTAATTGTGATGTTTAAATTTAGAGAAAATACAAGTTAATCACCTTAATAGATAAAATCTGTTTATCAAAACTGTAAATAAATCAACCACATTTTACCTATGTTACTTGGACTCGGATGAAGTTTCAAATTAGACACGGGTGTCCAAGCATCGGACTCGCCCATTTTCTTGAAAAAAGTTGTGTTTTTAGTTAAAAATGAAGTGTCCAAGTGTCGGTGTCGGTGTCCGACACAAGTCGTGTTGACACGGACACGTGAGGTAAATCAAAGAGTTTGAGTAACATAGCATTTTACTTAAACAATAGACCCCATGTGAGTCAATATAATTACGAAAATACAATACTGACTAGACATAATTGTTGATTTATTTATAGTTTTGCCAAAATGTGCTAAATTGAGACTTCTTTTCCAATTTACTTGTCCTTTTCCTTCAAAATAAATATTTTGTCAATGGTTTCTCTCGACTTGGGTTCAACACTCATTTATTCCTATCCACTCGCGTAAATTCTTGTGCAAATGTCTATCGGGCATTTAATTGGAGCAACAATATGTCTGTCTACCATATACGAAGTATAAGATCTATTGAATTTCACATGTCCTTCCCTTGAGTTTTCATATCCCTTTTAATTACTATCTCCGTTTCTTTATAGTTGCGATAAAAGGGTTATTATGTGTGAGACATAAAACATTCTTTTATTGTGACTAAAAAAGAAACAACGATAGCATTTGAATACATTCATGTCTTCTTTCCTACATGGGATACACCTATAAGGCTATAACCTATCCCTCTCATTTCATCTAGGGGTGAAACAAACTCGGTTTAAAACCGAACCAAACCGAAAACCGAACTGAATAAGAAATTTGGTTCGGTTTTTTTTTAAAGTGGTTCGGTTTCGGTTTTAAAATTAAAAAAAAATCGGTGTGTGGTTCGGTTTCGGTTTGCAAAAATGAAAAACCGAACAAAACCGAAATATAAGCCCAATCCAATCAAACCCTAGCCTAACTCTGAAATGCCTTAGGTATATAATACAAAAAAACAAAAAAAGCCCTAATCACTCAGCCTCTCTCTCTCCACCCTTTCTCTCTCCTTTCCTCATCTTTCTTGCGGATTCCACCATGGCGCCATAGCCCATTCTCTCTCCTCTCCTCTTATCTTTTCCTTTTTCTTGTCTTTCTCCTCGCCACCATTAACGAACACAAACGAATTCGCTTTCAAATTCGCCCCCTTCACCATCTACGACCACCATCAACTAAATTCAAGGTTTTCATGTCAAATTCGACCATGAAAACTCTAGATCTAGAGTTTTCATGGTCGAATTTGACCTTTAAAACCCAAATTCAATGTTTTTTTTGATGGAATGTGAGGTATGTCCTCTTTTTCTTTCTTTTAATTTGGTTTGAGTAATTTTTTTCTACTAATTTATGCTGAACTTCTAATGTATGTCCAATTTTTTCTGATATTTCGGTGCTTTTTATTCCAATTTTGGTTTTATCTTAATTATTTCGAGATTAATGTTTGCGGATTTGGGTTAGGGGTGGTGAGATAAGGTTAAAACTTGTTTAATTATGTTTGTATGGATTGGTTTGGTTTGGTTTGTTTGATTCGGTTTTGATTGGTTTGGTTTTTTTTTGCAAATTTTGATGTTTATGGTGCTTGATATGAAAATTCGGTTTGGTTCGGTTTTTTTTTTTATGAAACCGAAATAAATATGGTTTGGTTAGGTTCGGTTTCTAAAGTAAAGCGGTGCGGTGTGGTTTCTAAAATCTAGAAACCGAAATAGAGTGGTTCGGTTTCGGTTTGGGCAAAAAACCAAACCGAAAACCGAACTTTCACCCCTAATTTCATCTAACCTCTTCTTAATTCTTTCATCTCCCAATTTCACTTTTTCATCAAAAATACCAACTTCATCATTTACTAGCCTTGTTAAAGTGTTCAATTTCCTGGTATCTATCTTCTATTCTTCTACTAAACTAAAATAACTAGTCATCTTAAAATCAAGTAAGAAAGTGAAAATACAATTTCAACAACAGATAATACTTAAATTACTATTGTAGAATGCAAATATCAATCAGACATCAAGTACAAATTCTATCAAAGAAAAATTCCAATAAAATAAGGGTGCAATTGCATAATTAAGAAAAATGTATCAACAATCGAGTACCTTGGCCCTTGGGTGTGATTGCATTTCCACATTATTTTTGAGTGTTGCCAAATAAAGAAATACGATTGCATTTCCAAACCCTATAATTATTTTAGTTTTACGTTTGTTTTTTTTTTTGACGGAGAGAATTATTTGTTGAAAAATCAGTGTGACTAATCATGAGTTAGTCATTTTCCCTCCTAAACTCTTTTTATTTTTTGTAACTACTAGATTTATTGTGAATGCCTCCAACAAAAATGATCAAAACCTACGATATTTATTATGAATGGACAACTATGCCCTTAGTATTTCACTACTATCTTATCTCCAATCACCAACACATTGACACCACCACCCTAATCGGCGACGACCACCACCACCACCCTAACCGGCGACGACCACCACAATCCCCTCAATGACGACCCACCACCTCCATTCGTCGAGGAGAAGGTGGTGGCATTTTTTTATTTTCGGCAACCATACCAACCGAAAGCCCAAAACCAATTACAGGCCACGGTAATCGGTTTTGGGCTCGGGTTACCATGGAAACTGCTTACCAGCTCCACGGTAATCGAAGCCCAAAACCGATTACCATGCGCGGTAACTGGAGCCCAAAACCAGACCGTGCATAATAATCGATTTTTGGTTCTGGAATCCCCGCACGGTAACCGGTTTTGGCATCTGGTTATCGCGATTGCCGGAAATTAAAAAAAAAATTGCCACCTTCCCGCGCGGTGAGGGAAAGTGGTGGGTCATCATAGAGGGGGGTGTAGTGGGTCGTTATATATAGAGAGGGTGATGTGATGGGTTGTCGTCTTGCCGGTCAGAGTGGTGGTGGTTGTCGTCGATTGGAAGGGATGGTGGGTTGCCGAGGAGGATAGGGGGTGGTGTAGTAGTAAGGGCATGGTTGTCCATTAGGCGGTGGTGATCATTTCAGACGGCGGTGTATAGCAATTCACAAAAAAATACTCATTTTTTTTTTAGTTTTATTACTTTTACATGTATTAATTATTCTACGAGCATTATTATCTAATTATTTATTGTTATGCACATATTTCTACATACATTAAATTAATCGATTAACAAATTTCGTTTTTTATTAATAGGTTGACTATTATTGCCTTATATTTATGTAAAGAATACTATATTTTAAAAAACTTTTCTGTATTAATTTTAAAAACTAAGCATGGTTCGGACACTATCTAGTTTATAGTAATACGTGAGAAGAGGGATAAAAAAATTTAAAAAAAAATGTGTAATTTTAGAATTATTCTTAGTGTCATCCTTGTTTTTTGTCAAAAACAATGTAGAGGGTATGTTGAATTGAAAGAGGGGAGTTTTGTAAACCAGTGTGCTATTTGACCCTAATCTTTGAGACTTGAGAGTGGATCAGCGTATCATTGTCATTGATGGTAGGCTATAAAACAAATAATTAAAAAAAGAAAGACTAAATAAACCGTAAAAGTATGATAAATGAGATTCAATGAATTGTCCTATAATACTATAGCGTATTAGAAAGAACATACATAATAAACAAATAGTAGCCTAAGTTAGAAAAATAATGTGCACATGATCAACCTTTCTTTCTTATTGACTTGATGAGCCTTGGGGTTATACGCTAATGTGTAAAAATATATATACTTCCTCTATTCCACAAATATTACAATAAGGATAAAATTACGCATTCCAAAACACATTTTATATGTTAAACATCTACTATTGATATTAACAAGATTCTACATGACTATATTTTACGTTACGTATAAATCATAATATGTGGTCAAACAAGCGTGATGTGTAGTGCAAAAGTGCAGTGAGTTGTTGCAATATTACTATAACATAAGAAGTATATTATTCTATGTTGTTATTTATAAATGCATGATAAAATCACACTTTAAATGGCGTTATGCAATAATAGAAATGATAATGTACCCGGTTGAAAACCATGAAACCAAGGTCAAGAAAAATGCAATCAACATTAACGGTTTTAGCATGGCCACCCAAGTAGTCTTCCTTCTCGTACAACACCACTTTAACTCCTGCATTAGCAAGCTCATATGCTGCTCCTAATCCACTTATTCCACCACCAATTACTGCAATTGATTTCATTTTTTTACAAATTTTTCTGATTTTCTTCACACTTTCCTGCATGAAAAACAAACATCACAGTCACCCTATTACATAAATTAATTAATTAGCTAGAAGATAAAGAAGAAATTAAATAGTGTTAGTAGACCAAAGTTCAAACTCATGGTTGAAGTTCAGGAATATATTTTATACTCTTTCCTGCATGAAAAACAAACATCACAACCACCCTATTACATAAATTAATTAGCTAGAAGATAAAGAAGAAATTAAATAGTGTTAGTGGACCAAAGTTCAAACTCATGGTTGAAGTTCAGGAATATATTTTATACTCTATCACGCCCCTTACACAGGAGAGCCCATTGAGCCCATTAACCTGATGGTCAAAGCCCAAGAATATAATAGTTGTAAAAATCAATGGTTATTGTGTGAATTGTTGAATACTCTATACTTCAACCATGAGTTTGAACTTTTTTTTTGAAAGAACCATGAGTTTGAACTTTTGGTAATTAGTTAATTAATATGAGTAGTTATTAGTTAATTAATATGAGTAGTTATTAAATAGTGTTAGTAGTTGCATCATAAAAAAAAATAGTGTTAGTAGTTATCACGAAATATTTTGTAGTTATTAGTTAATTAATATGAGTAGTTTTTTATTTCTTATCCCTTCCTAGATTTCTTGGATAAGTCTTAAAGAACATAAGAAATTTTGTTTTTAATTAATCAATTAATCATGTACTCCCTCCGTCCCCAAAAGCTCGACCCTTTTGGCCTAATTTTAGTCCCAAAATGATCGACCATTTTATAACAATATTTGTGCAAAATTACCTCCCCATATAAAATTTTGTTTTTCATTTATTTTTAGTACTTTCCATCTCTACTTTTTTTACAAACCCTATATAAATTTATCTTTCAAATATACTTTTACTTTTTTTATTTAACTTTCTTAATATCCGCGAAATCAACCCAAAATGATCATTCTTTTGGGGACAAAGGGAGTATAATTTAAGTAGATTTTGATACTCCATACTCATCAGTTATACAAAAAGTTGACTTTTAGATATTAGTGGGATCGTGGGAGTTATTGATGATATGACATAGGAGAGAGATTAACCCTCGATTAAGATACTCCATACTATTGATGCTCTAAGAAACACGTACAAGGGAATTGAAGTGAAAAGTAATTACTACCTCCGTTTATATATGTTGTTATAATTTGCAAAGATTAGACATTTTTCTACTCTACTTTATGTCAAATTGTTGCAAATTATATGAAACGGAGGTAATATTAAGAGGAGTAACAATAAGTTAAGGGGTTATATACATACCTGAATATTTAGCAGCTTGTGAGTTTGGATTTAATTACCTCAACTCTCAGCTTAGCTAGAGTGAAAAAGATAGATATGAAGAAGCAAGTTATTAGCACTAACAACGTCCTCTTTTATAATGTCCTACATTCGGATACACTTCCAATAATAAACGTGAAAAATGGCTTCAAAAGGTTGACTATAAACAGTTTAATTATGTTTAGTTGTTACTTAAGTTATACGTAAACAGTTGGCCTTAGCTTTTTTTTTACGTAAATAATTGTACCAGCTAAGCAATTAGCGCATAAACTAATCTACATGTCATAATTATTGTTATTATAAAATCAAAACTCCTTAATAACTATTTTAACTTAGGACTCGAATGATGCCCCATGTTAAAATGCTATTGATATATATCACGATGATCATATATAAGTATAACATGCCTTACTATTAGTAGACACTATTGGATAGTGTTATAGTTGAGATTACAAGTTCAAATCTTACAAAATTACATATATTTGACGATTTATTAATTATTAATTATTTTTTTTTGAAACATATTAATTATTAATTATAAATGGTAAAATATATTATAGGAATAATACACTTTAATAATTCTTAATATGGGCTATTTACTTCTAATTATTCTAACTAAGGTTTATTATCTAATAATCTCAACTATGTTATGTGTGTTTGCCTCCAATAATTCTAACCGGTGAACACAAAGTCAACGACCACGTGTCAACACGTAATTGGCTCAAAATTTTGTAATTTTTTTTTTAAAAAAAACGTTGATTGTTGCCAACCTTAACCTCCACGACTCCAACTCCTAACTTATACAACACCAACTATTCAACATCAACTACTCCCACCAAATCCAAGCAACGAACAGCCCATCAGCAGCTCTAACCTCGCCGAAACCCTAACCCCACCCCTAACCTCGCTGGAAAACGGTCGGCCAACCCCCCTTAACCACTGAAAATGCATGTCGGACGTCCTTTACCACCCATTCCCGACCCTTGAAACCACCCACCATCCTAGCCTCGACCTCCACAGCCAACTTTTGTTTTAGTAATACTAGTGCAATAGTTATAGATGGATAGAATTGGAATATCTCTTATTAAGCCAACGTATTTCTTAATCTTATTGTATACTAGTATAAACTTATTAACCTTTTAAGGAGCGTAATATTCAACCGATAGATCATAGCAAGTATTTTGGGATGTATTAGAGGGAGTAAGTTCATCTATTCATGTCCAGTGTCTGTTGTATGATGTCCGAAAAATTAAAAATTATGATGAAATTACTCAATTTTTTGTGCATTTTAGAGGAAAATACACAGTTTTATTGTATAAAAACACACAAAAGAATTGAAGTATAAACTGTAAAAGGAGTAATAATTATAACACTATAAGTTATTTACCAGAAGAGAAGTCGTTGATTTGAATTTCTACGCACACACCTTGTATATGTATTATGATTACCAAAATCTTTAGCTTGAATGAGCTCTAATTAGAGATAGGGCTGTACACCGGTCCAAAACCGGACCGGACCTGAATGGACCGGGACCTGACCTTGATTTTTAAGGACCGGAGACCGGACCTGAATCAACAGGTCCGGTTCCGGTCCAGACCTAATCAATCAGGTCCGGTCCGGGTTTGGACCTGAATAGACCTGATTATTTTTTTTTTTTTTTTAAAATAAGATGAAAGTGCTGACCTGTTTAGACTTGTTTGGACCTGTTATGGACCTATTTAGACCTGATTAGACCTGTTTAGACCTGTTTGGACCTGTTTATGGACCTATTTAGACTTATTAAATAAAAAAAAAATAGTTTTACCGGTTTCAGGTCCAGACCTGAAATTTTCGGGTTTTACCCGGACCGGACCTGAAACCCGGAATCCTAGAATTTCAAGGACCGGGACCGGACCTGAATCTGCAGGTCCGGATCAGGTCCGGTCCCAACAGGTCCGGTTCAGGTCGGTTTTCAGGTCCGGGCCAGTTTATGTACACCCCTAATTAGAGAGGTCACATGCTATTTCTTCGCACACACCTTGTGTGTCAATCTATCGTTGTATTTATAACCTTCAATAGGGCTCTAAATCCGTTGCTTAATTAAGCAACTAGAGCATTTAATTTAAAGATATCAGTCTATCAAGTCATCATTGTTATCAAAATCCTGGGTTAGTAGACTAGACACTTTAAGAGTGGAGAATGCATGAGGAGAATAAGGAAATCTCCACGGCTCCACCCTAAAAATCTATCCCTCGCTAAATCTCATACCTACTTGTATATAATATATGCACATTATGAGATTACTACATAAAACTGCATCATTTAATTTTTTAAAAGAAATTTTTGACTTGTTTAACGTGTATGAATAAGCGTATGTTGAAAATGCCTCAAAAAAATTAATAAACAAAACTATGCATGCACACAAAACTATGAATAAGCGTATGTTGAAAATGTCTAATTGTTTCATTTAGGCCTCTCGTTTCACCCTTGTTTTGATGAAACTATTTGATTAGCTAAATACAATTAAAATGCTTTAATGGTTTGGTCAAACTGTTTATAACTTTATATATGTCTAATTGTCTAATTTAGGCCTCTCGTTTCACCCTTGTTTTGATGAAACTATTTGATTGGCTAAATACAATAAAAATGTTTTAATGATTTGGTTTTTGACTATTTACAGTACGATAGTCATAACTAATGACCTCAAAAACATGAACTACTACTAAATTCTGTCAATTCTGATTTGTTAAACTTATAAAGTCAGAAAATTAGTTCCAAAAAATGATGCAATTAGCTAATGAGTAGTTGGTCTAATGTTCAATAGTAGTTCCTTATTTGGTGTCAAAAATGCAGAGCCAAGCCGCCTATAGAATGAAATGAACAACATCGTTAATTAGATTGTGTTTCCCTCACCTACTACGGACGGATTTTAAATTTTTAATGTTTATCCCTTCGTTAAGTAATTGTCTCATCTTAAATTTTGTAGGTCGATCAAATTTCTACTCTATTAGCACGCTGATCAATGTACAATTTTATTGGTTAATATCTTTAACATGGTGAAATCATAAAAAGCGGTTATTAAAAAAATGTATATGAGGACAATTAAACCAAGATCCCACATGATTACGCATTATCGTAGATATAGATATGACTGCAAAAGTTAGTTAAGATATAGTTTGTGAATAGTGCAAAAGTCAAATGATGTCAACTAAAAAACGAAGGAAATAAGTATTAAATATCACGGGTGTAAAATATATACTACGTAGTTAATTTGCGTTTTTGAATAGGTTACTTCATCCACTCCCCATACAAACTACTAATAAAGTACTATTAAATAGAATGAGTAGGATAAAAACAAAATAACAACTCATAAAAATCAACAAAAGGGTAAGAAATTGCTTAAAAAATCATTTTAAAAACTGAAGGGAAATTCTCAATGGTGACCTCCAACTTCTGCTACGCACACATGGTGACCCTCATGAAAATCAATTATACCAAATGACCTTGTTTAATATTTTATCGTATTTATAAGCTTATTTCATTATTAAGTAGTTAATTAAACCTAATTATGGTTAGATTGTTTTTATTAAAAAATATGAAAAACTAAAAAAATTAAACCAACCACAGTGGGGTGAGCATCGGACGGGTACCCGTACCGTTAGTACTAACGGTTCGGGTACCCAATAACCAAAATCACTAAAAGTGATACCCATAACCGGAACCGATTAGTACGGGTACTCGGACTTCGGGTACCCAGATTTTCGGATCGGTTATCGGGTACCCAATAAGATATCCAATAATGATAATTAAACTTAATTATGTAGTTATTATGATATAATTTACAACTAATTAACAACAATACCATATGATCTTGACCAAATTATTAATAATATTACTAATCATTGATATTATAAAGTGATTATGAAGTAAAGTAAAAGTTTGGATTTATACTAATAGATTTAAGTAGGGTAAAAAAGCAAAAAAAAAATGCTTATCGGATCGGGTAACCGTTAATTTTAAAATGATACCCATAACCATATCCGATAACAAATTATCGGAATGTATACCCAAATCTTATGGTTATCGGATCGGGTACTCTAATTTTCGAAACGGTTACGGATCGGTTTTTCGGGTTTTCGGGTAGTTTTGCTCAGCCCTAAACAACACCCACCTCCACCGAACCAACCTGCCCAGCGACTATCTCCCATTTCGAGGACGCTTCTCCAAGCTCCCTTCGTCGGCGATGCTGCTCCACCTCGACCACCGCCCAACCAAAACCCCCAACCCGCCAAAGACTCTCCTTCTCAGTGCCACCACCACTTCTAACCAATAGGTTTGAACAGGCATAAGCCGGTGACTCAATTGACAATCATGCTGATTCAATCCATACCCATTATCCTCCCCCTTCTAATAAAAGAATTGTAACCCCCACCCCCCCCCCCCCAAAAAAAAAAAAAAAACGACGTATTTCCCTCTTTTTCTCCCCTCTTTCCTCCTTTCTAACAAACCATTATTCCCTTAGTCCTTACCTTAACTTCACTCCCACACTTCTCCTTTCTTCCAAAATTTCCAAAATCTTAGGAATTTCAATAACACCCATAGATGAAATCAAATCAAAATCAAGCCTTGAAACCTACCAAGCAATTCCAGGCCTTGAAACTTGCAATGTCACTTCTTCTCCAATTAAAATGTCAAATTTTAAAACCCCCATTTCAAATCCAAATGTTTCAACAATGGTTTTCCTTGTCTTTCAATGGCGGCCAAGAAAGAGGAGATCAGAGAGAATTTGAACCCACTACCTACCCAGTTGCTCGAACACCCTCTCGCGTTGCTTGCACTTGTACCCCCAACCCGCCAAAGACCCTCCCTCTCTCTCCTTATAAGTGGAGTTAAGGATAGATGATAAAAAAAATAAACAAAAAAGACATCATAAAATAAACAAAGTAAAATTGGGTAGAACTTAGAATAACCGATCAAAACAGAAATTTAGTAAGACTTAAGAAACCAGAAGTAGTAATTTGAAATTAATTTTTTTACGGGAAGAAGAAAGATTTGTAAAACATAAAATATTTAAGATGTAAACCTTTTACAGTCAAAACCATAACTATATATTTTGCAAATCTAGCATAACAAACACTCCACCGCTTCAATCTTAATGTGAGTAGTGATTTTTTTTTTATGTGTTCATATCTTTCTAAATAGAAACCTTCTCAATCTGCACTGATGTTTGATCGTATAGTTGATGACAAACCATAAACCCATATGAATCCAAACACTTCCCAATATTTTAGAATCCTTAAAATAAAATTTTCATCCTTAAATGATAATCAAAATCCCAAAAAATTGGAACAATCTCTTATAAATGGAGAGAAAAAAAGTGAAGCATGACAAAATTAAATTATAGGGTTGCCATTTTTTTAAATGGAATAATTATTAATTATCACTTCTTTATAGGCCAGACAATGCCAATGTCAGCCAGTATTGGACGTTACAGGAGATTCGACAACTTGGTTCTCATTTTCATCATTTTAACCTAGTTAAAGATAGATTGGGACAAGGTTCAAGCAACACACTTAATTGCTAATAATTGTCGTACTACTCTAGTTAAGTTTTGTGTTTTAGTTCGACTTTGGTTTGCTTATAATATGCTTTTGTCAAAAAAAAAAAAAAAAAGAAATACATTCAATAATAAATCCTTTTTTCTTTTTTTCTTTTCTACCTTATTCTCTAGCTATTTTGGTTCGTTGTTTATGTTCTACTCACCATGTTTCATTATTTTTATGGCATACCCTTTTTACAATCTTACATATTCAAACACACAATAACTACACATTTTATACCTTCTTTCCTACTTTAGTCACCTCTTTCTTATTACCTTTTCACATTCTTTATCTTACACCCATTTACATTCTTTAATAACATTCTAAAGTGTTTTCACCAAAAAAAAAAAAAAAAAAAAATCTAAAATGTGTACTATAGTAAGGATTTGTTCTCTACAACTTATTTCAGATACTTATTACTTAATAAATTCAAATCAGATCAGAAAGATTCAGATCAGAACTTTTGATTATCATTACTTATTGCTAAATATCGTTAATTGCGTATTAATTTTTTTTTTTTATAAAAATTACATATTAAAAAAGTTCATAATGAGACGAATCTAACAAGGTCCATTTTAATAATATTTTTCTTTATAAATTAGTATTAAAATGCGGTCAAAGTTTAGCAAATTGTTAAATCAGATTAGACTAGACTAGACCAGATCAGAAAAATTCAGATCAGACCTTAAAAAATTCAAACCAGATCTACTTGTTTCAGGTGAAGAGAACAAGTCCTAAATAGGTAAAATATAAAAGAATGGGGGAGTTAATCATTACTCCCTCTGTCTCCAAAAGTTCGACCATTTTGACCTAATTTTAATCCCAAAATAATCAATTCATTTGCTATAAAATACCCACCAATATACAACAATATTTGTGCAAAATTAACTTTTCCATATATTTTTTTTTTTTCATATAATTTTATTACTTTTTTCTCATATTTTTTTTACAAACCCCACGTAAATTTGTCTTTTCAATAAATTTTTACTTCTTTTTATTTAACTTTCTTAATATCCGCGAAATCAATCCAAAAGGATCATTTTTTCGGAAACGGAGGGAGTAATAACACAAACTTTTATATGTGGTCGGTCATATCATTTGGCCAGCCACTAGGGGTTTCTCTATTATGGTTAGGCTAATCACTCACCAGTCAGCTCGACCCCTTTCCTATTCCGCTTTGCCGCCTATTAAGATAATAGATATCTCCTTCAAGTGGCCCGCCTTAGTTACGTTATTATCTTATTAATATAGGAGAAACTGTGTTGGTGTTGTGAGGGTTATTTTGTTAGTATTGTCGGGATTAATCTACCAGTATAACGAGGGTTACTTTATCACAGTTTACTCCTTAAATAGCGGTTTTACGTGTAATGTTACGATTTTAGCCTTTTTATTTTGAGAAATTGGGGTGGCCTCCTTTCCTTATACGTCTTTTCCTAAAGTGCCGCCATTAACGCCCTCCTTAAACCTTTTCTTCTTTCATTCAAAACAAGATACTTTCTCTCTTCAACTCACAACTTCACCGCCGCAAAACCCGCCTTTCACCGCCGTCTCCCACCCACCTTCTCTCTTCGCACCGCCTCTTCGTCAACAGTCAAAGGTAAGACAAATCAGTTCCTTCTCATTTGCTTTCTTAATAACAGTATATACTATGTTTTTTTTTTTTTTTTTTTTTTTTTTTTTTTTTTTTTTTTTTGATAATTTTGACTGACAAATTAGCCATATTGGGTATTTTTGTTGTTTTTCTTCAGATTAATTGATGGGTTCGTCTAATATTAAAGACATTTTGACTTGTTTTAGCCCTTCTCTTGATTTCTTTGCTGTTACTTCTGGTGATGGCCGTATTAAGGTAAACAATCAACAATTTGTTTTATAGTTTAATTTGAATTGTATAGTGTGTATATTGTTTTTGAGTTAATTTGAATTGTGTTTGTTTTTGAGTTAATTTTTCTGGGAATTTGGTTAAATGAGATAATTTTCATTGCATTGGTTATGTGGGGTTTTGGTAGGGTTTTAGGGCTTGTTGAATTAATGCCTTTTTTTGTTTGTTTTGGGACATTTTAGATTTGGGATACATTGAAAGGGCAGCTTCAGACTGAATTTTCTGATATCGTATCGTCCGATGAGACGAATTTGCTTACAAAGCCGGAGAATAGAGGACACCTTTCCATTGATTACACTTGTATGAAGTGGGTGACCTTTGAAAAGAAGGTATTATAGTTTAACTTAGCTAGCTCGGGGAAGGAATTTGTGATGAAATGCTCACATAGCTTTACGGGTTTTGGTTGTTGCAGAAGAAAAGGAAGCTAGATACTTCATTTTTAGTGTTGGGTACTGGCAGTGGTGATGTACTGGCATTGGATGTTTCCGCCGGTCAATTGAAGTGGAAAATCAATGATTGTCATCCTGGGTGAGTTGTTCTGAACTCTTATAAGTCTTTTGTTCTTTTTGCTTGAACGTAAAATGTAAAAGGATTAAGGAGAAAGAACTGTTTTTTTGAAGTTAAATCGTCCACTCATGTGAATCAGCAAATGTCATTTAGAAGTTACAGTTGCTGCTTTTGATAAATGAATAGTTTGTTAAGGGGGTATGTTGGTTTGATTTTGAGTATTTTCTTGTCCGGCGATGGTTTGTGGCTCAAAATTTTTCCTGCTATTTTTTTTGGGTGACGCATTAAGGCATGTGATTATTCCTTTTATTGACAAACTACGGACTGAGGATGGTTGAATTTTTCTTTCTTGTAGAGGAGTTACTGCTATCGCATTTGCTTCTCGGCGTTCTTGCTTGTACACTTCTGGAGCTGATGGAATGGTGTGCGAGCTTGATCCAACTACTGGAAACTTGTTGAGAAATTTTAAAGCTTCAACTAAGGCAGTGTCCAGTTTGAGTGTTTCACCAGGTATGTGAACTGGTACCAGCTTCGTAACTATTCATTTTTGTATACCAGATTACCAGAGGCCTACTGTCATACATTGCATTTGCATTATATATTTTATTTTGCATCAAACTTGTCTGCTCTTAAATTTCCGTCTTTAAATTTTCTATACAAACAAAGTCAATTAAGGAACTTTTTGCATTGGAACTTTCTTGTGAGTTGTGCTCTGGCAATGGAACTTTTATTTAATGACACTTTAGAAGCAAAGGAGCCTCTCTGAGTCTCTGACAGGAGCTTTCTAGTCCCAAATCAAATGTCATTAGACTTTCCATTCTCTGAAGTACAAGATTCATGTAAATATATAGTATAGCATTTTGGTAACCTTAAGTTGCCTATCTTATAAGGAGTTTCAAGGTATATTCGATGGCTAGGTATGGCTGACAGTCTATGAAGAGGTGAGAATGCTTCAATTAAAGGAATCATGTTCCACCTTATCTGCCAAGTAGAAACTGTCAGGAAAAAACATAATAACCTTTCTGCTACCCTGGTTGCTGGAAATGATCTTACTCCCTCTTTCTATTGATGTCCCTAGTGGTCTTACTGATCTAAGCTAACTAGTACTCATTGCTTATTACTAAGTCAGGTGTCTTGCCACCTATGCAGGACCGTTAGTGGTCCAGAATAAAATGTGAGCTTATTTTGTAGAAACTTAGATATATTCATTCACTTGTCTTGTAATTTTTTATTTTATCATTTGCCTGACATGTGATTTTATATTCTTCTGCTCATTTATTCTGGTTGAATAATGTTTTGAGGTAGATGGGAAGACAATAGTCACTGCAGCTTCTCAAATGAAGATATTTGGTTCAGATCATAAAAAGATTCAGAAGTTTACTGGTCATCCTGTATGTTTTATTATATCTTCTGTTAATATTCTAAATTTTAAAAGTTAGTATTGAATTTTACTTTAAGTACAAGCTCTAAGCCATAATTACATTTCTGTCACTGGTGGTTTAGGGTGCTGTCCGTTGTATGACCTTGAGTAAGGATGGAAAATATGTCTTCTCTTCTGCTGTTGGGGAGAGATATGTTGCAGTCTGGCAAGTAGATGGAAGCAAGAAGCAGTCTGCAAGTTGTGCTCTGGCAATGGAACACCCTTCTGTTTACCTTGACTGTAGGTACGATGATGCAGATGGAGCAGGTTTTTATGTTTTGGCCATTTCAGAGGTGGGTGTGTGCTACTTCTGGTGTGGAAAAGACATCGAGGAGTTACGGAAGGCAAAACCCGCAAGGATTTCTTCATCTGTTGAGGATACCTATGACAAAAACAATAAAGGTGTTTCAGCTGCCATATATGCTGCAAATATCCAAAGCACAGCCGACCCTACCGCAATTTCAATATTTCTTGCTCATGGTTTCTTGATCAAGCCATCGTTCGAGAAAATTATGGTTCATCACGGGGAAGATTTACAGTTAAATACCACTAGAAATGGGTTGCTTTTGCCATTAAGCCAGTCTCGTAAAACTAAGAAACAGATGGATCTACAAACTGGAGGTAAGTTTGCCTAGACGGTAAACTTTATAACTTTATGCTTGAAGTTCATCAACTTATGGTTGTGATCTGTCTGAAATTTGAAGTAATGAGAGTCCTATCAGCTTATCAGGCTCCCTAAAAATATCAAAAGAAATGTTCTTCAGGTTATTAGTTCAATTCTTTGGTATGTAAGAATGCAACAACGTATGGTTTTCCAATGTTGGAGCCTTGTTTAGTTGGTCAAATTTCAACCTAGATTTATTCACGTTCATGATTAATTCTTTTTCTGCTATTTTATTGTGTTGGAGGCCATGTGACAATCAATAAAGGATATTTTCTACCAGCCAATCTCAGTGATTATAATATTTATTGTTGCTGTTGTTTCAAAATTTGGTATCCAAATCATGTAGAAGCGATACTTTTTTGTTAGCTGGTGGCATATCTGTTTGTATTCTAAGGATTGTATGCTTATATTGCTACTTTTATGATAGGTGATAGCAACTAATTTTGCCTTCTTTTCTTCTTAGGCTAATATGTATATATCTAATGTCTAACAGCAACAGCACTAGATCGTGCCAATGCCGAAGGAGCTCTGCTTCCTGTACCAAAGGTTCTTGATCATTACAGAATAAAGCAAGATCAATCATTCAAACTTGACAATAGCCAAGCAGTATCAACTGTCACTAAAGGTAGAATTAATTTTATTCTGCCAGACGGATTCCTGAAAACTATCCTTTATTGTGGAACTGGATACATTGTGCGTGTGGAACTGGATACATTGCTGAACATCATTCATCTTTAGTGAATGTCTTACTATTCATGAGGTTAATCTTATTTGCATTTATATGTCAACTCAATCTATCTGAAAAGATTTATTGTGAGGGCAACAAATTGAAAAGATAGGCTAGAAACCCCAAAACTGAACAAAGTATCAATGAAATGTGCTTGCTGTTTATCATTACTTACCATTATTATTCAATATATTATTATCAAGTAATGATACACAAGAACCTTAAAGCTGTCCACATTCTCTTTGACCTTTTGATCTCGACTAGATTCTTGTATATTTTGGTTGATTTTTTTTTTTCTCCTGCTATTTGGGTGTTCAATATTGATGTGAAGGGTTAATGAAAAAGGTGATAAGGGAAATGCATTTGTTTTATTAGGTCTGACAACTTTAAGGTTGTTTGAGCATAGCTTCTTACTCTGGCATCTTTAAGGCTGCTTAGTAATCGTGTCCGCTAAATGACATATGTCATTAAGGTGTTATTAATCAATTGTTACTTATTTTCCTTCTGTACACAGCCAATTTTGATGTTCCAGGAGTTGATGCTACAGCTTGCCCTATGGAGAATAGACTTAAAACTCTGGGTATAATTAGTGATTTGGATGTTACTACAGCCAAATCAACAAGAGCTTCTAGCTTACTAAAGGAAATCGATATTGGAACTACTGTACCTCCAAAGAAGGTTGATAATCTTTCACATGGATTATGTACCATACCTTCAAGAATTTTTGTAATTAGTCAGCTGCACCTGTTACCTGTTATGGTTTACTTAACCTTATTTATTTTTGTGTAGATGAGGGCAGCAATCTTGTCCATGCAACCTAGTGATGCATCCAAGATATTGAATATTTTTGTTGACATGTGGCAGTCGAGGTTGGTTTTTTAGTTGCCTACTGATGTTTCCCCATGAATAAGATATTTGTTAATTATATATTTTAAACATAGATTACCCTCTTAAAAAAACTAGCATTATTAACAATCCCTCGGTAATGGGACTGAAAAATGGAATGATTTCTAAGGTATTGCATCAGTTGTTCAATGATATTGCAGTACATCCATACTCTATATTGGTTTCTTGAACTTAAGATATGTTTAATTTAACGAGATTGATCCTTGCGAATAAAGTGGCTTTGCTAGATGCACATTATAATCTTTTTAATAAAAAATCTTTTTTAAATGGACATGCTAGGAGGAGGCTTCTTGCTAGAAATTGGAATGTACTTGCAAGCCTTATGAACCATTGTAAATGCGAAAATTAAAATTAGCTTCTCACCTATTAGCCTCAATGATGCATGCTTACTAAAAATAGTTACTCAAGACATTGAACTGATTTGTTTTGAATTCTCTTTGGTACGAACAGGTCCTGCAGTGGAAAGTATGTTCTTCCATGGATTTATAATACATTGGTGCATCATGGTCATCACATTTTGTCTCAGGAACCAGAGAATGCTACAATTGCTTCTTTATATAAGGTACTTTAGATCCAGCATCCTCATGACTATATTGTGTCTTAATTTATACTTGGCATGTAACCCGCCTATCATTCTTATTTAAGTCGAGTTGTTCTCTTATCTTGCTGTTATAGATTTAATGATTGTGAAATTTACAAAAGAAGCTTACATTAAGTGAGATCATGTTGCTTGTGTAATGACACAAGGTTGAAAATTAAAATGGCAAATTGAAATCATCATACCTTCATGTGAGAACAGCTGAACTTGTTACCATGACATCAAATTTTCTTAATACATAGGTGCAATATTGTTGCAACTAGAGCTGTCAAAAAGTTGACCCGACTCGAAATACCGACTCAAACCCGATTATTAACCGACCCATCTGAACCCGAAAAAATGGTGACACAAACCCGACCTCAAACCAACCCTAGACCCGAATTGACCCGATTATGTGAGACCTGAATCCGAACATGAACTGACCTAGGGATGACCTGACCCGAATGTAACCCGTAAATTATTAACCTGAACTGAACCCGACTTGAATTGAAATTGACCCAAACCCGTTTTAACCCATCAAAACCCGAATTTAACCCGACTTGTTACTAACCAGACTTGAATTCAACCCGACCCGTTCCTAACCCGACCGAAATTTAACCCAACCCGTTTCAAACCCGACCTGAAATCAACTCGACTTGTTATTAACCTGACCTTAATTCAACCGACTTGTTATTGACCCGACCTGAATTTTACCAGACTATTACTTACCCAACCAAAAAATTCAACCTCATCTGTTACTAACCCGACTCGAAATTAACACGACTTGTCATTGACCCGACCTAAATTCAACCCAAATTGGCCCTTACCCAATTTCAAATCACCTTAAATGTAATTTAGACCACCTTATTATTTTGATCAAAGCATTTTGTCTTGGGAGACCAAGTCGGTCTAGGCCAGCAAAAGAAAGGAGCATCATCCTCAAATTTAAGAGTTAAATATAGTATATATTTGTTGTATGGTCAAAGGAGATAATAATCTTCCTAAATTATAGCCTAGAGTTCCCTAGTATATTGCCATATATATTACAGTCAAAGGAAATAATTAGCTTCATAAAAATGATAATTATCTATTTATAGTTAGTTGAACCCGAATATGACCTTACTTGGAAATGACCCGACGTGATTGTAACCTGCAAATTATTGACTTGAACATAACCCGACTTGAATCCGAGAATGACCCGACTTGGAAATTACCCAACCTGATTGTAACCCGCAAATTATTGACTTAAAACCGAACCTGACTTGAACTCGAGAATGACCTGACTTGAAAATGACCCAATTGATTATAACCCGCAAATTATTAACTTGAACCGAACCTGACTCAAACTCGAGAATGACCCGACCAGATTCTAGCCCGCAAATTATTGACTTGAACCGAACCTGACTCGAACTCAAGAATAACTCTAATCCGTTTTAACCCGTGAAAACCCGATTTATTGTTCTCCTGACCCGATTGTAACCCGACCCAAACCCGATAAAAAGTATGACCCGACGTGACCCGACTCAAGCATGACCCAATCCAAACCCCACCCGCATAGGTTATGGAATTAATCCGAATTGACCCGACCCGAGTTGACCCGACGCACTCTTACCAACCCAAACCTGACCCGTTTACCCGAATTGACAGCTTTACCCAAAACCTCTAAAATTTCTCAAAAATCGTGGATATTAGCCTTAAATTTTGGAATTTTTTTACTTTTTTTCGCCCGGATAGAATTATTGCCAAAATATTTACCAAGGTCCCAAATATCCTTCGGGAGACCAATTGGGTGGGCGGAACCATCCAATTTGCCTTTAAACGACCAATTTACTGGTTTACAACTTACACCAATTTCATTAATGCAAGCCTACCACGAACATTTGTGACAACAAATAACTATCATATATGGTTCCAAACGACATTATATGACCCCGAGATGTACTCCCTAGAATTTAAAGATTTTTCTACACCGGGCCCAAAGACTCCAAAAATTCTCAAAAAGCCAACAATTTTTGAATTTTTTGACTTTTTTCGCTCGTAAATAAAAATTGCCGAAATGTTTACCATGATCTCTAATGTCCTCCGGGAGTCCAATTGGGTGGGTGGAAACATCCAATTTGCCTTTAAACGGCCAATTTACCAGTTTACAAGTTGCGCCGATTTCATTAACTCAAGCCTACCACAAACATTTATGACAACATATAATGATCATATATGGTTCCAAACGGCATTATATGACCCCGAGATGCATCCCCTAAAATCTAAAGGCTTTTCGAAACCGAGCCTCGAAACTTTCAAAATTTCTAAAAAAACGTGGATATTAGCCTTTTAATTTGGACTTTTTTGACTTTTTTTCGCCCGGAAATAAAAATTGCCAAAATGTTCACCATGGTCTCAAATATCCTTTGGGAGACCAATTGGGTGGGTGATGCCATCTTATTTGCCTTTAAACGACCAATTTACCAGTTTACAACTTGCACCAATTTAATTAACTCAAGCCTATTACGAACATTTATGACAACATATTATGATCATATATGGTTCCAAACGGCATTATATGACCCCGAGATGTATCTCCTAAAATCTCAAAACTTTTCGACACCGGGCCTCGAAACATCCCAAATTTTTTAAAATGCGTGGATTTCAATTTTGAAATTTTCTAAGTTTTTTTTCCCGGTAATAAATATTGGCAAAATGTTTACCATGGTCCCTAAAACCCGCCGGGAGTCCAATTGGGTGGTTGGAATCATCAAATTTGCCTTTAAACGACCAATCTACCAGTTTACAACTTGCTCCAATTTCATTAATTCAATCCTACCACGAACATTTATAACAACAAATAATGATCATATATGGTTCCAAACGGCATTATATGACCCCAAGATATATCTCCTATATTTTCAAGACTTTTCGATACCGGGCACCGAAACCTCTAAAATTTCTCAAAATGTGTAGATATTAGCCTTTAATTTTGGAATTTTTTGACTTTTTTTTGTCCGGAAATAAAAATTGCCGAAATGTTAACCATGGTCCCTAATACCCTGTGGGAGTCCATATGGTTGGGTGGAACCATCCAATTAGCCTTTAAACGGCCGACCCTTAAACCTCCAAAATCTCTGAAAAAGCGTTGATATTAGCCTTTAATTTTGAAATTTTTCTCTTTTTTTCGCCCGAAAGTAAAAATTGCCGATATGTTTACCATGATCCCTAATACCCTCTAGGAGTCCAATTGGGTGGGTGGAACCATCCAATTTTCCTTTAAACGGCCAATTTACCGATTTACAACTTGCACCAATTTCATTAATTCAAGCCTATCACGAACATTTATAACAACATATAATGATTATATATGGTTCAAACGGTATTTTATGACCCCGAGATGTATCTCCTAAAATCTTAAGCCTTTTCGACACATGTCCCCTAAACCTCCAAAATTTCTCAAAAATCGTGGATAATTGGCCCTCAATTTTGGTTTTTTTTTTTTTTTTTTTTTTTTTTTTTTTTTTTTTCACCTAGAAATAAAAATTGCCGAAATGTACACAATGGTCCCTAATACCCTTTGAGAGTCCAATTTGGTGGGTGGAACCATCAAGTTTGCCTTTACACGGCCAATTTTCTGGTTTACAATTTGCAGTGATTTCATTAACTCAAGCCTACCACGAACATTTATGTCAACATATAATGATCATATATGGTTTCAAACGGCATTATATGACCCCAAGATGTATCACCTAAAATCTCATTTCTTTTCGACACTGAGCCTTGAAACTTTCAAAATTTCTAAATAAGCATGGATATTAGCCTTCAATTTTAGAATTTTTTGACTTTTTTCGCACGGAAATAAAAATTGCCGAAATGTTAACCATGGTCCCGAATACCCCCGGAGTCCAATTGGGTGGGTGGATCCATCCAATTTGCCTTTAAACGGCTAATTTACCGGTTTACAACTTGCGCCGATTTCATTAACTCAAACTTACCACAAACATTTATAACAACAAATAATGATCATATATGGTTCCAAACGACATTATATGACTCCCAAGATGTATCCCCTAAAAGCTAAAGACTTTTCGACATCGGGCCCTAAAACTTTCAAAATTTCTCAAAAAGCGTGGGATTTAGCCTTAAATTTTGGAATTTTTTGACTTTTTTTAGCCTGGAAATAAAAATTTTCAAAATGTTTATCATAGTCTCTAATACCCTCCGGGCGGCAGTCCGATTGGTGGGTGGAACCATCATAGTCTCTAATACCCTCAAGGATTTTCGATACTGGGCATCTAAACCTCCAAAATTTCTCAACAGTGTGGATATTAACTAAAAATTTTTGAATTTTTTGACTTTTTTTTGCCTTAAATAAAAATTGCCGAAATGTTTACCATGGTCTCTAATTCAATCCGGGAGTCAAATTAGGTGGGTGGAACCATCCAATTTGCCTTTAAATGGCGAATTTACCGCTTTACAACATGCACCGATTTAATTAACTCAAACCTACCACGAACATTTATGATAACATATAATGATCATTTATGGTTAAAAACAGTGTTATATGACCCCGATATGTATCTTCTAAAATCTCAAAACTTTTCGACACTGCCTGAAACCTAAAAAAAATTCTCAAAACGCGTGGATATTAGCCTTCAATTTTGAAATTTTTTAACTTTTTTTTGCCCGAAAATAAAAATTGAAGAAATGTTTACCATGGTCTTTAATATCCTCTGGTAGTCCAATTAGGTGGGTGGAACCAACAAATTGCTTGAAAACGACCAATTTAACGATTTACAATTTGCACCGATTTCTGTAACTCAAGCCTACCACGAACATTTATGACAACAAATAATGATCATAAATGGTTCCAAACGACATTATACGACCCCGAAATATATTCTCTAAAATCTCAAGTCTTTTCGACACCAGATCCCGAATCCTTCAAAATTTCTCAAAAACGTGGATAAGCCTTTAATTTTAGAAGTTTTTGACTTTTTTTTCGCTCGTCAATAAAAATTGCCAAAATGTTTACCATGGTCCCTAATACCGTGCGGGAGTTCAATTGGGTGGGTGGAACCATGCAATTTGCCTTTAAACGGCCAATTTACCTGCAATGTTCACCGACTCAGCTGAAATCCAGAGTCCGTGTCAACACGACGCGGACATGGACACGAAATTCTTGTCAGATTCGGCTATTTGCACTCGCCATTTTCGACCGATAGACAACTTTAACCCCCAAAATTAGCTTAAATTCGTGAGTTGGTAAGATTTTTGTGGTGGACTCCATTGTTGCCGGCGTGTAGCAACCATATGAATGCATGGTAAAGGAATAGAAAGTGAGGGCTGATAAAGTGATAAGAATGAGGTTTTGTGGTAAGTGGGAGTGTGTGATAGCTCATAGCTGTATTGATAAAGCAAAAGGGTGTACAGCTGTGTGATGCTCTTTATTTTGTTTATATTTTATTTTTTACCACTCAACCTCATTTTTTACTTTTAATATTTTGATTTGATAGAATGTTGTAGTTACTGACTAGTGACTATATTTATTAGTTTTTTTAACCACTCAACCTCTTCACTTTTAACTTTTTTTACTTATAATATTTTTTTTTTCACAAAATGAAAGTGTCGTGTCCCCGCACCTGTGGACAGAGTCCCCGTGTTAAAATTTTGGAAATTTAAGAATTGGACATTCGGGTTCGTGTCCGACACATGTACCATGAGATATATCCCCAAAAACCTCATTTCTTTTTAACACCGAGCCCCGATACCTTCGAAATTTCTCAAAAACTGTGGATGTTAGCCTTTAATTTTTGAATTTTTTGACTTTTTTTCGCTCGTAAATAAAAATTGCTAAAATGTTTACCATGGTCCCTAAGACCCATCGGGAGTCCAATTGGGTGGGTATTTGTTACACCAAAATTTTGTTAATTTTTAGGTGTCAGATATATGTAAATAAGGAGATAATATAAAAAATTATAAGATATTTATCTTCAGAATCTCATAGATTATTATCTTTTACTCTACGACACTCTATATAAAGAGGGTCGTTTATAGGGTTTAAGGGGGGTCGAATGGAATAAGTCATAAAGACCCCATCTCCTCCCTACTACCAAACATTGTAGATTCATAGTATGGAATAAGCCGACAAGGCCTCGTACTATAAATTAATATCAAAACCCTAGCCCTCTAGAGAAAGGAATCAAGAAATCATCGAGAGTTGTAACGCACAAATTATCAATGAAATAATTGTTTTTGTATATTTTCTACCTCTTTAATCATATATTGCAACCATCCAATTTGCCTTTAAACGAACTATTTACCGGTCTATAA
Source organism: Chenopodium album (assembly GCF_948465745.1). Lineage (NCBI taxonomy): Eukaryota > Viridiplantae > Streptophyta > Magnoliopsida > Caryophyllales > Amaranthaceae > Chenopodium > Chenopodium album. Next base: position 1,080,630 of record NC_137838.1, read on the forward strand.
CTTGTATCGATTTAATTAAATCAAGCCTCCCATGAACATTTATGACAACATATAATGATCATATATGGTTCCAAACGGAATTATATGAACCCTAGATGTATCCCCTAAAATCTCATGGATTTTCGACACTAGGTCTTAAAACTTCCGAAATTTCTTAAAAAGCGTGGATATGCCTTAAATTTTGGAATTTTTTGACTTTTTTTATCCCCGAAAATAAAAATTGCCGAAATGTTTACCATAGTCGCTAATACTCTTCGAGATTCCAATTTACTGGTTTACAACTTGCACCGTTTTTATTAACTCAAACTTACCACGAACATTTATGACAACATATAATGGTCATTTATGGTTTCAAACGTCATTATATGATCCCAACATGTATCTAATAAAATCTCATTTCTTTTCGACACCTGGCTTCGAAACCTTCAAATTTTTTGAAAATGCGTGGATATTAGCCTTTAATTTAAATTTTTTTTTGCTTTTTTTTGCCGGAAATAAAAATTGCCAAAATGTTTACCATGTTCCCTAATATCCTTTGGGGGTCCAATTGGGTGGGTGGAACCATCCAATTTACCTTTAAACGACTAATTTACCGGTTTACCACTTGCACCGATTTCATGAATTCAAATATACAACGAACATTTATGACAACAAATAATGATCACATATTGTTCCTAACGATATTATATGACCCCAAGATGTATACCCTAAAATTTTGAAACTCTTAGGCACCGGGCCTCAAACACTCAAAAAATTTTCAAAATGCGTCGATATTAGCCTTAATTTTTAAATTTTTAGACTTTTTTCGCCTGTAAATAAAAATTGCCGAAATGTTTACCATAGTCCCTAATACCCTCTGGGAGTCCAATTATGTGAGTGGAACCATTCAATTTGCCTTCAAACGACAAAATCTCCAAAAAATTTCAAAAACCATGTGTCTTAGACTTTAATTTTGGAATTTTTTGACTTTTTTTTCCTCCGGAAATAAAAATTGGCGAAATGTTTACCATGGTCCCTAATAACCTTCCGGTGGCCAATTGGATGGTTCCAACCATCCAATTTGCCTTTAAACGACCAATTTACCGGCTTACAACTTACACCGATTTCATTAACTCAAGCCTACCATAAATATTTATGACAACATAAAATGATCATATACGGTTCCAAACGGCATTATATAACCCCGAGATGTATCCTCTAAATCTTAAGGCTTTTCAACACCGGGCCCTGAAACCTCCAAAATAACTCAAAAAGCGTGGATATTAGCCTTCAATTTTTGAATTTTTTAACTTTTTTTGCCCATAAATAATAAATTTCCGAAATCTTTACCATGGTCCCTTATACCCTCCAAACGTCCTATTGGGTGGTTGGAACTATCCAATTTGCCTTTAAACGACTAATTTTCCGATTTACAACTTGCACTGATTTCATTATGTCAAGCCTACCACATACATTTATGACAACAAATAATGATCATATATGGTTCCAAACGACATTATATGACCCCGAAATATATTCCCTAAAATTTCAAGACTTTTCGACACCTGGCCCCAAAACATCTGAAATTTCTCAAAAACCGTGGATATAAGCCTTCAATTTTGAATTTTTTTAACTTTTTTTCGCCTGGAAATATAAATTGCCGAAATGTTTATCATGGTCACTAATATACTCCGGGAGTCCAAATGGGTGGGTGTAACCATCCAATTTGCCTTTAAACGGCTAATTTATCGATTTACAACTTGCATCGATTATCAACTAAAGCCTACTACGAACATTTTTGACAACATATAATGATCTTATATGGTTCCAAACGGCATTATATGACCCCCGAATTGTATTCCCTAAAATCTCAAGGTTTTTCGACATCGTACCCAACCTCAAAAATTTCTGAAAAAGCGTGGATATAAGCCTTCAATTTTGGAATTTTTAACTTTTTTTGCTCGGAAATAAAATTTGCCGAAATTTTTACCATGGTCTGTAATACCCTCCGGGAATCCAATTGGAGAGTATCCATCCAATTTGGCTTTAAACGACTAATTTACCGGTTTACAACTTGCACCGATTTCATTAAATCAAGCCTACCACAAACCTTTATGACAACATATAATGATCATAAATGGTTCCAAACGGCATTATATGATCCCAAGATATATCCCCTAAAATTTCAAGGCTTTTCGACACCGGGCTTTGAAACCTCCAAAATTTCTCAAAAAACATGGATCAACCATCAATTTAGGAATTTTTTTACTTTTTTTCGCTCGAAAATAAAAATTGCAGAATTGTTTACCATGGTCCCTAATCCTCTCCGGGAGTCTAATTGGGTGGGTGGAACTATCCAATTTGCCTTTAAACGGCCAATTTACAGGTTTACAATTTGCACCGATTTCATTTTTACTCAAGCCTACCACGAACATTTATGACTACAAAAAATGATCATATATGGTTCCAAACAGCATTATATGACCCTGAGATGTATCCCCTAAAATTTCAAGACTTTTCGACACCGAGCCCCGAAATCTCCAAAATTTCTCAAGAAGCTTGGATATTAGTTTACAATTTTGGAATTGTTTCACTGTCCAGAAATAAAAATTGCCAAAATGTTTAACATGGTCCCTAATATTCTCCCGGAGTCCAATTGGGTTGGTGGAACCATTCTATTTCCTTTAAACGACCAATTTAATTACCGGTTTACAACTTGCACGAATTTCATTAACTCAAGTCTACTACGAACATTTTTGACAACATATAATGATTCATATATGTTTCCAAACGACATTATATGACCGCGAGATGTATCCCCTAAAATATTAATACTTTTAGACACTACGCCCGAAACTTCCAAAATTTCTCAAAAAGTGTGGATATTAGCCTTCTATTTTGAATTTTTTTTGTTTTTTTTTTTCGCCCGGAAATAAAAATTGCCGAAATGTTTACCATGGTCCCTAATTCCCTCCGGGATTCCAATTGGGTGGGTGGAAGCATCTAATTTGCCTTTTTACGATCAATTTACCAGTCTACAACTTGCACCGATTTCATTAATTCAAGTCGAACATTTATGACAACAAATAATGATCATGTTATGACAGATGTGAGGGATAAACAAAATAAAAATGTATTAACAAGAATGCACAGATTTACGTGGTTCACCAATTATCAAATTGGCTACCTCCACGGACACACGAGAGAAAAACCTTTTATTGATCTTGAGGATCTTTTCCAGTTATATATTACACAGTGATATTGAATATCCCCATGAATATATCCCATGATTATTCCCCATGAGTATCACCATATGAAATACTACTTATGGAATGAAAGAATGAATATGACTAATCCTAAAGGGTATTTATAGACCTCCTAACCTTGGAGCCCAAGGTAAACTTTACCAAGCTTGGTGCCCAAGTATAACACTTGTTGCCCAAGTTTTACCAAGATTGCTGCCAAGTAAAACACTTGGTGCCGAGGTAGACATATTCATATGCCATATAATCTTATTCAAGGCATAATTTAACGTATCATATATGGTTCCAAACAGCATTATATGACCCCGAGATGTATCCTATAGAATTTCAAGACTTTTCGACATCGGGCCCTGAAACCTCCAAGATTTCTCAAAAACCGTGAACAATAGCCTTTAATTTTGGAAATTTTTTGACTTTTATTCGCCCGGAATTAAAAATTAACAAAATATTTACCATGGTCCCTAATACCTTCCGGGAGTCCAATTGGGTGTGTGGAACCATTTGATTTGCTTTTAAACGGTCAATTTACCGGTTTACAACTTGCATCGATTTACCGGCTTACAACGGCCAATTTAATTAACTTGCATCGAACCCGACTTGAACTGAAATTTACCCAAACCCGTCAAAACCCGTATTTAACCCGACCCTGAATTCAACCAGACCCGTTCCTAACCTGACCGTAATTTAACCCAACCCGTTACAAATATGACCCGAAATCATCTCGACTTGTTATTAACCTGACCCAAATTCAACCCGACTTGTTATTGATCCGACCTGAATTTTACCAGACCTATTACTTACCCAACCCAAAAATTCAACTCGATATGTTACTAAACCGACTCGAAATTAACATGACTTGTTATTGACTCGACCTAAATTCAACCCAAATTGTCCCTGACCCGATTTCAAATCATCTTAAATGTAATTTAGACCACCTTATTATTATTGATCAAAGCATTTTGTCTTGGGAGACCAAGTCGGTCCAAACCAGCAAAAGAAAGGAGCATAATCCTCAAATTTAAGAGCTAAATATAGTATATATTTGTTGTATGGTCAAAGGAGATAATTATCTTCCTAAATTATAGACTAAAGTTCCCTAGTATATTGCCATATATATTACAGTCAAAGGAAATAATTAGCTTGATAAAAATGATAATTATCTATTTATAGTTAGTTGAACCCGAATATTACCTGACTTGGAAATGACCCGACTTGATTGTAACCTGCAAATTATTGACTTGAACATAACCCGACATGAATCCTAGAATGACCCGACTTGGAAATGACCTAACCTGATTATAATCCGCAAATTATTGACTTGAACCGAACCCGACTTGAACTCGAGAATGACCCGACTGATTATAACCCGCAAATTATTGACTTGAACCAAACCCGACTCAAACTCAAGAATGACCCGAACTGTTTCTAACCCGCAAATTATTAACTTGAACCGAACCCAACTCGAACCTGAGATTTACCCTAAACCGAAAAAACCCGAATTAATCCCGACCTATTGTTCACCCGACTCGAATATAACCCGACCTGTTATTAACCCGACCCAAACCCGATAAGAAGTATGACCCAACGTGATCTGACTCAAGCATGACCCAACCCAACCCGACCCGCATAGGTTATGGAATTAATCTTAATTGACCTAACCCGAGTTGACCCAACCCACTCTTACTCGACCCAAACCTGACCCGTTTACCCGAATTGACAGCTCTAGTTGCAACCTCTTCTCTCTCTCTCTCTCTCTTCTTAAGAGAACCTAATCTAGATCATTAAAATATTAGTTGGCATGACACATGTAAGCCCTTTTATTTGAGACATGGCTTGATTTTATTGTTTTGTTTTTTTTCCTCTCTAGATTGCTAAATCAAAAGGGTCAGCTACTCAGTCTTTGTTGCAGTTATCTGGCCGTTTACAGCTTGTGACTGCACAGGTAAGTAATGTTATGTTCTTTGGTGGATTCATTTTTTTTTTATCAATGCCTTATTACATGTATCCTGCTGTAGATTGATAAGGCTACGCAATTGAAGACTCAGCCCTCGCTACCTGAAAATGAGATGATAGAAAGTGAAGATGAAGAGGAAGATGAAAATGTTGATGAAGTTATGTTTGGAGAAGAAGATGATGAATCCGCAAGTAGTAGTGAAGAAAATAATGATTAAGTGATGAGGTTATCTCTTATCCTGTATATCTGCTCAATCTACGAGGTGCATCTATTATATTGAAAACAAGACAATATCTTTTTCAGTTGTTTTATGATTATTTTTGGGGCGGTGGCGGTGTCAAATGTGCTTGTGTGGCTTTTTTTTTTTTTTTTTTTGGGGGGGGGGGGGGGGGGGAGGTGGGATTACGAAAGCGTGGCTGTGTTTATGGAAGAAGAGATTGTATTTCATTGCTTCAAATCTCCGTTCCCTTCCATAATTAAGTTTTTTGGGCTTGTCGTGCTTTTTTCGAATCAATTAAATAATTCTTGCTCCAAATCTATCCTCTTGTAACATAATATCATCTCAAAAAATTTTAACCACAAGAGCTCTTCTGAGTCTTATTCCAGCATGATTGGACCTGGATTAATCAGTCTTTTCAGGAAGTGGGAAGGTTTTTAGAAGAACAACCAAGAGGAGACGTTTCCTTTTTGTTCGAACCAAGAACAACCAAGAGGAGACGGTTTTTAAAAATTACAGCTGTGTTTATTATTATTATTATTATTTTATTAGTAGTAGTAGTTAAGTCAAGAATGTGGCATAAGTTTCTTGCTTGGGTGGGCTACTTGAACATTGATAGCTCACACTGGATTCTGATTTGGGTTAGATGGGAAATTTTCTTATCCGCGGGCATACTTATATAGTGGATGTTAATCCTGCGTAAGTCTGTCATTTGAGCCATTCTTAATATTTTGCTCAGTCTAGTACAGAGGTCAGGAGTGTTTGCTAGACCATAATGCATGGCTTTGTCTGTTTTGCAGCTCAATGCTATGTTATTGTCAGCAACTACCTGATACTTTACAATCTATGTTCATTCATGATGAGATGATCTGGTTTTCCTCCATCTGGTTACCATCTTCTGCAAAAATCCTGGGAAATGTCAGCAAAGCAGTATGTCTCTTTCTTGCCATAACTGCACAATTTTGTGTCCAATGTTTTATGAAATTTTGTTCACTCAATGTGTAAAAATATTGGTAGATTATTATTTAATATATATATCTCCTCTATTCCATTTTGTCCCTCCTCGCTTTTCTAGTCCATACCTGCATTTAAATCCTATCTGCTTAAAAAGGTTTATCCTTCATCATAACTTGCCATGTAGCGCCATCAACTTGGTTGATCATTTGTATGGATGATGTTACATGATGTGGCTTTGCTTGATAAACACTCTTAAAAAGAGGGTGTTTTTTTTTTTTTTTTTTTTTTTTTTTTTTTTAACACGGCTCTTAAAAAGAGATTTAGTTCAACTTGATGTAGCCAAAACAATGCTATCAAAATCTTTGCATAGGGGAAAAAGGCAGAGGCGAATGCGTCGCACTACCAACCTCCTTATCACATCATAGACTCCCACCTCCCTATCTCTCCTAGCCTGAACCAACTATAACTTGGTGTTCAGTTGAGAACCAACTAGTTATATTAGTGTCCTGTAGTATCCTCTGCCTTGATTGCTCTCACTGCCATATCTTATGAAAATTGCAACCAAGCATCATCACCTGTGCTTGACTGGCCTTCTATGTTGTGGCAAAAAAAATTCTCTCAATCAATAACGAAAACCAACCAATCATAACTACACAATAAACCCTTATATTACAATTTATTACAATTTTACAATAATATTTGTTTACATAGAATATCATGTTATAAATATTGATTGCACTGGTTATATGAAGTATCTAATCATTTAGAATATCAATAGACCAATACTTTTCTGTTTGAATTAATAAAATTCCAGTACAGCAATACTTGTTAGTTTTATATCTCAGTGTAATAATCAACGCTTTAATATATAGGCATAATCTTAGAAACACTTAATGCAGTGGAAGATGTATGTAATTGTTTTATGCCTTGTCTGCTTACTCTGCTTTGAGCAACTTACCTTAACCTGCCATTCTGCCAGCAAAACTACCTAACCAACCTTTTGGCTCTAGTACATAGATATAGATCAATATGTAATGAAGATGGGGGAGTAAAGAAGTGGATTAAGTCACATTTCCTTTAATTTTTGTAGAATTAGATACAAGTGTGATCTTTCTGCTCTTACCTTTTTCTGAATTTCTTTAGCTTTTTTAATATGCCCAGAATCCCAGCTATTCAGATGAATTTAATATCTAAAACCCAAGGATTGATTATTGGTGTTTTAATACTTCACAATGTGATGTTATTTTCTAAAGACTTTATTTTAAAAGATAATAATTACTTAATTAGTTTAATAGTTTTTTATACTGAAACTACTAGTGTGCTAGGATATATAGTTGCAATAGCTCAACCAGTCCAGATAAGCCTTGTAGATAAATGCCTAAATATACCAAGGACAAAATTATCATCCATCACAGAAATATTCTGAAGTTTCCCAGTTCTAAGAAAAACAACTCCGTAGTGCAGTGTACAGACAAGTTGTCCAGCATGTCTTCTACAACATTTGTTTTCCTCATCCCAAATGCTCCAAGTTTCTGATATCAGGAAACCTTTCACAAACCTCTTTCTGGCATGTGGCAATGTTACATTGCTACTTGTCATATTATAGTAGTAAACCAAGTATCTGCGTTGTTCCATTATCTAAAGCCTTGGCTGGCTGCTTAGTGTGAACAAAGGTAACCTAGGAAGGCTCACCAAAAACGCTTATGACAATGTCCATCTTACATTGCTGACAGATGGGAGAAATTCCTGATCTACTGTAGGTATCCTGTCTTAAAACACCTAATCAGCAGCATATATTGTGGTATGGTGTTTCTTATTCCTACAGACCCCATGGCTAACTGAAGGCCTGAAGCTACCCATGGCACAAAAATTCTTTTTTTCTGATATTTTTTATTAGTTGGGTCTTAATAAAGCTTTGACTATGTGATTTAGCTGGAACAAATTCACCGTTTCATTGTGTTAAGCCCCCCACCTCCATCTCAGGTCCACCAAGAAATGTTAAAGTTTTTAATTGCCAAGATTTTCTTAGTTTTTGTATAATTTACCCTTTTCATCTCCTTGAGGTTAAGGCTTTGATTTCATTGTTTGGATAGTGTTGATTGGAGTGAGGCTTGTGAGGGAAGGTGAGAAGGTGAGGGAACCCAAAATTAGGGGATTTCATTTAGGTTATATAGTTTACTGATAATTTTACTGGCTATCTTTTAGGTTAGAATCCTGCTGTTAAAATTAAAAATTATTTTTTTGTCGTAGTTGAAGAGTTCTAATTAGTCTATCGGGCTTCTATGGCTTATGTAGATTGATATGTGCTGGTATTGGCTGGGTTGAATGTATTTTAGATTTGGAGCTGATTGGTGCCAAAGTTGTATTATGAGTCTATATTGGCTGGTAGGTAAAAACAATTCGTTGCACATCATGATATATTGCTGGTGTGCTAGAAATCTTTATGTTATATCATATGTTGAGACTGAAAGGAAAAATGTATTGCTTCTGACTAAAAATTATATGGTAGAGAAATCATGTATTTCTTCTGCATTTAGTATATATAACTTAATTACAAAATGTTTCATGAAATTTATACATTTCAATCATGTTAAAGCACCTAGGTAGACCATCTGATGACTTTAACCTACACAGTATCTTTTCTTCTAAAAGCACAAGCCCAAGTATAAAACAAATGTGCACATGCTTCTTTATATATTTGTTTTATATAAGGCTGTATGTTAGACCTCTTGGAAAGGCAGAATATTGCATCAATTCCTCTCTAATCACAAGTAAGAATCTGATTCTTGCCACGGCATTATCACAGGCTTATACAGTAATTAATAGCCACTTAATGTTATGCTATGGCCCACTAGCTTTCCAACCTATCAACCTTAATGGACAAAAAAAAAAATAGGATTCCCCATTCCCAATGAAACTCTTGAACCTATACGATTGTACATGCATTTGGATTTTCATCGCTGAAAATTGAAGTAACATTCCCATTACTCGCTGCGCTATTGCGATAGGAATCCATATTGTAATGGTCTGTCATACCATAGGCTGCGCGTTGTGGTGGTGATTGTACATATTGGTATTCTGTGATGGAAGATGATGGTCTGTACATGTTGTAACTGTGAGTCGTGCGAAGTGGTTGAGGTGGCGGTTCATGGTAAACAGTTCTTGTTGGTGCTTCATGATAAATAGGTTGGGATGGTGATTCATGATATATAGGTTGAGATGGTGGCTCACGATAAATAGGTTGAGATGGTGGCTCATGATAAATAGGTCGTGATTGTGGCTCATGATAAATGGGTCGTGATTGTGGTTCACGATATATAGGCCGAGATGGGGGTTCATGATAGATAGGATGAGGTGGTGTGTCATGATAGACACGATGAGGTGGTGGTTCATGATAGATGGGTCTAGGACGCTCATGGTAAAGAGGTTGTGGTGGTGGCTCATGATAAACAGATTGATGTGGTGGTTCGTGATAAACAGGTTGAGGGGGTTGCTCGTGTCTATGACTAGGTCCTGGTTGGCTGCTCCAGTGTCCACCATAACTATGACTGTATCCAGGTCCATACCCATTGCTATGGCCATATCGATAACTATATTCAGGTGGATTGTGGTATACTTCATGAACCTCCTCTACACCCCTTGGTCTGTAAGCGTCTGCTGGCTGTGGTTGTTGGGGTTCCGCTGGAGGGTTTGATTCAGGTGGTTGATTTTGAGCCTGTGGATTTTCAGGTGGTTGTGGTTGTGGTGGTGGTTGTTGATCACTTGGTGGTTCCTGTTGTGGGGGTGCTTCTTCTGATTTTGGAGGCTCTGCTGGCTGAGCGTTTCCCGCATCTTGAGGTTGTGCCCCTCCATCTGGGGGTGGTGCCCCTGCATCTGATGATGGGGCTGCGCCATCTGGTGGTGATGGTTCAGCTTGCTGGGAATTAGGATCTGGTGCTTCTGTGTGAGAACAGATGGTAGCAACTTTCCTGACTTTCTTTATAGCTTTGATGATTCTTTCAGGATCTGCCCATCCAATTACTGTTAACTTCTGCTGGGGAAAGTCGATGTAGAGATCATATATCCCTGTAGGCAAGCAGAATTATTACATATAAACCGTCCTTATAAAAATAGGTTTTCTTTCAGAGAGAAGGAAACGAAAAACCAGCTAAAATTCCCATAATTGCTTACCATTGATGCCATTCAGTGCCTTTTTTATCTTCTGCACACACCCATTGCAATCCATGCGGACATTTATCTCGGTGATTTGAGGTCTCTGCATAGTTTTGGCAGGAAAACTGAAACAACCTTAGAAGAGAGAGTAGACAAAATTTCATAGAAAAATGAGAATATGTGCTAATACTAAATTCTGAGTATGCAGGCATACCTCTAACCCTGAAGCCATCTTGTAGGAAATGAGGAAAGATGCTGAAAACCTCAAAATTGGCTTTGAGATGCAGGTGTGCAACTGTTTAAAGGTTTATGTGGCATCATTTTTGTATTTGTGGAGGGAATATTTAAAAGTTGAAAGGGGTGGGACATGCAAGGAATCACTTTTACTAGAGGATGAGGTGCAGGGAAAGAGAGGTTGCACAAGAAAGTATTACGCTTGCCGTTTAGGTTTATAGGGTCTCTATCTAACTCGAAAAGGAATAGGTAAGGAATGATAGTTATCGAAAAGAGGTCGATTTTTTTATGTTCTAACTTTGTTAATTTTACGTGGAAAAGAATTTTCTTTTTGGGTGGATGTTTACTGTAATTGAAGAAGCGTCTGTGTTTAGGATATCCGACCCAATGCTGACTCGGAAACAAAATACAAAACTAACACAAAGTTTGGGGAAGACAATGAAAGATGAATAGAATAGTAATTTGAAGTTGTGTGATAGTGTATGATCTAGTGCTCATTTTGGTCAAAATTGCTTTTTAGAGAAGAGAAGGATGTCCACTTTAAAGGAATCCTTTTATCATAAGAAAAGGAGCGTTCATACTTCAGGCTGCCTAATTGAATATGGGCTTAAGGGTACTGTCCTAACTTTGTGACTTTGTGATATGGTATGATTTATTATTATTAGGGCTTTATTATGTCAGAAACTGTCTTTTTTCTTTTGTGGGTAGCAGACATCAGATTCTTATTTTATCATGTCATGGGGTGGTACTGAAACCTTACTCTAATCTACGGTTCAACTTTGTGGCTTTTCGTTGGATTTGTGATTAACTGTTTAATGATGAACATTAAAAAGTTTTAATCTTCTATTTGTAGTTTGTGAATTTTACATTAGCATTCCTTTCTTTTTTATGTCAACTTTCCCACTGCTTTTAAGCCTTTTATTGATGCTGTACTAGTTTGGAACTTTGGACGGGACAGACTAATCCTTTGTCTTGACTCTTGAAGTAGATGTCACTCAGTCGTGTTTTAGGAGGTATGAATAGATGTGCATTCTTAAGAGTGTAAAAATTTTACTAGTGATTTTTTTTACTTTACTTCTTTTGTTTACGTATAATCTTCTTGTTAGGTTTGGACATGCATATTAAGGAATTTATTAGATTTGATTGATGTAAGAATGAGAGAAAAAGAAAGTTAGTAGAGGATCCACATCACATGGTTTCGGTATAAAATCGTGAAAAAAAATAAATAAAATTATTTGTGAACGTAGGAAATTGTTCATAATGGGGTTTTTATGGAATTTCTATGCTAGTACTTCTTAATAGGGAAGGTTTTCCAAGAGAAAACTAGCTTAAATAGACTCTTGAATCCACTCAATGAAAGTGTAATCCATTGTCTTAGGTAGTTATGATCTGCAAAATGACGACTTATTAGTTGCTTTTGTGGTATACTCTGTAATACAATGGAAGGCGTTATTAGCTATCCATTTATGGAAGTAGGGATGGCAATCTAGTCCGGATCCGACCCTACTCCGCCCCGATCCGAGGTAAAATATCCGCTCCGAGTCCGAGAAGAAAGTAATCCGAGTTCGACTCCGTTAAAATAATCCGACTCCGAGTCGGAGGAGGGTCGGAGTCGGATCCTACAAAAAATCCGAGAAAAAAATCCGACTCCGACAAATGTCCGACTTTAACGGATTATTCGACTCCGACTCCAATAGATAGTGGATTTTGTGTGGGTCATGGTGGCATTGGGTGTGGGTTGCAAAGGCCTAAATAGGCCAACATCTCAAAGTATATTGAATAATGAAAAAAAAAACTCGAAGTCGGGTCGGATCGGAGTCGGAGTCGGTGGTCGGATATTAAAGTCGGAGTCGGATGTCGGATTTAACCTCTGACTTTCTGTCGGGTCGGAGTCGGATTGAGCATAATCCGCTCCGAGTCCGACCCGTTGCCATCTCTATATGGAAGTGTTCAATGCAGGATTGATTACATGCTCTTCTTCATAGATTTTTTTTATAATAATTCTTGTTAAGTTTAATACAATCATGTGTTTATCATTTTTATTGAGTGTACTAGATTCGTAAGATTTGCATAGATTGATTCTTATGCATACATGGTAAGATATGGATTTGATTTGGTTATGCTAATTGCCATTTCTGAACTGTGGTCGGTCGAATCTGTAACATTCATTGTCCTAGTTTTTTTTTCCCTTTATTTAAAGTATACTAGGTCCCAAATAATACAAGTAAATAAAGATATAATGTCGACTCATCAACTTTCCAACTATTGAATTCACTTACTGATTTTTTTAAAATAAAATTTTCAGTTGCCTTTTGCATAGAAATGGTAGGATTTGGCTGATCAAAGTTGAAAAAAAAAATAGTTTTGATTGATTACGGGTGAATATTAAAAATAATATAGTGAGATTTGGTTGATTAAAAGTGAATTAACTGTGTATGTGGTAAAGAAGTTATGAGTTGGGTGGATTAAGGGTCCGTGTTCTAATGAAACTTTTTATTTAGGGATGAAGTGATTTGGTCAAATGAAACTTTTGTTTTAGGTTGCAAGGAGCATTGGTGTTCTCTCTTGCTTCAGTCTTAACATAACCATGGCTGATTTGACTTGGATGTAGCAAAAGTTACCCGTATTTGTTGATCCAAATAGAATTATCTGACTTTAATCAAACTATAGATTATCAAAATTTAACCCAATCTTATATGGAGTGCTTCATCCACAATTAATTTAGAACTAATATTTCTACACAAACATCACCTAACCAATTTAAAGAAAACCAAAACTTAATAGAACTAATATCAAGTTTTATATATCCTCAAACTAATTTTTCATATGATCTCTTCTAGCATAGATGTCTGTCTGTATGTATAGCTCTAAAATAAAAAATAAAATTGAAATTATTGATAAAGAGTGATTTACTTTTATTTTGAGGCTTTAATTTATATTTTAAGTGAATTGTCACCATACAATGATATATAGTAGTAAATGGATTTGGCTAGGTAATGTTTTGATTTTTATTAAAAAAATCTTTGCAAATTGCAATAACAGTCACCCCCTTTCTGTCATTGAACGAGTAGAAACTAAGAAGGCCCAATCTTAGATTGGAGCCCATTGTACGGGTCCAGTTTATCTAGCCCATAACAGCCACAGAGGCCCACAAATGTTAATGAGTAATCTTATAAGATATTGTCTTAGGGCTTGTTCTCTTCGGCTTAATTTCAGTTCAATTCAGCTCCAATCAATTCAGTTCAGTTTAATTCCTAGTGTTCTTCTCTCGTAAAATATTCATTCAGCTCTATTCAGTTTAATTCATTTCAACTCCAATTAATTCAGTTCGATTCAGCCACAATCAGTTCAACTCAGTTTAGTAAATCAGTTTAGGCCTTTACACTAATATACTCTTATTATAAACTTACTTGTTTGTATTTAAAATTAATTTTATAAACGCGGTAGTAATTTTGAGAAACCAATAATAATTTTAATTACATCAAATAAATTAGTAATTTTAATATTGCTATTGTATGTTAGATCCACAAGTGTGTTGTTTAAAATGAATATAAATAAATCTACTTATTATAACCTCTATATCTTTTCTTTTTTATAAAGTGAAATTAGCTTATTCTTAGATTAATTTAACATTTGTTTGCTATAAAATGATTCCAAATTTCCAATGTGCATCAAAATGGAACCAATTTTGTGTGGTGAGGGCCAAAATATATAAGTATATAAATAGTGATGTTGCAGGAGGAATTATATAATTGAAAGAAGGCACGTGACAATTGAAAACCTTTGCCACCACACGATTCCCACAATTTAATATACTAATATAAATCATTTTTATTGATTTAGAACAAAAATACAAAACAATTGGTGGCTATACTTTGCTTGAATCAAATTGGGACAAAACAACCAAAAAATCTATTTTGTTGTCTTTTTCATTTTTGACCACATTATTCCTATTTTCAAACATTAGTATTTAGTTGCATGGTTTTTTCAAAATTTAGAAAAATATAAAATTGATATTTATATTAATACATTCTATAAAAAAAATAATAATAAAATAATTTTTTTTAAAAAATGATTATTTACTAGAATATATCTCTTAAGCCTCTTTTGATTGAGGAGCTTTGGTTAGAAAAGCTAAAAGAGAAAGAAAACGGTTTTAATATGTTCTCATATTTGGTTTGTTAAATAATACTTCATATCATAATTCAAAGGAAATAAAATGGAAGTGGCCTAAGAGGATGGCTTCTTTACAAATTTTTAGTTGTAAATTTTTTTTTTTATGATACAATAAAAAATTCACAAAAAAATATTAAATATCATTAAACAATGAAATATTGTGACTTATGGTCAAAATGTACTTACTAAATTGGAATAATGGATCCTAATTAAGTGATGTGGTTGACTTTTATATACAATAGTATTCAATTTAGGAAAATTGTAAACTAATAATCCCACCTTTAGGTGGTCTTCCACAAACAATCCCACCTTTCTAAAATCCAGAAACAATCCCACCTATTCCCCCTATCTTCCATTAACGATCCTTTTTACAGGTTACCCCTTAAACCGGTGAACCTATTCTATTTCCCTCCCTAAAGTCTTTCTTCTCCAACGGTTTTCCCCCAAAAAAAACATAAGTTTCGCCATTTTTATGAAACAAAGTAACAATTAAAAAAAAAAAAATTAACTTTCAGAAACTTATCTTCATCGAAAGGACTGCAATTGTTCATTGATTGAAGGAAATTAAGGTCCTTAGCACAGCAATTCAAGGTGGGCTAATTAGAGGTAAATTTTCGACAAACCCTAGCTTTCTTAAATTTGCGAATTAAAGCAATTAAACGAAGATAGCTTCGATTAACATAGTGAAGAGTAATT
The DNA here is from genome assembly GCF_948465745.1 of Chenopodium album. Classification (NCBI taxonomy): domain Eukaryota; kingdom Viridiplantae; phylum Streptophyta; class Magnoliopsida; order Caryophyllales; family Amaranthaceae; genus Chenopodium; species Chenopodium album. The sequence continues at coordinate 1,096,258 of NC_137838.1, forward strand.
TAAGTAGTTATTGAGACTGTTTGCGTATTGTAATGGGTCTTGCATGTTTGAAAATATATCATGGTGGGAAGTTTAAATTTGACAGTAATGGTTACTGGGTTTATTTGGGAGGGAAGTTCAGAACTTTTGATGTTGATGTTGATGAGTTGTGTTGGTTTTATATGAAGGAATTAGTTGCTAAATGTGGTAATTATTCTGGAAATTTCAAACTTTATTACTTAAATCCTGCACTTGACTTAAGGGGTGGGTTAAAGTCTGCATTTACTGATGATGAATTCAGAGAATTGGGTAGGGTAATGGTGGAGAACAGAACAGTAGACTTGTATGTAGTTGTTGATGATGTTCAGCCTGAATTTGTTAAACAATCCCAGATTGGATCCAATACCACAACCCAGCCCACTTCAGCCATTGTTGCCACAGAACATGAGCCCAATAGGCCCAAAAAATTGATACCTAAGAGAGCTGGCATTTTGAGTCAGGCATCTAGTGCAGTTTCAGAGAAGCTGCATGTGTTGGAAAAGTCTAAAGGCAAAGGAGTAGAAGTGGTCCCCACTCTAACAACAAACAAACAACTTCAACCATTTCCTAGATCTAGTACCTCCATTTCATTACCAGAAAACCCTAGTCAAACAACAGCAATTCCAACTCAAACAGAAAACACATTAGAGCCTCATTCTGAATTCATTAGATGTGAAGTGCCAGGGGACTATGATTGGGAGGAAGACAGACCTAATAGCCCCATTGCCATAGATGAGTTACTGTATGGTTTAGGAAGTGATGAAGATGATGATGATAGAGATTATGTGTTAGAAGATGATTTGGAGGGTGAGTCTGATGCAGATGAGTATTTGTTTCAAAAAGAGGATGAGGTTAATCTCAGAAATGAGTATGAGGAAGAGGATTGGCTAGGTGATTATGAGATTTATCAAGCTAACTTTGATTTAGATGGGGAAGATGATGATGTTAGTGACATTGAAGAGTTGAAGGAGCCAGAGGATTTTGATGCTGATAGTAGTGATGATGAGCAAAGGGAGGCAAGGGAAAGAGTGAAAGGTTTCAATTGTAGTGTAGTAGAATTGGCACAATCACTACAAGTTCAAGCTGCTAAGGGTAATTTAGCTGCACAACAGGAGGGGAACAAAGGGGGTGAGAGTAGTATACAGGTTGGGGAGACTAGTAAACAAGCTGGGGAGGGTGGAAAACAGGCTGGTTACAACTCTGAATATGAAGAATCTGATGAAGAAATTCACACACCTAGGGGAAGTGATGAAGAGGAGACAATTGGGGAAAGAAAGAGCAGGAGAGGTCTGCTTGTAGGGCTTGAGACTGACTTTACTCAGTTTCAGTGGAAAGTTGGGCATAGATTTGCAACTAGGGAGGACTTCAAGCAAGCTGTTGCTAAGTTTGCAATTTTTCAAGGTAGAAATCTAACTATTGTGTCAGCAAATAAAAGTAGGCAACAAAGAATTGGTGTGAGGTGCAGTGAAGGGTGTCCTTTTAGGTTGTATGCCTCTTGGGACTCCTGGAGAGGTTCCTTTGTAGTTAAAACAGTAGTGTCAGACCATAGTTGCACCAGAACTATGGAGAAAAACAAGCAGCTGAAAAGGTCATGGTTGGCAGAACAACTACTTGATGTGTTTAAGGCTAGGCCTCATTGGCCAGCTAAAGAGATCATTGAAACAGTCAGGAGAGCTTACAGGGTTATCATTAGGAAAGAGTTTGCTTACAAGGTAAAGTGGCATGCTCACAAAAAGCTTCATGGCTCCATGAGAGAGCATTACGGGAAGGTTGGCAGGTATCTTGAAGCCTTGAAAAGGTCCAGTCCAAACACACAGTTGGACTTAGTCACATACATGGACAAGAATAAGCCACCACATATTTTTCAGAGGTTGTATGTCTGTTTTGAGGGATTGCAAAAAGGTTGGATGGAGGGTTGCAGAAAAATTATATGTGTTGATGCTTGCTTTTTGAAGACATTCCTAGGGGGACAGTTGATGTCTGCTGTAGGCAGAGATGGGAATGATCAGATGTACCCAATTGCTTGGGCAGTGGTGGAGGGTGAAAATAATACTTCCTGGGAGTGGTTTCTGAATAAACTCAGAAAAAGCCTTCAGCTTGGTGATGGTTCTGGAACTGCGATTGTGTCAGATGAGCATCAGGTATAAACTTCAACTGTTTTTGGTTTTTTTTTTTTTTTTTCCTGAATTCATTAATACATATATTTGGTTATGTTGGTTTTTTTTTGCTGAATTCATTAATACATATTGCTTTACTAGGCCATTCTAAGAGGGGTTAGTGTGACACTCCCTCAAGCTGAGCACAGACATTGTGCAAGACATATTTTTTCAAATTGGCACAAGAATTTCAGAGGTGATGAAATGAAATTGATGTTTTGGAGCTGTGCAAAGTCATATAGTGAAGCTGACTATAGAGATGCACTTAATAAGTTGGAGACAACTAATGCTGCAGCTGCTGCAGGCTTCAAAAGTTACAACCCAAATGTCTTCTGCAGGGCATTTTTGAAAACTGATGTGAAGGCAGATGCCATCACATCTAACATGGCTGAGACATTTAATGGGTATATCATTAATGCTAGGGCAAAACATTTGCTTTATATGTTAGAGGATATAAGGGCAGCTTTAATGAGGAGGTTGGTGATTAAGAGGCAGGAAATGGAAAAATGGAAGAGTGTTTTATGTCCAAGGATTCAGAAGAAGCTAGAATCAGAGAAAGAGGAAGCTGCTAATTGTGAGGTCATTCCTTCTTCACAGTGTGTTTCAAGTGAGCCATATCTTGGACACTATGTCTGTGGACCTAGAAAAAAGAACTTGCACATGCAGAAAATGGGACATGTGTGGGATCCCATGTTGCCATGCAGTGGCTGCAATTTTTTTCTGTCATAAGAAGGCAGAAGATTATGTTGATGAGTGTTATAAGAAGGAGATGTACTTGAAAGCATATGGGAATTCAATCCCTCCAATTGAAGGTGAAAGGCATTGGCCTCAATCAGAGTTGAGTATGGATCCACCCCCCATCAAAGTAGGACCAGGAAGGCCAAGGAAGAATAGAAGAAAGGATCCATTTGAGGACCCTAAAAAGCCAGGAAAGTTGACCAAACATGGCATGGAAATGACATGCTCTGTGTGTCAACAAAAGGGCCATAATAAGAAAAGGTGCCCCAACAGAGGAACTACTCTGCCACAAGCCCCACAAACCCCAGATGAGCCTCCAGCAAAGAGAGCAAGGGGTAGGCCAAGGAAAGAGGCTGCAGCTTCCCAACCTATGCACCCATGCTCTTCTACTCATCTAACAGCAACAGCTGAACCTTCAAGAATAGGAAGGGGAGGTAGAGTGATCAGCAGGGGAGGCAACTCAGCTGGAAGGGGAACTGGCAGAGCTAGGGGAAGGGATGCTCCAACTAGTAAGGGTGGGAGAACTGGTAGGGGAGGGGAAGCTTCAGGCAGTATGGGAAGAGGTGTTACCACAACAACAGGAGGTAACAGAGGTGGTAGAGGAACAAGGGGTGGTAGAGGATCAAGGGGTGGAAGAGGCAGAGGAAGAAATCAGGTCCCCCAAGGTTTTGGTGTTTATTTGACATCAGATGGCTCTACATTCACTAATGTATGACAGTAACTTATTGACTATTTTATTACAAAGCCTATTTATGTGGAAACAAAACTAACTCCTTTTTTTTTTTTCCAATGCAGCCACCAGGAAGTGCAGGACCTCAAGATGTTTCAGCATACACCACTACTTTCTCCTACAACTTCAGTCAGGGTTCCTCAAATTAGAACAACATGTAATAAGGATGTATTAGTTAGTTAAGATCAATGACATTCCTAAGTTTATGCAATTCAAACCTATGTTTATGTATCTTCATTTGAACAGAGTTTGTCTTGTATTTTGAAGAATTTCATGTTATGCTATATATGCTCTCTGTTTGTGCAATTTTTTCATAGTATATATGCTGTATTAAAGTGTTTAAAACAGTGGCTGCAACAACAATTAAATTGCAAGAATTTCAGCAACAACAATTTAACCAAGCAACATAAGTCATATATTCATTGAAATTGCCATGGTTACAAAAGTCAGTGAAGGTCAGCACCTACACTACAGTCAAGCCCTACTTCCTTCTTTAAGTCAAGCCTAGCCTACTGAATACCATCCTAGCATGCCAAATTAAGCAAAAAAACCAAACACTTTCACATCTGAAAACTACCCAAAATACAAATGTCCCAACCAACCCACAACCCACTTATACTACACCTTCACAGCAACCCCAAAAAGCTACCTTCACCCCATCATCAACACACCCTATTTCATCAACAGCACAAGGGTGAAAAATGCCCAAGAGAAGACCAGAGTAAGCATTAGCCTTTTGTCAGTGTTGTTTTCCTTGAGTTCAAACATTGTTTCAGTCGTTGCAATGCCCATTTCCTCCACCTCTTCAACCAGCTTCTCTTTCTTTGCCTTGAGCCTCTTCACTTTATCCTTCATCATGTCCATTTCATACTCAAGCTCACAAATTCTGGTCTCCTTCTCCATAACCAAATGCTGTAGATCACGAACATCATCCACCTCATCAGCCCACTTGAAAAAGCCACAAGTCCTCTGCTCCTACAAATCACCCAAATTAGGCTATTACAGCAATAACAAAGCAAATTAAAAAAAAAAAAAAACAACAATTTGGTGCGCAAATACTTACAGGCCAGTATGAGCACCCAAAAAACCGCTTCCCCTTTGTTGGACCATCGTAGCGCACTGTCCTCAGTGGTGCAATTTCATTGTGGTAGCAAACCACCTGAGAAGACGAGGTTTGCTTCGACCTCGACCTTGAAGAGGAGCCAATTGAATTATGACTTGCCATTGATAGCGAACTGGAAAAAAAAAAAAAAAGAAAGCTTTGAGTACAAGAGAAGAGATGAGATGAAGAAAGATGAAAAAATTAATTGATGGGGGGGGGGGCAATTTATAAAATTCTCAGAGAAGAACAGGGGAGAAGTCATTAATGGTGTATAAGCTTTTTAACGGTTGGAAATTAAATTAGAAGAAACCGGTTGTTCTAAGCAATCTAATTTTTTAACCGGTTTCAGCAGGTGAAGGATCGTTAATGGAAGATAGGGGGAATAGGTGGGATTGTTTCTGGATTTTAGAAAGGTGGGATTGTTTGTGGAAGACCACCTAAAGGTGGGATTATTTGTTTACAATTTTCCTTCAATTTATGGGTAAGGTTATACATATTATTAGTTTACTTTCATGGTAGAAGTAAGAAATAAGTAAGAAATATCATATTTTAATTTTTTTTTCCCTTTTTTTTTATTTGATCTGATATTTACGGATTAGACACTAAAAGTGATAGAAAAAAGTAAAAGATTCCCACCTCAAACTGTTTCTCGTTTTTTATAATTCAGATCAATTCCAAAATTTGATTTACCAAAGGCATAAGAGTTAATACCATAAGTCAAATTATTTGATACGAAAGTATTTAGATGTGTAACCTAGCTAGATTGCTAGACACTAGACAGCTACGAGTAGTATCAAATATCAAGTACTCTTGGTACGTTTGTAGTATCTAAGCAGTTTTGTTTCTTACACAAGAATATTCTAGGAGAATCTTGTGATTCAGAGTTCGAATTATGACAAGTTTCCAATTAATTCTGGCTACAATTACAATTTACAAATGCCAAACCCAACAAATGACAAACTTTCACATTCATTTTGTATGTGATGAGATGTTGAATAGTGTCAAGTGTATTCCATTCGTTGATATAGCCTTTTAATAACCTATTCCGATTTTGTAAGAGTCTACTCTTCCAATCTACAAAGCTAGTCCAATGATTAGTGTTAGGATTAAGGATATGATATCAATGCTAGAGGATGGGGAGGAATTGCTATGTTTAGGGATGGAGGTTTTGGTAGGAGCCTAGGAGGTGGTGATTAAAAACTCGATACACTTGCACCCGGGTGTATATGCATATTTTTTATTTTTTTAAATGACATCATCTACTCATTCTTCGGCAATTTTGGTACTTGGTAATTACAAATTTGTTACAAGAAAACCAAACTAACTTTAATACAATATATATGCAACTCGGTTAGATTAGATAATTTTTTATTTTAATTTTTTTAAAAGAGAAAGTTAACATAATAGTACATTGTAAAAAAATTATCAATTGAAATAGTAAAAATATCCTTGATTCGACTTATTAGCTCGTAGCTAAACATTTAAAGAGTAGTCTATATAAATATCGTTAAACAATTAAGAAACAGATGAATTATATAAAATATCATAACGCCCCAAAAGTTATAATCATAACATAACAAAACATGTTGGCATGACATCCTAGCACTTGCTATAGTGTGTTAAGGAACTCTTGCTATAGTGTGGTTTTGTGTTTCTTAAGAAGTGGAAGAAACCCATAATCTATCTATACTTTATTATTATTTAAAAAGACAAACTACAATCACCTATATGCCACATGTCATCATAATTCACCCATATGCCACATATTACATCCATTAATATTTCTTCTTTATACTCTCTTTTAAAGTAAAAGATAAAATAAAATAATATTGAATGTTAAAGTCTTTATGCATTACTAACTTACAAATTTGAGTAAGAAAATTGAGTGTTCTATTTTCACTATAAAAAAAAGTTGTAATCCTCTCTATACCCCTTTTAATGTAAAAGTTAAAATAACAAATTATTTAATGTTAAAATCTTTATGTATTCCTAACTTGCAAATTTTAAGTAAGAAAATTAAGTAAATTATTACAAAAAAAATCACCGACACATACAACACAAATAAGCAACACATTTCAAGAAAAATAAAATGAGCTACAATCCGTTCATTGAACGGGCCAAAAGACTAGTTAATTTAATAATATTATCACTTATTAACAATATCATGTTTCATGTCCATGACTTTGTTTTTTGTGGATGCCAGCCATTTCATGGTTTGTAAACGTGCCAATGGACCCTCTTATCTAAACCACATTTTCAATGGTAACATCTCTTTCTTTGAAAAATATTGTTTATATAACAGTATTAATTAATTATACACAATGTTCATATACTTGTATTTCTTAAAATAATGTAAATTTAATTCCATAAAAAGAAACGTAGCAATTTTGATTTACACAACTGCACGTGTTACTATTGTATTCTTGTTAAAAAAATAAAAAATTAAAAAAAAAAATTGTGGGGATAAATTTATTTTATTTTTCTCTTTAACAAGTAAATGAGTCAAAGCCAACTGGAGAAAAGAGAGGGAGAGATATTTAATATAAGTAGTTGGCGTTTGACAAGCATCTCGTTTGGAGTAAGTATATTTAATTTTCAAAATGGTGGAGTCACAATGTCACATAACCTCACATCACATTACCAATTACATACTGAAGTTGCTCAGATTTTTACATTTCTTTCAATTCAGACAGACGATATAGTGTAGGTAGGGTTCTAGAGCAGATTGGGTCACAATTGTAGAATGTCGATTGATTGCTTGTTTGGTTGACAGTGAAATTTATTTAAGGGCGTGTTTGATAGTAATTTTTGAGTAGCTTTAGGCCTTTAGCTTTTAATGGTTTGACCAAATTAAAACCCTATATTGTGCTAAATTACACATACATTTGAATGTTTTTAATGTAGTAGTTGTATAGTGTTAGTGGTGAAGGTATCTAGCTTTTGAAAATTAAAGAGGTAGTTGTTCGTTTATTTTCCACTATATATGGAGGTAACAACTAGTCTCAACCATTACTTTACCAAATCGCACACTTAAGTATCTTTTTTTTTAATTTTTTTTTTTGAAACACGCACACTTAATTATCTATTTTCGTAGTTAGTAGCTTGTTCACAATTAACCATTACTCTCATAACTAACACTTAGTAGTTAGTACCACAAGTAATAATAGTCACCTCTACAATTATGTTTTGCCGAAAAGAGTGTGAAGTTCTTTGAGTGACAACAAAGTTTCATAGCTCATACAATAAAAGCAATTTCGTACCTTGATTGCTTTAAGTTTTTGTTTGGGGGCGACATGTATTGGAAAATAAATTCTTATACTTTCACAAAAACTAATAAAGTTCTTTGTATAAATCATATGAAACGTACGGAGTATCAGTGCGTCTTGTGTATGGCTAGCCACATCATGTGGCCAATTATTAAAAAACAAAGTAATCCCTGTAACACTGACCCGGTAGCCCCTTATAATACTGACCAAGTAACCCCTATTATACTACCGAAGTAAACCTTGTATAACTGAACGAGTAACCCCTATAACACTGATAAAGTAACCCTCATAATGGATGGCCACATCGTGTGGCCAACCACATATAAGACTTTGTGACGGAGTACTGTTTTAACTTGTTTAGTGTACAACGGAGAATTGTATTAATTAAATTCCATGTGGATTATGAATTATCAAGGAAGCTAAGGCTGGGAATACTATTTTATAGAAAATTACATATTTTTTTGGAATTTTTGATTTGCAAGGAAATTGTAGTTCTTCCATTTTTTTTACTTTCATTTTAACCAAATAACAAGTGAACTAGGCATTTTCTTATTTTAAGGAGTCTTGGTATATATATATATTCACGACTTTAACCAAATAACAAGTGAACTAGGCATTTTCTTATATTTTGCTCATTTTACTTTCATTTAGATCATTTTAATTTTATTTTGGTCATTTTTACTTTTATTTTACTCACTTTAGTTTATGTTTGATCAATTTAATTTACTTTTATTATTTTGTTGATTTGTTAGGAGGACAAAACAAGAATGTTAATCATGACATTCTGATATACTTGACTAATGTTAATACTTGACTAATGTTAATTGAATACAATAATTTTACGTGGAATGATAAAGTAAGGTCCGGTTTACTTCATCTTAAAAAAAATAATACACAGAAAATAATTTTACTTTAGCAAAAATAATTTCAATTTATTAAAAATAACTTACTTCAAAAAAGAAATAGGAATAGGAATGTTTCTCAATGATTGTACATCAATGTTACATAATGTTCCTCCCTTTCCCTTTTGGCAATAATGTCAACAATCAACCCTATGTGTCGAACAAGTGTCAATATTAGTGCTAAGACTTTTTTTTTATAAGAGGATCATTAAATCAAATAAAGAATATACTTCATTTAGATCCATTACTACATTAATGAAGATGTGAAAGAAGATGAGATGAAAAGGGGTGTATGTGGAATGGAAGATATGAGATGCTTTGATTTTGCGAAGCATAAAATGTTATTTCTAGCTAGCAAATAGGAATTAAATAAAAAATAAAATCTCTAATTGAGAAAACTCAAAGTTATAACTTATACTCGTTTCATCTTAATCCAATACACGACTTATTAACTATTGTAAAGTAATCCAATAAAACAAGAGGATTGCAATAGTATTAGTGTATTACCATGAAAATTAAAGAGTGATCTAATTTTGTAAACGTCATAAAATCAACATCATCACTTCATAAGAAAAAAACACTTGTAAACAAAGATTATTTTCATCCATAAGTGAGATGAAAATTCACATTATAACACATAGTTTTGTCATTCTTTTGAAGAACTTTAAGCCTAATATGAACAAAATCATCTTTTTAAAACTTTATATTAGGAAGGTCATTTTTTAATTTAGAATACTATACATTTAAAACTCCATATAGTAGTAAATAAAGTCATTTCTTTAGAACCTTATTTTAAGAGGAAAATTATATAGTATAATTGGTTTGAAATGGGGAAGAAAAGATGTCACATACTCGTAATTAATCAAATCATATTATTCACGTACTTGAAAGATAATTTAATACCAGTAGGCAGTAGATGTTAATGAATCATACTTAATGCACTTATATTAAAGAAAATTCTTGCAAAGAAAATGACTTTTTTGGACTTAGTCATCTCTATATAGCTTTCTAATTTATGTATTTGGATTTCAATAGATAAGTACTCCCTCCGTCCCTTTATTAGAAGTTTATTCCTAACATTTTATTACTCACATAATAAAGAGTAATAGACTTTTAATTTAGGGACGGAGGGAATAAATTCCTACATTTTATAAGAAGTGTAACACTTCCCCCATTTCACCAAACTTTTGTCAACCAAATAACTCACTTAACTTGTAATTCCTAGAAAGCCTCATTTCTCATGTTTTTCTACTTCAACCAAACAAGTCTTAAGTAATGATTAATCTAGATTGGTTGAAATTTAAAAAGACAACTTTCCACTTCTTAGAGCAACTTCGACGATGTTTTGGTTCTTCTAAAACCGAATAAAAAAGGGTTTACTAGAGGTGATCAATTATGACCTGACCTGCAAGCCCGACTCGATTTGCCAGTTTGGGCAAGCCAAAAAAACACAATTTTAGTCATCAAAGTTCGAATCGGCCCAAAAAGTTCATTTAGGCCCGACAAATCCAACACTTTTTAACGGATTGTACATGAATTTTCTAGCAAGGCCCAACTCGACCCGAATTTTGATCACCACTGGGATTTACTCAAATCACAAAAAATAAAAAATAAATAAATAAAAATAAATAAATTTTTAACCAAACCATATCAATTTTACTTCTTTAGAGTTGATAGTGAGATGGTACCAATATCCAAACCCTTATCCACTCTTGGCCATATTTGCACACTCACTCACTAGTCATTAACTACACCTAATTAGCAATTACCCCCCTAATCAAAAATCAACCAATAACTAAGAAGCTTCCTCAACTTAACTTAATATCTCAAGTGGACCCCACAATACCACACAAATTTTCACCACATAAACACACAACATTACACGTGTCATAATCTAAACCCATGATCAAAATCTAGGTAAAAAAAGAGTTCCATAGTAGAAAACTCTAGACTCAACCACACCATAACCTTTCTAAGTGAGTCTGATAATTCCACTCTTTCTCTCTCCTCTTTTGTCCGCGGCGTTTCGTCTCTAACAACAATCACTCCCACACAAAATTCCACCATTTTCTCTCTCCTCTGCAACGACTCCATAAATTATAAAAATTAAATTAAAATTTTAATAAAAATTTAATCTTTTGGCCTTTTGGGGTTTTCTTTTATTTTTGTATTATAATTTTGGTTTTATTAATAATTCTAAAATAAGTGTGAAGAAAAAAAAAAAAAGGGGGAGAAATTTAATCTCATCGAAACCCTAGAAAACCCGAAGAAGAAGAGCTAAAACCCTAGTTTTTATTTGGGGTTAGAGAGAGAAAGAGGAAATCCGAAATCTGAGATTTTGGGTTGTGAAAGTTTCGATTTTTCTGGGAAATTTGTGTTTTTTTTTGTTGATTAAATTAATCAATTAAAAATGTCGACGGCGTCGTACGGTCGTAGTCGTAGTGGTGATAGGTTTTACAATCCTCCGGCGGTGCGACGGCAACTTCAGCTTCAACAGCAACAACAGCAGCAGCAACAGCAACAGATTGTTGTGCAACAACAGCAGCAGCAGAAGCAGAAACAGCAGGAAAGAGATGAGATTAGGAAAGAGAAACATCATAATCAGAATCAGAATCATAACCACCATAATCAGGCGCAGTTGTCGGCGCAACAGCAGCAGCAGAGGCGGCAGAAATCGGGGGTTGTTGCGGTGGAAGTGGGTAATCAGCCGCAGTTGGAGAAGAGAGTGAAGAGTTCGTCTTCGTCGTCGGAGAATCGAGTGGAATCTGATGATTGTGCTTCCACTGCGACTACGACGACGACGACACCGGGTGCTTCGGTGTCGTCGTTGTCGCATTCGACGAATTTGGATCGGTTTTTGGAGCACACTACTCCGTCTGTCCCTGCTCAACACTTCTCTAAGGTATGAGATTGATTTGAATTGGTTTTTGTTAGTTGATTCAAGTGAAATTAGATCTGATTTTGTTAGGTGTTGATACAATGTGGGGTGATTTGTGAAGTTTTAATTGATCGGAGTGTGAAATTTGATTGTTAAGGGTTTTGGGTATTGTGTTAGTTGATTAATTGGGTTTATATTGGGTTAATTTCTGTGTTTGTTATTGGATAGTTTTGGTAGATTGAAGTGTTGGTTGATTGAGTAATGAAAATTTGTTCTTTATGTTAGACGAGCATGAAGGGATGGAGAACTCAGGATGATGAGTTTCGATTGTACTTCGTGCTTGGCGATCTCTGGGAGTCGTTTAAGGAGTGGAGTGCGTATGGGGCAGGAGTGCCGCTTTTGTTAAATGGTAGTGACTCTGTTGTGCAGTATTATGTTCCATATTTATCGGGCATTCAGTTGTACATAGACCCATCAAAGCCCTCCCCAAGAACCAGGTCTGCTATTTATTTGATTTGTTTGCTTCTTATGTCAATGTCTTTCGTTTGATATTGTGAACGTTCCGTATCAAATTGTTTTTTATTTGATTATGCATAAGTTTGTTGAGGCTTGTGTGTTTAATATTGTGAATGTTCTGTATCAAATTGTTTTTTATTTGATTATGCATAAGTTTGTTGAGGCTTGTGTGTTTAGGAACTAAAATTGCTCACTTATCAAGTATGCTTTTTCTAGCCTTCCACAAAAGACAATAAGTAGTAAAACTTGTTCATTAGATTAGAGAATACAGAGCCTTTTGATGCGTTAAGATATGGTTATGAGCTCAAGACACTCATAATTGATAGTACTATTCTTTTGGTCAATAGAAGTACATATTATGAGGAGACATGAAAGGCTACATTATACTGATTATAGTGCTAACATGATCTGGAAGGAATATCAACAATTGTGAAGCATGTATATGGGAAAGGAGATAAAGAAAATGTAGTGGATTTTTATGAAATAGTAGCAAAGCACTATCTTGAACATTGATTTAAAGAAATAAAAAAAAAAAAAAAGATGCATAGTATTGAGTAGCTCATTTTAACATGTATTTGCAATCATCTCTTATTACAATTTTTATGCTTATCCAGCAATTGCTTTATGATCTGAAGATGAAATCTTGAAGGTAAAGGTTATGCCTGATCTATTAATTAATGTAGTGTTGCACTGTGTAAAATTTAAGCCTTGAATACCATACTCTTTTGTGAGGGATTTCCATTTCCAAGGACCTGGGGACTAGATTGTATTTTCAAAGAAGTTAGGATCATCAGTGAATAAAAAAGCAGTTGTTGGGGAAGTTATTCTAGACATGAAATTTACGTTGTATTCACCAACCACGAGTTATCTCAATCTTTAATACTCACCCTCTTTCTCTTTGCAGTTTGTATGGGTTTTTTTTTTTGTTCTTGCTAGTTTATCAGTGTGCTGAAAAAAATTTAGGTTCCAATTTGAATGAGCTTGAGCTATGTATTTTTTGCCAACTGCTGATGGTTCTTCAAAACTTCAATTAGTTGATTGAAAATTTTAACATTTTATCTTTGAAGCAAACATTTTCACTGGTGTATTTGTTAGTGATGAGTCTTTTACCTTTACTTAGGTTTTTACATTGGTTGAGAGCATAGTGGATACGGAAGTTTCTTTGGTAATAAATGTAGATGAGGTAAAATAGGGTGCTTTAAATTTGAATGCACAAGGTCATTTTAGTAATTGTATGTTTGAGGATAAGGGATCTATTTCATTCGGATGTAACTTGAATGTCAGCATTCATAATTTTAGAAGTCATTGCATGTGTGGAAGATGATTGTAGAAGTTACTATAGTGTGGTGTAGCACTTCATTCTTTTTGGAGAACACTCTTCCCATGATAAACTTGTAGGTGTTCCCATTGTGAGGTGGATCACCTCATTCTTTTTGGAGAACATCCATTCTTTGTCCAAGTATCTCTGTTTTGGTCTTAAGAGAGCCAGGAAAGGATTAAGCATCTCTCTCCTAATAGTTTAGCAATGTGTGAGTTGTGTGTAAGCTTGCCAGATCAGAAAAGATTAAAAGAAGATGATGGGACAATGCTCTCCGAGCATTTTAATTATTACAGTTCTTTTGAACAGGATAACATTTTATTCTTCTGTAAAATCTTCAAAGGAAAATTAGTGGGAGAGGTCAGAGTTGTTTTGGTTTAGTAGGAGTTGGGAGAGGGTGAAGAACAGTCATTTTAAGTTTAGAGGTGTGGTTGGCATTAATCTTAGTTGGAAGGTTGGAGAAGTAGTGGCTCTGAAGGCTAAAGTTGTGATTGCTGCTGTGCAAGAAGGATAAGTTTGGCTATTAGGGGGAGAGTGTTGGTTCTCTAGGAGTCAATGTTGGTTGTTGGTAATGATGTGGTTGGTGCTCTTGGCTGACTTGGCATATGATGCTCAGAGTTGTTTTTCATGTAGAATCAAAAACTTGAAATGAATGTAAGTTTTTTTAAATTGGTGTTGGTTGTACATAGGGAAACATTACTTTGAGTTTGTTCCTTCCGTCAAACTAGGGGAAGAAGAAAGGTGAGCCAAACTCTGGAAATGAGGAGAACTACCCCTTTTCCCTTTCTTTAGCATCTTGAGCCAAACAACTCTTAGGATTAGACGGCATAGAAGTACAAGTAGTTGGGTTTTGAGGACATTTATGAAGCTGTGGTTTAATGCAAGGGCCTTTCTATGAGTTTCTCAAAATTAAATGTTCTTATATTAAAAGTGATGCATGTACTTTGGAAATAATGATACAGCTAAAAGTAACTCTTTGATTAAGAAGCATTCTGTTATTAATTAGATGCTATCTAAGGCAAATGGAGCAATCCTAAAGGACAAAGGAAGGATATGGTTACGTATGAATGAAGTTGATGTTTAATCTATATCAATGTTCCTTGTTAGTGGGTGAACATTTTATGCAGATATTGGGGCCATATTTTAAATAGAAAGGAGATGGTATGTGATGCTGATGTTATATGAAAAAGAAGTGATTATAAATTTTATGTTCACCACATCCAAGTTATAGGTTCCTCTTGTAGTAATTTTGAAAGAAGATCCTTAACTTTTTAGCTAAAGTGGTGTCTTAACATGTTTATGCTACAGCTAAACTCCATCTGTGTTTGATGTTAACATATGTCTATCACTCTATCAGTGGAAGTGTATGGTACTTAATGACTTACTGTATCACTATGAGAATATGAGGGGCTTTCATATGTTAATTGCCAGGGTTGTAACTTCCACAGTTAGAGCTGCTAAAGCATTAGTAGACATCATTTGAACAATCAATTAACTCGTACTGATGCAAAAGAGTTGGAGGCACAATATGGTTTTTGATTGGTGTTACTCTGTGAGATAGACACCTGAGCAGCCAAGCCTAATTGCTTATCTTAGAATAATGTAAAGCTGTGGATAGGAATTTTTTTACTCTTGCAAATTAAATGTTCTCCTATGTTAATGAATCTGTTTACCACCCCTCCCCCCTTCTTCCCCAAAAATTCAAGAAAATTTCAGCACTTCTACAAACTGCTAAACTCCTTGTTCTTTGATTTTTTTTTTTTTTTTTTTTTTTTTTACCTAAAAGGCTGAAAGTGTGTCTTTATTCTTTAGCTTTAAACTGCTTTTGGTTGCAGATATAGTTTGATGCTTATTTTGAGTCACTATATATGTTTAGATGCATACTTGCATAGTATGGTTGTTTTGGTGGCTTTCCCATCATTTATTCCACAACAAATTGAATGATACCTTTTCTGAATTACTTTTTTTTTTTTTTGAGGATATTATTTTTAGACAAAGTCTAAGCTAGCTTGGAATGTTTATTGTGGACTATATTGGTTATTTGGTGCTTAATGCATGGAAATGTTTTAAGATTTTTTTAAGGAAAAGCTGAGAGGAGCCTTGAAATTTTATACTCCTTATGATCTTTAATTGTTCTACCCACTTTTCATATTTGTCCATTCGTATATATTCCATCCATTTTTCTTTATTCTATTTTAGGTATACAATAATTGCACCTTTCCACGCTCTTCATTCACTTTTTTTTATACACACATCTTCTTTACTTAATCCTACACCCATACCCACTCACCCTTTTCAATTTTTTTTTTTAAACCGTGGATCAAATATAACATAAAGAAACTGAGATATTACTTTTATATTGCCATTTTTAATAATCATAGCTCACTTAGGCACACTGTAAGCAGAGCTAGCACAGAGGGAGTTTGTAAAAGTTGAATTATTCTAGATCCAACTCATGTGTTTCTTTCAGATTAAGGCATCATTTTGTGCTTCATAAGGTCAAGATTGACAGTCTGTTTTTGCACCAATTTGATCATTATGTGTATCAAATGATCAAGCCTCAGCTATGCTTACACCTTCAATATTCTTGGGATGTAAGCTTTTCAATAACAGCTTTTCCAGTCTCCAATAATCAATAATTGGAAAAGCTATGAACTTATTATTGGAGGAGACTAGAAAAGTTGTTATTGATTGAGCTTGGGCTCAAATTTGTGCAACCTTTCTGTGTTTAAAGAATTGAAGAGCTATTCATTAATGTATTAAGTTGTAATATAACTTACAAAACAGTCAGTTACAGACCAAGCCATTTGGTTAAATACATATTTAGTTTATGCTTGTTTTGAGTGTCTTAATGTTTCCCTTGTGCACTATTTTTTGCTTACTCAAATGTTTGATAATCTTATGAGTTTGTTGCAGAATGCCTGGGGAGGAGAGTGATGAGTCATCTAGAGAAACTTGTAGTGATGGCAGCAGTGATTGTGAAACAGAAAGAGGGCCTTGCAATTTTGCTGCATGGAATCAGCAGGATCTTGCAGAGTCTACTCTACAGGATATGAAGGCACTTTCACTGAGATATAAGCCCTTCAACGGTTCATCTAGCGATGAGGGAGAATTTTCTAATTCTCCCGGTGTTCTTACCTTCGAATATTTTGAGCATGATCCTCCCTATAGTAGGGAACCATTGGCTGATAAGGTTGGTTCTTCTGCTAATATGTTATACTATTCTTTCTCTATACTTTTAATTACTTGTTCACTTTATTTAATTTGGACTTAAATTTCTACAGATATCGCTCCTCGCGTCACGTTTCCCGGAATTAAAAACATACAGGAGCTGCGATTTGTCGCCTTCAAGTTGGATTTCTGTTGCTTGGTATGATTTTGCCAGTTTTTTCAATTTGCATGTTTTGAAATTGTAGTATGTTACTTTTTTAGCTTGCGGCTTACCTGATCTTTTTATCTTTTTACATTTTTTTTTTTTTTTTTTTTTTTTTTTTTGGAAAAGGTATCCAATATACAGAATTCCAACTGGTCCAACCCTCCAGAACTTGGATTCCTGCTTTTTGACGTTTCACTCCCTCTCAACACCTCTTCGTGGTATGTCTCAATAATTCTTGAAACTGGCTATAGTATATTATTCTCTTCTAGTCTTCTGTTGTGCCTGATGTGATGGCATTCCAAATTTTTACAGGTGGACAGAGTGAGTGGCAAAGTCATAACAGTTCTTGTCCAAGGGAGATTCCAAATGGGGGCTTTAGTATAGGTCTTAAGATACCATTGCCTATATTTGGTATGGCTTCTTATAAGTTTAAACTCTCCGTTTGGGATCAAAATGGTGCTGATGATTCTCAGAAGGCCAGTTCCCTGTTGCAAGCTGCTGATGAGTGGCTCCGGCTTCTAAATGTCAATCATCCTGATTACAGGTTTTTTGTCTCCCACAACTTCAACTGGAGATAAGTGCATGGAGCTATTATATGAACCGGTGAAAGAGTAGAGTTAATAGCTGACTCCTCTGCTCAGCTGACTATATGTATTTTAAGTTGTCGGCTGAGTATGCAGAATCCCCTCTCGCCTTTGTGTTCCTCTATCTGCAACTTTGGTTTTGCATTACTTGTATTTTCAGAGGAAGTTTTAGAAACATCAGCTTTGGTAACTTACAAGCTCTACTGGCGGAAGATGAAGTTATTCCCGTGTAATTTGCTAAATAACTCGCTGTACCAAAACTTTCTGATGTGATACAGTTGTTTGAGGATGGGATTCCTGAGAATTCCTAGGCAGGTTGAAAGTCTGTGGACTTTTGTTTGCCCTTGTATGACTATTGACTAGGTTCTGTTTCGGAAAAATGAGTAGATAACATATGAGCAAGTTATTATTTGTACAAATACATGCTTTGCTTGGAATGAATAGGTTTCTTGTCGTTGTTTGTGCAAGCTTTCTTGTGTTTAAGCACTAATAAAATATCGTTTCAGTTTTCAAAGGTAACTCTTAAGTCTCTAACTGTATAGTCTATGAACCATTATGATTGCAGGTTACCAAAATAGACGTCTGATTTTCTAATATTGGAAAAAAGGAAAAAAAAAACATAGATATGCTATTGGGAGACCTTAAAAAATGAAATTGTGTCGACGAAACGGGGCAAAATGTTTAGGGGTTAGGGTCTGATTGACCAGAATGGGAAGGAAGTCTCCTACATTTGGCTAATAGTGCATTGTTTTGTAGAGGTGATAATTTTTTTTTCGATCTCCCAATGATAGTAGGAATTCCCAAGTACTTCTTATGCTTCTCCTGCTTCGACATACAAACGCCTTTACTAAAAGAAAACTCCGATTTCTCATAATTAATTTTCTAACCGGAAAACCACTTCGTATAAGTTGAGAATTTCAACTATTTTGGAACATTCCTGTCGGTTATGACAGTCTACTATTTGCAAGATGTAGAGGTGATAATTGGGTCGTCATAAATCGGTCATTATTGATTGATGACAGATGAGTCATTTGGTTTTGTTTGTGGTTGAGTCAATTAGCTTACTATGAAAAAGTAATCTATAGTAAGTACTATAATTGTTGGTAAAATTTTGGTTCAAGACTTTTCAAATCTACATTGGGTATGCTAAGTGTTAGTTATACTGCAGTCTGAATAATGGCATGATAATGAACTTGGTCTATCTACCAACATAGGTGACATTTGATCTTACACTAGTTGGTAGTTAAAGCCAAGCTCACCAGTGTTAATCAATGGTATTACTGAAAGAAATTATACGGAATTTTGTGCAGTGTCTTATGCTAGTGGTAATGCTATCCATCAATCTCTCCTATTTTTCTTAAATTTTCATGATCATCTCATGTAGAGCTGTGAATTCGGGTAAAAGGGTCGAGTTTGGGTCGGATCAACTCGGGTCGGGTCAATTTAGATTAATTCCATAACCTATGCGGGTCAGGTTTGGGTTGGGTCATGCTTGAGTCGGGTCACGTCGGGTCATTCTTCTTATCGGGTTTAAGTCGGGTTAATAACATGTTGGGTTACATTCGGGTCGGGTGAGCAATAGGTCGGGTTTAATTGAGGTTTTCACGGGTTAGGGTAATTCTCGGGTTCGAGTCGAGTTCGGTTCAAGTCAATAATTTGCGGGTTAGAATCAAGTCGGGTCATTCTCGAGTTTGAGTCGGGTTCGGTTCAAGTCAATAATTTGCTGATAAAAATCAGGTCGGGTCATTCTCGGGTTCAAGTCGAGTTCAGTTCAAGTCAACAATTTGCGGGCTATAATCAGGTTGGGTCATTTCCAAGTCGGATCATTCTCGGATTCAAGTCGGATTATGTTCAAGTCAATAATTTGCATGTTACAATCAAGTTGAGTCATTTCTAAGTCAGGTCGTATTCGGGTTCAACTAAATATAAATAGATAATTATCATTTTATCAAGCTAATTATTTCCTTTAACTATAATATACTAGGGAACTATAGTCTATAATTTAGGAAGATGAAGGAAGATGCTCCTTTCTTTTGCTGGCCTGGACCAACTTGGTCTATCTAGTTTAAATGCTTTGATCAACAATAATAAGTTGGTCTAAATTGCATTTAAGGTGATTTGAAATCGGGTCAGCACCAATTTGGGTTGAATTTAGGTCGGGTCAATAACAAGTCGTGTTAATTTCGAGTCAGGTTACTAACAGATCGGGTTGAATTTTTGGGTCGGGTAAGTAATAGGTTTGGTAAAATTTCGGTCGGGTAATAACAAGTAAGGTTGAATTTGGGTCAAGTCAATAACATGTCGGGTTGATTTCAGGTCGGGTTTGTAACAGCTTGGGTAAAATTCGGGTCGGGTTTGAAACGGGTCGGGCTGAATTCAGGTCAGGTTAGTAACAAGCCGGGTTAAATTAGGGTTTTAACGGGTTGAAACGAGTTAGGGTCAATTTCGGTTCAAGCCGGGTTCGGTGCAAGTTAATCCAATTGGTCGTTGTAAACCGGTAAATCGATGCAAGTCGTAAATCGGTAAATTGGCCGTTTAACAGCAAATTAGATGGTTCCACACACCCAATTGGACTCCCGTAGGATATTAAGGACTGTGCTAAACATTTTGGCAATTTTTATTTCCTGGAAAAAAAATTCAAAAAATTCCAAAATTGAAGGCTAATTATCCACGCTTTTTGTGAAATTTTGGAGGTTTCGGGGCCCGGTGTCGAAAAGCCTTGAGTTTTTAGGGAATACATCTCGGGGTCATATAATGACGTTTGTAACCATATATGATCATTATATGTTGTCATAAATGTTCGTGGTAAGCTTGATTTAATGAAATCGATACAAGTTATAAACCGATAAATAGGCCGTTTAAAGGCAAATTGGATGGTTGCACCCACCCAATTGGACGGTCGGAATGTATTAGGGACCATGGTAAACATTTCGGCAATTTCTATTTCCGGACGAAAAAAAAGTCAAAAAATTCCAAAATTAAAGGCTAATATCCACGATTTTTGAAAATTTTTGGAGGTTTCGGGGACCAGTGTAGAAAAGTCTTGATATTTTAGGGGATACATCTCAGGATCATATAATGCCGTTTGGAGCCAATTATTATCATTATATGTTGTCATAAATGTTCGTTGTAGGCTTGATTTAATGAAATAAATGCAAGTTGTAAACCGATAAGGTTTTGGCCATTTAAAGGGAAATTGGATGGTTCCACCAACCCAATTGGACTTCAAGAGGATATTAGGGACTATGGTAAAAATTTCGGCAATTTTAATTTTCGGACGAAAAAAAGTCGAAAAATTCCAAAATTGAAGACTAATATCCACGTTTTTTGAAAAATTTTGGAGATTTTGGGGCCCGGTGTCGAAAAGTCTTGAAATTTTAGGGGATACATCTCGGGGTCATATAATGCCGTTAGGAACCATATATGATCATTATTTGTTGTCATAAATGTCGTGGTAGACTTGAGTTAATATAATCGATGCAAGTTGTAAACCGCTAAATTGGTCGTTTAAAGACAAATTGGATGTTTCCACCCACCTAATGCGACTCCCGGACAGTATTAGGGATCATGGTAAACATTTCGGCAATTTTTATTTCCGGGCGAAAAAAAGTCAAAAATTACAAAATTAAAGGCTAATATCCACGTTTTTTGAAAAATTTTAGTAGATTCGGGGTCCGGATTCGAAAAGTCTTGAAATTCTTGGGGATACATCTCGGGGTCATATAATGCCGTTTGGAGTCATTTATGATCATTATATGTTGTCATAAATGTTCGTTGTAGGCTTGATTTAATAAAAATCGGTGCAAGTTGTAAACAGGTAAATTAACCGTTTAAAGGCAAATTGGATAGTTCAACCCACCCAATTTGACTCCCAGGAGGTATTAGGGACCATGGTAAAAATTTCGTCTATTTTTATTTCGGAGCGGAAAAAAGTCAAAAAATTCCAAAATATCCACTTTTTTGTGAAATTTTGGAGGTTTGGGGCCCAGTGTCAAAAAGCCTTGAGATTTTGGGGAATACATCTCGGGGTCATATAATGATGTTTGAAACCATATATGATCATTATATGTTGTCATAAATGTTCGTTGTAGGCTTGATTTAATGAAATCGGTGCAAGTTATAAACTGGTAAATAAGTCGTTGAAAGGAAAATTGGATGGTTGCACCCACCCAATTGGACTCCTGGAATGTAATAGGGACCATGGTAAACATTTCGCCAATTTTTATTTTCGGAAGAAAAAAAAAAGTCAAAAAATTCCAAAATTGAAGGCTAATATCCACGCTTTTTGAAAAAAATTGGAGGTTTCAAGGACTAGGGTAGAAAAGTTTTGATATTTTAGGGGATACATCTCGGGGTCATATAATGCCGTTTGGAACCATATATGATCATTATATTTTGTCATAAATGTTTGTGGTAAGCTTGACTTAATGAAATCAGTGCAAGGTTTAAACCGGTAAATTGGCCGTTTAAAGGGAAATTGGATGGTTCCACCAACCCAATTGGATTCCTGGAGGATATTAGGGGCCATGGTAAACATTCTGGCAATTTTTATTTCCGGGCCAAAAAAAGTCAAAAATTTCCAAAATTGAAGAAATTTCCAAACTGGAGGATATCCACGTTTTTTTGAGAAATTTTTGAGATTTCGGGGCCCAGTGATATGTCTATTTTATATAGTATTTTACTCCCGTCCCTTGGTCATAATTGTAGGGAATTATAGGTACTACGCAGCGGAAATAAACATGAATCATATTCATACAGTACCTAATCCCAAGATCTAATGCATAACACATAAAGAACATATAATCGTACCTTTGAAGCGTGATTCCACGTGCGATCGAGCAAGAACAATGGGAGATAAAGAATCTCAAGCGTGATTCCTCTACTTGGTCCACGGGCACAGATTAAGACCTCCACTAATGCTAGTTAGTTGCAATTGAACCCTTCAATTGACCTTCTATGGAGAAGTGCGAGCAACGAACCACCATGAACCACCACGAACCACCACACGCGCCACCAAGGTGGCCGGCCGTACGGACGAGGGGAGGAGAGAGAAAGCCGTGAGTTAGAGAGAGGAATTAGGGTCTTTGGGATTGGTTGCCTTGATGTCAAAATACACTGTGTGTGAATTATGACTGCTTTTTTTGCAACCCTAGGCATGGATCTTATTTATAGATCTCATCTCTAAATAAGAGCCCATGCCAAAAGCCCAAAACTTATTTCCAATCTAACTATGCTAGCCCAATCCATTTCATGATTAGTTAATTGCTCATGAGGCCCATTAATGGGCCTCTAACTTGCTTAACCCAATACCCTTGTGTGTGACCTCATAGGATCCATTCTAGCGGGCTTTGGACTATTTGACTAGCCCAATGATCATCTCTCATAGTCTAGCAACAGATGATGACGCCCCAAGAGAAAGAACTTATTATCTCCATAATAGTGATCCTTGATATATCTAGTAATTGCACTTATCGAAGACACAACTCCTTCAATCTCCCACTTGTCTGAGACAAGTGCGCAACATTCAAATTCCTTAAGTCAATGTGTGTCGATTTGATAATATGATTGCATCTCATGTCGTGATCATATTAGTCTACAAATCTTTTCTTGAAAACTGAGTGAGAATTACAAAACAAATGGTTACAATGTAATCCATTTGAGCACGGCCATGCATTTTCTGAATTCTCCCTCTTCAAGGGGCCTAGACACATTCCTAATTAAATAGGTAGACTCTATCCAATCTTGTGGCAACCAAAGCTCCCACTCAACTTCTGAAATAACCGGGAAACACCCTTTATAATCTCCAGTTACGGGCAGACGTTTGAGTGTACCACAGCCATAACATCCATTGAATGAAATCAATGTTCCACTCATGTCAAAGGAATCCACTAATATATCCGGAAGCTCTATACTTGAACTTCAAAGTAGGTCTATAGTTCGATCATGCATCATTCATGTATATCCATGTGATTGACCGAGCTTCACTACGCTCCTATAGCCCATGAAACTGCGCTATCCAATCAATCTTACATGCTAGTCCATTAATTGAAATCATTTATGTCCACTTTAATGATTTCGAACTAGGAACTTAAATAATGTATGAATTTAGTTCACCTGTGGGGTTTCATTCACCAGGTTATTTAAATAAACTAACCTGATGAGCCCATCAATCCATAATTATTGTGGACATTTTATTTAATCTTGAAACCACGATTAAATAAGATTGAAACTTTGTTTCAATTGATAAACATAATTCTGCAAATGAATGTATTACATATGTAACTTGTTTTTCTCCAAAAACAAATATAACTTCTAATTACATCATTTGCCTCAATCCAATTTCATTAGCATGTTTCTCATGCTTTGGAAATGGAAGGGGTTTAGTAAGTAGAGTTCATGAGACATTCTCATAAACATGAATTTTGCAATTTCTAAGTTTTATAATCATTTTCATCTCCATACACTAAGAATTTTCCTTCGCCCTTTCGCAAGGAACTTAGGAATTTCTAATTTGTATTCCAACGTTACATTGGATTTCGATTGAAATCTACCACCACTTGTTTTAATTAAGAACACATGAATCAAATAGACGAGTATAGTCCATGGTATGCATGATGCATCCTTTGTAAACTGCATAAGGATCATCACTCAAGACCTTAATTTCATCAAACTTTCTCAAAGTATTGAATCATTAAGCAATGTGCCATGTTACATGGGATTGAAACTCCTTTCAATATAACGTTGAACTTTATAAGAATCTTATCAATATAAGTTTCTTAACCAAGCTCAAACATCCATCAAAACCTATCTCTATAGATTTTGAATCCCAAATGTACTCATCTTCTTCTTCAAGATTTACATACAAAATGCATTAGCCATCACTTGACCCTTCAAGAAATGAATAATTGCTCTTTGTACTAGACCAAGAAGACTTCATAGCTCCCACTAAAAATCTTGTACACACAAGACCTTATCTTCATTTTACGAGAACATCAAACGATTTGATTTACTCACAAAATTAAGAACACTAACTCCATGATGCTATGCATCCCTAGGATTATTGGATCTTCAAACTTTTGATTGTATCATATACAAATCTTCTTTCATGAACAATTTCAAGAAAGTGTTTTGAAATCCATCTACCAAATCTTATAAGGTAGAAATCACTGAAACATCTTTAATAGATCTTTGCAACGTGACTAATGTAAAGGTTTCATCGTAATCATAGTCATACTATGAATTAGTTGAATCCTTTAACAAGTCTTTGCTTACTTAGAAAACATTTTTCTTTCTTGTCTGTTTTGCTTATAATGGGTCTCACCCAATTAGGCAAATTATTCAAGTGTCATACACTTGCTTTCAGACTAGAATCTATTTCAGATTTCATGGTTTTAAACGATATGGAGTCATAACTTGTCAAATCATCTTTATTACTTGCATAATCATAATGTTCCAAAATAAATGTTTTAGAACTCTTAGTCAATATGAAATCATATTTCTTTGACTAAGTTTTACATATGCTAGTCATCATTGTGGGTTTTATGCAACAATTGAAACTCATACAACAACTTTGTTTAGGTTTCAATGAGAAACGACAATAGAGGATTTGTACTTGGAATGTACTACCTTCAACACATGGTTATTAATCCCATTACACTTAATGAGACCACGTGTTGTCATTCGTGACATGAGGTGAATCATGCTCATATTGTTGCTTTTATTCGTTACTCCTCGAATTTCTTCAAGATTTTCGAATTCACTTTTCTTGAACTCTTTCAAGGCTCTCGAACTATGCAACAATTGAAACTCATACAACAACTTTGTTTAGGTTTCAATGAGAAACGACAATAGAGGATTTGTACTTGGAATGTACTACCTTCAACACATGGTTATTAATCCCATTACACTTAATGAGACCACGTGTTGTCATTCGTGACATGAGGTGAATCATGCTCATATTGTTGCTTTTATTCGATTACTCCTCGAATTTCTTCAAGATTTTCGAATTCACTTTTCTTGAACTCTTTCAAGGCTCTTGAACTTTTCAAGATTCTTATACTCCCACTTGACTTTTGAGGAGGCATATTTAGCATAGGGTGAACCAACCATGTTTTTGAACCATGTTTGTTTGTTGCTTTTCTCGAACTCTTTTGAGATTTACACTACTCCTACTTGACCTTTTGGAACAATTTCCATAAGGGCACCTACTTGAGCAACAAACATTTTGTGCTAAGTATGGTTGTGTAGTAGTACCCCATGCTCTATATAGGAATCGAACGTGCATCAAACGGTTTAATACATGTTTTATTCCTTGCTTTGTAGAAAAACTTTATAAGAACTTTTCTTAACCATATCACATATGAAGCCTTTGCTACATTTTAATTTGACCTATGTAATTTTTTGTTTAGTTTTGTAGCTTATCTTAAAAGTATATCCCTTGAACAATGGTTGGAATATAGGTAATTTTCATCCATTATCAAAATATATCTCATATAGATTGATAGCTCCCTTCATAAACACTTCACAAGGTTTTCTTTCGGAGTTTGTCGTAAAACGATTTCACAACTCTTGGATGTTCATCAAGGTCTTGGCTTAAATTTTCATTATTACGATCATATCGCAATATTTTGAATGTGTTGCCAAGTAAATGTCTCGACTTAAATTTTCACAATTACAATCATATTGTAATGTAATCATTATCTTGTCAAGTTGATACTGAACTTCATACTGAAATTTTGAACTTTTTAAAATATTCATTTCCATGCTTCAACTAAGCATAAATAGTGATCGTATCACAAATGAAGTTTCATTGTCTGTCTCTAGCCATTGAACCTTTGGTTTTCTTACATCGATATGTATTCGACCTTTAGTTCGCATCATCATTTCTCTAAATGGTGACTTTGTCAATACTTTCAAATTAGAATGATATTTACATATATCAATGGATTCATAATCCAATGATATTGAAAGTCCATCCCTTTGGATCTTTCGCATTTAATGTTCATTTTTCATTCGAATTAATTGACATTTTAGAGACAATTTATATATATATATATATATATAGAAATGGTTTAATAATTTCTATCATATAGAACTTTGAACCTATTTAGCAATCTCAAAACACATTAGGACTCAATGAAGCATAGAATAACATTTATTCCACGTTTCTTGAATCTTCGATGCTTAGTCATTACTAACATTGAATGGTGTTTTGATAATGGCAAAATTGAATAACATTTATTTAATTCTAGCCAATAACAATGTAAGGTGAAATATAGGCTCTATTTGTAAAGTTGCAACTTTTGCTTCCAGACTCGTAGACTCTACTTGTGAAGTAGCAACATTTGCTTCTAAACTTGTAGATTTATTTCTCCCTTAGTCATACTTCTTCATTTAGTTCAATCTCATTCTCAATGAGAGAGAACTAAACAAGACATCATATGTCCAAGAAGTAGCAATGTGCTAAATCAATTTCTATAATATACTTATTAAATTGGGACATTTCCATTCTTTTACCTTCCAACTATATGAGGTAGTTTCTAATCAATTGGAATTGGTCCATTTAATTTGAAATATTTGCTGTTCATAACAACTTTTAGCATGTAAGCGGTTCTAGGTTTGAGAAGTAGCAAATTGTTTGCATTTCTTGGCCTATAACTTCTTAATGCAATCCTCATATATTCCTAAACCTTTCCCATTTGAGCCATTTAGAACACTTCTCTTAGGTTCAAAATGATGCTTTGCTTAACTACTTTAAGCACTTTTCATGATTTTGCTAAGTCTATTCAATCATTATTTATAATAGAGTTTAATCAACTATTTAACTCTTATATAAAGTGGATGAAGAATAGCGTCATTTGATCAACTTTTGATCATAGAGATTTCCAATCACTTTCTTATATTCAATCATATTGAAGATAAGAGATTTTATTGGACTTCTATACTTGTCTTTTAGAGGGTTTGTTCCTCCCATCTCATTATATCCCTTGAAACACTTTTCAAAATGAAGATGTGTTGGCATTTTACTCAAACATTTTGAATAGAACCAACTCTAGACATATGACATGGATTTCTAAAACTTGCCTTTTAGAACAATCTTAGCAAAATTGGAATATAGGTTTATGGATTATCTTTTAAACTTTTGAGAACGTTTCTCAACTTTATTTTCAATCGAGGAAATTATATATAATAATAAAATTAGAACGACATGTTACTTGTAAGTGAACGCAAAATTCAATTATGTTTAATAAAAAAAAATTTAAAGTGCCATAAGCGAATTAAATTGGCAACTTTAAAGCATTTATTCAATTTTAATTGATCCCTATTGAATAAAATGATTCCAAGATCCTTTATTTGTGCAATAATTAACCAGAGTGAGGCTCTGCAATCAACCATTACATTTTCAAGGTGAGTAAACTCTTTACTGATTACAACTCTTGTAATTCTTGGTTGAATAATTAACCATCGCATGTTTAATTATTACTCTTAGCTTCAAGGTTCTAAACGCTTTAGGTAACCTTGTTGAATATAACCAATTAAAAGTGTAGATATGCGGTCCTACCCCCACTTCCCCAAGATATATTATGATGCTCTGCTGAGGGCCGACCCATCATAAACGATCAAGGTTTTCGTCGGGTTTTTAATTGGAAAAGCTGCATCAATATTACTGGGATCTAGATTTATTATGTTGTGATTAAATAGAGAACTCTAGCGCATCATCACAAAACATCAATAAAATCTAACATGCATAAAATACTGAATGCATAAATAAGACATAGCATGGCCCCTAATCCTAAGAAAACTAACAAAGTAAAAAGCTCCCACTTGAATCATCATGGATCTCATCCACCTTGCTCCTTTGGGCCTTCACTTCATGGGCTTCTTGGATTAACTGCAACCTGTAATTCTACTATATTCTATCTACTACTTAAATAAAATAAAATAAAATTACAAAATACTTTATCGGTACGTAGACCGTACTTAAATTACAAAAATACATCACGATGCGCAGATCGTATTTAGCAATCTACTGGGCCATACTAGTCATTATATAGCAGTAAATAATATCATATATTATAAAGTGCCACATAATAAATCACTCATCATGCTTTCCTAAACTACAACATCGAATGATCATAATTAAGGAAACATGGCACCAAAAATATCTCATATTTTTTAATTAATGTAATTAGATAATATCATATATTATTCATGACCATCAATAAAATATCATATATATATTCTAAATTAGTCATGAGATAGAATCAAATCTTATTTTAATCTTAAAAGATAAATCATATTTATCCTCAAAGATTATCCTAACAAAGTTAGGAAATTCTATCCTAATTACTAGCCAATCACAAAATTTTAAATCAATTATATCCAAAATTAATTATGGGATAATCACATGATTTAAATCAATTATTATCCTTTTGGAATATGCTCAGAATATCCTAACAAATCTTATCCAAAATTAACCACTTTAATTATGGATAATTATTAAAATAACAACTTTAAATATGGATAAGATCAAACTTAACAACTTTTGAAAGATTTGATTTTATCCCATAATAAACAATATTTATCCAAAATAAAACTAATTTTATCCCAAAATAATTTTGTAATTATCTTGAAATAATTTTTCAAAATAGATTTTTTTTTTTTTTGAAAAAACCGCAAGCCACCACCGCCGGCCACCGTGGTTGGCTAGCCGAAGCTAGCCACGGTGGCTGGCTGCCATAACAGCAGCCACTGCCGCAAGGCAGCAACGGGCAGCTGCTCTGGCAGCCGTGGCAGCAGCCGTGCAACACTTGCACGCTGCTGCCCACAGCTACCCCGACCTCCGCCCTCCCCTTCCCTCCCTCTTGGACCACCACCTGGTCGGCAGCCGTCGTGGCTGCGCCATCCAGCCGCAGTTGCCGACCAAAATAATATTTTTGTTTTTTTTTTTTAATTTAATTAAAATAACATTTATTAAAATTAAATTAAATCAGTCCATAAGATTAAAATTAAATCACATCCAACTTTAAAATTAGGGTTCATCATAAAATTAATCCCAATTTAATTCTAACTTTTAAAATTAAATTGATCATCATACATAAAACACTTTTATGCATAAATCAACTGGATTAAATTCATGAAGCATAAAACAAACGAAATCGAACAAAATCAAGCACAAAAAATCAGATTTTAGGGCTAATTAGGTTCAAAATTTTCGAAAAAATAGGGTTAGGGTTCGAAAATTTCGAATGCTCTAGGGCTTAAATCGGTCCTCTTCATGGCTATTTTGAGCATAATTAAATCACATTTAATCGATTCCAAAAGTTTAATCACATTAAATATAATAATTGAACCATAATTAAATTAATCTCCCTCTTAATTGAATTAAAATTGTGGACTATCAAAGAATTATAGTCAATATGCGTAAATGCAATAGGCTAACTGATACCACTGTAGGGAATTATAGGTACTACGCAGCGGAAATAAACATGAATCATATTCATAAAGTACCTAATCCCAAGATATAATGCATAACACATAAAGAACAAATAATCGTACCTTTGAAGCGTGATTCCACGTGCGATCGAGCAAGAACAATGGGAGATAAAGAACCTCAAGCGTGATTCCTCTACTTGGTCCACGGGCACAGATTAAGACCTCCACTAATGCTAGTTAGTTGCAATTGAACCCTTCAATTGACCTTCTATGGAGAAGTGCGAGCAACGAACCACCATGAACCACCACGAACCACCACACGCGCCACCAAGGTGGCCGGCCGTACGGACGAGGGGAGGAGAGAGAAAGCCGTGAGTTAGAGAGAGGAATTAGGGTCTTTGGGATTGGTTGCCTTGATGTCAAAATACACTGTGTGTGAATTATGACTGCTTTTTTTGCAACCCTAGGCATGGATCTTATTTATAGATCTCATCTCTAAATAAGAGCCCATGCCAAAAGCCCAAAACTTATTTCCAATCTAACTATGCTAGCCCAATCCATTTCATGATTAATTAATTGCTCATGAGGCCCATTAATGGGTCTCTAACTTGCTTAACCCAATACCCTTGTGTGTGACCTCATAGGATCCATTCTAGCGGGCTTTGGACTATTTGACTAGCCCAAAGATCATCTCTCATCGTCTAGCAACAGATGATGACGCCCCAAGAGAACGAACTTATTATCTCCATAATAGTGATCCTTGATATATCTAGTAATTGCACTTATCGAAGACACAACTCCTTCAATAATTGGTAGTGTTTATGGCTCTTTAGAGCCACTTTTTTACTAATTGGTATTTTCTAATATTTTCGTAGTTTTGGTTGAGTTTTGTAGGGAATTGCACTTTTGGAGCATTTTCCCGAGATTTTATGGAGCGACTTCGAGCATTGGAGGAGCACTACCACTTTTCAAAGCCCAGGGCCGGTTAGAGTCATCGATCCGGTGATTAAGGGCTCGACATGTGAAATAACGAGCTTTGGACACCGAGTATTCAAGCCTCATAGTGGAAATTCGGAATGGGCTAAGAAGTGAAGCCTAATCCAAGTCCAAGCATAAACGGGCTCGATCGGGAAACCTTTGGCTCGATCAGGCGGCTGCCCAGATTCAGAAGGTGAAGAAAAAGGCGGGTCAGATCGGGTGGCCCTTCACCTGATCGGGCACGTGTTTCTGATGGGATGTTTTCGGCTATTTACTTAGTTTTAATTAGGATTAGTTAAGAGTTTTGTATAAGTACGATTTAGTGTTAATAGTTTTAGTTACTTCTTCTCTTAGATTTCTCTCTCTCTACAACTCTATACTTTGTTCTTGATTCAACTCATTATATTTTCGTTAATTTTGGTAACAATTTCTTCTCTATTAATTTCAGTAATTTTATTTCTTTATTTCATCATGATTTATTTAATTGCTTTGATTAGTTTAGATTTAATTATGTGTGAGTGGTTCTCTTTCTAGGGTTTGTGGGGATCCATAAATAATATGAAGGGGTAATTTGTTATTGTTGATTGTCAATGCTTGATTAATTTCCTATTGATTGATTTAATGCTATGCAATTAGATTAGGCCTGGTTTAATTGTTTGAGTTATGCAATATTGATTCGCGATTCGAGAGATGAGAATTGATGTTTAGACTTAGTTTCAATAGGCGGACTAATTTATATATAAATGGTTAAGTCGAGATTCGAGAGATGAGATTTAATACCGGTAAATTAACTCTATGATTGTGATACGTAGCGAAAGCCCTTTATGATCTGATTAATTGATGTATTGATTGTTATGTTTTACCCTGGAATATTATTTATTGGTGAACCTATGCCCTAGGTCTTTTATTAATTGATTTTCCTCCTGCTTTTATTTCTCCTTACTTCTATCCCTAGTAGTTTAATTCTCTTTAATAACAACAAATTGGTTACTTGATAATTTTGATTACTTTGATTAATTAGGAATAAATTGACTTGTTTCCCTGTGGTTCGACCCTTCTCCCCTATCAACATAGTTAGTGGACTTAGGAATTATTTATGATTAGGTGATTACGACTTTAGCCTGTCACCCGGTGTCAAAAAGTCTTGGAATTTTAGGGGATATATTTTGGGGGCATATAATGCCGTTTGGAGCCATTTATGATCATTATATGTTGTCATGAATGTTCGTTGTAGGCTTAATTTAATGAAATCGGTGCAAGTTGTAAACCAGTAAATTGGTCGTGTAAAGGCAAATTGGATAGTTCAACCCACCCAATTGGACTCCCGGGGGTATTAGAAACAATGGTAAAAATTTCGGCAATTTTTATTTCCAGGCGAAAAAAAAGTCAAAAAAGTTCAAAATTAAAGGCTTATATTCACGCTTTTTGAGAAATTTTGGAGGTTTCGGGGCACGGTGACAAAAGGCCTTGAGATTTTAGGGAATATATCTCAGGGTCATATAATGTCGTTTGGAACCATATATGATCATTATATGTTGTCATAAATGTTCGTGGTAAGCTTGAGTTAATGAAATCGGGGCAAGTTGTAAACCGGTAAATTGGTCGTTTAAAGGGAAATTGGATGGTTCCACCAAACCAATTGGACTCCTAAGGATATTAGGGACCATGGTAAACATTTCGGCAATTTTTTTTTCCAGGTGAAAAAAGTCAAAAAAATTCAAAAATTAAAGACTAATATCCACGTTTTTTGAGAAATTTTGGAGATTTCGGGGCCCATTGTCGAAAAGTCTTGAAATTTTAGGGGATACATCTCGGGGTCATATAATGCCGTTTGGAACCATATATGATCATTATATGTTGTTATAAATGTTCATGGTAGGCTTGATTTAATGAAATCGGTACAAGTTATAAACCAGTAAATAGGCCATTTAAAGGCAAATTGGATGGTTGCACCCACGCGATTGGATTCCTGAAGGGTCTTAGGGACCATGGTAAACATTTCGGCAATTATTATTTCAGGGCGAAAAAAGTCTAAAAATTCCAAAAATAAAAGCTAATATCCACGCTTTTTGAGAAATTGTGCAGGTTTTGGGGCCTGGTATCAAAAAGCCTTGAGATTCTAAGGAACACATCTTAGGGTCATATAATGTTGTTTGGAACCATACATGATCATTATTTATTGTCATAAATGTTCGTGGTAGGCTTGAGTTTATTAAATCGATGCAAGTTGTAAACCGGTAAATTGGTCGTTTAAAAGCAAATTGGATGGTTCCACCCACTCAATTGGATTATCGGAGGGTATTAAGGATCATGGTAAACATTTCGGCAATTTTTATTTTCGGGCGAAAAAAAGTCAAAATTTTCCAAAATTGAAGGTTAATGTCCACAGTTTTTTTTTTTTTTTTTTTTTGGGTGGGGGGGTAGATTTCGGGGCCAGTGTCGAAAAGTCTTGAGATTTTGGGGAATATATATGGGGTCATATAATGCCGTTTGGAACCATATATGATCATTATATGTTGTCATAGATGTTCGTGGTAGGCTTCAGTTAATGAAATCGTTGCAAGTTGTAAATCGGTAAATTGACCGTTTAAAGGCAAATTGGATGGTTCCACCCACCCAATTGGATTCCCGGAGGGTATTAGAGACCATGATAAACATTTCGGCAATTTTTATTTCCGGGTGAAAAAATGTCAAAAAATTCCAAAATTGAAAACTAATATCCACGCTTTTTGAGAAATTTTTGAGGTTTCGGATTCTCATGTAGAAAGACAAGATAATAATTTGATGGATTTGGAGATAGAACGAAAGAGTGAGTGTTTGTAAAGTAGCCTTTGGATGTAACACATATTAGCGTGTGGAATTTATTATCTGCTATATTTGTCATTAGGGTCCTGGCGTTTGTATTAATCTACCATATGAGATGATATCAATTTGAAACGACTTCTCAGGTGCCCAATCAAACGGCTCCTGGCGTGTTGATACGAGCAAAAACCACTGCCAAGTTAGCATTAGAATCATTCAAGTAACTCGATGTTTGGTTGTCCAAGAGGAATCGTTAGGATAAATAGAACATTGTTCTTGTTCTTATTTTGAAGTTTAATACTCCCATTGTGGTACAAAATCTTTCATGGAAGATACAACCACTAGAAGCAAGCGATAACAGATAAGATTACATGTTATTCCACCTTTTAAAATATTGCACTTGCATAATCCGTCTAAATACACCAAGAAATACAACATTAACTTTGAACATTACCCTGAGACCTAATGATATTCCCCCCATCTCTCTCTCTCTCGCTCTATTTCTCTTTCACAAGTTACAACATTGGTTTCAATCCTCTTGGTTTTTCCCTTTCCCTCCTAAGGCTCACAATATCTGCAATCTTGGCCATCGGCTTTACAAGATGTCATCAAGCATAGTGGAGAGCAGCAATCCTCGGACAAATTCACACTTCCTAGCCTTCTCTTCATGCTCCTTTTCAGAAAGCACAGAATGCTGGGAACTGCATATTATGCAAATCATTAGCATGAAACTCATTTCATAATCTCTTAACAAACAAATACAGATTTTTAATGTAATGCATGGAAGCTCAAATGGTAATCTCATGGAATGCAGATGAAAGCTGAAAAAGGGAGTTGGAGTTGATAAATAATTCATATACATCTAATTTCATTTACTATACCTTTTCAAATATAAATGTCTAGCTTCTATGTTGATCAACCAGCTTAAATTTCTAATACGAGTCAAAAATGAGATTCGTCTTTCATTTGCTTACAATGCTATCCATACAAACAATTCAGAGGAGCATTGAACATCATACATATCTTATGTTCTTAATTTACTACTGTTTTCGTATCAGATTTCCTAGCACATTTCTGTCTTCTTTAGCCAATGACCAGTCAATCACAAGGTGAAGTGATTTTTCCTATGCTATAATTCTCACAAAAGATTTAAACCCCAAAAATGAAGTGCACAAAACATGTTAATAGCCATTCTTACAATTTAACAGCATGTTTATTCTCTAGAAAGAATGCGCAAATAATGCATGCACAATGGCAACACACAGCTAAGAGCAACCAAACATGTTACTTTGTCCCACTTTAATGAGATAAAGGTGGAAGGCTTGGCTAACCAATCACAACAGGTTTTAAGCAGCTACATAATGAATTATTTAATTCGGAAAAAATGTGTAGCACAATACACAGTTATATGGGTCCTCCATAGGACCTGAAGTGCTTATTAAACATCTGGCAAATAATGTGATGGTCTCCAAAGTTGGCACAAGATCACAATCCAAAACTAATTATGCAGAAGGAAAGGTCTCTTTTTTTTTTTATGATTCATAGTATTACAAATAAACAACATGATTATAGGTGCTCAAGTGTCGTATCAGGATATTTAATGGCTTTTCATTATCCTTTCCCCATTTATTTGTGAGATGGGGTTGGGGGGGAAGGTGTCAGGGCACTGTGTTACATCATTCAGAGCATGAGCAAAAACCAATACTAAAAAGCATTACTTAAAAAATGTATATGACAATTAAATGGTTTATCTTACCTTTCAATTGTTTCCTCCACAGCTTGTGGAAGTGGGCTTGTTTCCTTAGAAGAACAAGGTTCTCCCTTTCCAAGTTCTTCTGCAGAGGAAGAGCTGTATATAAGTGAGGACAAGAGAGGATCAGGGTCTGGATTGGACGAAGAAAGAGTGAAAGAGGACCCTCCGAAAAGGGATTGCCTATTTCCTTCTCGCAACTCCTTTCTCAATATGCTAAACATTGAATTTGGAACACCCCTGCGCAACCTCCTTCTGCGCTGAACGTAATCTTCCAGTCAAGGAAACACAATTAATCACAACTTAACTTCATAAAGGGTGCTTCAAAGGAGATAACAGCCAATAGCAAAGGTGAAAATATTCCCACTAAATAACCCAATCTGTCATTGTACTAATAATGTAGAATTAATCAAACAACCTGACACGCTTATATATGAAATTTCAATAAAATAGTTCCATACTCAGCTAATCCACTTTTAAATTATGGAGACTGCATTGGTCAAAACTGCAAAAGAGCTTACTTCCGACAAAATGAGATTAAAACTTACTGAAGCTAACGAGGTAGCAAAGTTAGAAGTTAAGCTTTGACTTAGACATTAGGACAATCTAATGACTAAAAACTTGAGCAACATATAGCTACAGAAAAATATCCAAAGCCGCATTGAGGCAAGTAGGCTCCAAAAGTGATATAGGCTACAATCAAGTCCAAGTATTTTTGCAGTAGTCAATTTTGGTTGAGTTGTAAATGAAAAAACACAGATAAGCAATTTCAGACTATCACTACACGTACACCTAGATATCGAAAATCTTCCTTCAAAACAAAACCTACAAAGGGCTAATTGTTCTAGTCTCTACCATGGAAAAGAGAATTATGTTTCTGAGAGAGAAGTGCCACACATCACAGAGACCTTATGGAACACAAGGAACATCAAAATTATCACTCTATGAATCAAACTTCAAAAAACAAATTAGGAAAAAAAAAAAAGAAAGGATATCTTCAATATATTTCCATGCTGCATTGTGATGTGACCAACCATGTCCATTCCCACCCTCTTTGCACATACAGGGCAAACCTGCAAGAAGTAAAGCAATCATGTGCATTAATTCAGTATCAAATAAAGCCAGAAGTAGTTATGTATTCAGAAGGCCACACATGTTTCACAAAGATCCTCATTAAGAAATCCCTGTGAAAACTACATTAGTAATGAAAATATGATCCC
Source organism: Chenopodium album (assembly GCF_948465745.1). Classification (NCBI taxonomy): domain Eukaryota; kingdom Viridiplantae; phylum Streptophyta; class Magnoliopsida; order Caryophyllales; family Amaranthaceae; genus Chenopodium; species Chenopodium album. The sequence goes on from NC_137838.1 coordinate 1,133,027, forward strand.
TAATAACCCATATACAAAATAACGTAGATCAGTCTAGCAGCTTGTCAAGCAGACAAGTGACCAAATATTTCTCATTCACAAAAGGGGAAGGGAATTTGACCTTGTGTTGTAATTAAATTCCATGGGGCAAAGAAATCTCGCAATAAATGAAATTCATGACATTGCATATCCCTTAGAAAGCAGAAAAGGCAGAAAAGGAAGCATACAATTACAAGAGACAAGCTAGGGAAAACATTTGTCCAACACATGATTATCCAAATGTTATGCATTCACTAACGGGAAAAAAAAAAAAAAAAAAAAAAAAAAAAAAAAAAAAAAAAAAAAAAAAACCTAAAGTTTAGTCAAATATATGTCACAAGACCACAAAACCCGTGACGGCCTCCAGTAGCGTAATGTCACTCAGGTCATGAAGGGCTATAACTGTATCACATCCAACAAGTTTTTCATGCAAAGGCATTATAGTATACCATGATACCAGTACATGATAACAAAAAGCTTCCCCATTCAAACTCACATGCTAATCAACATACCTAAGATTGAAGACATATACATGGGTGGGACATCTATGCAATACAGTTCAATTCAACACCAATGATCCAATAAGTGTCATAGAAGCACCAACAACTATCTTCATAGATTTGTACAGCAAAAGGGTGTAAAATGAAATCATGCTCCACAAACAATCCATAAAACGAGCAACACGATCTATGATTCTCACAAAACCTTACAATGAAGCCACAACCCCACCATGAACGAAACCCCAACAACAAAAATTCATGTAAAGATCATAGCTTTAAGTAACTTTTAATAAAGATGCACATGTATGGCGTAATGCAAAGCTATTGAACGCTTCGAATCTATCTATGATTAAAAAAAAGCTAAACTAATATATCCACAATGGACAAACAAGTCCCAAGTAGTTAAAGGAATATACTAGTTTACTAAAAAAATGTTACAGATTAACAACGCCTTAATAATATGCTATACTATGATGTAATGTTAAGGATAATTACCCCATTCTTCAACTCCACTTGATGTTCTTCATCCATATGGCAAAACAACCCCACGATATCGAACTCATCAGCACAAAATGGGCATGAAAACTCTTGTTTGTAATCATCTTCGACCTCTAAATCATCACCACCCAAATAAGCCTCTGTTTCAAACCAAATTTCCCAAAGTTCATTCCATTAGATCATCAATTTCAGCTTAATCTCACCAACCCCAGAAAACCCTCTTCAAAATTATACCAAATAATCACAAAAACATGAAATTCAACAACAAAAAACACCTCAATTCAACTTTTCCTAAAATGGATAGAAGCCCAATTTGAGAAATTAAGCAAAGCTAAACAAAAAAGATAAGATTTTTCACCTAATTTCTCAACTGGGTCCCCCCACAAACCCTAAAAAACTCCATCCTTTCTCACATTTCAAGGCAACTAACAAACAAAAATTGGGGATAAAATCAAAAATTGCAGAAAACCCAGAAAAATAAAAACAACCCCAGAAATAAAAACTAACCAGATCGAAGTTGGTAACGTCTGAAAGATGATGAAGAAGAAGAAGAAAGACGAGAGCTCCATAGATCACCACCGTCCATTTTTTGATCTTCTTCTTTTTAGATGATGATGAAGAAGATGATCAAACAATAACCCAGAAAAATTCACTTCAAATTTCTTCAGAAAATCAGATAATTTCAACAAAAAGGCACCTGCTATGTTGAAAATTATGGGAAATTTTTTATCAAATTTTTGTGGGTGAAACCCTAAAAAAATTGTGCAAGGAGAGATATGAAATGTCCAGGAAATTGAGGAGAGAGAATGAGCTGAGGCAACAACACTCTCTACCGACCTTCCTCTCCTTCTTGTATGAGGTACAGATAATTTATACACTCACTTTTTCAAGAATATTTGCCCTTTGTTTTTGATATATTTACTCTTTTGCCATTAACCGCCTTTGCTTTTCCTACCTACATTATTTATGCAGACGTTAATTAGGCTCTATTCTATTCATTACAAAAACGAGAAATTATTTGTCTTGTGGAGCATCTACGATGGTTGAATAGAGTCTGATCTAATTTACTTTACTGAACTGAACATATTAAAACTGAATTGAAATGAACTTATTAAAGGTGAATTGAACTGAATCTATTAAAGCTTAACTGAACTGAAAATAAGCCAAAAAGAACATGCCCTTGGAGCTAGTAGCTCATCACTATGGAACTAATAAAATTGTAACTTTGATGAAACTACATAGCTCTACAAAGTTGTGTTTAGGGATGGCAATGGATCGGATGTGGGTCGGGTGATGCTTCATCCGCCTCCATCCGCCAAAAATCAATCCATCACCCGACCCATCCATTACCTAATTTTCCTTCATCCACATCCGATCCATCCGTCATCCATGGATGAATCGGGTGGATCGGGTGATAATTCGGGTGAAACATATATATAAATACAACTTTGCACATTAATAATTAAAATTGAGATTTGAAAAAAAATGATCAATTAATTAAAACTTTTATACATCCTTCTAATACTCGTTCCTTTTTACTAAATTAAAAACAAATGTCAATTCCTAACACTACAATAGACATTAATTTATTAAAAAAAATATTTATTTTTATTCTTTTATATATAAATTTAACGGGTGGATGGATGGGTCGGGTGATGGATCGGGTGATGGGTTGGATGTATCATCATCCGTATCCGACCCGATCCGTCACCCAACCCATCCATCATCCATCCGTCATCCGCTTAAGTTCGGGTTTTCATCCATATATTTGGATCGGGTGGATGGTTATCCATCGGGTTTGGATGATATTGCCACCCCTAGTTGTGTTGTTTCACTTCACCTAAAATATTAGTTGTCCATTTAGATAATAAAATGATTTATTATTTTTGAATTGTTTTTTTTTTATTTGAAAAGATAATAAACATTTCCTTCAAAAAAAAAAAGTTACTCCGTAATAAACATGTAAGACCTACTAAAATTACAAGAGGTAAAGCATGTTCTTTTCAGCTTCATTTCAGTTCAGTTCCTGATTTTCTTCTCTTGTAAACAATATTTCAGTTCAGGTTGGTAAATCAGAACAGGCTCGTAGTAGCTTGTCATTGTAAAGCTTATAGCTTAAATTGATGCAATTTGATAATGATGATGTGGCCACCTAAAACTACAAGGGATGAGTTGAAAGTAGGGGTGAGCAAAAATTCCGGATACCCGGAATTGGAACCGGAACCAGTTAGGAACTGGCGGATCCGGAACCGGAATTGGACCCAGTGGTTCCAATTCTGGGTAATAAATTAAGGACCCGGTTATAACCAATTTCAATTCCAATTCTCAATTTTTTGGACCCGGAACCGGTTGGGTACCCGGTTACCCAATATATAGTAAACTAAATTAAATTTAAATAATAAAAATACATTGAATGTATCTAATTTGTAAAATAAAAAAGTATTATTAATACCTAACATCATTACAAATAGCTTAATGCACATATAAATATAAGTATTAAATGCTAAAAATGAACCTAACTACAATAAAAATTATAATTTGTATTATATTTTAAAAATTACATGCACAAGTGGGTACCCAGAATCGGAACCGGTACCCGATGGTTCCAATTCCAATTCCTAAATTTTAGAACCTGGTTGAACCAATTCCAATTCCGGATCCGAATTTTAGGACCCGATTCCAACCAATTCCAAGTCCGGGTCCTAAAATTTTGACCGGGTACCCAGTTTGCTCACCCCTAGTTGAAAGGGTTTGCTTAAGAAAATAAAAAAATAAAATAAAAATAGGACCATTATAGAAATTATTGTAATTTAAAAAATAGAATGAGTAGCTTTATTTTGCTTACTTCCTCTGCTTCTCTTTAGATGCATCATTTTCCCTTTTATTTATAGAGTACTACGTAACATATTCTCTTCTAACTCCCATATCACATTGGTCCTCTTTTTTCTTTCTTTTTATCTCTTTTATCTTCACAATTGTCTAGGATTCCGTGTTTTTGCAAATGATGCCTCCAAAAAAAACAGAAGAAGTATAAAATGCATCTTGTGGCATAATAAAGATTTCAATGAAAGGTTATATTAGCAATTCAAATACCGACTCCACTAATAATTTCAGCCAATATGCGTCATTGTCAATTGGTGTTTGATCATACTTAGATGGTATGTTGGTATCAATATAATTCTTTATAGGCATCAACAAACACATGATTTTAAAATTTTATTAAAAAGGGCATAGGCGAATCACTATTGGGTGTGAAAAACAACTCAGTTTATATTTTAAAATTTAAAGTTAAATCTCACCACTAGAGATGATCTACATAATTCTTTATCATTTTTGCTCTATCTTTTTGTATAGTGGTCTCACACTCTCACTTGACACATTAGAAATATTGTTATTCTATTTGACTTATTAATTGTATTATATTGAACTTATATTTTTTAACTTAATTGTTTAAATAAGCATTGGGTTGAACTTAGGGTCTGTTCTCTTACGTTGAAATTCAGTTCAGTTCAGTTCAGCTCAGTTGAGTTCAGTTTAGTTCAGTTAAGTTCAGTTCAGCTCATTTCAGTTCAGTTTAGTTCCTAATTTCCTTCTCTAATTATAAAATATTCATTTCAGTTCAATTCAATTCAGTTCAGCTGAGTTCAGTTAATGAGAACTGACCCTTAATATTTTTTAACTATAACACAAAAGAGGTACTTTAAAACAAAACTTTATATAGTATATATTTTTTATTTTTTGACATAGGAAAAACATGAAAATTCACGTTTTGTGGAGCCACCCTCATGAGGGCCATGACTACTTTCATCCCAACATGTCTAAGGTGCGTAACTTCGAGGCAGCAAAACAGAACATTTCCATAACATTTTGTGACTTAAAGAAATGAGATGAAGTTGAGGTTTATACCATAGGACCCTCCCTCCTCACCAAATTTGCTATAGGCATCACTTATAATTTACGCGCCATACCATATTGATGCTTGATTGTAACAAAAACTAAATAGTGTTATTCAATGGATTTTAATTTTATAATTGGAAAATGAAAAGATTAACATTCTTCTAATCTCATTTAACTTGCACCATTGAAGCAATTTTTGTGAGAGTTTTTATGGAACAAGTTATTAAAACGAGACAGAGGAAATATGATGCAAAACTGCGAGGATTTTGTTATAGATTTACAAAGAAGATCGGCATGATATATATTACAAATAATATATATTTTTTAGAAGAATATGAGAGATACATTTTAGTAGCGAGGAAAATATATTGTCGAGATAATGAAATACACATCTATGCAACTAACCTAGCTAGGGTTTTGAAATAGGGAGTTGTCATGCGAAAAGTCTTATGTAAATAACATTTATGCGTGTAATTGCATTGCGCATAAATGACATTTGTGGTTAGTTTTCCATGCACGGAAGGCATATATAATTTTTCGTTTAGGTGATAAGTGAGCGTAAATAAATGTAAATGTGTAATATCGTCAGCACATCAATGCAATTTTAAATTAGATTACAATTTTTAATCAAAAACTCAAAATAAGGCATACAATATATCGTGTTAATATAGAAGCCTACTTTCTAACTCAATTGGCATGGAATCAATGTCGGGGCTTGTGGCATGTGCACAGGACATATGTACCCAAGGACAAGGCATACAAACATATCAGATAATTTTATCATTTGAGGGTATGTCGTCTTTGCCTTAAGACATGATTATTATGGATGAATGAGATGGTTTCGAGCACTATCATGACTCCCAAGACCCTTTGGGAACCCGTAGAAGTACTTATATGTATAATCTCATAGAATGAAAAAATATTGTATGGAAGCCAAATTTGAAGGCTATAATACACAAAATCAGAGCAATTCAAGAGATGTCGGGACCCGATGTCAGAAATTCACGAAATTCTACGGGATGCATCCCGGGGTCATATAATGTTTAAATTTTGACCTATATACGACAATTAGTCGGCTACATAAAGGCCACATGAAAGCTTGTAGCCAATACAAGAGGCGTGTATGAAAGCACATAAATCAGATGATTTAAGGCAAATTGGATGGTTCCACCCACCCAATTGGATTTCCAGAAGGTATTAGATTATATAGGAAGATTCTCAACAATATTTGTTTCTAGGTCAAAAAAAGTCGAAAATTTGCAAAATTGAAGGCTATAATTCACGTTTTTTGGGCAATTTTAGAGGTTTCGAGACCCGGTATCGGAAAGTCTCGAGATACCAAGGAATGCATCACGGGGTCATATAATGTCATTTGGAATCATATATGATCATTATATGTTGTCATAAATGTCCGTGGTAGCCTTGAGTTTATAAAATTGGTGCAAGTTGTAAACGGGTAAATTGACATATTAAAGGCAAATTGGATGGTTTTACCCACCCAAATGGACTTCTGGGGTGCATTAGGGTCCATGGGAAGTATCTCGACAATTTTTTTCCCGGGTCCAGAAAAGTGAAAATTTGTCCGAAATTGAAGGTAACTCCTGGGGTCATATATGATTTTTGGATCAATTTTGACAATTTTTCAAAAAATAAACTGAATCTGTAGGGTAACTCCTGGGGTCATATAAAGTGGTTTGAAACCATAAGATGCCTATAAAGATGTTTATAAAGTACCAAAAACATGTTTTATTTTTATTTTTGAAATTCATGAAATATAATGATCGATGCCATATAAGTATAATATATGTTTGATTGTAATGATGTCAGAAAAATGTAATGAAGTGATGTGACTTGACTTGACTATAATGATGTCTTATACATAATGAAATGATGTCATAATATGATGTGATTGAACAATAATGATGTCATAAAGTACAATAATGTCATATAAGTATAATAGTGATGTTATGTCATTTGACAATAGTAATGAAAAATAACACAAGTTATAATGTAACTATGGATAATCATACTACTATTCACATGTGTGTTGATTGATGTGATGTGGTGTGTTGATTGATAGACTATGTATATATAATCATACTACTATTTATGTTTATAATGTAAGTATCATATCTTATCTCGTGCAAACAATCAATTACCTCATTCCATCATCAATTAACAAAAATTGTCTCTCAATCACCCTATTCCTGCCAATGTCAATTACCACTATTCCGATATCTAAACAACCCCAAACCTTAAAAACGTGCAATAAGGGTAATATGGGATGTGCAAAAGTGTCAAAAAAACCGTCCCCCATTTTTCCCAACCTTTTCCCCATCTTTTGGAACTATTTCAACAACTTTCCTTATTTTTCCATTTACCGTCGCCCTTTTCCTGTATTTTCCATTTTTTGGGCCTACAAAAAATATTTTAAAAAAATAAATAAATAAAAGTGTCAAAATTAAGATTGATACCCATTCTTTGGATTTCACCAAAAGGAAATGTTATTATCACATTTTCACAAGTTTTGACCCATTTATCGTGTTATTACCGTCAATCGGGTGTCACAAGAATTTCACAAGACGTTCAATATAAAGCTCTTTAGGAGAAGGTGGGCAACTCACGGTTGAATAACCAAAATACTATATTTTAGTTATTCAACCTTTGGGCCTTCTTTGGACCTTAGGTAGATAGTGTGCATTGCCAAATGCCAGTATTATGCACACAAAAATCTCACCGGGGGCAAGGCGGGAATTATGACAGTATCATAGCTTTCGAGGCCAGGAATGTTGACTAGGCCATTTGCTTGAAACGACGCGACCTCGAATCTACGAAGCCAATATCATTCATCTTGCCTTCACTAAATCGTCCATCCGTTGACGTTGTGCTTTATCTTAGTTTGGGTATTTTCAACTATTTCTTGTAATGACTTTTGTTGTTGCAAGCCGGACACGTAGTTCGGGGATTCACTCGGCAAAGCAGTGGTACAACGCGACAAATATTCGTTTATGGGGAACCTATATAAGTTTGGGGATTCCAACCAATTCTTAATTCTATTATATCTGTCGTTGTGTGGGTGTAAGCTCAGGATACCTTGACGAACTAATGGAACTCCGTCTGTTGTCTTATTTTAGTTGTCTACACAGGGTATCCATGATCGATGAGGAAGTAGTACGTGTTTCAATCAGGATGGCTTGATGCGACTTTAATCAGATATGGGCGAGAACAAGTAGTGTGTGTGAGTAGTCCAATTCTTAACACTATTGTTGCATGAAATCATCTATCGTTGTTGCAATCGAGTCTAGCCTGGGTTAATGAATGAAATTGTTTTTTCACGTCTAACGGTTCTAGTTGAAGGATTTTGGTGAATTATAGTAGTCATATTTGTGGTTGTGGGTTATACGCTCGGGATTTCTTGACATAGTGGTACGTTCTAACCCAATTGACATGGAATCAATGTTGTCATTTGTATCATAATTAGATGTATGACCCTATTAGTTTACAAGTGTTCGTTTTGACATAATATTCAATTTATGTCCTCCATATCTTTCACAAATTTGGGTTTGTTACATGTCTACCTATTCTGATTTATTGATAATAACTGAACTAAAGTAAACTGATTAGGGTTGAGCTGAATAGAGCTGAAATGAATTGTTTATGAGGGAAGGAAATTAGGAACTGAATTGAATTGAACAAAGTTGAAATGAATTGTTTATGCAGACAGAAGAAAATTAGGAACTGTACTAAACAAACAAAACTGATCTTTCCCCCTTTTACGCAACAACTCTCACTCAAGTATGACCAATTCTTCCAAAACTAATGCATGCCTCAACAAAACAGGATCAAATAGTTCTACCCTAATAATCTCTTAACAACTCACCACTCTAAAGAATCTCTTAAAAACAATTTTTTTAAGATTGAATCTCCAATTCACCCCCCAAACCGCGAGCCCCACTCTTCACCACCCCCACCAACCACTTCGCCACCATCGCACCCACCAACCACTTCGCCACCATCGCACAAATCACCAATTGAACCCACCAACCATGGCATCACCAACCGCAAATCGCCAACCACCGAACCCACTAACCACCTCATCGCTAGTCGCAGATCATCAACCACCGAACCCACTCACCACCACCTCTACCTTAAGTCGACGCCGCGCCATTAGCACCTCCAATTGTAAGTTTTTTTTATTTTTTATTTTTTATTTTTTTTTTTGCTCCTTTTCAATTTAAGGTCATTTATTGATTTTATTTGTGATTTTGGAGATTTCGTTTTTTCTTAGTATTATTTGGGGATTTTACAGGTGGTGGAAGGATGGAGTACTGCTGCCGCTACCATTAGCACCTTCTTGTCGCACGAACTATTGGGTGCGGACTATTGTACCCAATAGTTTGTGAATAATTTTAAGCTCTGTGTATCAGATTTATCCATGTTCTAAAACAAGGTTTTCAGCCTCTTAGTCAAGTAGTCATAAGCCCGAATCAAAACATGCTTGATTTTTAAAAATTGGTTGATCCTTTACCCAAAAAAAAAAAAAAAAAAAAAAAAAGGTAAGATGAAAGACTCTACAGAGTCGACACCTCTTACAGATTTAGCTAGCCAGTTAAAACTTGGTATATTAAATTTTCATATGTTCACATGCAATTTACAAAAATCAAAAGACAAGACGTTATCTTAAGAATCTAACAAGAATTTACGATGTTGAAGTTGAAATACATTTAGTAATCCGTAGTTTGGGGCCAGGCCACTTTCTTTGCTTGGTTTGAGTAAGTTACACTTAATAATTACAAACAAAAAGATTAATTAAATTGAAAAGAAAAAGGAAATGTCAAATTAAAGATTCCAAAGTATATACTAGTGTATGATTGGGTATCACATTGGTTTATTATCATATGACTCAAACTTATTAAAAGTAAAACCTGCTTAATTAAACAAGATTAAGCCATATTTTGATCCCTTTTTCCAATTTAATTAATTTAAGCCAAGCGGCTAAAAGAAACACCTAATTAAATGGGAGAGATTCTTTTGCTTTAATTTATGTATTTTTGTAATTATACTAATGTTAGTGTACATGTACGTTATTATTTTCATTATACACACTTGCACTCACTCTCTACTTGTTTTGTGTCGTGATTACCCTAAAAAGACATTGCTATTCTTAAGTAGTGCATGTGGAATTACCAAAAATTGATGAAGTATCATTTCGAGGCATCTACTTACGTAGTATATGCAATTATGCAATATGTTTATTGTATACTTGTACTCCCTTTGTTGTTTCTTTGGATTAATCGAAATTATAGAATTGAAGCATATTTTTAGAGAAGTCATATGCTAATATATAGAATCTTACAATATAAAGTATAGTTAGTGTGGTATATTATATAATTTTATTATTAGTGGGAGAGATAACTGGTAGGAAAAATTAATGCAAGTGATGCCAAAAAAAATAAAAAAAATAATACAAAGTATGTAATACTCAGTAAAGTTATGCAAGCTGGGTTAGTGAGAGCCAAACAAATTTAGTGCAGTTGGTGAGGAATTCATCTTGTGACTTTAATTAAGATCACAAGTCCGTATTTCATTAAAATACATTTGTTAAGGAGTTGGGGGTCTTCCTTACCTCCCCCACTACTCTCAAGCGTTAATCTGCATGCTAGCTAGGCTAGCTTAACTTAAAGTGTTCCATAATGGAAGTTGAGTTAGTGGAGAGATATCAATATAATTAGTGGTAATGAGTCTTTAGTAAAAATTATCAAATGAAATTTCATTAGAATCATATTAATGCATGTATGCTTTTCAGAAATGAAATTTTAGGTAAACATTGATATTAGACATGGCTTGATTTTATTATTCTTGTTTGGTTTTTTCTCATTGAATTTGAATTAAACAACATTTTCTCATATAAGATGTAATGAACACAACCTTAACGCGACAAAGATAGGTCGATGTTTATAACTTATAAGAAAGTTCCATGTAATTCACAATTTTGAAAATAAAGAAAGAGTGACATGTGTTGACTTATAATGTTATTAATAGGCATACAGCTAATTAGTGATTAATTGACATTTGTTTAGATGATAAACTTAGTTTAATTTAAGAACTTACGAGTGAAATTCTCTATAGAGTTGAGTGTCGCCGGCGCACGTAATTTTTTTTTTTTTTTTTTTTTTTTTTTTTTTTTTTTTTTTTTTTTTTTTGAAATCAAAGATGATTAACAAGAAATATACATGCCATCACTTACATAGTACGGACAAATTTAATTGTACTTATTTAATAAACATGATTATTAAATTAATTACTGTAATTTTCATTGAATTAGTCAAGTACTTTTAATTTTTTTTTTCTCAATATTACCCAAATCACATGATCATTACTTTAATTGTTGAAGGCAACTCTTTCTTGGCGTCAGTTGTTCTAATTATATTTTTATTTTCATTGAGTAGCTTAGGAGGAGAGTTTCATGCATGTTATTTTCATAGAGTATAATTTTAAGCTCTATTATTTGCTTTGTATAAATTACTTACTGGACTCGTATGTAAATGAATTTTTAAGTTAACCATATAGATTAAATAATAGGACAATGATAAATAAATAGAGGCCAGGCCGTAGAGCAATTAGGGTGAAAGTAATTGTAAAATAAAATTATAACTAATAAATCTTGTGAAAAGGGTAACGGGACAAACATAATAAACGTAAAATTCTTAGGGATTTGGGTTAACTAAAATTCTTAGGTTTTTTTGTAAGAAAATGTAATTGCAATTTACAATATTTTTAGATTTATCATAGCGGAGGAATATTTTCTACTAATGAATGTTTTTAGAAAATTTTCCTATATTATTGGGTTTTTGTAAATATAACATTTTCTTTTTTTCACTCTAGAAGTTTGAAATAAAATGAAATACTGAGAGGTAGTATGATTTTTAGAAGATAATACTTTTAAAAAATTTGAAAATACACGTGTCAAGATGGGGCAAAGTACAAAGGATTTTAGAGAAACTGAACGAAGAGAAGTAACAGACTTGAGCCAAAACAAACGAGATAACCTTCACGAGAATCAACGAGGTCTGGCCAAAAAAAAGGCTTTGTTTTGTTTTCTTTTGTACTATTTTATTTTATTACAAAAATAAATAACAAAAATAAACAATAATAAAAAATCTGTTATATGTAATTATTAAAATGAAAAGTAGAAATTACTGGTAGCTTTTTCTCCTGGAAAACCCAAAAAGTGGTGAATCAAAAGCTTAAAAAGTTTAATCCAATGCAAAATTTTTGATATTATAAAACAAAGTGTGGGTGTGGCTAGCCACGTACCATATGCAAAGACCTATTCTTACTACTCACTACTAGTCTATTTGTAATTTTTAGACTATACCCTATCATTTTGATTTTGATTAGGGTTAGGTTTGGTTTTATTTTATTTTATTTACAAAACTATTTTTTTATTTATTTTTTTTTAATTAAATAAAAACTTTAGTTGGGTTTTGTTAGAAATTTAGAATTCATTCATTGAGGGTTGTATATTGCTTGTTTGATTTTTTAAATTATTTTGTATAATGTTTTTTTCGAACAAAATGTTATTTATATATTGATGATTTTTGTTAAATGTGATTTAAATTACACGGGATAAAAAAAATTGTCATAAAAGTGAGTGTTTTATATAAATTGTTTACTGTAAATATATAATGATTCTTTAAGATCATAATAATAAATTGTTTTGCATGAATCTGGGTATTTACATGGCATGACTGAGTGTTTTATAACCTCAATAAATGTCAATGATTCAATTCTTAATAGATATTTTTCAATTCATGGCAAAAGTAATGCCTTGGTTTTTTTTTTCTTTCTTTTTTTCAAAAGATAATTGATGTTTTACACCTTTAAAAATCAAAATACCATTTTAGTATTCCTTGATAGATTAAAAGGAAGTACTATGCATCTTTTTATTTTATAAGTCAAACTTTAAAGTAGGTACAAAAATCTTGGAATATATGAGTTGACTCTAAACTCCGTTTCTAATAATTATTAATACAAATAAGGAATGTAATTTCTTATGTTTCTAATGAGTAGTTTTATAATTTTTTTTCCATAATGAAAGATAAGATATATCTTATGAAAAATTAACGCGAACTTAGTTAGAAAAGTAAGTTAACCAAGTCAACTAGCTTGTGGACCATCTAAGCATCTAGTGAATATTATCTCCAAGAATTATGGCAAAACCCGATCTTATGGTAGTTAAAACAAATTTTAAATTTCAAAATCTCCACAATGCTAAATCCAAATTCCGCATGTTTATTTATTACTTAAACATCTGTACATCACCAACCATTCAACCAAGTTTTAAAAAACAAATACTCTGTATCAATTCAAACTTAAAATTTACTCCTAAACAATATATGCAAACATAATTAAATCACGATTCTGCCTTCAATTAGCATGATCTTCCGCCAATAACAACCTCTTTAATTAAAGTAATTAGCTACTAATTACATTTATCATTCCACTTCCACAATTAACATTACCATGTTGAGTAGTAAGTCACCTTTTGGTAATTTTCATGATCTCAAATTTCAAACTTTAAAACCCATGTGAGAGTGAATTATTAAGGGATGAATTATTAGTATCTCATTAAAATGGGAAACTTTAGATATTTTCAGCTCATATTGCCAGCAAGTTGCTAGTTAAGATAGTCGGCAAATTAATTTTCTTACAAAATTACTTCAATTTTTTATTTTTCCAATTGGTAAATTTTTTTAATTTCTTGAATAAACCTATAAAAACCTCACTTTCACAACTAGTGAGATGAGATTTGTTATTTTAGTACCAAATGTTTGTGAGCTGGATCCACACTCATCAAACAGACCCACTTTGTAATAAAATAATCAAACCCCATTTTTTTTTTTTTTTTTTTTTTTTTTTCTTGATGATGATTTTACCCAGAAGTATTGAATTGCAGAAAGCCATGTCTTCAACCTCATAATTTTTAATTATATAAAAAAAACCCATCAATTTTATTCCTTCTTGCTTTTATCCCTCTTTCACTTTCTCTCTCTTCAACCTCACTTTCTCTCTCCTCCCCTTTTCTCCTCTCTCAATATTTCGGGAAGATCTCAACTTGGGTCCGTTCAATTTTCTGAATTTGGAACTGGGTCTCAAATATTTTCTCTTAAATCCACCAAAAATCCAGTCTTTCACCTAGTCAAAATCAGTAAAAATTCAATAGAATCTTACACTTGAGTTTCATTTCTTATTTTTTTTATTTTTCTCTTCTGTATCTTCAAGATTCCATTTTGAAGTTACAATTTTTAAACTGGGTTTGTGTTTAATTTTAATTAAATTCATGCTTAGTTTACTTTCTTCACAAATTTGATCTTATTTTTATAATTCCTTGGGTTTTTGGAAATTAATTTTTGGTGGGTCAAACCCATTTCTTTTGGGTATTTTTAATAAAATTTTAGATGAGATGAATTTGGGTGGTGGATTAATGGGATCCATGGCTATGACTAGTTCTACGGTTAGCCGGAAATCGTCGGAAGTTGTTACCGCCGACCAATTTCCGGTAGGTCTCCGAGTACTTGTGGTTGATGATGATCCAACTTGCCTTACCATCTTAGAGAAGATGCTCCGAACTTGTCGGTATGAAGGTAAAAAAAAAATAAAATAAAATTTTACCGTGTATAATTTTTTTTTCAATTATTGGGGTGTATATTTTGTTGATCTAATTGTTAGTTTGTTGATTTATTTGTTTGTAATATTCATTTTTATTGTTATTTTAATGTTTAGAATTATATTTTTTTGGCGGGTTAATTAGGTTTTGTGATTTGATTTGTGTGTTTTGTTGTGATTGACTTTTGATTAATGGATTTTTAGTTGAAGGTTTTGGTTTTTTAGGTGTTGTAAGTTGAATGATTGATTCAGTTTAGTTATATGTATTAAGAGTACATGATTAATTTGGATGTTGGTTATATTTTGACTTGTTTTTTGTATGAGAAAGAAGTACACCGGATTTGTTGGTTTTTTTTTTTAGGATTATAATCATTTTTCTTTAATCATTTGGCACTGATTTAGGGTTGTTTAAAATGTTTGACTTGTAGATAGTTTGGATGTATATTTATGTTTCAACGGTTTTGGGATTTTGGATCATAGATTAGTGAATTTTCCTTGATTTGCTAATTGAATTGCGGAAAATTCTGCTTGTTTCAGTTACCAAAACAAATAGAGCTGAACATGCCTTAAACATGCTCCGTGAGAACAAAAACGGGTTTGATGTCGTTATAAGCGATGTGCATATGCCCGATATGGATGGGTTTAAACTCCTTGAGCAAGTTGGTTTGGAAATGGATCTACCTGTTATCAGTAAGTATTGAAAAATTAGTGCAATTTATCTAAGTTGATGCTCTATCCTTGATTTCTGGTTTGATTTCACAAATTCTTGTGCTAATGTTTGCAATGAAACAGTGATGTCTGCGGATGATAGCAAACAAGTAGTCATGAAGGGAGTTACTCATGGAGCTTGTGATTATTTGATCAAACCTGTGAGAATTGAGGCACTTAAGAACATATGGCAGCATGTGGTGAGGAAGAAGAAGTATGAGTATAATAAAGATGTTGAGCAGTCGGGTAGCTGGGATGAAGGGGACCGGCAGCTAAAACACGATGATGCAGTCTCATCCCCCGCTAATGATGGGAGTTGGAAGAATTCAAAGAGGAAAAGTGGCGAGGATGACGAGGCTGATGATAAGGATGATACAACTACACTCAAGAAACCTCGGGTTGTTTGGTCAGTTGAGCTTCACCAACAGTTTGTGGCTGCTGTTAACCAGCTCGGCATTGACAGTATGAATCCCTTTCATTTAATTACACTTATTTTGTTCCCATATGCAAACAAATCTGCATTGATCTTTAGGAAATGTGCCTTGCTTAAGCAGCTGACAACAGTCATATCCTAGTAATTATAGTTCATGATTGTTTAAGCCTTTAAGGCATCCGATGTTTTCAGAAGTAAATGTGTATGTTCATACTTATGATTTTGTTTTGTGACAATTTAGAGCAATTTAATAATTGAGGAAAAATTAAAACAAAACCGAACGGATGACGGTGTGCATGGCTATGTATGTACGTTGCACAAATATAAAGGTCAAACAAAGTTCTAGGCTCTCTAGTTACATCTCTTTGCTGTCATATGAATATGTTTTTATCCAAGTCACCTCTTACAGAATGTTTTGTTCAAGGCTAAAGTCGAAGTGTTTGAATTGTTTGAGCCATGAAAGTTAAATTTCTAGTATTGTGAATGTTTTGTTCAAGGCTATAGCTGAAGTGTTTGAATTGTTTGAGCCTTGAAATTTAAATTTCTAGTATTGTTATTTTGGCATCTAATCTGCTGAGCTTGGTCACAGTTCGATTGCCACACCCCATCTGGATGAAAGGTGAAAATAAAAATATAGTTTCGTATTCGTTTTAGCCTAAATAATGGTAAATAGAGAAAGATATTAATTATTTAATGTCCCATTTGAAAAGAGAGTTTGTTGTTTTGTCTCTCTGCCAGAGTCAAAAATTTCTATGAATTATGCCTAGTGAACACTTCTCATTTTGTTTTATTCCAGATATAGTATGTTTCTGCTCCCAGCTTATGTTTTCTGTTATCTGATTGTATTCAGAAGCTGTTCCAAAGAAGATTTTGGAGCTGATGAATGTTCCCGGGCTTACAAGAGAAAATGTTGCTAGCCATCTTCAGGTATCAATTTTATTTATTTATTTTTTCAAAGTCAACGGTAAAGAACAAAAAAATGTAACTGCCAACTCCTTTCTTGTTTCCTTCTCTCTGAACTCAAATCTTGTGCTGCCTGATTCAGAAATACCGCTTGTATCTGAGAAGGCTGAGTGGAGTATCACAGCATCAAGGTGGCTTAAACAGCTCATTTATGCCCCAAGACCCAAGTTTCAGCACGATGTCATCCCTGGGAGGTATTGATCTCCAAACTCTTGCGGCCACGGGTCAACTTTCAGCACAGACTCTAGCGGCATACACAAGACTCCCTCCTACTATTAAACCTGGCATTTCGATGCCATTTGTTGACCAGAGAAACCTGTTTAGCTTTGAAAACTCCAAATTAAGATATGGAGATGGACAGCAATCACAAATTAGCAATGTTAGTAAGCAAATGAACCTGCTGCACGGGATCCCGACAACCATGGAACCAAAGCAACTTGCAGGCTTGAATCAATCTGCACAAACACTTGGGAGCATGAACATGCAAGCTAATGCTTCAAGTAGCCATCAGAGTAGCTCTTTATTGATGCAGCAGATGGTCCCACAACAAAGGGGACACATTTCAAATGAAAGTATCAGTAGTCAAGTTCCGAGGATTCAACCCTCAGTAGGGCAGCCATTGCAGTCAAATGGGAATGCTAATGCAGTTCTATCTAGAAATGGTATTCCCTATGACCCTGTTAATCAGTCTGCCTCGGTGGTAGATTTCTCTGTGAACCATATCCCAGAATTGCCCGGCAATAGCTTTCCATTAGGGAGTACCCCAGGAATAACGTCTATCACTTCCAAGGGATTTAATCAAGAGGAAATTGGCTCTGATATTAAAGTGTCAAGAGGATTTGTTGGAAGTTATGATATGTTCAGTGAGCTTCAGCATAAGCCACAAGAATGGCAGATGCAGAATCCTAATATGGGATTTGCAGGGTCTTCCCAACATGTACCATCCGTGCAAAGTGGTGTAAATGTAGCACCCTCAATTATGGTGAATCAGTCTTATGTCTCTGGTCAGAAGAATGAGCAGAATGGACATTCTATGGCCGGGAAGCCAATGTATTCAGCCGGATTAGAAAATCAACATATGGGAATGCAGAACGTTAATCAAAATTACAACAGTATACACGTCAACAATTCTTCAAGGGTAAAGGCGGAAAGTGTTTCTGATGTGGTGAACCCAGGGGCTAACCTTTTCGACTATAGTCCGGAAGACATGTTGAGTACCATAATGCTGAAGCAGGTAAGGAATAGGTCTTAGTTATGTTTTTTTTTTTTGATTAACTTTTGGTAAAAATAGTTATGCTTTGTTAATACTGAACGCAATTGAGGAAATAATTATTGGATTTAAGTTTTCTACTCGTGATTTTGATGCTGCTTTCTTAAATTTCTATTTCTGCCTCCCTTCTAGATTAAATATTTTTGACAGTATTTTGTTCCAATTGCTTTCAGAACCGGTAGTTCATTCGTACATCTCTATTTCTTCTTTTTTCACAAGAACAAATTATTTGATAAATTAACGTCACATTATCCTACGCAATCATATCTGTCATCATCAAAGTCTTTTGCTTAAAGTATCTTAAATCTGCTCTCATAGTAATGATAACATTGATGTGCAGTAACCTATTAATAGATCCAAAATCATGTTTCAATATATTGACTTGCTAAAATGCTAACCTTCTGTCTTCTAATTTGTATATTGGTACAAGTTGGTGAAGATAAGTTTTTTGAGGTAATAACCTTACAATGCTAGGATTGGAATTGGTTTTTGATTTTTGTTACAGTTTAACACTTCCATTCCACACCCATCAATCCAGGGCAGTTTTCCATCCTTCTTCAAAACAAGTGCACATATATATAACAAACTACTTTTTTGGTTAACATGTAAACCTTTCTTTGTTCACCATTAAGCTAGCAAATCATTTGGTGGACCTTAGTTATAAGTGTTGATTTGTCTAGGTAGCATCATACACTGTAGAGTAATAATCTTTGTTGGTCACATCATAAATTCTAATCATCTATTTAGGAAATGATTTTGGCTCACCAAAAATTGATTTTGGCATACCTGTTATGAGAGCAGGTTTATGCTCTTCTCATATGGAAGTGTGCCAATACCAATCAAGGGTGTGTCAAAATCAGTTTTCCATCCATCTGCATATTTTTTCTCCTCTTAAGATTTTTTTTCCCCTCCATTAAATACTCTTTTAGTTTTTCATTAGTCATCTTTTTTGAAACTTCCACGCATTTTCCGCATACTCAGTTTTGTTTGTGTGTAGGGTGGGTTTAGCCACCTTTTAGAGCACTCCTAATATTGAGGGCTCTTGCCTGTGACCATAACTCATCTGAAGTTGTGTTTGCTTTCTAGCAGCAAGAAGGCATCGGGTCTGGGGACTTCGACTTCGATGGGTACACCTTGGATAATATTCCTGTGTAGAGGAATATGTAACTGTTTAAGGTCTGGTGACATTGTGAATGTACATAGCCGCTGCTGCAAATTGGGAGGAACTTTATTCATCAAATTTTTAAACCAGCTTCTGGACCACCATTTTCAGCTAGAGAACGGCTTTCTTGGCTGGTATAGATTTAGTTATTCACTTATTTGGTACATTTCCAAAAGTTTTGAATGTTTTCCAGCAGCTTGGGTTTAGTAAGAAGTGACTCTTATTTAAGGCCACTATTCACCTTTCTTTTAAGGGTGTTTGTCGTCGTGACTGCATAGCTTGTGCATATGTGAAGGGGTGGGAGAAATCTGCAGATTTGCTAGGAGTTTTCTTTTCTTTTTCGTTTATGTTACTGTTCTTCTAACTTGAATAACAAAAGGTTGAATGTCTAGTGTTTAGACTATGATGTACAAATTTCATTCGATTGTCCAGGACCGCGAGGGTCTTGAGAAAAAATTTCTTTTGTTTCCCTGTTTTGTTCCTTTTGTATTTAAAAAGTTTGAAGTTTTTTGTATGAAAAGTTGCTTTTTGATGAATGACCCACTAGCTTATGTCTTTGTATTCACTTCCACCTTAAACCCATTTTAGTTTTAAGGTTATTTTTCCTTAATTGATCAAAGTAAATTAGGATAATATAATATGAAGTAGAAATCCCGGTGATAGCTATGCTAGTTTGCTGTTCCGGCATACATAAAACTCCCGGGTGATTCATCGGCTTGCTTTACTTCAATTTTAGAAAGTTTAATACTTATCGTTTTCATCCGTTTAAGTAACTAAACATTTTCCTTCTCTTATTTTATCCACCCGCCCATCTTTTTACCCTCTCTTTTTTATTTTATCCAAGTCTTTTTTTACACCCACTTAGAGCCTGTTCTGATTTACTGAGCTGAATTGAATTGTTTACGAGATAAGGAAATTATGAATTAGACTGGACTAGACTGAAATTAAGTTGAAGAGAACTGATCTTTAGTACATCAACATAGTACACAACCTCTCCCGTTGCCTTAATCCGACACAAACAATATATTTTATGAACGGTAAAAAACAGAGGTAGTATATGACTATATAGGTAAACCGGTTTCAACCCAATCATTGATTTACACCGGTGACAAAAACGTTGTCGCTGTCAAACGGGTGTCTATTGGTACATTATGAAGAAAACCCAAACTCTTTTACCTCCCTCGGTTACATTCAAACAAGCAGAGGCTTTATATTGTAAAGGGTTAAAAGGGGGGACCTTTTCCTGGTTGAAAGAATGTAGTGGTATCCAGGTTGTGTTGAAAATGGACCGCAATCTACATGGTTGGGATACCTCATGTATACTTGAAGCTCTTTAGTTTTTGTACCTTTTTTATCTAGAAAAATGTATGTTTTTGTAAAAGTAGTGAATTAAGTACCAAGATACTGAGCTCACATACTGTTATGTGTCCTTGTCTTTGATCTGATAAAGTCCGGGCGACCTAAGGGAATCCGGTTCTGTTTTTACCATGGCTATGGAAGGATAAGAATCGCGATAATTTTACTCTGGTCTTGTGATTCTTGTCGCTTGGTTTTATGTTAGTTTCATGCTCTCGATTCTTGTCTCATGCTCTTGATTCCTCTCCTAAGGACCAGTGTCGAGGACATTGGTCTAGTGATTCTTCGAACAATAGGTGACAATTGAGTATGAATCTCAAAAGTGGTGGAATTGGGGAGGTTTAGATGCAGTGAACAATACGAGAATACTTTAAAGGAGAGAATTGATAGAAAAGTAACGACAATGCTTGAAAACTACGGTATACCTACTAAAATTTTGGCATATATGTTGAATCGGTCAACTCTTGACCCAATTTGACTAAACGCTGTGAAATCTTAAATAAACAAAATTGACTCGTATTTGATTGACTTTCTAAACTGTATTTGTAATCGGATGGTACTCGGAATTATCCTATCTCGACTCAAAATCTATATATGGAGTGAGTAACCGGTGTTAATTTCTCTTAGCTCCGCTCCCAGCTCGATGCGAATATATGAATCTCATGATAAGGGAGGTGACACTAAACTTTAATATGGTCATCATCCGCATATAGAACTCAAATAAGTTATCATTAGAAATGTCATTAAAAACAAATTAATTAGAACTTAAGAAATTTAAGTGATCCATTATTCCATTTATCATCTCTATTATAAAAACTCATTATTAGTCGGTGGATTATGGATTCATGATGACTTTTAAATTTGATAAAACCTTTTTTATTGTCACAAGTTATCAAGAAAGCCATTAAGCAAAGCCTACCACTGATAGATACATGCAACTTCATAAAGTAAAATGACACAACAAAACAAATTGATAAAACCTTTTTTATTTGTTTTACCATCACATTTCACCACTAACGTTTTTTTTTCCTATCACATTAGTGTACTTGTGTAAATAAAATTCTATGGAGTATTAAGATAATTAAAGTAGTGTGTGTCAAAGGAAAATCATGATTATATATACGTTAAAACAAACAACAAACAAAATCTTATATGACGATGAAATAATATGAAACGAAGGTAGTACAAGTTTTATGCATGCTTTACGAGATTAGGAAAACTAAAGAACATTTATAGTAAACAAGGCTTTTTTTTTTTTCATTTTACATTGTTAGGTTGGGTGTTTAACACATACTTCCGAAATAGCTGGATTTAGAGAAGATTAGTGGACAACGTTGCTCCTTAGTCCTAATCATTGAATATCTCACTACCTTGTTCAACTGGCTTTGAACTTTGGAATCATCAATCATGGGAAATGGTATTATATGATAAATATCTCTTCTGTTTTTTGGATGGTCATGTCAACATAATGTAACAACTTTAATTAAATCTGGTTTACATTATTACTCTTATGACATTCCCTGTCATATTCATTATTATGATTCATTTGACATACATATTTAACTATAAATATGTATTTTTAATACTCCATCTGTCCCTAAATTACATTTCTCCTTTTTATTTTTGGTATTTTAAAATTACATTCCTCCTTTTTATATTTGGTAAGTTTTTTTAGTAAATAAACTCTATTTTTCTGTTTTATATTTAATGCTTTCTCACTCATCCTTACCTAATCTCACTCGTAATCCTTGTGCCAAATTACAATGAATATGATTGGTTAAAAATTTTCAATTAGGAGCATGTGATTGGTCCTTTTTTTTGCAAAGGATTGAGACATGTCATGAGTAATATAGTAATCTATCTTTGTACTTCCCATTGCATTATCTAATTATTGTTATTTGTCTAATTCTTTCCTCCTTAATTCCCGTGTAAATTTTCAAAGAGGAATGTAATTTAGGGACGGAGGAAGTAATATTATGAAAGTATACGTGGTGATTAATTTAATCACACATTAAACAAAATAACATGTATTGTATCATGTAATAATATCATGTAAATAATAAAGAAGTCAAACTACTGCGTTTAAAAAACATAAATGTAATAATTCCTTGACAGGAAGATCATTTAGGGATAGGGGACTTAACAAATTTAACCACCTAAATAATTCTGCACAAGTCAGTATGTTGTATTTTATAAAAGAACGAAGGGAGTTATAACATTATTAACATATATAGAGCTGTCAAACGGGTCGGGTTTGGGTCGGGTAAGAGTGGGTCGAGTCAACTAGGATCGGGTCAATTCAGATTCATTCCATAACTTATGCGGGTCGGGTTTGGGTTGGGTCATGTTTGAGTCGGGTCATACTTCCCATCGGGTTTGGGTCGGGTTAATAACAGGTCGGGTCACATTTGGGTCGGGTGAACAATAGGTCGGGTTTAATTCGAGTTTTCACGGGTTAAAACGGGGTAGGGTAATTCCCGGGTTCAATTAGGGTTCGGTTCAAGTCAATAATTTGCGGGTTAGAATATAGTCGGGTCATTCTCGGGTTTGAGACAGGTTCGGTTCAAGTCAATAATTTGCGGGTTATAATCAGGTCGGGTCATTATGGGGTTCAAGTCGGGTTCGGTTCAAGTCAATAATTTACGGGTTATATCAGGTTGGGTCATTTCCAAGTCGGGTCATTCTCGAAGTCAAGTCGGGTTATGTTCAAGTTAATAATTTGCAGGTTACAATCAGGTCGGATCATTTCCAAGTCAGGTCATATTCGGGTTCAACTAACTATAAACAGATAATTAACATTTTTATCAAGCTAATTATTTCTTTTGACTATAATATATATGGCAATATAATAGGGAACTATAGTTTATCATTCAGGAAGATAATTATACCCTTTGACCATACAACAAATATACCATATTTAACTCTTAATTAAATTTGAGGATGATGCTCATTTCTTTTGCTGGCCTGGACTGACTTGGTCTCCCTAGAAAAAAATGTTTTGATCAACAATAATAAGGTGGTCTAAATTGCATTTAAGGTGATTTGAAATCGGGTCAAGAACAATTTGGGTTGAATTTAGGTCGAGACAATAACAAGTCGTGTTGATTTCGAGTCGGGTTAGTAACAGATCGGGTTGAATTTCTGGGTCACGTTAGTAATAGGTCTGGTAAAATTCAGGTTGGGTCAATAACAAGTCGGGTTGTATTTGGGTCAGGTTAATAATAAGTTGGTTGATTTCGGGTCGGGTTTTTAACATGTTGGGTTAAATTCGAGTCGGGTTAGGAACGGGTCGGACTGAATTCAGGTCAGGCTAGTAACAAGTCGGATTAAATTTGGGTTTTGACGGGTTAAGGTCAATTTCGCTTAAAGTCGGATTCGGTGCAAGTTAATTAAATTGGCCATTGTAAATCGATAAATCGGTGCAAGTTGTAAACCGGTAAATTGACCGTTTAAAAGCAAATTGAATGGTTCCACACACCCAAAAGGACTCCCGGAGGATATTAAGGACCATGGTAAACATTTCGGCAATTTTTATTTTCAGGCGAAAAAAAAGTAAAAAAAAATCCAAAATTAAAGGCTAATATCCACGCTTTTTAAGAAATTTTGGAGGTTTTAGGGACCGGTGTCAAAACGTCTTGAAATTCTATGGGATACATATCGGGGTCATATAATGCCATTTAGAACCATATATGATTATTATTTGTTGTCATAAATGTTCGTGGTAGGCTTGAATTAATGAAATCGGTGCAAGTTGTAAACCGGTAAATTGGTCATTTAAAGGAAAATTGGATGGTTCCACCCACCTAATTGTACTCCCGGAGAGTATTAGGGACCATGGTAAACATTACAACAATTTTTATTTTTGGGCGAAAAAAGTCAAAAAAATTCAAAATTGAAGACTAATATCTATGCTTTTTGAGAAATTTTGTAGGTTTCGGGGCCAGGTGTAGAAAAATATTAATATTTTAGAGGATATATCTCGGGTTCATATAATGCCATTTGAAACCATATATGATCATTAGATATGTCATAAATGTTCGTAGTAGGCTTGAGTTAATGAAATTTGTGCAAATTGTAAACCAATAATTAAATTGGCTATTTAAAGGAAAATTGGATGTTTCCACCAACCCAATTGGACCCCGAAGTGTATTAGGGACCATGGTAAACAATTCGGCAATTTTTATTTTCTGGCGAAAAAAAGTCAAAAAATTCCAAAATTGAAGGTTAATACTCACGCTTTTTAAGAAATTTTGGAGGTTTCAGGATCCGGTGACAAAGCGTCTTGAAATTCTATGGGATAGATCTTGGGGTCATATAATGCCTTTTGGAACCTTATATGATCATTATTTGTTTTCATAAATGTTCGTGGTAGGCTTGAATTAATGAAATCGGTATAAGTTGTAAACTGGTAAATTGGTCGTTTAAAGGAAAATTGGATGGTTCCACCCACCCAATTGTACTCCCGAAGGATATTAGGGACCATGGTAAATATTTCGGCAATTTTTATTTTCGGGCGAAAAATGGTCAAAAAATTTTAAAATTGAAGACTAATATCAATGCTTTTTGAGAAATTTTGTAGGTTTCGGGGCCCGGTGTAGAAAAATATTAATATTTTATGGGATATATCTCGGGGTCATATAATTCCGTTTGAAAACATATATGATCATTAGATGTTGTCATGAATGTTTGTAGTAGGCTTGAGTTAATGAAATCCGTGCAAATTGTAAACCGATAAATAAATTGACCGTTTAAAGGAAAATTGGATGGTTCCACCAACCTAATTGGACCCCCGGGGTATTGACAGGGTAAAATCGTATCCCCTAATCAAAAATAATTACCTAAATCACTAACTAAGGTAGATAGGGAAGTAGGGTCGATCTCCACAGGGAAACAAGTCTTTTTACTCCTAACTAATTATTATAATCTAAATTATTTAAGTAACCAATATTTATAATTAAGCAAGAAACTAAACTACAAAGGATAAGAGTAAGAAGAGAACAATATATAAAGGGATCTAGGGCATAGGTTCACCAATAAATAATATTCCAGGGTAAAACATAGTAATCAATCATTGACATTGCATAAATAACATGATTAACAGGCTCTCGCAATTTATTAAACAACATAGATCTAACAGGCTCTCGCAATTTACTAGATCTAAGTTCTTATTGAAAATAGCCTTTAATATCAAATTAACATCTGCTCAATTCATCAATTTAATATTGCTATACTTTTACAAGCCGCAATTGTAAAACATTAAAACAATCCAATAAGAAATTATCATGCAATACCAATAATCAATATTAGTCAATCATCAATGCATCAATTAACCAGATTGTAAAGGGCTCTCGCTACGTATTACAATCACACCATTAATTTACCGGTATTAAATCTCATCTCTCGAATCTTGACTTAACCATTTATAAATAACTTGCCTATTGAAACTAGACCTAAACATTAATTCTCATCTCTCGATTCTTGAATCAATATTGTCAAACTCATGCATAAAAGATAGGCCTAATCTAGTCACAGAGCATTAAATCAATCAATAGGAAATTAATCTAGCATTAATAATCAACAACAATAATTTACCCCTTCATATTATTTATTAGATCCCCATAAACCCTAGAAATAAAACTACTCACATAATAGAAACTAAACAAATCAAAGCAATAAAATAAATCATTATGAAAGGAATAAAATAAACAACTAAGATTAAGGGAAGAGGAATCGTTACCAAAAAGTAATCTGGAATTAATCAAAGAAATAATAACAAAGGTTTAGAGAGAGAGTTTAGAGAAAGAAGTCTAAGTAGAGAGAAAAAAACTAAGAGAAAGGATTAAGAGAAGAAGAAGAGGAAGAAGATAGATTCTTAAAAATCCGTACAAAAACGTATTTAAACAAAACTAAGAACAACTCCTAATTAGAAACTAATTGCTCGTCCAAAAACACCTCTCCAGAAACACGCGCCCGATCGGGCTAGAGGCCGCCCGATCGGGCGCGCCTTTTTGCCAGTGCTCCTTCTAAGTTGCCGCGCCCGATCGAGCTAGCAGCTCACCCGATCGGGCGCGCCTTCCCTTGATGGCACTCCCACACATCCGCCCGATCGGGCAATTGCTTGCCCGATCGGGCCCGGTCTTTATCTTCAAGGCTTTGGACTTCGATTGGGCTAGATTTCTCGGCCCAATCCATATTTCCTCTCGGGTCTCGAATTCATGGTCCAATTGCCTCGCGATCCAAATAACCGAGCCCTTAATCACCGGCTCGATGGCTCTAACCGGCCTTGGGCTCCATAAGTGGTCGTGTTCTTCCAATGCTCGTAGTCGCTTCATAAAAATCCCGGGAAAATGCTCCAAAGGTGCAATTCCCTGCAAAACTCAACCAAAACTACGAAAACACTAGAAACCTCATATTAGTAATAAAAGTGGCCCGAAAGAGCCAAAAACACTACTAATAATGACCGAGGGACGGGGGTAAAACACTATGTAAAATAGACACATCAGGTATATTAGAGACCATGGTTAACATTTCAGCAATTTTTATTTCTGAGCGAAAAAAAGTCAAAAAATTCCAAAATTAAAGACTAATATCAACGCTTTTTAAGAAATTTTGGAGATTTCGGGGATCGGTGTCGAAATGTCTTGACATTTTAGGGGATACATCTGGGGGTCATATAATGTTGTTTGGAACCCTATATGATCATTATTTGTTATCATAGATGTTTGTGGTAGGCTTGAGTTAATGAAATCAGCGCAAGTTGTAAACCGGTAAATTGGTCATATAAAGGCAAATTGGATGGTTCCACCCATCCAATTGGACTCCCAGAGGGTATTAGAACCCATAGTAAATATTTCGGCAATTTTTATTTCCAGGCGAAAAAATGTCAAAAAATTCAAAAATTAAAGGCTATATCCACGCTTTTTGAGAAATTTGGAGTATTTGGCCCGGTGTCGAAAAGTCTTGAAATTCTAGGGAATACATTTCGAGGCCATATAATGTTGTTTGGAACTATATATGATCATTATTTGTTATCATAAATGTTCGTGGTAGGGTTTAATTAAAGAAATCGGTGTAAGTTGTAAATCAGTAAATTGGTTGTTTAAAGGCAAATTGGATGGTTCCATCCACCCAATTGGACTCTCGGAGGGTATTTGGGACCATGGTAAACATTTAATGCCGTTTGGAACCATATATGATCATTATATGTTGTCATAGATGTTAGTGGTAAAGTTGAGTTAATGAAATCGATGCAAGTAATAAACCGGTAAATGAGTCGTTTAAAGGCAAATTGGATGTTTCCACTCACCCATTTGGACTCCCGAAAGGTATTACGGACCATGGTAAACATTTAGGCAATTTTTATTTCCAGGCGAATAAAAGCCTAAAATTTCCAAAATTAAAGGCTTATATCCACGCTTTTTAAGAAATTTTGGAGGTTTCGGGGCCTGATATCGAAAAACTTTGAGAATTTAGGGACCATGTAATGTCGTTTCGAACCATATATTATCATTATATGTTGACATAAATGTTCGTTGTAGGCTTAAGTTAATGAAATCCGTGCAAGTTGTAAACCGGTAATTTAATTGGCCGTTTAGAGGAAAATTGGATGGTTCCACCAACCCAACTGGACCCCCAGAGGATATTAGAGACCATGGTAAAATTTTCAGCAATTTTTATTTCCGGGCGAAAACAAGTTAAAAAATTCCAAAATTGAAGACTAATATTCACGCTTATTGATAAATTTTGGAGGTTTCGGGGCCTGGTGTCGAAAAGTCTTGAAATTTTAGGAGATACATATTGGGGTCATGTAATGCTGTTTGGAACCATATATGATCATTATGTTTTTTCATAAATGTTCGTGGTAGGCTTGAGTTAATGAAATCGGTGCAAGTTGTAAATCGGTAAATTGGTTGTTTAATGGCTAATTGGATGGTTCCACCCACCCCAATGGGACTCCCGGACCGTATTAGGGACCATGGTAAACATTTCGACAATTTTTATTTCCGGGCGAAAAAAAAGTGAATAATTTCAAAATTGAAGGCTAATATCCACACTTTTTGGGAAATTTTGGAGGATTCGAAGCCCGGTGTCGAAAAGTCTTTAAATTCTAGGGGATATATCTCGGGGTTATTTAGTGCCGTTTGGAACCATATATGATCATTATATGCTATCATAAATATTCATGGTAAGCTTGAGTTAATGAAATTGGTGCAATTTACAAACTGGTAAATAGGTCGTTTAAAGGCAAATTGGATGGTTTCATCCCCCATTTGGACTCCCGGAGGATATTAGAGAACATGGTAAACATTTCGACAATTATTATTTTCGGAAGAAAAAAAAAAGTAAAAAAATTCAAAAATTGAAGGCTATTCACGCTTATTGAGAATTTTTGGAGTTTTCAGGACCCGGTGTCGAAAAATCTTGAAATTCTAGGGAATATATCTCGGGGTCAACAAATGTCGTTTGGAACCATTTATGATCATTGTTTGTTGTCATAAATGTTCGTGGTAGGGTTGCATTAATGAAATCGGTGTAAGTTGTAAACCGGTAAATTGGTTGTTTAAAGGCAAATTGGATGGTTCCATCCATCCAATTGGACTCTTGGAGGATATCTGAGACCATGGTAAGCATTTCGGCAATTTTTATATCTGGACGAAAAAAAGTCAAAAAATTCCAAAATTGAAGTCTAATATCCACGTTTTTTGAGAAATTTTGGAGGTTTCGGGGCACAGTGTCGAAAAGTCTTGAAATTTTAGGGGATATATCTCGGGGTCATATAATGTCGTTTGGAAGTATGATCATTATTTGTTGTTATAAATGTTCGTGGTAGGCTAGAGGATGATTCTCCTTTCTTTTGCTGGTCTGGACTGGTCTCCCTATACAAAATGCTTTGATCAACAATAATAAAGTGGTCTAAATTGCATTTAAGGTGATTTGAAATCGGGTTAGGAACAATTTGGGTTGAATTTAGGTCGGGTCAATAACAAGTCGTATTGATTTCCAGTCGGATTAGTAACAGATCGGGTTGAATTTCTGGGTTGGGTTAGTAATAGGTCCGGTAAAATTCGGGTCGGGTCAATAACAACTCGAGTTGAATTTAGGTCAGGTCAATAACAAGTTGGGTTGATTTCGATTCGGGTTTGTAACAGGTTGAGATAAATTCGGGTCGGTTTATGAACGGATCGGGTTAAATTCAGGTTAGGTTAGTAACAAGTCGGGTTAAATTCGGTTTTTAACAGGTTAAAACGGGTGTAGGTCAATTTCGGTTCAAGTCGGGTTTGGTTAAGGTCAATAATTTACGGGTTACAGTCAGGTCGGTCATCTTCAGGTCAGTTCATGTTTGGGTTCGGATCTCACATACTCGGGTCAACTCGGGTCTAGGGTTGGTTTCAGGTCGGGTTTGGGTCACCATTTTTTCGGGTTCAGATGGGTCGATTAATAATCGGGTTTGAGTCGGTATTTCGGATCGGGTCAACTTTTGACAACTCTAAACATATACACCGTTGCCAAGGAGAAGTTATTAAACAATGGTTGTGAATGTGTAGTAATTACCTCATTAAAAGTCTGGCATTCACAATAGGTGAGAAATCAAGAAATGATAAATTAAAAACCCAAAATATAGAATTACAGCAATATGTTTCACTTGTTTGTATATCAATATATTTATGTACTACAGTAATCTAATTAGCTAACAATCAATAACAATTGCACATATATTCCTTTCAACCGAACCTGCTACTATCAGCATTCTGCAGTTAAACTGTGGATGCAGTTCAGTCACATAGGCCAACAGTCAGCACACGTTGACCGAATCACAAAAGAATGAAAGAATAAGCAGCAGCAGCTACAAAAATCTGAGCAAATCCCCCATTCTTCAGTCATTACTGGGTAAAGATGAGAGCCAGAATCGCAACAAGAACGGGAATTAATGTCAACGGGCCCTTCCGATACCCACTGTTGATAGGAAGAATGCTTGGAAGAGAGCATTCTTCTCCATTAAAGTAAAATTTGGTAGGGAAACCATCTCGCTCTGCAACTCTGATTCCTGGAGTAGGTTTCTTGGTAAAGGAAAGAACTGATTGTTGTTTACCAGGAACCCGCGGATCTGATATTTTGGTGCCATTAGTCTCTCCCATAAGATAGTTCAATCCCTCAATACCTTGCATGAAAATGGTCGTGTTGTCATCACCCATAACGGTACCATTAAATGAATAAGCCTTTTGAAAACCAGCAGCAGCATTTTTCATTTCAGCAGCAACAAACCAGTCAGCAAAGACTGTTTCTTCCCAGTTGAAAATTGTGACTCTTGCACTCCATCCTTTGTTGAAATCTGTGAATAGATGCCAGTTGATGCTAACACCACAATTATCAGAGCACGGAAGTGGGTTTGGTATGGGGCGGTGGTTTAATTGAGCCCAAGCAACGGATAGCTTAGTACGGTTATCAAATGGGATTAGCTGAGCCTCAGGAGGAAGAAACATAGCCGGAGCAGTTGTGCTACAGGTCTTGCCAGTGTTTTTGGGACAGCCACAAGCACACGTTTTGCAAGGGACAATAGAGTCATTGAAGTACGATGAGAATGAGACACAGCATTTAGGAGGGGTGTTCTTAGGCTTGGTGATATTGCAAACAACTTGCCAACTGGCAAAAACAGTCGTATTTATTGGTAGACCATTTGCGCTTGGGAACTCACTTGGGCTGACTCGCACAGGTGGCCCACATGTGTAAGTTGGGTTGAGAATGCCTTTAATCTGCCAGTTCTGAGGCGGCTCTACAGTAGATTGGTTCATCTGTGGAGGCATTTTATTAACCTGGATCAGGAATGAAGAGACAGATTTGCTTTCATCCATCCCTGGTGGCAAAATTGTACCATTACGGCAACAATTTGGTATCTTTCCAAGGGTGGTGTCATTGGCGTATTGTGGAGGAAGATCAACAATTGTTGGCCTTCTATAACAGTTCAGCACAGTGGACCAATCAAGGCCTTGGTATTGCACAGATTGGGGGCCATTCATACAATCATTCGCATCAACAACATCAGGATAAGCACCTTTCATGTCTTTAATAAATTCATCATTCATCCAATTCCAGCTTAACTTCCAATAATCCAGACGGCCTAGTTGATTATGGTTAGTCATAGTAACTTGAGCCCAGTAGCTCCCTTCATAAGACTTTGTCACATCATACATGATTGTCAGATCACCATTTTGCCTAGGCAAAAACTCGTCTTTTACGGTCATTTTCGGTTTGTAATCTGGATCTCGGGTGCAACAAGTGTTCAAGGTGACATTTCCTGTAACATAGAAACGGAAATAATGAATATTATACTACTAAAATGAGATCAGATACGCGTTACAAGTGAAGCATTTGATAAATGGAACAATATAGTTTGAACATAAATATAAATTTGAAAGAATTTACCATACTATTGCCAACACCGCATATGAAATACGAGTAAGCCAACATATGCTGTATTGATATATTATCTAATGTGACCTACACTGTTTTGATCAATGAGTAGGAATACCTAAGGCTAATGTACACCCAAGATTGCTGGGTTTTAACTTTCTAAGATTCGTATTAATGACCTATAAGAACTACTTTTTTTTTTTTTTTTTTTTTTATAAAGGCAATATACACATGAAGTTGCTAAGACAAGGTAATTTAGCCAATTTTAGCAACTAGAATTTACTTGGTATCCAAATGGATAATGATCAGCTAGTTAGGACTGAGGAGAATACAACGTCAGTATGTTTAGGATAAGTTCAGGATCAAGGTTTTCATTTTATAGAGAGCCAATTATGTCTGTAGTGTTCATCTTGCGCAACTAATAGCTGAGAGCACTCAAAGTGTTTTGCAGAGGCAGTATGCTTGGCTATAAAAGAGCATAGTACATGCTACAATAATACAGAGTACTCCGTACAAGGTAACGTCTCAAAGAAAGCAAGGTCATCTTCATTATCATTGTTCAGACAGAGGTGAAAAAACATTTGTTGTTCATTGGGAAGCATGAATTGAAGATATGTAATGCTTAACACAAGACTCATACCTAGAAAACTAAGCAAAGACTGAAAAGAGTATATGATCAAAAGCAAGCTAGTAACATTTGTAGTAATGGTATTCACTGCCTAGGAATTAATTACTCAGCATTGCTGAAAACACACCATTTAGATGCAATCCCAAGCTCAGCTAGTCAATAGAGCAAGGTCATTGCCGTGAATTGGATAAGCATTGAAATTTAGTATATGTGTAGCACTCTAGTGAACCAAAGTAAAAAATGATCTACAATAACAACCACCATGCCCTAAAGATGGGTCCAACCTATATGCGTACAACCTTATTCCTACTAGCCAAGACTAAGGTTAAAATGAGTAGAAGCTATCGACTTTAGAGTACTCAAGATTCAACCAATCTACACTTCAATTCACTTGCTTGAACATGCTACTCCTGTCCCAATTTAAACCAAAATGATATGTTCTTGAAAAAAATCAGCTAAAGATCAACCACTCATCTAAACGGATCCATTTATGATAGTCAATTAACCAGCTAAATTATCTGAAGTTTACGATTTCGAGGTCAATATCATAGTCATCAACATCACCACCAACACATCAAAACAACCAAATTACTACATGTATTACATAGCTTACTATTTATCATAGCATTAGCAAGCAATCTACATTAATATCATCTCACCATAGATCCCACCTACCTCTAACAAGTATAAGTGCCTAATTACATCAAGTTTCTATCTAACATTCTTTGCTCAACTATGCTCAAATCCAAAACTTGATAACCCAATCGAATTCCAATAAGAAGAACGACCTTTTAACCCAAAGTCATAAGCATACATTTCATCAACCAAACTCCAATATTCTCCCATAAAAACATTCATCCAAACTCTTAGTCTAGCATTCTATGATTGACTAAATTACCCAAATCATCAATAACCCAATTAAACAATCCATCTGAAATCATAATCAATTGCAAAACCAAATATTTCTACTCAAAATTACAGCAACCCAAAACTCTCATGATCGTCCAACACAACCAAACCCCACAAAAATTCTTATCCAAATTTCATAACCCAACTCACAAATTCCAAAAATAATCAAAAAATCTAAATAAAAAAAAAAGAGTAGAGAACAATAAATCATACCAGCCTTAGTAGGTTTAGGGCATTTATAACCATCATTAACAAGAGAAATATTAGTAGGCAAAGGAACATTAGGAGGAGCAACCCCAAATTGAGTCCCCTGAAATTCAACTTTAACAGTCGTTTGTTCAGAATCACCAGCAGTTTGAATCCCAGTTTTAAGATCCGCTTGTGGGTACCCACCAAAAATTGCCCCCTCATCTCCGACAACCTCCGGAAAAGTCGCGCCGGCGGCGGCGACAGCATTCGAAGCAGAGACCAAGACCTCTTTATGTTGAAATCCGACAAAAACCCTCCAAGATTTGAGTTCAACTTCGTCGTTATTAATGATTGTGAGAGTTGATTTGAAGCTAAAAGGTTGTTTTGAAGGGGTTTTGAAGATGGGGTGGAGTTTTTTGCCGGAGTTATAGGTGTATGTTAGGTATATACCGTTGCAAGTGTCGGAAGATGGGGGTGGTGCGGCGGGTGGTTGGGCGGAAGAGAGAGAGAGAAGAGAGAAAATGAGGAGAAGAAGAAGGGGTGAAGTAATGGCCGCCATTGATGAATGGGTTTGGAGCTTGAAGAGAGAGAAAGAGGGAAGAAATAGTGAAGAGAGAGACGCGTAACAGCTGAGTAGAAGTAGAAGCAAGCTGTGAATTGAGTAAAAGGGTATTTTGGGAATTGAAAAAAGTGGAGTGGTTTTTGAACTCAACTGCTATTTGTCGCTCCCATTTTACCAGGTAACGCTCCCTTTTTTTCTTGAAATTACCACTATGCCCTTTATGCAATATGGGTTATAAAAATGAACTTGTTCCCCATTTGGACACCATACATGAAACGGTACCCTTACTTCACGACATTGTTGTCCCAAGCTTCCCAAAATCGGTCCCCACGACCTTGCAACCAAATCGGTCCCCACGACCACCTAAAATTTCTATTTTCAAAAATCGTTAAATTTTCCGACGGGTCTTGGGTCATGGACGGCGAGTGGAACATACGTACGCCGGAGAATGCGTCGGATCATTCTGTAAGTATTTTTTTTTTTTTTATTTTCGGTAAGTAGGACATCCGCCTAAAATTTCCGGATGTCCTAGGTACATCCGCCTAAAATTTCCGGATGTACCATGGAACATCCGGAAATTTCAAGCGGAAGTTGGGATCCGCCTAAAAAATCCGGATGTTCCATGGTACATCCGGAAATTTCAGGCGGATGTACCTAGGCACATCCGGAAATTTTAGGCGGATGTACCTAGGCACATCCGGAAATTTTAGGCGGATGTACCTAGGGACATCCGGAAATTTTAGGCGGATGTCCCAAATTTTTTTTTTTTTTTTTTTTTTTTTTTTTTTTTTTTTAAATTGTTAAGTACGTTTATCAACATATGTCTTGTGATTATTGTTGTGATTTAGTATTTGATAATTAATGTAATTTTTTTGTATTAATGTGGGTCGGGAATGAAAAAACTGTATTTATATATCAAGGGTAAGATTGGAATTTCAAGAAAAAAAGGGAGCGTTACCCGGTAAAATGGGAGCGACAAATAACAAAACCCTTTTTGAATTTGAATTTCTTTGTGTTTTGATATGGTGTTGTTTGTGTGTAAGAAAGTGTGATGAATGAAAGTGATGGTTTTATTACATTAGAATAGACGAATGTTCTTTTGTACTCGCTTTCTTTGGTTTCTTTTTCTTACTTTTGGGGGGCGTGGATTGTGCCGTTGAACATTGAAACGTTCATTTGGTTGTGGGGGGTAGGAGGGCCGTTAGGTACTCGAAGGTCGAGACGAGAGTATGATTCACATTAAGGTTTAAGAAACTTTTATACTCCCCTGATTAAATAAAGACGAAATCAAGATTTGAAACATTGGAAGTCGAATCTAAACTTTTTTTTTCTAATATGTTAAAAAAAAAAAAAAAAAAGGGGCTTCAACCAACCATATAAGGTGTTTATTCGGTATTTGGATTGGATTTGACATGAAAGCCGAGGGCCAAGACCTAACCTATCCATTTGCTTGTTTTTTTTTTGTTTTTTTTTTTTTAAAACGTGTAATAAAGCTTTAACCAAATTGTCTTAAAGAGCTACATTTTATGTATTGGAGCCTAATTTAGAAAACTAAGGAAGGGTCGGGCTGAGGGTTGGGCCATGGGGGCTGGGCCTTCACCAACTTCTTGACTTCGCTCTTGATTCTATTGAAAAATTTCTCCCATTTTCTTCTCGTCATATGTTAGTACTCGTACGTATAAAACATGTACTTCTATGTGTAACCATGTTCAATATTAATTTATTGTTGATGAGGATTGATAAAAAAAGTCTATGATGAGTTTTAATGGTGATTAATATACTAGAAAAGATTTTGTTTTGGACCAAAGACGTTGCTCATGCAATTGTCAATTGAACATGTATGAGATATCAAAATCGTGATTAACAAATACATGAATCAGTCAATCACAATTTCGTAAGAATTTTATGTTTTTATAAGAATTTTTTGTTTGTTTAATTGTTTTAGATGGTTTGTGACAGAAAGTATAAACAATTTTTAGCTAGGTACGTGCATTGAAAAAGTCAAACATAATAGAAATTCCAACATAATTCATACCAATTAAACTAATTAATAATCTATGTTAAATAAGTACATATGATGTAGCTAGGAACCTACATATACTAATAAAAATTTAACATATTTACCGCCCAATAGATAGTTAGATTAGATGCCAACGCTAGCATTACTGAGGTATGTAGTAATCAAGATATAAGATCAAATCACGTCTACATCAAAAGAAAGTTAGCATATATCGATAAATTAAAAGAACATACCTTCTTTAACAGGTTTAGGGCAAATGTATCCATCATTAGCAAGAGATATATTATGAGGCAAAGGAACTCTAGGAGGTTTAACTCCAAATTGAGTCCCTTCAAACTCAACTCTCACAGACATCTGATCTACGTCCCCGGCAGTCTGAATCGCGGTCTTAAGATTAGCCATCGGGTACCCGGAAAACACCGCCCCTTCATCGACAAACCCGGGAAGACTGGACCCATTATTGAGCACAACATTAGAGGCAGACACAAGTAACTCACCATGTTGGAACCCTACAAAGACCATCCATGACTTAAGCGCAACTTCGTCGTTGTTAAGGATGATAAGCTCGGATTTAAAGCTATAAGGTTGTTTAGGAAGTTTTTTTATAGGGTGGAT
Source organism: Chenopodium album (assembly GCF_948465745.1). Lineage (NCBI taxonomy): Eukaryota > Viridiplantae > Streptophyta > Magnoliopsida > Caryophyllales > Amaranthaceae > Chenopodium > Chenopodium album. The sequence continues at coordinate 1,169,833 of NC_137838.1, forward strand.
TTTCTTGCCGGAGAGGTAAGTGTAGGATAACCAAATGCCGTTGCATAGATCGGAAGAGGGAGCCGGTGCCGGTGCTAGATCGTCTAGGGGCGGGCTTGGGGGTGATTTAGGAACGACTCTTTGAGTATACGTAGGAGAAAAGAGAGAGAATGTAAAAAGGAGGATTAGGATCATGGCACGCGAGGGTGCCATGGATTATTAGATAGGTAGAGGTCGAGGTCGAAGTGAGATCATGAGAAGTAAAGAAAGAGTTGAAATAATAAAATGTTGTAGAGATGCAAAATGCACGTAGTGGAGATGTAGAAGCTGTGATTAGTTGTGCCGGCTTCTTATATATTTCTCTCAACGTGGGTGCACGTCTTAGGTGTTACTCAATTATTTCATAATTAATTTAAACGAATCTCTAAATTTGTTTGATTTAATAGAATAATGAGATGACTGCATCAGTCCATCTAATCGCATGATACAATACAAAAGGCCCAAAAGCTTGTTATGATCCACTTAATTAAGGAAGACGGCCCAATACAATTGCTTTCGTTACCGACTTGTAAAGTTTAAATTCTCTTCAAAAGAACACGAGTAGGTGATAATTTAGTACTGATATTTAGCATGTCACATAAAAATGGATACAGCTAAGCAAACAATATCTATATCCTTTAACAAATGGACAGACATTCAAACTAAGCAATCATTTATTATTGACTTGTGATTAAAAGTAACCCATTTGCAGTTTTGCTCTACTATAGAGATCCGCCAAACAGCTAAAAAGAGGAAACATAAAGGTATATTTTATGGATTAAGGGAAAAGGCCAGGCAAGATTAAATTATTTTTAAAAAATAATTAATAAAAAAAAAATAAGTGTAATCAATAATTATTAAAAAAAAAAAAAAAATTGGACATTGTGAATATACTCCCTTTAGTGTTAAAATGAACCAAGCATTTTTAAGGGCCGAAACCTTCAAAATTTCTCAAAAAGTGTGGATATTAGTCTTTAATTTTTGAATTTTTTGACTTTTTTTCACCCGGAAATAATTACTGAAATGTTTAACATGGTCCCTAATACCCTTAGGGAGTCCAATTGGCTAGGTGGAACCATCCAATTTGCCTTTAAACGACTAATTTACCGGTTTACAACTTGCACCGATTTCATTAACTCGAGCTTACCACGAACATTTATGACAACATATAATGATCATATATGGATCCAAACGGTATTATATGACCCCGAGATGTATACCTTAAATCTCAATGCTTTTCGACACCAGACCTCAAAACATTCGAAATTTCTCAAAAAACGTGGATATTAGCCTTCAATTTTAGAACTTTTTTTACTTTTTTTTGCCCGGATATAAAAATTGCCGAAATATTTACCATGGTCCCAAATACCCTCCGAGAGTCCAATTGGGTGGATGGAACCATCCAATTTGCCGTTAATCGACCAATTTACCGGTTTACAACATACACCGATTTTATTAATTCAACCCTACCATGAGCATTTATGACAACAAATAATGATCATATATGGTTCCATACGGCATTATATGACCTCGAGATGTATCCCATAGAATTTCAAGACTTTTCGACACCGGTCCCCGAAACCTCCAAAAATTCTCAAAAAGCGTGGATATAATAGCCTTTAATTTTGGAATTTTTTAACTTTTTTTCGCCCGAAAATAAAAATTGCCGAAATGTTTACCATGATCCCTACTAACCTTTGGGGGTCCAATTGGGTGTGTGGAACCATTCAATTTGCTTTTAAACGGCCAATTTACCGGTTTACAACTTGTACCGATTTACCGGTTTACAACGACCAATTTAATTAACTTACATCGAACCCGACTTGAAGCGAAATTGACCCGAAGCCACTTTAACCCGTCAAAACCCGAATTTAACCCGACTTGTTACTAACCTGACATGAATTCAAGCCAACCCGTTCCTAACCCGACCCGAATTTAACCCAACCTGTTACAAACCTGACCCGGAATCAACCCGACTTGTTATTGAACTGACCCAAATTCAACCCGACTTGTTATTGACCCGACTCGAATTTTACCAGACCTATTACTAACCTGACCCAAAAATTCAATTCGATCTGTTACTAACCCGACTCAAAATCAACACGACTTGTTATTGTCCTGACCTAAATTCAACCCAAATTGTTCTTAACCCAATATCAAATCACTTTAAATGCAATTTAGACCACCTTATTATTGTTGATCAAAACATTTTGTCTAGGGAGACCTAGTCGATCCAGGCCAGCAAAAGAAAGGAGTATCATCCTCTAATTTAAGAGTTAAGTATAGTATATATTTGATGTATGGTCAAAAGTGATAATTATCTTCCTAAATGATAAACTATAGTTCTCTAGTATATTGCCATTTATATTATAGTCAAAGGAAATAATTAGCTTGATAAAAATGATAATTATCTATGTATAGCTAGTTGAACCCAAATATGACCTGACTTGATCGTAACCTGCAAATTATTGACTTGAACATAACCCGACTTGACTCCGAGAATGACCCGACTTGAAAATGACCCAACCTGATTATTACTTGCAGATTATGGACTTGAACCGAATCCGACTTGAACCCGAGAATGACCCGACTTGATTATAACCCGCAAATTATTGACTTGAACCGAACCCGACTCGAACCCCGAAATTACCCTAACCCGTCTTAACCCGAATTAAACCCGATCTATTATTCACCCGACCCGAATGTAACCCGACCTGTTATTATTCCTACCTAAACTCGATCCAAACCCGATCAGAAGTATGACCCGACGTGACCCGACTCAAGCATGACCTAACCCAAACCCGACCCGTATAGGTTATGGAATTAATCCGAATTGACCCGACCCGATCCACTCTTACTTGACCAAAACCCGATCCGTTTACCCGAATTGACAGCTATACTTAGGACCTGCTAAAACAATCAAAATTATATATGAGTATTTTTTATCGGTATTTTTTCTAATAACGACCTGTTCAAATTTACTGAACTGATTAGATTAGAGTTGAATTTAATAGAGTTGAAATAAATATGTTATGAGACAAGGAAATTAGAAGCTGAACTGAACTGAATTGAATTGAAGTGAACAAGCCCTAAGTTACTCCGTATAAATTTATTACAGAGTATTATCTATTCCTGGTACTTATAATTCTTATCCTTGGTTTATGGACACGACCTCAATATTATATATACCGATATTGATATATCGCTCTAACATGGATAGATGTAAGGCCCAGTTCTCTTCACCTTAATTTTGTTGAACTAAAATTATTTTTACTTAACTGAAATTATTTTTGCTGAACTTAAATTATTTTTACTAAACTTAAATTAATTTTACTGAACTGAAATTATTTTGCTGAACTGAAATTATTATTACTGATTTTATATTATAATTCTTCTTTAAGAAAACTGATTTTTACTGAACTTAAATTATTTTTACCGAAATAAAATTAATTTTACTAAATTGAACTTATTTTTACCAAATTGAAATTATTTTTACCAAATTAAAATTATTTTTAGTTAATATTACTTCGTATTTTTTGAAGGTGAAGAGAACATGGCCTCCTACATTGGCTACATATATACGATCTCCTACACATATATACGATCTGCTAACGTTGCGTGTCTTTGGCTGCCACAAATCTATAATAAAATTAAGAATCATAAGATTCTTTTTATAGCAAGCATTATTTAAAAATAAGTTTTGACCAATTATATACATCACACGATATTAGTCATGCTACATTAATTTATTAAATATTTCTGTAATAATAAATAAAAAATAAAAACATCAGAAAAGATACGAAAATAATCCACGTACAGGGCAGGGCACCGAACCAGGCTGGTATATGTAGCTGGTCGGCGGTCATATTCTGCAGGCGCATGTATTTAGTTACGGAGTTTATCTTTATTTTACTTATTTTTATAACGCTCGTTCTTTCTTTAATATAATACGGTGTACAATAATACAAAATTATACTCCAATCTTTTTCCAGCGATATGCTTGTATAATTTATACAACCTTTGTTTCTTATTACTCGCAATAAAGGAATATTATTTGTGAGACATAAAATATTCCTTAGTTGCGAGTAATAAAAACGGGAGGTAGTAATTTATTTTATTTTTGTATGTAACTTAAAAAAAATATTATTTCTCTTTAAACATCTTAAATTAGGACCTATATTCTATTCAGCTTAAGTTCAGTCCATTTCACTTTAGTTTTAATTTCCTTCATTCATAAATAGTTCAATTTATTTATGATCGGTTCATACTAGCTAAAAATCAAAACCTACAAGCTCAATGATGACTCAATTAAGTTGAGGTAATTAAGCTCGAACTCGAGTTCACAAAATCACTGAATGGTATATATCGAGCAATTAAACTACTTTTAAAAATGAACAATATAATAATATTGATACCAGTTGTGAGTTGTTACAGTACTTGTGCACTTTAATTATAACGTAGGAGCAGCCCCAATCATGTACGTAGATAAAAAAATCTGAACATGGTCCTTGCTTGAACCAAGTTAGCTAGTGTGTTTTGTGCAAGTGCATTGTCCACTAGTTGATCTTATTGTATCACTCGTATGTTTGCATTAGCCTGTCCCAGTGCCCATTATTGTAGTCACTTGCGAATACCTTGTGGTGTCAAAAATTTTCTATTCCGTATATGATAAATATTTATGTGTCCGTTCTCATTGCTATTTCAGATCGACATCATACCTGTTACGGAGTGTTTTTTTTTTCCTCCCCTTCTTTCTTTCTTTGATATAATAGATTTTTTTTTAAAAAAAAAAATCATTACTATATACGGAGGGATTCGCAAAATTATTAAGGATGAATCAAGGAAGGTAAGTTGCAAGAAAGGGAGGATCTTCCGAATATATCAGTACAACAATTATAAATATTAATACAAAATAATTGACAAGCAAATGAACATAATCTTATTCATCCCTAAACTTAGCCTGTGTTTTTCTTCAAAAATCTTAGTTCCATTATCATCCAATACCACTTTGAGAATGGTAATAGATGTTGATGAAAGTTCTTAAGAAATATAATCATCAAACAATAATCTGATAGGCTAACATTATAGCATTGACGCCACTATTTTTAGGGTCTGCTCACATTTACTGAACTGAGCTGAAATGAATATTTTATGAGAGAGGGAAATTAAGAGCTGAACTGAACTGAACTGACTGATTGGAGCTAAACTGAATTTAAGTAAATGTGAACAGGCCCTTACTATGGTTTATAATGTACCTCCTCTGTCGTCCCTTATTTTTTACCCTAGTTTTCTTTTTAGTCGTCTTTTTGATTTTTGCCCATTGTTATTTTTGGACATATAGGACTGACTACTCTTTTACTCTGACAATCACTCTATTAACCCCACTACTTATCTCTCTCGTCATTTTTTTTTCAATCTAAAATTAACAAAGTACTCATAATATTATCCTTATACAGTAGAACAAAAATTAAGGAACGGAGAGAATAGTACAGCTAGAACCAATTTATTTACAAGGTACATTGTATCACCGTTTTTTACCACTAATCAAACAAACCGGATAATTTAAAGCCCATCATTTCAGCTGATGAGTTAGATAAGATTGGCCGATTAAATCACTATGTTATCAACCTGTGTACTGAAGTACGTGTTACACGTGGTAGTAATAAAAATTCTTGTGAAAATAGATTATTCATTTCAGTCAACAAACAAAGAATAGTACAAACAAAAATACAGTATAATAACCCTGTAACTCGTACTCGTAAATAATGTACTCGTTAAAACAAAAATGGACGGCTAAGATTGACAGTACAAAAACTCTTTCCGGTGTCTTTCATTAGCACCTTCGTAAATCCTACTCACCACGTTCCACTCGCGACTTTTATCTTCTTTTTTTTTTTCTTTTTTTTTTTCACTATCTTCCATGTCATACTAATTTAACCAATACTTTTTTTACACGTTTCTAAGTTTCTTAAAATAGCCAAATTAAAGTTCATCCATAATCCATAAAACTTCATTAGTGAAGATAATATCATACTTTTGAACTAATTATTTTGTCTTTGTTAATGCAAAATACAAAGTACTAACTAAATTATCAGAAATTGTCACACCGTTAAACAAATGTACTCCTTTGCTTGTAGAGTTATACTATTAGTTTGTCCTAGATAGAATGTATCATGTTAAGGTGTTAAAATTAAGAGGAAAAACGTATTGAAATACACTACAAAACTAGTGAGTGTTTCGGACGAGGTTTTAAACTACGCATTGCTTCAGATGTCCATCACAATTGTGCAAAATTATCTGGTCATAAGAAAATAAATGTAAATGTTGAACTTGTCACTTGTCTCCTCAGCTTGTTAATCCACGAGTTCTTGACTCTTGTGTCGACACTGTTGAGGAACCAGTGACACAAAAGAAATAAAAGATTCATGCGATGGATTATTAGTTATAGGTCGCCTTCTACAATGGTAATATTACCCACAATAAGGAGAAAGAAATGTAAGGAGTAGTATACCTATTATAGGTTCTCTTAGCTAATTTAGGTTACAATATGCTAGTTTAGGTATATCAACAAGGAAACTACTAATTAAAAATTAATATACTATTTCTGTACATTATTAAAGCATCTTCTATCAAGTTTCTTTAAATCATCCCTCAATTTTTACACAAAAATTAATAGTGTAGACGAGATTTTATTTCAAGTTAGTAACCAAGTCCACCACTCTATCATTATATTAATTATCAATTAATCAACCGAAAACAACTCTCTTTGTAAAAAAATTAACTACAAAAGTGAAAAACTTAAGATACATGTCGGTGTCTTTTGACTCTTTTTAACACACACTCCACACCTTTCTTTTCTTCCCTTTCATTTCATACCAATATAAAACCACCTTCACTCTCTTCCACTCCCACTTTCACTACTTCACTCTACTTCCTCTCTTACTCTTAACTCTCCCTTTCTCTCTCTACAATGGAACACCACCGGAGGAAACTCCTCTCACTCCTCTTCCTCCTCCTCAACATCCTCCCTCTCGCCACCGCCAACTTCCGTGTCGTAGCCAACTACGACGTCGCTTGCACAATGTGCAACACATGCCAACCGTGCAACCCTCCGGCCATCACCCCGCCACCGCCGTCACCACCGCCTCCGTCTCCACCACCACCGTCCACCACCACAAGCGGTTGTCCTCCGCCGCCCACGCCACCGTCCAGCGGCGGTAGCAGTGGCGGTGGGAGTTACTACTACTCATCTCCACCCCCGCCGTCTCAACCTTCTTACATCTACCCACCACCGCAAGGTGGTGGAGGTAGTATCGGGGGTGGAGGGGGATATTATTACGCGCCCCCGTATCATTACGGGCCAGCGCCACCCCCTCCGAATCCGATCGTTCCGTATTTTCCCTTTTACTATCATACCCCTCCGCCAGGGAAAAATTCTGGCTCTACTCTTAGAACCTCTATTTTTTCTACCACATTTTTCCTGCCTTTATTCTTTTTCTTCTTCTTGCTATAAATAATTAAAAGATAGCATCATCAAAAAAAAAAAAAAAAGAAAGAAAAAAAAAGAGCAACTGCAAAAGTTGTACAGATCTGATGCTAAAAATGGGAGGAGAGAGAATTTTGAGCTGAATTAGCAACTGGAAAGGACGAAAATGCCCTTGCATTATTGATTATGCTCGGGATCCAAGGTGGTGAAAGTTGGAATTTGCAGAGAGAAAGAGCTAACTTTGTGGATGGCACTGAAAGTAAAGTAAAAATGGGTATTTTTTATTTTTTTTTTAATTATTTACTTTAATTTTCACATGGTCTGTAGTCTACGAGTACATTTTTTTTTAATTAATCTGTAATTTTAGTACGATTAAGATTAATATTTACAAGTTACAACATATTGCATATTTATAGTCATAACTTTTTGTTATTAGCTCTTTCAAATCAAAGAAAATCTTTGAAATTAAAGTTGTAACACTACTTATGTATGCATTCACCTATTATTGCACCGCTTTTGCGGCTTTAATTGTTACATTACTAGTTCAAATTATCTTTTATTGGATGAATTAATAGTGTATTACTTAGTAGAAAGAATCTATGAGAATAATGAAACATGTGGTCTCTTTCAGCTCCTATCTTTTTATTTACTTTTTGATAAAAAGTGTCTATTTATTCTTTTAATAAAATATTAGAGGAAATAGACATTTAGCAAATATAAGTGTAGATTAAACAATATATTAAGTTAAATATTTGGACCGATGTTATATTAATCATCTAAACAATCCTAGGGTAATTAATTGTATTTTCTTTGAAGATAATTATTGTCAAAACATAAGTGGGGTCCTATGCATGAATGTCAATTGTCACCCCCCATTATCTTTACTTAGCTTTTCTTTTGACAAATACTAGCATTTTATTTTAGCCATTCATTTTTTTGTATTTAACTATTTATAATGTTTCAACTGTAACAAAAGTTCTTGTACTTTTGTTGCTAGCAGTGTGAATTAAAGCTCTTTAAACTTTAAACCAAACTTGAAAAGCTAGTAAAGTTTGTGTAGTACTAGTCACATTCAAGCGTCTAAATAAACTCTATTAAGCTTAATTATCTAATTAAAGTTGTTTCATAATGCTAATTTAACTTTTCGTAACAAGTACGATAATATACCATGTATTAAGCAATAATCGCCAATGACTCTTCGTGTAACAAAGAATGCGGCATTTATCATACATCGATGCGTGTGTGGCTATGTATGTGTAAGTGATCGATATTATTTACGAGCTAATAATAAACAAATGTGACTCTGAGTAGTTTGTTCATTCATCGAGTTTCATTCAAGTGTATAATAGAAATTTTGACTAATCATGACACGACCTAAAACATAGACCTAAAACATATAGTAGGATGAGTTTGTAGGTAGACAAATTAGCTGAAAGAAGGGTAAATATTACATTGGTGCATATATAAGTGTGTCGCTATGTGTAAGTGGTCGATATTTTACGAGCTAATAATAAACAAATGTCACTTTGAGTAATTTATTTATTGGTTTACACTCAAGTGTATAATAGAAATTTTGACTAATCATGACACGACCTTAAATATATAGTAAGATGAGTACGTAGGTAGACAAATTAGCCGAAAAAAAGGGTAAATGGTATGTAGATGAATGTTGGGGCCGATAAGAAGATGCAATTAATGTGTGGTGAGTTCATTTTTAGCATATAATAAGCTAAGCAATAATGACATGTTGATCGAGGTTGCATCATAAATTATTAGCCTAAGTTAGAAATAAAGTCGTACCTTAGTAACGACATTGTCGATAGAATTAGGTATGGTGAATTTGACATATTATAATTTTTTGTTTATCTCATAAAAGTACTCGTATATATTTTGATATAGAGATATACACAAGAGCAAATGATGTAGACTAAGTATAAATAATTACGGGGAACAACGATCATATTCGAAATAGGTAGTACTGGGTACTATGAGAATGGGGAAGGGTCTAGATGATTCTAGAAAACTCCATCTGTAATCTGATTTAGTCTGACACCGGTTTCCAGCATTTTACTGAAACTTTGCTGATTTTCTGCAATTTTCGGATTTCCATTTTGTTTGGCTTTATTGATAATTTTCCAAATTCAATCATACATTAATCTTAGCAAACGAGGATGGTACGATCTGATTTTCTGCATTTGAAGATTGTTATCTCTGCATTTTCTGCGCGAGTAGGGATGGACATGAGTCACTTGACACGAATAGAGAACTCGTAAGTAGTTCATAATCAATTTGTGTATGGTTTATCTGTTAATGAGCCGAGCTGAGCTTGACGAGCTTAATATGAAAATGTTAAAGTATCAATTGAATGACAAAGGCCTTGTTTGGCAAATGGTTTTTGACGGTTGGCTGGTTCACTTGGCTTATTTGACTAGGTGGAATGTTTGGCTGTTTATAATGACTTTTGAAATTGGCCGTTTATAAAAGTGTTTGGTAAATTAATTGTTGGTTGTTAGCTGTTTATTAGATAATTTGTGGGCCAACAAGCCAAAAGCCAACAAAAAAGCTACTCAAAGCAGCTTTTTCATTTTGGCCTAAAAGTCAGTTTTTTCGCTGACTAAAAAGCCAATTATCAAACACATTTTTTGGCTGTTTGACCACCTAAAAAAGCCAAAAGACAAAAGCTAACCAAAAAGCCATTAAAAAGCCAATTACCGAACATGGCCAAAGATAGAGATACATAAGCCTCGTTCAATTTTAATCACTAATGGCCTGTTCTCATTGACTAAACTGAGCTGAACTGAATTGAACTGAGCTGAACTAAAATGAATATTTTATAAGAGAAGGAAATTAGGAGCTTAACTGAACTGAGCTGAGTTGAACTGAATTGAATATTTTATAAGAAAAGAAAATTAGAAGCTTAACTGAACTAAACTGAGCTGAACTGAATTAAATTTCAAGGTATGCCCTAAGTCAAGATCGAAATCGATCACTAATTCAGCAAGAGGGTGTGAATGTGATGCATGGGTGTACTATTACCAAGATGTTGAGTTAATAAAAATAGAGTGAGGTTACCTTTAATCCCAAATTGAAGCCAAAATAAGGAAAAAAGTGGGGCCCAAAAGGGAAACCTTCAGATACAAGGGTGTCAACTTTGGTACGCCTTTTGTCCATCATACCGTCCACCACGTGAACAAATAGGGCCCACTTTCCTCCTTTTTTTTTTTTTTTTTTCTCATCTTCGCGAAAATGCTTCTACTGTGATTGTGTACTCAATAATGCTTAGCTTACTCCCTCAATTGCCTCAATACACCGGAGATAGGCCGTGTCCGTGTCCACATTGTATTCATTACTCCTATTGTGGTTTATACTTTTACATCATGTGCGTTTGAATTACATGAAATTATTTACGAATTAAATATACGTATATCTTAACAAACTTTTGTTAAAAGTACGTGCTATACCATACCTTGTATGTCATCCATTCTTACATTATCAACTTATGTATCATACAATACATTCAAGGCTACTCCATCCGTTTTTAAATACTTGCTCCATTTCTCTTGGACATGTATGCCGATGCTAATCTTTGATCACTTGTATCTTTAATTACCAATAAGTATAAATTCTAACAATTGAAAATTAATAATCTATTCATTGAAATGATTCCAACAAGTACCCACAAAACTATATTTTTTTCTTATGTATAAATCACAAACAGTAGTCAAAGTAGAACAAATGAATAGTGCAAAAAATAGAAATGAAGCAAGTATTTAAAAACGGAGAGAGTATTAAACTAGCCTAAAGTTTATGAACGATCGATTGTCATGTATGCTTTATTATATAAGGAAAATAAGAATAGAAACTTAACTATACTCTTTACTAACTTATATACTAAAGTCAATAGTACTATATCATTTAGTTGGTTATATGTGCGTTTGTGGGCGCATATATTTATACAAACATCCTACACATTCATGTTGTGAAAAAAAGGTTGAAAGCAACAATATATGAACACCTTGGTTGGGAAGTGAAAAACGATAAAAGTGGGTGAATCGTGCATAAATAACAAATTCAATATTACAAAATTAAATGGAGATCGATCTAAGCCATATTTCAGAATTGAGATAGATGATCAGCCAACTTGGAAGCGCTATTGTTGGTGACTTGTCTATTCATGTGCCTTAACTCTCTCAAGCCCTTACCTTTGTTCCCCTCTTCTTATCCTCCAACTATTAGATCCACTTTGCTTTATTATTCCATTAGTATAATTTCACTATATTTTAAATTATAGCAGCCGTCGTTCGAAACAAGTTTCTCACTCACAAGTCGTAGCTTCGCTCCTCCGCTGTGTCTGTGCTCCCCCCGTGGGTTGGGGGTCGCGTCCTTCGAAAATCCGAATTCGAGGTTGGGGCGAATTCGGTTTTCTCAGTTGCCTTGTCGCGTGAGAAACTTGTTTCGAACTGTCCCTTTTTTCCTGTTTTTTAAGGAAAATAAGGGACTGGCAGCTGCTATATTTGGTTACCCCCGTCGCGTCGTTCGCTTTCATGCGTGTGAAAGTAAGGTCTCCCCTTCTTCATCCGAAGTATCTCCCCGGAACGAGCCCTTTCCTAAATGGCTAAGGCTCGCAAGGGCCCTTTTGGGGCTTTGGTGTTCATAAACGTTTTAAGGAAATTTTTTGTATACAAGTATCTAATTGAAATACTCGTACTAGTGTGTGACTTGAATAATATAATGACTTGATAGTTGTTTATCATACAGTCTTATTAGAGTTTCAAAATGTGAACTATAAAACGAAAAGTTGCTAACTATGAGTATACATGAACTAATCACGATTTCTTTTTTTTTTTTTTTTTTTTTTTTTTTTTGTGCTGCAATGAGTTCAATTTATAAGGAGTGTCACGTGAAACGTAAACTTTGTTATAAAGACTGTATTAAATAAGTGCTAAAAAATATATAAAAATAAGAATAGTACTATCATTAATCACCTTTTTAGCAAATCCAATATGATTAGGCAAGGTGGACCAGATGTCACTTGATTATAAAACAGTATTCCTACACAAAATTGGAATCAATTTATATAAATAATCAATTATTAATAATAAGTGTACTGTGGTGTTGAGAAAGTAAATAGTATCTTCCTTAAAAAGAAGTTTGGATTCATTTGGGCTAATCAAAGAGACATAAAGGACTGTAAACAGGTGGATAAAATGCATATGCCCACGAATAATAATTAACAGCAAATAGATACACTATTAGACTATATTCTGATCATATGGAACTCTGTACCTTCCATATTGTCACATAACTTCTTATATAGCATCATTGTTCCTCTTAGATATTTTTTTTTTTAAAAAAACTTGTTTCTCTTAGATTTAGTATTGCTATCATGCTATGTCATCAATCTATGATATTTGCATTACTCAGTATTACATTAGTCATTAAAAAAAAAAGGACAAAGTAATAAGAGAAGAACAAATAGAGACGGAAGGATTGCAATTTTACAATCGACATAGAGGAATTTAAACCTTAGGAGCATCTTCATTGAGGCTCATAGAAACTGTACTCGAAGTCTCAAACCACAATATTTATATTTTGACCCCCTAATTTTTTAGTTTGAGACCCGCCACTATATTAATAGACATTGATATTCCAAGTATTTAATCAATTGTTGTACCATGAACGACACTTTATCATGAGTGGGGTGTTGATGAGTCATGAGCAACTTAATGCTCAACATCGTTAAATTTGGTGCATAAGTGGCAATGCTCTAAATGTAGTATAATGTCGATATCTAATTGCTCTTGGTATATTGTCTTATCACTTTTTTGTATTAGGTCCACATGCATGCTCTTGTCAACAAGGGAATCCGGGTACAATCCTTATGTAGTAATAGCAAACAACTTAGTAATGCCCTTGTGCTGTATATTAGCCTGTTTATTCAATTTTGTTATACTCTTATGGATGTCAACTAACTTATTTGATCCAAGTTTTCGGGGTATTATCTAAGATTTCAAAGTTAAAGGACAAGTTTTACTAGGGGCACATTATTTTAGATATGAGATTCTCTTACCTTCTCCAAATCCCATGATTTATCTAGATTGTTTTCATCTAAAACTAGGAAGACCTACCAAAGGCACACACTTGGACCTCACAAATAATAGTTCCGACTAATAGGCTTGAATGCTTGATGCTCGAAGAATCGAAGCCATGAAATTAGGAAAAACTTAAATGGTGTTTGAATTGCTAATGTAAATCTATAGGTTGTGCACAATAACAAAGATACAAACTTAAATGAACATTTTTTTTTTTGAAGCAACTTAAATGAACATTTATATGCATGATACTTGTATTTCTCAATTACACACTGCTTCTAAACTCGAGACTTGTAAAATGTGAACATGAAATTTTTATTCAAAACTGACCCACTAATATAAATTTCAAGACTACGGCCCAATATAGATTGTTGCTCGATCTGTTTTTAAAGTGGGCCTAGTTGAACTAATCTTGGATTGTAGAATTGGTTTTGGATCCAATCTGAATATATTGGGCTTTTATGTTCTTGGACTGAGGCTGGATTGAATATTAAACATATAGTCTGGTTTATTAGCCGACCTTACCAAACCATACCCATAGCCAATTAGCCATTATTAGTATCGTAATCACATAGGAGTATTGGTATACGACCATTTTATCCCCCCTCTCCTTTATTCTTGGAGTAAAATGAAATTAAAACATTAATTATATCGATCAACGTTTGGTTTATATTGTCCTGTATTTCTAGATTAGCGCTTTTGTAGGTTAGCATGATAGATTTCTTCAACTCCTCGTCTCCTCCCCAACTAGACCAAAATATCTTTTCATATTTAAAACGGAACACTAATTCCAACTGCATACTCCGAACTCTGTAGTAGACAACTTTAATTGCTCTATATGTTGATTTTATAATTACTTCATTTTTACATTTTCGCCGGTAGGTCAATTTTCAGCATTCATTCCAATATTTAATCGATGCTTCATAACACAAATGTTCAAAATCGTTGGTAGGTCTATTTTCAATATGGAATATGGACTTGCAAGCATGTAACTATTATTGTTGGAAATAGTAAGAGACCGTGGGTCATGCAACTCAATTGATTAATTGAAGGACTATTAAACTTTCCCAAGTGTTATACTGCAAAATGTAGATAATATGAAATATGGATTAGCAATTTAGGTTGGAACAAAAAAAAGTACCAAAATTTATGGCAATAGACACATTTATTCTTCTTCACATTTATTCTTCTTCATTAAACTAACAGAGAACAAGAACTTGAAAATTGAAATAAATTTCATTTCAAAGTCTTTGGGGAGATTTTCGGTAATTTATAGGGAGACATGAAATGTCGCTATCAATCTTAATTTTTAAGTCAACGCTATAGTATTAAAGGTACATTAACCGTAAATTAACATAAAATCGTACTCTACATGGCTTGTATGTAAACGTTATTCTCTACTAATTTAGTAGTTAACTATATTATTCATTTTCCGAATTATCTATTACAGAGTATAATTAGTAAATTAGTATCACGAATTCACGACTTATCTATGTCGAATTGTCAAAGGCACAATTAAATGAACCCAAATCAAGGGTGCGTAACAAAAAGGGCGAGCATACATGATACACCTTTCTAAAGGATATTTTTCAATCACTAGTAAAATCAGCACACGTAGACTAACAACTTTCCTAATTAGATTCTTTATAACAAGAAAAAAACCGTTCTTTCATATCCCCCCCCCACCCACCCACACACACACACACACAAAAAAAAAAAAAAAAAAAAATTCATACACTTAACGAAAAACTCATAATTCTGGCAGTGCGCCGCAAAAACCCTCATCATTTGTTAGAATTACAAGTGATAATTGACTAATTGTGCTACTACGCCGCAATAATCATAATTTTATTGTTGACCCATCAACCATGTCAAAATGACATAGTCTATCTATCTCAATCAATGAAATACTCCAACACAAAATGTTTACTAAAATTGATCATATATATTCATAATATGAGTCTACGACGATGATTGATAAGTTCACACAAATACGAAGCAACACTTATCACGTCTATTAGACTATTAAAAATTCAAAATTAATATTTATTAACAAACTTTAGCTCACTCAAAACACGAAGGAGAATTTACTCTTTCAATCTCCAATTCTCCACAATAAAGCCAATTTTATCTCAAAAGCTTTAATAAAAGGAGAAACTTCTTTTTTTTATACTCCACTTTTTTTTTTTCTTGATTCTTCAACCTCACTTTTTATCCATCTCACTAACTAAAAATTACTACTACTAATTACTCCTTAATCACCTAATTAATATGGAATTAGTAAGCAAAAACCCATTTAATCTTGTACTAAATTCTAAGCATAAACAGAACCATAAGAAAGAGCCATTAAAAGAACAGCAGCTTGTTCTTCTTCACCCAACTTCTTCCTTCCTCTCTGTTGCTTCTTATCAACCGTTGATCTTTGCATCATCACCTCCCTTCCGAGCGCTATCAGCCGTTGATGAAGAGGGGTCCCACCAAATCTACTAGATGATGATGATGACGATGATGATGATGTCATGCTACTGCCATTGTTGATCTTCCTTGATTTCTTCTCTTCTGATTTAAATCCCAAAATTGCCCTTCTCTTCTTCCTGCTTCTGATTCCACATGCATTGCAGAGTGACTGCAGATCAAATCACAACCGTTCAAAATCAGTATCATCAGATGATCAGAACGAATCCAACGGCTATTTTTAGGAGAGAGAAAATTGATGATTATCAAAATAAAACAAAGGTATACCTTGGGCCCCGCAGGTCCGCCTCTCCATAGTGGGGTTTTAGAGGTACCACAATCTGCACATCGTTTGATCTCATTCTCTTTGATTTCTGTTGATGAAACTCCATCTGGGTCTGATGATTTCTGCACCGTTTGATCAAAATTTATCAGTAAGACCATCACACCAGATCATTTCTATTTTTCGATTCAAATGATCAAAAAAAAAAAAAAAAAAAAAAACAGAGGGTTTAAGGAAAAAACAAACAGGGGAAATGATCAACTTACTTTGTCATTTAGATCCACCATGATTACTGAACTACTTCAAAAATCCAAAGCAAACCCAGAAAAATTAAACACTCGAGGAATAATGGGTCGAGCTCAGATTAATCGAATGTTGAGTGATGAACACAAAAATCATAAACCCTAATCAACTTATAGAAAACAGAGTAGAAAAAATGATAAATGATCAACTGATCAAAACGAAGAGAAAACTCAAAAGGTAAAATGTGATCAAAGAACACTCAAAAAAAATTGGAGGAGAGAGAAAATGAAAGAGATAGAGCGGGAAGATTTGAGGAGAGAGAAAATAAGAAATAGGGGGGAAATTTTAGGGTAAAGATTAAACCGACAAGCAAAATATAGGAGGAATGGAGGAGAGAGAAAAGACCGACAGAGGAGAGTTATCCGCAGCCGAATGAAGCAGAGGATATAAGAAGAAAAAAATAAATAAAGATGGAATTTTTTTTTTTTTGAAAAATAAAAATAAAAATTTAGGGTGTGTTTGGCTGCTGCTGCTATAGTTTGGGCAATTTATGGAGTGATCAAGAAACCCTAGGTTTTTATTTTGTTGGTTTTCTCTCTCCTCCTAAATTGGGGTGTTTTGAAATGACATATTTGCCCTTGGTCTGAATATATTCTATTGTAAAGTTTTATAATAGTCCTCCCGCCAAACATTTGAAATGTGCAAAATTTTGACTTTGTTTTTTGGTTTTGATGGTTTGGTGTTTTTGGCTCCATTTTCAAAAGTTTTTGGTTGTTTGATTTTGTGTTTCACATTATTGGGTTTTTATTTTACTCCGTATTTTATTAGAGATTAAGCTTAATTGATCTTAATATGAAGTATTTATTCTAGCTCAGTATTGAACTAGATCGAAATTGATAAACATGATTCTTCCGCTTTGAGATACTTCGTGTAATGAAAAAGGTGTCAACTATTTAGATCTAATGTCCAATACTGGTAGAATTATGTTTCGACATTGTCTTACTTGCCTATTTTTATAAATGTTCTAAACAAGTGTTGCTAGGTGATTGAGTCCCAAGTAACCTGAACGATTTAACGGAGAAACTTATTTAAATTTTGGTCGTTGACAAACGTGCACATTCAAAATAAAACTCCCAAAACTAAGGAAAAATACATTTTAATAATTCCAATTATGAGCGATTTATTTCTAATAATTTCAACTAAATATTATTATCTAATAATCCCAACTATGCTATGCATTTGCCTCCAACATAGGAGTTGAGGTACAACTCCAATAAGTTACTTTTTCAAGTCAACATTAGTCTCCATTTGAAAGGAAAATTCAAGATGTCAACTGTTTTTATTATATTAAAAAAATGATAAACTTGGTTCTTAAAATAGTCAAAGTTATAAGCCTTATGGTTATTTTGGTTGAGCATTGGGACTTAGAATATTATATGAAATGCTCAAAATTGTACTAATGTGCGTAATGGATGTTAGCTGATTTAGGGCCTGTTCACGTTTACTTAATTTCAGTTCAATTTAGCTCTAATCAGTTCAGTTCAGTTCAATTCAGCTCAGTTCAATAAATGTGAACATGCCCTTAGTTACACCTAAAAATGATGTAATGTTAGAGAATATCCTAGAAAAAAAGAGTCGTAATAAAGGTTTGAATGACAAAATAAGTTAAGTCATTAAGAAGCCAAAGATCTTACCATTTAAATCAAATTATCTTCTCAACCTGTATGCACTTGCATGTATATATATTTTCCTCGGTGAAGTGTCGCTAAAAAAAAATACAACTATTATTTTTATTATGACATTTTATATTTTAAAAATAATTCTTGTCTAGAAAAAGTTTACATAAAGACAAATCTTTCCATTTTAAAAATTATGAAGATATATTTTTAATCACAATTTAAATACTTCATTGATCTATAAAAGAAATAAGTAAGGCTCTGCTTGGTTCATTTTATTTTGTCCAAAATAATTTTATACGAATGTATTTTATTTTATCTGTAAATTTCTACTCCTCTCTATAACCATTTGAAATAAAGAAAAAGGAATATCCGACTTGTATAGTTATATACAGTATAAAATTGTTTAAATTTTCAGGTTTAATGGGCAGTGGATTTTTTATAATAAATGCTTCGACCTCACTGACATAGCCAGCTCATCTACAATTGGAAAAATCACCATAAAGCATGGAGTTTGTTGTTTGACCACACACCAACAATTTTTATTTTTTTATTTTATTTTATTTTATTTTTTTTTTGTAACTTAATAATTTTAGGCTTGTATTGAAAAATTAATAGAGTAAAATAGAGAAGGTACCAAGCCCGCCAAATATTTAATATGGGCGCGCACCAAATCACCTCATCTTAACAAATGGAGGGAATCTCTCAAATTTTAGGCGCCAAAATTTCTCACTCCTACTTTCTTTAATTAAATTAGTACATTAGTGTCTATCATTGTCATTTTCCTTGCTTTTAATGTTGTTATGTTTCCCTCCACTTTGCCTCTTGCAGTCTTGCTACAATTGGTAATTACACATTATGATTAGCAAGATACTTGCTAAACTCAATATTAGCCATCATCAAGGGTTGAAATTGATCTAATATCAACCCAATTTGATACCCGTATAATTGAATATTGATAAAATATCAACCCAATTTGATACCCCGTATTTTAGTGTTTAAAGAGCCACAAGGGCAGGGGTGAGAATCGATCCCATGATCTCCTGAAATCGGGAAGGAAGCTCTAACCACTTGAGCTATCCTTCACTCTCAATTTGATACCCCGTATAATCATATATTAATTGTATATTGGCAATTTGGAACGTATTACTACCTTAATTTCACAAATTAAATTTGAATTTCTACACAAATACTTTTTTTTTATTGATATCAATTTATAGTCAAGGCTAAAATTCTATAAATAGATTAAGTCGAATATGATCTATCTAGTTTGGTCTAGTCTAGTTGGCTGTTTATTGTTAATATTAATCACTACGTACACACACTCATCGATAATTGACATATGTAGTTAATTAAATGATTTTATTTTTAAAATTATTTTATAATATATTGATGAATTTTGAATGATCGGTAAGGAATTAGATTAAAAATTTAGAATTACACATCAAATAAAAAAAATTCAAAATAGATAACTAGTACAATTCACTAATAGTATACTTCCTCTGTTTCATAATTAGAAGTCTATTTTAGTATTTTTCTTTATTATGTGAGTAACACATGTTAGAAATAGGTTTCTAATTATGAAACGGAGGGAGTATATAAGAACCAAAAAGAAAAAGCGCGTGATGAATTTAATATTCTAAAGGCTAATGAAAGACAAATGTAAACTATCTAGGTCAAGATAATAGTGTAAATACAATGAAAACAAAAATTAGTGCCTAATAAATAGTTAACAAATATATATATTTTTATCATGGATCAATGAATAACAAGGATAATCGGATGGCAATAAACTTAAACAAGTAGCTCAACTCTAAACCACTCCTAGAAGATGAGGTGTATGAGATTGAGCCCTATCTATCCCTTGATTACCTTTTAATCTATAACAAACAATCACGTAGATTATATCATAGAATGGTCGAGACTCCAGTAATTATCATCAAACAAGACAATATAACAATAAACTTTTTGTTCTCATTTTTCCTAATACATACAAATGTAATTGGCCTCCCTCAAATAATACCTATATTTAATGAGAAATATCATGGTTGTATTTTTATATTGGGCCCGTTTGTTATCATTGTTATAAACTTATAATTAGTTTCCAAATTACCTTTTATGACAAAAAATACAAATAATATGAGAAAACCTGTTTTCAAGATAAACATGTTTAGGAGTTTATTACTTTAGTAGTGTTATAACAACGTATGTAATGAAGCGATTTGGGAATTTACCCTTAAACACAATATAAATAAGACAATAACCTTCTTGATGATTTTCCTCCTCCTCAATAAACCATATTATTTACTTTGTGTAATTTCGACAGTGATAACAAATAAGCCTTCACAAGTTTGCTTATACAATTATACATGATATTTATTTTCTAATCAAACATCATGATTATTAGTTAAAAGAACAAAAGTTGTTATATATACTCGTACGGAGTAATTTTTTAGAGAAAACTCGCACACTTGCTGCCTTTAGAAAATAAGATTGATCATCTTCTAACATTCATCTTGAGAAGGTGAAGTGCATTAGACAAAAGTTAAATTTGATCTAATCTTTGTAACATTTTGGTGAGATTCGAACTAGGATCACAACTCAGAAAGGCGATTATATATAGGATCAAAATAATCTACAAATAAATATTGCAATGACAAAGGTATTAAAAGAAGGATGTTTACATGTAGTGATGATAATGAAATTAAAGCTCACAAGACCTCTTTATTTGCCCTCACAAGTCATAACCAAATAATTGTCACAAAAAAATTAAAGCCACTGAGAATGGACCTCAAATTGTCCCTACATTTTATTATTAATTTATAATTATTATTAGGGTAATTTTATATATAGCCCTAAGGGTTATATAAAAGCATTAAATATACTCTTGGAAATTGTATAAAATTAGGAATTTATGACAAAAACACGCGTAAATCAGTGTTATTAGTGTTTATATTTTGATGATTTTTTAAACTTTTTATTATTTTCAAGTGTAAATTTAATGCTTATATGTAGCCCATGGCTATGTATAACATTTTCCTTATTATTATCCTGTACTCAATGTTCATTACTCCCTAATATTCTTTATTATACTTTTTTTAGGTAAAACAGAATCTAGAAAATGCTAGAAAATGTGAAATATTCAAAATCCATAAAAAGTATTTTTTTAATTTTAACGGCAGTTCATGTACTCTTTGGTTAATCATTAGATTATGATTTTTATCTTCCAAAGTAGTACGGTTTCATTAAAAAATGTTTAACTAAAATTGGTTTCTACAACAAAAATGAAGGATAGAAAATATCTGAAGAAGGCAACAATCAAACAAGGCATAAGAATGGTAAAGGGTTAAAGGTGGACACAGAGACAAAGAAAGCTGTACTCTTCCTCGATTGCATGAAATCATGCCATTAATACTTTTAATTAATGGTTTGTTCACTAATAACGATTATGTAGTTTATTCATTTTCTAATGTATCTTCAAAGTCCATGTCATCGTATAATTGACTCGAGCAAACTGTACTTTTCAAAAGTTGGACCAATTTTTAAAATACTTTATACACAAATAGAGCTGTCAATTCGGGTAAACGTGTCAGGTTTGAGTCGATAAGAGTGGGTCGGGCCAACTCGGGTCAGGTCAATTCAGATTAATTTCAT
Organism: Chenopodium album; assembly: GCF_948465745.1. Classification (NCBI taxonomy): domain Eukaryota; kingdom Viridiplantae; phylum Streptophyta; class Magnoliopsida; order Caryophyllales; family Amaranthaceae; genus Chenopodium; species Chenopodium album. The sequence continues at coordinate 1,191,739 of NC_137838.1, forward strand.
AACCTATGTGGGTCGGGTTTGGATTGGTTCATGCTTGAATCGGGTCACGTCGGGTCATACTTCTTATCGGGTTTGGATCAGGTTTAGGTCAGGTTAATAACAGGTCGGGTTACTGGTTACATTCGGGTCGGATTCGATTCAAGTAGGGATGGCAATCTAGTCCGGATCCGACCCTACTCCGCCCCGATCCGAGTTAAAATATCCGCTCCGAGTCCGAGAAAAAAGTAATCCGAGTTCGACTCCGTTAAAATAATCCAACTCCGAGTCGGAGGAGGGTCGGAGTCGGATCCTACAAAAAATCCGAGAAAAAAATCCGACTCCGACAAATGTCCGACTTTAACGGATTATCCGACTCCGACTCCAATAGATAGTGGATTTTTGTGTGGGTCATGGTGGCATTGGGTCATTGGGTGTGGGTTGTAAAGGCCCAAATAGCCCAATATCTCAAAGTATATTGAATAATGAAAAAAAAAAAACTCGGAGTCGGAGTCGGATCAGAGTCGGAGTCGGAGGTCGGATATTGAAGTCGGAGTCGGAGTCGGATGTCGGAGTCGAAGTCGGATGTCGGATTTAACCTCCGACTTCCTGTCGGGTCGGAGTCGAATTTAGCATAATCCGCTCCGAGTCCGACCCGTTGCCATCCCTAGATTCAAGTCAATAATTTGCGGGTTAAAATAAGGTTGTGTCATTTCCAAGTCGGGTCATTCTCGGATTCAAGTCGGATTATGTTCAAGTTAATAATTCGTAGGTTACAATCAGGTCGGGTCATTTCCAAGTCAGATCATATTCGGGTTCAAATAACTATAAATAGATAATTATCATTTTTATCAACTAATTATTTCCTTTGACTATAATATATATGGCAATATACTAGGTAACTACAATTTATAATTTAGGAACATAATTAACCCTTTTGACCATGCAACAAATATATACTTCCTCTGTTTTCTTTTACTTGCAACACTTCCCTAAAAAGGAAATGTCACAATATTTGCAACACACTATAAAAGGAAAGTTATTTTAGGGAAAAACTATACTATATCCCTTATTTAAAGCACATGGCCCACTAAATTACACTCCTAACAACCACTCATCTTATTTTAAAGCTTATTATATCATGTAAACCCCACCTTTCTTAATTACCGCGCTAAAGGGTGTGTTGCATCTAAAAGAAAACGGAGGAAGTACTATATTTAAACCTCTTAAATTTGAGGATGATGCACCTTTCTTTTGCTGGCCTGGATCGACTTGGTCTTCCTAGACAAAATGCTTTGATCAACAATAATAAGGTAATCTAAATTGCATTAAAGGTGATTTTAAATCGGGTCATGAACAATTTGGGTTGAATTTAGGTCGGGTGAATAACAAGTCGTGTTAATTTCGAGTCGGTATAGTAACAGATCGGGTTGAATTTTTGGGTTCGGTAAGTAATAGGTATGGTAAAATTCGGGTCGAGTCAATAACAAGTCGGGTTGAATTTGGGTCAAGTCAATAACAAGTCAATTTGGTTTCGGGTCGGGTTTGTAACGGGTTAGGTTAAATTCGGGTCGGGTTAGGACAGGTCGGGTTGAATTCAGGTAGGTTAATAACAAGTTGGGTTAAATTCGGGTTTTAACGGGTTAAAACAGGTTTGGGTCAATTTCGGTTCAATTTGGATTCGGTGAAAGTTAATTAAATTGGTCGTTGTATACCGGTAAATCGGTGCAAGTTGTAAACCGGCAAATTGGCCATTTAAAAGCAAGTTGAATGGTTCAATACACACAATTGGACTCCCGGAGGATATTAGGGAACAAAGTAAACATTTAGGCAATTTTTATTTCCGGGCGAAAAAAAGTCAAAAAATTCAAAAATTGAAGGCTAATATCCACGTTTTTTGAGAAATTTTGGAGGTTTCGGGCCCAGTGTCAAAAAGTCTTGAAATTCTATTGGATAAATCTCCGGGTCATATAATGCCGTTTGGAACCATATATAATCATTATTTGTTGTCGTAAATGTTCGTGATAGGCTTGAATTAATGAAATCGGTGCAAGTTGTAAACCGGTAGATTGGTCGTTTAAAGTCAAATTGGATGGTTCTACCCACCCAATTGGAATCTCGGAGGGTATTAGGGACCATGGTAAACATTTCAACAATTTTTATTTCCGGGCGAAGAAAAAAAAAATCAAAATTCAAGGCTAATATCCACGCTTTTTGAGAAATTTTGGAGGTTTTGGAGCCTGGTGTGTAAAAGTATTCATATTTTAGGGGATACATTTAGGGGTCATATAATTCCGTTTGGAACCATATATGATCATTTTATGTTGTCATAAATGTTCGTAGTAGGCTTGAGTTAATGAAATCGGTGCAAGTTGTAAACCGGCAATTAAATTGCCGTTTAAAGGAATATTGGATGGTTCCACCAACCTAATTGGACTTCCAAAGAGTATTAGGGACTGCGGTAAACGTTTCGACAATTATTATTTCCGGGCGTAAAAAAGACAAAAAATTACAAAATTGAAAACTAATATCCACGTTTTTTGAGAAATTTTGGAGGTTTTAGGGCCAGTGTCGAAAAGTATTGGAATTCCAGGGGATACATCTCGGGATCATATAATGCGGTTTGGAACCGTATATATGTTCATTATTTAATTTGTTGTTATAAATGTTTGTGGTAGGGTTGAGTTAATGAAATTGGTGCAAGCTGTAGGCCAGTAAATTGGTCGTTTAAAGGAAAATTGGATGGTTCTACCCACCCAATAGGACTCCCTGACGGTATTAGGGACCATGGTAAACATTTTGGCAATTTTTTATTTTCGAGCGAAAAAAAAAAAAAGTCAGAAAATTTTAAAACTAAAGCCTAGTATCCACGATTTTTGAGAAATTTTGGAGGATTCGGGCCCTATGTCGAAAAGTCTTCAAAATTTAGGGGATACATTTCGGGGTCATTTAATGACGTTTGGAACCATATATGATCAAGTAGGCTTGATTTAATAAAATCGGTGCAAGTTATAAACCGGTAAGTAGGCTGTTTAAAGGCAAATTGGATGGTTCCACCCATCCAATTGGACAACCAAAGGGTATTAGGGACCATGGTAAACATTTCGGCAATTTTTATTTCCAGGCAAAAAAAAGTCAAAAAAAAGTCAAAAAATTCCAAAATTGAAGACTAATATCCACGCTTTTTGAGAAATTTTGGAGGTTTCAGAGCCCGGTGTCGAATAGTCTTGAAATTCTAGGGGATACATCTAGGGGTCATATAATTCCATTTGGAACTATATATGATCAGTATATGTTGTCATGGATGTTAGTGGTAGGCTTGAGTTAATGAAATCGGTGCAAGTTGTAAATCGGTAATTAAATTGGCCGTTTAATGGCAAATTGGATGGTTCCACCAACCTAATATGACTCCCGGAGGGTATTAGGGACCATGGTAAACGTTTCGGAAATTTTTATTTCGAGGCGAAAAAAGGTAAAAAAATTCCAAAATTGAAGACTAATATCCACGTTTTTGAGAAATTTTGGAGGTTTCGGGCCCGGTGTCAAAAAGTTTTGAAATTCTAGGGGATACATCTCGGGGTCATATAATTCCATTTGGAACCATATATGATCATAATTTGTTGTTATAAATGTTCGTGGTAGGGTTGAGTTAATGAAAATCGGTGCAAGTTGTAAACAAGTAAATTGGACGTTTAAAGGCAAATGAGATGGTTCTACCCACCCAATAGGACGCCTGGACGGTATTTGGGACCATGGTAAACATTTCGACAATTTTTATTTCCGGGCGGAAAAAAAGTCAAAAATTTCAAAATTAAAGGCTAATTTGAGAAATTTTGAAAGATTCGGAGCCCGGTGTCGAAAAGTCTTAAAATTTTAGGGGATACATCTCGGGGTCATTTAATGTCGTTTGGAACCATATATGATCATTATTTTTTGTCAGAAATGTTCGTGGTAGGCTTCATTCAATGAAATCGATGCAAGTTATAAACTGGTAAATAGAGCGTTTAAAGGCAAGTTGGATGGTTCCACCCACCCAATTTGACTCCCAAATAGTATTAGGGATCATGGGAAACATTTCGGAAATTATTATTTCCGGGAAAAAAAAGTATAAATTCCAAAATTAAAGGCTATTATCCACGCTTTTTAAAAAATTTAGGAGGTTTCTGGGCCTGGTATCGAAAAGCCTTTAGAATTTAGGGAATAAATCTCGGGATCGTATAATGTCGTTTGGAACCATATATGATCAGTATTTGTTGTCATAAATGTTCGTGGTAGGCTTTATTTAATGAAATCGGTGCAAGTTGTAAACCGGCAATTAAATTGGCCGTTTAAATAAATATTGGATGGTTCCACCAACCTAATTGGACTCTCGGAGGGTATTAGGGACCATGGTAAACATTTCGGCAATCTTTAGTTCCAGGCAAAAGAAAAGTCAAAAAATTCCAAAATTGAAGACTAATTATATCCACGTTTTTTTGAGAAATTTTGGAAGTTTCAGAGCTCGGTGTCGAATAGTCTTGAAATTCTAAGGGATACATCTAGGGGTCATATAATTCCATTTGGAACCATATATGATTAGTATATGTTGTCATAGATGTTAGTGGTACACTTGAGTTAATGAAATCGGTGCAAGTTGTAAATCGGTAGTTAAATTGGCCGTTTAATGGAAAATTGGATGGTTCCACCAATCTAATTGGACTCCCGTAAGGTATTAGGGACCATGGTAAACTTTTCGGCAATTTTTATTTCCAGGCGAAAAAAGTCAAAAAATTCCAAAATTGAAAACTAATATCCACGCTTTTTGAGAAATTTTGGAGATTTCAGGCCCGGTGTCGAAAAGTTTTGAAATTCTAGGGGGTACATCTCGGGTTCATATGATACAGTTTGAAACCATATATTATCATAATTTATTGTTATAAATGATCGTGGTAGGGTTGAGTTAATGAAAATAGGTGTAAGTTGTAAACAAGTAAATTGGACGTTTAAAGGCAAATGAGATGGTTCTACCCACCCAATAGGACGCATGGACGGTATTCGGGACCATGGTAAACATTTCGACAATTTTTATTTATGGGCGAAAAAAAAGTCAAAAATTTCAAAATTAAAGGCTAATATCCACGCTTTTTGAGAAATTTTGGAGGATTAGGGGCCCCGTGTCGAAAAGTCTTAAAATTTTAGGTGATACATCTCGGGGTCATTTAATGCCGCTTGGAACCATATATGATCATTATTTTTTGTCAGAAATGTTCGTGGTAGGCTCTATTTAATTAAATCGGTGCAAGTTATAAACCGGTAAATAGACCGTTTATAGGCAAATTGGATGGTTCCACCCTCCCAATTTGACTCCCGAATAGTATTAGAGATCATGGTAAACATTTCGGCAACTATTATTTCTGGACGAAAAAAAGTCTAAAATTCTAAAATTAAAGGCTATTATCCACGCTTTTGAAGAAAGTTTGGAGGTTCCCGGGCCTGGTATCGAAAAGCCTTTAGATTTTAGGGAATAAATCTCGGGATCATATAATGTCGTTTGGAACCATATATGATCAGTATTTGTTGTCATAAATGTTCGTGGTAGGCTTGATTTAATAAAATCGATGCAAGTTGTAAACTGGTAAATTGGTCGTTTAAAGGCAAATTGGATGGTTCCACCCACCCAATTGGACTCCCGGAGGGTATTAGGGACCATGGTAAACATTTTGGCAATTTTTATTTTCGGGCGAAAAAAAAAAATCAAAATTGAAGGATAATATCTACGTTTTTTGAGAAATTTTGGAGGTTTTAGGGCCCCGGTGTCGAAAAGTTTTGAAATTTTAGGGTATACATCTCGGGATCATATAATTCCGTTTGGAACCATATATGATCATTATATGTTGTCATAAATGTTTGTAGTGGGCTTGAGTTAATGAAATCGGTGCAAGTTGTAAACTGGTAATTAAATTGGTCATTTAAAGTCAAATTAGATGGTTCCACCCACCCAATTTGACTACTGAAGAGTATTAGGGACCATGGCAAATATTTGAGCAATTATTATTTTCGGGCGAAAAAAAGTAAAAAAAACTCCAAAATTGAAGACTAATATCCACGTTTTTTGAGAAATTTTTTAGGTTTCGGGGCCCGATGTCGAAAAGTCTTGAAATTCTAAGGGATAAATCTGGGGGTCATATAATGCCATTTGAAACCATATATGATCATTATATATTCTCATAGATGTTAGTGGTAGGCTTGAGTTAATGAAATCGGTGCAAGTTGTAAACTGGTAAATTAGCCGTTTTAAGGCAAATTTGATGGTTCCACCCACCTAATTGGAATCACGGAGGGTATTAGGGACCATGGTAAACATTTAGGCAATTTTTTATTTTCGAGCGAAAAAATTTCAAAATTGAAGTCTAAGATCCATGCTTTTTGAGAAATTTTGGAGGTTTCGAGGCCCGGTGTCGAAAAGCCTTGAAATTTTAGGGGGATACATCACGGGACAATATAATGTCGTTTGGAACCATTTATGATAATTATATGTTGTGATAAATGTTCGTGGTAGGCTTCATTTAGTGAAATCGGTGCAAGTTTTAAACTGGTAAATTGACCGTTTAAAGGCAAAATTGATGGATACACCAACCCTATTGAAATATTGGACGATATTAAGGATCATGGTAAAATTTTTGGAAATTATTATTTCCAGGCGAAAAAAAGTCAAAAAATTCCTAAATTGAATGCTTATAGCCACGCTTTTTGAGAAATTTTAGAAATTGGATACGGTGTCGAAAAACCAAGAGATTTTAGAAATACATCTCGAGGTTTGGAACCATGCATGTATAATCATTATATGTTGAGAGTGAGGGGTAGCTCAAGTGGTTAAAACTTCCCTCCCGGTTCCAAGAGATCTTGGGATCGATTCTCACCCCCGCCCTTGTGGCTCTCTAAACACCAAAAAAAAAATCATTATATGTTGTCATTAATGTCCGTGTTAGACTTGAGTTAATGTAATCGGTGCAAGTTGTAAATCGATAAATTGGTCGTTTAAAGGCAAATTGGATGGTTCCACCTACCCAATTGGACTATCGAAGGGTATTAGGGACCATGGTAAACATTTCGGCATTTTTTATTTTCGGGGGAAAATAAGTCAAAAAATTCTAAAATTGAAGATTAATAACCACGCTTTTTGAGAAATTTTGGAGGTTTCGGAGCCCGATGTCGGATAGTCTTGAAATTTTAGGGGATACATTTAGGGGTCATATAATTCCGTTTGGAACCATATATGATTAGTATATATGTTGTCATAGATGTTAGTGATAGGCTTGAGTTAATGAAATCGGTGCAAGTTGTAAACCGATAATTAAATTGGCTGTTTAAAGGAAAATTGGATGGTTCCACCAACCTAATATAATTGGACTCCCGGAGGATATTAGGGACCATGGTAAACGTTTCAGCAATTTTATTTTCGGGAGAAAAAAGTCAAAAAATTACAAAATTGAAGACTAATATCCACGCTTTTTAAGAAATTTTGGAGATTTGGGGCCCGGTGTCGAAAAGTTTTGAAATTATAGGGGACACATCTCGGGGTTATATGATGCAGTTTGGAACATATAATCATTTTTGTTGTAATAGTTCGTGGTAGGGTTGAGTTAATTAAATCGGTGCAAGTTGTAAACAAGTAATTGGTCGTTTAAAAGCAAATCACATGGTTCTACCCACCCAATGGGACTCCTGGACGGTATTTGGGACCATGGTAAACATTTCGACAATATTTATTTCCGAGCGAAAAAAATTCAAAAATTTTAAAATTAAAGGCTAATATCAACGATTTTTGAGAAATTTTAGAGGATTCGGGACTCGGTGTCAAAAAGTTTTGAAATTTTAGGGGATACAACTCGGGGTCATTTAATCCCGTTTGGAACCATATATGATCATTATTTTTTGTCAGAAATTTTCGTGGTAGGCTTCATTTAATGAAATCGGTGCAAGTTATAAACCAGTAAATAGGCCGTTTAAAGGCAAATTGGATGGTTCCACCTACCCAATATTACTCCCGAAGAGTATTAGGGATCATGGTAAACATTTCTGCAATTACTATTTCTAAGCGAAAAAAAGTCTAAAAATTCAAAAATTAAAGGCTATTATTCACGCTTTTTAAGAAATTTAGGAGGTTTCGGGGCTCAGTATCGAAAAGCCTTGAAATTTTAGGGAATAAATCTCGGGATCAAATAATGTCGTTTGGAACCATATATGATCGGTATTTGTTGTCATAAATGTTCGTGGTAGGCTTGATTTAATGAAATCGGTGCAAGTTGTAAACTGGTAAATTGGTCGTTTAAAGGCAAATTGGATGGTTTTACCCACCCAATTGGACTACCGAAGGGTATTAGGGACCATGGTAAACATTTCGATAATTTTTATTTCCAGGCGAAAAAAGTCTAAAAATTCCAAAATTGAAGACTAATATCCACGCTTTTTAAGAAATTTTGGAGATTTCGGAGCACGGTGTATAAAGTATTAATATTTTAGAGGATACATCTCGGGGTCATATAATTCCGTTTGGAAGCATAAATGATCATTATATAGATGTTAGTGGTAGCCTTCAGTTAATGAAATCGGTGCAAGTTGTAAACCGGTAGTTAAATTGGTCGTTTAAATGCAAATTGGATGGTTCCATAGACACAATTGGACTACTGAAGGGTATTAAGGACCATGGTAAAAATTTTGGCAATTTTTATTATTTTCAGGCAAAAAAAGTAAAAAAAATTCCAAAATTGAAGACTAATATCCACGCTTTTTGAAAAATTATGGACGTTTCGAGGCTCGGTGTAGAAAAGTCTTGAAATTCTATGGATACATTTCTGGGTCATATAATGCCGTTTGGAACAAGAAATGATCATTATATGTTGTCATAGATGTTAGTGGTAGGCTTGAGTTAATGAAATTGGTTCAAGTTGTAAACCGGTAATTAAATTGGTCGTTTAAAGGCAAATTGGATGGTTCCACCAACCTAATTGGATCCCCGGAGGATATTAGGGACTATGGTAAACGTTTCAGCAATTTTTATTTCCATGTGAAAAAAGTAAAAAAGTTTCAAAATTGAAGACTAATATCCGCGCTTTTTGAGAAATTTTGGAGGTTTCGGGGCTAGGTGTCGAAAAGTCTTAAAATTCTAGGGGATACATCTTGGGGTCATATACTGCGGTTTGGAACCATATATGATCATTATTTGTTGTTATAAATGTTCGTGGTAGAGTTGAGTTAATAAAATTGGTGCAAGTTGTAAACTAGTAAATTGGTCGTTTAAAGGCAAATTGGACAGTTCTACCCACCTAATGGGACTCCTGGACGGTATTAGGGACCATGGTAAAAATTTTGACAATTTTTAATTCTAGGGGTAAAAAAGTAAAAAAAATTCTAAAATTGAAGGCTAATATCCACGCTTTTTGAGAATTTTTGGAGGATTCGAGCCCTGTGTCGAAAAATCTTGAAATTCTATGGGATACATCTCCGGGTCATATAATGCCGTTTGGAACCATATATAATCATTATTTGTTGTCATAAATGTTCGTGATAGGCTTGAGTTAATGAAATCGGTGCAAGTTGTAAACCGGTAAATTGGTTGTTTAAAAGAAAATTGGATGGTTCCACCCATCCAATTGGACTCACTTAGGGTACTAGGGACCATTGTAAACATTTCGGCAATTTTTATTTCCTTGCGAAAAAAAAATCTAAAAAACTCAATATTGAAGGCTAATATCCACGCTTTTTTATAAATATTGGAGGTTTCGGGGCCTGGAGTAGAAAATTATTCATATTTTAGGGGATACATCTCGGGGTCATATAATTTCGTTTGGAACCATGTATGATCATTTTATGTTGTCATAAATGTTCGTATTAGGCTTGAGTTAATGAAATTGGTGCAAGTTTTAAACCGGTAATTAAATTGGCCGTTTAAAGGCAAATTGGATGGTTCCACCAACATAATTGGACTCCTGGAGGGTATTAGGGAATAGGGATCATGGTAAACATTTCGTCAATCTTTATTTCCGGGCGTAAAAAAGACAAAAAATTACAAAGTTGAAGACTAATAACCTCGCTTTTTGAGAAATTTTGGAGGTTTCGGAGCCCGGTGTCGAAAAGTCTTTAAATTCTAGTGGATACATCTTGGGATCATATAATGCGGTTTTAAACCATATATATATATGATCATTATTTGTTGTTATAAATGTTCGAGGTAGGGTTGAGTTAATGAGATCGGTGCTAATTGTAAACCAATAAATTGGTCGTTTAAAGGCAAATTGGATGGTTCTACCCACCTAATGGGACTCCCGAGCGGTATTAGATACCATGGTAAACATTTCGGCAATTATTATTTTTAGGTGAAATTTTTATATCCGCGCTTTTTGAGAACTCTTAGAGGATTTTGGGCCAGGTGTCGAAAAGTCTTGAAATTTTAGGGGATATATCTCGGGGTCATTTAATGCCGTTTGGAACCATATATGATCATTATTTTTTGTGAGAAATGTTCGTGGTGGGCTTGATTTAATGAAATCGGTGTAAGTTCGTTATAAACTAGTAAATAGGTCGTTTAAAGGAAAATTAGATGGTTCCACCCACCCAATTGGACTACCGAAGGGTATTAGGGACCATGGTAAACATTTCAGCAATTTTTATTTTCGGGCGAAAAAAGTCTAAAAATTACAAAATTGAAGACTAATATCCACGCTTTTTAAGAAATTTTGGAAGTTTCGGGGCCCGGTGTCGAAATGTTGTGAAATTCTAGGGGATACATCTAGGGGTCATATAATGCCGTTTGGAACAAGAAATGATCATTATATGTTGTCATAGATGTTAGTGGTAGGCTTGAGTTAATGAAATCGGTGCAAGTTGTAAACCGGTAATTAAATTGGCCGTTTAAAGGCAAATTGGATGGTTCCACCAACCTAATTGGACTCCCGGAGGATATTAAGGACCATGGTAAACGTTTCGACAATTTTTATTTCCGGGCAAATAAAAGTCAATAAATTACAAAATTGAAGACTAATATCCACGTTTTTTTTATAAATTTTAGCGGTTTTAGGGCCCGGTGTCTAAAAGTCTTGAAATTCTATGGGATATGTCTCGGGGTCATATAATGCGGTTTGGAACCATATATGATCATTATTTGCTGTTATAAATGTTCGTGGTAGGGTTGAGTTAATGAAATCGGTGCAAGTTGTAAACCAGTAAATTGGTAGTTTAAAGGCAAATTAGATGGTTCCACCCACCCAATGGGAATCCCGGACGGTATTAGGGACCATGGTAGACATTTCGACAATTTTTATTTCCGGGCGAAAAAAAAGTCAAAAAATTCCAAAATTGAAGGCTAATATCCACGCTTTTCGAGAAATTTTGGAGGTTTCAGGCCCGGTATCGAAAATACTTGAAATTCTATGGGATACATCTTCGGGTCATATAATGCCGTTTAATTTGTTACCATATATGATCATTATTTGTTGTCATAAATGTTCGTGATAGGCTTGAATTAATGAAATCAGTGCAAGTTGGAAACCGGTAAATTGGTCGTTTAAAGGCAAATTGGATGGTTCTAGGCTTCCAGCCACCCAATTGATTTCTTGAGGGTATTAGGGACCATGGTAAACAATTCTGCAATTTTTATTTCCGGGGGAAAAAAAAGTTAAAAAAATTCCAAAATTGAAGGCTAATATCCACGCTTTTTGAGAAATTTTGGAGGTTTCGGGTAGAACTGTCAATTCGGGTAAAAATGGTCGAGTTTGGGCCGGTTAGAGTGGGTCGGGTCAAATTGGGTGGAGTCATGTTGGATTAATTCCATAACCTATGCGGATCGGGTTTGGGTTGGGTCATGTTTGAGTCGGGTCACGTCGGGTCATACTTCTTATTGGGTTTGGGTCGGGTTTAGGTTTTGTTATTAATAGGTCGGGCTACATTCGGGTCGGTTGAACAATAGGTCGGGTTCAATTCGGGTTTTTACGGGTTAAGGTAATTCTCGGGTTTGAGTCGGTTTGGTTCAAGTCAATAATTTGTAGGTTAGAATAAGGTCGGGTCATTCTCGGGTTTGAGTCAATAATTTGCGGGTTATAATCAGGTCCGGCCATTTTCAAGTCGGGCTATTCTCGGGTTCAAGTCGGGTTTGGCTCAAGTCAATAATTTGCAGGTTATAATCATGTCGGGTCATTTCCAAGTCGGGTCATTCTCGGATTCAAGTCAGGTTATGTTCAAGTCAATAATTTGCAGGTTACAATCAGGTCGGGTCATTTCCAAGTCAGGTCATATTCGGGTTCAACTAACTATAAATAGATAATTATCATTTTTATCAAGCTAATTATTTCATTTGACTATAATATATATGGCACTATACTAGGTAACTACAATTTATAATTTAGGAATATAATTATCTCCTTTGACCATACAAAAAATATATATTATATTTAACTCTTAAATTTGAGGAAGATTCACCTTTCTTTTGCTGGCCGTGACCGATTTGGTCTCCCTAGACAAAATGCTTTGATCAACATTAATAAGGTGGTCTAAATTGTATTTAAGGTGATTTGAAATCGGGTCAGGAACAATTTGGGTTGAATTTAGGTCGGGTCAATAACAAGTCGTGTAGATTTCGAGTCGGGTTAGTGACAGACCGGGTTGAATTTTTGGGTCGGGTTAATAACAAGTCGAGTTGAATTTGGGTCAGGTCAATAACAAATCAGGTTGATTTCGGGTCGGGTTTGTAACAGGTTGGGTTAAATTCGGGTCGGGTTAGGAACGGGTCGGATTGAATTTAGGTCAGGTTAGTAACAAGTCGGGTTAAATTCGGGTTTTGACGGGTTAAAACGGGTTTGGGTCAATTTCGGTTCAAGTTGGATTCGGTTCAGGTCAATAATTTACGGGTTACATTCGAGTCGGGTCATTTCCAGGTCAGTTCATGTTCGGGTTCGGGTCTCACATACTCGGGTCAACTCGGGTTTAGGGTTGGTTTCTTGTCGGGTCATCTCGGGTTTGGGTCACCATTTTTTCGAGTTCAAATGGATCGGTTAATAATGGGTTTGAGTCGGTATTTCGGGTACGGACAACTTTTGACAGCTCTATACACGGTGTACAATTTTTTATACTCTTACCATCTATAAATAAATGCAAAATATAGTTAATTAATGTTTATATGTAGTCTAAGGGCTATACATTACCCTATTTAAAAATATAAAAAGTACTCCGTATGGAATAACTCATCTTTGTTACATACCTCATCCTTATACATAAATTCGAAGTCTACCGTAAAAGAGAGATTATGAAAATGTAAATACAATTTAACCAATTCGAACCTACGATTATGCGCTTGAAACCGACGCGACCCAGTTTTGCTAGTATGAAGTTTGACTTTGATATAGATATCCCATTTATTTCCAAATCTCTACCAAAAAATAAAAATAAAAATAAAAGTTCAAATAAATTGATAGGATAAACTTTGGTGAGATTTGCTCCATAAGAGTAGATCATAAAAGACATAGTCAACACATACAGCTTTTATCTGATGTAAATGGGCTACCATCAACTGCGATTTCATAACACTTTTTCTGAAGCTATTTGAGAATGGGCCCTTTGTGCATATGTGATGTTGCATCTTAACAGCCAAGTGACATGACCAGCAGGGCAACTATATAATTTGTTTTTGGTACGCTGCCAACAGTTTCAATGCTGCTTAAAAGGTTATTTATGTGGACAGCAGCAACGGTAATTCAACAGTAGCACCAGGCACCAACGTCGCTATAGAAGAACAACTGCTTCACCGCGTAAATCCTTTGACATTCATGTTCTCTGATGAGGTTATTTATCTAACTACTGCATACACAATGTATCATGAATCTACCTATCAAGGAGTTCTAGATTTAATATGGCATTTTGGCTCCGTAGTGTATAGAGCAGTAAATTTTGAGTCTGTTAGAATCGTTAGCTTTTGAAGCACCTTCTCACACTTTCGCTTGAGCAGCAATTGAAAATGTTTGTATATGCAACTAACCATTGATGAAATATCATACCTAACATCATATTCACAGTTCAATATTTCATACGCATATAACACAAATATCATCTAATATTTCTCTATGATCATTTGACATATATCCTTGAGGTTAAGAAATGTGTCACAGGAAACAAAAACTACGGTTACCTGAGAAGGATAAACTGGCAAGTGCCAATCGAAAACAAATATCCTGTGAGACTCTATAGGGCAAATAACTAATACTACTTGTATTGAACACAAAATAATGGCAACTACAAAACCCCTCCTTTTCAAACCAAAATACCCTTCCCAACTCCCCCAAATACTGAAAAAAAATAAGAAAAAGAAAAAAGTGACCCAATAAAGAATTCACTATTTGACATATAAACCCCAACACAGAAGGGCAACAATACGCGGAGGAATGCCATACCAGAGCACTAGCACCATTAGAATGACATCTGGCCCTTGACAGATACAGTGGACGATACTCCTTGACCACAGACTTGACACATGCAATATGACATAACCAAACCCAGCCCGACCAGAGCTGGACCTCGAAGTTCACCTGATGTCAAGCTAGAGTCCAAGATCCATCTCATTGACTTCAACATACTGCTACTAGTCCATCCATCCAAATCCTGTATTTGAATAATAATTAGCCTCAAGGGATAAAACAGGCAACATTTACATGCTAAAAAGAGCAAGACATCCAAAACTTATTTATGATCCAAGTCTAGTGATTATCTCTATGCAGTGAAAACTACAAATAGTCTTGTGATAATTGTTATAACAAATATACAACGTTTTTATTTTTTGGGAGCTAGGAGAGGGATGATGTTTTAATTCTTACAAAAGAGGATTCCTTAGTTTCTTCACGAGGATATAGTCCAGATAGAAAAGATTAGAAATAGAGACTTAGGCTAGTTACTACTGACAAGACTGTTACATGAGGATAGAGTAGATAGAAGGTTGGAAAGGACTTGAAAGGATAGCTTCTATAGTTCTATTGACAGGGTTGTGAAAGGTTTCAAGAGAACTAAACACCTGCCTATGTAGACCGTTCATTCATCTCAAGGTACCCATCTCATAAACTCAGGAAAGCACCATACTAACATTTGCAATAAAGTCCTCAAGTAATCTTTTCATGCAAACTAGATGCACACATTACTTGAATTTTCTACCTTGGCCCCTCAGCTATAGCTTAATCACGTAGTTGTCTAATCAAATTACTCCAATGGACCTTTGTGTGTGTGTTGGGGGGGAGGGGGAGGTGGTAACAAATAACAGATTACGGGTTGCAAAAAATCCAGTCAACAAGGAATCAGATAGAGTTACGCTACCTTCAGCCAAACTTAAATCCACCAGAGGGGCCTTCATTGCTCCACATCTGGAACCCAGCTTGGGTATTATCACCAGATGGTCCAGCAGCAGCCTCTTCCTCTTCCTCCAACCAATATGTCTCGAGAATTTTCACTGCTTTCTCATAAATCTCATTGTTATCATGACTTTGAAGATTTTCGATCTTTTCCAATCCTTCAGCTTCATCTATCATCTGTGCATAGAAATTAACATCTCCAGTGGTGCCAGAATTCTTCTCTGCTTCACCCACCTTCAGAATGTTCTCCAACCCTTCCAGACAGACAGTGATGATCCTTGGATCAGGGCACACAAGCAGATCACATAATGGCTTTATGCACCCCTTATTTACAAGAAACCTAGAACAAAAATAGCCAGATTAAGGTTACAATCTTGTGCACAACATAGATGAGAGCATAATGCTCCAAGACAATAAAAACATACTTTATTTGCTCTGGAGCTCCACCAGATGTAGCATTAGATATCGCCCAAGCAGCTTCTTTCTTTATATCGAATTCTGCAGTTTGAAGCAAGTTGACTAGAGGGCCAACCAAACCAGCTTCAATGACAGCCTAGATCATTCGGTAATAGCAGTAAGCACAAACTCCTACTGAGTACTTAATACAGTTGAGAGGCTACATTATGTATGTTACAAGGACAGAAAAATCCCTCCAAAAAACGTTTGCAGGATAGGACTGGTTGGAATACCTGAATTTGTGCCTTATTTCCAGCTGTAATGTTTGATATGGTCCAACAAGCTTCCTTTTTAATGCTCTTTTTGTGATTATTAGTCAACAGGTTCAAAAGACATGGCAATGCACCACTGTCGATGATAAACTGCAAGGATATTAAATTGCAATGATAAGCCAAGGTAATTTAAATGTAATGTTGAAGATGTAATTTAAATGTAATGTTGAAGATATAAATACAAGAAGATATCACACAATGCACATTCCAAATAACAAAAGCTCACAACAAATTAGAGCAAAACAGGGATCAGCAACAATCATTTTTGTGTTCAGTAATCAACAGGTGGAACTTCCAGATTAGAGCAACACAGGTATTTCATATGTCATCTAGGTATTAACAACATTAGTTCCAGACTTTCACTACTGATCAGCAAATCATATACAATTCCAAATATTCCAGTCATGAAGCAGGAAAGCACTTCATTTATAAAAAAAAACCCACATTAATTCTAATCAATGAAGTTTTGTTTTGACTAACCAAAATAATTTCAAATTTAGATACAACTATATCATGGAAGTTATCAAGCACACATCATCAAATCAGAAAAACAAACAAACAAAATAAGCAAACAGTATACTGACATCACTTCATAATAATATAAAATAAAACACAAGTACTGAAGAAGGATGCTTTTTCACATCTAGAAAGAACTAGACACATCTCTATACAGCAAAGATCAAGAATACAACACAATTTTACAAAGAGACCCCGAAACAAATTCAAACACGACCAGCAAGCAATATATTAAGGAATAAAAAGCAGACAACTCTGTATTATTTCTAAATCTGCGTAGTGAAAAAACTGAAGTCGTTGAGCTGTTGAAACTAGTCAGAGTCATCACAGCATAAGTCATTAACATAAAACGAAAACAAAACCGAAACAGGACAGATAAATAAATGTTAGCTGTCCATCAGGATTAAAGCTACTATTATAAATGGTAAGCGGGCTAAACAAAATCTAACCTGTGTTTGCGAATCATCCCCAGTGACTATATTACCAACTGTGCGGAGGGCGGGAATCAGCACCGAAGGAGATGGGTGCCTGGAGAAAGACCCAAAACTTGTAACTAAAAGCACAAAAAAAAAAAAAAAAAAAAAAAAAAAAAAAAAAAAAAAAAAAAAAAAAGGTATCCATGTACAGATAACAGAACGAGGGTACATACATGAGAAGCTCAACCAATCGTGAACATACACCTGCCTCAATCACAGCTTGAATCTTCTCATTTGGTCCATCAGATAGGTAAGAAAGTGCCCAGCATGCATCTGTCAACACTTCTTCATCATTTGAATGAACAAGTCGTTCAAGGGCAGGAAGAGCTGGCTTCACCTATTCATGGATTTCATAGAATAGGGTTTCAACTTTAAGCCTTTTAAAAAGTGATAAAAATATATACAAGGGCACTGACCTGCTCGAAGGGAGGTTGTGGTTTTCCTCTACAAAAGTTCGACAGAGTCCATGTGGCATTTCTAAGCATGGACAACTTGGAATGCTCATTGAGTTGAGCAAGTAATGGAATCAATGCACCACTACTAAGAACCAAATCCCGGCATCTAGGAGAGTCACCAGCAACATTACCCAAAGCCCAAACTGCCTGCAAATTCCAATAATGTCAAGACCAAAGAAGCAAAGTAGCAACCCTTGGGCCCTTAACAATACATCAATTAAAAAAACAGAGAGAAATTTAATAATTACTGTCACACCTGCTCACGGACATCATCACTAGGAGAAGCAAGAAGCTTCACAAATATCGGAACAGCCCCATGATCAATCACCACCTTAGTGTTCTCTGAGGTCCCAGATGCAATGTTTGTAAGAGCCCATGCAGCCTCAAACTACACAACAAAATCCAAATATTCAGTAAAAGAGCAACCAGCTTGCCCAATGCCCATAATACTATAACTAGATATGAATAACAACAAATACAACAGGAATAAAGACCTGTAACTGTGGATAATCCTCCCTTTGAAGAAACTCCACAAAGCGGGGTACAACTCCAGCTTGTATAACTTCCTCAATCGGTGGGCTTCGTTCTACATATATCAAAAGCCCAAGCAACAGTCACTAAACAATTACAGACTACTTATTTACAAGCAAAATTAAAAAAGATAGCACGCCAATACCAATGGAAAGCAATTTTCGGAACTGTGTTGTGGCCTCCAACTGCAATTGATTATTATCAGAACAAACCCCAGCCACCATATTTGGTAAACTCTCTAGCTGCAAAAACACAAGCAGCCAATTCAAGATTCAGAGAATAGGAACAAGAAAATTCATAGCAAGAGTAAGTACCAGGCACTGAATAAGAAAGGTTGCCTTTTGAAAGAAAAAAAAAAGAAGGTAATATACAGGTCAAGATGAAAGGGAGAGGACAGATTGAAACAACACACAAATGTGACTAGAACTCACACGTCAACAATTTAATTCTGAACAGAGACTAGTAAATTCCAAATATAAATTCACTACCACATTACTGCTCAAATGAGGGATGGAACAAAAAGCCAACAATTTCATCTTTAAGACTACCAAATCAACACTTGGTTCACATTGACAGATTTTTGTTTCTAATGATCGTCCTTAGCTATTTGAAATAAATTCAGAACAATTGAACTATTAGTCTAGGAAGATGCAACAAAATTATAAACTATTCACATTTTGCATCTATTTTGAAAGCAATTTCGAGCACCATGATAATATCCACACAAGAATGTTTCACTAGTGACATTTTCTCCCAGTTAAACTTAAATCTACTGGTTGAGTTAGTGGTTTAAGGGGTAAAAATGTAAAATTACCAACTCAAATAATAACAATGTAATATCACAATAGATTTTTTTTAAAAAAAAAGGTGATTGAAAATGAGAAATATAGAAGCAAAGAAAGCTTCACAGTGGGACTACAGAAATTCGAACATGCACATTATACGAGTATCTGCTGCTAGACTACCAAAAACTCCCCACCAACTGAGCTGCCTGGTACGTTATTTTATTATAAACCATGTATATTGTGCACAATGCATGAGAAAGAGAGGAAGAGGGCATAAATTTTTTAAACTGCTATCTCATTTAGTAAATTTATCCTGCACCATATTTTTTTTAAAAAAAATTAAAAATTACAAGCACTCTAACTAAGCTAACAGTTTACATTGAACCAGAAAAAAATGCACCATCTGCTGCTGCACAACCATGTAAATCATGTAATTACTTTACACTGCAAATCCAAAGATTATATAATTACAGCAATAAATTGGAAATCATACTGAATCATCGAGCTTTAAATATTAAAGGCAATATCAATCAATCAAAGCCTTAGTCCCATAAGTGGGGATCAAAGGCAATAGCGACCAATTTTTAATAGCAGTGGAGGACTTAACAAGTATCTAATTACTAGACTCAGTGCTCCACATTCGTTCCTCTAACTATAACATTTCGTAAGCAACTCTATAATGTCAACAACAGAAGCATCAAGCAATTGACCACGAGCATCCAGAACTAGGATCAAAACAAAAATCTTATACCAAATTTTCCTTAACACACTCCAACAACAACACAATCAATACTCATGAATTTTGAAAAAAAAAAATGATACACAATCAATTAAGCAAAGCAACTTGAAATTTTCACACAAAACCTAATTGAAATAATTACACAAACAACAAAGCCTGAATATCGATCAAACGCTGAAAATTAATCAACTCGGATAAACAAATTATCAATCAATTACTCAAAATTCAAGAAATTAAATAAAAAGAAATTCAAAACAAAAGATCGGAGCAAGAATTAGACCTTCTTATTATCAACAGTAGAAGCATGAAGAGAAGGAGTAAACTGCTGCTGAGCTTGAAGACCTTCACGACGCTTCTTGAGCAAGCTTTCCTCTCTCTTATTCTTTCGGATCTCCACCATATTATCCTCTCTTCTCCGGCGACCTTCATCGGCGTCAACGGCGACTTTGTATCGATTCCGGCGAACTTCCGTCCTAGCATTTGGCCTCAACGACATCGTTTCGTTCGAAATTCAATCAACCTACAAAAGTTTAACAAAACATAAACCCTAAATTACTTTACCAATTCAAAAATTCACCACAAATGAAACAATAATTAATCAATGAATCAATCAAAATCAGTGGAAATTAATGGTGAAGATGATGAAATTGGAGAGAGATTGAGTAGCAATATTACCAGTTGAGAGGAGAGAGAAAATGAGATTTAGAGAGAGAAAGCAGAGGGAGGCAGGGTTTTGGAGGTGAAGAGAGAGAGAGAGAGAGAGTGAGGGAAATGTTTATGATTTAAACCGTCATTTTCAGAAGGATGAATTTAAAGATAATTGGAGATTATGTTTCTTTTAGCTTTCGTCTAATCATTTTCTTGGTAAAAAATTAAATTAAATAAATGCCGTAATACTTGGATTTGAAATTCGTAGCCGCTCCCTCCTTCCTCATTTTTTGATTTTATTTTTTTTAAAAGGATTTGGATAGAGAATATGCTTCTTGGGGTGTGTTTTGGAATGGGAGAACCCTTTCTTTCTAGCCCAAATCCAAGGCCCAATCTACTTTTGCACTTTTTTTTGAGGGGAAATCTAGTTTTGCACTTTGTCATGCGCATTAGCAAATTTAAGGGCTTGTTCTAATTTGCTGAATTAAATTGAATTGAACTAAAGTATTAAAATGGACTGAACTGAATAGACATGAAATAAATTGTTTACGATAGAAGAAAATAGAGAGCTGAGTTAAACTGAACTGAACTGATTGGAGCTAAACTGAACTGAAATTAAGTTGAAGAGAATAGACCCTAAGTCATTCGGAACTTTAACCAATAATACAAAGTATTTGAAAAAATTTAAAAGAAAAAGTCAAAGTAATATATCTATTGTGAATTTAATGTTGTTTTTTAACTGATAAAAATATAAATTATATGTAGTCCAAATAAAAAGTTAAAAACACTACAGTTATATTATTATTACTCCGTATTATTTTTGTAGTAATAAAGAATTAAAGATAAAAATCATTTATATCACCAAAAATCTTCAATTACCATCCATATACTACGGAGTACTTGTATATCATTTGATATAAATGAAAAATATATTCAAGATCGGATCATCAATAAAAATATGGTGAATGATTTAGATATCAATTATCACTTAAATTTAAAGAAACAAAAAACCAATAGAAATATGTACTTATAAACTATATGTGTTGGGATGTAGGCATGTAGCCTCTTTTGAATGTGAAGTGGGCTTACTCTCTCTATGATTGAGGCCCAAGATTCAACCAAAACTTTAGGATAACCTTTTTAAAGGTAACACTCATTCAAGTATTTAAGTTGATCTCTTCATATTGAATTATTGAGTGTACCATGCATCTTATATACTACCTCCATTACATATTATTTGCAACGATTGATATGTAACGGAGGTAGTACATAATATTTTAGGATTGATATTCATTCCTGGTCCATTCCTTAGCTGATGTTAAATTAGCTAACTCGGGGATATCTAATGGTAGAAAATGCTTGATCTTGGGTTTAAAATAATTTGTTTAGAACTATTTTCAAGTTTTCAACCACTATCTTTTTATGATCATATTTGTAACACAATAGTAATAATACGACTAATATCAAGATTCGTATTTTGTATTAAGCTAAGGCGTTTGGTTGCTAATTATAAGGGGGCCTCTTTTGAGTCTTTTCAATATGCTCCATAAGCCAAGGAATGGGACAATTTTATTTTTGTCCATGTACTTTTATATTGTTGTCTTTGTCGAATTGAAGATAATGTTCATGCAATGATTAGATCTTTAACACGCGACGTAATGTGAGATAGACCATAAACCTCAAGTATAATAACAATGTGTGAAAAATTCTTGTAATGTATATTTACACTCTTAAGATAAATGTACATTTGGTATATTATGTACTTCCTAAACAATTTTCCTCTTTAAGTATAACAATCTCAAACACTCTTCAATTATTGCATCTTTACACTAAACTACCTTGCTTGTTATTTAGGACCAATTGATGTTGTTGTTGTTGAGACAACGTAGGCGTATGATCTTGTCTGGCAACGTCGGTAGGTGCATCTCGAGCCACTCGACTATGTTGGGGTGATCGAGGCGGGGATGCATAAGTGGAAGAGGCTTCCAAGATCTCTCGCCGGATAGTCTCTTGTTGTTGGCCTAGCCATTGGACTCGTAACGCTGTAGCGTATAAACCAGCTGCTAAGAAGACTGATAAAAGGGAGAAAACTCCTGCAGCTGTGAACACACCTTCTCGGATTATAAGGCAGCTTGTTTTTGGTGTCGACCAATCTTTTAGATGCCCTGATTCTACACTTAATCCTATTAGTAACATTATTTCTCCAACTGCAAAACACAACCTGAATATGGAAATTAAAGCGTATCATTAATTTTTTCGTCCTAAAATCAATTTCTTATAAACATGTTTTTTGTCCTAAATATATTATTTGTATATACCGTGTTAATTATTATTTTAAAATTAAAAAGAACTCACAACGATAGAAAGCATGTACTTATGTAAAAGTCGATTTCAAAACGTGAAGGTGTACAATAACGAGTAAAAACACGTAGGTAATTATCGGCTTTACTGCCGTAAAGGAGTAGCATGAGGACATTATCTCACATATGTGATGTGTTTTTATTCCTTTATGCTCGTACGAAGAACATATTCTTATGCGTTACGTAAAATCTGGAACTTTAGTGAGGCACCAAGTACCTTTTGGAGTTTTGATGAAATAAAGATAAGTTAATGGGTTTTAATTTTACTATTTAAGTACTATTTGAAATTGCTATGGTTGTTACAATATTCTTTTCTAAGAGGAAATCCCATATATTATCATTCTTAACCACTGAAATAAATACATAATAATAGAATATTGAATATATATATACAAATATAATTATAATATATATCATGTCATAATGAAATAATAATAATGCACCTAAAAATAATTATCATGAATGACGAAACATGATTCCACAAAAAGAAGCCACCTACTGCACTAAGCTACACTATTTATTTATGTTATATTTATTTTTTTGAGTCAAACAAATAAAAAATAAAATTATTATCTAATCTAATACGACATAACTAAAGTACTTGTGCAATGTCTTAAACCCTTTTTTTTAATTATATGAAAGTTTTGTGGTAGCGATTAATGAGATTTTAGTAAAGTTTTGACCAAATTTGGCGAATGACTTTTTGCCACTTTAATTCCCATTTAATTATTTTTAAGCCTTCTTTTAGTTAGGTATGTTGATTAGTTTGGAATGAAGCTAATGAATTATGATGTTAGTTAACACACAATCTCATATTTGAAGACGTACTAGTCAAACCTTGGCCAAATCAAGAAAGCCCAAAAATGATTCACCGGCGACCTCACTCTAAACCTAGGTAAGGATTTGAACTCTCAACCTTTAACATAACACTTACAAGAACACGCGACAGATATACCTGATTAAATTATGCCATTTATGTTACCATATCGCGATATTAATTAAGATATGGGAATAAGCAAGCTTACCAAGTAGAAATGAAGAAGAAACCAGCTTGCCAAGTAAGAGACCTCATAGGAATAGAAGATTGAGGGTCCCAGCTTACATAAACTGGAGGAGTAGTTTTGCTAATAGCAATTAGCAAAAATGAATGCTGAACAAGCATTGCAATAGCCAATGCTACAAATGCAACTGATGCGCATATCAAAGGCACTTTACCACTTCCACTATACATACACTCGTAATCCCCTTTTTCCTTGTGCCCTTTCTTTGCACCATTATTATTGTTGTTTATTAACATCCATGTCACCTACAAAAAACGTTACATCATACGTTAAGATCATGATTTTACAAAATCGATAATTAAATAGAATAGAAACTAGTAGTCTTTTCGTACGACTTTTTGATTAATAAATAGAATTTGTGTTTTTTTAAAAAAAAATAAATAAATAATATGTGTATGAGTTTGTTTTGAGTGCGATAGTCTACCTATCTAAAATTCATTGATTTTGCAAGTTTGAACATGAAAGTATATGAAATCAAATGGATGAGAATATTTTAATACGAAATCATCAAATCATTTCCAAAATTCATAATTTTGCAAGTTTGAACATGAAAGTATATGAATTATTCTGTGAGCCTAAGTTACGAAAAAATAAAGAGCATGGCCTAATAGCAAATAATTGGAGAAATTACAAGAAATTGTTTGAAATGCACTAAAATAAAACAATTACATACTGACAATTAATTCCGAACAAAAGGAGTAAGATAAGCACATACCTCGGAACGAGTAGCTTCAGCGAAGAGGGAGAGAATGAAGCAAAGGAGACCACAAAGGATACAAAGAATGGTAAGAAGAGCACCAGTTTTGCTGGAGAGTTGTAGACCTTGTAGTTTAGGAGCCAAGTCTGCATGCGTTACACCTCTTGCTCTTGCTCTTGTTGTACCAGCCATCCTCATCATCATCATCATCATCTTTCACTTTAATTATGATATGATTCCAATAATATATAATGGTTCGTTTTATTTACATAAAACTGGGAATTTTAGAGGGAGTTATCAATTAAGGTAGGAAGGAAGATTGTATAGGGAATTGCTTCGAGAAAAGGTTGCTTTAGATGAAGGAGATTCTTTGAGCCAAGTTAAGGCCTTCTATTTCTTTTATACTTGCAACCTTTTTTCGTAAGATTTCACACCTCAACTTATATATTTATACTCTATTTGTTTCTTCTCGAACATGTATGTGTTTTTTTATTTTAAATGTGTGAAATGGTTACAAGTACTTTTTTCTGTTCCTTTTTGTTTGTCTCGTTATGTTTTTATGTGGCTTTTAATATATATATATACTTTGACAAGATTATGTGTTGCACATTAGTATATGACCATTATTATCTTCCGAGAAGTATTATAAATAAATTACACTAGTATTTTAAAATTACTAAAAAATATAAATTACTAAAAATATTATCTTCTTATTATAATATTTGGTTTTGTATCATCAACTATTTTTTTTTTCTTTTGTGTGGGTTGATTAGTTGTTCGTTTTTCTTGTTATTATTTTTTTTTTAGTTTAAAAATTTTATGGTGAGAGATTTAAATGATGAATTGATGATGACACTGTTTTAGTACGCCGTTGCTTTATTTAGCACCATTAAATTTTTAGGTTTTCATTTATTTTTGGTCCCTGGACTACTCCCTCCAATTATATACTTGTATACATAAATTAAAATATTGTCAGAGAGTGCAAAAACAAAACAATACTATTTTCTTGAAATTTTTAAATTTATGTATGGGTCCTAAGCCTCCTAACCACTAACCTAATAACCTTATCTAATTTCGTTGTATAATTGAAGGGACCGAGAATAAATTATTACTCCGTATAATATATTAAGTCTCATTCAATTCACCACTCTCTCTTGATAAATATCTTTCCAATTCCGTACAAGAAGATTAAGAGTGTATGAGAGATCAAGATCATTATGTCGATTAAAGAAGAATGTATCGCTAGGTAAAAAAATACAAGGCATGTGTCTAAAGACAACATTGTGACAACTAAAGGAATTTGTTAGATTGCACATGCATTTTGAGTGAAATAAATCTCTCATTTACGCATTGTACATTTAGTATGGTTGTAGCATATACATATAAATGAATGAATTTTATTCTCCATCTAAAAAACACGCTAATTGTTAATTAGTGTACTTGTTGTCAAAAAAAAAATAAAAAATTAGTGTACTTAACTTGTTAGACCAACTAGCTTTTTGGCCCTTAAATAACTTTTATTATTATTTATATATACGAGTAGTAAATATATATCAATAAGTAATACATGTATTAAATAATAATTATATGTTAATTAAACCTCATGAAAGGCACACCATCAAATTGATAATAGAGCTGACCAGACCCTAACTCCTTATTAAGAGCTATTGTGCCAAGTACATCAAAGACAAAAGTGCTGCCACCATCAAGGCAATACAAAATATAATTCAATCATTAATCACCTAACTACTTTTGAGATTATGTTCTTCATTACCAATTATAACAATAATTTATTTATAATTCTATATGTATATTTCATTTAGAAAAGAAAAAAAAAAACAATTAAAAGTCTATATGTATGAAGCTTCTATTCGTATTAGTTTTTTAGATTCGTGATCTTCAACCCAGCTTTTCTAAAATCAAAGCATAATAAATCTTAATATTGTCATAGTGGTTCATTCAATATTCCACTTCCACCAACACACTATTATTGGTATGCCGGAAAAAAGTTTTTTTTTACCAACTAGACTTTTTTGTATGAACCGGCCTTAAGTCTCTGTTCTTTTGAACTGTTGTAGTCTGCTTTGCTGAACCCTGCTTTGTTGAGTATAAATAATTTGCTCTGCTGACACCTCTTTGCTCTGCTCAAAAGAACGGGGCCTAATACACGCACACAAGTCATCATACCATCCTAACACACGGAATTATAAGAAGGGCATAAAAATAACTGTTGAGATTAATGAATATTGTCCATTGAGTTAGCAATTCTGTGTCTCTCAACTATCAGACAAGTAGCCTCTATTCAGTATAAAATCTTATGCTTTTCTTTTTCTCCTGTACCAAAAACATAAACTTAATTTTCAATTATATCATCTCACCTACCAAATATGGTGGTAATATTAATTATAAAAATAATGTTCCTTGTTAAAAGCATACTCCGTATTCAACATAATTTCCTTTGACTCAATCATATATAGACTTTTCTTATACTTTATTTGTTATGTATTAATATTACTAGTACAGTAGTACATAGTACTTTAGCTTAATCGCGATGGTTTATTATGCAAAGAATAAGTTTTAATGAACAACTTCAGAAAATACTGCCTCTAATCGGATTCTTTGTCGTAGGGTATGAGTTGGGAATCGACTATCAATGTATGTTGTTTGGTATTGATTGAGGTCTCGTTTGCTCTGTTGCTAAGTATGACAGTTGATATAGCTCGTCAGGGGTATCATGCATATATCGTGTTAAATGATTATACTCGGGTCCCTGATGAGCCTTGAACTAGTGTCTCCGTCTAGAGTTTGTAGGATCATGGATTCTCTTGTATTGGCTCTCAGTATCTCCTCTCATTCGGAGATGTACTTCCTCATCTGTGGCTCTGTCACACATCAGCTGTCGACCTGTCCTACTTAGCAACAGAACAAATGAGACCTCTATCAGTAACAAGCAACATTCTCAGTTGACTTACAAAGCTGCTGCCAGAAAACTGCACTCCAGATGGATATGGAATATACTCCACACGCGTATAGCTTTCGCAGCAAAAATTAGGTTAAATAAGGCACATGAATAACTGATCTATTGACTGCTTAGGGAAAATCAGGATAAGCCACATTTCCGGGCCATAAAATGTGCTAACCCGGTAAATCAAGCAAAAGAAGCCTAAAAAGAACTATGGGAATTCAGTAAGCTCTATAATTGACCACAAATGGTGATAGTATCTATATACATTTGTTTGATTAAATAGGCAGAATTCAACTTACCCCTAGGATCCTAATTTACAAGAAGCCGCAGAATGCATCTCCATCAGCATGCACGCTATTACCTTCAATAATTGCACTATCACATGCAGCATGAGCATATTGTTCACAAGGAATAGCACGCCTTCTTTTTCCAGACATATTATCAAGCCCAGGATTTGGATTTGTTTCTTTCAACTTGACCAAGAAAGATTCGTGAGGATTTCCAAGGGCAAAACTCTGAGCAATACCATCAGAAGCTTCGACTCCTGGTATAATCAGTGAACCTGTTGAGCTATTGATACCCATTTCATTTGCTTCATTATGATTGTTCAGCTTAGGGAGTTGTTTGATGTGAGCCAGTACCATTGACATATGCTCACATGCAAAAGTCAGGCGTTCTTCAGTTACCACTGATTCTGAAACAATTGTGGAAGCTATGGCTTCCAGAATTTTGACCTTCTCTGTTTGCTCTTTTTCAACGTGCTCATTCGATACAAGGCGCCACCTCAAAGGCAGATAAGGGTCTGGGATGCGAAAACAGTTATTTGTTGAGAGAACACGAAGAATATGACGACAAAGGATGCCTAAAAACTCAAACTGATGACAACTACAATGAATGAGTTCTTGACTAGGGTCCCACATCACTTTGCATCCTCCGTCCATCTCTGTGTGGTGTCTGATCTGGAAGCAACCTTCGCCAACCATAATGGAGGCATATTGAGGGGCTGAAACGAGCTCTTCTTGGAGGAGAGAAAAGGCAAAAGGCGTAAAAACAGTAGCAGCATGCGACTCCATTGGGGAACCTGTTTTTAAAGAAACTTTCTCATTTTGCTGCATTTTCAGCTTTGATCCACCATGGTCATCATACTCTGCAATATCGGCTACCTACAGTTACAAACATATTAAGAATGAGGGTCAATATAGCAAGTAAACCACCTTTCTCTTAGACAAAAATTATTACTTGGTGGTCTCACCAATATGACTGATAAACCATGACAGCAGAAACTGCACTGCTTAATTATGACCCAAACCGGGATGGACCTTACCCGAAAATTTATGTGATACAGTCTAATAATGATTAATTTAATGTAGTAAAAAATTAACAATAAACCCCAGTATGACCCAACCTTAGACCCAACCTGTAACCAAATGAAGTAACTCATTACTAGAATATGATCTAATCCAAACTGACTCGTTTGCTATCTCTAATCGCTATAAGCAAGATATGAAAATTCAGTAGGTATAAAGGTAATATAGCTTTACAACTTGCTGATATGAACTGGTAGAGAAACTATTTTGCAAGAAACTCTAGTTTCTAAGGAAATAAATTACGAAAGGAAACAACATTGTTTAGATAGGAGTATGCAGACACAAATTTGAGAAACCACTTGAAAAACTTTTTTGCATGAACCACAGCAGATGTACACGAAGTAGTGCTCTGTAGAATAATAAAAGAGAACTTACTTTATCAATAAAACAATCAAGTGTAGATTGTGCACTTAATATCCTTTGAATGAGAGCATTAATG
This sequence comes from Chenopodium album, assembly GCF_948465745.1. Lineage (NCBI taxonomy): Eukaryota > Viridiplantae > Streptophyta > Magnoliopsida > Caryophyllales > Amaranthaceae > Chenopodium > Chenopodium album. Next base: position 1,220,844 of record NC_137838.1, read on the forward strand.
GAGTCTGTCACAGATCTACTCATGAGTCCAGCAAAGAAGTAGCGTCTCAAGAAAGATAGAGCCCAAAAGTCCCGTAATGCATAAAGGCAGATGATGTGTTTATTTGACTGTAGTTCATATCTATCAACCATCTCCTTCCATCCAGCTTCAAACTCATCAACCATTTCCAAGCTATAAAGACGATAAAATTCGGTCTTCCATCCATCATAATGAGAACCAAGTGGCAAAGAAAACCAGTCTGACAAGTTGGCAATGATATGCCATATAGAGAATGCATGTTTGGTTTCAGGCATTTCACAAGTGATCGCTTCTTTGAGCCACATATTTTGATCAGTCAAAATGGTTTGTGGTGCTTTTCCTTTCATAAAACATAAAAATGTCTGCACATATTATTTCAAAGAAATGAGAAAGATAATTACAATGAAGAAATAAGCAACAGAATGAAGCAGGATTCTTCTTGAGCAGCAGATGGTTATAGAATAATAGATACATACTTAAGATGTTATAGGTACCTTCAATGCCCAAGTAAAGGACTCCAGGTTTTCATCCCGCAAAAGAACACAACTGTAAAGACAAGCCTTTCCATGATTATCAACCCCAATCAAAAGGCCTAGAAGCATATCATAAGCATCCAGACGATGATTAGTGTCCAGCAATATTGCATCCCCAAAGGCTTCATACTTTTGGATGGATGAAGGGTATGACCAAGCAATATGCTCTAATCTATTATGACCATCTAATTTAAAATCATACTTGAAATAAGAATTTTCATCTTTTAATCTCTTACACATGCTGATGAGGTCAATAGCATCGTTATCTTTATCAACATGTCTGAAAGACTGTAGCAGGTCTCTGATATGTAATTCAGTGAATGGTAAGCAACCTAATTTAACGCCTTTCTCAAGCTCCATCAATCTCAACATCTGGCGGGCTGACATTCCAGCTTTTGCAAACATGCAAATCCGACTTTTGTCATCAGCAGAAATGGTGCAGTGCGATGGAGGGATTTGTGCTTCAACTGATTTAAGAAGTTCGTGATTGTGATTGTTACTAAATCCAGTGACACGCCATTCAGGGACATCCAAATCTGACCGTTTCACTATTCTCATGTATGCTTGACAGCCGCACCGTGATGATTTTCTATTCCTTTGCAACTTCCCTTCCTCACTAGGTTTCGCCTGTGGATGTCCACCACGATGGCAGGTAAAGTCCCTTCGTGTGACTCCCCGTCCCACCCCATCTTTTCCCCGAGTGCGGTGGCGCCTGATGGAAAAGCCACATTGCTTGGCAAAGCTGCAATAAAATTCATAGGCAGCATCTTGAGAAACAAATCTCTGGCCGATAAATGGAACTAGGTTGACTGATGTTTGTCGTGACAATATAGCATCCTCTGATATTCCCTCTGCAGACTCAATGTTGTCCTGTGACAGATCTGTTTCATTCTCAGAGGATTCCATATTCTGACTTCCATTAACTGTCATTTTTTGCAGCAATCATTCAGACAACTGAAAGCAGGTAGCAAGCACATTAGTTCTAATGAAGGTTTAGTGTTTAAATTTAAAACATAGAGAATATACAGTAATAATTTTCATTTTACTTAAGGTAAGAAAGAATAAAATAAAATTTATACAAGAATAGGCAGCCCCATTTCCAACGGAGCACACCACCACAGATGTTGCTGCACTCAAAATAAAAGGATATAGACTGAAGGGAAATTCTTTCATCTTTATTTAAAAAGATTCAAACGGTCTCAGCTTTTATAATAGGGATAAGGTTACAAAAATCTTAACCTTCAGACCCCTCTTCCTCTTTACTAGGAATGACACTGTGGCTTCTTGTTGTGTAGAGAACTAGAGATAGGGGTTCGAAAGTTCAATTGTGCTCAAGCTACTCTAGGCTTCAAGTTTTGGCAACTGCATTGAATTACAGAACATGATGTAGCCCCACCCCCCCCCCCCCCTCCCCCAAACTGATAAGCGCAAAAGAGGGTAGTTCCTCACTCGTTTTCTCCACACATACACACACATATAGCATCAAGAATAATACACATAAGAAGATCCTGTTAACCAGCTTTTTCTTGATCCTGTCACACAGCCTTTACTAAATCCTGTTAAACATCCTTTTCTAAATCCTGTTAAACACCTCAAATTGAAAACCTAGATTTTTCTTTGTTCATATTCTGGCAATGCATCAATTGGAAGCTAAAAATATAAAAGATGGGAATGCTTCAGTAGGCATTTAACACTTTGAATGCTTAACCTCCTAGGTTATAGAAAACACAAAGAACGATGAGAAGTGAGCCTGCCTGTCACTTGTACTATATTACTTCCTTTACTTCTTCAGCGAATAAAAACAAGCTAACTACTAAGCTTAAGCAGCTAGGTGAGGTGAGAAACAGGGATGGAGTCTAATATGCATCATCCTCCACGGATTGTAGACACAAATAAAATACAAAGTACAATGTCGAATAACCATTCAAGTAGTCAAGACTAAAACCAGTCACCTAAAAGATTTATCAAATCCTAAAGCAAATGTGTATTAATTAACCCAAGTACTTTGTCATGGGCTTCAACTACACCATCAAACAATGAACTTAATTATCTACGTGGATGTCAACAAACTTAGCCGGTAAAGTCTTGGGAATGCATCCCTAGGATTAAATCCCGTCCTCTTAATAATCCTTTGTGGCTCTATTTACACCCAAAAAAAAGGGATAAAAGAGTGTCTATACATTCTTACCCCATTAGTAAAATGGTGATTTCCATATAAATCTCAAAAATAGTTCAAACATCAAATTCAAAGTACAGGCCATTGTTTCAATTAATTCGACGACGGGCAACAGGCTACCCCTCAGCTCAGTACAACCTTTCATTACTATAAATCCTAAAGATTTCAAAGTATATGCTAGTTATGAATACCCCACTAAGCCTCATGCAAGAAGCATCAATTAAGCTCAATTACAAGGCACTCCAATTGTTAATTTCTTGGTGAAATAACACCCAAAAAATTCACCAAATAAACCATTTATGAGATCATTTTGCTATGTGCACAAATCTAACAATAACTGAAAATTTCTCTTGAAATTGCCAAAACATCATTTGGGTTTTGGGTGTATAACCAACTTTTACCCCAAAAAACCCAATATTCAATTCATAATCTCAGATCTAAATAACACCCAGAAATAATTAAGTTCAAATCTTTTTAAAATACATATAAAAAAAACAATCTTTTTAATCATTATCAAATCAGAGAAGTTCAAACAAATTAAAAACCACTAAAATATCAAGAAAATATAGTAAAATAAATTAAACCCAGAACATAGTTATATCAATAAGCAAAAGGGTGATTAAAGAACATACCTTTACAATTGATTTGAAGCTGCAAAACAGAAAATTGTGAAACTAACGGTCAAAAATTTGGAGGAGGGAAGAGTGGAAAAATGGCGGGGAAGAAATTTATGAGTTAGAGCGCATGAAGGGGGAGGAGGATAAGCTTTATCTATGGGAAGGAGCTATCTTGCGCAGTACTGGTACTTCGACTTATTCAGCGCACATTGTCTATGTGCCCTCTCAAGAAGGGGTGAGAATGTAATTACTCAATTTGTAAATCATTTTTAAGACAAAAAAAAAAAAAAAAAAAAAAAAAAAAAAAAAAAAAAAAAAAAAAAAAAAAAACCACACTTTGTATGTAAAGTATTTGTTAGAATCGTCTCAAGTATAATGTAAAGGGTAACAGTCATATCTATCACTATGTTTTATTAGAAATGTAATTAGGGAGTTCATAGCTCTATCCGTCTAGATTTGGCGGATGGTGGCCAATGGGATGGGGTTGAGATGGAAATCATATATGTCATGGGTAGTAGGACTGCGGAAATAATCTGTGGGAATAAGGTGAATCATAAGTAATACCTCTCCAAATTCGCCTAGTCCCAACCTACTTAAAACAATATTGAGCAATTGCCTTGTACTTACTTTAAATAACGAAAATTAATTATTCCAATAATTGGAATTTCATCTTTATATTGAATTATAATGAGCTTGTCTAACATTCACGAATAAATTTGGTTTTGAGAGTTGTTGATTAATTGAGTTTTATCTATAATAACGGTAACGAAATTTTAATGGATGCATATATACAAGTATTATAAGGCAAGTTTGAGATGGGGATTTGGTTGAGATTGCAATTAGGCAAGTGGGTGGTGGTGCAGTGATGAGTAGTGATGGGGATGAATTTTGGATCATGGGGGATGAAAATATTAAGTGGGGATGAGACGGGAAGACCAAAATCCTCGTTCTCTCCTATTAACATACTTATTGTGTTTAGTTTTGTGCTTATAAAACATAAATATGCATAATGAGAGATTCAACATAACTATTGTGTTGAGTTTTGTTAACGCTAGTACAATTTAATGCCACTACAAAAGTAGAAAGCAACCGTTACAAAAACAAAACAATGGATTGTAATTTGTAATGTGTTTGTAAACCTCTAGGTTATTTGAGTTGTTATCGGACTTTATTTGAAGCAATTTCTTTAATCTCCTAATTTTGGAATTCATAATATTGATTGATTTACATTTATCTATATCATGGATAGTCTAAATTTAGCTATGTCTATTTTTTTCCCTTAAGTATATAAACATACCTTGTAACTTTAATTATTCTTTTATCTTTTCAATTTGTCGTCTTGTTTTCCTAGATATCTCCCATCCCAACTTTTTTGCCGTTGTTTCTCAAGAGTTGGGGTGGTGGGATTATACGTTACATTCAATTCAATAATAAAATAATAAAAAAAAAAATGAAAGGGCCAAAAAGATCACAAAATGAATACATTGTTCATGATGATTTAGAGCAATATAAGCTACAAATCATAGATCATTACATGTTGGAAATACAAAATTTTGATGATGCTGCTCGTTATTGTACATACAATGAAAGTCCAACATTTAGTAATTATAATCCAACCATAAAATTACAACCTTCTCATAGGTATGTAATTACTCCTTATTTCAAATCATCCTTTACGACGTCGTCTTCGCCATCTTCACATCATCGTAGGTCTCATAATTGGAGCTTTGATGAAAATGATTTGAAGAGGAAAACAAGGATTACTACGTATAGAACATATACAATGGAAACTAAGTTTAAAGCTTCTGTTAAAAATGGTTTTCGTTGGGTTAAAAGAAGGTGCCATAGAATAGTTTCATGATTAATAGAGATGGTTTAATTTATGCATGGATTTCTACATCAAATCCGAAGGTCAATTTGATCAAGAAGTGATTTTGTGGCTTAAAATGTGCTCGTAATTTTAATAATTGGCATGCATGCAATTTGAAGATGTATTCTTTTTAGATTATTTTTCTTTTTTGCTTTTTTAATTATTAAAATTGTATAGGAGATTGCAAATAAATTATGATGTAGGTGTTAAGTTGTTAGAACTTGTAATTCATTTACATTGTTATATATTTAGAATCGACGATTTATTTACATGTACTTGTATTGTTTAAGGATTACTTTGTAAGAGTATATAACTTTGTAAAATGACAAAGTTTGAATCAAACATGAAATCGACATTATTTTATTATTTTTTTTTTTTTGGGGGGGGGGGGGGTGAGGGGGAGGGATATAAGTGTAAAATATAGGGTAAATGACATTTGACTCTAAGTCCTTAATACAATCAACAATTCAACATCTATACAACAACAAGATTTTGTCAATTACACAAACAAAAAAACTTTAAAATGCGTGTAAAATTATATGCAATACATGCAACATAAAATGTTGAATATATATCCTCTTGCAGTCATGCTTACACTATAGAAATTAAGGTAGAAAGAACAATTACTTCAATTTCTTACTTCAAACAATTCATGTCATTTTGCCCATCATCCCTAATCCAAGCTCACCAAGCCCATTGAATCAACTACTTAGATTAGATTGAGTCTAGCCCAATGTGTGGATCATGTAGATTAAGCCCAACCCCTTTCCCCTTTAATGAAATGACAAAGAGATGATGAAAGAAATATAATCACTCTATAAACTATAAAGAGTACTCGAATAGTGTAATCACGGTGAAAGGGTGTATTCATTAAGTCTTGGGATTTATTCATAGATTGTTGGGATTTATTGCAAATCAAATTAGTTCTCCATAGAGTGTATTCTTTATGATACAAGCTACTAATGTGATGACTAATGAGTTTTAAACTAACAAATTTCTATCACGAACTACATGTTAAAAAAATTACAAGTATCATATTGACACACCAAAATTCGCAAACACTATTGACAAAAGCTTTGGTTTTTGATGTTCATATAACTCAAGAAAATGTTCATCATATTATTTAATTTGGTTGAATATAAAAGAAAGAATGTTTTCATTGCATTTCGATTTTGAAACATTTTTCTTTTCATTTTATTGTAACTTGTAAGATGTTATTTAAATTCAAATTAACATATTAATTTTATACACAAACATTCATAACTCGACCCCCCCCATGTTAACGTAACAAAAAAATTCAAATCCAATAAAAATATAAATCCTTCAAAAAATAAATTATGGGAAAATAAACTTCTCTGTTCTCTCACTAGATTTGGTCCATTATGTTCGAATCTAAGACGCACCAAGGCAAAAAAATGGGCCCATTTCACCTTAACAAATCCAAATCCCAAATATTTTAACCCCTTTTTGTTTCACTCATTTTCCAAAATTGTTTTGACTTTTCTTTAATCCACGTGTCATCATATCACTTGTCTGTCACTCCCCATTAAAATCCTACCCCTTGTAATTTTATCACCCTTGTATAATAAAAAGTATACTTTTTGTCCCTCTTTCTGTTTTTTTTATTTGTAATTTGAAATCTCAATCTAAGCAAAGAGACGTTACAAGATTTTTGGAATTATTTTTTTTGTGTTTTTCAATTTCTATTTTTTTAAAAAATTCCAACTTTTTTTTTTCCTTCCCCAATTTAATCAATGCTTTGCCCCCCATTTAATGCTTGAAACATGCTTCACTCTCTCACTAAAAATCACAACTTTCTCTCTCTAAAATTTCTGGTATTTCCAACAACTGCGCACCCCTTAATTTATTGCTTTACAAACTATTCATTCTCCTCTGTTTCACAAAACCCCAGAAAAATATAGACGTTGTCAAACATTTATATAGGAGAGAGAAACAAAGAAGCTTATTTTAGAGACGTTGGAGAAATTCTTCTAAGAAATTCCTCATTTGTAAGTTTTAATCATTTCTGTACTTTATTTGATTGTAGTTTTAAATTGGGTTTGAATTAATTGTTTCTTAAATCACTGATTTTGGTCATGGAATGTTTGGTTTTGCAATCAAGTTTCTGTCTTTTGTACTGCTTTGGTACTGTGATTAATGAATCTTGGTGATAAATTGATAATGTGAGATGGGTTTTGCTTGATTATGTGATTAGTTAGCTTAATTAAAGATTTTTTATAATTAGGTGGTGGAATGAGGCTAATGATGATGTTGTTAATTGATTTGAATTTTGATTAGCTGATTGATATGATTGTGATTACTTTTTGAAGGTAAATTTGCATGATTAATGGTTAAATTACCGTTTTAACACTGTTTGATACTGTTGAAATTGTTCAATTATAAATTGGAATATGATTTCACTTCCAATTTGTAATTGTGAATGTACATATGGAGTAGATAATTTAGCAGAAAATGGCTGTAATGTTCAAATGTGCATGCCCAAGTTAATCATCTTTGTTTGTTGCTATCAAATTTGAGCATATATTAGTATAGTATAAAGTTCTATGATGGGTAAATTAATTGGAATATGGATTCTTATAATGTGCTTTACTAGGGATGGTTGAGTAATTCTGAAGTTATTTGTGACTGCTGTTAGTCATATATTGGGAGCTTGGAGCTATAGTAGAGTAGAAGATACTGCTCCAAGTGAAATCGTTTCGAGCTCGATGCTATCTTAGTAGAAGATACTAGGGTGTTTAAATTAATGTACTTATGGATTATACTACCTATATGACTATCTTAGCAATACATGTGCACTGAGTTCATAATCTGAACTGAGGGAGCGGTTAGAGTAGAAAATACAGTTTTGAGTGAAATTGTTTTGAGCTGTTAGAGTAGATGATATCTTAGTTTATAACTAGGGTTTTATTATGGATGATACTACCTATGTTTTAGTGCAATTTGTCTCATTAATTGAATTGTGTTGAGCAGTTTGGAATATCCATCATTCTGCATATGATTAGGTTGAAGATTCATCCACCTATCACTGATTGTTAAAGTTTTTGTAACTGAGCTTGGATCTTTAAATGTCAAGAAGTGTTTTGGATTGGTAAATAGCTAAAATGGGTGGTGACAAGCATGGGTCGAAGAGTGGACGTTATGTTGGCGGCTTCTTTCAGCTGTTTGACTGGAATGCCAAGTCTCGAAAGAAGTTGTTTTCGAGCAGATCTGATTCACCAGGTACATTACAGCTACATTCATATATGTGTTTGTGTTGTGATTCTTTAATGTGAACTGCAGATCATTCATTTTCTTTTGGTTGTTTTGGACAGAATACTCGAAGCAAGGAAAGAAAGGAGAGGAGAGTTTTCCTATGACAAGAAAGCGTGTGGTGAGAATTTATTCAATGACTGATATCTGCTGAAATTAATTGCCATAATATTGATTTAAGATGATTTGATTAATTATATACCAGGAAGAAGAAGAGGAGTATGGTGCATTTGGTGCAGGATTTAGTGCCAGAGGAGGAAGTGATTATAGCTGCGCATCATCTGTCACAGATGATGACGGTTTTGGATCAAAAGCTCCTGGGGTAGTGGCCAGGCTCATGGGATTGGATTCCTTACCAATGTCAATAGGAATGGAGTCATATCCTTCCCCCTTCTTTGACTCTATCTCTCTAGGAGAGGCTCCATTTAGAGGAAGAAATCTCGACTTTTATCATGATCATCAAGTTATGCATTCAAGCCACCTATTTGACAAAATGGAGCCTACAACTAGGAATAATGACTTTGAAACTAGATCTATGAAGTTGCCTAACAGACCAATTGAGAAGTTTCAAACTGATACTTTGCCTCCAAAGTCAGCCAAAACAATCCCAATCACTCATCATAAGCTTTTATCGCCAATCAAGAGCCCTATTTTTGTCCCGTCCCAAGATGCAGCTCACATTATGGAAGCTGCTGCAAAAATAATTGAGCCTGGCCCATCAGCAACTCCCCGAGCTAAGATATCTTCAGCTGGATCATCCTCGGTTCCTTTGAAAGTTAGAGAAATAAGGGAGAAACTGGAAGCAGCGCAGAAACCGTCCAGGGCTCCTGTATTAACGCAAAGGCAAGTTGAATCCAATGCTGCCAAGTATCTAAAAGGACAGCCTATGAATAGGAGTTGGAATGGTCTAAATGAGACGTCATCATTTAGGGCATCCCAGAGTAGAGAGGATAGTTCTGCTGCTGTAAAGAAAAAGGGAAAGTCAATTTCGCTTGCCATACAAGCAAAGGTTAATGTACAGAAAAGGGAAGGCTTGACTTCAAACAGTAGGAGTTTGGGAGATTCAGAAGAACAGGATGATAGCAAGTCAAGTCAGTCATCAAGGAACCAAGCAAGTGGTCCAAAGTTCTCAAATAGGAAATCTTTGAACCAAAGTGCTTCTTCTGTACTACGACAAAATAACCAAAAACAGAACTGCCCTCCACATAGGGAGAGATCTTCTGCTCCTAAGGCTTCTGTTACTACAACTATTGGTAAAAAGCCATATTCTGAGGATACTTCTCATAGCCGACAAAAAAGTTTAGCTCGAGAAGCTGGGACCTCAAGAACAAGTTCGAGGAAATCTAGCTTGCATGCAAGGGACGTTGTTGATAAGGGAGTTCCTTATGCTGGAGTGAGAAATGTTCCTAGAAAGAAAAGGTCAATAGATGGGAATCTGCAATACAATAAGAATCAAGTTCCTGAAAAACCAAGCCAATCTACTGTAATGGCTGATAAGCAATTTAATTGGATAGAAGAAAACCGAAGGAAAGGAATGGATGTTGTTTCATTTACATTCACTGCTCCTATCACCCGATCACAGCTTGGTTCAGAGCCTTCTAGACAGTTGGTTGAAAAAGGCAGCAACATTTGCTTTGATGATGGAAGCAAAATGCTGACCAACTCGGATCTGACAAGGTTATCTTCTCCTGGATTAAACGGGATAAAGGGTGATGCTTTGAGTAAATTGCTAGAGCAGAAGCTAAAAGAACTAACATCAAACTTTGAGAATTCCCATAGCACCATTGTCAAAACTGGTACTGCTGCAGAATCAGCAGTGGTACCTGGCAGTGCAGAGAGTGCCACAGGGAAGGCCCGAGAAAAAATGTCTCAACAAGAGCCAATAGACACAGATAGCCATATCTATCCTGGATTGTTTGACTATGAAGCTGAACAGTTCACAAGGAAATTCAGTTTTCAGGTACAGAATTTCATGCATATTTTATTTTGATTTCCATTAATTTTATAGAGACCAACTTTTTTGCATTCAAAATCTCCCCCTAGTTTTATGCCCTAAAAAGTTAGGAAGCAACGGTGTACTGATTTCAGCTCTATTCTATTGACAAGATAGGCTCTTTTTTTTTTTTTTTTTTTTCATCAGGCAGGGGAAGCAATGGAAAAATACAGCCACGACAAAGTTGAAGCTAAAAAATGGAATGATTGTCACTCACCTAGTCCTGTTTCCATTCTGGAACCTTCTATTTTGACAGAAAGTTGCTGTTCTTCAGAAAGCATGGCAAGTAGCATCACGGAAGGTTAGAACAATATCAAAATCATTCACCACTTCCAATACATGCATGTTTTATAATTAGTACTTGTAATCTTAGTTTGTAATCTATACTTGTAATGTTAGTGTATTAATACTGAGCATTCCATGGTTATATTTCAGAGAGCAAACAACAATGTTCATCAGTTCAGGCTCAGCAAGAATTTGGTCCGGATTCTTTACAAAAGTCACAAGCTAGTAGGGAAGCTGATGCAGAGGTATCAGATTCAGCTTCATCAACATCTTCTCAAATTACTTCAGAAAAGTACTCCATGAAATCAACAGCATGGGAATTAGGATATGTAAAAGACATACTCTGCAATGTGGAGTTGATGTTTAAGGATTATGTAGCAGGTCGAACACGTGAGATAGTAAATCCACACCTGTTTGATCAGATGGAAAGACGACGAGGAGGTGGAAAGGATGAGTTTAAACTAGAGAGGAAAATGTTGTTTGATTGTGTCAGTGAATGTTTAGATTTGAAGTGTCAGCGTTTCGTGGGTGGTGGGTTTGAAATGTGGAAAAAAGGCATTGCAACATTGAAGAGAAAGGAAAGACTGGCTGAAGAAGTGTACAAGGAGATCCAGGGTTGGAGAAACCTGGGAAATAGTATGGTGGATGAGCTCGTCGACAAAGATATGAGCAGTAAATATGGGAGATGGCTAGATTTTGAAGTTGATGAATTTATGGTTGGAGTAGACATTGAAGACCAGATCTTAGATTCTTTGGTTGGGGAGATAGTTTCTGATGTCTTATCTTTACAATAATAATTTGGCGTGTAAAATGTAATTTACAATCAAGTACAATTCTTTTGTAATACCACCTATTTAGTGGGTTTCATCCTTGATTAATGATTGTTTTTGCAAACTGGAATAAGTATATAAACTTGGTGAATTAAAAAAAAAATCCATCATTTTTTGGCGTTTAGAGAGCTACAAGGATGTGATAGAAAATCAATCCCAAAATCTCTTCGAAACGGGAGGGAATCATACCACTTGAGCTATCCCAAAATCCACTTCCATGTTTTGTTCAATGTGTAAATAGGGTTACTTATTATTAGAAAGAGAATAGACCAACAAAAATTAAATTATTATTACAAGGAGCAAAAGCAGAAGTAACAATTACTTCCAATTAATGACAATGTTATGTGCTTGATAGAGATTAAAACACAAAACAGCAAACTTTTGAGTATTTTATCAAGGTATCGTGCAGTCAGGTATGGTTTATCAAAACACAGCAGCAGATGAACAAATTCACCAGATATTTCCCCAATAACAAAAACATTTACAGATATGATCAATTATAGCTGTACAAATGATAATGTTATTTGCTTTGATCTGAAAATTAATTTTCTAAATACAAAAGAACTCTGTAGGACATTTATCGAAGATCAATCACATCAAACCTCAACTTTGGGTTCAAATAAACGTGTGAGCAGTGTTCATATAGTGGGCTACCATCTGATGGTTCCTCATGAGGATGAAATCCACGCTGATCACAATTTCGAATCACAGAAACACCACCAGGATCAGACAAGTGAAATATACCATGCGGACTGCAATTACACAAACAAGTGAAGTCAGTACGCAGGATATGCTCATCTAAAATGTTACTAAGGCCCCCATTCAGTTGAATAGAATGGAGCTTAAATGTATAATACTATCATAGATTCACTTAAAAAAAAAGTTAAATAAAGTCTTCATTAACACTTTAAATTTCATGCTTTTTAATTGGCACTAAATGCTCTCCAAAAGTAGCCTCTTTATGAGTTCTTTCAAACAAAATACCTCGCACCTCTGATGAAGACAAGATCAACAAGCTGGACCAAGTTTTTTTTTTTTTTTTTTTTGAAATAAGCTGGACCAAGGTTTCAAATCCTAAATGTAGTGTATTGACACCACAAAGAATCCATGATAACATAGATCTTTGGAATTCTCTAACAGACAAGGAACCATGCAATTCCAGAACAATGAAAGTTTTTCATTATTTATAAAAAGCACTCCGTATATAGCCTTTATAAAATGTCAACCAATCATCAAGGATAGTATATCTAGTGGATAAACCCTTCACTCTAAGTTATCCAAAGATTTTATCAATCATCTGCATTTCGTGCTATTAAACAGGATTTTATAATATTAAACTCAAGTTCCCTTTCCCAAGAATGTTAAGCAGCCATCTTAATGTTTCTTTTTCTAGTGTATTTTATGTCCCTAGATGACAATGAAAGGATAAGGAAAGGTAAAAACACATTCATAATAAATCTATACTTGTCTAAAGACAAGAACAGGCAATATGGAAATATATAACTAATTTCTATTGTTTCATGAGACAACATTGGTGTCCGATACTCCAATCTCCTTCTCCACCCTTTCTATTTTCATCTTCATATACCATGACCAGAGTCTATCATCCCTGCCATGCCCTCTAATTATGTCACAAATTAAACCAAGAATCCAGGTGAGTGACTATAAAATATTCCCTCCATCAGGAATAAAATAATTAAGTATACTATTGAGAGATAAATTCCTTTTCCTTAATCAGAAATGTATTATGATTATATTTAAAACACTCCCCCACTTAAATGTAGAGCTGAAGAGTAGAAGGGGAGCATAGAAGAAGATAACAATAGTTGGGACAGAGGGCAATAAATTCCAGATGGACGGAGTAAATGTTCATGAGAGTTATAAGCCCAGAACAGAGCAATATTACAGCATTGCAAGGCCCAACAGGTTACAGATAATACCAAACAAAAAATATAACTTGCATCTTCATTTCGAAATGAGCTAAAGGATTGTTTTTATCATGATAAGTTTCTCTGTTTTCTTAAGCTTTTTTGAGTCCATGATTATCGGGCCAGTTTAGCATTCAGCAACAGTTATGCAAAGTAAGATGGAATATACCTGGATGAATCTGTAGGTGCCATAACGATAGCAACTGCTTCCGGCAACATAATCTGACAAGCAATTTAAAGAATGATTAGCCGAGCAAGGTATCGACATTAGCAAAGCAGAAAAGCACCTCTAACAAATGTGACCATGGCATCTCAAATACAATCCTGGAAAAGAACTACTTCCTTTGTCTTGACCTATATAGCCCCTAGGCAGTTTGATAAAGTGATTAAAGATGATAAACATATTGTAGATAAATACGAATTTATACCCAAAAAACCCCAATTCATTGCCCTAATTGGTGGTTTTTTTTTTTTTTTCTTTTTTCTTTTTTCTTTTTTTTTTTTATATTGAGTATTAAACAATTTAGTCATTTACCTTATCTAATCCCTACTTTAAATTGCGTGCCATAGGAATAGGTCTTGCTAATACAGCAGTAGAATGATACATCAAGGCATGTAGAGTCTATACGTTTGTAGCATAATAATTGTTTTTTTTCTTTTAAAAAAAAGAACTCAAGAAGCCATTTCTTTTACCTGATATGAGTAATGAGTATGCAGGTCAACTGAAGACATAAAACATGTCTGTGTCGGGTGCGTCTGTCAGTATGAAGAAAATAAGAGTATTAGTACTAGAACATCAGTAGAGGATGTTACTATAGCTTAATAATTATATATATATATATATATAAATAAAACAAAATAAAAAAATAAAAAAAAAAAAAGGCAAATTTTTAGGGAAATTGCATATTCAAGATGCAGGAAATTCAACACTCATGCAAAGCATAGTGCTTGAATAATAAAGTTTCTTATAATAAATCAAGTACAGTGGAGTTTCATGATCAACACCTTAGCTCATAGCCAGCTAGACAAGCAGATGATACAATGAGATTGGCGGGAAGAAAAAAGGCAAATGCATAAAGTAAAAACCATTACTATCAGGATTAGAAGCTCACATGAATCCATCCAAGAGGAAATAGTGATGCTTTGTCCTGAACCTCAAATATTTCTTCCTCATTTAATGTCTGGCACTGTAAAAGGTAAATACAAATTTGTTCAGCTCACCATAAGTAGTAGAAGTGATACAACATCAAAGTAGGAAGAGCTACCATATCATCTGACCCTCTCTTTAATGAATTATTTTGTATAGCACTATAGCTGAAGCCGAGTCATAAATAGGGATTAATCCACGTCTTTTATTGGAGTTCAAACAAAGCTAAAAGAGCAAGTCCTTGTAATGATATACATCATATACTTGCCTATATGTAAGCATATGCATCCAAAAATCAATCAATCAATCAAAACCTTAACCCCATAAGTGGGGTAGGCTACATGAATCAAAAGTGATTATTCTGTGTAGTCATCCATATGCACCCCCATTAAAAAAAAAAAAAAAAAAAAGAAGAAGAAAGACACAGGGAAAGCAAGCACACATACGGTTGATAAAACAAAGGTCATTAGGTCAATAAATTTCTTAAAAGTGTTCTCAGATAGTCCAAAACTGCACATATTAAAGACCTCAATATGCAGAAAAATGAAAACATAGGTATTATGTTAACAAGTATTGAAGTTAAGCTGAATTTTCAATCTGAAGCACGTCAAAATGTCAAACGAAGTCTGATCACAATTTAATATTTCATATTAAATACGCATATGTATAATAGATGTCATCTCCTCCATTTATGTGCTATAATTAACAAGTACTTCCAATTTAAGGTATCCTTTCTGCTGGCCATCATGCTGAACTCACAAATGTTAGAGAATGCTACATGATTGGAGGCCACATTTAGCAGATCCTATCATCTACAATATAAGTTATATCTGTTCACAAGGTTCTTTATAATTCGAAGATCAAAGTATCAAACATATAGCTGAACACAACAATGAAAACAAACTAATCCAAACACCAAGGGTCTATTGGAAAGCAAGCAACAACTTACTGAATCAGAAGTTGACTCTTGCTTCGGAACAATTAAAGTAGTAATGTGAAACACTCGGTTTTTCTGCATCCAGAAGAAAGTTGAAGCACTTGAGATAAACATTAAAAATATAGTCTCCAGCAAAAGGAACACATGAAGAAATTGAGAAAAACATACCAGAGAACCAGCTAGAACTCCACATGTTTCAAGATTTTTTGTCGTATTTTGTTGTGCCAGCCTCAAGAAATCTTCCATCATTCTCACAGGCTGCAATAAATAATAAAATGAAGTCCTGAAACAGAAAGAATCGCAGCAGAATCTAAAAATAATCTCCAAAAAATTGAGTAATTGAAACCTACAATATGCAGATGTTGATATGAATTAGGATTCTGTGTCCCATTCTCTGAAGGCTTAGCTGGTCCAGGTCTTGGATCAGCCACTCTTGATGGAGAGATAGGATGGTAATCTGGATGAACTTGAGCGAGTACAGGGGGAGGAACTGGCTGCCTTATGATTCCCACAGACAAGTCCTCTTCACAGGGTGACCAGCTACCATTGTCTAAAGACAGGACTGCTTCCATATCTTGTCCTAACCTATCATCCTTCTGAACTTGAGTTTCATTTTGTGTATCTTGAATAAGGCTGTCAGCCACATGGGTTAGAAATAGTTGGAAGCAGAAAATGTTTTGGGGAAAGGAAAAGATGACACCCCTTATGTTTCAATACTCATCTGACCTAAAAGGCACATTCCGTTTTTTTTAAAGCAAATATAAATTTGAGGTATAAGACATTTTCATAACAAAGTTGCCAAAGTTCTAACCATAAATTTTCAGCTGGAGTTAAGTCAGCATGGCTAGGGTAAGACACCTGAACAGAAAGAAGACAAATGAGAAAAAAAATATATATATATAGAAACAAATTTATCAAGGAAAACACTCTAGAGATTGAGCACCTTAATCTCCGTACTAGGTCCTTGCCATTGACGACGAAGTCCAGTTGGACCTAAAAAGGAGTGCCTTGACAATGTTTCTTGATTTGGAAGTGGCACCGCTAGAGACCTGTTAATAGTCATAACAGATATAGGTCAACATAAAGAAGAATAGGGAATACAAACAGACATAGTAGTAAGGAAATTATATGTAAAAACTGACAGGATATTAAACAAGTGTTAGGCAATAATAAAATGCAATAAAGGAAAAAACCAGCAGCAACTGTTGCTTGCAGTTATACGTAGAAACCAAAAATTGTTCCCTTTTACTAAACAATCAACAATGAGGGAGCTCAGGGTGGTAATTGTGAAACCCAAGGATGTTCCCACGAAATGTGATATAGGTAAATAAAACTTGTAAAATCACATATTAAGATAATGCCTATAACATACTGCTATCTTCGTTCAAAACTATACTTCCTCTTTGATGATGCAACAAGAATGTTTGCTACTTGAATACCTTTAAATAGAGTATCATATTTGACTTAATAAAGTGTTTCCTTAACAATCTCAACAGGTGCTGCAGGTTTGAATACTTTTACATAAAGAGCTTGACCTTACACTTGACAAAATAGAAAAGGAAAGTGGACGTTTTTTTCGGGGATAGTCTGATACAAATGTGGAAGTTTATTTGGGATGAGGGAATACCATTTATATGCAGAGGATTCTTATTGTTCAACTGTAGACTTGGTTGTGCAACACACTAAAGCGAATATGTTAGATTAAGAACAAGAGTGCAATTAGTTGAACTAAAGAAAGGACAGACTTAAAAAAAAAAAAAAAAAAAAAAAAAAAAAAAGGTGTATTCTTACAGCTTAGAGAAGCTTTTTTCAAAAGGCATCGAAGTTGAAGCAGCTAGGAAATCATTGTTCTGTTTCCATGAAGACTGAATTGTTTTGCTATCTGGTTGTAGCTGCGTTAAAAGCAAACCATAAGTTCTAAGCTTCTACCAACCCTGAGAGGCAAGGACATTAAATAATATTGAAAAAAAAATATGCTGCCCTTTTAATAAAGTAAAACAAACACCGGAAGAAACACAAGAACTAAGGTTAAGAGATCAGTTATACAAAACCATGACAATCTTCATGCTTAAATGGCTGTTGAGGGCCTCACAACTAGAGATACCAGCTTTTAGGAAGTTGCATTTGCGTTTCTATTAAAGCATTCACTTCTTTTATTTTCTCACTTCACCCCTTGTCAATGATCTTAATAGAAACCAAGTAAACCAGTAATTTAAGAGAACATGAAAGCCAACCAATACATTCAAGTAAAATGACACAGGGACAGTAAATAGAACAAATGGAAGTCTGGTGAAAAGCTGACCACTTAGCAAAAGTAAAAGGATTCAACATGCGTCAAGAAATTCAGCATAAAATAAAAAGAGAAGATATAGTTTCAAATATGTAGAACTTTCAAAGACCAGGAGTAAAGTGGTGTGAACAATTTAGTTTAATCTCATACTGAATAAGAAATCATTTAAACAGATACCTGTTTGCTCTCAAAACTAGGAGCATAAGCAGAGGGCCGTGTCAAAGATGTTTCTAAACCATATGTGGTCTTCTCTCTGCCATCAAATTGTTTTAGTTGTGTTTCTGTATAAGCCTTGTTAAGTTCATTTACTCGACGCTGAAACTCAGGCTTCAATGATTCCAGCTCATTAATAACTGCCAGCAATTTCTACAGTAAAAAGCAGCAGGAAAATAACACTTGTCAACAAGGATAATCACATACAACAGTTGAGACTGATAAAGTGGAAAAATCCTGATACAGCTTACCTTTCTGTAATGTACTCTTTCTCTAGAATGTAAAGCCTGGTAATCCCGATGGAAGGGTATTGTTTCAGACACCAAACTAAGAAAACAATGAATGAGCTATAGATTTACATGTATTTTTCAATACAGCATCATGATACTGACAGGCATATATGATAATACTTACCTTGAAAACCTAACGAGCATAACATACAAGTCCACTATATTATTTTCTTCTCGATACACATCTGCCTGAAAAAAGCAAGAATATCATGTCATTACTTGAAGAAGACAAATAAAGTTCAATACTGCTGGTAGCAGAAGCAGGTCTGCAAGAGCATTGGTCTTTATACAAGCAACCTAGCAACATAGCTACCCTTTTTCTTTCTTCCAGGATAGAAAATTTTGATTGACATGAATTAGTTGGTACAAGAAAAGAAAACAAGGAGTGCTATAAATAGCGTCCACTAAAAAAAAGGGATAGCTTCCAGTCAGGCCGTAAAACATACTCCACGAGCACCACTGCACTACAGGGATAACTATAGCATATGCGCAAATCCATGTTACCACAACTCTTCATTGTATCTTAAGTACCCACATCATACACTCAATACTTCAACATAGATGCACCACAGGTCCACAGTGCAATTTTTAGTAGAACATGTGTCATTTTAAACAGACCAACTTAAAAGGAGACGGGACGAAATATCACGCGCAGATATGTGCACAAATGGGCTTTGAGTTTAATACGTGGCAATTATTAGCAATCAGCTAAACATGAGTTTGCTCAAATGTAAATGTCTTTAGAGACTGAAATACTTCGTATATTTTATGCATGCTATGTCCCCACACTAGTTTTCAATTTTTGAAACAAAGTCCCTACGCAAGTGGTTAGATTAACTCTATTCTACTCTAACCTCAGACATATCAATACAAGCGATCAATATAACTCTTCCACATCAAACTATGAAATATCATCCGTGTGTAAATGTGTGGGAGGATAATTGGGGAAGAGGGGTTCACCTTGTTCTCTACCCCACATAAGAAAGACATAGCTCTAGCGAGACCCATGCATAGTGACATTAGACATTCAGTATGACAAGTCGAGCCTATAGCTACATTCAAAATTCCATTCCATCCTAGATGAATGTTCCAAGAATCTGAAAGAAGATAACAATATCCCTTAGCATGTAAGTGCACTTGTAACAAATTCCCATCTATTCATCCTCTCTCATAACCCGAGTAGTCGTGATGGTTCAGTAGACATTCATAGTCCAGTGAGTCCACCCACAAACTTAATGTGGATACAGGCAGTCACACATACACATTAATGCAATTCGCCACCCAACCAAAGCATAAGTTCTCCCATTCCAACATCTCACCCC
Organism: Chenopodium album; assembly: GCF_948465745.1. Taxonomy (NCBI): domain Eukaryota; kingdom Viridiplantae; phylum Streptophyta; class Magnoliopsida; order Caryophyllales; family Amaranthaceae; genus Chenopodium; species Chenopodium album. Next base: position 1,240,563 of record NC_137838.1, read on the forward strand.
AAAACATAGAACTACAGGAAACCAAATTCAAAATGTAGCTATAGAATCATTCATCTAAGCACCAAAACCCCGCCTAAATTTGGTACCTTTCCCTACATCAATGCTAAACCTTAATCATAGTACCTAAATTCTATCAACGCAAATTCGCAACATACCCTCTTGGCACGCAATCAAAGTAAATGAACTCCCCTCTTATCGAAGTTTAATTCAAACTTACGATTGTTACAACATTTAGATTTAAGAATGATATGAATATAAACCTGCAATTCTAGGGCAACACAGCAGCAAAATCGAACTATATGCTAAAAAAACCTAAATTTAGCTCAATCGAATGGTAAAATTGAATATTCTCTAATAAATTTAGAATTTGAACAATGTATTTTAAACAAAAAATTAAAGAAACCTAACCTGTTTGAGAAGAGTATCAGCAATTCGATAATAATACCCCAAAGAAAGCCGATTATCGACATCAATTTTTCTTGTAAGCGTGTTCATATTAATCGGCTTTGCCGGCGTCGATAATTGATGACGATTCATGATTTCCGGCGAGATTAATCGGTGATGTGATCGAATTCCGATGAAATTCCGGCGATCAACGATTGAAAAATCAAATTAGGAAAGTAATTGATTAATCGCACTTCAATTCAATTCATATATGAATACGATGAATTGAGAATTGGTGATTTGCAGAGAGAAAATGATTGTTAGGTTAAGTTGGAGTGGTGAAGAAAGAAGACCAGAAAACGGAGTTCAATTAAGATTTTTCACAAGTACTACTCGTTATGTCGACATTTACAGAGTGGAGAATAAAGCCTAAGTGTCCAACTGTCCGTAACTTTTTGTATAAGCCCGGTTTACACTACTAAAATAATAAGCGGGGTTTTATCTTTTTTAACCCGGTTTACACTAAAATAATGAGTGGGGTTTTATCTTTTTTAGCTGAAGTTTTGTTGTATATAGATTGACCCTTGAAGCTCGATTTGGTCAGAATGTTCTTCTAATACCTTAAAACCTGTTTACGAGATTTTATCTATTTGCTCGAGGATCGACTTAAAGAGCCTTGTTAGAACATGTGCTAGTTACAACATCAAAAGACAAGAGTACGTCTACAAAATCACAATGTTAAGGTTCAAATCCTTCCTCGCCTTTAATCAATCCCACCACTTACAAGTTATGACACCACACAAGCTAAGACTTCTTTATCATGAGTTTTGCCCACACAGTAGCTAGAAGGATATAAAGAAATCAACCTTATAATAGAGGTTTCCATCCGATTATTCGAATTCATGTTTTCACAAACCTTACGAGGCATTTATCAACCTTACGTTGTTAAAATGTGAACACGTAAATCGAGACATTTCTTAATAAGCAAAACGAGGCATTTATGTTATTTTTTTGCCAAATCTGAGCTCAATTTGGTATCTAAAGGACCAAAATAGCCCCTGAAACCTTTGACGGAGTATTTTTCAACGCGCAAATCGATAAAAAAAATACTAATAATGGAGAATGGGCCCCACTAACGGAATTTTTTAACAGCAAGGTTACCGTATGGAAACAAAAAATATATTGAGGTTACAGTGTAGAAAGTGATATATGTTAGGACACAACGTAAAAAAGTGAAAAAAAACAGGGTTACTATATAGAAAAACCCTATTTTTATTTTTGAACAACAATACGAAGTTTTTATAAATGACTCAAAGTCAAAAACCAATTATTCCATATTGATCGTATATATGAACATTGGACAATCTTGGCGGGATAACACAGTTTAATTTAATTTTTGTTATTCATAAGAAAAATAAGTATTTCATGTACAACTAACTACTTTTTATATTGGATAGTTTAATTTAAACTCTCCGATAATTTTTATACTATACAATGCAAAGAGGTCAATGAATTGCCTTGGGACATTGGAAAAGATATGTATAAATTGAATTTAATGAAAAATACTAATATGTGACACTTTATAAAATGTGACCTATTGATATTGTTATACGGAGTACGAAGTACTGAATTACTCTGTATTTATTCATATAATTTCCCTCCAATTTATTTGATCATGAAAATCAAACTCACAAAAACAGAGTAACAACAAATACATCATCTTCCTCTTTCTCTCTCCAATCTCTCTGCAAAAATGGCGCCATTAAAGAAACTCCCAATCACCCAAATTCTTCAAAGAAGAAGAATCCAATTAATCTTCACAGCTTTTCTTCTCGTTTTCTCTATCTTCATCTTACTTAATTTCTCTTTAACACCCATAACAGAGACTACCTCTTCAACAGTACCATCTGCAACTTCGCACCTTCGCTTTGCTTCCAATTACATCTCTTCTCTCTCCTCCATCCCTCGAAGTGCCGCAATCGAAGACGAGCCGAGTTCCGGGTCTCCGAACCCAGATGAAATTGGATCATACTTTGCTAAGAAAATCACTTCTTTGAGCATTTTAAGGAAAAAAGAAGATGATTTTGTAAGAAAGAAGGGAATTTCTTGTGATATTTTTGATGGGAAATGGGTTTTGGATGATTCTGACCCGGTTTACTCACCTGGGTCTTGCCCGTTTCTTGATTATACCTTCAATTGCTTCAACAATGGCCGCTCCGATCTCGGTTATTTACGCTACCGATGGCAGCCTCATGGGTGTGACATCCCTAGGTACTCTGCTTTTAATTTTCTCTTTAACTAAAATCTACATTTCAAATTTTAATTCTTGATTTTTTTAAAAAAAAATTGATTTTTTTATTATTTTTGTTTTTTATATAATAATTCTTGGAATTTCATAGGTTTAATGGGAAGAAGATGTTAGAAATGTTAAGAGGAAAAAGAATGGTGTTTGTTGGAGATTCACTTAACAGAAATATGTGGGAATCTTTAGTATGTTCTTTAAGAATGTCTTTAGTTGATAAGAAGACAGTGTTCGAAGTTTCTGGCAAAAGACAGTTCAGAAGTGAAGGATTCTACTCTTTCAAATTTAAGGTAGTAATTTAAAACCGATTAAATTTTACACTCGGGAGCATGATGCGCGTCATGCTCTAGTTACGTTAATTATGATAATTAAGCTATGTTTTTGTTTTGAATTTTAGGATTATAATTGTACCATAGAGTTCATCAGATCACCATTCTTAGTACAAGAATGGAAATTGCCTAGTGTGAAAGGTTTCGAGGCGAGGCGAGAACTGCTAAGACTTGATGTAATTCAAGCTACAACCTCCGGTTACCATGATGCTGATTACCTCATTTTTAATACTGGACATTGGTGGACTCGCAACAAAACTCGAAAAGGGTACTTAAGAATCTGAATTAAAGTTAATGAATTTGCTTATTTTCGGCTTTCTAGTACTTAAACAATGTGTATGATTGATTTTTTGTAGGAAGAATTTCTTTCAGGAGGGTGAAATTGTGCATCCTGAGTTAAATGTAACAGTAGCATACACAAAAGCCTTAAAAACATGGGCAAAATGGGTTGACAAAAATGTAAACAAGAACAAAACACAAGTCTTTTTTGCTGGTTATTCAGCTTCTCATTTTAGGTAATTATTCCAACAATTTAACCCCTTAATTAGTCAATCTTTAATGTAAAATGGGTTAATTTCTGTTAATGATTTTGTGCAGAAAAGGGCAGTGGAATTCAGGAGGAAAATGTGATGGAGAAACAGAACCAATAACTGATGACAAGTACTTAGCAGCATATCCTTGGATGATGAAGACTCTTGAATCAGTGATCTCTAAGATGAAAACACCTGTTGTGTATCTTAACATTACTAAGATGACTGATTACAGAAAGGATGGGCACCCGTCGATATACCGGCTACCGGAGACTGAGAGACGGCCCGGGATGACTCAAGATTGTAGCCATTGGTGCCTCCCTGGTGTTCCTGACTCATGGAACCAGCTTCTCTATGTTTCTTTACTGATGTCTTCTAATTGATCTCACTAGTTAGTTTTTTTGTTCAAATAATGTCTTGTATAGTATGTTAGATTAAAGAGATTTTTTTGAGCAAAATACAATGACATGACTGTTTGTAAAGAGTGGCATGTAAAAAAGTGTGCATGGTCACAATGGACTCTAAAGTCTATGTATCATACAATAATTGTTAGTTCTCATTTATGTATGTATGTATGTACGTAGTATTTTGTTAAAAGAATAAGTCGAAAGTGACATTTTACATTTGTCATTTGTATCTAAACCCCTTTTATAAAATATGGGAACACTTCCTACTGTTCCTTATGAACAGTATCGGCAGACACTGTTGCTTATGAATAGTCTGTTGACCATTTTGCCCTTGCCTTTTATTTTGGGCTGGTTCATGAAATGTGAGAACACTCCTACTGTAGCTTATAAACAGTAGCAGCAAATCCTTTTTTACCCCTGCAATCAGTGATTTGGTATTGTGTTCTGCTTCTTTCTCTCTCCTAAATGTGGTTACTTTTCATTTTTGCTATCAGAAGAAGCTGGGATGTTCGAGAAGAAGAAGCTCTTCAATTGAAAGTTGATATGCCTGGTTTGGCCAAAGAAGATGTCAAGGCCTATGTGGAAGATAACACTCTGATCATCAAAGGTTCCTAGGGCTTCGTATCCCAAGCTCAAATTCGCCATTGCCGTCGGTTCGGCTGCTGGATTCATGAAGAAGACGAAAGGTCGTGGTTTTCGTGAAGAAGCTGATGCTGCATGTGATAGTCGTATGGCTGCTCGTGAATTTGAATCTCTTGATTCTGATGGTGGACCTGGTCCCTCTCGTTGTTAGTTTTCTTCTCTCTGTTTTTTTTTGTTAATTTTCTTAATTTGTTTGTAGTTATTGCGGTTTTCAGGTTTTGATTGTTGGTTGTTAGGGCTATAGTTGATTGGATTTGTTTCTGATTGTGTGGGTTCTGGTAATTGATGTTTTATTGTTGTGTAATTGGGGATTTAGGTTGTGATTTGTTGAATTTATGATGGAATTAAATGGAAATTGGGGATGTTGAGTTTTTTGTGTGTTAATTTGTAAAGTGTAATTTCTGGGCTGGATTTTTCGTCCATTGCAGCAGCTTTTAAGATAAGAAGATGCTTGTTTTATAATCATCAAAATCGTTTTCGGTCTAGGGTTTAATCGTTTATGTAAAATTAGGATTCTTATTGGATTTGGATTTGAAAATTAAAATCCCTAGATTGTAATCTAATTTGTTTCAGATTTTGGATTCTTTTGGACCATCGCATAAATAAGGAGCCGGAGGAGGAAGTGGGATTTTGTTATGAATTCAACTATGAATATATGTTTTAGAATTTAAGTTAATTGGGATTTTTTCTGCAATTCTTTTAGGTGAACTTTCGTTGTTTGTTTTCGATCGATTAAGCTTCTTGTATTGTAGTTTATATGGGTTTTTCTTTGTGAGTTGAGTTTTGAGTTTTTATAAATGAAAAATTGGATTTCTAGGGTTTACTGTTTATTTATAAATTCTGTTTTCACTTACTTGGATTTCTAAGGTTCTGTATTAAGTCCTCTTCTTGAATCTCAATGGATTTTCAAACAAAGATATTAGGAGCATGTGACATCCTCTTATAGAATAATATTTATTATCATTCTAATGTATGGAACTTACTGTGCTATTTCCTATGGTTTGGTGTTCTACCTTTTCCTAGCTGTAAACAACGTACTTTGTTTGTTTCTTTTAACAGAGTACATACTACATACTAAGGAGGTTTTGTATGGTAGCTATCAAAGCCGCTTTGAAATTCCGCATGGCAGTGTCAAGGACATCTATATATGTTCTCTGTCCTCAAGGTCAGCATCATCTCTCTATTTTAATTGCAACGGATAGCAATATTTGATCTAGGCATTTTCTGTAATTTGGTGCTTAATTGTTGCAGGATTAATATTGTTGACAAAGGTCAGTTGAAGCCTTCTCAACTGATAGGGATACTATTATTGGGAGTGTGGCAATGAAAGGTTACGAGATACATGGCCCTGGTAATTATATTTTTTTATTCACTTGCATCTTTTTCTGCTAATTTAGATCTTAACAACCAGAAGCATGGGAACTCCGGGTAACTAACAAGGTGCAAGGTTGAGGAATGACTTCTAAGGCATTCAAAGTAAAAATAAATATTAAACTATATTCGGCGGAATTTATTTTTGTTTTTAACTTTGTAGTTATTATAAAATAATCTGTTAAGTAAAAAATTAGAAATTAGTGAGGAATCAGATTAATGCTAAACTATATTCGGGGATTGTATGGATTGTTGTTTTCTCACGGGTTTCTATTTCTTCAAATTATCACTCTTTAATAAACTATTTAAATCACTTAATCACAATCAGTGAATAAAAGGTATTTATTGGTATGTGAAATTTTGTCATCCATGGAAATTAGATTTGAATTTAGTCTGAATTCTGTTTTTAAGTTCGACACTGGGGTTGATTAAGTTAGGACAAACTTGATGTTTTGAAGATCTACTCGAGCAATAAAGATTGTATATGAACTTGATTTCTGACCTTAATAAGTAGACAACATGAATAACCTCTGGCTAATTATGAAATGCTGCTGTGGAATTTTTCTTAATCTGGTGATGAACGGAAACTGCTACGGAAGATACTATGAATGCTGACAAAGCTGTTCAGGTTGCTTGTGTGTTTTCTTTTAGTTCTCTTTATTTTATTTTTTTTTTTGTTTTGTGCCGTTTTAAAGGGTTTAGATGTTCGATTTTCCAGAGATCTATTTGAATTGATTTTGACCTAAAAGATTTAATTCGATTTGTATTTGTTATTTTGATTTTTTTTTTCCTCTAATTTTTCTGCTCTATATACTGAGATGTGGAAGAATACCTGAGATTCAAGCTAACAATCGCTAAATGAGTGCTTAATGTTGTTTGTTTAGTTACTGGACATAGTATATTGTTGGAATGACTGAGATTTGATACTTGAATATGCATATATTGGATGTATTTTACCATTTTGAATAATTAAGAAAATTCCTGCAATTTTATAGGAGTATTTGGATGTGTACTAAATATTTTGGCAATTTCATAGGAGTTTGGTTGTAGTTTGGACATTTGAGTATATTTCTGCAGTTTTAATAAGAATATTTGGATTTTATTCTAGATATTTGAGAACATTCCAGCAGTTAATATGAATATTGAGGTGTTGAGGATACTATGTGTCGGCAAAATATTGTAGTTGAAATGAATAAGGATGCGAATGTCGGCGAGAAGAATATTTTGATTAATTGGTTTTGAATGCTATGAAGTGGGATATTATTTGAACTGGATTGTTGATTTTCTGGAATTGGTTAAAGTTTAATTTAAAGACTTGTTTCATTACTAATTACCAACATACTTGTAGTATACTAGCACACGCTTGTTTCACGTTGGAAGTGGAGTGCAAGGATAGAGTGAGGCAGTATTGAGTAATGGATTTGATTAGTGCTTTTCTGGAATTGTTGGCTTAATTTGATTAGAGTTTATCTTGAAGGCTTCTTTCAGTACCATATTTCTACAAGTTTAGCTGAATTGGCGTCTTAGGAATATGATCAGTAGAAAGCAGTTTTGTTCACCTACATTTGTTCGTGGTTTTTCTGTTAAATTAGATATACTAAATATCATGAATGTGTGCTTAGATTTGTTGTGTTTCAGTTGGATTTGATGTAAACGTAAGTGTTTGAATCAAGTGTAGTATTGTCACGATCTTGACTTGTGTTTGACTTATTATTTTACTGGAATTGACTTGTGTTTGACTTATTAGCAATTAATTAATAGCTTTTAATGATGGAGTACATTAATTGAGATTATTGTGGATTTATTTATTGATAAGGTCACTTCGCTTTTAACTTTATGAAATTGAATTTATGACATAGGACTGTAGAGCAGATCGGAGGGAGGGAAGAACATATTTGAACGGTGGGAGATGAAAATGACTTTCTTAGACATGCATAAATCATAAAAAAAAAATTATAGAGAGAGAAAAAAAAGGATTTGGGAGGGGGCTTAGTTGGACAAGGCTCATTAAAAGATGAAGAAAAAAGAGGAATAAAGAAAGCTTGAACAACAGGGAGGTAACGAGAGATTATGTGTGTATGGGAAAAGGAAGAGAAAACGAGAAAGATAAAGGAAAATTCGACATATAATATAATAGAGCACTTAAAAATAGTAGTAAGAAATAAAGTACTCTTTTATAAACCTTTTTTAAAAACTATAAAATAAAAAAATAAAAAAAAAAGAAAGAAAGAAAGGTGAGTGAGAGAGAGGTCGAGGTTATAATTAGGGATATGTAAGTATGAATTGATTATAAGATAAGGAGAAAGAGAAATATAATAACAAGAGAATAAGAGAAAAAGAGAGCACTTTTAATAGACCTTATCAAAAGTGAAGTAGAGGAAAAGATAAAGATCACTTAAGAAAATCTTATTAAATAGAGTAATTAATGTGGGAAGAGGGGGCAATAGGTAAAAGGCTTACTAAAATTTTCAGATTATAAAAGAAGAAAAGAAGAGTAGATGGGTGGAAGAAGGAACACGAAGGTGGGATAATCCAAGGTAAAGATAAGGAAAAGGGAAATAAGAGAGAATAGACACAACAATGAAAGCAGAAGAGGTATGAAGAAGAGAGATAAAGAGGCCGGGGGGAGAAAGAGTGAGAGCATTTTCTTTTTCAGGCTGGTAAAACATTCAGTGTAAGGAAATGTCAGTCATGGCGAACTTGATATAATCCGAACACTTGGTAAGATATACATCGCGGGGTTAGCTTGGCCGAAAAGTTTATCAACTTTATGTATGCCACTATTCTATTGATCTACTCTAAGTTGCATTTTTAGCCCTAAGACTTGTATTGCTTTCAAAGATTGATCATATTCTAAAAATGACATGGTCATCTGTAAGTATCTTTGAGACCTGTCGTTTGTCATTATTGTGTATCTTTAAACGAAGGGGGAGAGAAGGAGGAAAGTTGAGGGATAGAGTGGAGGGAAGGAGGGAGTATCGTTTGGTTTGCTTCTTTCCCTCTCCTAAATTGGGTTACTTTTTACATTTGCTAGGTTTGTAATTGTAATCAGCATTTCAATCTCAACAGGTATTTTCTCTTTGTTTGCTTTTGATTCTTTCTTGGTTTATTATTTACAATCTACTATTTATGGGCAGGATTATTTTGTCCATTGAAGCAACTTCTAAGATAAGATGATTGTTTTTATAATCATAAAAAATCGTTTCTCAGTCTAAGATTTAATTGTTCATGCAAATTAGGATTCTTATTGGACCTGGATCTGAAAATCAAAATCCCTAGATCATAATCTGGATTTGTTTCAGATTTTGGATTCTTCGGGGTCGTCATTGCATAAACAACGGGCTGGAGGAGGAGGTGTGACTTTGTTTTGAGGTACTATGAAAAACTCTTCAATGGTGCCTATAAATTCAGGTATGAATATATGTTTTTGAACTTATATCAGTTTGGGGATTTTTCTGCAATTAGTTTAGGCGAATTTTTCGTTGTTTGTTATCGATCGATTAGGCTTCATGTTATTTTATGGGTTTTTATTTGTGAGTTTGAGCTCCAAGTTTTTAAAATGAAAATTTTGATTTCTAGGACTTATTGTTTATCCATCTTTTCTATTTTCGCTTACTTGGAGTAAACAAAGCTCTAAGTTTCTGTATTAAGTCCTTTTCTTGAATACAATGGATTTTTGAAGAAAGAGATTAGGAGCATGTGACATCCTCTTATACAATAATATTTGTGATCATTCTAATCTATGGAATTTTCTGTGCTATTTCCTATGGTTTTATGTTCTACCTTTTCCTAGATGTAAACAATTTATTTTGTTTGTTTTCCCTAACAGATTACATATTAAGGAGGGTTTCTATGGTAGCTGTCACAATCGCTTTGAATTTCCTCATTGCGGTGTCAAGGACATCTATATATGTTCTCTGTCCTCAAGGTCAACATCCTCTCTCTATTTGAATTGATTCTGATAGCAGTATTTGATCTTGGCATTTTCTGTAATTTGGTGCTTGATTGTCGCAGGACTATTGTTTACAAAGGTCAGTTGAAGCCTTCTCAAGTCTCAACTGAAGGGGTACTATTAGTGGGACCGTGGCAATGAAAGGTTTACGAGCTACATGGCCCTGGTAATTATATTTAATTGTTGTACATTCCATGGCATTTTTTTTCACCAAAGTAGAGGAAGACCAGTTAGTTAGTTATCAATGCCTTCATCACATATTAATCCAAACCATTTACTAATCGCCTTCAGTTCAAGAAACTCTTTGTGCATGTAATTCTCTTTCTTGGAATCTTTGCTCTTTGTGGAAAACTTTGAGGTGGATTTTTCTGATGTACTGTAAAGTCATTAGCTAAGGAAAATAAAGAGCAAAGAATGATGCTTTTGGGTTTTGAAAGAATTGTGCCACCATTTACATCCGTTAGAGATTAGTAGATGCATTAGAATTAAGTAGATTAGTTCTTTAGTATTTAATAACGGCATCCACACTATTGGCTTCATATAGAAGACGAGATCAGGGAATCACCCTTGTGTCTTGTGATGTTTAAGTGAATGTGATTGTTTCATGTTGTGGTTATTTGAAGTTGTGCTTTCAGCTGATACTTATTGACTTGTTCCTCTTACAATTACAGATGGTGCAAAACTGCAAACTCCTCTTCATGTTGGTGCGGCTACAACAATGTTGAGATTGTTAAAATTATGCTAAATTGGTAGGGATTGGAGAAGGTTGAAATGGGAAGCCAAGAATATGGTATGGCTTTGTGCACTTTGGTTAAATGTGCAAGAGTGCTAATATTGTAGCGAGTTGTAAACTTTTTTGTTATTTCGATCCCTAATAGTACTCTTATATTTGCAGTACTGCAAAATTCCATTACACATGGCAGCAAAGAATGGCTGCAATGAAGCTGCGAAGCTGCTTCTTTCTCTTCGTGCTTTTGTGGAGGCCAAAGCCAATGTAACCTGCCTTTTCTCTCTCCATTTGTTATATGGTTACTAATATAATGCTGAGGACTTGGTAAACCTGCTAGAATTTTTCTAAGACCTCTTACTTATGTCTGTGCAAATGGAATGACGTCCTTGCATCTTGGTGTTTGGCATTCACTTCGATCAAATGACTGCTCTACAGTGAATACCTTGCTTGAGTATGATGCTGATTACAATGCTAAGGACGACGTGAGTCAATGGACACCATGCTTAAATATTCAAAACTCAAGTTTATTTTAAATACTAGCTGGCTAATATTCAACAATTGTCTTATGTTTCTGATGCAGGATATCTTGACCCCTCTGAATCATCTGTCACTATGTCCTGGTAGTGAGAAATTGCGGAAAATATTAAATCAATATCTAGAGGAGCTGAGGAAGCGCAAAGCCCTTGAAACTTGTAGTCCGACGATATCTAAGATGGATGAACTTGAGTGTGAATTGTCAAATATTGTGAGTTTAAATGACCTCATATTGCATAGATTAAAGAAGATGAAGGGAGAGGGGGGATTATTTTTGTGGATGAAGCCTACCATCTTATACCAATGCAGAAATCAGCTGATAAGGATTATGGATGGGAGGCTTTGGAAGAGATAATGTCAACAATGGAAAATGGGAAGATAGTGGTCATATTCACTGTGTACAGCGAGCCTATGAAATGGGTAATATGTTCCAATGAAGGATTTTACAAAAGGGTGACGAAGTTTTTCTATTTTGATGATTTTAGTTCCAAGGATCTTTCCAACATTACCCATGTAAAGATGAACAACCAAGTTGAAAGTAGCTTATTATACGGATTTAGGTTACATTCTCTCTGCACTTTGGATACTATTGCAGAATTGATTGAGAGAGAAACCACTGTAAAGCAATGCCAGGAAATGAATGGTGGTTTGATTGATCCATTGTTGGTTAATGCTTGGGAGTATTTGGACCTTAGGCTTAGCTTTGATTGTATGGACTCAAATGAGTTGCTGACAATAACTTTAGAGGATTTAGAGGCACGCCTTCAATATCTATTGCAATGAGCGGTCTGGACCAAACTAAAGAGGGATTATCCATAGCTAAGAAGCTTTAGTTACGAATAGTTGAAGGGCATAGGGATCATGATCAATCTTTCGGTGTTCATCAATTTTCTTCCTCAATTTATTTGTACGGAGTAATTGAGTTGTTGATCACTCCTCTATCCTTGCTTCTGCAGGAAACCATTCTTGAGTCTTTGTTTATATTTTTGTATAATTGATTAATACATACAGTAATTGATTAATACATAGTTAAGTATGTAGTATAATTGATTGTAAGATTAATACAGTGTACTGATAATTTTGTGATAAATCAAGTTTTTGTATAAATGAAGCAATTATTGATTCTTTTGCACTGTCCTTCACTCCGTCCCAAGCAATTTATTTTGGAAGCCACAACAAAATGTAAAAGAATAGATCTCCTAACACCTTAGTTTAGCATGTCATGTCACAAATCTCACAATATAAAATTTCAAATAACAAGTAAGCGAAATAAGCTATAAGAGTTATACTAATCAATTTCCATAACCGAATTATTTCGGTTTAGATTAGATTGGATTGGATTGGATTGAATTCAAATTCGGTTTAGATTAGGTTTTAATAATCCAAAAGGCGCGGATCAGCGTCTATAAAACTAAATATGATTGGCAAATTTAATGAATTTTTTTTCAGAAATACAACATTAGTATAAGAGTACCTGATATATTGTATTCATAAATCATAATAATTGATTACACATTTTATAAAACCACAACATATCAAAACTACGTAACTATTACCGATGTCAAAACAATTAGCTAATGAGCAATACCGATAACTTGGGGAACCGCGCACATCGCGCGCGGGTCCACAACTAGTATGTGTTAAAAATACAAAGACCTTTAAAAATAAGGAAAATCCGGACAAACTAGTAAGTTGTGGGAAGAAGAGAGAGATTTAAGAGAGTAAAAAAACATAAAAATCAACCGGCTTAACAAGTTGTAAATTAATTAAAAGGTCTTTTATGGAAACATATGGGTAAAAGATGAAATTTTTTGGGATTATTGAAAGGTAGGATTGTTTTGAGCAAACCAAAGAAAGGTGAGATTACAACTAAAAGCAAATTAAATAATTTATTATCTCCTCAACTATCTTATTGATCACATCATCATTAGCTACCAATTTCTCCAAATCCTAATTTAGTCTTATAATTAATCATCTCATAATCTCAAGATTATCCTTGAATATACCACAATCACATTCTTGCATATTTGCAATCTACTACTATAGGCACGAAAATTTAATATAAGTGCCAATTGGATAGACGGATACATACGGGCCGGGTCATATCAAATTATTGACTCAGTTTTATTTGACTTTTATTTTTTTAATTTTTTTATTTGACTTTTATTTAATTTAACTATTTTAAGTGAAACAAATTAAATTAGCCCAATTTTATTAATTTAATTAAATATATATTTTTTTAGGTTTAAAGCCCAAATTCTAATGTAAATCAAATCCTAATCCTAAGAGTCACCCACTCTATAAATAGAGCTCTCTCTAATTCATTTGAAGAGGAAAACAAGTAAAATCAAAATAAATATAGAGAAAGCCTTTCAAATATTTTAAACACCTCTAGAAAAAACTTTAAGATCTCTAGAAAAAACAAAAAAGAAAAGTTGCATCCAACTCCACAACAGGTGGACATTTGTTAACATAGAAATCTTCAAGATCTCGTATATTTAATTGCTATCTTGTTACCACTTTATGACACTCTATATAAAGAGAATCATTTTTAAAGTTTAACAAGTCTCATCTCCTCCTTAGGGCATGTTCACTTCAACTTAATTTCAGTTCAATTAGTTTAGATCGTAATTTTCTTCTCTCTCATAAAATACACATTATCAATAAAATCATTATTTCCTTATATTTTCTACCTTTTTATTTGTTATATTTTCTACCTTTTTATTTGTATATCGTAGGTTTGAATTTTTATAGTTTACAACCACATTTATTATTTTCATAATCTAACAAAATATTTACGTTATAATAGATAAAACGATTAAAATAATTTACTAAATTTTGCTATAAAAGAAAAAAAAATAATCAACTTTTGTAAAATTTACCTATACTTCGTATTCCAATAAGAAAATTTTTCAAATTCGCACCTTTTGTATGAGTGTCGTCATAATCACGTCTCTATTACTCTAAAAAATAGAGATATAGTGTTAAAGAATTTTTTAATTAAGAATGAATAATAGTGAGAAAAAAGTGAATTGTTGAAATAAATAATATTAAAATTATTTATGTATTAACAAATTACATGTAACTACATATAATGGTTATTAGTGTAATCATGTTATTAAATGTTATGTATGACAATACTTTGTATTCTCTATGCTACTGAGGCCCAGCCTACTACAACTAAAAAAAATGTGTTGATTACAATAGGTGGACGTGAGACTTTTGATTGTAATTTTCTTTTTTTTTTTACTAATAAAAGTCCATCACTCAAGGTTATGTGTGGAACAACAAACAACAAAAAATCTCCTCTTTTATCTCGATTCTAATGGAATTGCACATAAGAACCGATATAGAGTGAGTAACAATAAGTTGGTTATCGAAGCAACAATGAACTACAATCTTCATTGGTGTAAGGGTTTGGATCCAAGGCTACTCCGTGGAAGATATCAAAAGAGCAATTGTGGTATATGGGGGAGTTTTGGGTGAATTTATGGTGACCGATCGATTTGATCATAATGGCTATTCCCTTTGTAAGGGAGGAAGAAAAGTTGAGTGTCTTTCATTTCCAAATGAGCATAATGGAGAATAAAGGGAAATTGAGCATGGTCACCTTGTTGTTTTGATCGGTTAAGAGAAAAAGACACATTTTGTATATCTAAATTCAAGGGGTTTAGAATGGGGTCGTGAAGCCAATTATGTGTATAGAAGGCCAACAAAGAAGAAGAGTAGATATCCTCTTCTTAATCGGCGAAACAAAAGGAGACCTAAGTGTTCAAGTACTCCGCCGATCACAAAAGTCACCAAAGGATTTAGCACAATCACAAAGGAGGGACTTCATCATGTTTATTGTCCACAACTATTAAAGTGGTGGTGTTGACTCACATGATACTTATTAGGGATTTTGCTTCTGCCTCTTAGATTGATGCATGTGATTCAATCATACTTATTAGGGTTAGTTGCTTAGCTCATATGATGACTTTTGTTCTAGTTTCTTATTGCTAATGTTGTTAGTTAGTTGTATTACTCCGATGTTAGTTTGGTATTGCATATATAGTGTGTTAGTCATTATAGGATCATCATGTGTAGTAGTGGTGTATGTGATATTGTAATGTAATTGAAATTTTATACTATATAAAAAGAAGAGTTTCCTTTCAAAGTTTTTTAAGTAATTTTTTGTTTCCTATTTTATCCCTTCCATTTTCCTATTATATACACATACTATACTTATTGACACATACCACACAGTTATACTTGTGACAAAAAAGTTCATCTAAAAATTATTTATTTTTCTAAAATATGAATTACAATGTAGAAGTATATGATAGTCACTTGATCAAATTTATTGTCCTACATAAACATGTGGGAATCTTTAGTTTCTTCTTTAAGAATGTCTTTGGTTATGTGTTCCAAGTTTCTGGCAAGACATCTTTCAAATTTGAGGTATGTAATTTAAAACCAATTGGATTCTACACTTGGGAGTATGATTCGCGTCATGCACTTAGTTAAATCAATTGGTGATCTATAATAAGTTATGTAATTTCAGGATTATATAATTGTAACATAGAGTTATGTAATTTCAGGGTTTTAATTGTACCATAATTGTACAAGCTAGATAGGAATGTACTTATGCGTGCATTAATAACCTAACTAATTAAGCCCCCCCCCCCCCCCCGACCTCCCCTACATTACATATCTACAACTTGTACTGAATTTAGACAACGATCAAAATGGATCATAGACTCGTAGTAAATGATTTTGGTACATTGAAAATATTGATGTCCCAATGAATCGTATCGGATAAATAATTTATGATCTATCATATAAGGTCGGATGAGATTGAGTGAAGTGGATTGACAAAATGCATATGTATCACCCTATATAAACTTTTCAATCTCTTAAAAATCATTACCTACTGCTGCCAGTTTATCCTACACCACACCTTCCGATATCCTACACCACACCTTCCCCTACTTCCTTCACACCAAAACACCAACTCTCCCTTGCACCAGCACACTGCCCACGCAACTAATTTTACTCTATGGTACAATTATAATGTGATGGAGAAACAGAACCAATAACTGATGATAAGTAGTTAGCAACATATCCTTGGATGATGAAGATTTTTGAATCAGTGATCTCTAAGATGAAAACACCGGCTTGTTGTGTATCTTAACATTACTAAGATGAGCACTCCTCGATATACCGGCTACCGGAGACTGAGAGGCGGCTCGGGATAACTCAAGATTGTAGCCATTGGTGCCTCCCTAAGTTGGTGTTCCCGACTCATGAAACCAGCTTCTCTATGTTTCTTTAATTTATTGATGTCTTCTAAAAAGTATAATATATCTCATTAATTACTTGTTTTATTCAAAAAATATTTTGTACAGTATGTTAGATTTAAGGGATCTTTTTTAGTACACACAATGACATGACATATGAATTCTTGTATTATGGTGACATGTAACAAGGTGTGCATGGACTCAAAAGTCTATGTATAGTGTAGAATAGTCGTTGTTGGTAAAATAACTATTGAAATCAATAACAGTACAAACAAAAGATTAGAACTTTCCTGGATTCACAGTCGCGCCGTGGAACAATAATCCACTGCCTTAGAAGCGAAATACGCCATCACCGGTACAAGTTTCCTAGTGACGCACGCCCCCCAAGTTTAACGCAACTCTCTCCGTAATCCGTGCACCCGAATCCGAAGAGTGGAATTGCTCAAGAAGTGTTCAGATCTCAAAGGGTAGGTTTGAGTTTTTGGTTTGAAAGTGTATGAATAAAGATAGAGAGACAATGCTCATATTTATATGAGTCCCGAAAATCGGAGACAAATAAAATAAACCGACCTAGGAAAAAAGGCGGGTCCGATCGGGCAAATGTTTGCCCGATCGGGCCCGAGATAAAGTTTACCAGACCTGGTGTCGCGCCCGGTCGAGCGAGAGCTCCCAATCGGGCTCGTCAAAACTCAACTCCGTCGCCCGGTCGGGCGCGAGAGCCCTCCTATTTTCCTTAGCCAACTCCGTCCGGTCGGGCGAACCACCGCCCGATCGGACGCGAGAATCCGTTTGCATTACCATTTCCAACAATCGTTGTCGTTTGTGTATATATGTACAAAGTACATTATTAAAAAAATAAGTCGAAAGTAACATTAAGAAACTCTCCTCACGTTTCTCAAACATTTGTATATGTGGTTAAACTGTACCAATACAAAAAGGCCAAAGAAAAAACAGGACAAACTAGTAAGTTGTTCTGTTAAACCCTTCAGAAGAAAATAACAAAGATGAAAACAGAAGTTCATTCCAAGAGTCAGGAACTCCAGGGAGGCACCAGTGGCTGCAATCCTGAATCGCTCCCGGCTTTTTTCTTCCCCGGTGTCTGTACATCGACGGGTGCCCATCTTTCCTATAATCAGTCAATTTGGTAATGTTGAGATATGTTACTGGTGTCTTCATCTCTGAGATTACTTTCTCTAGAGCTTGCATCAAAAATGGATATGGTTTTAACAATTTTTCGTCTGTTATTGGTCCGGTTTCATTGTGACAGACTCCATCAGTATCCCAATCACCTCCCCTGCATCAGTTCAATAAAACAGAAGATTAATACTACACAATCTGAAATTTCAAGAAAAAAAAATTTGAACATCAGAAAATTTTCTTACATGAAATGAGTTTGAGCAAAGCCTCTAAAAAAGACTTTAGTTTTGCTAGTGTTGACATTATTGTCAACCCAATTAGCCCATGTTTTTAATGCCTTGGCGTATGCTACTCCAACATCCATTTTTTCGTGTATAATATCACCCTCTTGGAAATAATTCTCCCTGCAAAAGGTACATTTATCGTGTTATAGACTTATAGCAACTTCATAACACGTGAACTTCTTTTAAATTTTTTTAAAAAAAAGATGGAGTAACTAAAAATGAGCATATGTATGTAGCCACAAAATTGAAATTAATACGCAATTGAAATAAGAAAAAGCTTGTGTTAAGATCAATTTGCATACCCATTTCTAGACTTGTTATGATTCCACCAATGTCCAGTGTTGAAGATGAGAAAATCAGCATCACGGTGTTTGTAGATCATACCATCCAGAATATCTAGCCTCAATGATTCATTTTTCTTTGGAAGATGACGTTGTTGGACTAGGAATGGTGATGTGATTAGTGTTATGCTGCAATTATAATCCTATAAACATCCCAAAAATACTAATCAAGATTTGACATCGATGAAACTTAATTTATATTATGAAATGGCGGGAGTACAAATGTACAATAGTTAAAAGACTGGAGACTTTTCTTAAGATTACACAAATAACACAATCAAGAATAGTGCAAGATTTGATATGATAAAAACTTACCTTGAAATAATAGTTATAATTTAATTTGTTTCTAAAGGTTTGTCCTTGAAACATCCTCAAAGAACAAACCAAAGATTGACACATATTCCTGTTTAGTGAATCTCCCACAAACACTAATCTCTTTCCTCTTAACATCTCCATCATCTTCTTTGCATCAAACCTATTTAATCAAATTAACAAAAATGCAATTAGCTAATTTAATTTATAATAAATAAATAAATAAAAATATTAATGATTAATCTATGTTGTAATAAATATTGACCAAAATTTTACTTCATCTTTGATTTAGTATTACGTACTTTCAAAGACAAGTTCAATTCAACAATAATGTCATATTTCAATATTAAATTACAAAATTTAAGAGACTTAAATCTATGTGACAACATTCAATGTTTGAAATCATTTCCTTTTTTTTTTTTCCTGATTTCTATTATTGTTAAAAAAATAAGGAAAAAAAAAAACGAAGAGAAATTAAAGACTAGACCTTGGAATGTCACAACCATAAGGTTGCCATCTATACTTCAAATAACCAAAATCAGGGCGACCATTTCTAAAGCAATTGAACTCGTTTTCGACATACGAACACGACCCGGGTGCATAAATCGGGTATGAATCATCAAAAACCCATCTTCCATCAAAAATGTCACAAGTATTTTTGTTACTTGAAGGTGGATCGTGAGAAACAGGATTGGAAAAGTTGAAAATTTGGAAAGTCAACGTTGATGCAGTTGACAATAATTCATTAGTAGAAGTTGATTGGTAATTAAGTATAAAAAGAATAGAAGAAATTAGAGTAAAACATGTAATGATGAATGTAGTTTTTGATGATGGAAGATTATTAGAAATTGACATGTTTGATAATTTTAACATGGTTTTAGACTTTAGAGAGAGAAAGATGGTTTTTTTTGGGGAATAATTATGCTAATAAATGGTCAAATGATGAGATTAAATGTTTTTTAGTCAACGGAAGAAGTAAATCTATTATGATTGTATTATACGACAATATGCACTTTAAGTGAAAAAAAACCAACCAAATTAGAAGTAGATCAGAAAAAGTTTTTTTTTTTTTTTTCCCTTTTTGCCAATTGTGGTAACCTATGAGTAAAAGGTAAAAATTCTTATGTTTTTTTTTTTTTTTGACACAAAAAATTCTTATGTTTGATGCGAAATGGTATATTAGTTGATGGTGACCGTGTAAAACTGTAAATGGTATATTAATTATGATTGTATATTAGTATGTACTTAAACTAAGGGAGATTATGTCTAGAATTGGACCGATTTGGAAGTTGGAACCATTTGGATTATTATTGCAAGATGATAGTTAACCATTAAAGTGGATTAAAGAAAGGTGCAATTCCGTTCCAAAAATTAGATCCAAACTGGTTGTTGCAATTTCTTACAACTTTGAATCTAAACTTATTTTAGGTGTAATTTGAACTTGGAATATCCTTATCAAAACTTATTTTTCTTGAATTGAACTTATCTAAATTTATTAAATCTGAAATAAGTGAAAATAAGGTAAACATAGCATACCTAAAAATTCCTAATATATATAAGATTTTTTGAATAAATAAAGCAAGAAATATCACCTTTTTTTAATTTGAAAGAAACCAAAGCTAGCATTAATTACGGCCTTACGGGATAAATTATCTATGAGTATATAAGGAGCAATTTCGTGGGGAAAATGAAATAGTACTTCATCATTAATCGCATACATAATACTCCATATAGTATTTTGTAAGTACTTAAAATGTATTCACTTTAAAAAGTTGAACGCTATATAGAAATAGTAATGTCAAATGCTACCTCCATTTCACAAATATTACAACCATTATTATTTTAGAAAGTTTATTTTTTTATTTGCACATGTCTTTTCTCTTTCTCTCTCCCCTGTTTCATAAATATTGCAACAATTACCATTTTAGAAAGTTTCACAAATATTACAATATTGCCCTATTTGCACATGTCTTCTTTGTCTCTCTTCTCATCGCATGAGTTCCTACCTTTCTTCTCTAATCTCTCTTCTATTCATGAAATCCGTGTTTCATCTTCATATTGTAATATTTAGAGAACGGAGGAAATATTGTTCATTTTCACAATAAAAAAAATGTAAAATAGTGACCGATTTCATCCTTTAATCCAAAAAAACAATGCAATGCAAATGTATGCTCAACCAATTTCAATCAAAGAGTGAAAATGAATTCCATCCATTTCAACATAAATTCAATGAATTCATCTTTGTCACAATTTTTAAGCATCAAACTTTAACAAAAACTTAATAATCATTTAATAATTATTCAAGTTGCATGATCTTATCTCAATTTGTACTAAGATAGATAGATGAGAACAACAAAAATAGTTATGCTTATGCATAGACAAAATGCTGATTGTTAGCAACAATTTCTCAGGTCTCAGAATATCTTCATGTATGAAAGAAAAGGACAATTGCAGTTGCGCATTTCCTCCCCCTTTATACACTTTATAACCCATTTTTCACAACTCTAAAAAATCAGATAATATAATGACGATTTTATTCAACTTGAACTACAAACTTGTATGGCTAACATAAATATTACTCGTCATTGCATAACAAATTTAACAATAAAATCTTATCTTTGTTAATTCTCAAACACTTTTGTTAGTCCTATATATATAGCTAGCCCCTTCTATTCTGTTAACATATCACAAGAAAATCGTAGTATAACCAAATATGAAGTACATGAAGTGTTTTTTAGTATCCTTAGTCTTAGCAATGGTTGTCGGCCTATCTAATGGGTTTGATATCCAAGAGAAGGATGTAGGATCCGAGGATAGTTTATGGGATCTATATGAGAGTTGGAGTAGTCGGTATGCTGTATCGAGGAGCCTTGATGACAAGGTTAAGAGGTTTAAGGTGTTTAAGGAGAATGTGCAGCATGTCTATCAAGTTAATAAGATGGACAAGTCTTACAAGCTAAAGTTGAATAGCTTTGCTGACATGTCAACAAATGAGTTTGGTAGTTACTTTGCTGGGTCGAAGATTCACTACCACCGGATGCTTCGAGGCAACAAGACTGATGGTAGCGAAAGCTTCATGTATGCAGGTGTCGACAATGTTCCTAAGTCTGTTGATTGGAGAGCGAAAGGTGCTGTTACGCCTGTTAAGTACCAAGGCCGGTGTGGTAAGTCTAGGGTCACTTGTAAGGGACTTTTGACAGTTCAAGTCATCTAATTTTCCTTGTTTTGCTGAATTGTTTTTACTGTGAATCTTGACAGGAGGTTGCTGGGCATTTTCGACAGCTGCATCGGTTGAGGGTATAAACCAAATTAAAACAGGGAAGCTGGTTTCATTGTCTGAACAAGAGCTTGTTGATTGTGACACCTCTCAGAATAGAGGATGCAATGGTGGCCTTATGGATTGGGCTTTCGCTTTTATTGAGCAAAAAGGCGGTCTTACAACAGAAGAAAACTACCCTTACATAGCTACACAAGGAATATGCAACATCTTTAAGGTTTCACTTCAGAACATATGTAGTATATATGATACATAAGTTGTACTGCAATTTCCCTAAGTATAATATTTTTGCACATACCACTAATAAATCATACTACTTTGAATTATTTTCCTAATGTTAATAAAAATGCAGATGAGTAGTCCAAAAGTATCAATTAATGGGCATGAAGATGTACCTGTGAATAATGAGGAAGCTTTGCTCAAAGTTGTCGCGAACCAACCTGTGTCCGTGGCCATTGATGCAGGGAGTCATGATATGCAGTTCTATTCAGAGGTAACCAAATATCTAAGATCTGAACAGCTAACTTAACATTGTGATATTATAAACTAAAGTATTGAGACTAATTATATTTCATCATTGATGTGTTTTTCTATAGGGGGTGTTCAGTGGACAATGTGGGACAGAATTGAACCATGGTGTAGCAGTTGTGGGCTATGGAACTTCCCTAGACGGTACCGACTACTGGATTGTAAAGAATTCCTGGGGAGAACAATGGGGGGAGAAAGGTTACATACGGATGAAGCGCGGTATCCCTGACAAACAAGGATTGTGTGGGATTGCAATGGAGGCCTCTTATCCTGTCAAAAACTCTGCCCTTAATCCATCAGTTTCTAAGGATGGAACTTCCAAGTCTAGGAAGAATAGATTTTAAACAAGATTTAGAGATGTTTGGTTCATGTCTTTCATGCATAATTATTCTTTCAAAACATAAACATGTAACATGAATTATACATTCCAATTGTTGTAAGCAATTTATATACATGCTGTACTAAAGCGGGTTTTGTAATAACTCCTGTTTTTAAATTTTCAATTACTTGCATTTTTAAAGAATTACTTTTAAATCAAGTTTTGATCTTATAGATTAAGATCAACAGTCTTTGTAATAGTGAGTTTATACTTTAAATTAATAATTAACTAATTCCTGTTTTTATATTATTTTTTTTTTACACGTTTTCTTTTCATGATTTTAAACGCGTATTATTTCAGCCATTAATATTTTTTTTTCTCGTATGGTACTTCAACTATTAATCAACCAAACAATTATCTACACTTCCAAAGAAGTAAAAGAACCTCCAAATTGCATGTGTAACTTTCTAAATGAAGCAAAATGACCAATAAGTTCAAATAGAAATATACAAAGTATGTTATTAGTCATAGCATAACGGCCATCATTCAATACATATTAAAGAGTAATTCTTACATATGATGAATTAGAACAATGCGACAAACAATTATTCCAGTACACCAAATAAGAAACAGTGATTTCCATTATAAAAATATAATGTGAAATCATCAACATGTAAGATAGATCAAATTCTTACACTTTAGTACTCCTCACAACAAAAGTATGACATAAATCAACCTTCAAGGGGAGAAGGAACATAGGTAGTTCGCGATAAGTTAGAAACACACAATAATTAGTAATTACCCTGGTTTTACAAAAGTATTAAAAGTTGCCCTATGATTGAAATCACAATGCCAGACAGTACAGGTATGGTAGCAAGGCTACCAGCAGCGTTAAAGTCGCCTTTGTCGTCTTCAATATGCTCTCCTACATCGAAATGCCCTGTAAAGAAAGTTATCAGATTAATCACTTCCGAGGAAGCAAGCAAGAGTGAGCTCTCAAACGCCAGAAAGAAAGAGAAGTCATTCAGAAAAACCAAAAGAAAGATGCAGAGTATATCAGCAGAAATATTTCTACGTCCCTTAGCAATAGGCCAAGTGGTTTGTGGTTATTTCAAGGATCTTAGGCTCTTAGCAAGCCATTAAAACTATCATTCCCTATTTCATATTTTACATTTTCGCCTTATTACAAATATATTATGCATTAAATAATGGTAAAATAAATTAGTTCGTGTTTTAACTTACTAATTTTAGAAAGTACCCTATTATTTTGGAACAAACTAAAATAGAAATGTAGTCTACCGTACCTCTTTTCTCACCACGGCCACAGCCAGCTTGAATTGTGTCCCTAACATCCCGAGTGGTGGCCTTGTTAAAGAATGTAAAATGATCCATGATCCCATCTATGCAATCTAGCACGAGGTTTGTTTCTTCAAGGCAAGGCCCATTACAGAACTCATCAACATGATCATGGGGTACATGGAGATCTCCACTCTCTGTAAGTCTACAGGACTCGTCACACTGGCTGTAGAGCTGCTATATAAAAAAAAATGACTTCACTTGAGCTAAACATATATTGACCTTTGAGAGCCAAAAACAAGAAGGTTTGCAATAAGATTCAACAACCCATTCAACCCGTTATGTAAAAGAGCAGAGGTTTTCTACCCATTAAAAATAACATCTGATAGAATTTTAGAAGACATAACTGCATAATACATAAATGAGCTTGTTTGCACTTGCAGTATGTCATCTGCATAAAAGCCCGTTGGCTATCTCAGTTGGCTAAGAATGCAATAAAAATTCAATTTGATTCTACGATCGACGAATTTATAGGGTGCCTAGATTATTTATAATAAAAAAAAAAATAAACATTGCAACTGTAATGATTATAAAACGGAACAAAAACATGAATATCAACTCCATTCTCAGCCAATATGTAGAAAGTTAAAGGTAAGGATTTAGAAGTGTTATGTGAGCTTACATGTTTCTTGTGGAAGCACACCAAGGCTGCATCAACAATACGCGTTGGATCAGCACTCGACCCATGGTCTTCATCACCCCCTTCATGACCGCGACCCTCATCATACCCTTCATGACCATGGCCTTCTGCACCCTCGCCAGGATTCCCACCTAGAGATCCAATTTGTGGTTCGTAATCATCTTCTCCAGCTGAATGAATAAACAAAATCACGTTAAAAATGCAATCTTCAATCAAATCATCACTAACATAACTTGGATTAATGATGGTGTTCCAAGAGCATACAACCTGTAGTGCAAATGAAAATGACAGTACAGACAACTACTGTCAATATAAAATACTGTCCAATTTTGATCATGTATGCCATTAGCAAAGATATAATTTACTAATGGACACAGTTAAACCATAAAGTTCAGAAATTATATATAAATATGCTGATTATTGTATGTTAGCAATATCTGAAAAACAAAATTTTGTTTCTATATATATAAGTAATCATACTCTCAGGAGAAAGAACAGAGCATATAATGCAGACCAACCAATTGGAAAGTCATACCTACCAAAAACTGTAACTTCGGTGGGGATTTAAGCATTGAAGTGTTGCGTCGTTTTTCTTAACAAAAATGGATGCAATTAAAGACCAAGTACCATCAAAACTAAAGGGCAGGGCAAGTAGGAGTAGCTCCTTGCAATTAGAGGATAGTTGGAGAGGAAGTCACCAACTTTTACTTTAAATCTTAATTCTGATTTGCTTAATGCTCACACAAGTACCTTATAGAACAATCAAGCAAACCTTAAAAGTCATTTCAGGTAGTAAATTTTTTTTGACATGATGTACAGTACTTTTTTTTTTTTTTGCCTTTCGGCCATGGCCTTTTTAAGTAAAGAAAAGTTGACCAAGTTCATACGTCCTTAACTTCGGGTGTCCAGAAGCTTATGCAATTATGCTAGCTTTGTAAAAACAAAGAAAAGCAAGCCAGGGCTCAAGGAGAGTTGCGTATGAAACAGGAAGAGTATTATTATTCATTTATGAGTATTACAGTACTGTAAGGTCTGTACTCTGTAATAATGCACAACAGCCGCAAAATCCCTCTTTCTCCAGAAATACAAGAGCCCAGTTCATAATCCTTCCTAAAAAAGATCATCTCACATTGAAATTCTGTTGTAGCATGACTGCTCTACATTTTAGATGAAAACAAATTACTTCCCATCATGCTATGGTAAACTTATATGATATCATACCAGCACAGCATATGACAAGTCACTCTTGCAGTCTTGCCTCCATTCTCTATTGGTGTTGTGTGACCGTGTCTGCAGCGGAAAGTGAATTTTTCATGGTTTTTCCATGTGCATCTGCTTGGACTGCATGCTGCATCTCTAAGGTCATCCATTCCAGAGAAAGATGTGCCTCACAATGCATCCTTAAATTAAAACACTTCCATTAAGCTGTGTCCCTTTTAGGAGCATTTTAGTAACTTGAGCACTATAGACCTTCACCTGTTATACTTCTCCCACAACTGTCACTTCCTCCGAGGGGGACAATAGTCCTTCTCACACGGCCACACCTCTCAATCTCTGAAGCCATAGGTGCTCCACAGTGTATAGCTCCTAGACCAAGCAGTCTTTATTGTTGCATAATAGCCATCTGTGCAGCGCACAATATGTAAAAATAATTACCACTTATAAGTTCACAGCAAATAAAGTGTAAAGACTTTTAACATCTAATCCTTCCCAAAAATTAACTATGGTTTGATAAGTTAATGTATAAGATCAGATATACTAATCTGGGATATGCTAAAATTGAATAGATGATTCCACTTTCCTCAGTTGCAACAATCAGGGCTAATCTAGTATATTAAAGATAACAAATTCAATGCAAAGTCTCTATTTGAGGCAGGATACGGAAAATTATATTTCCGAATTCTTACTCCCTTTGATAGCCAATTCTAATGCACTTAAAAAGGCTACTTCATAATAAATAAGAGCCACAAATAGTTTAAAGAACCATATTAATATAGGCTCTCTTTTCCTCAGCTTATTTATACAAGTTTCAGCAAAAACTTCCACATATTGTAACTATAAGTTCAATCACTTTTTATCAACGCATCGTATTCCTACCATCTCAAAGTACTTGCCCTATATTCCTATTTGGATGACTCAAATTAGTTGATCCATTCCTCTAATGGAAAGCTAATCTTCTCTAGCGTTTTTTTTCTTAATCTCGGTCCCATTACTCCCAAATAGACTCATTCACTTTGAACTTTCTACTTTTTCTCCCTTAAATTATTGTGCCATCTACTCATGGAGCAAATACTGAAATACATTAAGACAAGGAATAATATTTTATCCTTTTTTTTAGGTGCAACACACTTGGCCTTCAAAAGTCCCCAACTAAGATTTAAGACTCATAAAAGAAGAAGAGAGCCTAGGTCACTAGGAACCACAAGAAATGGCCAAAGAAAATATGCAAATCCGGTAGCATTTGACATAAATATAATATAACAAACATACAGCAACTATTAACTGTCCATGAAATTATGTCTATACACGGATAATAAATATAAACATGCAAAAGCTTTATAATGTAACTAACAATTACACAGTAAGAAATTTATAGTCTCTTGTTCTTTTCTTTATTTGCAAGTTTTATGGGGGATCTTGTTACCAACAGAGAATCATGCTATTATTATGTACTTACGAGAAAATTTAATGACTTTGATGAAGTGATAATCGTGTCAGCAACAATATTAAGCTTAATCAATACATTAAAAAAAAAAAAGAAGGTGTTCTGCTAATTACCTCTGATGCAGCCAAGTAAGCAGTAAATGGGGAACACACAGCATATGCTTTGGGAATAAACCTCCTTTGAGGCAGCTCAAATGCTAGAAGGCCCAGAACAGAACTTCAGCTCAAGGTTCACAAAATTGAGACAGACTTCATTGATACACCCCACTGGTTGCATTTACTGACAACTTCCTGGGCTTCTTTGAACTGACCCAATTTTACAAGGGTATCAACAAGTAAATTACAGGTACAAGAATCTAGAACACATCCATTAGCTTCCATTGACATTAAAATGTCCAACACCTCGTGAGATTTACCAGTATCACACATAGATTTAGTTAGCGCACTATAAGTGACATTGTCTGGAGCCAGCCCTAAAGCAAGCATGGAAACAAACAAATTTTTTGCCTTTTCAATCTTATTCATTTTGCAAAAGCTTTGAATCAAAGCATTAAATGAGTAAGCATCTGGGCTTATTCCATCAGCTTGCATCTTTTTAAACAATGCAATGGAACGAGAAATATCCCCAACAATGCACAAAGAGCGAATCAATATGTTGTATGTCACGGAATTAGGATTAACCCCCCACTCCTTCATTTCCGCAAAACAATCAAATGCATCTTTAATCTTGTTCACCCGACAGAGACCATCAATTACTGTACTAAAAGTGAAAATATCTGGTTTAAATCCATGCTGTAAGAGGGTCACCAAGAGTTCACAAGCCCTGTCTGTTTTTCCAGTTTTAAAACACCCATCAATTAATGTATTGAAAGTAGTAAGGTTTGGTGTAATGCCTCCTTGTTGCATCCCTAAGAACATATTTAGTGCCTCTTCAGCCATCCTAGCTTTCAGCAAGCAATCAATTACCATATTGTACGAGTTCACATTGGATAGTAATCCAGCTTGAAACATCTGCATCAAATACTGACTTCCTTCTCTCTCTTTTCCCCCTTTGAACAAAGTTTCAATTAGGATAAGATAAGTTTGAAAAGATAGATTTAAACCTAATTCCATATAACTATCCACTATTTCACAAGTCTCCTCAACATTCAGTTTCTTTATCAAACAAGTCATTGTGATGTTAAAAACAGAGGTATCAGGCAGATAGCCTCTTTCCCTGCATTTTCTCAAAAATGAAGCTGCCTCTCTGGCCATAGAGTCATTCGAGAGGCAGTGCAATATAGTATCACAAAGTACTTTAGGCAAAATTGGTTCTCGCTCAACAAATCCAGATAACAGATTAAATGCCTCGTTTTTTCCAAGACAACGGAACACTCCATGCACCAATGACCTATATGTAGCATCACTTGGAGGCACTTTCCTAACCCTCATTGTCTCCAGAACCCTTAAGGCATCACTTACCCTATTAGCATTACAGTATCCATCAATTAATATGGTATATGTAAACACATTAGGTGCATAACCCAAATTCGTCATCTGCTTAACCAACCGAAGAGCTTCATCGACAACTCCGGCCTTGCAAACCCCATGAATAAGGATATTATAGGTGAACCTATCCGGTTTACAATAATCAGCAGTCATCTGCTGAAACTTTAAGTACGCCAAGTCAAGCGAATTCGACTTTATCAAAGCATCAAGCACAGCATTATATAACCTAGTAGTAGGACTAAGACCCAAAAATGAAATTTGTCCAAAAATCTCAACACAATACTTAGCTAAACCTAATCTACCCCAACTTCCAATCAAAATACACACAAAATCCTCAGTAATCTGATACCCAGAACTCCTAATATCCTCAACTAACTCAGCATTCAACAAAACCGGACCTTTTCTATATAGATTATTAGCCAAAACACCGCGAATTCGCTGATTCTTTTGGAATAATGGATTAATATTCAAAACCCATATATAAAACCTAATTGAAATTAATGGGTTTTCATGACTGTGCAAAATACTAACCACAGATTGTGGGGTTAAAACCACCCTCCCAGCCTTTAATTCATGGTTTAGCAACAAATGCCAATCTTTTCTCAATAAAATCTGAGTTAGGGTTTTATGATCAATTGAATTTGGGGGAAATTTGTGTTCAGAAGTATACCTAAAGCTAGAATTGTTAAAACGAGGATTGAGCGAAGACTTACCTCCCAAATTTTGAGCTTCAAATTGCTGGGATTTTGAAGTAACAGTTGAAGGGTTTTGTTTTTGGAAGGTTTTCAATTGATTTGGGGGATTTTGAGTAAGGTTTCTAAGCGCAGGAGAAGCCCTAGAAGCTAAATTTGAGAAGGCTCTCATTTCTTCATGTCCCCTTTGCAGGAGAGAATGTAGATGAAGCAACCACAGTTGGTTTGTTATTCGCAATTGTTACGGGGTATTCCGTAGTGCCCATAGAGGTCACAATTTGCATACTCAGGTCGAGTTTGCTGAAATCGGGTCAGGTTAAGTAATTTTAAAATATTGAGTTCTACGAGTAGCAAGTTGAAATTCCCTTTCTTCATGTGATGGAATAGTTTAATGCGCCTCCTAATGTCTTTGGGAATGTCGTGAAGGATATCTTATGTATGTCTAGAGAGTGTCTTTCTTGCTTTTTCTCTTTTGTCAAGAGATTAGGGAACGGCGCTACTCATAGCTTAGCTTTGTTGAGTAATAGTTTTAATGAGTACCGAGTGTGGCTAGAGGAATACCCTCCAGAGCTTCATGAGGCTATTTGTAATGATGTTGAACTTTTGATGATTTAATAAATGCTAAGTTGTGGTTTGTGTCAAAAAAAAAAAAGTTGAAATTTAGATTTGGTTTCTTTTGGGTCAGGTCGGAATTTGGCACCTCATTCTCTAATCTCTTCAACTAGTTCGAACTATAAATGATTCAATTGTATGAATAGATGAAAAATCAATTTCATATTTTACTCTGTAACAATCTTCGTTTTCTAGTTTAAACTGGAATAGAAGAAGTATACGGACTAGTGGACTACAACTCTGTACTTTTATTACCTTCCGTACTTTAATCAACTACTTATACTTAACGGAATCTTAATATTCAGAGTAGCGTGTCACGCACTAGCTTTTGAGGTGTCACACACTATTTTTTATTTACGAGTAAAAGGCTACAACCGACAAATTAAGCACTTTAAAATTTAAATGGCTACATTCGACAATTTAGCAATTTTCCCTCTTGTTGACATGATAATATCGTTGATGGTTCTACCTGACATGCAATTTCCAATATGTCAATTTGTTCTCCATCATCAACTCACTACTTATCCTTAATCCTTGATAAGTCCATGAGGACATCATCAGTAATTAACTAATTACAATGTGGGGAACTAGTATGTCTAGTAGTATGACTCATCAAGGATTGAGTAGTTGAATAATAAAGTCCTCTTTTTCCTGATATATTCAGCTGCCTATATAACCAATAATTTTAGTGCTAAACTTCAATTCTTTACGCCCAACCACCCAAAAAAAAATAAAAAAACACACACACACAAATTCTTTCATGGCTAATGCATCATTCGCATTAGTAGTAGGAGTTACTGGCATGGCGGGTATAAACATAGCCCAAGCTCTTAAAAGCCCAACAGCCCAAGGAGGCCCATGGACCGTCTACGGTGCAGCCCGTCTGGCCATGCCCACTTGGTTCCCTTCCTCAGCAGTTGATCACTTCATTACATTTGACGCCGTTGACTTTAACGACACAAATGCCACTCTTGCGCAGTTGCGCCTCTTTCCAACCACATCACTCACGTCTTTTGGGCCGCCATCAACGTGGGCCGTAACCAAGAAGATAATATCATCACCAACTCCACAATGATAACCAATGTAATTAAAGCTCTCACGGCCCATTAAGTTACGTCATATTTCGTTACAAACGGGTACTGCGCAATATATTGGCCCATTTAATTTTTTAGGCCAACCTGGTGCGGCCCAACATGAACCTCCATTTCATGAGGATATGGCCCGGTTACCTCACCCAAACTTTTACCACGCGCTTGAGGACGTGGTAAAATCGTACGCGTCAGATATTACGTACACGATTCATCGCCCGTCGATTATTGTAGGCGCGTCAAGTAGAAGTGTATACAACGCGCTGGTGATGTTAGCGGCTTATGCTGAGATTTGTAAGTACCAAAACGCACCGTTTCGATTCTTTGGAAATCGGTACACGTGGGAGCATTTTAGTGACATGACTGACACACGTGTGTTAGCGGAGCAGCACGTGTGGGGGGCTGTAAATGAGAAAGCAAAGAATCAAGCGTTTAATTGTACAAACGGTGACGTTTTTACTTGGAAGAAAATGTGGGGAGTTTTGTGTGAGGAGTTTGGGGTTGAATTTGTGCCGTTGGATGATAAAGATGGGTTATTTGACCTTGTGGATGAGATGAAAGATAAAGGAAAAGTGTGGGACCAAATTGTAGAAGAGAAAGGATTGGTTAAGACGAAGTTGGAGGAGATAGCTTGTTTTGCTGGGTTTCAATATTTAATGAGGTCTGATTTTCAACTAGTGAGTAGTATGAATAAGAGTAAGGAGTTTGGGTTCTTTGGATACGCAGATAGCATCAAAAGTGTTCGATTTTGGATTGGGAAACTTAAGGAGATGAATATTATTCCTTGATCAATCTAGCTAAGTATCAAGAATTTTAATTTTCAAGTGGTTTGTAATAGGTGTGATAAAAATAATTGCTAGTCTTGGTTTTATGATTTGAGTAATATCTATGCTTTTTCTAATGTAAGTCTCAAAGTCATTATCTGTAAATTAAAAAGGGAACAACGTCGTTCACTAAACGACATTTACCCTTTTACTATATAATATCTAAGATTGTAGGTGCTAATTTGTAATATGTAATACATTTAGTTTTGTATATATTTGAGATGTTTTTATTTCTAAATCTATTCATCTACGTTCGGTTTTTCTATCAAGGAGATTACACAACTAACAGAAAATTCCCATGTTTACTATAAAGTGTTCGTTTTTCCATTCATTTCATTCAATTCAACATATAGATAATGTGTTCAAAACTCGAAATTGTTTTTGAAGGACTTTTTTTTTTTTTTCCAATAATGCACATTTTTGAAGTTTGAACAATGGAAGCCATATACAACTTTCACACTCACAACTGTCACAAGTGGAGCTATTGATCGTTTATGGCATGTAAAATAAGTGCAATGAAACATCATAATATAAATTCTCCCCTAATCCTTGATAAAATATTTACACCATCAATACCCTCAAAAATAAAAGAGTAGTCTTATTGATTATTTTTGACGCTTCTATTCATAATGTCCATCCAAGTGGGCTGAGTTCATAGAAGACTAATCTACGTACCTGCATTTCATTCAAACAACAAATTCAAGTTAAGTGTTACAAGTAATTCCTTTTGTTTTACGGAGTATATTTTTTTTTTTTTGAAATAAATACGGAGTATTATTTATAATGTTAGATCTCGTTTGACTTTTTTAAACCTGTATATGAATGTCTGTATCATTTAAAAAGAGCAACTTAGGACATGTTCTCTTCAGCTTAATTTCAGTTTAGTTCAATTCACTTTCTAATTTCCTTTTCTTATAAACAATTCATTTCATTTCAGTTCAACTCATTTAGTAAATCAGAACAGACTCTTAATTAAGTAAATATAGTTGTAGATAAATGCTTGGATAAATAGTAAGAATTTTTCACATTATAATTTAAGTATGCACATAGTTTGAATTGAAAAAATAAAAATCGCTATCTAAACAAAAATATTTTTTTAAATACAAAAAAAATGATGGAAATAGACTCACATAATATTTGATAATCTCTCAACCAGAGGTACATGCTGGTCTTCGAGGAGGTAGTTGTTGATGAGGTGTTCTCTGTCACAGATATTGATATTATTAGTTTATTACAACGTAAACATTGTTTAATTTTCAAAGTATTATAATTAAGGAGCTTGTATGACAATTAGGCTTGACAAAATACTCATTAGAGACGTAAGACAATTAGACAAGTACTGTATAAAGCTAGAAAATTCTCATATAAACACAACAAGTTTATGTATGACACAGTTCTTACAAAACTATTGTAGATTTGTAGTACTATAAAAATTGGAGCAGTTATTAGTCCATGACCAAGCGGCCCAATTATAAAACAAGGGTAAAAAATTACAAATAATCACTTTTTTTTTTTTAATTAATAGTGGATCCTGTGGCCCACTATGACCATTAATAATTTCACCAATGAATCTCTCTATATCTCGCTACCCTTATGACTTTTGAGAATTGTCGACTCTTAGCATTGAACATATATACCTTGTTTACTTAATATACTACATCCGTTTCATATTATTTGCAACGATTAGACATTTGTTCTTTCTACTTTATGTCAAATCGTTGCAAATAATATGAAACGGAGGTAGTATACTAGTATTAGACTATTATCGTAGTACTTAATTATAAACTCGCACATCATTTAGCAATTTAGCATTCTTATGGATAGGAAACCATTGAATACCTGTAATTTTGGGCGTAAGGACTCCACGGCGGTTGTTGATTTTTGGGTTGTTGCTCCTTGCTGAAATAAACATGCAAAACAATTTTATGTATTTCAAAATATTATGCACGAACACTCGTAATTAGTGTGAAAAAACATGCAAATAGCTTGGATCATACCTTACAAAGAGCCCAATCTGCTGAATCAAAGAAAGCACGCTCATGATCCTGTTCCAAATACATAATTCAATTTAAAATATCAAGTTTATTGCTACTTAAGCACAACAATTTTCCCAAAAAAAATAAATTTTGAAAAGAAAAAAAAAACTACAATTTTTGAGTTTTTAATTTTAGAAATTTTTGGAGTTTTTTCTAAAATGTTCAAGATTTATGACAGTTTAGCTAATCATCTTATTGCTATTTATTTTTTACCTTTGAGATGAGAGGCTTCTTCTTAGGCACAAGTCCTCCGTATTTCTTACTAGTAGATGAAGGCTGCAATGCAATTATCAAACCTTTCAATATATAAAACCAACAAATACTAATACTCATATAAAAAAACGTAACATTAAATCAAATTCCTATGGAATTATGGAGTATATACTACCTCTGTTAAATGCTATGTGCAACTTTGGAATATTTTATATTTCACAAATAATACCCCAAAGTTGCACATAACATTTAGCGGAGGTAGTAGATCAAATATGATTGCTTTCACATTGAAAAGCATTGTACTTCCGTTACTTAATCGATCCCACTGTATATGAATTTAATTAATTCATTTTTGGTTATGGTATTTGGTTTGCCCCATGTCAATCTGGGTCGTACTTGCATGCTTAAGTCAAATATTACTTTTTTTTTAGCATGCACTAGTACATACTATCAAGCAGGTGTGTCGTGTTCTACTGTGCCAAATAAAGACAGGCAGACAGCCTAACATACATAGATGTTATGCTGTGTTTTTTTGTTCTAGGTTGTGCGCCATGCCTCAGGCCAGCCTAACCCAATGCCATCTTTAAGTGGGAGTGCCGGAGTGGCACTCCTAGTCTTATCCGTGTATGCCCCTCGGTCACAATGCAGCTCAAATGTTGGTTCATACGTTGTATTGTATAATTAGATGAAAATGTAGCAAGCAACTGCCGACAGTTGGAAAGAGATCCCAGTTTTAAACAAGGATATGTCGTGTCAATCAGATTGGTTAACATGGAGAATGACTACAATAATAGTTGGACCCGGCCACACGTGATCCATTTCTCCACTCTTTAACAATTGGTCCACTTACCGGTCCTATTAATACGAATATACGTACTAATTATATATCTTTTTGTGTTAATTTTACCAATTTTACCTTTAAAAACATGTTTGCTTTTAGTAGAGTAGCATTTTCAATCAACATCATTTTTTGTTTTTTTAATAATTGAATATATTCCATTCATGCACATTTTAATAAAAACATTTAGAAAGATGAACTGAAATAGATTATTATTACCTCCATTTATTATCGTAAATTAATAGGGGTTAAAAATTTTCACATCGCGTGTTATATTTATAAATTACTTGTATAATTATGCATGTTATATGCTCAATATTTGGTTTATAATTTTATACTTATATATTACGATAAATTCTGTAAGTTACGGAGTAATTTACATGTACTCATTTTATACATAACAATACACCTTATTTATATTGTAATCAATACCTAAATTTATAAAAATTAATACGAATAATATTCTACTATAAAACGTTGAATATGACTTTTTAAATTTGAGGCATAAACAATGTAAAAGAACTAGTCGTAATATATATGGTTAATTATGAGCATGATTTGTGAATTTGATATGTACAATTCCTTGATATATACAATACAATATTGTAACTTACAAAGGCTTGTGTTTGACAAAACCCTAAATTTAGCAAGTGTAAAAATATACTCCATACTAGGCACTAGCTAGTTACATACATTTATGGTATCAATCCAACTTATCATGTTAATTGAAATTTGTTAAGCAATCACTTTCACTTGTCTTTTTCTTTTTATAATTAACATGGAATAAAAACCTTCTAATTTCTAAATTTTATAAACTCAAATGACATAATTATGATGTCTAAAGAACTATTAAAACCTTGATTAATCATTTAGTCAACTAAATACTTGATTAGTTGATTATTGTAAATTATGTTTACTTGGTGCATTTACATGCCTTGTACATCTTGCTTGCTGACGAACGTTCCAAATATATAGTTGACACATTAAATATTTAATCAAATAATTAAGGCAGAATTTTCATGACAAAGTAAAAAAAAAAAAAATTAAAAATGTACAATTCTACCAAAGATTACCTACAAAAATGTAGGTATTTGGTACCACCTAATAGCAAAATTATAGGACAATGCATATTAGCATTGCCCTGTTTCTCAAATAATTTCGTTACAATCAAAATACAATCATGCTAAATTTATACTCCGTAATTAATTAAACAATCTTTACAAATGTAATGCATCCATATTTATAGTTTAGAGGTTCAACTTTTCATGAGTAAAAGAACAACCTTACATACATATACTAGGTTATAATCAGGTCGTTTGGAAAAGATGTTATAACCGTGGTTGTACTTTACAATACCAAACATGATTAACAAGTTTAGTACTAATATAAACCGGTTTATGAATAATTAGAGATGTAATTACATACCTCATCCATGTTTTGCGAGGCCAAATAATCTTCTCTTCCATCATAATCCGCCATTTTTACAGCTTCCCCTGCTCCATATCTCATTCCCATTAGAAAAATATAACAAGAATGGTAGGATAGAAAAAACAATAATATGGTAATATACAATATTTTATAAGTATGTATATTTTGGATAATTAAAATTTTAGAAAAGTAATTAATTAAAATAGAATTAAGAAAAAAAGACCTGGAAAAAGTCTGTGAAAGCTGGAAAGACAACGAGTAGATTAACAGCACAAAGAGATGTGATTATAAGTGGCACGCAGGCACTTCTGACTTGTGGTATTTAATAGCACAACCCAATCCAACAAAATAACATTTTTATAAAGAAATTTTAATTTTTTTAATAAAATTAATTTTTATTAAAAAAAAAAAAAAAAAAAAAGGGTAGAGGAATATTGTGGAGGGTTTTGTTTGGGGTTTGGTATAAAGAGTAAAAAAAGGAGGAGAAAAGATGCAAAGGTAAAGGAAAAAAGACTAGTAGAAGAGATAATAAAAGAGATGTTTTAGGGAGAAAATGAAGGAAAAGATGGAGTAAGATAGTTAGATAAGAATATACGTCAACAAGCTAAGCAACAATTTTTCTATAAGATATGCTTGTTCTATATTTAGGAAGGTTTATTTTTAGGGTGTTTGGTTTGAATTTGGTTTTTTTCAAGATATATAATTGTGGTTAAGACTGATTAATTTTTCATGTCAACATAATCAAAGGGTAGAAATAAATATACGGTAGCTAATAAGTAATACTCGTAGCATCTGGTTATGTGTAGAACTTATGTTCTATGATGTTACTATTTCAGTTCTTGTTTACTTGTCATACTTGTCTTTCTCTCTATAAATAACATTAATTATAGTTCTTCTCTTAGTATACTTTGTACCCATCCACTAATTACTTCGTATAAGAAAAAAAATTACTACTAATTGTCACACAATAAATAAATAAACTGAACCTCCTAAATCTCACATCAATCAAAGCGTGTCAACTAAAAAAAGTGGAGTACAGCGAAGAATACAATAGCTTCATTAGCGTTACGTACAACAAAACCCTTAATTAAACTTAAGATTACTTACCTATTTTAATGGACACCATTACACCATCAACTTTAACATTCTTATAAGCTAAATACACCGACACTCTTCTATAGGCGGCTAAGGCTTAGCAATTAAAATTAAACACGTTCCATTTTTTTGGGTGGAAAGATATTTAGGACAAATTAATCTAATTATAATCAAGTCTAATAATACACTTGTATTTTTGTACTACGTATTTTAATTTTTTTTATTTATATTAATCTCGGTTGGAAGATAGTAATGTCAAGTTGTCAACTTTAAGTGGTTGAAAGTGGACACTAACTCCTTAACGGTAGGGTTTGATTAATTCTCTTAGATTTTGATTTATTCAACTTGTAGATTGTAGTCTTAGATGTCCTTATGTTGTGGCTTTATCTTGCAACAACAATTATTTTTACTTTTTTTTTCTATACATTTATTTATTTATTTATTATGAGAGTGAGGGATAGCTCAAGTGGTTAGAGCTCCCCTTCCGGTTCCAAGAGATCTTGGGATCGATTCTCATCACCCACCCTTGTGGCTCTCTAAGCACCAAAAAAAAATTTTTTTTATTTATTATTATTTTTATATATAGAAGACTAGAAGAGTGGGGGAGGTTGGTTTGAAAATGTGGGATTAAGGCCTATTCAAATCTAGATATCATGATGTTAGAGTTATAATTTAATTAGCTAAATTCCGACTTATAAAATAAAATGCTAAGAAAATATCATATGTGACAAAATCATTCTCATCTACTCTATATAGAAAAACTTGTATGAACCTGGTTCACAATAATATTATTGTGGACCCGAAGTTCTACGTGTGCGTTACTGGCTTTGTATTGAACATAGTGACCCTAATATTAAATATAGTAACCTTAATTTTAACATAGTAACCTTTAATAAAATGTGTGTGATTTTTAATATTGTTGCAAACCTGAAGTATGATGTTATGATCCAAATTTTAACCTAGTGACCTATATTATTCATATTGACTAGTATTTTAAAATTTTCATTTAAATTTTTTTTTATCTCTTATGCCCTTTATAAAAACAATCACTTTTATTTTAACATAATGACCATTCTTATAACATAGTGACCTTTTTTAAAATTAATAAAATGACCACAGTATCTCTATTATAAGTGGTCCACAATAAATTAGTGTGAACCAGGTCTATTTAAGAGTTTGTATTATTCCAATATAGTTTGTCCCTTTTTTTTTCTTTGTTGACCCAATTTAATTTGTCTTTCCTAATTTTAGTAAGAGCTCACACTATTATTTAAACAATTAATTCTTTCCATTACTAGGGCCTAAATAACACACCCGCTCATTTAATTTTTTTAAAAAAATACGTATCTAATATATTTCATCATACTAGTTTTTTTTTAAAAAAAATAATTAAATTAAAAATTATAGAGCAAGGTAAATTGAGATAAGGGTGTACTTTGTGTTATTCATTAAGCATTTAATAAAGCTTAATAGAACAAAATTAAACATAAAAAATTCTTTTAAAAACAAAGAGAGTATCAAATATGTTTTCCTATCAATTAAAAGGATACAGATTATCAAATCAAATATATTCACATTTACTTGTTAATATTAGGAAATTTACAATAACAATACCGATGACATGAAATTCATTTTAAGTATAAGTTAAAAATCTCTCAATCAATAGATGACATCCACTTTAATCTAAAAACAACATATATTCTAAATTTAATTTTCAAAAGCTCTCTCTAATACGTAGTACAAGATATAATATCCGCCATAGGCGCACCTTAATTATTTTTGTGCGCACCTTAATTATTTTTGTGCGCACCTTCTAATTTCAAATTTGGCTTCTTCATTATGATATTTATGAATGATGAAAGCACTATTATTCAAAAGCAGACACTAGCTATATCGTACTTATATTTTAAATTGACAAATTGCAATCATATATATATGTTACTCTATTGTCTAAATATATGTTATAAGATATACTTTTTCCATTTTGTGGAGGTCGGTTTGATTAAAATTTAAAGTATATATTTAGCGTGGTATACTACTACTACACAAGATTAGAGATTAAATCTTGTTTACTTTATTGATCTTTATGCCCTGCTTTGTAAATGAATATTATTCTTTTAATTTTATTTTCATTTACATAATTATACTATTGATTTTGTCTCAGTGCATATTCTAATCGAAATTTAAATTAGCTATTTATAATTAATGATCAATAATCTCAATGTCTTGTCCTAAACAATCATTAAGATTGAACTTAAAAAGAACAAAGAAAATATCTTCTAATAATATACCTTGTCCCAAAATGTCTAAATCAAACTCAAATAATTCATAGTTTCATTTAAAATCAACATCATAGAATTTTATGTTATTCACTTAAATAGGGACATAACATTCATATACTCTCCTCATACATGTGTGTTGGGCAAGTGGATTACAAATACATCCAAGACAGCCGAATTATTGGACCCTTAAAGAACTTGGCTTGTCTAATTCTTTTTGTTACCGTTTTACTAACTTGGACGGTTATTGTGGACCATCACCACATACTTATTACCAATGAGCCAATGAACAACACCACATTTAGTAAATACCCTTGGCTAATGGCTATGGTCATTTTTTAACGACAAAAAACTCGTTTTCAATTCGGGTTTGGATTAGGTCATTTCTTTTTTATCTATCTATTATTGGAGTAATAAGTAATTTATCAAGTTTTCAACGTGAATATAAATTTTATTTCGATCCTTGTTTATCCAGTAAGGTCAATTCAAGTTGAGTTATTTCGTTATGAGTCAAATTCAAAATATTGTGGACATGTGCTGTGGGGCCGAGGCATAATGTCCATTATTGCCTTATTGGCTCAAGTAACTCTGCGTGTTTTAATCGTTGATAAGTCAAGTACAGGCACTTCCAAGTTTTAACCAAAGTAGTGAAGCACTTCAAGTCTTCAACTATGGAGTGAGTAGTTGTTTAGAGATTAATAATAAATTAAACAAATTTAGGTCCCACAAATATTTGTTACTGGATTGGGCTTAGCATAATGGGCTTTTCATATTTATCACGTACCTACAATTCTACAAAGTGTTGGACTGACATTGAAATAATTAAGGGACATGGTTGGGAATAAAATTATTTGTTTGCTGTTTATGTCCAAGCATATCTTTACTGTCTCGAGTGTCATGTCTTTACTACTCGACTAACTCCTATTGTTTCATACAATTTTACTTTTATAGTTGTACGAGTGTTGTCCCTTTTCCAAAATTGATTGTCACATTATTCGAATTTCTTGTACTCGTCTATGGTAAATAATCTAAGTTCTCGGGAGTACAAAAGACTAACTATAATATTTACAATATTTGAATTATTGGAGATATTGTGTACATTAAGGATTTCAATACCTCATTTGATTCGACATTTCAAACTTCAAAATAAAGTATTATTATATTGAAAATCGAAAATACTGTAATTAAACAGTATATATCTAGTATGAGCATTACATTTGCCGATATTTTTTTCAAATATGAAGCAAACTAATGTAAAACCACACTTCATGTACACTTCTTTTTCTTAATGAACCTATGATTCTATGTATTGCGTCATATCAACAATCAATCACCTTTAATCAACACTTGCAACTGAATTTGTGTAATACCTAAATTTCCTTAAATAATACTCCATACCTTATACTAAAATTTATTTTCCTAAGTCAATGTGAAGAGAAAGCTTATGTTTGAGGTCATCACCAATATGTAGAGTATGTTCACCCACTGGAATCCTTCTTACCCCAAACTCATCAGATCTACTAAGATGCTTGCAAACATGTATGTTCATTTTTACGCGTTGCTTGGAACCCGCCAACACATGGATCCTCTTAAACCCGATAAGTTGCTTCTCGGGTGACTTGGTCCCTTCGGGTGGGGTAGAGAACACGAGGACCGTGTGTGATCCGTCAACCTTGCCCTTGTTCATCACATCAATGTGGAGGCCTAGAGAGGGTGCATTGTCACATTGTGCATATAACACTTTTATAGCATTTTTGTTAAATGAGGTCATATTTGAGTTGATGTATTGGTTGCCTAGGGGTACCATGACCTTGGTAGGTGCTTGGGCCAATGATTGGGTGAACCGGGTGTAACTTAGCCCAAATCCGAACGGGAACACAACCGGACCCCTATAGAAACGGTAGGTCCGGCCCGGGTATCCATTTGATGGGCTAGCCCTCATTGCTAGGTCAGTCATTGCAATCTTTGACACATAGCTTTGGGGGTACCATGTATTTGGTAACTTTCCTCCTATAAAAAAATTTGGAACATAAAAATTAGACACAATAATATATTCAACATAGTAAACAAAGAATTAGTACTACTAATTTTACTTTTTTTTTTACCTGGATTAGTTGTACCAAAGATGACATCAGCAATAGCGGTCCCACCGGCTTGACCCGGATAACCAACCCATATAATGGCACTAATCTTTGGATCATTTTTAGCAAATGTGACATCAACAGGCCCACCACACATCAAGACCAAAATAGTTGGGCCTCTTGAGGCCAAGGCCACCTTTGAAATTAATTCTTGTTGGTGGCCCGGTAAAAGGACCGATGTTCGATCACGCGCTTCGGCCTCAATAGATTGGTCCAGGCCCATTACTAGCACTGTTGCATCAGCATGAGCTGCTGCTCCTATTGCTGCCCCAAATTGTTGGTTGCTAGTACAAGCAACACCAATGCATCCTGCTTGGTGGATTGTTTTAGCATACCTTGCTATGCCTTGTACAGGTGATGTGTATCCACATGCCACACCTAGGGTAATAACATTATAAACATTAGTAACAAACTTTTTTTACTACAAAGTACGGAGTATTTTTTTTTTTTTGGGTAAAAAATATACGAGTAGTAAAAAACTTACCGGCGTAGTTACCAATCATTGTGACCGTGGCATCGGCATTAGGCCCAATAACAGCAATAGTACGGTGGCGAGCAGTGGACAAGGGTAGTGATCGGGCCCGGTTTTGGAGAAGGACAATCCCTTGACGGGCCGCCTGGAGGGCTAGATCTTGATGGGCTGGACTGCAGACATCTCTTGGGCCCAAGTGTGCAAAAGGTTGGGCTGATGGTTCACCATCAAACATGCCTAGTCTCATTTGGACTGTTAAGGTGTTGGTTAAGGCATTGTTCACATCAGCCTCGGTCAATAATCCTCTAGCTACGGCGGCTTCCGTGTGGACTGCTAAAAAGGGCCCACAGTCCAAGTCCAAACCTATAAACACCATCGATTTTTAGTACTTGTAAAAAATTAAGTGTTTCAAATGTACGCAACTTTTTATCTACGGTTATTAGTCTTATTACTACTAACCTGCTTTGATAGAATCGGCTGCTGATTCCTCGGGAGTCTTGGTGTAATGTTGATCATCATACATTACACCAACAGAATCACAATCAGATACGATATACCTAACAAAAAAACACAATTAATAATTAGAACTCAAGCCATGATTATAAACGAAAAATAAGATCAAAAGAAATGAAAATTTTAACAAAATTCATTAAGCTTACCCATTGAGGCGCCATTGGCCACGAATAGTGTTACGAAGAAGATCAGGGTCAGCACAAGTAGGCTTGCCATTAACTTGGTTGTATGAGCACATCACACTAGCAACTCTTCCCTCTTGTACACAAGCCTTGAAGGGCACATTATATGTGTCTTCCAAATCTTGCTTGCTCACCTACGCACCAATTCAATTAATTGTTTCGTTACAACAAAACTATAGAATTTAGCATGGATAATTAAATTTTCATTAAATTAGTTCAATAATTAAAGTTTAAATTTATTTAAGGATTAGGTTGACGTTCTTCTAAATATTTGTCCAAATAGTCACTAAGTACTAACTTATCAAAATTAATTATAATAA
Source organism: Chenopodium album (assembly GCF_948465745.1). Classification (NCBI taxonomy): domain Eukaryota; kingdom Viridiplantae; phylum Streptophyta; class Magnoliopsida; order Caryophyllales; family Amaranthaceae; genus Chenopodium; species Chenopodium album. The sequence continues at coordinate 1,284,102 of NC_137838.1, forward strand.
TATTTTGAAAAATTTAATTGGATATTCTTTTTAAATATTTTGACATCCATAATTATCACTAGTCACATTATTATATTAAGGTGACCATTGAACAAGTATCATCAAATTAAAAAGAAAAAATAAGGACCATTGAACAAATTTTTTTGTTTGCACACGATATAATAACTCTAGATTTTTAGGTTGGAAAATTGTGGATGAAATAAATCCTTCAATATCATAGTATAGGCAAGAACAATCAATGAAGTTATGGATTTAGATAAACTTCGTTACAATAAATTCCTCTTAAATTGGTTGTTTAGGTTCTATCATTAATCAATAAAAAGTTTGTCAAAGTTTTAATGAACAAATGTTGCGTGCAAGAAATTGTACCTAGTTTAGCCTCAATATCAAATCAATCATACATCCAACTATCTAAAGCATACATTATATTGTTTTCATTTGATTTATAAGTTATAACACCAACAATTTATAATCAACTTTTTTTTTTTTCTTTTATTATAAAGTTTTTATATGTCAACTTCAATATCAATAACCAATTGAACTTACGTAAGAAAATTCTTATCCAATTTATTATGGCAAAGTCTTAGAAAATTTCAACTACTTGTAACATGTGTGCCATAGTGATTAGTGAATGGAACTCACTATACATTGTTGTGTCTTGACTATTAATCCAAATACTGTTGCATTAGATATTGTGATTGTACATATATATATCCAAAATCCTAAAGAAACCAATTTTTAAAACAATTGTCAAGCACTTTTTTTTACACTCCATGTATTGAAGGATTGTGCCTAGTAGCTCTAAATAGCACAATTTGTAAACGGTAAAGAAAAGTACATTTTATTAACACGTTTTATAAACACGCTCTATACGTATAGCTAGGTTGCACACTTTTAATGTGTGCATATATGACACACTATATCAAAAGTAAAAATCAAATGTTATCATGTTTAATATTTTTTTGTTATTACTTCTTTTTCATATGATATGATAAAAGGCAAAGCCAAAAAAAAAAAAATTTAAGATTTCAAAGTGTAATTATTGAAACATAACCACTCAATCACTTTTACCAACAAAACAAACTAAAAACTACATCGATCACCCCTTTTTAGTTAAAGAAAACTTCAATCTCTTTTTAGTATAGTGACAATATAATTAATTAAAGGGACCACAAAAACGAAAAGAAGATGACAACAAAACGTTTTAATATAATAAACTATCTTATCGTTCAACTTTAGTTATCTTACTATCTCCGTTAACTATTATTTGCAACAAAGGAATATTTTATATCTCACAAATAATACCCCTTTGTTGCAAATAATAGTTAACGGAGGTAGTATTATTAATTCTAAACAAGAATGATTACTCGTATTATAACTAACAGATCGAAGTCTAAAGGTGAGGTGAGTGTAAGAAAAAGGCGGCTTACCCGAGCATTAAAATGGAAACGATCAACACCATTCCAATTGTCAAGATCATAAGCAGTGTAATGCTTGCAACAAGCAGCAACCTTCAAACGATTCTTGTTGTAATTACCTTGAAGACCTCGAACGTAACTAGAAGCATAATGAGAAGCTAAAGTGGGGTCTTCTCCAGGAGTTTCTTGACCTCTACCCCATCTTGGGTCACGAAATATGTTCACATTTGGACTCCAATATGTTAATCCTGCTGTTCCTCCATTATACATTGCTCTTGCTTCATCTGACACTACCTGTTTTTTTTTTTATTTCATCAACAATTTCATTTTCATTAGCAATTTTCAAAATATATATTATGTTAATCGAAAATTTGTCACCTTAATTTTGGACTTTTTTTTTTGTTGCTACCTTGTTCATCATGTACATATTACATACAAAGTATACACGAAGTATGTCGTTAAAATGTTTGATAAGAACATATACACCTTTTGAGCTCATATATACTCCGTTTTTACTTTTAAAAAGTCAATAATATATTTGTAGTGACAACTTTGAAAAAACGAAGTTTTAACATCATTTAAACGTGCGTATACAGACGTGGTCACGTGGAAGGCTGACATTATGGAATGAAGGGAATAATCAAAAAATTTTGCTGTAACTTTCAATTTTTTGTCTTTTTCTCTTATGCGAAGTATTATATAAACAACTGTACATTAATTGTACATTAATAACACTGATCGAACGAGAAATAATCATGTGTCGGTACATCTAACTAAAAAGTAATTGTAGCTTATATTTTCTGCTTATAGGTGATTAGCAACAAGATATAGAAACAAAAGGGATTAGTAAAAAAAAAAAAAAAAAAAAAAATTGTATATGAAAGAGAAGTAAAAGGCATGAAAGAGGAAAATTCTACCTAACTAACTATACATACAAGTACTAAAAAAACACCATGACTAGAGTTGTTGAAAAAGCGTGAAATATAAAACACAAAATTACTTAATCAGAAAGAATATTATGGAGCAACCTAATTTTAAAAGAATTGATTGGTAAAAGCAACCCCAAAATAACATTTAAAAATCGATAAAAAGTATAAGTTGAGCATGCAAATTGTATACTCATAAATTCATAATGAGTACTCAGTAACACATGCTACCCACTATTGCCAATTTGAGGCCAAAAAATAGGTGCAAATAAACAAATTACTTATTCTAACTGTCAAAACTTGCATTATACTATCGACAAAAACGAATAGTAATAATTAAAAACTTTACCTTACACTTAAAGTGCACTATTGAAGCGGCGGATTCAGAAATATATGTAGCGGAGTTAGAATAATGGATAAACTTTTTCAAATATTCCAAAGTCATAAAAAAGATTTATAAATTTAAGTGGGGTCAATCTGACTTTAACTCACAATTAACAATTTAGCGCCAATATACTTAAAGTATAAAGTATTGTGAAAAGACGAAAATACCCTTATGAAAAATTAATTGTGTGATCACGACTAGAGCTAAATTATTAGCAAGGCCAATAATAAACAAATTTCATGAGTCACGAGCTCTATTTTTTTTTCCCTCTGTTTTGACCACTAATATAACTCTTTGCTAACTTAGCATGTTTGTCGTTAATTATTTACCACAACTACTCACTTTTTAATGTGGATTACGTGACTGCATGTTTCTGTTGCAATTTATTTTACTAATTTTCTTTTATAATACAAGTACTAATTATACGTAATTAAATGTCTATATTTTATGAAGTGGAGTACTCCGTATTATTGAAAAATTACATGGTACTTCTGTAACTACTCCGGCATATATAGTAAAATTCTATACGAACTTACGAATTGAAGTACTTCTTATAGTTACATTGATCGTAAATTTTTCCTAATTATTTTGTATTTAAGTTTAGAGATACCTTCATTTTATTGTGAAGTTGGATGTACTGTCTAATCTACTAACATCCCTAAAGTAGATGTAATTAATAGTTGGTTAATTATGTATTAATTATAAAAGGAAAATGCTATACATAGCCCTAAGGGCTACATATAAGCATTTAATTTACTCTTGAAAATTGTTTAAATTTAGAAAATCATGACAAAAACACACTAATTACACCGATTTGCGCGTGTTTTTGTCATGAATTCCTAACTTTATACATTTTCCAAGAGTAAATTCAATGCTTATATATAGCCCTAAGGGCTATGTATAGCATTACCCATTATAAAATTATGTTACTTTTGTCTTTAAATCTATATCAACATGTACTCCAAAATTATGAAATTGCTAATGTACCATTACAAAGACCAATAAATTATAAACAGACTTACCTTTTTTTTTTTTTTTTTTTTTTTTTTTTTTTTTTTTTTTTTTTTAATTTTCAATAAATTATAAACACATTTGTGGACCCCTTGTAACAATGAAGGAGTATTTTTCAATTATAGGACTTTATGTAGTTAAACAAATTATACTCTTTAAAGAAAAAAAAAAAAAGAAAAACATCGTATGTATGTATCTCACCTGTCCTATAGCTTCCCAAAGAGAGGCATTGAAGGAAGCAGCAGTGGTGATGACTTGAGGGAAGCTGGTGGCAGCCGGGAAGGCGCCGCGGAACTTTGTCCCGGGTCCTACGTTGGACACCCCATGTAATGCCTCAGACCACCACTCATATCCACCTATTCCTAGGCGCGGCACAGGTGCCGCATTGTTCACTAGTAGTTTCACCTTCTCCTGCAGGTTCAACCTCCCGATAAGGTCTTGGACCCTGGCACGTATCGGGAGGTTGACCCTGCAGAAGCGCAGGGTCCGAGTCAGCCCGTTCTTTGGATCACATGCCAACGGGGCTGCTCGGACCTCTGCGCTACAAATAAAAACAAGTAACAAAAGATAGTGAAAACTATTACGAGGCAACATAGTAATTCTTTTTATTATTATTATTGGTTTGTGGATAAGAAAAAATAATTATTATGTGTTTGTGAGAAATCGTAGCGAAAATGAGAGGGTATTTATAGAGAAGCGAAGGTAGCGTAAAGATATAGAGGAAATGATGTTTAAGTAGCTGGTTCATGGGTTGGATTTCCACGTCTTTGTGATAGTATTACAAAAATATCAATTAAAGGTTAAGTAAATTTTGCAAGTTGTAAAATTTGAGAGAAATAAAAATTAAAAAAAAGGAGAGAGAAAATTAGTGATTTTTTTAGTGAGTGAGACAGTATGACACGCACTTAGCACTTGTGATTTTTTTTTTTTTTTTTTTTTTTTAATTTTTTGGTATGTAGCAGGAAATTGCACTTTTGCAGTCCAATGGAATAGTGATGAGGATATTATTTCTAATTTTGAAAAAAATTACAAGAAGTAATGATACAATTGTCAATACTGGTCCCAAAATTTGGAGAATTATTAGCCTTTAGATGTTATTTTTATCAAAAATATCATTTATGGTTATTTCTTTTATTCAAGATTCATCATCAATTCACTTTAAAAGGGAACTTGTTGGATGAATTTGCTCATATGATTGAGCATTTTATACTGATATGGTAACCTAAATAGCGTATTGTATCATAAGCAATCGATCATATTCTAGTCTAGTACTACTACGTTACAAAGTTCATAAAATTTTGTCAAAGAACGCATTTAAATTTTAACGTGCATGCTTTATGTTTAAAAATTTACCATAGGATATAATGACATGATAAAGTTAAGCATATTGCCCTAACTTGGAAAAAAATAAAATAAAAGATGAGTATCGAATATCCATTGGTAAAACCCTGTTTATAATTGGACTCAAACAGCTCATTAATTTTGTACCTAACCTAATTTAGCTCATTTTAGACCATACATACTATACATTGCATTTTAAGTAATGAAATGAGTTACAATAATGCAAACTTTAATTTACTACGATATATTTGTTTTTACACTTTTCTTTTCATATTTTGTAAATTATTCTTACACTTTCATTTGACTCACCAAACCCCTTTCTTTCTACCAGTAAAACGAATGTTTACACATCGTTACTTCATAGTATAAATGCAATGAGACATAGTTATTGAGATTGAGGGATAGCTCAATGGTCCCCTCCCAATTTCAAATTATCGTGGGATCGATTCTCATCACCTCATCCTTGTGATGTCTTAAACTTCTCTTACCCTAAACATTTTACATCGTTCAACTCGATCAATTAATATCATTACGAGTAAATTTAAAAATAACCAAACCGTAAATCGGCCCGTCATTAAGTAGTGAACAAGTCTAAGAAAAACTAGGGGTACATTATTATTTTTATCAAACGTTGTGATGTTCACGGACGAGAAATTGAAAGCATCTTAATTACAATTGGTAAATGACGGCTACTATTGACTTAACAGTCTTATGTAGTCCTATAAACTAACATTCTTGCATATAATTTGACAATTAATTAGACCATCACTCTCTGTTTAATTTAATTACACATATACTTTGTATGATGACTAGATTATTGTTATTATGATAAGATAAAGTATATTTATTCCTTGCCTAACTGTGTTAATCTATTTTATTTTGCTGCCTAATATTAGTTCTTTGAATCGGAATATATGTTAATGTCACCAATGTTATCATCAATTTGAATCCACTCTAATTTTTTGTCAATAGATATGGATTAATATACATATACATATATGTATGTCAAGCTGACAATTTAGACAAAATAGAATAAAAAATAAAAACAGAAAAATAAATACTTTTCTTATTTTCCATTATAATTATAGGTCTATATTAGAATGTATACACGGAGTAGTTAGACTTGTAAATCATGTAGCTCAAGTTTTGTCCTTCATTTACCGTATTGTGTAATATAGTTTCTTATTTTTGTATAAAGCATACTCCGTATCATACCAGATTAGATTTTCTTATTACAACGAACAAGCTAATTAGTACAAGTATTCAATTTCTGTAATTCTTCGCAAATCAGCAATAATAAAAAGTCACACGATACATTTTTGTTGTATATGGAGTAGTAAATAAATACTTCGTATTACGAGTACTAATTTAAGTTTGGTAAAAAATTTAAATGAAAAATGTAACCATATTTTAGATGAAGAGTACCTAGGCTAGGCTCATACAATATCTTTTCACGAGTTATATATACGTCACATTTATAAGACAAATGCGACGAACAATTAGTGGTCGAGAAGTTCACGAGTGAAATCATAGGCAAAGAATATTATTGGTGAATTAAATTAAGCTCTAAAAGTGATGAAACAGCCAAAAAGTTGAGGCACAATTCACCATTGTTGATTTCGCAAAAATTCAAGATAATAATTTAACAGAGTTGGTAATTTTTTTGTAAGCACGTGAAATTTGGTCGCTCTAAAACAAATTTCTATCACGGTTTTTACTTTTTATTTTTCTTACTGACTTTCTAATTAAGTTTCTACTTTTTAGCCATTCAACTCCTTTTAACTCTCGTGGTAATTTATAAGTCTGAGAAATGTGAGAATGACATCACATAAACAAATTAAACAAAATATACATTTTCTAAGCTTTAAAAAAAATTGTGTAAAAAATTCATCCAAAATTACCTTAAATAACAATAAGAACTCCTTTTGTCCTTAAATACGAGTATTAATGTATGTAGAGATGTCAATTCGGGTAAACGGGTCGGGTTTGGGTCAGGTAAGAGTGGGTCGAGTCAATTCAGATTAATTCCATAACCTATGTGGGTCAGGTTTGGGTTGGGTCATGCTTAAGTCGGGTCACGTCGGGTCATTCTTTTCTTATCAGGTTTAGGTCGGCTTAATAACAGGTCGGGTTATATTCGGGTCGGGTGAACAATAGGTCGGGTTTAATTCGGGTTTTCACGAGTTAAAACGGGTTAGGGTAGTTCTCGGGTTTGAGTCGGGTTCGATTTAAGTCAATAATTTGCGGGTTAAAATCAGGTCGGGTCATTCTCAGGTTTGAGTCGGGTTCGGTTCAAGTCAATAATTTGCAGATTATAATCAGGTCGGGCCATTTTCAAGTCGGGTCGTTCTCGAGTTCAAGTCGGGTTCGGTTCAAGTTAATAATTTGCGGGTTATAATCAGGTTGGATCATTTCCAAGTCGGGTCATTCTCGGATTCAAGTTGGGTTATGTTCAAGTCAATAATTTGCAGGTTACAATGAGGTCGGGTTATTTCCAAGTCAGGTCATATTCGGGTTTAACTAACTATAAATAGATAATTATCATTTTTATCAAGCTAATTATTTCCTTTGACTATAATATATATGGCAATATACTGAGGAACTATAGTCTATAATTTAGGAAGATAATTATCTCATTTGACCATACAACAAATATATGCTATATTTAACTCTTAAATTTGAGGATGATGCTCCTTTCTTTTGCTGACCTGGACCGACTTGGTCTCCCAAGAAAAATGCTTTGATCAACAATAATAAGGTGGTCTAAATTGCATTTAAGGTGATTTGAAATCGGTTCAGGAATAATTTGGGTTGAATTTAGGTCGGGTCAATAACAAGTCGTGTTCATTTCGAGTTGGGTTAGTAACAGATCGGTTTGAATTTTAGGGTTGGGTAAGTAATAGGTATGGTAAAATTCGGGTCGGGTTAATAACAAGTCAGGTTGAATTTGGAACAGTTCAATAACAAGTCGGGTTGAATTTGGATCAGGTCAATAACAAGTTGGTTGATTTCGGGTCGGGTTTGTAACAGGTTAGGTTAAATTCGGGTCGGGTTAGGAACGGGTCGGGTTGAATTCAGGCCAGGTTAGTAACAATACGGGTTAAATTAGGGTTTTGACGGGTTGAAACGAGTTTGGGTCAATTTCGGTTCAAATCGGGTTCGGTGCAAGTTAATTAAATTGGTCGTTGTAAACCGGTAAATCGGTGCAAGTTGTAAACCGGTAAATTGGCCGTTTAAAAGAAAATTGAATGGTTCCACACACCCAATTGGACTCCCGGAGGGTATTAGGGACCATGGTAAATATTTTGGCAATTTTTATTTCCGGGCGAAAAAAAGTCAAAAAATTCCAAAATTGAACGCTTTTTGAGAAATTTTGGAGGTTTCGGAGCCTGGTGTCAAAAAGTCTTGAACTTCTATGGGAAACATCTCGGAGTCATATAATGCCGTTTGGAACCATATATGATCATTTGTTGTCATAAATTTTCGTGGTAGGCTTGAATTAATGAAATCGGTGCAAGATGTAAATCGGTAGATTGGTTGTTTAGAGGCATATTGGATGGTTCCACCCACCCAATTGGAATCCCGGAGGGTATTAGGGACCATGGTAAACATTTCAGCAATTTTTATTTCTGGACGAAAAAAAATCAAAAAATTTCAAAATTGAAGGCTAATATCCACGTTTTTTGAGAAATTTCGGAGGTTTCGGGACCCATTGTAGAAAATTATTAATATTTTAGGGGATATATTCGGGGGTCATATAATGTTGTTTGGACCTAAATATGATCATTATATGTTGTCATAAATGTTCGTAGTAGGCTTGAGTTAATGAAATCTGTGCAAGTTGTAAACCGGTAATAAAATTGGTCGTTTAAAGGCAAATTGGATGGTTCCACAAACCCAATTGGACCCAGGAGGAATTAAGGACCATGGTAAACATTTCAGCAATTTTTATTTTCGGGCGAAAAAAGTCAAAAAATTCCAAAATTGAAGACTAATATCCACGTTTTTTGAGAAATTTAGAGGTTTCAAGGCGCAGTGTCGAAAAGGCTTGAAATTTAAGGGGATACATCTCAAGTCATATAATGCTATTTGGAACCATATATGATCATTATTTGTTGTCATAAATGTTCGTGGTAGGCTTGAGTTAATGAAATAGGTGCAAGTTATAAACCGGTAAATTGGTCGTTTAAAGGCAAATTGGATGGTTCTGCCCACCCAATTGGACTCTCGGAGGGTATTAGGGACTATGGTAAACATTTCGGCAATTTTTATTTCCTCGGCGAAAAAAAAGACAAAAATTTCAAAATTGAAGGCTAATATCCACGCTTTTTGAGAAAATTTGGAGGATTCGGGGCCCGGTGTCGAAAAGTCTTGAAATTCTAAGGGATATATCTAGGGGTCATTTAATTCCATTTGGAACCATATATGATCATTATTTGTTGTCATAAATGTTCGTGGTGGGCTTGAGTTAATGAAATCTGTACAAGTTATAAACCGGTAAATAGGCCGTTTAAAGGCAAATTGGATGGTTCCACCTACCCAATTGGACTCCCGAAGGGTATTAGGGACCATGTTAAACATTTCGGCAATTATAATTTCCGGGCGAAAAAAAGTCTAAAAATTCCAAAATTAAAGGCTAATATCCACGTTTTTTGAGAAATTTTGGAGGTTTCGGGCCCGGTGTCGAAAAGCTTTGATATTCGAGGGAATACATCTCTGGGTAATATAATGTCGTTTAGAACCATATATGATCACTATTTGTTGTCATAAATATTCGTGGTAGGCTTGAGTTAATGAAATCGGTGCAAGTTGTAAAACGGTAAATTGGGCGTTTAATGGGCCCGGTATCGAAAAACTTTGAGATTCAAGGGAATACATCTCTGGATAATATAATGTCGTTTAGAACCATTTATAATCACTATTTGTTGTCATAAATATTCATGGTAGGTTTGAGTTAATGAAATCGGTACAAGTTGTAAAGCGGTAAATTGGGCCTTTAAAAGCAAATTGGACGGTTCCACACACCCATCTAATTGAACTACCAGAGGGTATTTGGGACCATGGTAAACATTTCGGCAATTTTTATTTTCTGGCGAAAAAAAAGTCAAAAATTTCTAAAATTGAAGGCTAATGTCCACGTTTTTTGCAAAATTCTGGAGGTTTCGGGGCGTGATGTCGCAAAATCTTGAGAATTCAGGGAATACATCTGGGGGTCATATAATGCCGTTTGGAACCATATATGATCATTATATGTTGTCATAGATGTTAGTGGTAGGCTTGAGTTAATGAAATCGTTGCAAGTTCTAAATCGGTAAATTGACTATTTAAAGGCAAATTGGATGGTTCCACCCACCCAAATGGATTATCGGAGGGTATTAGGGACCATGGTTAATATTTCGGGAAATTTTTATTTCCGGGCGAAAATAAGTCAAAAAATTCCAAGATTAAAGGCTAAGATCCATGTTTTTTGAGAAATTTTGGAGGTTTCTAGGCCCGGTGTCGAAAAGCCTTGAAATTTTAGGGGATACATCTCTGGGTCATATAATTCCGTTTGGAACCATTTATGATCATTATATGTTGTCATAAATGTTTGTGGTAGACTTGATTTAGTGAAATTGGTGCAAGTTGTAAACCGGTAAAGTGGCCGTTTAAAGGCAAATTGGATGGATACACCCACCCAAATGGATTCCCAGAGGGTATTAGGGACCATGGTAAAAATTTCGGCAATTTTAATTTCCTGGCAAAAAATAGTCAAAAAATTACAAAATTGAAGGCTTATATCTACGCTTTTTGAGAAATTTTTGAGGTTGGGTGCGGTGTCGAAAAACCTTGAGATTTTAGGGAACACGTCTCGGGGTCATATAATGCCGTTTGGAACCATATATTATCATTATATGTTTTCATAAATGTTCGTGGTAGGCTGGAGTTAATGAAATCAGTGCAAGTTGCATTGTAAATCAGTAAATTGACTGTTTCAATTCGATGGTTCCACCCACCCAATTGGACTCCTGGAGCGTATTAGTGACCATGGTAAACATTTCGGCAATTTTTATTTCCGTGCAAAAAAAGTTAAATAATTCCAAAATTGAAGTCCAATATCCACGCTTTTTGAGAATTTTTTGAGATTTCGGGGCCCGGTGTCGAAAAGTCTTGAAATTTTAGGGAATACATTTCAGGGTCATATAATGTCGTTTGGAACCATATATGATCATTATTTGTTGTCTTAAATGTACGTGGTGGGCTTGAGTTAATGATATCGGTGCAAATTGTAAATCGATAAATTGGATGTTTAAAGGCAAATTGGATGGTTCCACCCAGCCAGGTGTATTCCCGAAGGGTATTAGGGAACATTGTAAACATTACGGCTATATTTTTATTTCCGGGCGAATAAAAGTCATAAAATTCCAAAAGTGAAATTTAATATCCACGCATTTTGCGAAATTTTGGAGGTTTAGAGCCCGGTGTCAAAAAGTATTGAAATTATAGGGAATACATCTCGCGGTCATATAATGACATTTGAAACCATAAATGACCATTTTATGTTGTCATAAATGTTCGTGGTAGGCTTGAGTTAATTAAATAAGTGCAAGTTCTAAACCGGTAAATTGGCCATTTAAATGCAAATTGGATGGTTCCACCCATCTAATTGGACTACCGGAGGGTATTAGGGATTATGGTAAACATTTTGGCAATTTTTATTTTCGGGCGAAAAAAAGTTAAAAAATTCCAAAATTGAAGGCTAATATCCACGCGTTTTGAGAAATTTTTTAGGTTTCAAGGCCAGGTGTCAAAAAGATTTGAGATTTTAGGGGATACATCTCTGGGTCATATAATACTGTTTTAAACCATAAATGATCATTATATGTTGTCAAAAATGTTCTTGGTAGGCTTGAGTTAATGAAATCGGTGCAAGTTGTAAACCGGTAAGTTCGCCATTTTAAGGTAAATTAGATGGTTCCACCCGTCTAATTGGACTCCCGGATTGTATTTGGGACCATGGTAAAAATTTCGGCAAATTTTAGTTATAGGCGAAAAAAAGTAAAAAAATTCCAAAATTTAAGGCTAATATCCACGTTTTTTGAGAAAATTTGGTGGTTTCGAGGCTCGGTATCGAAAATCCTTGAGATTTTAGGGGATGAATCTCGGGGTCATATAATGCCGTTTGGAACCATATATGATCATTATATGTTGTCATAAATGTTCGTGGGGGCTTGAGTTAATGAAATCGGTGCAAGTTGTAAACCGGTAAATTGGCCGTTTAAAGGTAAATTGAATGGTTCCACCCACCCAATGGAACTCCCAGAGGGTATTAGGGACCATGGTAAATATTTCGTCAATTTTTATTTCCAGGCGAAAAAAGTAAAAAATTTCCAAAATTGAAGGCTAATATCCACGCTTTTTGAGAAATTTGGAGGTTTCGTGACAGTTGTCAAAAAGCCTTAATATTTTAGGGGATACATCTCGGGGTCATATAATGTCATTTGGAACCATATATGATCATTATATGTTGTCATAAATGTTTGTGGTAAGCTTGAGTTAATGAAATCGGTGCAAGTTTTGTAAACCGATAAATTGGTCGTTTAAAGGCAAATTGGATGGTTCCACCCAGGCAATTGGACTCCCGGAGGGTATTAGGGACCATGGTTTGACAATTTTTAATTCTGGGTGAAAAAGTCAAAAAATTTCAAAATTGAAGGCTAATATCCACGCTTTTTGAGAAATTTTGGAGGTTTTGGCCTGTATGTGTATATTTAAACAGTCGTACGTAACTCAATTTTAACAAACATTTATTTCGTACTTTGTATTTATCTTTTTGTGGTTAGAAAGAATGGTCTTGCTTTCGCTGCTTCAAACTTTATAAATTAGGGTCGGGGGGGGGGGGGGGGGGGAGGCTGAGAGGGTAGAGAATTACCAGACTAGGGATCGGATCCTGCACCCTCAAAGTACTCCTAGTGGGAATGCATATAACAAATGCTCATGTAACATATTTGCTTATAAATTAAGCTAAGCTTGGCAAACTTTAATTGAAATTAGGAATATGCAATCAACCACTACTACCAATTGATCGAACTAAGCATGCATGCCATTAATATATATCAAGTGGGACAATTAGCGTCAAGTGGTTGAAAGATGGGATATATAGGCCAATAATTTGCTCTATATACATTCTAATTTCTATTCTATGTTTTATAAATTAAATGAAGTCCTTAAAATTGTATGGATATAAATTAAAAATCAAATGATGGTCTTTTATTTTCTTTATTTATTTTCATCACATACCTTTTAAAGGTCTAACTTAATGTCTACTCTAGTCTTAGGTACGAATTGAATTAATATTCGAAGGGGACAAAAACTCTAAAATTTCTTTGGTAAACTCATTCTGTTTTCCTCAAGTTGGTTACGCATCAAAATCAACTGGTAAATCATGGGAAGCATTAAACTTTTAATTATTTCATCGTCATTTACTTGTTATGGGAGGCTATACTTATACATAAGCATTTACAAATCATTTTTTTTTCTTTTATCAATGGTTGGTGATAGGCCGGCGACTGCCTAGAGAAATTACCATGAAAACCTACCGCGGATCTTTTTCTATCCACAAGAGTCGTGACCATACAAAGCTATTTGAAAATATTAAACTTGTGATATTATGAATAATATTGAATCACATATGTTGACTTTTACACTATTTACATGCTCAAATTTATTCGTTTAATGTAATTTACATTTCAAAATAATAAATTAAAATAAACTACCCATGAAAGTATTATAAAAAGAATTCCATTAGGAATAATAGCATATAAAATTTGCGAATCTTAGCTTAATAAAAGTTGTTTATCCAAATTAAAGCTAAATAGTATAATGTTTGAGATCTTTTGTTATAATAATTGTTGCTTTAAAAAGTAGTCAAGTAAAGTTTGCTCATTTGGACTAATGACAACAAGTAATGAAAGGAAGAGAGAATTGTGGTCATAATTTAAGACATTATGGACCTATTGGAATTCGATATCTATTTGACAAATGTTCTCTTTTTATCCAAATGAGTAAACGACGTGAGCCGCCGTCTTTTAAAAAAAAAAATTGTTTAAAAATTAAATTAAAATAACCTTGTTATCACTTTCATATTGAAAGTAAAAGTATAATTGAAAAAATTACTACATAGAGTGCTCATATATGCATTTCAATATTTGTGCTTCGAGAATTAATTAGGAGTGGAGGGACGGCTAATCCCTTCATATCCCCTTCCCCCGAGTAGGAGGGAGGGGGGAGGGGGAATTCAATCATCAATCTCCTTTTTGTGATGGGATCGGAAGAGCCATCATATCATACCGTTTAAAAATTAAATAAATAAAAAATTAACCTCAATTTAACTTTATTTTTTCGCTAACCTTTGTCTCAGCTATCTAGACATGCATAATATTTTGTATCATATATGCTCAATATTTTCCAATAAAGTAGAAAAAAAATGTTTAATACTTTTTTTTTTTTTTTTTTGGAGACTCCATATACTTTTAATGAATTAGTGTGTTCTACTATTCTATTTAACACTACTTGATCCATTTAATTTGATTCCCATAGTAATTTTGGTAGGGACTTACTAAAGTATTTCTTACACGTAAAGTTGCACGTCCTTTTAGCTAACAGACGGCTTTCCTATCCAAAATACATGCAATCATCTAATCATGTAGTTAATCTTTACATGAGCCATTACATAATTGTATATGTTTGATCTAATCTAGTTGGCCATGAAATTGATGGCTGGCTAGGGTTAAAAGTTTTTCATAGATTACTAGCTTTTTCTCCCGTATGATGCACAAATTATTATGTTGCAATATATTAATTTTAAAATTCATATGCGTGATTGCTTCACGTCTTTACTTATGAGAAAAATGGAGCGTTTATTTGGGAGATCGAGATGAAAAAAGTACGTAAACTATGATAGTCATAGAAATACTAAATTAGTGTGTAGCATGAAAGAAACAACATACTTCATGAAAAATAATATTATTTAAGTGTATGGAATAACGTGGCGTCTGGTGTATGTGTTTTAAGAATTACTTGTTAGTATAGATATATAAATTCTCTAATTTTACGACGTTATCATATAATACGAAGATGAAGGAGACAGGGGGTGAGCCTTCAACTACCAGACTAACAGCAACCTGGACCATGTTGTCTGTAATGGAAGCTGATCCAAAAACTAGGATTTTGTATCAATCCAACCATCATGGCATCATCCACATAAATGTTTATTTTTAACACGAAAGAAAGAATAAAAAATAATTAAAAAAAAATGAAAATGGACTTAACTACCAATTGTGGGCCTAACCTTAGCCCATAGTCCAAACACATAAGATTTTAAAGGGGGTTTGGGACCCTCCAAATACAAGATTATGAGAAATTTTTTGGGATTAGATAAGATTAAAAGAAAGAATTTAAAAAAAAAAAAAAAAAAAAAGGAATATAAATAAGGCCCATCTATTCATCTCCACAAAAGCCACATCCATGCATAACGGTCGATCTAAATTCAAGATGCTAATGAGTAATTTCAACCACCTTTGATAATTTTCTTGTCAATTTTATAAGTTGATGCTTCATAAGTTTTGGATGGTGAGTTGTTTGACAAAGCAAGGTTGTTGATCATTATTTGATACCCCATTGGCCCCTTACTAATGTTATGTGTCCTGTGTTACTTTAGGATGTACTTAAATTTAACTGTATGTAATCTTGTAAAACTTAACAAAAAGTTAATTGCATGTATTAGTGTTATTGATAATTGTCACACCTAAGTATAGATATGAATTTTATGATGTCTATTTCATAATTTACGCACCCTTGTTGAAAAAATTATAGATATAAGATGATTCTAGATTTTCCCTTCTCTTCCGTGTTCAGATTCAATTATATCATATGATTGTTTTGCTGTTTCTTTCCCTTTTCATATTGTTACTTTTATTCTTTACGTATACTCGATGTCTAAAATTATACAAGTACTTAAATTTAAAATAAAATCTACTATGTTTTTTTTCATTCGTTGTAATTTACAAGGCCTATTATTGACTATCACACAATATACAACCCGCAATAATCTTCCAGCACGCAATAGTTTTTATTTTATTTTTTATTTGTATATTTTTTGAGTCGACCTCAAATCATTTTGGTACTAAGACTTTGTTTTTGTTGTTGTTTTATGAGGCTAAAGTGTTATATCATATCAAATTGAAACTTCATACAGGTCACCCGACCAGGATTAATGATCAAACCCCTTAAAAACGAGGAGAACATGTAAGAGAATTTCCACCCCTAAAGTATCCTTAGTGTAATTTGATCGCATAACCTCAAGATGATGAGATATAGAGTACATATAACCCTTTCTGCCGGACCAAGTACGGCTATATTCGTGAGGTCTTTGAAGAGATTCGTTACTTTATTTGTGTACATAACTTATTTTTGTATATTCACATCAATGAATAGGATTGTGGATAGAGAAGATAGTTATGCCAACTAAGCTAAAGTATAATATAATAAACCCAAATTCTTATCATCAATTCCATTCCAATTTGCATGGGAACCTTAGACTTGGTATAGTGATGGATATATCGCTCAAACACCGCAACCTCACAATAATACATAGCTACATTTAATATAAGATCATATCCATCGCTTTTATACAGATTGAAGAGTAGTGTCGTCTACACATATATTATATGTTAAAAGATAAAATATAATAAGAGATATAGATAGCTTGAGATCTCATCTATCATTAACCTAACACATGCAATGCCGTCTTGCATCTTCAATTCTTGGGATTATTTTTACAATTTAATTTGTGTCTCGTATTTATAGGTTTAAGTCGAGATGTGGATAATGTCAATTGGTTAAGCTAGCATGTAGGACTGTAGGTATTAAGTCATTTTTCGAAGGTGATCCCTAATACAAGTATTGATCACCTGGTATTGAATTATAATGATCACTATCTATATGATTCCCTATATACACAATTTTATATTTGAAAAAATTTAGATTTGAATTGTTCAATATGTGATTATAGATACAAACACACATTTACTTTAATTTTCGAGGTTATATAAAAACAAATACGCAGTATATTAAATTGAGATATGTGATATAGATGTCAATTAGCTTAACTTTATATGTAGATGTTAAAGTTATCTTTGAAAGATAATATTTGATACGAGTCAATGTATTGTTGACCTTATATTGAGTTATATCCCTATCCTTATGGTTCCCCAAATATAGGATTATATATTAAAAAATATAAAGATTTGAATGAATCAAAACTAGGAAGAGTCTACAGTACATGACGTGCAATGCTATGTACTGTAACTGATATGTACCGCTATGTATTAGGATTTTTTTTTTAAAATTTTTTTTTATCCCTTTTAGATTCCTTTTAAATTTATATCCTTTAGTTGGATATTGTTTTTTTTTTTTTTTATTTTTTTTTTGTGAAGTTTTAAAAAAAAACACTTAACCCCTTCTATTTTTTTTTCTCAGTATTTTTCTTGTTTCTATCCTACCCTGATCTCTCATTCTGCCTATCTCCTTCACTTTTTTTTTTCGTTCATCACAATTAAAGATGGAAGCAAATTATAATTTGGGAATAACATTATTCAACAGATTTGAAGATTCTGATTTATTGGTTTTTTTAATATCAATCTCTCCGTTCATCAATCTAAAATGTTACCCTAATCAGTATTTCTAAGTATAAATTAATTGTTTTTGTTAATTTCAATCTCTCCTTCTCATTAATTTAAAATCCTGATTTATATTCAATGGCTACAATAATTTGGTAGCCATTGTAACAGATTTAATATAAACCCAAATAAAATTTCAATACTGAATAAATATCATTAAAAAAAAAAAAGATAATCAAATTGATTAGTGCTGCTTTTCATACCTTCGATTTATTATGATTATACATTTTTTTTTAGTTTTATTCTTCAATAGATTGCTTTGGCTGGTTAATCTGAGGAGCCAAAGTCTTTTAATTGAAACAACTACTCTCATCAAAAAAATAATTGAAACAACTACCTAATACGAATTATGGAGACCGAAAGGTTTACAAAGAAAAATATCTGCTTTTAATGAATTTCCTTACAATTATCACAATTATATTGGTGAAGTCCTCATCACCCCAAAAAAAGAAAAAAAAATCAAAATTGGTGAAGAATATATACGTGGGGAAGAAAATTGATATAGATTTGACATTTATAATGTCATTGATTTCCTTATACAATATAATTTTTATCTAATCTCTAGGTGTAAATTAAAAAGTAAAAAAAAAATTGTATGGTAAGTATATAGATTTGATCCTTAAACCACAAATCAAAACAATAATACAATTTACCATCTCAGCTAGAGTTGAATCATGTTTTTAAAATAAAATAAATATAAAATATATTTAATTAATAGTGGTACATTACGGTACGTTGCTTTAGTGGTACATAGCGATACACGTCGTTTACTGTAGAATTTTCGTTTGTAGAAAATTTTCACGCCATGTCATATTAAAAAAATTTATTTATTTGAGGGAGGGTTGGGGGGTTATACTTTAAAGCTTCTTTTACAGTATATAGATAATAGATCATTTAACCCCGTAACATGTTAAAAGAAATTAATCCTACTAAAGGACATTTTGGGGTGGGAATTTTGCCATCTATGAACCATATTAATACTTGGTATTAAAAATGAACATGTTTATCGTATAGAGCCTAGACCAGCCAATTCTATGTGGTCGAGTCAACTTCAAGCTAAGTGGAAAATTGGGCTTTGGTTCATCTTTGCAAAGCTTATCGGACCAGGCCTAAAGTGATAAGGTCTAATTAATAAGAGAACATGTTAATCTAGGACTCTTGGTGATCCAGTGATCCTTCTTTTAAGTTGCTTGTCACTTTGATTAGCACCTATTCTATGTTTTTTTTCCTTGATTAAATAATGACTACTTTGAACTTTATGACTCGAGTATACTAATTACTTGTGTTTTTGCATAGAATAGTCTAAATTTGACTTTGATGTCTATCTTCGACTTTCTTTATCTTGGTTTTCTAGTCTTGTGTGGAGCTTCTAAGTTATAATTTACTAATTGTGGAGAATTCTAGGTTACGACGTTGATGGTTCAAATCATCATTTGTAGATTAATAAATTCTATTACTCATAATTGTATGAGCTAATTTGGAGTAAAGGGTCCTTATTATATGAGGAAGGGGTGTCATTATAAACTAAATCTAAATACGTAGTATATGCAATTATTAATACTTTTGAGTAAGCAATCAAGTGCTATAATCCATATTATTCGTCTACGAAAAGAAAATATACTAAGGGTCTGTTCTCATTGACTGAAATGAACTGCACTGGACTTAACTTATTAGAGCTGAACTGAACTGAACTAAATTCTATTGAACTGAAATTATTAGAGCCGAACTGAGCTGAAATGAATATTTTATAGAGAAGGAAATTCTGAGCTGAACTGAACTGAATTTATTAGAGCTGAATTGTACTAAACTGAACTTATTCTAAAGGATCAAGGCAACAACACTAGGTTTTTTTTTTTTTTTTTTTTTTTTTTTTTTTTTTTTTTTTACAAAGGCAACAACACTAGTTGTAGCTCAGTAGTTTGTAGTTCCTTTCTATCATTGTTCATTTAAATCTTTATTTAGTCATGGATCTCCAAGTCTTAAATCCGTAACAAATTAACAGTAATGATAAGTTATTCAAGTCTAATCGTTTAGTCTCCCTGAACCAAGGAAGGAGTTCAGTCGTGATTCCGATCAGTACCTTCTGGGACTCGTGTGAGTCTGGCCAACTTATGTACTTGTAACTACATACAGCACGAGTAATAATACATTCCTCGCTAGAGGTGCCAAATTTTGCACATCCCAACCATCACAACTGTCTACAACACACCACCAATCATTTGACGAGGTAACACCAAAAACACCATACACCGCAAACTAGCCTAAGTACCACCAGATTCACCACAATCACCGCCACAACGATCATTTGACCTAGTGACTCATACACTACTACAGAAGCAACTTCTCAAAACCAATCATACGAAGTACAATGATTACCAATGCAGGTTACAAAACTATGAATGATAAAAGAAATTAAAGCCTATCTTAATTATTTTATTTGAATGGTGCTTCTCGATCAATGCTACTCGGTTCCTGGATTGCCCATCCAGTTACCAAATCCACACACTGAATTTCAATTCTCATATATCATTATCAAAATCACCATTACAAATATGTAGTAAAGATAGTTCAATCAATAACAACACAAAACATAAATTTTTACAATGTTGTACAAAGAACAGGCCTTCTTTTGTGCCTTTTTACCTGGGAAGGGGCGGGGTAGGATCGGACAATGTTGTAAAACACTAAGCACATTTTATTGCTACTTATTTCAATAATTAAATAAAATATAGAAAAGAGAATAAGAACAAACTCAACAAAGGTAAAACATCAGAGGGTACACTTACAGTCGACTCTTCTTCACAGGTCCCATCTCTTTAGCTTTTGTTCTCAATACATGCTTCTGTATCTTTCCCGTTGCAGTCTTTGGCAAAGGACCAAATACAACAGATTTTGGAACCCAGTAAGCGGGCATCTTGGCCCGACAAAACTTCATAATGTCCTCAGCCAGACGCTGCTGATTCGATTGATCAACTTCCGGCTTCAACGTGATAAATGCACAGGGGGACTCCCCCCACCTCTCATCAGGTCTTGCAACCACTGATACCTCCAATATAGCCGGGTGAAAGTACATAACATTTTCTACTTCCACACTACTAATATTTTCACCACCAGATATGATAATGTCCTTTGATCTGTCTTTAATTTCAATATAGTTATCGGGGTGTTTCACAGCTAGGTCCCCGGAATGGAACCACCCATTTGCAAAAGCCTCTGCATTAGCTTTGGGGTTCTTTAAATATCCCTTCATCACTGCGTTCCCTCGGAAAACAATTTCCCCAACAGTCTTCCCATCAGCGGGTACCGGTTTCATGTCTTGAGTGTTGACAACGTCAAGACCTTCTAAACCAACATACCTAACACCTTGCCTTGCATTAAGGCGAGCTTGTTCTTCTGGAGGAAGAGAGTCCCACTCAGGCTTCCATGCACATATAGTAGAGGGCCCATAAGTTTCAGAAAGCCCATACGTATGGGCAACACGGAAGCCAATACGGGACATTTCAAAGAGCACAGAGGGAGGCGGGGCAGCACCAGCCGTCATGACGTGCACAACATGTGGTAGAGGAAGGATTTTATCCTCTTTTTTGGCATTGACAATAGTGTTGAGCACCACAGGAGCCGCACAGAAATGAGTTACTTTGTGTTTGGCGATGGCTTGGTAAACTCCCTTAGCAGTCACCTAGAATAGAAAGGCCACAAAGAAGTGTACAAGTAAGGCACAAATATATATTACTATACAAGTATACAGGAAATGTCCAAATGAAAATAACATAAACATACTAGAATTTTGGAATGTAAAATCATGCTGAGTTACACTTGCAACTAATTTTTGTATTCTTTCTCAAAAAAGCATGCAATTCTAAGTCAATAAACTGTTATTTTAGAAAGGCAATATAAATTTTAAAGCAGCTATCACAGAAGCCCCTAGAACTGATGAGTTTACAAGCCAAACAATACAAACACAACCATCACATTGATGGTAAATTCAACACAGATTTACAGACATGCTGTTACAATGTACCCCAGTTAAATTGCCTTCCATTAGATTTGTCATTTGAAAGGTTACTCTTAATCCCAACAATGAATATTATCAATGAGAAAACATACAACATTATCCCAATACCTCTTAATTTAGTTTTTTGCAATACAAAAGTTTCAAAACCTTTCATTCTAATTATAAAATGAATGTCTCCAACTCTCCACTCTCCACCATGAGCATGAAGGACCTACTGAGTTATCAGTTATGGTATACTAATTGAATCATTAATCGTTATTATTAAAGAGATAATGGCATAATAAAACACAACATTATAACTCAAAAACATAATAAGTTATAACATTAGCTAGTTCTACAGAAAGCAGCAAAAAGTTTAAATGTATTTTCCAAATTCTTACTAGAGAAAGGCCATGCGGTTAGACAAAGCCTTTTTCTGCAGGGAAAATTACTAAATGCAATGTCGTCATACTGCACTATTTAGAATATCTAGGCTGCTAATATTAACTGACCGTCAAGCAAAGATAACCCCTCATTTAGAATCAATATAAAAGAACACAATGAGTATAGCAAAAGTTAAAACATAGCGGACTCCAATTTCAAGAGGGGACAGGTGAAGGCTGTGTATATAAAACTGTTCAGATGAAAGCAAATTGAATTACCTGCCTAAGACATATACTGGTCCCACACATAGCAGCTAGAGTCCAAGTGTAGCACCATCCATTACAATGGAACATTGGAAGAGTCCAAAGGTAAGTAGCTCCCTCAGTCATGTTCCAGACTAGAGCACAACTCAGGGCCATGACATAAGCTCCGCGGTGATGCAAGACCACACCCTTAGGGCTTGCGGTTGTACCAGAAGTATAACCTAGTGTAATACTCTGCCACTCATCTTTTGGTGGTTGCCAAGCATATTCTGGGTCACCTGTCTCCATGAACTTTTCATACTCAATGGCACCTCTGCTCAATGCGTATTGGAGTCCTTTAGGATCACAACTTTCATCAGCTATGACAATCAAAATTGGTAGCTTAAAGTTGCCTTTGCTTGTATCAGCCACTATTTTCAATGCTTCCTCAGCCAAAGTAAAGAATTCTTGGTCCACCATTACAACTTCTGAAGCAGAATGGCCAAGCAAGAAAGCAATAGTCTGTGCATTAAGCCGTATATTTACCGTGTTCAATACTGCTCCTGACATTGGAACTCCAAAATGAGCCTCATATATGGCTGGAACGTTAGGAGCAATAATTGATACCTGTTTGTAAAATCTAGACTTATTTAGCAACATTCCAGCTACAGAAGAATTTGATAGTGAAAAAACAAATGTGATTCAAGGATCACCACACAAAGACAAAATGCATTTTAGAGACCTATCAACCTCTGTTTTTCAAAGTTAAATGCAATGGATGTATTGCTTATGTAGCAACATGAACTTGATGATTTCACCTTCTTATTTTAGATGATTTTCCTTGGTGTAAACTACCTAAATATAACCCATACTCAAGTACTCCGAATATTATTATATACACCCAAGTGCATGATGCACCCAAGGGTATTTTTTGCTCATCTGATGATTGAATGAGCTTAGGAGCACTATGCACCCGAGTGTATATAAAAATCTCTCCAAGAACTCAGCCACAATACATAATTAACTCCGTTGCCTAAGTCTAAAATGCTACACATTGCCAAGAGCTCAAACACGATGAATGATTTCCAACCAATACAATCTAGACCAAAGGGCTGGCTATCACTAATCACAAAACCAATCCATCATCCAACTTTTCCAAGTACAATTTTCCTGAAGTAATGATTTTCGATATCAGTTAATTACAAGCTTTATTTCACCAGAATTATCAGTCAATCCAATTTATTATGCTTCAACCCATTTATTAGCAATAAATTTTTAAAAGTGACTACAGAATTATGTAGGATAAATTTAAATATGTATGTACTTCATAATTAATATAAATTTTAAGTATAAGTTCAGACCAACTAAAAAAAGGAGTAAATATTTTGATCCTTTCATACCATCCAATCCAACATTTTTTTTTTTTTGAGGGAACCCAACACTTCTTTACTACTCCTAATATGAACAATAATAACAAAACTTAATTAAATACGAGTAAGAAAATAATAATAAATGAATCAAACTTGGCTAAAAGCTCAGAATTAATTCGCATAACCACCATAAATAGTACTACAGTGTTCTGTCTTATACAAAGCTCATTTCATATTCTTTGTCATATGCAGACCGTTAATTAATTTTCGTATTTATTAAATGAAATGCAATAACTGTAACTAATAACTCTTTCTCAAAATCATTAATAATTAAATACTAGAATATACTCCCTCAATTTTAATTAAATAACTGTGACAAGAAGATTGTCAACTTAGTCACGAAATTTAGGAAGGAGCACAGTTCATAAAGGCGGCGAAAGTAAAGTTGATACATTGAGTTTTCCAGCAAAACAAAAGCTAACACCTATTTTCATACAACTATTCAATAGCATTTTTAGTCAAATATTAGCTACTTAATTCTATGGTTTATGATACTTATCAAGATCTCGTGACGCATCAATATCATATAAAAAATTTACAATGATCTCTTACTAACTAAGACCTTCGTACACCAATCATTCAATATGGCTCTATTCTTTACGTATTTTCCGTGGTATTAGTTCAAATACGCTCTAATAAGTTTTTACAAGTTTTACTAATGTCCCAATTTTAATTAATCACTACAATGTTTCTCACTTCTAGCTTTTATTGTTAATATTATTAATTATGAAACGTATATAATTTTGTTTTAATACACAATTATAGTAAATTTGTAAATAATTATCGTCTAAAATTAGTATATAAATCGCGTAAAAATCAAAATGTAGCAAAATTAGTATATAGTAATCCAATGATAATAGGGTCAGAGTCAAACTTAAAGGGCTTTTACTGGATAGGATCTTTAACGGGCAGGGCCAAAATATTATTCCAATTTAATTAATAAAGAAAATAGATAATGTGAGAATAACTACATGGATAAATTAGTATTCATATATATACATGAATAAAAAATGACTTTGTCTAATATTTATTTTAATTGATTTTTTGTAGGCCCGCCCATAATCGACCCGCTATTAATCTACGAACCACATTGGCCCGACCTAATATTAACCCTATAAAATGTAACCCTCTTCGACCCGACCCGCCCAATAACCAGGACTAATACAGACCATGGAGTATTTCGTATAAGGACTATAGCAAAGTCAACGATAGCCCAGCCCGGCCCGAAAATAGCTGGGTTTGAGTAGAATATTTGGCCCATAAATCTGGGTTCGACCGGCCCGACCCATTTAAGAATTTGGGCAAACTAAAGTTAAAATTTCGATTCCACCTGGAATTGGCAGAAATAGTGAGTTTAAACAAACCTTTTTCAGCCCTTTGGGCCCGAATCACCTCTTGACCCGGCCCGGTCCATTATGTAAACAAAACACTTGCACTACTGTATTTCTGTATATGGTAAAATGTTGATATTTATGTTAAATTTATGTTAAATTTAATTTCCTAAGGAATACACCATAACAGATTAGGCAATAAAACACGATTAAAAAATAAATTAAAAAAAAAAAAAAAACAAAAACTACTCGTACTTATCCTTTGACTTTTTTTTTTAATTTAAATAAATTCAATTCAATTCAATAATACAACATCTACCAGATAAATCAAAACTAATTACTGTAAATTAATTTTAATTAAACTAAAAAATAGTAAAAAAAAAAATGAAAAATGGAGAAGATGAGGATTACCGTAGAACCAGCAACGATGTTACGGCGAGAAAGGGCGGAGGCAAATTGACGGCAACGATGATAAGTTTGAAGCCACGTGTAACGAAGAGAGCCGTGGATTATGGAAGTTCTGGTGGGATGAACAGTAGCAGCTCTTTCCAAGAACCAAAGAGGAGTGAGGGGTGTGTAATTTGCTGGGTTTTTAGGAAGATCATCAATGTCCTCCATTTTTTCTCTCTCTTGTTGCCAGAAAAATGGGAGATTGTTGAATATTTTAGTGGAGAGGCCGAGAGGAGAGAGAAAGAAGGAATATGACTATATTGATGCCACTTTTGGTGTTGGTGAACAATTGAGCCGATGGACGAGTGTTTATATATTGGTATTACTAGCACTAGTGTGAGGTGTCAATTCGAATAATCAGATCAGGTCTGATGAGGTCGGGTCAGGTCGAGTAAATTTTTAAAGTTGAAAAATGTTTAATTACTATGTTCAAGTGAGTCTAAATCTGAATCAAATATTTTTCAAGTCGGGTCGTTGTGCTTTGATGCCTCGAAATAGTGTCATCTCGTTCTGCGTGGATCGGGTGCACAATAATTTTATTTGTTGATTTTTATTTATTTGAACTTATACTCCTCTCATATATTTTTTAAGTAGCTATACGTATTAGAGCTTGACATAAATATCAATGTAAAACTTTAATCAATTATACCTTTAATTATCAATAAGTATAATTGTATAAATTAAGGAATAATAATAATTTATTCATTGCTACGATTTGGTATCACGAGTAGATCGAGATGTCAAAACCTGTCTGATCCGATCCGAAACCAACTCGAAAAATATCCAATTTAGATTTCAACTCATAAGAACACAATAATTTAGCATGATTCCAAGTTTGAAATCCAATTTGACCCGCCTCACCGAATTCGACCCGAATGGCACCTCTACCCACAAGACTATATTTTTTTTCCCCTTATGTATAATTCACAAACATTGGTTAAAATGGATCGAATCAATAGTGCAAAAGTGTTAAAGGGAGTGTATTATAATTTTAATGTACAATTAATAATGAAAACTCTATTTATTTATTTTCCCAAACCGAATTTTATTTATAAAGTTAGTTTCAAATGTAGGATAAATAAATGGATATTTGGTAAATAAAAAAAATGATGCAAAATAGTCCATAATTGCATGTTCCCTTCACCTTACAATAATAATATTAAGTAACAATAAAAATTATTTCAAGTCAATAAATAAATGTTTGATTAAGTGAGAATAATTTCACTTTGGAAAAAAAAAAGTTTTAATCTATAAATATTAGTTGTTTCAAAGAACAACTAAAAAAAGAGAATCAATATAAATAAATTTTAATCAGTAAAATTAATTTAGGCTTAGTAAAAATAATTTCAATTCATTAAAAATAATCTCAATGTAGTAAAAATAAGGTGAAAAATAGGGCCTACGGGTCTGTACACTTTAGCGTAATTTCAGTTCAGTTCCAATCAATTCAGTTCAGGTCCTAATTTTCTTCTCTAATAAAATATTCATTTCAACTCAAATTCAGTTCAGTTTAGCTCTAATCAGTTCAGTTCAACTTTAATCAGTTCAGTTGAGTAAATGTGAGCAGGCCCTAAATGATGCTTATATAACAAGACTCAAAAGAATTTAAAATCAATAAAAATTGATTAAAAAAAAACAATTAACTGTACTATTTTTGAAAAGTATATGCTCCGTATTTTACAGTAGTCCATTTACTACGTATTAGAACTAGTATTACTGTATTAGGGTTGGACAATGTCTATGATTTGTATCTTACATTTGCAATTATGCTTTTAATTCACATGACTCAAGTTTCTTATAAAATTTGTCTCTTCTATTGATGATGCGTAGTAAATGACAGGATAGATAGAAAAATTAATTATAGATAGAACAATATTTTTTATTTAACTAATTCAAGTTGATAAGCTAGACAATTTGGATGAGTGGAAAAAGACAAGGATATTAAAACTTTAAGCTAATGGTTAAAAGATACTTTCCTTTCCTCTAAGTCAAGATTAACTTGGTACGTAAATACATACTCCGTAACAATTACTCCGTATTATACTAGTATTTATCAGATGCATATTAAATTTTGAGTAGAAATTGTTTTACACACCCGGGTGCACGGTGCACCAAAGAGTATTTTTTGCTCATTTTGATGATAGTATTTATTATTCATTTTATCATCAAATGAACAAACAAATACCATTGGGTATACCGTACGCTCGTATGTATATAATAATTTTTCACCGTAAAGTATTATACGGTTATACTAATACGAGACTAGGAGGGTACACCGTACACTACTATTGCTGCTGTGGATGGGAAATATTGTATGACGAGTGACTCACATGCGTTTTATTATTTTTGACACATAATTTTGAGCAGATATAGCACAAGTTTTTTAAGGACAATGATATGAGTGAATGTAAAGTGATGGAAATTCAAGTCTACAAAAAAATGATAATGAGATTTTAAAAACAAAAAAAAAATGTAGAACGATTCAAGCCCACAAAGTGCAAGTGGGCTATGTTGTTGGGACCTATCTCAGTATTCCAGGGTCTAAAAACAATATACTAGTATTTCATGTTATCAAAGGTCATTTTAAATTTCTATTGATCCATTGATTTATTATTATTCTATTGATACATATACTACTTAGCATTTATTATAATATCTTGCTAGGAAACCTAGGAATCTTGGAGTATTATGGATTATTTGTTTCACAGTGCAAGATCAACTCAATGATCTTAATTTTTATGAAAGAAATTTAAATTTGATTTAATATGTTATGTATTTGTTAAATTTGAATTTTTTTTGTAGATTTTGTATGATCCTTTATAAACCTATTAACTTTACTATTTATTAAAAAGAACGGATTATTTGTTCTAATAATAAAGATTGTACTTGTATTTCACAACCATGAGCATGTTGGCTTCAAGATTGATAAATAATGTCAATCATGTCCTCAAAATCATATATTTGAAAACTACTCACATGCAAATTAAATACGAGTAATATTCCATTTAATTTATTTTGTTTGCTATGAATTAATGTACATAAAAAAAAAAGAAAGTATTATAGGTCAAATTAACAAAAATAAGGTGAACTAAACACTAAACATAGCCTATAATTATAACTAAAGTCACTTAATCCAATTTAGATTAGGATATACTTAGTATGTATATTATATCCGACCTTTTAAAATCAAGTCAAATGGTTGTATTTAACTACTTAATCATGTTCTTGTTCAATAAACTATTCTACATTGCATCCATGTTATAAGATTCTTATGCTTCTTTTTATTTTATTTTTGAATTATACATCTACTACGTCTGATTCACTTTGTTTATCTAATCCTTAAGCCAATTATTTTCTTTGGTACATTAATTATCAACCTACCTAAGTTGGATTATGTTTGTTGATAATTTTTCCATATCATGTTTCATATATTAGTGTTATAATTACTTCTATACTAAACCTTCATTATACATTTTGTATTACTTAATTTAATTTATTATTTATTATATTTCACTAATTATCATTTTCATGAGAGATGATGATTAGCTCACATGATTGAATAGTTAAAAAGTTAAACTCACATCTCCAATTTTCAAATATAAAGTAAAATTATACTCTAGTTTTCAGTATATTTATATTATTATAATTTTTGCTAAATATATAATTCAAATAATATAAGAAAGCAGGCTATACACCATATAAAAAATGGGATAGATGCAGCATGATCTAGACCGTTTATAATCAATCAATTATCAGCCAATATCCAAAAGGCCCAAAAAATTAAAACAAATAAAGAAAAGAATATTATATGTTTGTAATTTTGGCTGTTTCTGTAAATGGGAGACAAATTGTGCAAATTGATTTTAAATAATCAATTCGATCAAGAACATAATTCCTTTTATTTATTAATGGACAGCCATATTTAATAAATTTTATAAAATGGACAACCCTTAAAAAAAATAGGAATATTCTTATGTAAAAATAATAACAATAAAAAAAAAATTGAGAATCTACGTCTAAAAAGACAATCACACATTAAAAATTCAATATATATATGATTCCATATTATTATATGTATGTAATTTTTTTTTCAATGAAACTCATAATATGTAAGTTGTATAGTGAAAGTGAATATTTTTTTTTTAAATGAAAATTGTACAATGTAAGTTGGATAGTGAAAGTTATAATAATGCGGAAAGGTATCATTAAAGTTTCAATAAGTGAATATGTTTTGGAGAATTAGCTTCTATTTGTAGTCATTTTGATCTTTTGTTAAGCTTGGATATCAAAAAAGTAAAAAATTTAGGGTCTGTTCTGATTTACAGAACTGATCGAGCTAAACTGAACTATACTGAACTAAACTAAATTATTTATAAGAGAAGGAAATTAGGAATTGAACTGAACTGAAATTAAGCTGAAGAGAACATAACCGTAATTGCCCATATAATTTTGTGTAGTGTACTCCATACTTTTATAGATCTTGCCCTAGCTATGTACTCATAAACAATATTTTTCTTAATACTTCGTATAAATCACTAGCCAAAGCTCAAATACTCTACCGAGTACAGTCTACATAGTACAACTAAACAAGTATTAAGATTAAGATAACTCATTTGTCTTTATTTAGTTTTGGATTTTGCTGAAATGTCAAAAAATTGAAAAGCCCATGAAAATCAAGTGACGATCTTGATGAATTGACAACAGATTAAAGAACAACCCCCCAAACTTCTTCCCACTTTTTATAAATTATTACATATTTGTAAAATATATACTCTGTATTTATTAATTCAAATCTAATAAGACCTCATTTAATGTAGTTTCTTCTTAAAAAAGTTAGCATACATATATAAGGTTACAGTTTAACCAAAGGAGTTAAACGACAGTTCGATATAATTATAATAGAGTGAACTAAACATAACCTAAATTCAGAAATTGGAATAAGAAACGTACAAGTATTAAAGAAGAACTACCGAGTTTTTTTTTTTCCTCACAATCTGCTCTCTTTAACCACCGATATTAACAAAACACTGGTACTCTGGTAGCATGACCTTTAAGCGACTAAAAGAGCCCCTTTTCTCGATATATTGCTTTATTTTGGTTGGAGAAGAAATATCTTTTTATTATTATTATTATTATTATTATTATTTGTGTGTGTGTGTGTGGGACATACGTTCATTAGTTTACTGAACTTACATGCAGCTAAACAGAATTAAAAAGTCAAATTGATGGCCTATTTGATTCGATGTTCAAAAATCATATGCTTCTTACTCACATGATCACATCATGTTGAAAATGGTTGAGAATCCACAATTTGTTGAGATTATATCTAAATTTCCCATTTGAATTCAATTGTAATGTATATTTATCAATTGAAATGCATCCAACACATATATATCACCTTATAAATAATGAAGACGTAAAACACTTTTGATTGTTTAAAGGTCACGTACATTCACCTTTTATTTAGAGGTAAGAAAAATAATCATTAAGAAGAAGCTAAGTCCAAGTGTCCAACCTCCTAACAAGGAAAATTCTTAATTTATCATAAGAAAAACATGTAAAAATGCTAGAGTTATTACATAAATCAATTTTCGTACTATCAAATGTACTAAATAGCTAGCCTCCATAGGCTCCATTAGTGATTCAGTTTGCAACATGATTTTCCTCTTGGTAGATGTGTTGGATACTTAAATTGTGAAACTGAGTGAGGAGATCGATCGAGAACGAGTGTTTTCGATAATATGCTTGATTGATCAGCCAAATTAAAGGATTGCCCGGTCCTAATGTCTTCTATTGATTTGATGACAGGTTATCACCTCCAATTTAATTTGAATGTTCTGAATGCCACATTTGAAGAGCTTTCTAGTTAAACTCCTCTATTATGAATAGTTTGGTGTTGTCGATGTTAATTATATATAGATGCTTTAATAAGGGCTCCACTACTACCTTTGATGATAACTTGTTGCGTATCAGTCTTCAAAGTTGTTTTAAAAACGTTGTTGGGGGAGTTAAGCCTTCTTCCATGGTATAAGAATAAATAATGTAGAATGATTATGAGTAGAAATGTAGAATGTTCAAGGGATCTTGGAATATGAAATACCTTCAAGGAAAAGATATTTGATAGGCGTCAAATTGCTCTTAGTGGTAAATTCTAAATATCTCAAAATAAGGTTAATTTCATTGCAAAAGGTAATTACTATACACTACGTCTTTTTCTAGATGTCAAAGTTATACCTTGTGTTCCTTTTCTATATATCCTCATATTTACCACCTCCTTTATTATTTTCTTCTACATTTTTATATGATTATAAGGTCATTTCAATTCAACTAAAAAAAAATAGACTTAAAAGACATGGAGGTAGGATATTAAAATATTGGCAAATGGATGACCAACTATATGGTGGTAAATAGAATATATTTTTTATTTTGTGTTGATGAGCAAAATGTTTAATGGTGTTGCACAACAAAGATAGAAGTGTATGAAATTGAATAGCAAATGTATTTAGCACATACTAAATCAAACTAATACCTAATAGAGTAATAGTAGCTAATTAATACAGTAATATACCTAAATGATGACATATTGTTCACACTTAATAATTTGGAAACCTTTAGGAAGGACATTTTGGCGGTGCTTATGGTCCTAATGGGTGACCCACACGGCCACAGTCACACACCTTCATTTATGGGGTTTGCCTTTGGAAAATGGCAATAGTTCAAATCCTACCTCAATTCTTTTTTCAACTCGGTTGCAATTTATGTGATTTTTGATGTATTTATTTGCCTTTTATAATCATTTGGATGTATTTAACTCTTTTGTTAAAAAAATTGATACCATGGAGAAATACACAACGAAATAAGGGTCTGTTCTCATACGTTTATTTTAATTCAGTTCAGCTCAGCTCAGTTCAGTTCAGTTCAGCTCCTAATTTCCTTCTCTTATAAAATATTCAGTTCAGTTCAGTTCAGTTCAGTTCATCCGAGTTCAGTATATGAGAATAGGCCCTAAATCCAGCTAATAAATTTTCGCATAACAATATACCTTTTTTTCCCTATATAACTAACACATTTTATGTAGCTAGCCATGTTTGTCAACAAATATTTCAAATATAAAGATCTTCAATGATCTTATAATAAAAAAGTTATAAACATTTTATATTTAAAAAATAGACGTGGAGACGTATTTAACAAGTTAATGCTAAATCACAAAACAAAGTCAACGTAATTTATATAATTAGGCTTTGTTCACTTCATGTTAAATAATAATATTCAGTAAATATAATTTAAGTTCAGTAGAAACAATTTCAGTTCAGTAAAAATAAGTTCAGTTCGATAAAATAATTTCAGTTCAGTAAAAATCAGTAAGTTGTCAAAGATAATTATCTTTCGCCAATTTTTATAAATTAGACAATTTTTTGTTATTCAAATTATAAATTAATACTCATACCAACTTTGAGATATTTATCTTACATAGGCTTTAACTGTAGGTAACCTATTTAACATGTTAAGTGTGACATATTTTGCTGTTTGATTGGTTGGCCCTTTACTTTATTTTATTTTTACAATTTAATTTATTTAAAAAATGATTTTAATTTTAAATAAATTATTAGCCCTTTTGAAGTGAATTTTAACCCATTCTATCCATGAGGTGCAATGATGAAAATTGTCTCGTTTGCATGCTGTAAAATTAGTCGATTAAGATTTTAGGGGTTGATAAAAAAAAAACTCATAATTAATGCTTCGGGTAGCATACCTAAAACTCGTCTCAATTTGCATACGGAGTACTAAGCTTGTATAGGCAAACACAAATAATCATTTGGGAGGCAAAACATGACTTTACAAAAAGAAAGATGCTTTTAGGGGTGGTGCTTTGGTGGAGAGTGGAGAGTGGAGACGAACAAATGTAGCAGCAACTTTAGTATATAATTGATCTTTGTCCCCCTATAATAATATAGGTTGATCATGGGCTTGGTTCAGCTTCAGCCATAAGGCATATAAATGACTGTTTCCGACCAAGAAAGGTACGTAGTTCGAACTAATTTCCATGCATAAGTTTAATTTCATGGGTTTAAAAATTATGCCCAAAGTTCTAGGCTTCAAAATTATGTTTAAAGAAGAATATAGGAGTATAGGACTAGAGGAGAGATCGATATACGGATAAAACAGTAAAATATATTCCATTATGACATTATCTTAAGAATTGCGATACTCCGGGTTACATAAATAAGATGTGGTACAAGAAGAAGGGATAAAGAAAAGGGTAAAAAGAGAATTAATAAGGGTATTTTAAAAAATTGTCAATTATTAAAATCTTATTTCAGTCCACAATGAATTTGAGCTTTTTTAAAAAAAGTTTTTTTTTATTATTATTTTTATATCCATTATATCATCTTTGTCTCATCCTTTTATTTCTCTTATCTCTATCTCTCATGCTAGAAATCCTACAAAGATCAGCGTCATGCCATCATAGGCTCATAGCTCATTTTAATTATACTTATCTTAACACACATGAATTTTATTACTTTGAACTATTTCTTGATGATTTGTGTTGTAATATTGAATAATTTTATTAACATTAATTCTGAATATTCTTTTATAGTATAATGTATTAACTATTAATCGATCATTCCTATTATCCTATATATATTTGAGTTGAATGTGACATTTATGTTTTTATTTAAAATTTTATGTCTGATTTGTTACATTGTGTATATAAAAGCTCTAGGCATCAATTACTCGAATAAGCCATGACAATGTACGCGTACATATTTATTATTTCCAAAACTCATAACATAAAAACGGAAAGAGGTAAGAAATGACTAAATGAGTCAATGACCCAGTTCATTTAAGAGCACAATCCCTATTTTTGGTCAGCATTGTTGAGACTTGGCGTTATAAACCCTTTAAAATCAACCTGTCTAAAAAAACCCCTGTAAAATCCTTATTATTTCTTATTGCTGTCTTGAATTTTCTAATTGCTGGTAACAAATCAAAATCAAGTACGAATTTCTTTGTCCTAATCTTTTTTAGTAGAGCAATTATATTTTTCATCTTTTTTTAATTGCGTTTGATTGGCCTTCTTATTTAATTCTTCAATTATATAATATATGCTTTTTTATTGTACAAATTATTTGATTATTTCTGCTGAAATTGGCAATTGTTTTCAGTTGGGTGTTAATGATTCTGCAAATTATCATCTGGGTATAAGCTGATAAGGCTCAATTATCATCATGGAGAGCGGTTTTAATGGCGGACTTGCGGGATTTGATATTCATGGGTTTCGCACCATGGAAGGTACTGTAATAGATTAATTTTTTGATCGATTTCTTTGCTGCTTTCAAGATGATGTCATTTTTTTTATTTAATTTTATAATTTTTTGTTTTATTATATTGCTATAAATTTTTGAAAGTTTTGATTTCTGTTATTTTCCCTCTTTCTTTCTTTCTGTTTGTTTTTTTCTTTATTTATTTATTTTAATTATAAGGTTAAATTGATTTGAATATATAATTAATTTTGGTGTGATCATTTACTGTATTTGCGTATATTGCTGAAGATTATATTGGGCTGGTTTCGGAATATTGTAGTTTTTTTTGCTACTGGTGTTTTGCAAGGAGACTGTAGTGTTATTTTTACCTTTGAATTTGCTGTACTTGATCACTTGATGTAGAATGTGAAACTCGGCCCAAGTTCGGATTGGTTTGAGTTATGTAGAGTTGGGAATTCGGCTTAAGTAGATGTGTAGATTGAGGCCAGTATCATAATTGTATAAATTTGAATCCCGGGGGTAGGGAGTGGGGGGGTGGGGTTGCCTGGATGTTGGTTGAATGGTCAATGCAATGATGCTTGTGTCTTTTAAGTGCTGAGTGTCGACTTATGGAAGAATAGTTACAAACAAGCATGGTAGTTATAGCTTTCTTCCTAGAGGTAGGGATGATTAGTAGGTGATCAACTTGCATTTGTAGTGTTAATCAGTTGTTACTACCAATAGAGCGTCTGCTTGTCTTTTCAGCCAGTGCCATTGATTACAACTGATTTAGGGCCTAATTTCAGGAATAGGTAAGATAAAGGTTACCCTGATAGGTTGAGATAAGTTCAAGTAAGAAAACTTAAGTTCTGATAAGTAAAAATCCAGTGAATCGAATGCTTCCTTAAGGATTCATTGGATATGGTTTTCACACTCTTTGTTTTGAAGGTCTGAACCAACTTATCTTTTACTTGGGCTTTTTGTTGGAATCTGGATGTCTGATGAAACGTTTTTACTCACAAATCATCTCCTTACCCAAAACCCATTGAGCTTGAAGGGTGTAGATGTATTCCTAACTTGTATCTAGACATTTTAAATTTAGTTATCTTTGTAAGAATACTGACTGCACTCCTGCTATTGAAATGTATTGAGTTTTATAGGTTACTATATGTGATACTACAATATTTGCAGGAACTTTATCAAAAATTAAACTTGTGGTTGGAGGTCCATGCCACCCACACAATAAACGGCTCTATAAATTTTTGCTATCTTATCTTTGGTCTACTGTGATGGTAGTCTATAGTCTATAGCTATTGTACCATGCATGTTTGAATGTCATGCACAAAGTTGACTCTTTGCACTTATGTCAAGTATGGAAGAACCCAGCAGAAAAGGTTTAATGTGATTGCATAGGTGAAGTAACAGAATTTTAGTCCTGAGGCTCGTTCAAAGGACAAAACATATGATTTACTGTTAGATATGCTTGATGTGATGGACCCATATTCTGATTCATGGGCATGAACAAATGCTTTTGGTTATTTAATTAGTTTGTATAGGTATCTGCTGCTGCTTTTTGATTAGTCGTTCTTCTCTTGTAATTTTTGTGATTTTGTTCAGGCAATGTTTTCTCAAAGCTTATCTCTCCCCTTCAATTGTAGATTTGTAGTGGGCCCATGGCAGTAATTAATAATTATGATCTTTGAAGTACTTTTTCTGGTATAAGGTTTTGAAGTTCGTCTCATCTTTTTTTTTGTTGACAGATTTGGACATCCCAAACATAATGAAGGAAGCCAAGAGCAGGTGGCTCCGTCCCAATGAGATCCATGCTATACTGTTTAACTATGCTTATTTTACCATCCATGTCAAACCAGTGAACTTACCAAGAGGTAACTATCTTCTCTAGTAAGTTTTTTATGTGAACGGAGTCTGATTCTGGACCTGCGAAAAGTGATTGAGATTCAATTAGCAACTATTAAACATTTGTGGCTTGAGCCAATTTTGGTACTTGTTTGGAAATTGGCTTATGTGCCACTTTACACCAGTTTACAGATGCCCGCCTATGATAGGCTGGTAAGCTGGTTACATTAGCTTGAATATATATTGTTAGCAGTTAATATAGTTGCTGTTAATGATATTAATAGCTGCCGCATGTCTGAGAAATTATAATGTTGTGTATTACAGTTTTGTTGACTTTATCGTGATTATATTGTAAATTTGTAATTATATGGTGTTGCAACTGTCTATGTAGATTGTATACAACCCTATGTTTATCTTATTTTTACGGTTTTACCTCATTGAATGTATTCTTAAATTTATCATTTTGAACAATTTTCACAGGGGGCACGATTGTGTTATTTGATCGTAAAAAGCTACGGAATTTCCGGAAAGATGGTCACAATTGGAAGAAGAAAAAAGATGGAAAAACTGTTAAAGAAGCTCATGAGCACCTCAAAGTGAGAAACTGAGAACTTTAACTATTGGAATTATAGTCTTGAATAAAGTCCTGAAATTATCTATTGATATTCCCCTTCCCTTTGTCATGGTTCAAGCTTCATTCTCCTGGAATTTTTTGAACTTCAGTACTCTTCTGTGCATGGATTTTATCTCAGCTTACTTTGATGATACTTTCTTAACAAATTAGTGTTCAAAGTTTGAAAATGTAGTAGTGGTTGTCAAAATCTTTTTGGTGTGTGTTAACATTCATTTGCATATCAGTTGACGGGTTTGCCCTTCTCTTAATGTGACTGTGCCCACTATTTATTATGTTTCCAGCTTCCTCTTGCTTCAGGAATCTGGAGCTTTTGCTCCCCCCCCCCCCCCCCCCAAATTTACAATCTAGCTATCTTCTGATGTTGGAGATAATTTTTTGTCTGATGTTCAACTATAAACGTAAAAAAGAGTTTTGTGGCTGTAATTTAATGCTTAATTGTAAGAAAATTACGTAGCCATGTCAATTTGTGGGTTAATTCTCAGTGCTTTGTTTTTCATTGTTCCATACAGATTTAAATCTGTTTTGTTTTGCTGAATTTTCCATTTGATGTCTTCTTTCCTCACATTTCCCTCCTTTTTCCAGGTCGGTACTGAAGAAAAAATACATGTGTACTATGCTCATGGTGAAGATAACCCAAACTTTGTCCGCAGGTGTTACTGGTTGCTTGATAAGTATGTATGTTTGAAACCATTCAGTTTATTGGTTCACAAATTGAAATTTTGTAGTAATCAAACTAGCATACACCTTTTGTTTTCTTGTGTCTAAATATCTTCAGATAGGATTGATTGCTATTTTCATTGTTGTTCCAGGTCTTTGGAACATATAGTGCTTGTTCATTACCGTGAAACTCAAGAGGTTAGCTTCTTGGCTTATTAATCAATGACTTGAGAATAGATCTGTACTTTTTCTGGAATTTAGCTTTCCGTAAAGGCTCAAGGGTATCCTGACTTGATTTCTAGAAGAGTTGGGAATAGAATTGAGGGTATAAGAGGCTAATCTAATGCTAGAGAGCTAGTTTTGAAAAAATGTGGATGGTGGTTGGAGAAGACGGGTTTCTATATTTAGGATGAATTGTTGGCAATTCCTCTTTCATATTCTAAGAAATGAGTTTAGTCAGTAATTTTTGCTGCCTTTTGTGATTCTTTATAATTGCAAACTGGGTTTTCATTGCAACAACCTCAATTGACCAGTACATTGTGCTATTTCTGTTTCGAAAACATTTTGACCTTTCCCCGTTTCTTTGCATGGAAAGAAACAAAATCCTGCATTTTAGCATCATATTGTAAATGCATACACAAATAGTGATTAACAATTGCATATATAACAGTGACAAACCCTAACATTGTTGTGAATGACACAGAGTAAGAAACTAGCCTAAGGGGAAGGGTAGTTTAGGCAATGCATAATTAATTGTTAGATAAGAGGTAGCTCAAGCTACATAAAGAGGGAGTTAAACTATATACAGAGGGGTTTAGGGAAAGAACGTATGATGAAAATAATGAGAGTGTTAATTTACTTGTTTAATTTTGATTAGTTTAAAATAGAGTAGCTACTCTAAAGCTGGAACTGTAAACACCGTTGTTGGTGTCTTAATTGCACCAACATTTTCATCATCCATCAAACTTACCCAAATTTAATTCTTCTGCCTCAATTCTATTAACACTCCTGGAAGACAAAACTATGAAACATATTGGCAGTTTACTCAATCTCGCCTGGCCAATGTGGCAACTTATACAGGGTGAGTTTATGATTTGAGTATACATTGTACTTTTTATATAGGGTGACATTCCTGTGAGCCTTCAATGTAAGTTTTTAAGATTGAAGTGTCAATTTTCAAGTATTCTATGTCTGTCTCACAAGTGTCATTTATTATTTTATTTTATTTTTTAATTTTTACATCAATTTTTCAAGTATCATTTCTCACAATGCCAGTTTTTGAGATTGAATGTCATTTTCAAGTAATTTCTCTGTTTATGAGTCCTGCTTTTCAAATTGCAAGTGTTCTATGTGAATTACTCCTTCCATTTTTTTCTAAAAAAAGCTAGAGTTGAGATTGCACGGAGTTTTTAGGGGTTTAATAAAATAAGATGTTAATGGGTAGATAAAATTATTATTTTATTGAAAAGTAAAGTGGTGTGAGAAGGAGTGGAGACCATTGGAGAAGTGAGAAATGATAAAGTAAGAAAGAGTGAGGACATTAGTGGGTAAAGATATATTATTAAGTTGTAAGAGATTTCCAAAAGAAGAAGTGCAGCTTTTTTTAAAAAAGGGACGAAAATAGCAAGTGTAGCTTAAAAAAAAAAACGGAGGGAGTATCAATTTTTCATTATCAAAACTCCAAAGCCAGCTTTTTAAATTTGAGTGTCAGCTTTTAAATATATTGTCAGTTTTACAAGGTTTTTGTCAGTTTTACGATTGTCCTCTTCTAAGTATTCTGTCTCAGTTTTATATGCAGTTTTTCATCTTTTTCTTTATTGCATGTTTTAGTGTTGGCTCTTAACCGATTAACACCACAATGATGGTGTATTTTGTGGTGCGGATTCAAGGAGAGGGTCACACAAGAACCTAAGTCTGAGTGGATATGTACATGTATGTCTTGCTAGTTGCTACTAGTTTGCGTAATCTTATAGATATGCCGTCTTTTGGTTTTGGGCATCCACTTGGGCACTACATTTTTTAAGATATTGATTTTTTTTTTCCTCTTGTAGATAATCAATCTTTTTTTAGGTAAGGTCAAATTTTGGGTTTCAATTAGACCACTGCTCAAGTGCCTGATGGGGGGTGTGGATATAAGGGTTCAGGCTTATTTGTATTTTTTTTACTACCTCTGATTTTTCTTAGTTGCAACTTTGGAATATTTTATTTCTCTCAAATAATACCCCAAAGTTGCAACAAAAAAAAATCAGAGGTAGTATTATAAACGGAAGTGCTTTCTGTGATCTCCACTGGGATTTTGTTGTTGTTCTGAATTCAAAAGCCTTACTTTGAAGCTGTGGTGTTTTATATTCTATATTTTATTTTATTTTATTTTTGTATAAATTTTGTAATTTTTTTTATAATCAGTTACAGGTTTCTCCAATCACACCTACAAATTCAAGTTTCCGTTCGGACTTATCTGACTATTCGGCTTCTCCACTTATGTCAAGGGGAAATGACTGCATGGTTGATCAAGTAAATTACCCAGCCATGAAAGCATGCACAGGTAGTTGTTTGAAAATGTAAAATTATATATCAGATGTTGCCTAACCCCCTGGCCCCTTCTTTCTCCTCTTGAAGTATTGTGGGCTTCTAACTTTCTCTGTGGAATGTCAATCAGATCTTGGTGATGGTATCAATGTGAACCATCATGAAATGAGACTGCATGAAATCAACACACTTGATTGGGATGAGCTTTTATTGCTGAGTGATCCCACCGAAGCAACTTTAACCACTAAAGGTAACTATGATGCTCTTCACATAACAGTGCCAATAGACTGCATCAAATTTCTTTCTCATTTCCTTTATTTTGCAACTTTTCAAGCAGAACAGACTCCATACCTTCATCAAGACAACCAACCTGCCGCATTTACATCAGAAAATAATGTAAGTAGGTGATCTGAGGCTAAGTTTATGAGAATAAAAAGTTCCTCTTTCCTGTATTATTTGTTATCTAACAGCTTCTATGCCTCTCAATTCTCAACCATAAAAGTAGTTCGTTCACAATAGATGCTACTAGTTTCATGTTCCATCACCTCATCTCAGTAAAGGCTGTCCTTACTCCTTTCCTTGATATCATACCTTTAAAATAAAAGTAGGAAGCCTGTAGGAGCTCTTA
The DNA here is from genome assembly GCF_948465745.1 of Chenopodium album. Taxonomy (NCBI): domain Eukaryota; kingdom Viridiplantae; phylum Streptophyta; class Magnoliopsida; order Caryophyllales; family Amaranthaceae; genus Chenopodium; species Chenopodium album. The sequence goes on from NC_137838.1 coordinate 1,325,283, forward strand.
GTTAATACTGCTAGGATTAATACGATTACATTATTACATTAATCAATTAGATCTACTGACGGTAAGATGCAAGTGTGTTCTAATTGTTACTCTAAAGAAATTATAGGTATAAATATAAGATTTATTGAATGCAGTTGATTGTAGTTATTTGATTTAAGCTTTCAGGGATAACTTGATTTCTTTTGCATTTGCAGGGTAGCATTTTGTCCACTGGAAACCCTCATCTTGATATGCTGACTTCTGGAAATTCTATGAACCCTGTTGCAGGGACAAGTCCTGCACAATTCAGTAATGTGGGTGACATGTATCTTTCCTTGATGGGGGTCCAAAAAGATCCAAAGGTGGAAGGAAAAATCTATGATATGGGGACTGTAGGTGCAGGGAATTTATCAAACAAAATGGCAAAAGATGGTTTGCAAAGTCAAGACAGCTTTGGAAGGTGGATGAATGAAATTATAGTCGACTCGCCTGAGTCAGTGGATGATCCTTCATTTGAATCTTCTGGAGCAACTAGTCATGGATCTCTTGTGTCTTCAGGAGCAGTAAATCATGAAGGACCTGTCCCAGCACAGATCTTCTGTATAACTGATATCTCACCAACATGGACATTTTCAACTGAAGGAGCAAAGGTTAGTATTAACTTGCAAGTGTAACTATGTTACTCATGGCATAACGGCCATTTCATTTATCAGGTCATTTTGTGTTAAATGGGCAGTCACTAATTTGGATTTGTAGAAGTAAGAAGAAGAAAATTTGGGGAAAATTGATTGTAATTTGGTGAGATAAAATCATCAAATAGGGTTTACAGTCCCTGTCTTAGGACCAGTTAGACATTCCCAATTACAAACTAAAAAAAAATGTGAACTTCTCAATAATTTTCCGCTTTGTTTCCTCTCAACGATCTCCTCAATGTATAAGCATTTATTAATTTCCTTCCCATCCTCACCTCTAACAATTTCACCGCCTTGCTCCCCAAGCTATTCTTATCCAACAAATATTGTCATACTACATGTGGTTAAAGGCAGAGCTGTCTAGCGTTAATGTTTTAAAAAATTTAGCTGCCTAATTTTTAGTTAGATTCTTAAATTATAAGAGACTATCTTTTTTCCCATGCGTCTGTGTCTGTTTAGTCTAATTCTGAAATGAATATGCTCGGTGAAACTTATTTTTAGGACTTAAAATCTATAAGCTTGAGGATAAGAAATTTTTGACCTAATTTCACTTTTGAACTGCACTTGATCTGATCACTATATGGGGCCCGAATGTTAGATTTAGTTTCATGTGATAAATTACGAAGGAAGACTATGAACTCATAGCTGAGAGCTGTAACATTTAGTGTAGTGTGTTGATGCTGAATTGTTTGTCTTTGCAAACCAGTTATCTGGTTCAGAATAGTGTGAGAATTATGAAATGCTTGAGGTTTACATAGTCAAAATATGCATGCATGCATCCTAGTTCTACAGTTGACCATATAGTCCATATCACAATGCATACATTTATTCCATCTAAATAAAGCAACTCTAGACACAAAATACTGCATGTAAAGGAATTTGATTGTTTGGCTTGGCATGATTTTATATAACACGAACATAATATCTGTGAGCACAACATTACTTTTTTAAAGCTATCATATGGACTGTGGAGTGCATAGGCACCAAATTTGAGGTAAATGCAAACAAATTTCCCAATTAAAATGCGACTCTGGAGGTTTATATATCCTTTGATAAAGATCTAATGTTGATATTGTCTCTTTGCTATTTGTTTGGACGAAGATCTACTGTTGATACTGTCTTTGCTATTTGTTGGAGAACTCTCCATGGATGCACAGCACACACATCTAGCTGCTTTGGTGAATCAATATTGAACAGTGAACTATTACTGTCCTCACTGCTCTTTGTTAACCTTAAGATTTTTTTTCCATTTAGAACTTGTTTATTATTCTCTCAGTCCTTTTAATGATTAACCCATTGAGAGTTCTGTTTTTGCTAAGCATGTGGGTACCTTTTATCTTTTTATTTCTTTAATTAAGGGGTAAAGTTGTGAGAAAGTGTGATATCCCTTTTTCTAAGCATTACGTAGGCCGAAGAGAAAAGGTGAGAAAAATTGAAGTTTCCTACCATTTCAAAACTGAAGACTTCATTTTTTTTTTCACCCTTCTAAATTCCATCAACTAAATCTTGTTCATTGTAATTTGGAACGGTACTAGGATATGTGGCAATTGAAGCATAATTTCAAGAAGTTATTGCATAGAGAATAGAACTGCAAAGTACAAAATTGAGAAGCATATGCTTGAACGCAAGAGAAATTAGATAAAATTTGAATTTTGATTGAGAACCTGGGGCTGTAATATCTAGGTCTGAGTTTCTAAATCGCTGACAAAGAGCTAGGATTTCTGTTTAGATGCATTTTGTCCCATAATCTCAAAATAGAAGGTTCCAATTTTAGAGAAAGTTAAGAGTGATCTACCAAAAAAAAATACAGCACGTTTTTGGTCAAATGGGACTCATGGGAGTAGCGAAGGAAATGGCAATTATTAAGGGATGGGAGTAGTTGTTAGCAATTTAGATGGCCTCTCTTATAAAGGCTGTTATAAAGGTTACTTGGGTTCTGCTGATAAACAGATTGGGACTATCTAAGTGGCACGAGAAATAGGATGAATTATCAGGACTTGCAATTGTGTAGTTCAACATGAAATCATCAATTCTTTAATTTAACATGTTACTGTTTCCTAATTTGGTCATTTGTGAACCTTCATTTATTTATTCATCTATTTATTTATTGTTGCAGATATTAGTTGTTGGATTCTTTCACCAAGAATACCGACACTTAGCAAAGTCAATTGTATATTGTGTGTGTGGTGACACATGTGTTCCTGCTGAAATTATTCAAGTTGGAGTGTTTCGCTGTATGGTTTCGCCCCAGAGTCCTGGATCCGTGAACTTTTACTTGAGCATTGACTGTAGCACACCCATAAGTCAAGTGCTTACTTTTGAGTTCCGTCCTCCAGCAATTACTAATCAAGCTGTTAGAGAGGATAATTCTCAGTGGGATATGTTCCAGATACAGATGAGACTTGCATTTTTGCTTTTTACCACATCAAGGAGCCTTGACATTCTATCTAGCAAAGTGTCACAGAGTGCTTTAAAAGAAGGGAAAAATTTTGCTCTCAAATACTCAAATGTTGCTGATAGCTGGGCTTATTTTGCAAAACTAATACAAAGTGGTAAGATCACATTGGAACGAGCTAAAGACAATTTGTTTGAACTCTCTATTAAGAGCAGGCTTAAGGAGTGGTTGTTGGAAAGAGTAGTTGATGGCAGTAAAATCTCTGAACGTGATGATGAAGGTCAAGGAGTTCTGCATTTGTGTGCTATCCTTGGTTATACATGGGCAATTTATTTATTTTCCTACAGCGGCCTATCATTGGACTTCAGGGATAAGTTTGGATGGACTGCTCTTCATTGGGCTGCATATTACGGGAGGTATGTCAAAGTCAAACCATCTTTATTGCATTGCTGACTATGTATTGATTGTTCATCAGCTTATTGCATCCAATCATACATTATTATGGCTTGTTAGTACTAGGTAATAACTTAAGGTGAATATGAAGTTTGTTTGTATTTTTATCATTTATCTCTGGAGAGTGTCTAAGTATTGGCTCTCCATCAGCAAACATTTGGGCTTGTGGTAATGAAATTGAATGAAGCACAGAAAAGTCTCACAAATCAAGATTTACTACCCTTAAATTTCCTTGGACATTTCATTTAAGTTACTACCATGTGAATAGAACAGTTATTTAAATAAGAGTAACTGATTTTCCTGGTCTTTAGGATAGCACATTTTAAAATCTTTGTTCAGGCTTTTTTTTCTCTATTTTGCATAAATATTTGTTAACCTCAAGTTTATTATAGATCAAAGACTATGGATCCCTTCTGAAGGTTAATGTAAGTATGCAACCTAAATCAAACTGTAGTATGTATAAATAAATTTGCCTGGTCTTAGGATAACTATGCAGTGTTATGATGTACTTGCATTGTAGTATAATACTTATTGAGCAATATTTGTGAAATTTTCTGAAAAGGGAAGTGGTGCAATAATTAAAAAATGGAGGAAGTATAAATTAACAAGACAACTCATTCAATGATTTTGAAGTATGGCTGTTCATTTTTGATGATTGGCTCCAAGATTTGCTTTACAGGGAGAATATGGTTGCTGTCCTTCTCTCTGCTGGAGCAAAGCCAAACTTGGTTACTGATCCAACTTCTGATAACCCTGGTGGGTGCACAGCTGCTGATGTTGCATTTAAGCAGGGTTTTGAGGGCTTAGCTGCTTATCTTTCTGAAAAGGCTTTGATTCAGCAATTTGAAGATATGAAGGTTGCAGGAAATGTTGGTGGCTCTCTTGAAACCCACACTTATGAGACTGCGAATCCCAGCAACATAACTGAAGAGGATCTCTATCTGAAGGATACCTTGGCAGCTTATCGTACAGCAGCTGATGCTGCTGCACGCATACAAGTTGCTTTTAGGGAGAATGCACTCAAGCAAAAGACGAAAACTGTTGAATTCTTAAACCCAGAGACTGAAGCACAATATATTGTTGCAGCAATGAAGATACAGCATGCTTTCAGAAACTATGAGTTACGGAAGCAGATGGCTGCTGCTGCTCGCATACAACATAGATTCCGGACATGGAAATTTCGTAGAGAATTTCTCAATATGCGACGAAAAGCTATCAAAATTCAGGTAAATGCTAGATTTTGATGCTCATGCTGTCATACTGATTAAAGTATTAGCTGCTCCTCCGTGGTTGTGTCATCACTTGTATTTTTTTTGTACATAAAATTTAGGAATACCTTTGACCTTATATATGTTGAGTAGGATCCAAGACCATCCTTCTTGAAGGTTTTCATATGCTTCAATTATTTGATGTGATGCAGTACATGTGATAGTGAGATCCTTATATCTTGTTGATTTCCCTCAATATTCTGAGATACTTTATAGCAGGGAACTTTCTGATCATCAGTCAATGTGTCTGATCCTCACTGCCAGTGTCTGAGTCTGTAGCACACCTTATATGCATAATTGCTCTGATTTATTATCATATTATTGTTCAAATGAGATAGCTCTGATCTTGTCCTTAATTCAGGCTGCATATAGGGGCTTCCAAGTGCGCCGCCAATACCGAAAATTTATATGGTCTGTTGGGATTCTTGAGAAAGCAATACTGAGATGGCGACTGAGGAGGAAAGGTCTCCGTGGTGTTAAGGTTGAAATTGAGGAGCCTGTTGATGATCAGAGGCGAGATAGTGACACAGAGGAAGACTTCTATCGAGCTAGCAGGAAACAAGCTGAGGAGCGTGTTGAAAAAGCTGTAGTCCGTGTACAATCTATGTTCCGTTCAAAGCAGGCACAGCAAGAATATCGAAGGATGAAATTAGCTCATACACAAGCACAGGTGCATAGAATTTTAACATCCTTTCTAAATCCTAATGGTATTTACTAATAAAAGGCTAAGCAAATTTCATTCTCTGCAGCTTCACTTCGAAGATTCAGGCAATCCTAATGGCTATATGACCGATATATAGTCAGCTGCACGTTAGAATTTTTTCGTGGGAGCGTATTATGGTTATATGGGGAAAGTGATGCTGTTTCAGCTCTGTACATGTCTTGTAAAGGTGTAGATATGTAGAATTGGTCAGTTTGCCCCGCACATAGTACTACCCTTCGAGTCAGGGGTTCATGCAAGCCTCTGAGAATTGCCCTTTCTTTTCTTTTTTTGGAGGGAGGTGTACTTTTATCATATAAGATTACTGTTGGAGGACAAAATACTGATTCACCTTCAGCTGTAAAAACTTTAGGTTATCTGTGTTGCATAAATCTAATTAGGACATAATTTTGGTTCTCTATCAATATACTGCTCACTCATCCAATCTTTATACGTAGTACTTGTTTTCGCAGTCGTAATATATCACAAGAGTTAACCTAATGATAAGAAGTCCATGGGAAATTTTTCTCAAGAATTTATTTCAAGTAAAAAAGAAACAAAATTGAATCTTCTTCTAGTATTTAGGATTCGGACCCAATATGCTTCTAAACGTTGGGGCGTTATTGTTACTTGTACTAATTTTAGTAATTAGATTTTAAATAACAAAAATACGTTTAACACTTTAGGCACATATTATTTGTACTTTTAACGTTTTTAGCACCAATCTGTCAAATAATTTAACGGCAATTAATAAGACACGTTAGAGGATGCATAAAATAAATTAAGAGTAATGAGATTGTTATATTAGGTAGAGTTCAATATTGTACTTCCTCCGTTTATATAGATTAATATGTATGAAATAAAAAAAAAAGTATGAGTACTTTATAAGTACATGTTACAAATTAGAAAACCTTTCTCAACAAGAATCAACCTAACTAGTCTTTCTCGACGATAAAAAGAAAATGAATTAGAGGTATTGAGTGAGCCACTTAAAACCCTCTCCATACCCCATCTTACGAACAACACTACACATGAAAACCTCCAACGGACGTACATTGCTATCATCCTCAATGTAAACTCTACCCTTACCCGTCGTGCAGTTCATCAGATCCAACTCGTAAATCAAGTCACTCTCCGAGGCGGCCTTTAAGAGGTCGATCTTGTTGCCTAGGATGAGGAACGGGACCTTATATAGTGTTTCTTCGGTAAGAAGTGCATTGAGCTCCATCTTAGACTCCGTGAACCTCTCTCTGTCACTAGCATCAACTAGGTAGATAACAGCGTCCACCTACATTGCACACAACACATACTTAAATTCGAGGATTCGAGGTATATGTAACACATGTAGAATGCAACTTTAAGACTTATATAAGCAGGTACATTAACATTATATGTTGTAAATAATTGTGATAATATATCATAGAATCATTAGGAAACTAAGGCAAGACACCATAAAATTAGTAGGGCAACATCTTTATAGTGTTAGTTGCTTCTTTATATCTCACTCGACAAAATTACCATCAAGCTAGAACTACAAAGCGTGAGTGCTTTTACTACGTATTCTTGTAATGTTGTAACACACTTAAAAGTACAACCACAAGATTTACTCCCTCCATCCGAAAATAATATTTAACACAAAAACTTTTGGTTGTTAGTTTGTGATATCACAAGAATTTATAAGCCCTCCTAATGTATTATTATTGAACTTTCAAAGATGATCCTGTCAATAAAAAGTGTGAAAGAATAGTATTTATAAATCAAGATTGTTTTCTAGGAAAATCATGTCATATCCTTAATTATGCACAAAGTGTATATAATAAAGGGTTCAAACGTGAGTTAAACATAGATACGTAGTGATATCAATACCTGAGTATAATAATCCTTCCAAATTCGACGAGCAATTTTATGGCCACCTAAATCAAAAGCCTTAAAATTAACTCTTCCAATACTCAATTCTTCCGATGTAGGTTGTTGTGTTGGTTGATGTTGCACCAATCTCTGCACCCACAAACCAAATTAAGATTAATTATCACAAACCCATGTAAATTAATCAATTAATTATCACAAAAAACACAAGAATAATTAAATTTAAGAACCTCGTCTTTCAACATTTGAAGCAAAGTAGTCTTGCCAGCATTATCAAGGCCCAAAAACAAGATTTTAGCTTCTTTTTGCCATATTCCTAGTGTTGCTAATATATCATAGAACCAATCTACTAGAAACATTTTTCTTCAACTAATTCGATTGAAAAATCAATCAAAAACTAAGAAATTTAATATGATTAATAAAATTGTAGACGAAAATATAAGAGAAAGAGTTTATGTTTAATAGAAAAAAAAGGATTAACGGAGGAAAATATATAGAGGAGGACTAGAGTAGAATCCTAGTCCTAGTATAATTTGGAAAAGGAAACTTTTATTGTGCTTATGTGGCGTTTTTTCATTGGATTATATCCGTCAATTAGTTGTCAATGGGCCATTAATCAATTTAGAAAGACAAGAATATTTGAATTAGTCATGTAAATAAAGTTAAGTACTTTCCATAATAAATTAAGATAGGGTTAATGAATTCCTAAAAAAAAAATCAAATAAAGTTCATCTAATTTATAAATAAAATAAGTTTGACTTGGTAATAAAGTCAAATTATACTCCAATTAACCCTTTTTGTTTTTAAGAGTAGAGTTGTAGAATCATATTTTGAACTATAAATTACTCCATAAATTTTGCTTAGTTTTATGTTTGTTAATTATAATTAATATCGATAAATATTACTCTGTAATTACTAATATATAAAATGTTGAGATATTAAAAATATATGTTGAGATGAATTAAAAAGATTCTACATAATTATTTCTTAAATATATAAAACACTAAAATTAATCCAAATAAAGTGTGTGTTGAGTGCAAAAGTTACAATAAAATTTAATAGCCATAAAGAAATAAAGATGTACAACTTGTCTTATCTACTCCGTAATATCTTCAAAATAAATTATTAGGGGGTGAACCCTCATAACCTGTTAATTGCTCATACCACTCATTATATCACAATCTAGAATAGTGTTCTTGGATCCATGCCTTTTGCAAGCGTTGTACACCAAAGTTGGCAACTTGTCACAGCTGAGCTGCAGCTTCTCCCCACTTCACACACCTGACGCACTCCTGCAAGGCTGCAACACACAGCAGCCACTCCAGACTCTAATTACTGCTCCTCCAAACCAGCACCGTCCAGCGCATAAGCATCAGTATCACCCTTACCAACCCACAGTTAGTTCTGCTTATAAAACACAGGAAAAGTTCTCTTTGATCTTTTTTTTGCTTATATATTAAATGTGTGTGAAAAGGTTGCTCCTGCAATAAGACAGTGATCCTACAAATTACCAGTTTTTGTTGAAATAAATATGTTTCACTTCATGAGCTTCATTAGTGAGACTACTACAATTCCAATTACTCTTATTTAATACTGTAAGTTTCTTTAAAAGGAGAGGATGTGCACTAACACTAGTAATCCAAAATATTATGGCGCAACTTCAGAACAAAGAAACACAATAGATTATATCTTCCTTAGGGAGTTCCATATTAGCACAATCAGCATGACAAGATCTGACAGCTTCACGGTAAGAATTAAAGAATCAGTCTTACGAATTCTATCTGTAGTCACAAGAAACATTGAATAGGAGTAGCAACAGAAATCGAAAGTACAATTCTCTCAATTCTAGTCTCAGTTGATGTATTGGGAAACCCACTTAAATCCATCACCATATCCCATCTTGCGGACAATGCTGCACATGAATACTTCAAGGGGGCGGACATTGGAGCCCGAAAGATTCACTTTCCCCTTGCCTGTAGTGCAGTTGGAAAGACCCAGATGGAAGCGTAGCTCTTCTTCGGAAGCTGCATAAGGGATGTCAATCTTGTTCCCTAGGATAAGAAATGGAACATTGGCCAAGGCCTCATCTGAAAGTAAGGCATCGAGCTCCTTCTTTGATTCAGCAAATCTCTCCTTGTCAAAAGCATCCACAAGGTAAACAACAGCATCAACCTGAAACAGAAAAGAGCAAAATGATAAGTGTCGAGGCAAAATAGCAAGAAAATACTACACAACATGCCTGAGATAAGAAGCTATATGTAAAGCTCCAAGGTATATAAAAGCATCATTTGCAAAGTTTACATTAGAAGTGTGTATGAGAGAACAGTAGGTAAGCATGATACAAGGCCCTCCTCACTTTTTACACTTCCCAATTATATTTATACAAATACTTAAATAAAATAGCAAGGCAGATGGACAAAAGTGAACAAATTTCATATCTGCTAAGAAGCCTAAGATTTTGAAGAGTGATTCATTCTCTTATGTTGAGACAAGAGAGTAGTCCCTGAGAGATTTTGAAGAGTGAGTCAGCACGTGTCTCTGATTAATCGACAACAATGTCATAAACTACAAACCCTTTTCATGCAACAAAAAAGAATGGTAAAGAAACATTTTAACATCATTAATCAGCATTCCAGCACCCAATAAAGAACTCCTGCCTTTTGTCTGTAATTTAGTTCATCCTTGGAAAATGATGAGCCGGAGAAAGAATTCAAGACCAACTACTGTGACCCACAGCTCTACTTCGTAGGAGGCTGCACAACCAGCTACCTTCATACGGGAAAGGAACGAGCTTTGGAAAACAGACAAATTGCAGAGGTCTTTCCCGTCACAGAGACAGAACTGCTAGCTACAGCACGGGTGCTACTGGTGATTAGAAAATGCTTTACCACTCATCCTATAATTTAGCAATTACATTTTCATGGGACAATGTCAAACATTTAGGTAAAAAAACTCATGGAATCGTACAGGGCATTCCCTTTCTCTTTACAACACTGGACAGATAAAAGAGGGTACATTGACAAGAAAAATAAACATCAATCCCCAACCAAAAGGAACCAAGCCAGGGAACATACATGTAGGATGTTCAAATGCTATTCTCTATGTAGCACTACCTCCTCTGTCATGGTCCGATATCCCTACCCTAAGTTTCAGTTAGGCAGCCAACATCACACTGCTGTTCTAACTGCCAAGCAAGCGTATCAAAAAAAAAAAAAAAAAAAAAAAAAATCTTCAGAGGGAAGCGAAAAGCCTGCGGAAAATGGATGCTGCAGGTCCATCACAGATGTTTTGGAGAAGTTCATTCCATTTAATGAGTTGTAAAGAATGTAAAGTAGTAATTAGTAGCACAATAGGTTTTCATGATTAGACTTTTTGCAGATCACTTCAGCTGGACGGCCTCCGGACACTATTTCAGAAATATAATCATCAACATCTTGTTGAGCCTTTACATGTCACACATCCTAAGAGATTGAACATGCTGCTACAATAGAAATTTCCACAAGCATGAAATTAATTCACTTTTCCATAGAAAATCAAGATATTAATGGAAGGTCCTTTGTGAACATGCCCAAAAGATGGAATCCCTGCACATTTTAAATTAATGTAATCCCTCTGTTTTCTTTAGAAATACCCATTTTACTGTTGACTCTTGTTTCTAGAAGAGTTGATTGGGTGTGAGAAAAAAGGTGATTACTTTCTTACCCCCTGCCCTTTCTTCATATAATATTCCAGCACTAATTCTCTTCAAAGTGCTTGCTCAATAGCAGTTACATTTTCTTATACCCAATAATCAAATAAAACCAAAAATTGCAATATCACACTCAACAAGAAAGATCAATTTAAGAATTACACCTGGAAAACGAAGAGAATACAGGATTGTGTTCATGTAAATACATCCTTTTACGCCTTGTTCTCTTTACTTTAAAAAACAACTTTAGTCAAACAAAAGGGATCACAGTTGGTTTCACAGCTAAATTAATCTCAGACAAGCTTAAGTTTATTTAAATAAGTTCTGGGTTTCAGGTGGAAGAAGAAAGCCTTAAACAAACAACACAATTTTTCTAGCATCGCATTTTAAGATTTAATAGACTCTTTAGTTCTAATATATTGCATTTTTCTAGCAACCAGCGGTTTTGGGAATGGATCAAACATCAGATAACACATCAGCACATGAAAATTGTAGTAAAAGAATGGGTATACATTGTCTAAAAATAGTCTATAAAAACTGCATCTTCATACAAACCTTAAATTCTTCAATGTGCATTCAGCCATACACTATGACTCTCCATGTAGATAAAGTTCACCAAATTGTAAACAGAAAAATCCCTGCACACCTTTCTAATCTAAGCACAAAAGACTCATGATACTTTGCAAGTCAAGCCTCTAGAATATATAAAAAAAACACATGACAATCACAAATGTGCAAACACAACACCAAATCAGCCTCCCTCAAAAATAACAAACCATATTAGCCCCCAAACATCAAACCATATTTACAATCAATGATAAAATCCAGCACAAGCAGATTCCGGTAGTTCGAATTCTAGGGGGTTAGTAAATCACATATAGCACTTCAAGAACCCCAGTCATCATCATCGTCATGCACATCCTCCAGAGATAATTGTAAGCAATACATTATTAAAGTTTCACAAACGAGCACTTTTATCAAACCTAGACCTCCATCTTATACCCCAAAAAAGTTGGACTAGCTTCAAATTCAATTAAAATTCTCATGATCAAAAAAATGTTCATCAAATCTGCCACTCCAATCTTGAAACCCCACAAAAATTAGACTACTTTCAAATCCAATTGATCACCCAAAAAAGAGACTTTTCAGCTCAATTGACTTTTATAATTGCTAATAAAGCCCCAAACAAAAATTGGATCAAAACCAAAATTTGTCATAATTTTCGTAACTTAGCTATATGAACATAAAATACCAACATACATTCATCATAATTGATGATAAATAATAATATAAAGCAAATTTCAACAAAAAAAAAGGTCAAACCTTGGCATAATAATCCTTCCAAACTCTACGAGCAATCTGATGACCACCCAAATCAAAAGCCTTGAACTTGATTTTACCAATGCTCAGCTCCTCCGATGTAGGATGCTGAGTTGGCTGATGCTGAACTAATCGCTGAAAACCCAGAAAAAACCAAATCAATCAATCAAAAAAAGTCAAAATCCCCAAATCAAATAATCAAAAGCCCTTAAAAAAATTTACCTCATCTTTCAACATATGAAGGAGAGTAGTTTTTCCGGCATTATCAAGACCTAAGAAGAGAATTTTGGCTTCTTTCTGCCATAACCCCAATGATGCAAGAATTCCATAAAACCAATCAAAAAGAAACATTTTTTACAAAATTGGGGGTTTTGATTGGAATTTGAGGAACTGGGTTTTGTAGTGAGATTTGATTTGATTTGATTTTAAAGAAGAATAAGAAAATGTGAAATTATAGGTGGGGTATTATTGACGGAGATCTACAAGAAAGGAAATAAAAAAAAAAAAAAAAAAGTGAAAGTGGTTAGGTTTGAGATTTTATTTTTTATTTTTATTTTTATTTTTATTTTTCGAATTCCTTATTATTATGGTCTTTATTTTTTTTATTTGGTGCTGTGATTTTTGTATGTACTACATACGTAGTAATACATATGACATTATGACCTCGTTGTTCACGTTCTCTAGCTACCTAGTAGTGTTAATTGTTAGCTCACATAGTCACATTTCCTCAACTAGCTTGGGAAATTTGGAGCTTAGATATAGATAGGATCCAACCACTATGCCACAAATTTCTTTCTATGGTTATTAACTACTTGTATTAATGCCAACAAATCTATTTTATGAAATGACTTATGAGGGGTCGACTGATGTTAGTCCTAACTAAGGTTAGTCATGTGTATGGTAATAATTTAATGACAACGGATAAGTGATAACTGGTAACTAAAGAGAAGATAGATATGATAGGAAAATGTACACTATTTTTACTGTATGGAGTGTATAATATTGCAAGTTAAAAAAAATGGTCTATTATAGAAAGTGTTGCATTTAAGAAATGGAGATGGAAAAAAATTATGGTTGTTTATAAGATTGTGGGTGTGTCGATTTCATAGCCTTAAACTTTGCATCAACCTATGTATTAAACGGTGTTGCCCCATGTGGCATCAAGTAGCTTAATTAGGTAGCAATTTGGTTTTGTTTGTTAGCTTTCATCCAAGGCTGCAATAATGAGAAAATCCATTCTTCTAATTTAGATCTTTTGGAATGAACACAATGATGTTAGCTATCTTATAATGAAACCAATTAAACATTTACAAAAACAAACACAAGGTGCAACTTGCGTTTAATATACAACAAATACAAAACTCACGTTGATTCCTTTTAACAAGTCCCCATCTACAAGATCCAACCACTTATCTCATCCTCAATTCAATTTCACCACTCTTTGCATGAGAGGCCCCCTTATCACCATCTTCAAACTCTACTCCAAGGTTCTGTTCGTGGCAACTTGGCAATAGGATGTGTCATCCTCTAAGACAACAACAACATTATGTACATACTTTTTTTTTTAAAAAAATATATGCAACGCAATATCATTTATTGTTGAAGTAGTACCTTTTCACAATGCAAAATTCATAGGCAGCTTGTGGTAAAATGATCGCATAATCTCACATATTTTCTTCCTTATTCAACACTTCGATAGTTGTGATGTTCAACACATTACATCTATATCTTATCGACTAGCTCGAGACAATTAACATCAATCACTTAACTTATTATTATCATGTAAAATAACTCTATTTTACCTCAAAAGTTGTTTCTTGATTCATTATGTATTTCTCTCGTGATGAGTGTATCTGATGTTTATTTCTTTTTTAGTTTTCCTAATCTTTAAAAACAAAAAACACAATTTTAGTCAAATTAGATTAAATCTAAGCTGTTCAAGTTCAATTCAAATAAAGTTCAGATCTCTCTCAGTAACTTTAGGTTGGTTTCAAGTCAAGTTGTTGATTATCAGCTCTCAAAAATGTAACGTAACATTGTAACATACTAACATGAAACCATGTTCGATATCTCATTGTAGAAAGGGGGTTAGGATTTAGGAACTTTGGATTATGTATAGGCCTTACAATGTGATTAGACGGCCCAAGAGAAAGGAAAAAAATGAAAAGAGCCCAAAATCAAAATAATCCATTCTCAATTAGAAAAAGCAGCCATCAAAATTAGGGTTTCAAATAAAAAGAACCCTTTCACTTCCACATTTCCAATCTCTCCGCAAACCCTAGCTGCTGCGACACAAACCTCTCTGTTTGCAGGTTTCTCTCTCCTCTTTCTTCCCTCTTTCATCTTCTTCTTCCTCGATTTTCCATCAATTTCCTGCTTGTAATTCGATTTTAATGGCGTAATTTTGCTTTGTGAATCAGGTGTTCGCAGAACTCAAAAATGGCCAAGTCGAAGAATCACACTGCTCACAACCAGTCTTACAAGGCTCACAAGAATGGAATCAAGAAGCCTCGCCGTCATCGTCACCAATCCACCAAAGGGGTACGCTATTTCTCTGTTAATTCATCCTAATTATTCAATTATTTGAATTTTATGCAATTTTTTCGATTAATTTTGCTGATTTTTTTCAATTTTATTTTCTGGGTAATGTTGAAGATGGACCCAAAGTTCTTGAGGAACCAGAGGTACGCAAGGAAGCACAACAAGAAGAGCGATGAGGTTGCTACTGAGGAAGAATAGATGTTTCGTTCATTATATTAGGGAAGTTCTTTTTTTTTTGCTGTTAATGGATATTGCTTAGGGTTTTTTGTACCCAGATTTAAATCTATCTAAAGTTTTGTTCTTGCGATGAAAGAAGAATTGCCTACTTTGGTTTTGTTAATTTTAATGGAGGATTCAGACTATAATGTATTTGCAATTTAGTACGATTAGTTATTATGAATTACTCTTATTGAGTATTTTTCCACTCTATTTTATAATTGTTGATTTTGTTGAATATAGCATGATGGTACTGTTATATCGTAGTTGATTAATTTGTTTGTAGATTATAATGTAAGGCAGTTGGGGAGTAATGTATGTATATCGGGTTTGATCGAGTTTGTATTAGTCGTAGGAATTTGGTAATGTGGGGGCGGAGTGCCAGAGTAGCATTATATCGTAGTTGATTAATTTGTTTGTAGATTATAATGTAAGGCAGTTGGGGAGTAATGTATGTATATCGGGTTTGATCGAGTTTGGATCAGTCGTAGGAATTTGGTAATGTGGGGGTAGAGTGCCAGAGTAGCATCAGCTGAAGTATTGGTTGATTATAGGAAATTTGGTTGTGTTCAGTCTAGTTTGATTAGTCATGTGAAGTATTGTTGATTATAGGAAATTTGTGGTTTTGGGGCATTTGGGGAAAATGTATGTATTGTGGTTGAGTCTGAATTAGTGATAGGGAACTATGTATTGCTGTTGAGTCTGAATCAGTGATGAAACATAGAGCTTTGTGTTGGCATAAATGTGTTCTCTTCGGGAATGTGAATTTTAGAATGCGCCATTCCGGTGATTTGGGATGCCTAGTCCTTGTTGATTGCTAGTTCTGTTCCAAGACTAGGGGCGAATAGAGAAGTGGTGACTTTAAGTGATTCCCGGAGTATTCTAGTATGTTTTTTCTAACTTTAATGCTGTTGCCAAGCATTGTGGCAGTAGAACTTGATTGAGATTTTAGAGCTATTTTAGAATAGAGATTAACAGTCGTAATCACTGGAATTGCTGTGCAAAATTTCGGATTGAGGGGGTCTGCAATGGAACAAATTTTGCCCTGAATAACCTAGTTTTCGATGTGGTGACTGTATCAGTGTTTACGTCACACTTGTTAGTGACTTGATTACTGTGCAAGTTATGCATGCGGGTGATTGTAAACAGTGACTTGAATGTTCTTAAGTTCTGCAGTGACTGTTAGCTGTAATGGTAGCATTAGTCATATAAGTTATAATTTGAGCAAGTAAATCCTATTCAAGGTTGGCTCACCTAAAGTTTCGCAAGCTGTTAAGCTCCTTGTGTAGTACGTTAGATGCTTCTGATCCTGCTCATTTGAATACAGTTTTATAAGTATTTTCCTGCTCGATTTGCTCTAAATGTTGTCCATCTCTGAGCAATTATCAGCAAAGAAAAATTCAATGGTTAATGAGAATGTGGATGCCTTAACAAAGTTCATTTATTTTCGCATTTTTACGTTTTGGGGATGGGGAGTTAGATGTGAGCAAGATGATTTGTGAGGGTCTGAGGTCGAGTGAATCCTATGTTGTTGGTAGTCTAACATACCCTTTCATGCCAATTTTTATTTTTAAGTCGGTATTATAGATATCATCACCCTCGCAAGATATACTTGGTTGGGTTTGTGAGGGCAATATACAAGTATGAAGGATTCAAGAGGGAAATGAGGATGATATCAATTATCAGTTTGAAGGCGATTAAGAAAAAAAAGCCAATCTATTTTCTAAATAAATACTCGTAGTTCAATTTAGAAAATCTTTAATATATATCCAATTTTCCACGAGGGAGTTTTATTCACAGCATTTATCTTAAAGAGAAACTTGAATTTACCCATTTTCCACTACCATTTCAAACAAGGGACAGAAAAAGAAAAAACAAAAAAAAGAAAGAATCATCCACTTTCGTATCCTTGTCTCATGTTTTACCTCTATCCTCTTTTCATTCTAACAAATAATCAAATAACAATATGTTTGTGTTAAGGTTGAGATGAAATAGTGGTCGAATTAAATGGGTTGACGAAGTAGATCAGATTTAGGGCAGTTGAATTTTGATTGGTTATTTGCCTATCATTATGATGTGATTCACAAATACCCTTCTTTAGCCTTGAAAATCTGTCAACTTGAACTCATTTCCTCATCTTTAACTTATTACTGAACAAAAACTTTTGCATGCCTCCGTTTTACAATAATTTTATTGTACAACGAACAATTTGCGGAAAGTGACCCTTTTTTCTTATAAAAGTGACCCTTTTTTCTCACAAAAGTGACCCTTTTTTTTTCACAAAAGTGATTTTTTTTTTTCACAAAAATGACCCTTTTTCGCAAGAGTGGTCCTTTTTTATCACAAAAGTGACCCCCTTTTTTAACAAAAGTGACCCATATTTTACAAAAACGCACTACTGTCCGCCGACCTTCAAAAAAAATTAGGTCACAAAATTCAGAAGTAATACCTTCAATTTTTTCATTTGAACTAGTAGTAGGAAGAGCAATGGTCTCCTTCTTTGAAAGCTTAACATTCGACATTATATTCAAAAACTAAAATCAAAATAGAATTAACATGAACAGACCTTAAAATAACCAAAAAATACAAAAAATATGAACATACATACCTCAAAATTGGATGTAAAAGAAGAATTAACAAAAGAAACTACAAAATTAAGTTGAAAACCAAGATTGGATAGAAAAACGAGAATGAAATTGAAGAACAAAGGAGATAGAAACTAGAAACAGGGGTAAAGAAGATGAGAGAGAAAAAGAAGAGCAGAGGAAAGAGAAGAAACAGAAACAAAATAAAAAAAAGGAGAGAGAAAACATGATAATGGTAACAAATTTTAAATTTCACAAGTGTAGATTGGGCCATAACCACCACCATTCAATAACTTATTGTAAACCTGTTTTTTTTAAACTTTTGTGATTACTGAATTAATCGTCAAAATCAAAACAAAATATGTTTACTTATTAATGAATTTCTTTTTAGTAATGAAAATAGAGATGTATATTTTTGTTATTTTTTCCAAATAGAAAGTGTGTTCAAGCACACTGTACACATTGATACAAAATTCAAGTTACAACGTATATTGTTTAATAATGGTTATTTTATATGCAGCGCAAAATATGATCAAAATTTTGTTAAACCAGTTTACATCTAACCTTATATAATTTTAATAAAACAACTGGTAAAAAAAAAAGGGATTGGGGTTGGAGTCCTTTGGACGTGATCTATGGACAGGACAGCCATCAAGTCAACAGAAGATAAAGGGTACGGAGAAGAGAATGCATATGAAATAAATCTAAGGATGTATGGAAAGCTCAACTTATGAAAGCTTTTGCTATAAATATGAATTAAGAAAGAAACTTGGTTTTTAGTGATAATCAATTAATCACGTAATCACCCCTTATACAACTACAATGCTATACCTAATCGCGTGGGTAATCCGAAATTTTAACAAACTAAAAAAACCATTCCAATTACGCAGCTATATTTCCAGTGTTCTTGCAAGAAATTGAGCAGCAAATTAAAACACCCAATACAGCCAAACGCTGAAACTTGTAATCGTAGCAGATGCAAAATCATGCAATAGTACGTTGAAGGGCTGATTTCACTGCCAGACTACTGGGGCGAAAAGCATTGTCACTCTTCGTTGGGTGTCTTTTGCTTTCTCTGAACAATCCTCATACAAGCTATAGCCTTTAAAACTTTCTGTAGCATAATGCTTAGCCAGGTTCAGACTGCAATGGGCACTTTAGCTGGACTAGAAACTTGAGCATTAACCTGTTCCATAGAATAGATGAAAATCTAATTAACTACGGATGTCCTGTCAAAAAATTTAAAAAAAAAATTACCTACAGCTGGTATGGTAATTAACTGCAGATAAAATACTCACATTTTTTACCAGTAATTTACTATGTTTAAAATAAAATTCCATAAAGATATACTCTTTGTATGAAGCAAACAAGTCCTACATAGTTCTGATTTCAAAACGCATTTCAGAGAGAGTGCATTGGTTGGCAATCACTAAACATAGAGACTAGAGCTTACCTTAGCTGCTTTATATAGCTCATCTAATACTTCAGATAGTGTTGGGTGTGCATGAACAGCAAGCTTTAAGTCCTGCATAAAAAAAGAAATTCAATTGATGTCACAACTATTTTAAAAGACCGGAACATGCAATATCAAATGTGCTTAACCAAACGAATCATGCAACCAAATTGCACAAGAATGGCCCACCCAGATTTGCTGAGAACAGAAAGTTACCTGAATAGAGGTGCCCATTGCAATTGCATTTGATGCTTCATGGATGAGGTCTGCTGCATGCAGTCCAAATATATGAACTCCAAGGATCTCCCCATTGTCAGGTCTGTATATCAACTGCAACATGTCACAAAAGTACAAGAGAATTGTTAGATTTAATATCAGCTCTGCATTGATAGAGAGTTGTTTCAAGTACGACTTTATACCAATAAAAAAAGAGTAAAAAAAAAATTTCATTTCTTCTTTGGGAAATTAATAAAAATATTGTTAGATTTAATATCAGTGCTGCTGCAAACTGACTCATCAAGGCTACAAATAATTTGATTTTTGTTGATATTGTTTTTTTTTAATTAAAATGGATTTTTATCCACTTAAGTAGTTCTTTAGGCAAGTTCAGTACCTACCAAATAGCTTCCTCCCAAAGCGGACACTGGACAGGACTATGTGAGAGTAATTAATTAGGCAATTTCTGAGACCAAAATAATCAAACTGTATATGCAGGACATGTTCAACGAATGACAAAATAGGTCCACAGAAAAGTTCTTAAGTATACAAAGATTAAGGATTGAAACCTTAGCAAGTCCTTCTGCTTCATTTTCTGCCAGTGCCTTTGAATTGGCCTTGAAACTTGTCTTTGCCACACTCACTTCAAATCCCTCCTTTTCAGCTTTCTCCCTGGCTTGGGGCTGCAGAATCATACATAATTTTTTAAAAATCAATGGAGAACTTAAAACAGTCAGCTTATGTAAACCCAAATCTACAAGGAGTGGCGTTTCAATGAATATTTTATTAAAACAGTCAGCTTATGTAAACCCAAATCTACAGGAAATGCCTCCGCCTCCACCAAATACAATCACAAAACAATAACCTGCAGTTCAAATCATGCAATTTTGGTTCCAAAACCATATCATAGCTTCAGGCTGCCACTAGAAAGCAGATAGAATTTAGCTTAGACTAATATGGCCTGACTTGGATATTGGTTGACAAAACCAATTCAACCTTCAATCTATGATATAAAGTTATATACTCCCTTAGTTCCAGAATAGTCAAAACACGTGTCGATGTGCATAGTTTCAAGAGAGTTGTTGTGAATTTTGTGATTACTTTTCTATACCGATTTTCATGGAAAAGTGGATGTGATTGGAGACAAAGGGGTAGGCATTTTGTTATTATAATGGAAAAGAAGATGTAAAGGGAGACAATGGGTCCAAAAAAAGGTAAGAAATACGAGATAATAGGAAAGGCCAAACCAAAAATACAAGTGTAGTGGGAACAGATAGAAATGGAAAGTGTTCAAACTATCTGGGACAAAGGGAACAATTACAAAAAAAAAGCTGCAGCCTGGAAATCAATTAAGCCATCTGAAGCTTGGAACTAATTTCCTCAATTAACTCATACAGCAATTGACAACTTTATCTCTCCTTTCACAGCTCCTTTCACAGGTTTATTTAAAACGTAGAAGTGTCATACTATCATCTCTGATAGCACCACTTTAACTATGGTACAAGCTACATTCTAGCTTCTCACGAATTATAATTTATGGAATAATTGACCATCATTGTAAAAGCATTCAAGTACAATGAAACTACATGTTATAGCCTAAACACATTTCACGAACAATAAAAATTTACCTCAGTTAATCCAACCATGCTAATCTCTGGATGAGTAAAGCATGCAGCCGGAATACTTAAATGATTGAGAATATGATCTCTTCCAGTGACTTGTTCAACAACTGTAATGAAAAAGCACAGAGTTAATCCAAGTGCGGAAAATGGAATTGAATTTTGAGTGGCAGAAATAAGAATGTAATAGAATATCAATGTATGCATAGTATAATGGTCGGTGTACAATAACTCTACCTGAGATTCCTTGAGCACTAGCTGCATGAGCCAACATCATTTTTCCATTTGCATCACCAATGCAGTACAAGTTAGGCACCTGAAACCAAAACACATGTTTGGATATTTAGCTCTTGCAAGTTGCAACCAGAGAAAGACCACAAGGAAAGCACTGTCAGACATACTAGCTTGCCATTTGCATCTATAACTTGCATGCGCTCATCAACAGGAACATAACCACGCTGAGTTGTTGCTACATTGATCTGCAAGAACATTCAATTCAGTAACCAAACGCAGCAGGAGATGTTCATACTGTTAATAATGAAAGAATGGCTTGGATAACATACACTTTCTAAACCAAGATTCTGGGTGTAAGGTGCTCTTCCGGTTGCAATCAGTGCTGCATCAACCTATCAGAGAACATAATTTGCCAGATCTCAACAACCTAGGGTCAAGTAACTAGAATACTGAGCTTGTGTAGACTTTGCTACCCCATTTAAGTAGACAGCGAATTAGAATAATACCAAAACATTTATAATTGTAGGAGCTATTCAATTCAGCCTACAAGACCAAACAGAAATGGCATTCACTTAAGACAATAGAAATGCCATAAACTTATATAACCTTATACTTTGGCTGTACTTTCCCCTCCCTCCTCCCCCTTTTGTTCAACTTTAACAATCTTTACCTCCAAAGTTTCCTTGGGTTCCTTGGTCTTGGCATCAGTAAGCTCTATGGTGACTGGTTTGCCATCCTTTGCTGGAGTGATCTGTATAATATCATATTTCATAAATTGTTTTCTTATTGTTCCAGACTAACCACAAATGCTGCCAAAATTAACATGTAAATTACCTTTGTTGCAAAAACACCGGTGTGATAATCAATTTTTCTGGGATTTATCAATATTCTTTGAGCTAATTTTGAAACCTCTGGGTCAAATCCAGGCATTAACTGATCTAGAGCTTCGATGAATGTGACCTGTGTAACACATAGGTTGAGATAACTTAATACCAAGAACAGACATATCCTACCAAAAATCAGGTGCAAATGACCAGATATATCAACAGATTCAACACAAGTGGAAGAATCCCCAAAAAAATCATGAGGGAAAGTTGGGATGAGAAAAGCTAATAAGCATCAAAAACTATAAAGATGATGATTAGTAGTAATTGCTACCTCACTTCCAAGGGCTGTATAGACATCACTGAATTCAAGACCAATGTAGCCACTCCCCACAATTGCTATCCAGTCAGGCACAGACTCCAACTTTAGTGCATGATCACTGGTAATAACAGTCTTTCCTACAATGCCAGCACACAAATCAATTAGAATTTTGGAGTGAAGAATTATTGTTCCAAGCAGAAAGAAAAATGCACCAATCACAAGTATTATTACATCAAGTAAAACATACTTCCTCGATTCTTTTTAGTTGACATGTTTTTTACTTATGACACTACTCACAAACTCTAGTTTGACTAGCTTTAGTGATTTATAATTTTCATAAAATACAGTCATGTAGGACCTTGTTAGATTCATCTCAATGAATCTATTCAAAATACCAACTTTTTACTATAATATTTATTAATTGATATTAGATATATTGAATGTCATGGTTATGCAATAACGTGATAAAATAAGCGTGTCAATTAAATTACAAACAGAGGAAGTACAAATTTTTACATTCATCACTTGATTAGACATCATAAATAATCAGAACTTGCTATTTGCTAGGCTCTTCAAAGGTTCAAACTGAATACTGCCTTACTAATACCTTAACATCAATACAATTTAATCACCAGTAGAAGGTCCAAAACTTAGCCTGAAATCCAAACCAGATATCTCAAAAGAAATAAAGGGGTTGTAAGTACATATGGTGTAACCTTACCCTTGCAATGAACATGAGCTATTTCAGTCCGAACCTTTCTACAATGGGGAACTGCTTGAACCACTACTTCAAAGTAACTACATAAATTACATTTTTGGTATGATGTGTAATTTAGACGCTGTAATCTGACATCAAATGATTGCCCGATAATGAAACTCACAAATCACTTGTAAATAAAAATCTAAATGTCGGGGATTCTAAGAGGGGGGTGGGGGACAATTAAGCTAAAAGGATATAGTATAATAGCATTTACCATCAACTTCAATGCCTTTGGGAACAAGAGGAACTGAACCAGTGGCAATAATTATATCCTTTGCAGTTACAATGTTATCTTTACCGAATTTCACCTTTTGCGGACCCTGAAAAACACATAAAAATAATTAGCACCCATACGCAATCTAAATATGAGCAATCATATACAGCAAGTAAAGGCAAGCTAATTTCTAAATAATGTCAAGCTCATCTTTTCCTTTTCAATTCTCAAAGAACTTGCAATACTCAGAAGTAGAGGGCAAACAAATAAAGCAAATCAAAATGATATGGCAGGGTCATGACTCACCAGAATTGTACCAAAGCCTGTCAGTATATCCACACCAAGCGCCTTAAGTGAATTAGTCAGATTACCACGAATTTTAGAAGCGAGATTGCTAGCATGATCAGCCACTCCCTGTCTATCATAACTAGCAGCTCCAACCTGTTGCATGTCCCAATTAAAGAAAGAAGTAACTCAAAAAGGCTCTAGCATAGACTTCTTATCCGCGATTTCAACAAGATCTTTAGGCAAAAAATATGTCCAGCAGTAGGCAGGATAGCTACACAGCTACACCCAAATCAATTAATGGCTTTTGTATTAACAGACACAGATAAAATAGTTCTTTCTATAAAATAACTTTAAAACTAAATTCTAGGACTAAGAGACAGCAATCAACAAGACAAAGCTATCATCAGAGAGAAGTTATGGCTAGAGAAGCAAGAAGGTTTTATTTTTTTCTCCTTAAACCAAGCAGTTTCAACAAAGTATCCAGTTGTGAGAAACAAGTACCAGTTACATTTGAGCAATTGTATTCTGACAAGACAGAGTAGGCCAGGAGCACAGGAGCATATTATCAAATCTTACCAAACACCTAGCCCACAAGCTTAGAAATAATTTTAATCGGGAAAGATATAACAATTGGATAGGTTGGTATTAAGATAAGTTATAATCAGAATCCTTAACTTAAGAAAATGATAGTAAAGTAGTCATCTCTCAGTGCCAGCAAACCACTTAGACAGCAAAAAATTATTTAAGAATTAAATGTGCACTCTCCCATTCATCCAACCAAGAAGTTGGGAGTTCAAGTCCTGTATGTACATTCTATGGTTGGAAGAGGTATATAAGTATGGTTATTTTGACCCATATTTTCCTTTGCCTTGCAAGTTGTCACTATCCATACCATTCCATACACTGTTGCCCAATTGGATTGACTTGCCACAATGCAGGAGAGGGGGGGGGGGGGGGGGGGGCATATTGCTTAGCCTACACAATGCCTTTTTCAAGGAATAGGAGAAGCAAAATATCCTAATGGTACCTGTATTCCAAAAGATTTCAAGTGTTGTTCATTTCGAAGCTCACGCATCCTCCCACTCACAGCCAGCAGTGCTTTAGAAGGGACACAACCTCTGTTCACACAAGTTCCTCCCATCACATCGCCTTCAATGATTGCTGTTTTAAGACCCTGCAAATTAGCACTTCCATTATTCAACAATCTCTTCCAATAAAGTGAGACCAAGATTTATACAAAGGTCATGTGCCATATACTAATTTGAGTTACAAACAGCTAGATGAGCCATATTTCATTTTTCAGTAAGATTCAAATTTCTACAACCACATAAGTAAGAGCATCAGTACTTTGCTGCATCAATAAGAACCATATCAAAAGATCGATGTCTTCATAGAACAGACAAAATTCTGAAAACAACGCTCTTTCATTCCATGAATTTTGAAACTTCATCTATATCAATATCAATATGAGTATTAGAATTTGAAATATAGTTTAACACCGTCATCTTCCATCAATTACACTAGCAAAAACCACAAGGTGACATATCCAAGCTTTTGGTAGATAGTTCCTAGCAAACTGAAACAACCTGGTTCATTTGATTTAAAAGGGAAAAAGAAGCTCCCTTTATAACTTGAAGCCAATAATTAAGATAAGCTTAAAAAGCAAACGTTTGGATTGTTGTCATATTAGTGAAGGTTTTGAATATTTTCCGCATTATATTAGATAACGTGCGATGCAAATGAAACATAGTACTGATTCTGGCCAAAAGATTAAGTTGTAATATCTGCCAAAAGGCCAAGAATTCATGCTTTACAGGAAACCTCAATGTCTCTAACAAGGGTCCAATGGTATGAGGGTAGAATAGCTACCAAATTCTTTTTCACCTCCAATATACCTAATCACCAAGACATATTTGCCAATTAGTCCACCCAAAGTATAAATCTTTAATGCTTTAACCCCACCTTCACACTCCTTCCAACCAAAAGTATAAATCTTTACCACCGATTTCTCTCGATTCGACTACATTTCTACCATATCAATGCAACAGTAAGTCACTTGATAATATCATTATGAAGTTAACTCAAACACCAATGAATTTCAACAAATTAAACAAATATAGTATGCGTTAAAATGTCTATCGCAAAATAAATTTATTTATTTAGGATCAAAACGAGCATTATTATTCTTCTTTACAACACAACAAAAATGACCAATTATGCTCTGTTCAACAAAATCTCAATTCCACTTTCATGATCTACCAACTCAAAAACCTTACATTTTACAAACAACTCATTCAAAACACGACGAAATAATCAGCACATTCGCTACCAAATTCCGATGCAAATCACAACCACTATCAACTAAAATCAATCCCAAATCATTCAAATTCCAACAAAATTCAAATTCGAGACAAACATTTGCACAATATATCATCAAATTCCAAAAACAACACAAAAATCAAATCAATTCTACCTTCTCAACGGCATGAAGCGCTGCACCATGTCCACCAACACCAGCACCAATAATCACGAGATCATAATCGAAACTCTTAGGAGAGCTACCGTTGGTAGATAAAGCAGCAGAGATAGAATTCGGAACTCGGCGACTCGGAAGCGCAACTCGGCGAGATTTGACGGAGAAACTCAACGCTTCTCGACGAAGTCCGCAAAATCGGAGATTAACGTTAAGAGATTTAGCTGAAAATGAAGGAAAATCGAAGGTGTGATTTGATCTGGTAGTGATTGGGGAAGATGATGGAAGAGAGAGAGAAGACTGCATTGTGAAGGTTGAAGAAGAGATCGAAAATGGCGTTTTTTTTCTGGAAAATTTGAGTTTGAGTTTGAGTTTGAGAGTGAGAGAGATGAAAAAGGGGGTTTTGGAGAAGGTTTTAAGAAGGGCGGAGTTATCAAAGAGTGGCAGATAAACTACTCCTAATTTGTCTCTCTTGTTTTTTTTTTGGCTTTTTTTTTTTTTTTGGTCAAGGGAAGAGGAGGATATTGACAATTTGACAAAGTCTTTATCTCGAGTAGTTAGTATCGCGGTGGTGCGCAAGAGTTGTGAATTTGTGATTGAGGCCCTGTTGCCGTGCTCTGTCATGCTCCGCGGTGTGTGGAAGTCCAGTTTTGCTGTTTATTGTGATCTTTAATGTGGGAAATGACTCTTTTATTAAGTTTTTATTATAATTTTGTTTTTATTAAATGGTCATTCATGAGTGGTGTCTTCTAGTGCTATTGGTTTTCATATGATTATAAATTGAGTTAGATCTAATGACTAGTAAGCATGATTTTGATGGAGGTTATTTGTTAAGTTTTATTTATGTGAAAGGACATAAGTGGTTAGTATTAAACGCGAGTCTGGGCCGCACCCGCAAACCAAGAGAGAGAGAGTCCACTTCACAAGTCCAAGGAGTTTCCATCCCAAAACCAAATGGCAATAGGAGGAGTAGCCCCTTAGTATTATAAAGTGTTTAATTCTCTCTTCTCCAACCAATGTGGGTCACTTACATGTGGTGACACTTGAGAGGTTTATTCTTCAACAGTTTGCGCTTTAGAGCAGTTACAATTTTATGAGATTGGTATGAAATTGTGAAATTTTAAACTTTCAAATGGTATGCAGATTCGTTTTTTTTTTGTTTGTTAATATGATCATAATTTTTTCTACTCGTAGTTGATAATGAATATGCAAGGGTTATGGCTATAATGAAGAGTGCACTTAAATTATTTGCAATTTTTTATTGACATTATTTAGATTAAATTAAATAAATAATTTCATAACTATAATTAATTTAAGAAAATTATTTGCCTCCCTCTACTCTCTTCTCTCTTCTCTGTCCTCTCTCCTCTCTTTAGGGTTTTAATTTTCTTGGCCGTTTAGGCCGGAAATAGTCTAATTTCTTCGGAAATTAGACTATTTTCGACCCTTTTCTTCAATTTAATTTGCTTTTTTGTTATTTGATTTGTTTTGCTTTGTTTTGTTCTCTCTGTTTGTGAGAGTCTGTCCCATTTTTTTTTGGGTTTTTCCCAATTTTTTGGGATTTTGATTCTCATCTGTGGATGAGAATTTTATTTTTAGGGTCTTAATAATTATTGAGAAGGTGATTTGGATTCTTATGGGTTTAGGGTTCGTCATCAACTTTACGATCAAAACATCAGCGCAGATTGCGAAGGTCTCTATTTGGAAAGATGCAAAGATATCGAAAATCACTACTCGCGGCAAGTTTGAAGCGGTGGAGTGTGAGCTATGCCCGATATGCAAATTAGTTATGATTTTGATTGTAAAAGTAATGTTATTTTCTCTAGATCTGTGGTTTACAAATCTTTATTATTGTTGTAGATGCCGTATGGCTATTTATTAATGATAATATTCTTCTTCTTGTCAAAAAAAAAAAGAAAATTGGGAGTTGGGAGTAGGCTACTTGAGTGTTATTTAATTGGCTAAGCTTCGATAAATTACATACATTTAAGAATAATGTGACATTGAATTGTAAGAATATTTGGGGTGGAAGTTTGTTGTGATATTCGTATTCATTTGTGATAAAACTTTATGTTTAGATTTACAACTTTTCTATTCATGATTCACCTTAGTTTTCTTTGCTACTTAAAACCTTTTTACTAAAAATCGCATCCTTATTTTGCGCAATTGAAAACAAATAAAATGTCCCTTGTTGTTTTTCAAGATCTTAAGTAAATAAGACACCTTTTATATGAATAAATAGACACACAAATATATAGATCATATCATTAAGATAACCCTTGTTTCACGAGGATTTTTGCCATTTATAGCATAAGTACTTACATATATCCCTCTCACCATTTCCTTTTATTTACTTTGTTTTATCTTTTTATTATCAATTTCTACGAAAACAAAATCACATTACCTTTTTTCCCTTGGGAACTCATGGACCTATATAACTTAAATAGGTAATTATATTCCCCTCACAAGCTGATTTAGAATGCTTGTGAGGGGTTTTATTGAATTATTGTCTTTCATGATTTTATCATCTCACGAGCAAACAAAACTTTATTCTCGTGTTATGAAGGGAGTTTTGGTTTCAGGAACATAAAAAATGGTCTCATATTCCCTATAACCCATTATTCTAATGATTAAATATATTATTATATAATAGTAGGGTTAGTAAAGAAAAATAATAAAGTGAGTTATATCTTTCAAAAAAATAAAGTGAGTTATAAATCGATGGCAGAGGAACATGATATCATCGAGCCAATGGCATATAGAAGGCAAATTATCATGCGCCCAAGATCTTTGATGGGATCACCAACTACGAAGAGGGTAGCAGAGGTGGCGGGTGGAGTAACGGCAGATTGTGCAACAGTATGGTGTTGTTTCCCATACGCAGCCGCCAACTTGTTAACTCTTGTCATATACAAGGTACCAAGTAGGCTTTGTCGAAAGGCATTCAAGCGATTTCGAAGAAGAGCGTTGACTAAAAAAGGATTATTGCCCCTTTATCCAGACCCATCACTTATTACCACCTTAAGCCACCATTGTGAAATAGATTCAAATGCGTTAGATTTCCAAAGAACCATCGAGCTTGTCCATGAAGGGGAGAAGGTAACATTTGTGATTGGTGGGAGTAATACGATTGATGACGATTTGATGGAACTAGAAAAGGAGATGATTACGAAGTTCAATGGCTTTTGGAGAAGCCAATCACAACAAGAAAAATGAATTGAAATGTAATTTTCTTATATTTATTCTCATATAATTGTCAATATGAATTGATATATTATGTTGTTTTGTGAGGTAATCTTGATACTTTTTAACATATTTTGGATACTTTTTTCTAATATTATTGTCTAGATAGAAAATGGTGTTTGCGTCATGTAAATAAAAAAAATGTGAATTATATTGTAATACTAGGTATGAAAAAATGATTTTTCGCATCTTCTGTTTCTCGCTCTTAAGAATGATTGCCTCAATGAATTCTACTACTTTTTTTTTGGTATACTACCTACATCTAATTCCTTTACTATCATAGTTTTTCCTCTGTTGTAATTATTATAAATATATACAATCCTTTAATTAATTATCAAAATCAATTTTAGGGAATTTGCAATATGCATACCTTTGTTTTTAAAAAAATAAATATAATAATAGCATATATATAGCTTGTCCATGGTCCAACTCCCTTTTTTAAATTACTTAAATTTTAAAGATTATTTCATTTAGACAAATATAGTTATTAGTAGATAGAGTAGTTTTTAAAACACATATTACAAAAATCATTGATTATGTCATGTATATGTATAAGAATTGGTGGAATCTCTTAGTTAATTACCTACATTTTTTTCATATATTACTAGCACTTTTTAAAACAATATGGTTTAATTTGGTAACAATTATCAAGTGGTGAATATATATAAAAAAAAAAAAGGGCTACAAGAACCAAACTTATAAGTGGTATTATTGGTCGCTACTATAGATGTACATTACCAAAGCTTTTGCCACAAAAGGGCAGTTATAATAGTCTAAGTTGTAAGTATTAGTGGCATATTGTCCCTAAATTAACAAGTGACAAATATTTACAAAATTATAAAAGATAAGTAAACGCAATTAGGGATGTTCATAAATCGGTCTGAACCGAAAAAATGGACCGACCGAATTAATCGGTCCGGTGGTCTTTGGTCCGGTCCGAAACCCTATAAAAACCGGTCTTGGACCGGACCTTTTTTTTAATTAAAAATATGCATGAAACCTTAAATAATGGTTAAAATTATCCTTAATAAACTTAGAAAACTTTAACTTTATAAGTTTTTTGTACTAAACCTAAAAAAAGACGTATAAATAACGTTAAAATATAGTTTTTCCTTTACTTTTTTCGTGTTTTCCATTACTTTATTAAAAATATAGTAATCTTTTTTTAAAAAAATCTTAAATCGGTCTAAAGTGGTCTGGTCCGGGTTTCGGACCGATTCTTTCGGTCCGGTTCGGGTTCGGTCCTAGCTAAATCGGTCCGGTATTCGATTCTTAAAATTCTAATATTTCGGTCTTCGGTCCAATCCGGGTCGGTCTGTTCCGATGAACAACCCTAAACGCAATTGCTTTTCATAATAATTTATGTGTATTTCGCATTGACTAATGTTCCAGTTAAATTGGGGCGCTTTTATTATACATATATATATATATATATATATATATATATATATATATATATATATATATATATATATATATATATATATATATATATATATATATATATATATATATGTATAAAGAGGTATATTATTCCAATGACATTTTACCAAATGGTAATTGGTCTAGTAATAATTAAGGGTTTGTATACTTGTATATCTATGAACTCGAGGATTCAAATCTTATTAGTATTTGTCGTTAGAATTGCTATTTGGATCATAACAATTTTGATTAAACGATCCACGGTAGGGTTGTACATGATTGATTAGGAAAGGATGACCTTGTTTTTACACTTGGGTCATACAAGATAGGATCAAATAGAATCATAAAGTATCAATCAAGGCCAGACGATCCTAATTTTTACTTATTAAAAGGAGCCCATATCAATAAGCCTTTTCTTGAGCATAGTAAAAAAACTACCCAACTACATAAACTTTGAACTTGATATGGCTCTATATTTTTAATTTTGGTAATTCAATCCTACTCACCATTCAAAGTGGGACAACTTTGCCTTAATGGGACATTTTCAGCGTACGAATTCCTTACCATCCATCCTAGTATCTCACTCCCAAAGAAACGATTATACTCAGCGAGCATCCCTACTATATGCATGAACATTATAAAATACATCTTTAGAGTACTAATTCCCTTACCATCCATCCCACTCCCAAATAAACGATTAAAACCCAACATCCCTATTATATGCATGTATATTATAAAATAGCCCGAAGTTAGGTCGCTGCGGTTTAGTCCTCGTTAGAGTTACTTTGTGGGTGGAGATTCATTTATCATTTTCCTTTTAAAGCATTTAACCTACTAACCCAAACAAGAAAAAGAAGATTAACCTCAAATTAAAAGATCAAGATCAAATTTAAAGATTAAGATCCAATTTAAGATTAAATTTAAGATTAAGATTTTAAAGAGTAAGCAAAATTACTTGGTTACCAATATTAAAATAAACTGCCACGTGCTACTAATAGATGTGTCTCAACAAGTTTTCCCTCTCTTCACTTTCTCTCTCCTCTTTATTTTTTTTCTTTTATTTTTTTTCAGAGTCAAAAACACTTCGACGCAAGCGCAACCTCCCCTTCATCGCCATTGCCGGCCACTCGATGAAGCTCAACTTTCATGGTAGTCGTCTCTCCAATTCCAATTAAACCCTAATTTAGCTCGCTTTTCCCCCAATTTCCCTTTCTTTTCAATCGGTGCTTCGAATTTACAGATCTAGGGCTCAATGGACGCAACCCTAGATCTCAAGAATTGTATTGAACGGCGGCGCGTGAGAGATAGAGAAAGAGAGAGGGAGCGTGAGTTGGGATTAGTAGCTGTTGGATGTTCTCGGGAGCATCAGGTATGGTTTTTATGCTTTTTCTCTGGGTTTTTGGTTTTCGAAACGTTTCGATTATCTGTTGTGTTTGGCGTTTCTACTTGATGAAACAGTTTCTTTACGTTTTTTTAATTAGGGTTTGTTTGGTTGGGCGAAACCCTAGTTGCTGCAAATTTGTGTGCTTGATAGGTAGATGGTGACTGCGATTTCGGGCGTTTTCGATAGTAGCTTTTAGTGTTTAGAGTAAGTTAAATCACTACTAATGCTAAATATGATGTTTTGAGCTTTAGTTTATAGAGTTTAGGGTTGCAATAGTTGTTTGCTTTACTACTGGTATAGCTGATTGTAGAGAAAACTTGATTAAGTAGTTGTTTCTTTGATAGATAACTGAAACAGCTGCAATTGAACTGATACGCTTAGATAGCACTTAGTAGAACAGCTGAAAAAAGTACTTCGCATTACAATGAGTGATAGCTACTACAAAAGATAGTTTGTGGAATGAGTTTTGAAGTTGGTGCTGGTGTTGCACGCCGTTTCCAATTATGGAAGTGATTCAGGTCGTTTATGTTTCTATTTAATGAGGTTGAAAATGGGTTTATTTGTTTGAGAAGTTTGGTGGAAACTCTTGATGCTCCTAATTTCATGAACCCCCACTTGATGATGCGCTTGACAATATTCGGGGTAGAGGGGGGTTTCTTGGGTAAGGAGAAGTGCACATTTAGTAGCGTATAATAATTCCCCTGTCCTCCTCTTTTGCACACAATCACTACCTCATCTTAATTCCCAGATAAGGTATCACCCATATCCCAATTTGCAAGCCCTTAGGGCTGGTGGGTGAGCTCAGGAATATGGATGGAGTGAGATCAGTAACTTTCATTTTTTTTGGGGAGTCAAGTGCTGAACTTGCATATGTTTTTTTTGATTGTTGAAATGTGTGTTCTCGGTGTTTATGTGCCGTGTAGGTAACTTCACATTTATCACTGTATTTATGGTGTAGTATACTAGTACTGAGTTTTTCTTTTTTTTTTTTAGTCAGATGAAAGAATTTATGACTTTCATTGTTTGGGTTATCAATAGAATCTGAAGCTTATAATTAAAATGTAATAGACTATGTGTTCTTAAAATGTTATTTAAAATCCTGATAGGAAAAGGAGAATGGAATTTTCTCAGGGAATGAAATCATATGTCAAAGTTTTGATGGATATTGACATCTTCTAGTTAGCACTATTTATTTGTGAAATGAGTTCTATAGTAGATATGTAGCTGAAAATTTGATGCTGGTCTTGCAATGGTGCTACACTATTTGACATCCTGCCACAACTGATTCTGCTCTATTTTTGATTGGTGTAGCCATTTATGTTGTTTTTCATATGCTTGGCAGAGTTGTTGTTTAACTTGTGATGTTGTCAAGTTAGTTCTTAATTACTAACAGGGAATGTGTTAACACGCTTGACCAAATCACTAGTGATCGTGGCTTTGGCCAAATCACCAGGATCCTTTTTGAAAAATTGCTCTTTAATTCACTGTGCAACTTTCTAATTTGCATTTTTTTTACCGAGCTGTCACGGATCTGGATTTGATATATTTTGTTTCAAAATCTGATTTTATTGCTGCAATATTTATATTATGTTCCTTTCAGCGGGTCAAAGTCTATCGTCTAAATGAGGATGGCAAGTGGGAGGATCAGGGAACTGGTCATGTCACTGTGGATTATGTAGAGGTTGGTTTTATTCCTGTTCTTAATATAATGCATTAGTTACACTGCTATACCACTATACCAGTAACAAGATAATGCTTAATGCAGCGGTCAGAAGATCTAGGTCTGTTCGTCATTGATGAAGAGGATAATGAAACCTTGCTCTTGCACCGGATCACCCCAGATGACATTTATAGAAAACAAGAAGGTACTAGTTTGTTACACCAGCATTGTGTTCTGAGTTTTATATTCTGCTTTTACTTGATATATTTCTCTTTTCTAGATACAATTATTTCCTGGAGAGATCCAGAATATTCTACTGAATTAGCCCTTAGCTTCCAGGAAACTGCTGGATGTTCTTATATATGGTAATGCAAACTTCTTTTATATTTGGCGGTTTTGTTTGGAACTTTTTTGTTGGCTTTAGCCCTTATATGCTGATTTATGCAGGGATCACATATGCAACGTGCAACGAAATATGCATTTTACTACTCTTAATCGTAAGTTTATCCTATTGTTACTTTCAGTTTCTATTCTCATTATATTACTTCATTACTGTTTTTAATTTCATTTCCGTGTGATGATTGCTGTTGTGAACTATCCCTGTACTAAATTTTTGAAAAAGGCATCAAATAGTATCAAGAAATTGATGATTAGTGTATGTTCGTTTCTTTTGATGTGACAGTTTTTGATAGTTTGCAAAAATTGAAATATGTCTGTGATATTAGATAGTTTTGAAGTAAATCATTATCAGTCTTTTGTTGCCATGCTTTATACTGAGAACTGGTATGATGTGATATATGCAAGGGCAGCTGGAATCTTCATTAAAATATTAGTTGCATTTATCATCCTAGTAGGATTTTTATTACGAGTAGAAGTTAATTTATAATCATTAAGATTTATACCACTATGTATACTGCAAGTACTGTTGCATGTGCCAGACATTAGCTATGATGAATTGCTGATGGAAAATTTTTGAATAGAAAAGTTCAAGGTTTTAAGAGATTACTATTTCTTCTAAGGGGGCGTTTGGTTCGCAGAGTGGTATAGGTTTGGAATCAGGAATAGGGTTAAGGTGGTATCGGGTTGGAACTTGATACTTTATACCATGTGTTTCGTTCAATTCTGGAATGAAATATCATCCCCTTAATTTCATATATTTGATACCTAAGGGAATGGAATGAGCCAAACCCACCTCCCCCCCAAGGTTTCTAAACCCCATACCTCGTTTGAGGTGTGGGTTTAAAAATCATATTTTTGACAACCAAACATATGGTATGGGTTTTGGTCATTCTAAACCCATACCTAATACCTATAATCCGCGAACCAAACGCCCCCTAAGAGTTTTGGACAAAAGTCTGCTGCTCTCTTTTTCCGTCGATGAGGAAGATTATTGGAACTATATAATATTCTGGTTTTTACTCTTTCACCTATAAAAATACACAATCCTCAGGTTTTATTTTTTTATTTTATTTATTTTTTATTTTTTATTTTTTAATTTTTTAATTTTTTTTTTTTATTTAAAATTTTGTTTTAAAAAAAATAAAATTATGATGATTAAATCATCCTTGGCCCTGATATTCGTTTCCCTGATAATTCTTTTAGAGTTTTGGACTAATATTAATGAGTTGTTATAGAGATTGACGAAAGGTATTATAGCTGTTATAAATATTGAAGTGAATCTATCAGGGGGAAGGATCTTGAAATTTAATACTCCCTCCGTCCATAATATAAATCCCAATTGTAATATTTCATGGGAATTAAGAAATAGGTGGAGAGAGTACATGAAAAAGTTTTACAGGAAATAAGAAGTACATGATGATGAGTGGGGCACAAATAACAAGAAGAAATGTGAGGGTATATTGGGTAGTGCAGTGAGTATAGACTAAAATAACGAGGGTATTTTAGACATTTTGAGTGTCTAAAAATGAAAAAAATGAAATAGGAATAAGATTTTGGGACACCTATAAAGAAAAACTTAGTTTTAAAAGGCGCAAGGCACACCAAGGCGCAAGTGGTCCTTGTAGCCTAGGCGCGAGGCACAAGGCGAAGGCGCACACCTTTTGTATGCAAGGCGCATGTATTTATATATTTATTTCAAATTATTTTTTACTTTGATTGTACTTAATTCCATTTAAAAAGTTTCATGATAAATTAAATAATGATATATGTAAAGCTAAGGCCTAAGGTAGTCTGAATTTGAAAAAATGTCCATCATTCTTCAATTTATAACTTAAATCTTAGTTATTTTCCTTGGGGCGCAAAGGCGCGCCTTAACAAAGGCGCTTTGAGGTGCGCACCTTCCACAAGTGAATGAGCCTCGCCTAGCTGAAGCCCATTTCCACGAGGCGCGCTTTTTAAAACCAAGAAGAAAAACATGATATATATCATGGGATACTGGGATAGAGGGAGTAATAGAAGGGTTGTGATGGACGAAAGAAAGACAGAAGGAAGATGGATAAGATTGAGAAAGAAATCAGTAAATTAAAAGGGGCAATTATTTGGATGGAGTCTAAGTTAGGGAGGATAATGACACTGATAAGGGAAATTTTTATTTAAAAAGTCGGCAAATGTTTACTTTTAAGTAGTGGGGTTTTTAGTTTATAGAAATGGAATGTTCTTTGGTAGATGGTCCATTAAGGAAAATAGAGCAATCTTTAAGGAGCAGGAAGTACACATTTGCCTATTTGCTCGTCTTGGTTATGGCTAGGGAATGTGGTAATTCTGGATTTTACCCACTATGGTTATGAATGATCCTAGGCGAGGCTGCCGTTCGGTATCATCGTTCTTAATGTTTATGTTTGTTACATATGCTAGCAAGGGTGTATTCTGTTTTGTGCATTAGGCTTTAGTAGATTTTTTCGTGGCCGAGATATCATTGATTGGGTCTTGGGTGTGGGTTAAGGGATAATATGGTTGCAACATAGGGTTTGTATAAGTTGAGAGGAGTTTGGGGTGAAAGTATCGTTTTCAATTCAAGATCTAGTATTTCATCTGTTCCTTGTTGTTACGGTGCATAATCTGTGTTTCATATGTTGGCTTATTAACATTGAACCTTTGTAATGTAGCCATCTGTTTGTGCTAGATGGGTTTATTGGCGTGTGAGAAAATACTGATAAAGGCTCTAGGTTTAGGATTTGAATGGCAAATCCAGTGTTGTCAATTGAAGATGAAACTAGTAAATCAGGACGTAGATATTACAGTCAACAGCTGGGAGATGTGCTGAAAACACAATTGTGCTCTTTTTAGGGCGTTATTTGTTAGTCATTGCTTTGGTTAAGTTCTCTGTGATCAGCCTTTGCTTTGCTGGTCTCTTCATTAATAAAGCTGTAACGTACTTTAAACAATGGTTCTTTTCATCTGTCATTATCTGTTGGAGGGGTATGAGCCCATTAAATCTGTTAGTCTGTGACTTGTATGTGGACTTTTTATGGGTTCTGAGCTTTGTAATTATAAGTTTGAGAGCGACAACATGAATTACTATTAAACTATGAAAACAGTCTTTTAACTTCAATATGCCACTTAGTTGTAAAATTGTGATAATGTTTCCAAGATGACGCTTTAGCTACCTTGATCATTCATAACCATAGTGGGTTTTCTTTTATGGGGCCATATCATCAAGAATTGCATGTCATTTTGAGGACCTCAATTATTGAGGTATAGACTAATCTGCAACCTTCCTTGCTAGCTATACACCATGTTCTCACATTTTTTTGATGGCAGGTAACTTTGATTTGCTATACAACATCTTCACTCTTTTGAGTTTTAACTTAATTTTGTAGCTTAATTAACTGATGCTGTGATAAGTTGGACAAAATCTGTTGCCTACAAAAGCTCTGTCTATCTACTTTACAGACACCAATAGATTTTGAGTCATCATCTACATTGAAAAATTATATTAACATTCATTCATCTTAGAGCACTTGGCTAATTTGCTTCAACCAGTTTTCCTTCAGTGCTGGGATCTAATTTCAATATTAACTGACTTTGTTGGCTTCATTTTGCATCTGAGTATCTGTTTGTAAATTGTAGATGCTTTCAAGTGTTCAATTGATTGGTATTTCATCCTTTTTAGTATTTATATTTTCTTAATAGTTTACTTTTATTGTGATTTTCAGATGATACCTTCCACAGTGTGAACAGTGAGTTGCGGGAGCTTCCTGCTGTGGAGCTGTCAACACTTCCTTTAATATTGAAGGTCTTTTTTTTTTTTTAAAAAGCAATATTTTGCTTATTTGCTAACTGCTAGTATTGCTTGTGTTGATGAGACTTAAGCATTATATACTCTTAAATTCAAAATCTCTACATGTTACTGGATCTTGTCAAGATATCAATTTTATTAGTGGCAACTGCTTTCTTGACTTGCACAGTTGCACAGGACACTAGTGTTGAAAAATTATAAAAGTCGATGCAACAGTAGTATTAATGAAAGTATAAGGCCATCTTCTTTTTGTGGAGAAATGAAGTATTCCTTTCATTCCAAACTGTTTTTACCCAATGTAATAATGAGAGTAGCCCTTTTTGTTTAAGTCAAGAAAGCAGTCGTGTAGCTTGCATGTCCCCATGAAGCAGTTGCCCTTGGGCAGATTCGGCTGTAATGACTCAATCCTTTAATGAGGCATTTGCTAATAGCTATCGATTCTCTGGGCCTCTTATGAAATTGTTTCCTATCATGATATGGAGTAGTGTTTGTTATATCTTTACTGAATTTTACTGTAGGTGTAATAGGGGGGTATGGGCGAGAGAGGGCTCCCCAGTCCCCATCATGTTATTTTAAAAGTTACTTTAAAAATTGTTGAAATTTAGTCATCAAAAAGGTTATTTGCTCCCTGACCTTTATCTTTTATGTGTGCTTTTGATCAATTAATTCTTAACTGGTTTGGTTTCCATTGCTCCAGCAGATTGTGGTAGAGAGTGGCATTACAGATCAAATGCGATTGACGGAACTTGTATTGCATGATGTAAGTATGGCTTTTTCTTCCAGTCAACTTTGCTGCTCTGTTTCTCTATATATGATTGCTTTTACACCCAATAGATATAGTCTCGTTTTAATAGTGTCAGAGTCACTTCTTGTGGGTGGGTGGGTGTTTGTGTCTAGGAAGTGAGTTTGCTGCTTGTAAATCTTGCTTAATTGACATTTAACTCTCTATTGATAATTAACTAGTATATATAGAAAGTATTATTTGCTAGTAGTTCTCTTGACACCTTTTCGCTTGTAAGCTGCTCTTTTTTTTTTTTGTTTTTTTGTTCAGCTACACTCTTTCAGTTTCTAATCCTCCATTCAAGTTTAAATCGTCGATGGGAAATGATATTGGTCAATAGGTCATGCTTTCATTTTTTTTTATTTTTTATTTTGTTTATTTTTATATATTTATATTATAAAGATAGTTGTACTACATAAGATTTTGAAATTACCTTTATTGAAAACATTTTCTTTTAAAATCTAACACTGTCAATGTATTTATCTTCCTCTGTTTTTACATTGATGTTCTTATTTAATGCCGCAACAAAACCAAGGAAAGGAGTGTATAGTGGAAAGTGGGTTCCTTTTTTTTTTTTTTTTTTTTTTTACTTTTCTTCTGGTGGGGGTCCCATTGTTTGACTTTTTTGGTATGAAATAGTATTTTTTTTTAGAGAAATGGTATTATTATATTGAGTAAACAGGCCCGCGAAGTAGGATAGGCGACGGAAAAGTTTTGCCTAAAATCGTAAGATAGAAAAAGTAGGAAGACTTTTGAGAACGGATTTGATTAAAAAGTAGGAAGACCGTTAAAACAATCGGAGGGAATCATTCTTCAACTCTAATAAAATTGGTTTAAAATTACAATATTGATCTCTAAAGTGTACAAACCTATTTTATTAAGGATTATTGCTATGGAGGGAGTATTGAGAGTTTGTTCTTTTATCTGCTTATTATCTTATCTACCTGATTGATTGGGCATTTTTGAACAGAGATCTGTGGTTTTCCTGTGATTCACTGTTTTGTCCTCAATTATGAGTGGAACCTGTGTTACTAGGACATCATACACACGCATACCTGTGTCCTGTAACGTATAGTAGATTCACCCTTGTGGTTTACCTAGATTCTTATAATGTTATTACATGGTTGATTTCAAGTTGAGCTCTGTTGTCTATTATTCTCTTATTGTTCTTTGTTCTTCTAGCTGGTTTCCTAAGCTTCACCCTTGGTTTATTACAGCAAGAGTTTTTCAGGAAGCTGATGAACCTGTTTAGGATTTCTGAGGACCTTGAGAATCTTGACAGTCTTCATATTATTTATAAAATTGTCAAAGGCATTCGTAAGTATTCTCTGCCTACGTGAAAAGTAGTTTAGGTCTTTCATCCTCCGTTCTTTCTTGTTTTATTTCTAACTTTGTGACATGATGTGTTGCCATTTGTATTTTGTGTTTCCGTTTGCAGTAATGCTCAATAGTCCGCAGATCTTTGAGAAGGTTTTTGGAGATGAATTCATCATGGATATCATTGGGTGTCTTGAATGTAAGTTTTGCTTTTCTTTTCTTTTTCTTTTTTCCTGTCAATTTTAGTTTATTATGTAGTGGTGTCATCCCGAATGAGTGTCTTAAATGATTCAAGAGTAGGTTGTCACTATTGTTAATGAGTGTTTTAAAAAATGCAATCCTCAATATAACGAGTCTTGTTCACATGTATATTTTTCACTTTTAGGGTTATCATTGGCATATCATCTATGGAGAAACTGAGAAAGTTGTTGCCTTGCATGAAGAGTCTTGGGTATGATCTTTCAATGTTTCAGGTTTCCCACACATTCACTGTGGGGGTAGGGGGTTTTGTAAGGATTAAGAAATAGAAATTGCTTTTGTGCACTGCTGTATTGGCAAACTTTTGGAGTGCGTGGTTGTAGCACAATGCCTCTATTTTTTCAAGAGGCCTTCTTGCTTGATTTGTTGTGGGAAAAAGTAGCATCTTTTGGCTCAAAAAAAAGTTAGAATTTTTAGTGACGTTATTGGTTAAGGCACAAGCATAATTCCATTGAAGAAACACAAAGGAATAGAGTTAATCTCTTATTCTGATATCTGGTTGTGGGCATCTATCAGTTTACAGAAGTCTGATAGTCATGAACAGCTGAACATATTACACATATCTCTATGTTTTTCTTGGCTGGTCTTTGTCTGGGCTTTTCTTACATGTGGCATTTTGTGAACTTATTGCTAAAATTATGCTGATTGGAGTTTTGGGTGAAACTCGTATCATCGTATGTCTTTGATTCTAGCTTTTAATTATTGTTATTGGTCAATGAGAAAATGCTTTTTACATGGAGCAATCTATGCTGCATTTGAATTTCTTATTTGATCCTACTAAAGAGATTTTCTTTTAAAATTTTTATCTAAAGTAGAAGATGTGAGCCCAACGTGTTGTATCAGTTAATGACTGATCCTTTTTTTTTTTTTTTTTTTTTTTTTATTATTTTTTTTATAATTTTCTATAGATGATCCGGATGTTCCCCATGTTCGACATCGGGATTTTTTGATGGAGCATGTGGTTTTTAAGGAGGTGAGTTGAACTGTCATTTATTTCTGTTTTGAATTTGAAGTAGGCAAATTATGTGAGAATGTGAGATTGTAACATATGGAATCAGCTTTGCAACACATTTACACCCCCTTAATTTTTGCATTGCGATGATTTCTTCTTATTTTTTTCAGGCCATACCGATTAAAGATCCCACAGTCTTGTCAAAGATACATCAAACATACAGAATTGGTTACTTGAAGGTTTTTATTTGAATTTCTTTCAGTTGCTTTTTTGTTTTCAATTTATACCCAGAGGGTTCTTACTAGAGCTTTTTAATATCTGTTAGGATGTGGCTTTGACTAGAGTATTGGATGATGCAACTATTGCCAGTCTGAATTCCATAGTACATGCAAATAATGGTGTTGTAAGTCAATACTTTCAAATCTTGTACAGTGTTGTTAATTTTTACTGTTGCCTCAGGTTGAATTTCTATTTGCAGGTAGTTTCGTTATTGAAGGAAGACAATACTTTCATTCAGGAACTGTTCTCACGGTTGAAATCACCCAGCACATCGGTGGATTCCAAGAAGAATCTGGTATTCTGATGACTCTTGATAATAAAACAAGTTACCTATGTGGTTTGACTGATGTCACATACTTCCTCCGTTCCACAAATTTTGCAACAATTACCATTTTAGGAATTTTCACAAATATTGCAACATATCCCTATTTGCACATGTTTAGGATTTACAAACATCAGCAACCCTCGAGAGTTTAGCCAGGGAAACCCCCTCCAATGCCTGAGTTATTCACCAAGTCTCAAGAGAACATATTTTAGAGAGAAATAGCTTTAAGAGGTTAGTGAGTAAGTGCAGTCTGCCAATGAGGTAGGGTGGGGGGTATTTATAGAAGTACTATACTGCGAATGAAAGGTTACCAGATGCTTTGCAGTTTGCATGTGTACGGTTGAGATGGATTCATCTAGCTGAACTTACGGGAAGTAATTATTGGTTAGGTCGCTGTTAGATCGGGAAGTAATGGATTCATCATGAAACGACTGCACCTGTCTTAGACTTATCATTTATGTAACTCAGACATGAGTACAAGTGTTCATAGGTTTAGGCATGTAATGGCTACAATTTCAGACTCAAGACTCCTAAATGTGGACTTGAGTGCGGGGACTCGCCGCCGTTAACGGAACATATTCTTTATTTTATAGGAATTTTTTTACCAACACTTAGTGTACA
The DNA here is from genome assembly GCF_948465745.1 of Chenopodium album. NCBI lineage: Eukaryota > Viridiplantae > Streptophyta > Magnoliopsida > Caryophyllales > Amaranthaceae > Chenopodium > Chenopodium album. The sequence goes on from NC_137838.1 coordinate 1,367,829, forward strand.
AGTACTCGTTTCGGGCTGATTTGATTTTTAATTCTTGTTGCAATTCTTATCTCATTCCATCAGTGTGTATGTACTCCCTCCGTTTTTAAATACTTGCTCCATTTCTCTTTGCGCGGAGTTTTAGGAGAATTTAGAGAAAGTAATAAAATATGGAGGTAGTGGGTTAAGGGGAAGAATAAAAAATTGTATAAAACAAAAGTAGTTGAGAGAATTGGAGGAGAGAGAATATGAAATTAATAAAATATGATTTATGTTGGGTCCACTAGGTGAGAGAAATTAATTAAATATTGTAAAAGTTTTCCAAATAAGGAAATGGAGCAAGTATTTTAAAACGGCCGAAAAAGGAAAGTGGAGCAAATATTTAGAAACGGAGGGAGCATATCATTTCTCTTTTCCTTCCTGTTTAATACTTCTCTTCTCCATCATTTTGTAGTTTAATATAAATTAAGTTTACGATTAAACATTGTAGTGTCATGTAAGGATCTGCACCCTTGTTAGAGTATGAAGTGTCTATATCTAGTCATGGATATGGAAGCCAAATTGAGAAGTTGAAGTAAAATATGTTGAGAATCAGTGACAGTGAAAACTTTCAGCCTTAATTCCGTTGGTTGAAACATAACTGAGCTGTCGGCTATAGTATGTTGCCAACAATGTTATGCCAATAAATTTCAAGCTGATTAACTGGAAAATTTAGGCTAATGTTATGTCTCATCCTCTTTATATTGAGGTTGTTTCAAGAAAGAAAGAAAAAACATCATTTTTAGTCTCTTCTGAAAGCTGCCACTGTTTCAGCTATTCTGCTTTGTTTCTGACATTTTTTGATGGTTTTTCTGCAAATTGCCCTGGGACAGGATGGATGTCCTTGATAGCACTGACTCTTTTATTGCAATGGGTGCAGGTTTATTTTTTGCACGAGTTTTGCACTTTAAGCAAGAGTCTACAAATGGTTCAGCAGCTTCGACTTTTTAGGTATTCAACCACTATGGTTTCAAGTTTGTCCTGTTCAAGCATTTTTCTTGGTTGTTTCATGCACTAAAAAAGTTCCTCGAATTTAGTAATGGTTCATTCTGAAGATTGACAACTATTGTTCTTGTCTAGTTGGATTAATTGATCTTTATTATTATTTCAATCCGATTCTTGTGACTGTAAAGAGTTTGGGGGTGCATATATCCTCAGCCACCTCTGTATTCATACAGGATTGAGTACTTGACACCTCTTAGTGTACATTTCATAGAGGTTCTGTACTATTTACCACTGTATCTTTTGGGTTTTTATACATAGTGAAACTTTGCAAAACACATTTCATGTTATCTCTGTATTATATATATATGAACTCTATTTGCTCTTGTTAAGAACTACAAATAGACCTTTATATTAAGTTACTCTTGCTTATGCCCCTACGAACCTTTAGACTGTTTTGATCCTTAAAGGCTGCTTTTCACATTGATCATAATCTGAAGGAAAAATGTGTATGCAAGAAGATCCTTATAGAGTTATAGATTAAACAATTCAATCCCTAGCCTTTTTGAAATAAATATAAAAGACCCATTTAACTGACATTAAATCTGAAAAGTGCACACCCACTAAATAACTGCCTGCTTATTATTGATTACGGAGTATATGTTTTAAAATATAAAATTAATCAGCAACTTGATAGTTAAAGAATTTTCTTATTTTTGAGCTACTTAAAATCAGCAACTTAATTAAACCAATGAAGAAATTTTTTTACACACACACGCACAATGAATTTTCTTATTTTTGAGCACTTTAGCTAGTACTTTTTTACTTGATTTATCTTTTCTAACCTTGAAATTCTTGTAGGGATCTCGTAAATGAAGGCCTTTTTGACATCATCAGTGACATTTTGCAGAGTGAAGACAAACGACTTGTCTTGACCGGGTAAGGAGATTTTGCTTCCTTTTCTAGGGTTTTTTTTTTTCCCTGGATCATGTATCTGGTTCCTTGCCAAGTTGCCATTTGGTCTTGACAATTTTGTGCATGTTTGATCTCTTTGGTCTTTCTTGACCAAAATTCCTCTTTAATTTGTGACGAAAAAAGTTTTATTAAGGCTGTTCTTTTAAACATGTTGATAAACCCTAATGACATGTCTTCTAATGCATGCAGGACAGATATCCTTATACTTTTCTTGAATCAGGATCCAAACCTTTTGCGTAGTTATGTTGTCCGACCTGAAGGCACTCCTCTTCTTGGTCTTTTGGTACGCATATTAATGGCTTTGATACATTATATATTATTTGGATTTATTTTGGCAATTCACACTTTATCTGAACAAAAAGTTACTTTCCATTCGTAAAATATTGTGGAAGTCTTATACTCTAGTGAGTAATATTGAAACTGCGATTTATATGACTTCTTATTCACTGTATATGAAATAACACTGCGTGTTTTTGGCAATTGTGTTGATATGCGTTCCCTTGGTCATCAAGATTTACACCTTGAGTAGGAGAAGCTAAAGTAGCCTCCTGACCTCCCAACTGCTCAATAAGAAATTATCTCCTCCCATGCTGTTGAATTAGAATTTGTCCAGCTGCATGATTTATAAACAATTCTAAATTGATGTATACATTGGTTTCCATGTGTCCATTCGGATGCTTAGTGGGGTATTAGAAATATAGGCACAAGATCTTTATGATATTTATATTTACTTGGAAATTGCTTATGAGAGATAATACTACTTAAAAAAGTTTTCAAGCTGCTTGTCTTAGAAAAGCCTACTTGCAGAGTTGCAGGTTCCAAACTATTAATGACATTTGAGTGTTAAGACTAATGTATAATTAAGGTAGACACTGAGAAGTAATACTGATATATTGCTGTATCAGCATCCTTGTTTGCAATAATGAATTTTGGACTCACAACGACAGTCTAAGGAGACAATCTATGATATATGCTAAGACAAGTGACATTATTTTTGGTGAATATGACAAGACATTTTTGGCAGTTAGAATTTTGGAGAGATATCCTTGAGCTAAAGTTTTCAAGTTATGTAAAACCAAAGGAGACTGTTTGGATGTAAATTAAGGTAAGGCAGTGGATTCTTTGACTGTGGAGAAGAGATTAAGATTGGGATTGATGCTACACTAAAGTAAGTGTTTCAATCATGCAAGGAGATGATGATATTTAATGCTGGTTATGTTTAATGGGAGGAGTGTGGCAAGAGTACTACGTAAGAGGAAAACAATAATTTGTAATTTCAATGGAAAATTCAGTTGAGTAGCATTTCAGCTATGTAAGAAAAATTGAAGTTCAGCTGCTAATGGTGGCAGTGATGAGGATGGTTTATTAGATGTGATACCATATTTGAAGTGAACTTTGGGAAGAAGTGATGAGAGTTAAGGTTGGGGAAGCCCCTGTTGATGATGAGATGTGAAAGACTAGACATGAATGGTTTGGTTATCTTAGGAGGATATGGACATGGATATATATTATGGAAATGCAAGAAGACTCTTGTAAGGGATTACCAAAAAAAAAAAAAAAGATAGACATAAGAACTGAATTGAGGCTGTAAGGCAGGATTTATCCTCCTTGAAGCAGAACATTGCCTGTAATAGATATTAGTGGTGTGTTGGGAGGAAAGCTGAATAAATATGGACATCTCTAGACCTTGCTTCTGCTGTTACATGTTAGTGCTGTTCTTACCTTGAATATCTTAATTATAATTGCTAGTTAATTTTTGGGCATAGATGGCTTTAGGACTTCTTGATGTTGCATTATGTTGCTAGCAACACTTCCAAGTGGTAGTTTTTCTTTGGTCTAGCCTTTTTGGTTGACATGGTATAGTATATTAGTAATTGTATGATAATATGAAGCTTCACATATGCCAAGGACTACAGTGGGTATATGTCAGCTTTTGCAGCCAGGCATAGATTTAAAAATAAAATAAAAATATGTTACCTAAATAAACCTAGCCATGTAGCCACCCCCCACCCTTTTAAACAAAGTATTGGACTGTAAACTGATATTTGCAGAATTTCAAAAACGTACATGGGCAATGTTCAGGTTAGCGTAACTTGAGCTAAATAACTTGGAATTTTAATCTAAGTTTGTATTATCATAGATGAGATGAAATTCAATGTATAAAGTAATGGTGGTTTATAGTTATCAACTATATGACTTTTTATATGCGAATGCATTTTGTATTTTTAGCCACTATATCTCTTTGATTTGTTGTGTGAACTTGTCAATTTTTTTTTGTTACTGTTGCGAATTTTATAAACTATTCTCGGTTTCATTTGTTTCGGTAAGTATATTTATGGAAAAGAATATAATGGGATTATTATTGGACCAAACCTCGTAACAGCTGCAAGAGTGCAAGATTTTATTATGGCGTCAGTTCTTTAGGTTGAATTTTTGTCAACCCAAAACCATAACTAGATTGTCTCACTGAGATAACTAGATTGACTCATTTTGCAACATATAGACAATTATTGTGATTCAACGCTTTTGTTTATGTTGCCAAAATTGTTGAAGCATGCAGTAAATTGGAATCATTATTAATACTCTATCACATTTGAGAAAACTGGCTGTGATTATATGACTATTTATTCTATTCAGGTCCAAGGTCTGCTTACCGATTTTGGGGATAATATGCACTGCCAGTTTCTTGAAATCCTTCGTACTTTGTTAGATTCGTACACATTGTCAGGAGCGCAGGTATGTATGTCTCTTATGCCTTGCTATCTACCATGTTAGTAATTAACTATCTATTTCATTTCAACGTCCACTGAACTAAATGATTTTCTTTTAACTATACATTTATCAGTGATATTCTTTCCTTTTATTTTATAAGACAATAACCTTCCTGATGAACTTGCTAACCTACTCTACACCATAACATTGCGATCGCTCCCCAATCACGGCTGGAACCATATTTTTTTATTCAATGGTTGGTAGGGCATGAGTTTGTCTGCATTATATATGTTTAGTTGTTTACTCTTCAATTTTTTTTTATTTTTTATTTTTTTTTATGTGCATCCTGGGTTCTAGGGTGGCGGGTATAGTTTAAGCTTGTTCCTGATGTAACTATGACATTCCGATTGGGTTTTTCATGTTACCTTATTAATTGGACTTTTAAATCACATATTAATCTACGGAGGAAATACAAAGGAATTTGGCTAATCGTAGTTCTGTATCTTTGGGAAAACACCCTGTCCTCTTTGTACTTGTACAATGCTTGTGTAGTTTTAATAAAATATACTTCCTCCGTTTTTTTATTATTGCACCATAAGGGTTTGATACAAATATTTTGGTAGTGGAAAAAAGGATGAGAAAGAAAAGTAGAAATACCAAGTTGCCCATGTGATTGTATACACAAAATAAAAAGTAAGGGTTGATAAGTAAGGGTATATTAGGTATTTATAGTGTGAACACAAAAATTTCTTTTCCTAAAATGGATATGGTGCAATAAATGTGAAACTTCCTCAAAAGGCAAGTGGTGCAATATTAAAAAAACAGAGGAAGTATATTCTTATATAAAATACAGATAACCGACTCTTAAAATGGATTGTGTAAACTATTAGTACAATTGTCGAGCAACAATTAATTACCCTTTTTATCCCTTGCGCAAATGGAGTATGCGACCTCGACCTGGTTGAATTTTTGTGTGCAAGTGTGAAATAGTGGTTGTTGACTTTTATTTTGATTATTATTTGACGAGTTTTACAAAAATACTGTCCCTGAATTTTGCTTGTAAGTTTTTTTTTTTTTTTTTTTTTGGTCATGCTTCTTGCTTCCTTTTTATCATTATATGTTTGCATGTGTGATGATACTTTACATGTCCTATTATGTATTGCATTGCAGAGAGATACTATAATTGAGATTTTCTACGAGAGGCATTTGGGGCAGTTAATTGATGCCATAACTTATTCTTGCCCTGGTGGAGGCAAGACTTTAGCTAACTCTGATGTCGAAAATTTAGATAAACACAGCTACACAAAGCCAGAGATTCTATTGAGCGTGTGCGAGCTGTTGTGCTTTTGCGTTGTGCACCATCTATACAAGATAAAGTAAATATTCATTTCCCTGTTTTTGCAGTGATATAGCTTGGTATTTTTGTTGCTTCTGATTTGGCATAATATCTTTTAATTTTCTTTTATGGTGCAGGTGCAACTTCCTGCTGAACAATTCCATGGACAAAGTTTTATATCTGACGAGGAGAAGAGAGAAGTATCTAGTAGTTGCTGCTGTTAGATTTGTCCGCACTGTGATTTCTCGTAATGTAAGTCATTTTATCTTTCACATTAATTAGTTAAACTTTGAGGGTTAGTTTAAAGATTAGGGCAAATTTTGCTAATTATATAAAAAATTCAGTCAATTTGTTTTTTTGCTTTGCTTATTTAAGGATAGCTGAAAATCAATCAGCCCAGTCTGACCCAGTCCAGAAATTGTGCGGGATCCAGACTTTTGGGATAGAAAAGCTTGGTTTTGGACTGTGAAAATGCACTTTTAGGTCTAACCCTGGTCTGCAAGTCAACCCAATATCAGTGGTCCTGGACATTAATTATTTTGCCCAATATAGGACACTTTTTTGCTAAAGCCTGACCTGGCCATGACCTTCTCGTTGATTACCTTTTATTCGGAACCACTATCTTGTATAGTAGCATATATATGTGATGTGGCATTCGAGCCTTTGGATTTACAATAGACCAAGCAGTGATCACATACGAGTAATAATTGAATTACAGTCTTCGTGAAAGATAGGGCCATACATTGTCATGTATATGGATATGGGTTTTTGGTAAAATGAAAATTCAATTGTGTTATGGCCTTATAGGTATGTTGTGCCTACGCATGGTAGTCATGGAAGCACCTTCCTGACATGTGGTGCTTATTACTAAATTTAAGATTATATTTTACTAGTATGTGCCCGTGCAATGCCAGTGTTGTTTATTTAATTTTAATTTTTTTTTTTTATTGATGTATCAAGGTTTTAAAATGTATCATTGATACAAAATTAGTAAGGAATTGATGTGGTTTTATAACAATTCTTGACTCGTACCCTCAAGTGACTCGACCGAAATAACCCATAACTTGACCTGATTGACAGGTTTACATACAATAATAAAATCATATTAGATTGTTAAGTATTTTATTTCATTCAATTAGAGTATACTATAAACGAATATTCCACGTTTTGAATTATTTCCTTCCCTACAAAAAATAAAATAAAATTATGATATAAAAATAAATTTATATGATAAAGTATTTAATTATTGTCTACGTGGTGCAACTTTAGTGAAAAGTTAAAATGTTAAATGTCATTGTCTCGTGGTTTGACTAAACTTACTATTTATTTTGTACTTGTGATATATTGTTATTTTATAGGAAATAAAACTCTTATCCTATAAATCTATCCAAATTTTATTGAAAATAAAACTCTAAACTATTTTTTTTTTATCTAACAAAATTTCTCTCAGTTTTTATCCTTATAAAAGAAATAACTTTTTTATTCATGAAAAATATATACAAATAAATTTTACGTGTCATACTTCTATTTAAGTGTTGCCTACATGGCGCGACACTTGGCGAAAAGTTGAAACGCCAAGTATCGTTGTCTCTTGACCTGGCTAAAAGTTTAGCTTTATATATTAGTTATATGATTAGATCATATAGTAATGATATGTTTATTGGATCACGAGTTCATGAATAAATGTATTTCCAAGTAGGTGTGGGATAGATGACTTGCTAAGTGAGATTCATGGATCTCTATGAGGCATTGAAGCTATCACATCATTCAGGTAACTAGGCCATTGTGCTTTTGGTCGTCAAAAATCAGAAAATTGGTACTAGACCGGAAATATTGATATCAATGACCAAAATATTCTCCATCAAACTATCTCGTAACAAAGTCACCTACAATTGATTTGTGGAAGTGGTTGCACCGTTATTAGCCTTGTAGATGTTGGCTAATTGATCAATAATAATTTGATGATGTGCCTCTGGCTTATTGACCCTCTGATGTGACCTACAATGGGATTCTTTATAAATGTTCAGCCTTCCCTTTCAAAATCAATTATTATATATATATATAGGCAGTGCCTTCAAAGTGTGAAACTTTCTGGTATTGTTGCTTTGTATCTTTATGACTTTATTAGATGCAGTTCTACTCTCTGTTTGTGTTTTTGGCTGCTAATGCTAAAAAAAAGTTCCATCCTTACCGGGTGTAGTTACATTTAGACAAATAGCTATATAAATGTCAAACTCACTGACATTATCTCAGTGGCCATTGCATCTAAAGAGCCTCCTTGGTGGCTTACCCTTTGGCCATCACCACTGCAATAAGGCAATAACTAAATCCTTTACCTTATATGCTACCCCCATTTGCTACAGTATTATCAATAGGAACTGAGGCAGTATCATGAGCCATTCAAATTACTTCATGTTAAGCCTTAAGCTGTGATTTGTTAAGCTTTGAATCTTTTGGAAATTAATCGAACAGTTATGCTATTTTGCAGGATGAAAATCTCAATAATTATATTATGAGACGCAACCTTCTCAAACCCATAGTGGATGCATTTGTTGCTAATGGTGATCGATATAATTTGCTCAATTCTGCAGCTTTGGAGCTCTTTGAGTACATACGCAAGGTGCTTGCTGCACTTTTATATATTTACTTTGTTGCTGATGAATGATTCCGTATGAGCTCTAGTCCTGATGGGGTGAAGTTTCTTGCAGGAAAGTGTGAAGCCATTGCTCAAGTATTTGGTGGAATCTTTCTGGAGTCAGCTAAGCAAGTTTGATAAGTTGGCTTCAATTCAATCTTTGAGAGTCAAATATGAGCAGGTATCTTGTTAGATAATTGCTGTCTTATACTACTATCTTCTGGAATGCACTTATCTGATCTGAGACTTTGCAGTCCCTTGAGAGCATTGGAACGAAATCTGCAGTAAATGTCGATTCAAGAAAACGGGTTGAAGATCGTGCTTTGGAGAAAGAAGAGGAAGACTACTTCAATGAGGATAGGTATCTGCTGTAATCCTATCCTATATAATAGAATTGATGCATGGCTTCCGCCTCTACTTTATTTATTTTTTCTTAAAAAAAATTTATTGTCATTTTACAGTGATGAGGAAGACACTGCATCAGCTACAGTGTCCAACAATCGAAGGGTACAAGAGCATCCTGTTTCATCCAACGGTTCTGCTCCTAGCTGCGCAACATTAAGGTAAATTGAATCTGCAGACAGTATTCTGTTACTAACGCCACATTGCCACTGGTATATAATAGCTATACGTTAATATTTGCAGCCCTAAACCTGGTGGACTAGTGGATTATGATGATGATGAGGATGATGAAGATTACAAACCTCCACCTAAAAGACAGACAGAAGCTTCTGATGGGGATGAAGGTATTCTAGAGTCATTAAGTATGAAGAGGAAGGTATCTTCTAAGGAGGAGCCTGGATTAGTCAAGAAGCAGCGGCTTGATCAAAAGAAAGTGTCAAGAGAGAGTATCCTTGCTTCCTTGTGCACTACTCTCAGCCAGGCAGTTTTGCCCAACAAAAAAGCAGCAAGTATTGCACATAATGCTTCCCAAAGCTCAAATACACAGAGTACTGTTGACATGGACAATGGTCAAAAGAGAGAAGCTGAAGTAGTTGGAAATCACAATGATGAAAACAGTTTGGCTGATAAAAATGGAAACGAAGAGATCATTACTTCTCAAAATAATGTGGCTGATGAAATTGGAAGCAAAGAGATCATTACTTGCCAAAATAGTTCGGCTGATAAAAATGGAAGTGAAGAGATCATTACTTCTCCAAATAATTCTGGTGCTTCATCTAAAAGTCGAGAAAATGGACAAATGGAAGGGGAGGAACATCCTCATTTACCCACAAATTCCTCATCGGAGATGGTGGTAAATGGATCTTGATTTCATCATAGGGTGTTCAATTTCAAGCGGATATACTACCAGATATAACAGTTGCTTTATGTATCCTGAGCTGAAAGGCCATCTGTTCCTTGATTTTAGAGGAGAATCGCACCCCTATCAGTAGAGCAGATTATCAGGTGAGATAGGCGAGTGATGTGCTGTTGGGTTCATATATGATTATATATAGAGGGGTGATTTTGTACAGAGCTATAACGAAGACCGTCAGATGACAAGAATGTATTATTTCTCTCAAGCGTTGGCCTCCTGGTATGTGTTTTAAGCATATACAAGTTGCCTCTGTAAAAACTTGCTTTAGCATTGATATTCCCCGAGTAAAAAAGGTGGGTTCTGTAAAACTCATTTTAGTCCTAATTTTTTTTTGTTATTGGCAATCTCTCCTACATTCCCTTCGTCCTGGCAATCACAATCGTCTGATAGAGTGGCAATCAATAATTTGCCATTGCATCGAATATTTTCGTTGTTAGTGTTGCAATTTTGTGATCACTGTAATATAAAGTTATTAGTGAGTAGTGACCTTGATTCGGAACATTAGTTCATCTGCTTAATAGATGCCTCTTGTACATTATTTTTATAGCACTTTACTACTATTATTTGAAGGCCATCCTCATTGGAAGTGTTCATAATTTTTGTCTTTAGTTATCTTACAGATAATTTTCTCTAAACTTGATAAAGAAGGCATAATTTAGTTAAAATAGATTGTATAGCTAAAATAGCTTGCCAAATGAGGCGTGTAACTGTGACAGTTTATGTATAATTTAGCAAAAATGTATTGTATAGTTTAAAAATTATGGCTTTTTAATATTTTAACTACACAGCTTAAAAGTTTTATATGTAGCGTTCTATTCTCTTAGTATGTCTACAGTACGCGTTCCTCCAGTTTTTATATTTTGGCAATGTTTCAAGTTTTGCGTTCGTCAATATATAGAATTCACAGTGTTGGATTGTTCACCCACCAATAGGGAATGTGAGGTTGTGTGAGAGGTAAATTTTACCCTACCGATGACAATGGTGCAAGGGGATGTGTGGCATGTGCACCCAAAGACAAGGCATGCGAACATATAGTTTTGTCATTTGAGGGTATGCTGTATTTGCCTTAGAATATGATGTTAAGGATGAATGAGATTGTTTCGGGCACTATTATTCACAACTCCCAAAGTCCCTATGGGGACCATGGAAGTACCTAGATGTTTAATCTCGCCGGGTGAAAAAAAAAATGTGCGAAAGCCAAATTTAAAGATTATAATACACAAAATCAAAGCAATTTAGGAGGTGTTTGGACCCGGTGTTAAAATTTCATGGAAATCTATGGGATGCATCCCGGGGGTAATATATTGTTGTTTCGACCCGTGAACACTTATGGCCAATACCAGTAGCATTTACGAAAGCGGGTAAATTGGATGCTTAAAGGCAAATTGGATGGTTCCACCTAGAGCTTTCAATTCGGGTAAACGGGTCAGATTTTGGTCGGGTAAGAGTGGGTCAAGTCAACTCTGGTCGGGTTAATTCGGATTAATTCCATAACTTATGCGGGTCGGGTTTGGGTTGGGTCATGTTTAAGTCGGGTCACGTCGGGTCATACTTCTTATCGGGTTTGGGTCGGGTTAATAACATGTCAGGTTACATTCGGGTCGGGTGAACAATAGGTCTGATTTAATTCGGGTTTTCACAGGTTAAAACAGGTACAGGTTAGGGTAATTCTCGGGTTCGGTTCAAGTCAATAATTTGCGGGTTAGAATCAGGTCGGGTCATTCTTGGGCATGAGTCAGGTTCGGTTTAAGTCAATAATTTGCGGGTTATAATCAGGTCGGGTCATTTTCAAGTCGGTCATTCTCGGGTTCAAGTCAAGTTCGGTTCAAGTCAATAATTTGCGGGTTATAATCAGGTTAGGTTATTTCCAGGTCAGGTCATTCTCGGATTCAAGTCGGGTTATGTTTAACTTAATAATTTGAAGGTTACAATCAGGTCAGGTCATTTCCAAGTCAGATCATATTCGGTTTCAACTAACTATAAATAGATAATTATCATTTTTATCAAGCTAATTATTTCCTTTGACTATAATATATATGGCAATATACTAGGGAACTATAGTCTATAATTTAGGAAGATAATTATCTCCTTTGACCATACAACAAATATATACTATATTTATCTCTAAAATTTGAGGATGATACTCCTTTATTTTGCTGGCCTAGACCGACTTGGTCTCCCTAGACAAAATTTTTTGATCAACAATAATAAGGTGGTCTAAATTGCATTTAAGGTGATTTGAAATCGGGTCAGGAATAATTTGGGTTGAATTTAGGTCGAGTCAATAACAAGTCGTGTTAATTTCGAGTCGAGTTAGTAATAGATCGGGTTGAATTTTTCGTTGGGTAAATAATAGGCCTGGTAAAATTCGGGTCGGATCAATAACAAGTCGGGTTTAATTTAGGTCAGGTCAATAACAAGCTAAGTCGGTTTGATTTCGGGCCGAGTTTGTAATAAGTTGGGTTAAATTCGGGTTGGGTTAGGAACAAGTCGGGTTGAATTCAGGTCAGATTAGAAACAATTCAGGTTATATTCCGGTTTTGACGGGTTAAAACGGGTTTGGTTCAATTTCGGTTCAAGTCAGGTTCGGTGCAAGTTAATAAAATTGGCCGTTATAAACAGGTAAATCGGTGGAACTTGTAAACCGGTAAATTGGCCGTTTAAAGGCAAGTTGGGTGGTTCCATCCACCTAATTGGACTCCCGGAGGGTATTAGGGACCATGATAAAAATTTCTGCAATTTATATTCCGGGCGAAAAAAGTTAAAAATTTCCAAAATTAAAGGCTAATATCCACACTTTTTGAGAAATTTTGGAGGTTTCAGGGCCCGATATCTAAAAGTCTTGAGATTTTAGGGGATATATCTCGGGGTCATATAATTAAGTTTAGAACCGTATATGATCATTATATGGTGTCATAAATGTTCGTGGTATGCTTGATTTAATGAAATCGGTGCAAGTATTAACCGGTATATTGGCTGTTTAAAGGCAAATTGGATGGTTACACCCACCCAATTGGACTCCCAGAGGGTATTAGTGACCTTGGTAAACATTTTGGGAGTTTTTATTTTCGGGCAAAAAAAAGTCAAAAAAATTCCAAAATTCAAGTCTAATATCCACTCTTTTTCAGAAAATTTTGGAGGTTTCGAGGCCCAATTTCCAAAAGCTTTGGAATTTTAGGGGATACATATCGAGGTCATATAATGTCGTTTGGAACCATATATGATCATTATATGTTGTCATAAATGTTCATGGTAGGCTTGATTTAATGAAATCGGTGAAAGTTGTAAACCGGTAAATTGGTCGTTTAAAGGCAAATTGGATGGTTACAGTCCATTACACCCACCCAATTGGACTCCCGGAGGGTATTAGGGACCATGGTAAATATTTAGGCAATTTTTTATTTCCGGGTGAAAAAAAGTCAAAATATTCCAAAATTAAAGGCTATGTCCACGCTTTTTGAGAAAAATTAGAGGTTTAAGGGCCCGGTGTCTAAAAGCCTTGAAATTCAAGGGAATACATCTCGCAGTCATATAATTTCCTTTGGAACCATATGTAATCATTATTTTTTGTCATAAATGTTCGTGGCAGGCTTGAGTTAATTAAATCGAAGCAAATTGTAAACCGGTAAATTGGCTGTTTAAAGGCAAATTGGATGGTTCCACCCACTCAATTGGACTCCCATAGGGTATTAAAGACCATGGTGAACATTTCGGAATTTTTTTTACGGGCGATAAAAAAGTCAAAAAATTCAAATATTGAAGGCTATTATCCACGTTTTTTGAGAATTTTTGGAGTTTTCGGGCCTGGTTTCGAAAAGTCTTGAAATTTTAATGAATACATTTCGGGGCCATAAAATGTCGTTTGGAACCTAATATGATTTCATTATTTGTTGTCATTAATGTTCGTGGTAGGGTTGAATTAATGAAATCGGTGCAAGTTATAAACCGGTAAATTGGTCGTTTAAAGGCAAATTGGATGGTTACACCCACCCAAATGGACTTCCGAAAGGTTTTAGAGACCATGGTGAACATTTCCGCAATTTTTATTTCCGGGCAAAAAAAAGTCAAAAAATTCCAAAATTAAAGTCTAATATCCACGCTTTTTAGAAATTTTGGAGGTTTCGAGGCCCGGTGTCGAAAAGCCTTGAAATTTTAAGGGATACATCCCGAGGTCATATAATTCCGTTTGGAACCATATATGATCATTATGTGTTAGCATATATGTTCATGGTAGGCTTGATTTAATGAAATCGGTGCAAGTTCTAAACCGGTAAATTGGCCGTTTAAAGGCAAATTGAATGGTTACACCCACCCAATTGCACTCTTGGAGGGTATTAGAGACCATGGTAAACATTTCAGCAATTTTTATTTACGGGCGAAAAAAAGTCAAAAAATTCAAAAATTGAAGGCTATTATCCACGCTTTTTGAGAATTTTTTGAGGTTTTGGGCCCGATTTCGAAAAGTCTTGAAATTCTAGGGAATACATTTCGAGGCCATATAATGTCGTTTGGAACAAAATATGATCATTATTTGTTGTCATAAATGTTCGTGGTAGGGTTGAATTAATGAAATCGGTGCAAGTTATAAACTGGTAAATTGGTCGTTTAACTCCAAATTTTATGGTTCCACCCACCCAATTGGACTCCCGCAGGGTATTAGAGACCATGGTAAACATTTCAGCAATTTTTATTTTCGGGCGAAAAAAAGTCAAAAAATTCCAAAATTAAAGTCTAATATCCACGCTTTTTCAGAAGTTTTGGAGGTTTCGAGGCCCGGTGTCGAAAAGCCTTGAAATTTTAAGGGATTCATCCCGAGGTCATATAATGCCGTTTGGAACCATATATGATCATTATATGTTGGCATAAATGTTTATGGTAGGCTTGATTTAATGAAATCGGTGCAAGTTGTAAACCAATAAATTGGCCGTTTAAAGGCAAATTGGATAGTTACACCCACCCAAATGCACTCCCGCAGGGTATTAGAGACCATGGTAAACATTTCGGCAATTTTTATTTATGGGCGAAAAAAAGTAAAAAAATTCAAAAATTGAAGGCTTATTATCTACGCTTTTTGAGAAATTTTGGAGGTTTAAGGGCCCT
The DNA here is from genome assembly GCF_948465745.1 of Chenopodium album. Lineage (NCBI taxonomy): Eukaryota > Viridiplantae > Streptophyta > Magnoliopsida > Caryophyllales > Amaranthaceae > Chenopodium > Chenopodium album. Next base: position 1,382,865 of record NC_137838.1, read on the forward strand.
GTGTCTAAAAGCCTTGAAATTCAAGGGAATACATCTCGGAGTCATATAATGTCCTTTGGAACCATATGTAATCATTATTATTTGTTTTCATAAATGTTCGTGGTAGGTTTGAGTTATGAAATCGGTGCAAGTTGTAAACCGGTAAATTGGTCATTTAAAGACGAATTGGATGGTTCCACCCACCTAATTGTACTTCCGGAGGGTATTAGGGACCATCATAAAAATTTCGGAAATTTTTATTTGCGGCCGAAAAAAAGTCAAAAAATTCAAAAATTGAAGGCTATTATCCACGCTTTTTGAGAAATTTTGGAGTATTCGAGGCCCGGTCTCGAAAAGTCTTGAAATTCTAGGGAATACATCTTTGGGCCATATAATGTCGTTTGGAACCATATATGATGATTATTTGTTGTCATAAATGTTCGTGGTAGGTTTGAATTAATGAAATCGGTGCAAATTGTATTTACCGGTAAATGGTCGTTTTACCCAAATTGGATTGTTCCACCCACCCAATTGGACTCCAAGAGGGTATTAGGGACCATGGTAAACATTTCTGCAATTTTTATATCCAGGCCAAAAAAAGACAAAAAATTCCAAAATTAAAGGCAAATATCCACGTTTTTGAGAAATTTTGATTGTTTCGAGGCCTGGTGTTGAACATCATTGAGAATTTAGGGGATACCTCTCGGGGTCATATAATGCTGTTTGGAACCATATATGATCATTATATGTTGTCATAAATGTTCGTATTAGTCTTGAGTTAATGAAATCGGTGCAAGTTATAAAATGGTAAATTGGTCGTTTAAAGGCGAATTGGATGGTTCCACCCAATCGATTGGACTCCTGAAGGGTATTAGGGGCCACGGTAAACATTTCGGAAATTGTTATTCCCGGGTTAAAAAGTAAAAAAAATTCCAAAATTGAAGTTTAATATCCACGTTTTTGAGAAATTTTGTAGTTTTCGGGTGGAGCTGTCAATTCGGGTAAACGGGTTGGGTTTAGGTTGGTAAGAGTGGGTCGGGTCAACTTGGGTCAGGTCACTTTGCATTAATCCCATAACCTATGCGGGTCTTGTTTGGGTTGGGTCATGCTTGAGTGGGGTCATACTTCTTATCGGGTTTGGGTCGGGTTAATAATTGGTCGGGTTACATTCGGGTCGGGTGAACAATAGGTCGGGTTTAATTCGGGTTTTCACGGGTTAAAATGGTTTAGGGTAATTTTCGGGTTCGAGACGGGTTCGGTTCAAGTCAGTAATTTGCGGTTTAGAATCAGGTCGGGTCATTCTCGGGTTTGAGTCGGGTTCGGTTCAAGTCAATAATTTGCTGGTTCTAATCAGTTCGGGTCTTTTTCAAGTCGGGTCATTCTCAGGTTCAAGTCGGGTTCATTTCAAGTCAATAATTTGCGGGTTATAATCAGGTTGGGTCATTTCCTAGTTGGGTCATTCTCGGATCCTAGTTGGGTTATGTTTAAGTCAATAATTTGCAGGTTACAATTAGGATGGGTCATTTCCAAGTCAGGTCATATTCGGGTTCAACTAACTATAAATAGATAATTATCAATTTTATCAAGCTAATTATTTCCTTTGACTATAATGTATATGGCAATATACTAGGGAACTATAGTCTATAATTTAGGAAGATAATTATCTCCTTTGACCATACAACAAATATATACTATATTTAATTCTTAAATTTAAGGATGATGCTCCTTTCTTTTCCTGGCCTGGACCGACTTGGTCTCCCTAGACAAAATGCTTTGATCAACAATAATAAGGTTGTCTAAATTGCATTTGAGGTGATTTGAAATCGGATCAGGAACAATTTGGGTTGAATTTAGGTCGGGTCAATAACAAGTCGTGTTGATTTCGAGTCAGGTTAGTAACAGATCGGATTAAATTTTTTGGTAGGGTTAGTAATAGGTCTGGTAAAATTTGGGTCGGGTCAATAACAATTCGGGTTGAATTTGGGTTAGTTTAATTTCAAGTCCGGTTGATTTCGGGTCGGGTTTGTAGTGGGTTGGGATAAATTCGGGTTGGGTTGAATTAAGGTCAGGTTAGTAACAAGTCGGGTAAAATTTGGATTTTGACGGGTTAAAACGGGTTTGGGTCAATTTCGGTTTAAGTCGGGTTCGATTCAGGTCAATAATTTACGGGTTACATTGGGGTTGGGTCATCTCTAGGTCAGTTCATGTTCAGGTTCGAGTCTCACATACTCGGGTCAACTCGGGTCTAGGTTTGGTTTCAGGTCGGGTCAGGTCGGGTTTGGGTCACCATTTTTTTGGGTTTAGATGGTTCCGTTAATAATCAGGGTTGAGTCGGTATTTCGGGTCGGGTCAACTTTTGACAGCTCTAGTTCCACCCACCGAATTGGACTCTCAGAGGGTATTAGGGTCTATAGGAAGCTTTTCGGTAATATTCACGTTTTTTGAGTAATTTCAGAGGCTTCGAGACCCGGTATCGAAAAGTCTCAAGATGCTGGGGGATACATCCCGGGGTCATATAATGCCGTTTAGAATCATATAGTTTGATTATTAAATGTTGTCATAAATGTTTGTGGTAGTATTGTGTTAATGCAGTTGGCGCAAGTTGTAAACGTGTAAATTGACAGTTTAAAGGCATATCGGACGGTTTTATCCATCCAAATGGAATTCCGAGGTGAATTAGAATTCATAGGAAGCATCTTGACATTCTTTTTTCCGAGTCCAAAAAGCGAAAAATTGTCCTAAATTAAAGGCTATAATATATCGGGTCAATTTTTGACATTTTTTCAAAAAAAAAAATACTAAATGTATGGGGTGATTTGTGGGGTCATATAAAATAATTTGAAACCATAAGACACCTATAAAGATGTCTATAAAATATAAAAAGTGAGTTTTACTATGTTGAAATGTATGAAATTTTTAAATATAATGATGTGATGTGGCTTGATTACAATAATGTCATAAAAGTATAATATGTATAAGTATAAGATAAACGATAACAATAGTAATTAATTTCAGATCATATTCATATGCAAGGACTTGTCAGTTCATAATTTTATAGCTACAAAATATTCAATTACAATAAGAACGGTTTATTTAAGGCTAATCAAGTAACAGATTCCATAGTCATATTCAACCATATCAACCCTACTCTTTAATCTCCAAGAACGTTATACTACCTAGGTTACACATTATTTGCAACGATTTAACATACAGTATATAGAGAAAAAATGTCTAATCGTTACAAATAATATGTAACGGAGGTAGTATATTGTATGAAAGAAAAATACAAAATTAGTATATTGTATGAAAGAAAAATACAAAATTTGACGGGGTAATTGGAAAGGTGGCACGAAATTGTCTAAGTTTTGACACGTATTATAACAATCTAGTAAACTACAGAATCTACAATTTCTCATCAACCTACACGTGTCCACGTAACATGCAGACCATGACACGACACACAAGTTTTGTGAATTTGTCATCAACCAATTCCTTCAAAATTCGGTGTAACAAATAATTTTAAGAAAGAAAAATTACATTTAAGAAAATAACAAGTAGAAAATGAGTAGTGTAACAGTAACAGCAACTACTAGACCAGCTAATAGTAGTATTGATAATTTGGGGAAAAGGTCTGTTATGGATGAGTTGAGAAGCTTTGAGAAAGAAGGTTACTTTGATTTGGGACATCCTCTTCTTAATCGCATTGCTCATAGCTTTATTAAAGCTGCTGGGGTACGTACGTATGTTTTATTTGATTGTTATATTGATTGTATATTCCGAGAGCATGATGTGTATTATGCTGTCGAACGATGTTGTTATTCTGTTTGCTTATTGAAAGTTCTTTTGTTAGTAGTAGATTTCTATGTTAATTTTATTGTATCTTCTTTCAGGTGTACATTATGATTTTGACCTTTTGGGTGTTGCCCATTACCCGTGCTTGTATGTTGTTGAGCTATGTAGGCCTTAGATGACCTTTTATTGGCTTTTGGCTTTTTCATACGGTCAAACATTTAAAAATATTGTTCAGTAAATGACCTTTGCTATGTGATGATGAAAAAGTTGCTTGGGGTCGTTTTTGCTTTTTTACTTTTAAGAGCGAACATTGAAACGTCAATTTTACAATAAAATGTCAAACAACAAATTACTGTTAATATTATGATAAGTTGACATTACGTGACAACTAATTTTAGACATATTGGTATTGGTAACGTACAAATGGTTGAATTGTTAATGTTACTTATTGTTGCTAAGAGCATGTACATCTTTTTTCTAAGAGCTTATGAATTAGTATGAACTTGGTTTCTTTGTTTTTGATGAAACTGCTAATCATAAATTTATATGTAATAGATTGGAGCTCTTCAGGCTGTATCTCGTGAAGCTTATTTTACTGTGGTTGAGGGTAATATTTCTATGCACATACTTTTTCTTGTTGAAAGCTTTAAGTGCTTAGCTGAATTGAATTGGCCTAGTAATGATACTGAACTTCTTGAATTGCCACCATATAACATATGAATTGGACTATATTCGGTACTTGTTCAACTCGAACTTAACGAAATACTTGTGAACCAGGTGTTGGAATTGATTCAACAGATGGTAACGGTGCCAAGAAAAAATTTCCGGATCTTAGAGGTAATCATATTCTGTATCGTAAGTAGTTGTGGACAGTGGCGGATGCAATGCAGCTTTCTATAGCTAGTAATAAGCAAACTCATTGTTGTTAATCGTCTTGTGCAGGGGAGACCAACAGAAAGTCAATTGAGGCTTTGGTAATTGCTCTCGAATCTTCTGTTTAATATTGTTTCAATGCTTCTTTAATCTTGTGGTGTTATTATTTCGTTAACAAAGCACACTGTTTGTTCATGATCTTTTTCTTGCTAATAACCTTATCATCAATGGACAATTCTTGCTGATATATCGACTTAAAGAAATGTGTGTGCTAGGTGTAAACATATCCGTTACTGGTTACCTTATTACAGCAAGTGATTGATTAAATCATTATTGTTATAATGTTTTTCAGGTAAAAAGTACAGGCAAAGAGTCTTTTCAGTGGGGTAAGTTTATTTAGTTCCAATTTGTTTGTGCAGTACTGCAGTAGTGTGAATGTACTAGGGTCTAGGAGTATATCGTATTCTATAATGGGTTCTGTTCTATAGACTCGAGGTTTTATGTAAATGAGGTCTAGAGCCATTTTATTGTAACAACATTGGTGGCTCACAAACACGCTTCATCGGTGCAGGGTTGGCTGCAGGGGTGTTTTCTGGTCTGACTTATGGGCTGAATGAGGCTTGTGGTTATCACGATTGGGTAATCATGACTCTTATTTGCTCTTCCTATCAGAAATATAATTGTAGTACCAAGTATTTCATTTGCAGCTCTTCTTAATGCACAATATAATTATATACTAGTACTTGTAAATTTGTAATACAAGTAGCTCTTCTGCACATATGTGCAACTCAGCTTATCTAGGAGTTGGGCGAGGGATGTTATCATGTTATGTTATTACTCCGTAGATAATGTAATACGTATCTTAACTGTTTCGCTTTCATGGACACACAGAAAAACAGTGCTGTAGCTGGAGCAATAACAGGCATGACTCTTGCACTTACGACTGATGATACAACGCATGAGCAAGTTGTGCAGTCTGCAATCACAGGAGCAGCTATTGCTACTGCTGCTAATATGCTTACTGGGATTTTCTAGATGTAGCAGCATTGGCTTCTGCTATTGTTTTGCACCCTAAGTTTGCTGTTGTTTATGTTCAACGCTAGAGTACGTAGAACATTTTGTGGATACTCATATATATGAACATAGATGATGGCCATGTAGTGATAGTTTCGCGCCTTGGTTTTGCCTAGATGTTTAATATGTTTTGTTAATATACTTGTTGTGAATCATTGTATTACAGCCGGAGAAGTACTCACCACCAAACAATTAAGTGTCCTAATTGACATGCATTTGGATTACAGCCGGAGAAGTACTCAGAACCAAAACATTTAAGTGTCCTAATTGACATGCATTCTGGTGCTCTCCTATGTTGGATGTCCTTTGTTTCTTGCAAAACTCGACTTTAGAGGATGATAGTGTTTGCAAAATATTAGGTTCGATTGATGTGCTCATTTTTAGAATTTTTTTGGCGGGATCATTACATTATTATTGAATAGTTAAATTATATTTCAGTATATTGTAGATTTAAAATTCAAATTAAATCTAACCTTTCAACCACACAATTAATGATTATAATTCTAATAGAGTATCATTTTTTATCTTAGTGTTTTACATCTAAAACCAAAATGGCTTTTAATCTTCTATAATTTCACCGGGAATTGTTGTCATCCTCACTCTTTCTTCTCTTCTCCCAAGTCCCAACATTGCCATTGTCCGCCCGCTAGTCCACTATTGAGGAAATTCATCATTGATGGTTTGGCGCTCAAGGGAAACTATCACGCTCAAGTACTCAACCCTATTGGCCTACTAGCTAAAAGATCAAAATTTTTGCCGCCCAGCTTTCCCTCCCAATATTTTGATTAAGTTACAACATTACATAAAAGACGCTCCCAATACTTTGATTAAGTTACAACATTACATAAAAGACGCCTCAAGCTACTCTAATATTTTAGCTTCCCATCTCTATTTAGTAGGACTTGCTTCACATTATTACATATTTTTATTTATTTTGACACAAGACACAATATTAATTTGAGTTCTAAATTCCGAATAGAAATTAAAAACCCCACTTTTGCCACACTTGTCTCACTTCAGGCTGCTAGTGACTTGGTGAGTGTAGTGAAGAGAGACTGAGAAAACACAAAATTAGGGCTACAAAATTTTCCAATCAACCACAATTTTCAAGATGAGTACCATGAAATTTTGCAGCAAATGGTCAGTATTTTTCTCATTTTCTTCCGTCAAAATCCCATCTTTATCTACCAAAATTCATCATTTTTCTACCCCCATTGTTTATATTTGCTAATAATACAACAATTTTACCTCAATTTGTACAAATTTCTTGCAAACTTTTGCTTGAATTCTAGTGGAAATTTGTGGGTTATTGTTTAATTTTTGAATTGTGTTTGTTATGTAACAGCAACAATATTTTGTACATAAAAGAAGACAAGGATCACAAGATTCTGCTAGACGCTTGCCGCTACTGCCACCATGAGGTTGCGCCCAACTTTCTCTCTCCTCTTTTTGAACTGATTGTTAGCTTTCTTGGTTAGGTATCAGGTTTTCTTATTTGGGTTTTGTTGTTTTAATTTTCTTGTACATCTGAATGTAAAAAATGGCAATGCAATTGGGTACTAGTGTTACCTTAACTTGATAAAAAGCTCAATTTTGCATGCAAGAGGATTTTGGAATTTTGATGTATTAGTAATATTGATTAGCTTTATGAATTGGAAGTTCATACCATTATTTTCGCCTTCGAAAGAATAATCAAGTTAGATGTAGGATTTGGAAATCTGTACTTCTCTTGCTTGAAATGGCATCGATGAGCCATGGCATTCTTACTACTTCAATAAGGATATGGAGAAGAGGATAGTTTCTAGTTTATCATAGAAAGTATGTAATTTAGAAATATATCAGATTCTTTATGCTTCCTAGTATGATCCTGTTTATCTTTGTACAAATTTATGTTAATTGACAACAAATGACATGATCCTACAACCCGGCATGAAATTAGCGCGTTTGGAACAAGGTTTTCACCTGTTTGGATATAGCAGATTAGCAGGTTGGTTTGTTTTAAACCTGCTTGGATTCAGTAAGTGAGGTGACTTCACAAAATCCACTTATTAATGCTAGGCTATTACCACTATTATTAGTGTGGCTTGCAATAGTGTTCTTTTTCTTAATTAAATGGTTTGTTCTTTGCTTGTTGAACCTGATTTTCAGCACTGTTAGAGGACATGAAAAAGGCTTTTGAAGGGAATACCTTCACTATAGATTTCTTGCTGTAAATTCTCTTGTTAATGAAATGTTGCGTGGTAGTATGTTATTGCCATCTCATGGGTGATGGATATAAATGGAATTGATTTTTTCTGATGTGACCACAATGTTGAACTTGTGCAAATTTGGTGCTTCATATACTGTATGTGCTCATAATGCTTCAAGTGAGCCATCTCAACCAATTCAAGGTTAATTTTAGTGTGCAAGATTTTTCTTTTGATTTTATAAATGAAATAGATTTTTCTTCTGTGTCTATGATCTTATACTTGTGTAATTTTGCTGTTTCATTATTATATACTGTATGTTCTTTAATTGCTTTAAGATGGAAGGTTAAAAATGTGTTATAATGTTAACCCAGAAAGACGGTCTTTAAATTCACTACAAACCTAAAAGATTTCATAATGAATTGATACAAGAGTTTCTATTCTTGCATAATCATTCATTGCATTTGGCTTAGTTTTATAAAATGCTTTATTGGTGTTGTATATCCACACTTTATTTAGAAGCTGGCATGCCTTCTCTATTATTCTTGATTGTCAACCTTTTTCCTATGGAGGAGGATGCTCTTATGTTGATTTGTTTGTTTATTTATTGCTTGATGATAGGAGGATGAGATGCCATAAGCATGGCTAATGCTTTCTTATTTGTAACCAACTCCTTTCTTTGGAATTAGCTTACTTACTTATGAGTTATGACCCTTGTTTTCCATGTAGGGTGTTGCTGATAACATTTGTGTATACAGAAAGGAGATACACCAATCTGCTGGAGAGAGTACTCAGGCCCTACAAGATGTAGCTAAAGATCCAACTCTTCCCCGGACCAAGTCTGTCCGTTGTACTCAATGCAATCATGGAGAGGCTGTCTTTTACCAGGTGAACCTCAAATTTTGTTTATTCTCTTTGCAAGGGTTTCATGTGATTTGTTAGCTGTTATAACCAAGCACCATTGTTGTTTGCTACTTTGGCCATCCTTACCATGGAACTTATGATGCACTGAACAATCTATTGCTTAGTTATCATTACAATTCTAGGATCTTATGATATGGTGATCATTTTATTATTTTGACCTCTTATTGTGGTTTGGTTCCTACCTAAAATGCAAAGTTCTACTGCTGTGCTAAGTTGGGGGGAATTTATAGAAGGGGAAAAATGTTTTAAAAAAAAAGAGCATGGGCTAGCCAAATTTGAAGGCTATAATACACGAAATTGAAGCAATTTAGGAGGTGTCGGGACCCAGTGTCAGAAATTAACGGAATTGTACGGGATGCATCCCGGGGTCATATAACGTTGTTTGGACCCATATATGACCATAAGTCGGCTACATAAAGTCCCCGTGAAAGCCTATAGCCAATACAAGAGGCGTGTACGAAAACGAGTAAATTGGATGCTTAAAGGCAAATTGGATAATTTCACCCACCCAATTGGACTCCTGGAGGGTATTAGGGACTATAGGTAGCTTCTCGGCAATTTTTATTTCCGGGTCAAAAAAAGTCGAAAATTGGCAAAATTAAAGGCTACAATACACGGTTTTTGGCCAATTTCGGAGGTTTCGGGACCCGGTGTCGAAAAGTCTCAAGATATTAGGGGATACATCCCGAGGTCATATAATGTCGTTTGGAACCATATATGATCATTATATGTTGTCATAAATGTCCATGGTAGCCTCGAGTTTATGAAATCTGTGCAAGTTGTAAACGGGTAAATTGACAGTTTAAAGGCATATTGGATGGTTTTAACCACCCAAATGGACCCCCGGGGTATATTAGGATTTATGGAAAGTATCTCGACAATTTTTGTTTTCGGGTCAAAAAAAGTCAAAAATTGGCAAAATTAAAGGCTATAATACACGTTTTTTGGCCAATTTTTTACACTTTTTCAAAAAATGAACTGAATGTGCGGGGTGAGTCATAGGCTCATATAAGATGGTTTGAAACCATAACACACCTGTAAAGATGTTTATAAAGTACCAAGAATGAGTTTTATTTCTATTTTGAAGTATAATGATGTGATGTGGCTTGATTATAATGATACATATTGCATCTTACTGAATCAAGATGCCAATTTTCTTTCTAGTCTTTCTGTAAGACACTATAAGAATCATGTCAGTTCTTTTAGCTCTTTTCTTTCTATTTCTTTTTGGATATAGGAGGGAGGAGGGGGGGATTGGCAGATTGTAGTGTGGAAGGAGTCCTATCACTTATCCATGATAATATCTCAAATTCTTTCATGCTTATGGACATTTAGGTTTGACTTAGGACACGAGATTCTTATGTGTCATACTTCGTAACCCACCAGGACTGGCTTTTCTCTATACCATGATGAATTTCACTATATGTTTCTAATCCATTTCATTTCGGGTAATTATCCAGGAAACACTGAGAGGAGAGGAAGGTATGACATTGTTCTTTGTCTGCTGCAATCCGACCTGTAATCATAAATGGAGAGATTGATTTCCCCCTCTTTATGCTGATGTATCTGCTGACCAGTTCATGATTCTAATCATCCTAATTTGTATTTTTGGAAACCTACAGCAGATTTAATTTTGGTGTTTTCACAATTTAGCAATGTTAAGTTGTAATTTCAACCATTGGTAATACATGATCCTGCTGATTAAATCTCTTGTGCATGAGGGTTTCACACTTTCACTTGCGTCCCAACGCTTTTGAATACATTGATTCTACAGATTGAAAGGATTCCTTTATGGATTCCTTTTTTTTTTTTTTTTTTTTTTTGGGGGGGGGGGGGGGGGGAGGTAGGGGAAAGCAGGTCGGGTTTGGTTAAGTCGGTTGGGTCTATTTTCGAATTTTTCTTTTGTGAGGGGTCTAATTCCAAACTTGAGTCATGCTAAATTATTGTGTTCATATGAGTCGAAATCTGAATTGAATATTTTTTTTTAGATCCGGTCAAATTTTGCTCTATTCATTCATTAGTGCATCAAATTGATTAAATTGTGACAATGAGTCTATAATCTCCATAATTATAATTTTTCAGGCCAACAACAGGAGCTTCATTATCCATTTGATTAAGATCGATTTATAAATTTAACAAAAATTTTTGTATACATTCGGTTTACACTAATATTAGTGTACATCAAGCAGTATAAGGGTAACTTTTAGCTAATTTATCAACAACAAGAAAAGTTTTATAAAGGTAATTTAATAACATTCAATCACTAATAATTGATTTTCAGTCATTTAAAATGTGATTCTTTACTAATAAAGTGTAAATAATTTTTATTTGAATTTGGTTACTTTAACGCATATTGGGGTAACTTTTATTCATTTCATGGGTAAGTTTTAATCATTTTAGGTTATCTTTATAATGGATGTACAATAATTATTGTACACCTGATTTTTTTAAAAGTTTGTGTAAATTTAATTATTCATTAAAAAAAATTGTTATCACACGGGTAGAAAACAAGCATGCCAAAATAGAAGTACTTCGTCCATTTCTTAGTAGATTAGTCACGTTTGCCAATTCACAAATTCAATCATTATTCCATTAATATCTTTAATTATCGATAAATAAAATTCTAAAACGTTGATGTTTTGAAAATATATATCATGACAAAGTAAACAAGGTTCACATGACTATATATTTCATTGTTTGTAAATCACAAAACACGAATTTTTTTTTTTAAAAAAAAAATGCTTGAAAAGGGTTTAAAATCAAAACATGGCAACTAAAAAACCAGAGGTGATATATAAACGGAATTACGGAGTAATTATTTAAGGGCCTTAAGTTTTAATAAGTGTTAAACCCCAACAAAACACGTAACTAATTTCCAGGCTGCTGAAATCTAAAACCCCAGCTCCTATACTCAAGACTGAAGAACAAGAGTAAGAAGCACACAAAATTAGGGCATCCAATTTTTTTTTCTCCGATAATCTGATTTTCCGAAAACTATTTCTCCAAAATTTCCCCAATTAACTCAATTCGAGCTTAATACATTATCCAAGATGAGTACCATGAAGTTTTGCCGTGAATGGTCAGTGACTTTCTCATCTTCTTCTGCAAAAAAAATTTAATCAATTAATTCAACAATTTTCTTGCTTTAATAGTGATAAATTTCTATTTTTTCTGATTTTTTATTGTTAATTTTTGTGCGTGAATGAACAGCAACAATATTCTGTACCCAAAGGAGGACAAAGATCATAAGATTCTCCTTTACGCTTGCCGAAATTGCGATCACCAGGTTTTCAATTCTCTCGCCTTTTTGTGTTTGCTAGCTTTCTTAATTGCAGTTATAAGTTTAATTAGGGTTTTATGGTCAGGAATTTTTTGATTCTTAATTGGTCTTACATTAATTAGTAATATGGAGTAATTGAGTTTTGAATCATTGTTGGGTTTTACATTAATTGATAAAAGCTGAAATTTTTATGCAATAAGATTATTGATCTTATAGTCTTATTAACTGGGTTTATAGTTTGGCATTATGAAATTGGTTTCGATTATGAAACGAGTAAGGGGTTTGGATGTGGGAAGCTGCTCTGCTGTACTATAACTTTAAATTTGCATCGATGGCGGCAATACTTAGCCAGAATTTGAGATGAGGATTGTATTTTATATTATCTAGAAAATATATGGAGTAGTGCTTCATAGTATGAATAAAGATGGCCAATTTGCATATTATAGGAGTTGAAAGGCGGTTGAAAAGGGAACACCTTTCATTTGAGTAATGTGGTAGTGTTGAAGGAATGTTGCATAGCAGTGGTATTGGTGATCCAATATCTCGTGGATATAAATGGAACATTAGTAAAGTCTCGTAATGTTGTTAATAGAAGCCAAGTCTGTGTTACTACGATGAAACATTAGTAAAGTGTCAAGAACCGGTTTTCTCACACAATGTAATTAAGATTAATTAACACTAAAGGAAGGTAAGCTTGAGTAATTTGATTAATAGTGGAAACTGAAAGGTTACAGGATAACAATAGCTTTAGGCTATTAATCTTTAAGTAGCTTTAGGCTACAACTCTCAAAGGAATTCTCTCAACAATTTTCTGGATAATCGGCTACTACTATCTATCATACAATTTATACTCAAGCTCTAACATAACCTAAAACTAATACTAGTTGACTTCCAAGGCTTAGGGAACAACAACCTTTTGCCATGGTTACAAAATGGTTTCTCATCCTTTTCAAGCTTGTCTCTTTCCCAATTTGGCTTCCTTGACAATTGCTACTGCCCTCCCTGTTCCTCCACTTCTGCTGCTTGCTCCTCATGGTTACCGTTGTATTTGATTTGCTTGTGCCCTTGACCCCACTTGTGAACTTGACCCATCTTGGACCTACGGTGGTAATCCTTAATGGGCTGGCCCAATTTCGGGTCTATCACATAAAGACTCTTAATGTTGTTAATAGAAGCCAAGTCTCTGAATTCATTATGAACCTAGCAGCCTTGCCTCTGCTTGCTAACTTACCTATGATCTTTATCTTTCATGTAGGAGGTTGCTGATAACAACTGCGTATACAGAAATGAGATACATCATGCTGTTGGTGAACGTACTCAGGTCTTACAAGATGTAGCTGCAGATCCAACTCTTCCCCGTACAAAGTCAGTCCGTTGTACTCAATGCAACCATGGAGAGGCTGTATTTTTCCAGGTGAACTTTAACTTTTGGTTATAATCCTTGCAAGCACATGAGTTTGTGGGTGTACTCCTTTCACCTACAAAATATTTGGCTGCTGTCTTGAGCACCTTACTATGGAACTCACAACGCAGTGATTTATTTATATAATCACTCTAAAATCTAAATTCAGCACTAGATGGGGAGTAGGAAAAGGGGAGCTAAACAATTTAATAAAAAAATTTGCTATGACTAAGCCTTTTGTGATTGCCATTTTGCAAAAGTTGCTACGACATTATGTTTCTAGGTTGTTGCTACCAACTAAACTCTCTTTGCCACTACGATCTTGTGATACATATTGCATCTTTACTGATTAAGACAACAATATTCAGAATCATGCAAAAATTCTCTGAGATATTGTTAAAATCATGTAAGCGCTTACTGATCAGGTCATTCTGCCTCTGCATAGTTTAGATATCCATGTCAGGTAGGGCAGGGTAGAGCAGTGGCACCATGGAAAAGGGAGGGGGGTATATTTTTGCTTGGTTCACCACTTCTACAAATAGTATATCAGATTATTTCTTGCTTTTGCAGAATTAGATTTTTTTTTTTTTTTTTTTTTTTTTTTTTGAGGAAAACATTTGGTAAGCATAAAAAAACAAGACTTTTTTTTTTTGAACATGAGATCTTTAGTTGAAAAAAAAAATGTAAGACAATGAACAGGTTCAGTTTTATATTGTTATACTTCTAAAGTTATTTATTACAGCTTGCTGTTCTAAGATTAGCAATATTTACTATGAATAACCTTTCAGTGGTTGATTGAAGTTAATTTTCTTCTCTTCTTTTCTTGACAACCGAGTTAATTTTCTAATTCAATTCAAATGGAACTTACTGTTCAGGCAACATCTAGAGGAGAGGAAGGTATGACATTGTTCTTTGTCTGCTGCAATCCAAGCTGTGGTCATCGCTGGAGAGATTGATCGTCCCAACTTTATGCTAATGAATCTGCTCTGACCAGCTGTTTCTGATATCATGTATATTATAAAACCAACAGCAAGACTAATATTGGTGGATTAGTTATTAAGCTCTGTGAACTAGAGTTACCCCTTTGCTTTAAGATGTATACAATATCAAATTACTCTGCATAAATTACCAGTCTTTTTACTATTGTATTGGCAATTTACCAGTTTGGCATCTGTTTTTTGTTCCACTTGTTCTTACTTAGGCTCTTAGTTAACAGTAATGCCCTGCTAATGTCTTCTTTCTTTTCCATTATTGATTCAAACATTTTTCTACATGTGATTTCCCCCTTAAATTATACAATTTGGTTCGTCTAAACATTTCGGCAATTTTTATTTCCGAGCGAAAAAAAGTCAAATAATTCCAAAATTAAAGGCTTAATATCCACACTTTTTGAGAAATTTTGGAGTTTTCGGAGGCCGGTGTAAAAAAAAAAAAGAGATTTTAGAGGATACTTCTCGGGGTCATATAATGTCGTTTGGAACCATAAATAATCATTATATGTTGTCATAAATGTTCGTGGTCGGCTTGAGTTAATGAAATCGATGCAAGTTGTAAACCGGTAAATTGGTCGTTTAAAGACAAATTGGATGGTTACACCCACCCAATTGGACTCCCAGAGGGTATTAGGGACCATGGTAAACATTTCGGCAATTTTTATTTATGGGAGAAAAAAAGTCAAAAAACTCCAAAATTAAAGGCTAATATCCACACTTTTTGAGAAATTTTGGAGGTTTCAGGCCCGGTGTCGAAAAGTTTTGAAATTCTGGGAGATATATCTCGGGGTCATATAATGCCGTTTGGAACCATATATGATCATTATTTGTTGTTATAAATGTTCGTGGTAGGCTAGAGTTAATGAAATTGGTGCAAGTTGTAAACCAGTAAATTGGTCGCATAAAGGCAAATTAGATGGTTCCACCCACTCAATTGGACTTCCAGAGGGTATTAGAGACCATGGTAAACATATCGGGAATTTTTATTTCCGGTCGACAAAAAGTCAAAAAATTCCAAAATTAAAGGCTAATATCCACACTTTTTGAGAAATTTTGGAGGTTTCGGGACCGGTGTCGAAAAGTTTTTAAATTCTAGGGGATATATCTCGGGGTCATATAATACCGTTTGGAACCATATATGATCATTATTTGTTGTTATAAATGTTCGTGGTAGGCTTGACTTAATGAAATCGGTGCAAGTTGTAAACCAATAAATTGTTCGCTTAAAGGCAAATTAGATGGTTCCACCCACTCAATTGGACTCCCGAAGGGTATTAGTGATCATGGTAAACATTTTGGCAATTTTTATTTCCGGTCGAAAAAAAGTCAAAAAATTCCAAAATTAAAGGCTAATGTCCACACTTTTTGAGAAATTTTAGAGGTTTCGGGACCGATATCGAAAAGTTTTGAAATTCTAGGGGATATATCTCGGGGTCATATAATGCTGTTTGGAACCTTATATCATCATTATTTGTTGTTATAAATGATAGTTATAGGCTTGAGTTAATGAAATCGGTGCAAATTGTAAACCGGTAAATTGGTCATTTAAAGGCAAATTAGATGCTTCCACCCACCAAATTGGAACCCCGGGGGTATTAGGGATCATGGTAAACATTTCGACAATTTTTATTTTCGAGCGAAAAAAAGCCAAAAAATTCTAAAATTAAAGGCTAATATCCACACTTTTTGAGAAATTTTGGAGGTTCCGGGCCCGGTGTCGAAAAGTTTTTAATTCTAGGGGATATATCTCTGGGTCATATAATGCTGTTTGGAACCTTATATGATCATTATTTGTTGTTATAAATGATCGTTGTAGGCCTTAGATAATGAAATCGGTGCAAATTGTAAACCGGTAAATTGGTCGTTTAAAGGCAAATTAGATGGTTCCACCCACCCAATTGGACCCCCGGGGGGTATTAGGGATCATGATAAACATTTCGGCAATTTTTATTTCCGGTCGAAAAAAAGTCAAAAAATTCCAAAATTAATGGCTAATATCCACACTTTTTGAGAAATTTTAGGGGATATATATCGGGGTCATATAATGCCGTTTGAAACCACATATGATCATTAATTGTTGTTATAAATATTCGTGGTAGGCTTGAGTTAATGAAATCGGTGCAAGTTGTAAACCAGTAAATTGGTCGCTTAAAGGCAAATTAGATGGTTCCACCCACTCAATTGGACACCCGGAGGGTATTAGAGGTCATGGTAAACCTTTCGGCAATTTTTATTTTCGGTCGAAAAAAAGTCAAAAAATTCCAAAATTAAAGGCTAATGTCCACACTTTTTGAGAAATTTTGGTGGTTTCGGAACCGGTGTCGAAAAGTTTTAAAATTCTAGGCGATATATCTCGGGGGTCATATAATGCTGTTTGGAACCTTATATGAACATTATTTGTTTTATAAATGATCGTTGTAGGTTTGAGTTAATGAAATCGGTGCAAATTGTAAATCGGTAAATTGGTCGTTTGAAGGCAAAATAGATGGTTCCACCCACCCAATTGGTCTACCGAGGGGGTATTAGGGATCATGATAAACATTTCGGCAATTTTTATTTCCAGGCGAAAAAAAGTCAAAAAATTCCAAAATTGAAGGTTAATATCCACAATTTTTGAGAAATTTTGAAGGTTTCGGCTCCCGGTGTCGAAAATAAATGAGATTGTAGGGGATACATCTCGGGGTCATATAATACCGTTTGAAACCATAAATAATCATTATATGTTGTCATAAATGCTCGTGGTAGGCTTGAGTTAATAAAATCTATGCAAGTTGTAAACCGATAAATTGGTTGTTTAAGGCAAGTTGGACGGTTCCACCCACCCAATTGGACTTCTGGAGGGTACTAAAGACCATGATAAACATTTGGGCAATTTTTATATCCGGGCAAAATAAAGAAAAAAAAAATTATAAAATTGAAGGTTAATATCCATGCTTTTTAAGAAATTTCAAATGTTTCGGGGCCCGGTGTCGAAAAGGCTTGACATTTTAGGGGATACATCTCGGGGTCATATAATGCCGTTTGGAACCGTATATGATCATTATATGTTGTCATAAATGTTCGCGGCTGGCTTGAGTTAATGAAATCGGTGCAAGTTATAAACGGGTAAATTGGTCGTTTAAAGGCAAGTTGGATGGTTCCACCCACCCAATTTAACTCCCAGAGGGTATTAGGGACCATGGTAAACATTTCGGCAATTTTTATTTCCGGTCGAAAAAAAGTCAATAAATTCCAAAATTAAAGACTGATATCCACACTTTTTGAGAAATTTTGGAGGTTTCGGGCCCGGTGTCGAAAAGTTTTGAAATTCTAAGGGATATATCTCGGGGTCATATAATGTCGTTTGGAACCATATATGATCATTATTTGTTGTTATAAATGTTCGTTTCAGGCTTGAGTTAATGAAATCGGTGCAAGTTGTAAAACGGTAAATTGGCCATTTAAAGGCATGTTGGATGGTTCCACCCACCCAATTGGACTACCGGAGGGTATTAGGGATCGTGGTAAATTTTTCGTCAAATTTTATTTCCGAGCGAAAGTAAAAAATTCCAAAATTGAAGGCTAATATCCACACTTTTGAGAAATTTGTGAGGTTTCGGGTCCCGGTGTCGAAAAGAAATGAGATTTTAGGGGATACATCTTGAGGTTATATAATGTCGTTTGGAACCATATATGATCATTATTTGTTGTTATAAATGTTCGTGGTAAGCTTGAGTTAATAAAATCGGTGCATGTTGTAAACCGGTAAATTGGCCGTTCAAAGGCAAGTTGGATGGTTCCTCCCACCCAATTGAACTCCCGGAGAGTATTAAAGACCATGACAAACATTTGGGCAATTTTTATATCTGGGCGAAATAAAGAAAAATATATATAAAATTTTAGGTTAATATCCATGCTTTTTAAGAAATTTTGAAGGTTTCGGGGCCCGGTGTCGAAAAGGCTTGAGATTTTAGTGGATACATCTCGGGGTCATATAATGCCATTTGGAACCATATATGATCATTATATGTTGTCATAAATGTTCGTGGCCGGCTTGAGTTAATAATCGATGTATGTTGTAAACCGGTAAATTGGTCGTTTAAAGGCAAGTTGGATGGTTCCACCCACTCAATTTGACTCCAAGAGGGTATTAGGGACCATGGTAAACATTTCAGCAATTTTTATTTCCGGTCGAAAAAAAGTAAAAAAATTCCAAAATTAAAGGCTAATATCCACACTTTTTGAGAAATTTTGGAGGTTTCAGGCCCGGTGTCGAAAATTTTTGAAATTATAGGGGATATATCTCGGGGTCATATAATGTCGTTTGGAACCATATATGATTATTATTTATTGTTATAAATGTTCGTTGTAGGTTTGAGTTAATGAAATCAGTGCTAGTTGTAAACCTGTAAATATTAGATGGTTCCACCTACACAATTGGACTCCCGGAGGATGTTAGGGATCATGGTAAATATTTCTGCAATTTTTATTTCCGAGCAAAAAAAAGTCAAAAAATTCCAAAATTGAAGGCTAATATCCACACTTTTTGAGAAATTTTGGAGGTTTCGGGTCCCGCTGTCGAAAAGAAATGAGATTTTAGGGGATACATCTCGGGGTTTTATAATGTCGTTTGAAATCATAAATAATCATTATATATTGTGATAAATGTTCGTTGTAGGCTTGAGCTAATAAAATCGATGCAAGTTGTAAACCGGTAAATTGGTCGTTTAAAGGTAAGTTGGATGGTTCCACCCACCCAATTGGACTCCCTGAGGGTATTAGGGACCATGGTAAATTTTTCGGCAATATTTATATTCAGGTGAAAAAAATTCCAAAATTGAAGGCTTAATATCAATTTTTTTGAGAAATTTCGAAGGTTTCGAGGCCGGTGGCAAAAAGAATCGAGATTTTAGGAGATACGTCTTGGGGTCATATAATACCGTTTGGAACTATAAATAATCATTATATGGTGTCATAAATGTTCGTGATTCGTCTAAACATAGAATTATCTCATCTCTTTAAAATGCAGGGATTTATAATTTTTTTTTTTTTTATAATATAATAGCAATAACTAATAAATATATAGAAAAATTTTGAAAACCAAAAAAAATATATATAGAAAAAATCAAAAACCATTCCAAACCGGTCCAATCTCCTATTCTTCAATTTTAAAAACGGTCATCAGCCCTTACATACCATTTTAGAGCTCAAAATCATGAGTTGCATTCCAGCTTTTTTCAAAGAACATAACATTTCGCCAGAAAATCTGAAATTAATTTTCTTTTTCTAAGCTGTTGTATGTATATACAGATTTAGCAGTAATTGCAACCTACCTGTTTCCCTAATTCCTAAGCTAAAAAGAATGTCCCACTGAGAAACTAACTCTTTGGTGGGGCGCCTAATTGAGGACTATGAATTGCTACATATCTACAAGGAAAAACATAATGTTACCCTCAAAAAAAAAAAACAGAATGTTTAATAATTGTAAATTGGTAATTAATTGAAAATTTCTCTACAAAATTGTATTAGGAGAGATCCCTAATGCTACAATGATGATAACTTCTTTGCAAACCATTCTGATAACCGTTCAATCTTCTTCGAAAGCTCTGCATTTTTCCCAAAATAACTCTCGGCATTTGACAGCATAACATTTGTGTCGTGATTCACTGCCTCCAAGCTTCGGTAATAGTTATTTTCTAGCCTCGACTGGATCACTTCCAGAGATAATGGCACTGGAAACCTGCATATTTACAAAAACACGATTGTGTCAAATTTAGCAGAACTCAAGAGTCAGAATCTCACTGGTCAGTAGACACAAGGAAAGAGCTTGTAGAAATCGGTGTTTGGGCTTATTAGAGCAATGACTCATCACATGTATGATGTATCTAGCTTCAACTACTTTCCGATCTCTCTAATAGACCACTCCATTGGTTGAGTGAAACTACTATTTACTACTTTCGTGGTACATAAAAATAGTTAGGGAAAACAATCTCACAATTTTTGCTCAATTCAGGTCATTCCAGTTAAATTAAAAGGGAATCTTTTCCCAAGAAAAAAGATGGATGATGACATATCATTCTATTGATATTCACATACTTTTTGAGGGAAAAATCAGGGTTTCCTAAAAAAAAAACAATGTTACAATAAGAAATGAAGACATCATGCAGAAAAACAAATTAGCGTTCATGTGTACTTCACCTATTCAAGAAATTTGACTTCCCAGAAACCTGCTGCAATTTCTGAACCCCGTAAATATCCTGAAAAATTTTATGAAAAAAAATAGGTCAATTTCCAAGAAGTAGAAATCCACGAAAACTGAAATCATCAAATCAACCCCAAAATTATCTACTGTCACTACCTGAGCTTTATTTCCTGACTGCACTAATTTATCAATTAATGACAACAGTATTTTTGTGGTGTGGTCATCAAGATGAGGCTGCTCCCAGTGTGTGTCGCCAGCATCATAAAGTTCCCAAGGACTATGTTCATGTATTTCAGTTGGATCACTTTTGTATCGAATGATATATCTTTCCCACGGACTATCAGGAAACTCAAGGGATTTGGCCTTCACATCATGAACTCGACCTTCCCACCAACTACCATCCCCATCACCTTCATTTTTCCACCAAACCTGACATTTGTCTCTTTTAGTCCAGTTTCTCTCGATAGCAGTCTCATACCTTGTTCTCTCAACAAGAAAATCCGGAAAATCTGAAACTTCTGGCAATGTCAGCTTAAATTTCTTGCCAAAGACACTAGAATTTGGGTCTATAAATTCAAGTGTCATTTTACAGCAGCTATCACCCGAGCCTGGAACAACAGAATACTCTAGCTCAATAACTTTGCAGAGCTCCACAGCTCTGATCTCACCTTTCAAATATTCCCAAGGTCCCCTCACAGAAGAGCTATTGCAAGATATGTATTCCTTATGCCCCTACAAGAACATCAACAAAAGATGGAGAGTAATCAGAAAGAATATCTGGTGTTAATCAATTCTCTATACATAACAACTACCAATGTACCCTCCTACAAACATCTATAGTAAGAATAGTCATAGTATCTCTTATTTAAACAGTCGAATTTGACAATCTAGAAGAACATTTTCATCTTAACAAGAAATTTTTAACATTTAAAAAAAATAAATAAAATAAATAAAAGAGGGGGGAGGGAGAAGGTACAGTAACCTTTAGAAAATCCAGATACCAAGTCATTACCTGCCTCATATATGCAACTTCATCTCCCTGCTGAGGAATATATCGAGAACAGTCAGGAACAGAAAGCATCAACCAGGATAATTTTCTTTGTGACTGACTTGACTTCCTCCTATCCATTAGACTAGCATCACGAATAAAATTTATTCTCCTATTTCTTGTGGACCTCAGTCCCACAGTCGTACTAGATCCCCACTCTTCTCGAGGACGCCGATCAACCTTGTTCGATACTGAATCCTCAATTCTTCTTGACCTCTCTACCGATCTCTTCAAATGCTCTTCAACTGTGTCCCTAACCTCCACAGATTGGGCCTGGTTGATGCCCTTAACCATAATACCATTTGTATCAGCATTTCCATCCAGACTTTGACAGCTTGCATTTGAGGTATTTTCACTAACATGAACAACATTGCTATCTGAAGATGTCCTCGCTGCCTTAGAGGACCTTGACCTTCTGTAAACAGCACTGTACATCTTATCAGTCTTCTGTGAAGGTGAAGCCTGTGATTTTAGCAATGCAGAGCTAGCATTTGCTTTAACTCCATCCAAAATTTGTTCTCCATTAGATTCTCCACCATCCAAACCATCTTTAAGGTGGGGTTTTTTCTCTTCAAGCTCTTCAGCACCAGATCTTTGCTCCACAAGAATCGTACCATTCTTTTCATTCCCTTCACTGGGTATAGCTTTCATCTCATAAGTATCATTAGAATCTGATGCAGCCTTCTTTTCTGCAATACTCAACAATGTAGACACATTGTTTGCATCACTGCTATTTGAGCACGGAGCTCCATTCCCAGTAGCTACATGAACTTCATCCTGCACTCCATTAGAAGACAGGGATCTATTAAAATCAGACAGCTCTATAATATTTCCATCAGTTAACCCATTAGGATTCCCTGAATGCTCATGATTATGCTGTGCAATTTCCTGCAACTTGCCATTATCATCACTTCGCTCAACTTCAGATTTTAGATCTGCCCCAAGCTCCTTATCAGTTTCATTTTGGTTGTCATTGAAAGAACTAGACCCAGAAGCAACCAATACAGGGGCTCCTTTCAATTTAACTCTGTTAGAAGTACGAGCTCTAACCACACCCCATTTTATGGCATCATTGCCTAATCCACCAAGCCAACCCAGTCTATCATATCCACAGAGGTTTGCATTGCCATGTAAGTAATTCATGTCCTGTTGGGTTGAATCTTTTCCAACTTCTAAAGGACCACCTGATGCTGAAGATGAAAAGCCTGCCAAATCTATCTGATTTCCAGAGGTCGGGATAGAATTACTTGAAAATAGAACTCGATTTGGATCACGGACTGGAAGTTTTAGAACTAATTTATTCCTGTTCCCAGCATTCTCATGAGTTCCAGGGAACACTTTAGATCTAGATATACCCTCAGAATCATCAACCATTACTTCTTTCCCCTTCAGATTCTTTGCTCTCTCATCTGGAACAAACTTATCAGATTCCTCATCCTCGAAGTCAGAATATTCAAGTACAGATTCACTGTCTGATGTATCATCTTCAGAGCCATATACAACTTCATCAAGATCTGGGGTAGTACCTTTGATTTTGGAAAACAAGGTAAGAGCATTACGAGCAGCAGCTCTTTGGGGTCTTGAAGCCTTTAATGACTTCTTGGACCGTTTTCGCCCATTTCTTGATTTCCTGCTTGGGTCAGTTTTGTGGGTACTACCATCACACTTATCCAGATTTCTTCTTTTAACACGCCTCCCTGAAGAAGTAGTTATCTCTGTCTGAAAAACAAAAAAAATGTACGCACATGAATGCACATGAATAGACATAATATATTGTGTAGGTAAAAAGATAAGAGTATCATTGAGATTTAAGATTATTTTTGTAGAAAAACTAAAAAAGAAACATATAAGAAAATGTACTTCTCTCTTTTTCTTTCTCCTCCTTGATCTACGAACACTATCTCTGTGACTGCAATCCGCATCAGTGTCTTCTTCACTGCATTTCAAATCACCGGATGATGTTGAGCTAATATGTCCTCCATTGCCGCCAAAGGAATCCGTAACATTGAATTCAGAGTCAGTATCATCACTAACTATTACTTCTTCTGGCTCCCAATCCATGACATCCACAAAAACTGGCAGTGGATCAATTAATACATCAAAATCTGGCAGGGGTATCATATGGTCTTGGCCTGAACTGAAGTCTGGACCCACAGAAAACTGTACAGAAGACGGGCGCCACTCAATGCCCAGAGTTCCAAGCCGTCTTCGCTGATACATGCTTTGATAGGGTTCTGGGTATGGTATCATGCCTAGAAAATAAATCTCAAAAATCAATAATGTTGAATGAAAAGTAATATTTATATTAAACCACTTGAAATAAAGTGATGGGAACAAAGACAAACTTGAATCACAAAGAAGGTCTTGCATGTTCCTTCGATAAGGAGGAAGTTGTGTTTCCTGCACCAAGAGAGATCAATAATTCAAAATCACATATCCACAGAGGCATATGAACATGAATACTCCGAAACATAACGCCAGTACAGCCACAGCTCACAACAGAAAAATCTTATTTTAAGAAACTACATTTTTATAAAATGAGAACAATAATCATTCATAAAGAATTGTGGAAGCCTTAAAGATAGTACAAACATACCTGATCAATAACATTTCCATTAGTATCTCGGATAAGTGGACGATAATCCCCGAGAAAGAACTGCAAATTTTGCAATTATAAGATATTAAAAAAAAACAGGTACCATGAGCATCTTATACAGCATAAAAATACATGGAAAGAGTAATTTCTCTTAGTACCTGATCATATTTCGCATCCATTTGGGACTCGCCTTGACCAGTGCTCAAAAAATAAAGTTGACCAACGTCATCTGAAAGTACAATTGAGGTCCCATCCCTATTTAAAGAAATAAAAGAGAGAGAGAGAGAGAGATAAATATATATATAAGAAAACACAAACTAACAAAGGACATTCAGATGAGCTGACACATGTATCTCCACAGTAGCAAACAAAAGAGCTGCAAATCAAGTTTAGCTTTTCAATCCAGACAAAGATAAAGGAATATGACAATAAATTCAGTAACAAGCAGACAAGCACAGTGGCACAAGCAAAAGAACAGACGAAAGCCAACATGACCACTTACATTGAGAACTTTCCGTCAACCAATTTAAACCGTCCAGTGTCATAAATTCGAATGGGCTTTCCTTCCCATATCTGCAACAAAACGGTACTAGTAAGACTAAGCACACAAGTCTGGTGGAATGTATATAAGGAAAGTTCACTGAAACTTACATCCCAAATAATGGTTTTCCCGTCATATCCAGCACTCATAGCTATGCGAGGGTTGAAAGGGTGAACATCCAGGACATATGTCTATTCGAACAAAAAGGACAAACAATTTTCCATGTCACACAATCATAAATCTTAGACAAGTGAAAAAAACAAAGTATTGGTAAAACTACATGATAGACAATTTAACATGCATGGGAAAATTGAATATAGATTCACCAATGCATAATGTTCTCAATGTTTACTATTAGCGCGCGCGCGCGCACACACACACACACACAAAGGTGGTGAAATGAGTTTGCCAAAAGTAGAATAAAGTGCAAGTACTAAGATCATTATGAAACAAACTAAAATGGAAAGTTTTAAGAACATTATGGAAAAATTAAAATGGGAAGTGTTAAGAACATTATGAAATAGAGGTAGCACCTTTTTATTAGACAAACTGTATATTTTCAATGAATCAACTTTATATAATTTTGAACTATCAAAAAATTAAAGATATTAATGGCCAAAGTTGCGTGCCAACAAATGTGATTCAAGTTGTTGCAATTTATAGGAAACAAGATGAAATATATCAGAATTTAAAAATTTAAAAAAAAAAAAAAAAAGAAGAAGAAAGAAACACTAAAACTCATGAATTATCCCCTCTTCTGTCTCAAGGGCCTCAAAGTTCGAAGAGGCAATCACTCTGTGAGCCTTGCAATACCTTAAGCAAGTATTAGCACTTAGGCACCCTTTTCGATACAATAATTAGAAATTGAAAGTTGTCATAGTCAATGTTATAGCACATGAATTGAAAGGCTGGAATGTGATCTCATATTTAACTAAACTCCAAAATCCCAAATTCTTGTTCAGCTAACCTTTCCTACTGCTATTCAGGTATGAAACATCAGGATGAGAATGCATATTAAAGAGCAGGAGTGTAAAACATGCAATGTTTGCAAGAAGGGCAACATGGCAGCCACTAGGACAGCATAGAGGAGTATAACATGCAATGGTACCACTGATTATCTCAGTCTGATGCACATTACCCCTTCCAGAACCATTGATCAGCGCAGGGGGAGGGGAGGAAGAAGAGATAAATTAACAGATAACAAAACTGCTCCATCCAAATCTGATAATTAGTGCAATGCAATCTGGAATTCTGGAAGGAAAACCACAACTTACCGACTCGGTATGACCCGTCAATGAATGAACCAAGCTACCATCAGAAGCATTCCAAACACATATTCTGCAATCTGTCATGAGAAAAAGGCAGACATAGTAATATGGATAAGGTCAAGAGACAAAACCAGTCTCACTAACATATTAGCACCATAGAAATTTTTTATCTACAATGTAGAACAAGCAAATTCAATGAGAAAATCAAATAAAAGATGCTTTAAATTTTCTAAGTAGCACTATCACCCATAGATTCAACCAACAGAGACATCACTCAACAAAACAAGCCCAAGCCCTAGAAAAACACGTATTAGCCACGTGCCTTGCTTACATTCAAAATTGATGTATAACACACTACAAACAAGACATTCCTATTTCAATAGAAGTGTAAAACTCTCAATACAATTCCCTTAATGAATGGCCAACATTGAATAGCCCGTGAAAATAAGAGTACCACGTAAATTTAGACCCCTAATCATTGTATACACAATTCCAAAACATAAGTGCTTTATGAAGATATGACCAAAAATACTGTTGGAAGTTGATAGGACAGGAATTTTCTTAAAATTGACTAAAGTTATACATCTACACTGGTAAATTCTACGAATTTAATCTAGCAATGTAATCCATAAAAAGGCATGTCCAACTTAGCCTCCTCCCCTTTTTCTCCTGAATATCAAAGGTAATCTTATCATTATTACAATACAAAAATTTAGATTAGAAAAATACATCAATAGCTTAATCAAATACTAAGTATATATACTCTCACTTTGCTTTCCTAAGTGTATGTGCAAAGCTTTAAAATGACAAATACTGTGAGCTAGAGAAAGTATTTGAGAAACAAAATAGATAAAAGCATTGAACCGGGAGCCACATTTATTTATTATTTTATATTACATCTTTAAATTGGTTTTCCTAGAAAAATGGGCAACACAATCCCTCTAGTACCCCATTCGACATGACGGCTAAACCAAAGCAAATACCAACATGCACAGTGAATTAAAAAGGCAGTTTAATGAAAACTATCTACATACCACTTTATGGTAAATCAAACACAAGATCACCTGAAGCAGTCTGAAGCAGTTCAAAATATTTATGCTCATAAAGCACCTTTCTAAGAAATTAAACTGAACAAAAAATTTCATCAACTTACCCATGATAGCAGCAAGGACAAATCGATTATCTAGACTCCACACAATCATATTAACACCACGAGGCGTAGGCAGAACTCTCTGTCTTGGGCCCCCTCGCGGAGGCTGTGGAAGCATGGGTGGAGGAGGAACCTTGAGATGATAAGCCCGAGTCCAACATCCAGCTCTTGCCTGACAGGAAAACATGTTTCAGTGAGGAACTAATCCAAAAACATAATAAAAAAGAATAATTTCCAACCATAGCTCACATGTGATTTGCGTGACCTTGGAATCCAGATAATTGCACTACCATCACGAGAACAGGTAACTATATTATCATGAGAAAACCTGCCAAAATTTGGGAGATGAATTTGTCACAAAATAAACACTTTTACTGAAATCAACCACACTGACATGCAAAAACCGGGAAACGAATAGATGTTTAACAGTTTAAGTACCATGTATTTTTGAATTTGGGAAAATTATCTTCCTTGGTTGCATCTGTAGTAGAGAATCGAGGAGTCACAGCACAACCACTGTAGAAAAGCACAACTTATCAGCATCCAATTATGTCAAGGAACAATCTGAATTAAAAATGCAAACCTCTGTTTCGCAAAAACATAACAAGTTTAGTCAATCTCAACTAGAAAATAGAACTATGAACACTACCCAATAAAGTGCATGCAAGACATAATTAGCAAATCAACATTCATTTATATAATTCTGGTTTCGTTCAGGCTAAAGCCAAAGTAGCCTCCCCAAACATGAGCTTAAAAATTGGTTGGACTCCCCCCCCCCCCCCCCCCCCAATCCTGGTTGTAAGAATTGTTGAAGCTTCCATCTCTTATCAGCACCCAGCCGCTACAGGGACAAACCACCCTTTAGCTACAGTAATTTGAAGTGAACTGACCTAAATTGCACATAATTAACATCATTTTCATGGCCAGAGAGAACATCCATCTCACTGATAGGTTGTTCTGAATCGTCAGTAGCGGATTTACAAGCATTCCAGACCTGCAGGAAAACAAAATTGATTTACTAGAATTTATTCAAGTGTAGTACATAACTCAATATCACGCACTTTAAAAAGCAAAGTGTTAAAAATAAGGTGAGGGTGACCTCTATTGAAGACAAATGGGAGAAGAAACGGTACAATGGTTTAAATACACTATGCAAGGTACTTGTGCTAAGGTGCAGGAAACCTCCAAAAATGTATGCCCTGTTTGGTTTTGGCACTAGTATCAGGTATCGGGCTGGCTATCAAACCTCAAACTGATTCCAGTTGTTTGGTCGGAAGAATATAATCTGTAACTCTTGATTGCAATGTTGGGAGGTTGGGGTAAGAGAGAGAGACTGAGAGAGTCAGAAATGATTATAGTTAATCGGGATGGTACTGGCACTGGTAAGTACAGTTGTGGTGTTTGGTATTGGTGGTGGTTGTGGGCATCCCTATGCTATTCCTTGGGATTAAGGTATAAGTTTTAAAAGGGTTGGAAGATATGGATTTGAGGTGCAATATTTTGTACCAAACAGTAGGATCAACTTTTTTTTATTCCATTCCCAGTTTCCCACATTTAATTTCTGATTTGGTTGAAGAAAACACCTCCTCAAGAAAGTAAAAATAAATAAAATAAAATAAAAAAAAAACAAATCCAAGAAAGAAGAAAAGGGGAAAAGATACCAGGCAAGACTTAACCCATCAATAAGAGTTGGCCCTTCCACCCTTTATAGACCCACGTAATCAACGATAATCAAGGAAGCTATCATTCTTCTGAAGTAAATCCCCTGCCCCCTTTCCTTTTCCCTTCTTCCACCACCTTCTTAGTCATCCATTCATATTTTAATATACGGTTAAACTACAGAAAAAGAGGGGGGGGGGGGGGGGGGGGGGGGGGAGGGTGGCATCTCATAAAAGCCTTCTGCTAGTCACAGCTAACTAAGGTAAAATAGAGATTAACTACAATACATATCCTTCATAAAATCAACTAAAACAGTTTCAATTTGGATAAACTAAACCTCCGGCATAATAGAACATACCCTTGCAAGATTATCTGAGCTACCAGTCACAAAGACAGTCCCGTTAGCATTGAATGCACAACAAAAGATCTGATGATTCTGCTCACCAGCGATGGATGAAGAAGCAGTGCTTTTTCCTACAACATTTTCCAGCTTCAGTAAATCACTCTACTAATTTGTTAAAAAATTATTAATTAAATAAATAATAACAAATAACAGGTTGAAAATGAAGCAAAAGTCAACCTGCATCAGGAGGTTTGGGAAGATAAATACGTGGCTTGAACTGCGAGTACCTTGCATCCCATAGTCTACATGTTCCATCATCAGCTGATCTACAGACCAGAAAATACAGTGTATGAGTCATAACACATGAGAAAATCAAGCAAATAGCTAGCTGAGAAAGTTGTGGAGAAAGCAACTCTCTCTGTGTGAATTGGTTGTCACATTGATAGTGCAATTTAAAAAGTGATACGACAACTAAAATTGAACATAACTACATTAGTCTAGTACATTAGATATATCCTAACATCACCATGAGACAGGACAGAACAAGTTGCAATATAACATTAATAAGGACAAGGGAAGACCAATATATTGCTAGCTTGCTACATAGGTAACAAGCTTAAGTCATACAGTAACTTGCAAAATAATTAATGCACTAATATTTACCCCTTAATGTACAAAGCATATGAAGCTTTTATTCACCAGAAACTTTATGTGTACAGCACATTAGGCAGAATAGGCACTTTCCATTCACCAAAAAAAAAGCGGGTAAAGAAAACACAATTGACAGATAACGTTGAAAAAAAAAAAGAGATACATCTACAAGAAGTAAATGATTCAATGAACAAAAAAGTAAATAATGTAATACCAACATCTCCTAGCTCACACAGCACAGGGTTTTAAAGAACTAGCCTTTAAAGTTAAGAAAATCTAGCAATATATGATGTAAGAACGAGACAAGAAAATTTGAAGCAGGACAATTCTTACGATAGAAGCTGATATATAGCACTGGGCCTTGGGCTAAAGGCAATGGCAGTTACTGCTCCTGTATGCCCTCGCAGAACTGAAATTGGCTGCCCATCTGGCAAACGCCACTGTCATGTAAACCACAATGAACAGATTAAGGTATTCTATAAGAGGAGACAAGAGACAATGGTAGTAATATCAGAGTTGCATGAAAACCAGACACTCACAGTTCTAATAATACAATCATTTGAAGCAGATGCCACCAAAGCATTGTTGGAACTCACAGCCAAGTCAGTGATGTCACCCTTAGATAATAACAAGTGTAAATAAGTAACAAAATAAGAATATAAATTCAACTGTCTGAAAATCATTAAAATAATTGAAAGCATCAAAGCGCACTTCATGCCCACGGCAGCTAGCCAAGATATAAGCAGTTTCCATGGACCAAATCTTCACAAGGCGGTCATCTGAACCAGTTATGACAAACCTTCCGGAGCGGTCACATACAGCTGCCAAAATAATAAATAAATAAATAAAAAGAGATATTACTGCTTGTCAACTAAAAATAAAAGCTCTATAATTTTTTTGTTTATTCTACTCAATACATAATCGCAAACAAACAAACAAAAAAAATAATAATAAAAAAGTGAGTGGATATGAGGAAAAAAAAAAGGATGGATAAATTAAGAGAGAAAAGAAATAAGGTGGGTGGGTGTCTGAAGCTAATAAAGTAAGAGAGATGGAAAAGGTAGATACAGTGTGGGGTAATGAGAGGTAAGATGGTAAAAGGTGTTCATGAAAATTGAAATAGAGTAAATATGGTCAAAACCTTAATTGGAATTGGGTAGTACAAAATATCAGATATAACTTTACAGCTTTTTTGTAAAGACTAAATACACAATATAAGAAGATTTGAAAGCCAAATAAATCCATCCGAATTGATGTCATTAGCATTACACTAATTGTGGTGGAGGAGCCTGGAAACCATGTTTGTTTCTTTACATTAAAATTATATGGTTGGTGTGGATTTGTACAGTTTCTATTATGGAACAGTTGCATGTTATAATGGAATGGTGGCCACACGGGAAGGAAAAGAAAAACTACGACAATCTGCTTGTATGGCAATATTGTGGATGTTGTGGTTGGAAACAAATACATAAAAGTATAAGTTTTCTCAAAATAGGCTTTCTTATAGAATTTAATTCCAGAAAAAGTTGACTTTCTGAGTCAGTGAGTCTTATGCTATGGGTACCATTGGGGTACCCCCTCTGTTGCATAAATTGCAAAAGGCAATGCTTTATATAAAAATCCTTGTGCATTTATAACAAAAAAAAAAAAAAAAAAAAAAAAAAAAAAAAAAGAAAACACAAAGTACCAGCAGCACAGTATCAAAGCAATAATATCTAATGCTTTATTAGCAATTACTCCTTTGACTAAAATGGAAGTTTCATAACCCTTATCTCAAACCCTACAAAAATCTTTATAGGAAAAAAAATGGAGGAAAAAAATTTAGTGACTGGGGTAACAAAAACTTGAGAATCCACACGTTTAAGTGGTATGTAAAGCCACAATAAAAAAAAAGTTTGGTATCTCACAAGTTGAGCAAGATATGTGAGCCTGGTACATCAGAGATTCTCTTTACTTCCTTGTTTAATATTTCAAAGACAATTCCTTATGACAATTGATCTCAAATCATGTTGGGACTCTGACTTTGTTGGTGGTGGTGGTGGTGGTGGTGGTGGTGGTAATTCAGAGATTCTTTATATGAAAAATTAAAGCAAGATACGTGAACTTCAATGTTAGCCAAAATTTCAAAAAATTCTGATTTATATATGAAGCTATATCACAAGCCTAACTAGCATCAAGCATATTGGACAATCAATGGGTGAAGTAAAGTAAACCACTAAGAGACTAAAAGAATCTGAAAGATCAGATCTTCAAAGTGGATAGCAGTCATAGCACAATAAATAGCATGACAAGCAAAGAAAATGTGGTATGAAGGATACATCAACTATATGTCAGATAGTAATGTAATATTGGTTTCTCTTGATTTCACACGACATTACAAACTTCTCATCATAATAGCAGCCAAATTGAAAATTACTTTACCAGCATTTAACTAATATTAATCATGAAATGAGATGATTACAAAGAGAAAAACCAATACATATTAAACCAAGAAAAGGGCCAGGCTTTCCCCTATATTCTTTGATGTATTCATGCTTATAACTACCACAAATTTAGACATCAGATAGATTATAAATAAAAACTATAATAAAATAAAATGTACTTCCTCCGTTCCCCACTTCCCCTAATACTGCAACATAGGGGAAGGACACGAATTTAAAGAAGAGGAGAGAGATAGAAAGGAATAAAGATAGGGACCCTGTGGGGAGGAGAGAAAAAGAGAGAAAATATGTGTAAATAGGGAAATGTTGCAATATTTGTAGAACTTCCTAAAATGATAACTATAGCAATATTTGTGGAACGAAGGAAGTATTTTCTACCCTGCCAAAAACATTAAAAATTCAAATAAAAGGGATAAACCTGTTTTCAGTAAAAGCTAGAATCAGGACAAGGATTACATGGAGAAACAGCTTACCACAATAAACAGCATCACGGTGTCCCCTTACTTTCTTTACATTTTGCATCTTTTGCACCAAAGTGGATGGTTTAACAATAGTATAACAGGCTGCACGTGTAGATGGTGCTCTATGGTGTCTCGCAAATCCACCACCAATTTCTCTCAATCTCAGCCCACGCACCTGATCAGCTTGCATATGAGGCCAACGCATGAAAACAGGCGGTGGTTTAATCTCTTTGTCTCCTTTGATCCCATCATCTGCAAGGAAATATGGGGGGGAATAAAGTTATCGCTCTTAATCGTAAGTTTGCTGTATTTTTCAGATATATATAAGAGGTTCATTAGTGCATCTACGCTTGTAAAAATGGAATTGCATCTCCTAAACAAACAATAAATCATTCAAAGGAATACTAACAAAAATATAGATGCACAGATAAATGAACATACCGGCCAAGAGTGAAAATGATCCATCCCCCAAAAGTGTAGGAACATCAGCTGCATTTGGTATATTCCTTGCAACAATACCATGTGGATTGGCTTTATTAAGTAATAGCTGCCTCAGAAGCTTAATTAAGTGATTCTTTCCGATATGAGCATACCTACAGGAAGAAAAACAGCCCAGTGAGAGAAATCTCATAATCGAATGCTACACTGATATAGTTTCAGCATATCTTCGCTGAGAGATCATCTGTATTGAAACTTTTGATCAAGAAAATAGGCATAAAACATACCGCTCCTTTAGTTTGTTGTAACTCAATGGAAAGGACAAGCCATCATCATTTTCATCACCACTAGGAATCCCACTCCTAGAATACCAAGCATGGTATCTTCTAGGTAGTAGGTCATTTTCAAGAAGCTCATTCCAAAATTGTCCACAAGTTCTTTGACATGGCCCATCAGACAAAAAATGCATGATAAGGAAATAAATTTCTCTGAGATCAACATCAACATCAGCCTCCAAATCAGTGTTCATCTCTGGATCTGCAAGAGCTGCTTTTTTCTGGACTTTAAGAGGGAAACTCAAAGGTTTCACATTAGCAGTCAGATTTCTAGCAGGGATGTGTTTCTCAAGAGCCATTTTTCCTGAACAGAAGCAGACAAGCACATGTAACCACTTCAAAACCCAACTTTTAAAAATAACTAAAGAAATAATGTCGTTAACATATAAATTTTATGCACGAGCTGATCCAGATAAAACTAACTGAAGAATAGAAATGTAAGATATGAACAGACCAAAACTCTGATGTCTTAGGCTATAATTATAAGCATCTTCTAGAAAAAACCCCTTCTCAAACCCAAGTCCCAACCAAAGAATAGAGAAGTGCATAAAGGATTAATAATCTTCGATTTCATACCAGGATAAATGAGACATAATATAACCAGCTTCAATTATCTCCCTCAACTACAATACATATACTAAATTGTTCATGCTTATTAAATTTATTAATTTATGGCCTGCATGTCCTCTAATCATAAGTATTATAATAGCATGTATGCAGAGACAAAAGGTCTACTTGAGTCTTGACATTAATGTGACATTCTCAACCATACACATATTGAAAATTGCAAGTTCTTGACAAATCACATGAACACTATGATATCCTCAAAGAATTAAAAAAAGTATCCCAAAATTTAGTAGACATTTTAAATATCCTCAATTATTATCCTACTAAACTTTACCACTGTTATCTGAATAAATAACAATAAAGCCCTTTCATTCCAAAAGAATGTTAAGTTATTGAGAAGATCATTAACCTTCATACCTTCATGGTAGAAAGATCCAATGCATTGTAGTGCAAGGATGCAGCATATTAACAGGGATTTGCAAGCTCTCAAAAGCGAAGTAAAGATCAATAAAACAAATGATCCCAAAGAGAATTGTCAAATTGAACACTTCCAGAAAAGTTTACCTGAACAAGACCAAAAGGCAAAGAGCCCAACAGTCCTGCTTTATTTTGCTTGAATTACTAAAAAGTAAGAAGCATGCCTTTCACTAACAGCTAAACCTTGGCTTTTACAAAATTTCAAGAGCTCATTATACTTATCTTACATGGGTTCATGCACATGGGCACGTATGGTGCAATCTAAATGAGGTTCTGCAAAAGGGGTGGACCTTGATGATTTAAAGTGAAGTGTAAAGTTGGAAGCTAACACCCCCACCCCCTCTCCCAGATAGTCACACACACACAAATGCAGAGTGAACAATCTAAATCTCAGGAGACCCTAAAGCATACCAAGAACAGATATTACAACCAGAAATCAACCCATGGCACACAGTTGTGAGTGTTTGCCAATTAAAGACTTGCTAAGCTTTAAGCTTATTGGCATATGAGCTACCAACCAACAGTGATACAAAAGTAAATATCACAAAAGTATCGGGAGGGGGGATGACATCCAAAACAGTACAACGAAATGGTAAAAGAGACCACTGCTGTAAGAGAGCACAATATCGGGGTATGATTATGGACTTCACCAGGATGGTTGATAGCTCTACATTAAGAATATTTTCATCATGATAATTTTAGCGATAAAAGTACAAGTGGAACGAAGAGCAAGGTCGGCAAGAATTTGAGAACATTGATATTTATAAGTACCACAAAGAGGTGGAGGAACAATATTAAAGCGCTCAACCTGAACTCCCATTTGACCTAATATGGAAGTACACTAATTTTTGGACCGACTTAGAGATTACACTTGTTCTACTCAACTATCTTAAATGCTCAATAGCACATTTATCAAATATTCTCAATGTAATATACAACGGCACAGCTCTATCCGTAGTGACCTCAAGAAGCATATTCTAAATATCTAAAGCCCATACAAACTTGTTTAAACAAATTGTTTCCCCAAAACTTTGAATCAGTGAACTAGTATGCATAATTGGTAAAAAATACAAAACTAGTAACAGTATCAAAGACTACAAGCTTTCAAATAGGCCATGATTGTAAACCTAAAGGTGGTATACCAAATAAAAAATTTTGCTTCTCCACTCAACCATTAACTAGGTTTTACAAAACAATGTATGTTACAAAAACTTAACAAGATAACATGGAAACATGATCATGAAATTAGTCTCAATCAATAAAACCGACTCACCGTCTCCAACACACAAATCTAAATGTAAATGCAGCTACAAACATTAATCCTTTGATACACGAATATGGAACTTTTTGGACCGAGTAAAAGATTACAGTGAATCTACTCGCTCAATAGCAAATCCATCTAAAAATCTCAATGTAATATACAATGGCACAGCTCTATCCACAATTACCACAAGGAGTGTATTCCAAAAATCTAAAGCCCATACAAGACTTGATTAAACAAATTAAGGTAACCGAAATCAGTGGACCAACATATATCACAGCAATCGAGCATCCACAATCCGTACCAAAAACGAAACTATTACTGACAGTATCAAAGACTACAGGATTTCAAATAGGCCATGATTGTGACTCAAAAGGCGTTGTAATATATTGAAAATTTTAGTTTCTCCACTCAACCATTAATTAAGTTAAACAAGACGATGTACATTACAAAAACAAAGAACGACGTAACAAGGAAACAAAATCACAAAATTAAGTCTCAATCAATAAAGGCGACTCACCATCTCCAACACAAATCTAAATGTAAATGCAGAAACAAAAACAAACATCAAACTTTTGGTACACAAATATGGAAGTAAACTATTTTTTGAACCGACTAAGAGATTATACTAGTCTACTCACCTTCCTTAAGGCTCAATAGCAAATCCATCTAGCAATCTCAATGTAATAAACAATAGCACAGCTCTATCCTTAGTAACCTCAAGGGGCTTATTTCAAAAATCTAAAGCCCGTACGAGACTTGATAAAACAAATTGATTCAAAGGTAACCCAAATCAGTGGACCAGTATAGTTTATCACAGCAATCGAGCATGCACAATCCATACCAAAAACGAAACCAGTAGACAGTATAAAGGACTACAGGATTTCCAAAAGGCCATGATTGTGAACCTAAAGGCGCTATAATAAATTTAAAATTTCAGTTTCTCCACTAGCTAAGTTGAACAAGACAATGTATATTACAAAATCAAGTAACAAGATAACATCTTGGAAACAAAATCATGAAATTAAGTCTCAATCAATAAAACCGACTCGCCGTC
The DNA here is from genome assembly GCF_948465745.1 of Chenopodium album. Classification (NCBI taxonomy): domain Eukaryota; kingdom Viridiplantae; phylum Streptophyta; class Magnoliopsida; order Caryophyllales; family Amaranthaceae; genus Chenopodium; species Chenopodium album. The sequence continues at coordinate 1,419,841 of NC_137838.1, forward strand.
TCCAACACACAAATCTAAATTTAAATGCCAATAAAAATACAAAAATCAAACCTTTGATTCCTGGATTTTCCATTAAGGTCAACAAGAAGCACAATACTCAGAAACTAAAAACTCTCTTCTGCGGCTCCAAAACCTTGAATTACCATATACCATAATTGCATTCTCCTGAAAAATCAAACAATTACCCTTTTCAATTCCCAAAAAACCCCACAATTTCATCAACCCAAAAAACAAAATTCACCCAAAAAAAAAAAAAAAAAAAAAAAAAAAAAAAAGCTATTCAAAAGAACTACAAGATCCCATTATCAAAATCCATGCAAAAAAATAAATACAAACAACATAAAACAAAAATTAGAATAAAACCCAGAAAATTAAATTACCTCCAATGGTCTAAAATTCTGTAGAAATGATTGATTATCTGAAAATTAATCACCAATGGAATAGAATAGTAAAATGGGGGTGAATTTTTAAGGGTTTTTAAGCAGAAAAAGAACAAATTCTTGAATAAAATTTAAAAAATAAAAGGAGTGATTTATTTAGGGGTTAAACAACAGAGCTCAGTTTTGTTGTTGAGTCTGTATGTATATAGTTATGGTGTTTATAGGAGAGAGAAAGAGAGGTTGCGGAGATTAGAACATCGAAGGAGGCTATTTTTTTAGTTTTTTTTTTTTTACTATTTTTTTTTTTTAATGTTAATAAATTTAGAAATTGTATAAAATATAACTTTACGCTCACTCGTCCTTGTTACATAATTTTTGTTTCTTCTTCAGAATAAGAAGGATAGATATAAATCATGAAATATATGGAAATAAATCACAAAATATCATAGATTTCTGTAAATATTGATTTGGTGGATGATGATAGCTAAAATCCAGTTGTGTAAAGTGGTTTGTTGAAGGCCTTAAAGGTGTTAAAGCCCAGTCCTTGGTTGTATGGGTCAGTCATGGATTCATGGCCGATTCGGATCGGGCCGAACCAAATAGATTAAGATTTTTGTCTTGTATAGAGAGAGTCTTAAGGAGTAGGTGATGTAAACGAGGTTTGATCGGTTGTTGAGTTTCGTGTTTTTAAGCTTTCATCGGTTGACCTAGTGGAGCAGTCACTCCAGTTGATTTTATGACTTGATGGTTATGCTTAAACGAGAATGGTTTACTTAGAAAAAGTCTGTCGGCTATTTCTCATCTACTTTTCTTTATTCGTTGTAATATACTGTTTATCTCCTGTGAATGATATGGCGCTAGAATTTGACTTTATATCGTCACCTCACTTACAGTCATGCATTGAAGACGACAAGTGTGTGAAAAATGTCTTATAGACTGCGTATGTATTTACAAATGTCAAACACATAAATAATATTGTATTTTTAAGCTTTTTTTTTAGATTTTGGAAATATTATAAGTATGAGCTAAAAGCCATATTCCCTCCGGTGAGATTCCTTTAGTCGGTTATATACTCAACTAATTAAAACCACATTCAATTAAATTAATTCGCAAATGGAAATTCTATAAGTGATGTGCATTGCAAAAAAAAATGATAAATTCCAAAAAAAATTACATGTTAATTAATGGTAAACTCGTGTGTTATTGGGTATGTTCGGCAAGTTAATTAATATGTTGTATTCATTAATTGACTGAAACTAGTAATTGAAATCTGATAATGGTACATTAGATTCGTTTATTTTCAATTTCCTTTCTCTATCCCTCCCTCAAAAATCAAAACCTAGATTTTGTATAGATATATCATATATGCGCTATCGCGGACCTTTTGGTTAATGCCTAAATGGTAAGCCTTTTTTTTTCTTTCTTTAGTTTGTACTTCTTATTTACAACAAAACTCCATTCTCTCTCCATTAGAAAGGCTACCTTTTGTTAAGTTATATCAATGATTACTCCTCCATGTTGTGTTTTGTGCTTTCTTTGATAAATGATAAAATTAGTAGAAATCTAAGAGCTTGTTTGGCATTGTTTGGTTTTCATTTTTCTGATTTTTTGTTTTTTTTTTTTGTTTTTTAACAAAAAACCAAAATTAGGAAATAAGAAAAAGATATTTTCACTTTTTAGTTTCAGTTTTCTAATTTATCATTATTTTAATAAGTTTGATAAATTTTTGATTCATTATATGACATATATCATATGATTTTCAAAACCACAAAAATAGAATACTACAGTGATGTCAAACGAACCTTAAGATATTACTTCTGTGGATTATGGTAGTAAACCCAATTGCGTTAAGTAGTTTTTTTTAAGGCTAATCCTCATCAGTTTTAAAGGTCAATTATAACACAATTCATACCATGCACTTCATATAATTCATACAGGTAACAAATAATGTAAACAAAATTTGATTAATTTTTAAATATTGTCTATTAAGAGTAAAATCAATCAAGACAATTGGAATCCACACCAATTGGTTTTTTTGATATTTGAAAGGTAAACAATAAACGATAGATATTTGGAAAATGATATAGTATTATAAGAGCTAAAATCTAATTTGATGGTCAATGAACAGCTTTGCTCACCAGTGGATGCCCATGATCAATTTTTAGTTTGACTAAAACCAGTCTACTACGATAATTCATAAGTAGCAGTGTTCTATGTTATGGTAACATCATCCTAATGCATTGCTCAAAGATGATAAAATCCAAAAATGTTCCATATTCATATATACTAGCAGTTGAAATTTAATAGACAATCAATCAATTAAAAGCTAACGAGTGCCCCCAAGGTATAAGGATTTTAGAGGTGAAAATAATTAATTAGAAATTGACGCATACTAATTATATTGCACCGATCGACTCATGAATATGTCATGCATTTGTTTATATCATTTTGATTGGGGTAAATATGATGGTGGATGCGTATACTCCAATGAACATGTACGTACTCCAATGAAGATAAAGCTATAAGTAAGATCGATGATATTATTTTTATTAGAGCTTATGTTCATTGACATTCATGTTCTTTGAAGTTAGGCTAGATATACAACGTATGCGCAATGAGTATAATGTATACCCCTAAACCATTCAATATTCCAATTATTAATTATTGCATGCTAAACTAACATTCTTGGACATTTTAGCAAGATCCAATTTAATATTGATACATTAGATTAAGAGGTTAGCGCCAACCTTTAATGGTACATAAGCCCAATTATTTTGTTCTTTGATACAATTTGTGTGTGTGTGTTTTTCAATCTCTCTCTATGAAAGAGCCTTTCTACTCATGAGTGCGGTCATAAAAATAGCAAAATGTTGTTATTAAATTATACACAAATACTAGCTAGCAATGGCTTTTATTTCAATCTATTACTTTGACAAACCTTTATCTTAACCCTGCTCTCCAATATGGGGTTCCCATAATTTTCAAACCGGCTACTTATTGTAAAGAGGTTGTACTAGTGTTTCTTTTGTAGTGTTTGTAACGTTAAAGCTACTCTTCGTATATTTCACCAAATCCTCCATAGTTTGTGGTAGACTCGTTTTCATCTACTCCCTCCGTTACGAGTTACTCGCAACAAAGAGGGAGTTTGCGGACTCCTAGGCAAAATTTCTTAAGTGTGATTATTAGAAAATAAGGGATGTGCTTAGTATTAATCCAATAATTAAAAAAAAAAAACAAAACAAAAACTAAACACCAAGCACCACAACCACGAAACCACCACCACCTAGCAAAACCACAACCACGAAAACACCACCACCCAGCGCACCACCAACGAACCCAGCACCACCACCACCACCTGCGAACCCTTTGCGAATTGAAGCCGCCGAACCCACTACAACCCACCACCACCCACCCCGAAACCCACAACCCACGAATCCAGGCCCACAACCCCGAAACCCACCACCACGAACCCAGACCCACAACCGCCGAACCCACTACAACCAACCACCACCCACCCCGAAACCCATAACCCACGAACCCAGACCCACAACCCCGAAACCCACCACCACGAGACCACCCATGAATTCAAACCCAGAAATTCAAACCCATGAAACCACCCACGAAATTCAAACCCAAAACCACCAAATTAAACCATGAAATTCGAACCCAGAAATTCGACCCACTAAGCACCAAACCTTGAAATTCGACCCACCAAGCACTAAACCCAGAAATTCGAGCCACCAAACGCACAACGAACCCAAAAAAAGTCAGATCTAGAAAAGGAAGAGAGAGAAAACGAAGGTGCCGACAAGGAAGAAGACGACGGCGGTGATTTTCGGCGTTAGTAGCGATCGGAGGTGGTGGTGGTTGTTGCCAATGAAGGTGTTGGTGGTGGTGGTGGTGGTGGTGGTGTTGATGACGAATTTAGATGGGAGGTGATTAAATCAATGTTAGGGTTTAACTTAATAAGATAAAATCCCTACTTTAATTAGGGTGATTAGGAAAAAAAGTAAGGGTAATGTTGTAATATCACACAAAAAAACTTACCATAAAAGGAAATAAATAAGTTTGTTGCAAGTAATGTGTACCAGCCATTTTTAGTAATTGTTGCGAGTAATTCGTAACGGAGGGAGTATAAACATATGTTAAAAATTAATTGAACTACTTTTTCTTCTACTGACAAGCAAATACATAAGGTTTTTTTTTTTTACATCATAATCCAAGCTTACTTGCCATAAAAAAAATACAAAGTAAGTGAGTGTAAAATAGACAACATGAGTCTTTTAAAATGAGTTGACCTACTTTTAATAATATGTGAATAGATAGACATGCGACTTTTCAAAACAAGTTCACCCAAGTTTTAAAATAATACACGGGTGTATATGATTTACATGACATAACGTATAATATACTAATAATAATACATGTATTAAGCAAAGTCTTGACAAAAGTATGTGAGTAGTCTATATTATATGCCAAAAGGCGGCGTTAAGTAGGAACAAGAAAGCAAAATTCCACGTTTATTACTGCTTGGGTCATATTATCATGCATGATTATATTATATGCAACATGTGTGTTGTGGGTCATTTTCTTAAGACATTGTAGAGTAGTAGGAGTACATTATTTTTTACTCCACTATTTTTGACTTACTGTTTGATGTCATGGGATGTATTTATGTATCCACTGTTCAGGGGAATCCGTGGTCCAACAAACCGTGTAAAGCCTTTAGTGCACCATATTTTAAACTTTCACTTCACTCGATCTTCTTCATGCTCTTTATACTTTACCTCTTTAATGTTTTTGTCATAGTAAATCGAGTTGTTAGGATTGAAAATAAGAATTAATTATATATATACTTCTCTGTATTTTTGTAAAGTGAAATGTTATGACTTTTTGCACTATTATTATCACAAATGGATACTTTTTATCGCCTTATCGGGGTTATTTGCAGGCTTGTAGCCCGGTCCCTGGTTCAATTATTATGTTGATGATTAATTGAATAATCTTATTTTACTTATAAAATATCTGGACATAGTGATTACTTTTGAGCGAGAGGTAAATATTCAAATCTCAGCCCCTTTTATACTTTCGGCCAAGATCAGCCATTGATTACCTAATTGATCACTTGACTAATTGATACTCTATTGGTGATCTATATATAAGATAAAATATAATCTTATGGGTACTTATTAGACTCGTGTCAATGAGGAATTTTATTGAAATTCAATTATTATGTTGATGATTAAAGGTATTAAATTTTGTATCGACATAATAAGTGCCTATGAAAAATGTTTCACTTATTAAAAAAAGGTATTTTCTAAAATTGTAAAATAAAAATAAAAATTGAGAGTACGTTTATGATGTATAATAATCGTTATTATTTTGTTTTTTAGCTTCTTATATACATAGCTATATGTATCATTTTTTTTCACAATACATACAATAATAAAAGAAAAAATCTCTTAGAGCAAGTTTAAGTCACTCATAATAAGATTGGATAATCTTATACAAAAAAAACATAGGGATGACATAGAAGTATGGTTTATTACTCAACAATGATATAAGGACGTTGACACATGACACATACGAAGTATCTATGATGCGATCATTTGCAATGACGTAAGGGGGTTTTGCATGGCTATATACTCATGTTTCATGTACATGTACCGGTTGAATTTGAACCAACCACGCGTTAACGATAAACGACTTCACCCTTTGACTTAAACTCTTTCTCGATATTTAATTTGTCTTATAAAATTAACTCTTTATTTTACTCAACATTTGAAATATAAATAAAAAACCTAAAGTTTAATTTGAGGGTAGAAAATATACGAGTAGTATGTATTTTTTTTCCTTCAAAAAAATAATGTAGTAGTTGATGAAAAAATGGCAGAATTAATTTGACAATAATGCAACTATGTTTTGGCGGCGTTCCTTAGTTTACACCAATGAGTGCGCGGTATTAGTCAAGGAGGTAATTATTATAAGGAACATTCTCTTAGTATTAATTGTGTGTCGAGTTACATGAGTTTATTTGATGTTATGTTGAATAATATTTGACTCTCTTTATTCTTCATGGTCTATGGTCTTTGCTACTAACCGTGTAAGAAAAGGGTACATTTGGGTTACCATACCATCTCACTAGTTCATAAATTAAAAAAGACACTATGCTATATTAAAGTAAAAGTCTATATTTTTATAAATTAGGATAGTAATATGAGGATCAATCCATGCCAAACCTCAATATGTCAATGTATAAGTCACTATGCTAAAGTATATATGTGAAATTTACAATACATATTGTAAAGTTTATCATGTATGTGTACAGTGTACAACTTACGCAAGATAGATTTTATGTTTTAATTTATGAGTTCGAAATAGAATTTACTGAATTGAGTTGAAATGAATTGCTTATGAGAAAATAAAATTAGAATTGAACTGAACTGAACTGAACTAAAATTGAGCTGAAGAGAACATAACCTTATTTGGATTATAATATTATTTAAATTTTTAAAAATTATTTAAATAAAACCTTATCAGTACAATTTAAAAATAATTACTTTTTACTAAACAATAAATTAAACAAAGTTAAGTAGAATAAGCATAATCTTAATCACCTTCTAGGAAGAGGGGAAACTTGACCACTTGTTATGTTCTCAACAAATTTTCTATGGCAATACCGTACCGTACCATGAATGTAACAAGATTACAAGAGTCGTTATAAAAAACAATAAAAAAAAAGTATGGTGGATGTCATAAAGTTAAAGGGAACCAAATGAACTGACTTGAAAAAGGATTTGATATGAATCACATGAATAGAATAATATTGAAGCTACTTACGAAGCAGAGATCATCTTTATCTACTAATAAGGACAAATAATAAGGTACATAAATTTTGACGTAAAGCCCATTATGTCATTAAACTAAGCATCTAATTAGTCGTTAAAACGTGCTTGAATATATTCTTCATTCGTACAATGCCAATACTAAATTACTAATCTAATACGAAGTAGTGGTATAATAAGTATTAGAAAGTGGGAACATGTTGCTGACATACAGAGTTTTATAATACTGTAATATGTTACAAGTATATAATTGTGATTACTTTTATTATGAAGTGGGAACATTTAGCCTTAGGTATACTTTTAAGAAAAAAAAATTGTGAAATAGAGTCATGACAAATATAAATTAATGATATCTATTTGGCACTGTGTAATATACTTTGTACGTATGGACTATGAAGTATATAGTCCTCATATTTAGTATGATTTTCTATTTTTCTATGGTTATGACTTATACAGAGTATATATAAGAGTATCTAAGACAAGTCGACAACATGATATATAATTAAATACCAAATACATCAAAGAGTATTAAAAAAATATTGTGGAAATTCTTAAATTTATTTGATGATTATTTTTTTTATGAACTATTTTATTGGATCGGAACTCCTGAATAAAAAGAAAGGTAATTGAAATTACTATTGTAATTCTCAAAGCGTTCAAATTATATGCATATGATTCTTTGTAAAATGTACTCATAATATACATGTTACCACTTATCTGATTTTATTTAGGAGGCCGAGGCCCGAGGGCCAATTTAAATTATACTACGTATATGTTCATTTCTAATTTTCTATGGGGTAATAAAATCAATTTGGTTTTGAGAAAAAAAAAAAAAAACAAATACTTGTATATTGGACAGTTATGATTTGTCCAAATCACCTGGTCCATTAAGGTCCTTAGTAAAAGAGAGCAATATATACTTTCACAAACATTGTGGGGCAAAAATAACAAAGATAACACGTACTCCTTGCCAAAACGGGTTTTAATTTGCTAGCTAGCAAAATAGTAAGGTTATATAAAACTATGCTTTGGAGAATAGGATAAGAAAAAAAACAAGTACATTCATTTCTTGTTAGTTGCAACAAAGGAATATTTTATGTCTCAGTGTCTCACGGCTAATACCTCTTTTGTATAACTAATTAAAAACAGAGGTAATATATTACATATATACGCTTATAAACAATGAGTAAAAACATGATAAAGTTCTTCATCCATGTTTTTTAATCTAATACAGTATGACTTTGAAACTCGAGCACTCAACTTAGTATTAGAACTCTAATATAATCTACGCTCTTCTTCAACAATCGTTTCTCATTTTTTTCACTATTTGAAAAAGATGAAAGTTTGCCACGAAGAAATTACACTTGTAGGTTGTTAGCTGTAACCAAAGACACGAATCATGCTATATTGACCCCATGTATCGTGCTAGCTCATGCTCAACTCATACTCAAAACAGTTATGTCTAAGAATGAAATACTCTGTAGTCTGTATCGATGGACCACCTAATTAATAATTCAAAGTTTATCTCTTGATAAATTGGTAAGATAGATTAGAAATCTAAAACAATAGTCATTTCATCGTACTCGTGCCAAATTTTCCTAAAAATGAAGCTCATAAACGACTCAAACCTACTTACGTGGCATCTCATAGACTCATACCGTATCAGGTCGGACCATTTTTCGTTCCGACCTGGCTCATTTCCTTATTGTTGTATATCGATATGGTCATTAGTAAAAAAAAAAAAAAAAAAAAAAAAAAATGTACAAGTAGTTTTCTATGATGTTACTCTTACTGTATTCGAGAATTTGCTGCGTGCAGTCCCTCAGTCCTTGAAGTGGGGTCCACTTTACGGCTTTACGGCCCTTTCCAAGATAGTGCTACTTGATTATTCTATACACGTGGCAAATGTATAATATATTAGTCATTATTTTAACAAAAAAATCACTATCACGTGGTTCTTATTTATTTAGCACAATCACAAATTCAAATCAACCGCGTAATATTTCCCTTATTCACTAATCCCTTGTCCACGTGCGACTCTTCTCCCCCCTTTGACCAACACACGCTTCTTTTTTATGTGTTGACTTATCTCACCTCAAAACACACACATATATATAACCACCTCATTTGCATCACTCTCTTCATCCAACTTAAAATCCGTTACACTCTCAATTCTCAACTCGATCATTTCTACCAAATCGATCATTTCAAAATGGTCAAGAAATCGCCGGAGTACCAGCCAAACGACAACAGTAGCAACGTTAACTCGATTAAATATAAGGGTGTACGCAAGAGGAAGTGGGGTAAATGGGTGTCCGAAATCCGTCTCCCTAACAGTAGGGAGAGGATTTGGCTAGGCTCGTATGATACGGCTGAGAAGGCAGCACGTGCATTTGACGCGGCACAATTTTGTTTACGTGGCAAATCCGCTAACTTTAATTTTCCCGATAATCCACCTGAAATTGTTGGAGGACGATCAATGACTCCTTCTGAGATCCAAGTTGCGGCCTCTAGGTTCGCTAATAACTCGACAAATGAGGATGATCGAGGCCGATTAGAGGAGAATCCTATGGTGGAGGAGTCGGGTGAGGCGTTGTCATACTCACCATCTATGTCGGATGGAACAACTACAACAACAGCAACAACTCAATTAGATGGTTATACATATAGTAGTTTTGAGGTTGCAGGGGTAGAAGCGTCATTTCAAGATCAGTTAAGTTTGAGTAATGCACTCGGGTCGGGTAATTACGTGTCGGATTTCGGGTATTTAACCGGGTTTGATGATTTTACCGGGGGTGATTATTTTGCAACACAACATGAGTCCAATAATGATTTTGATTACGCTGGTCAAGTGGCCGAGGACACTTATGATGCTTCACTTTACCAAGACTCTTACCTTTGGAACTTCTAGTTGATTGAACATACGACTAGTAAATTACGGAGTATCGAGTAGTAAAATACGGAGGGAGTAGTAAATTACGGAGTAGTAAACAGAGTAAAGATGGGGGAATTTGGAATCATTTTTTTTCAAGTTTCAAATTCTGATAATCAGTCCATATTTATTAGATTAATTACTTGGACAAATAAGTAACTTTTTAGGACACAAATTGTAATACAAGTATGAGATTTTTTAGCATTTTTGTTGACCTTTCTCAGTATTTTTTTTCTTTTTAGAGTTTTTATATTGGAATTTTTTGTGAGGCAATGGCTTCATTAACATACCAATTACAAACATCCATATTCTATTTCCCAATTTATAATTGATTATGTAATTATTTATTTCTGCATTAATATTATTGTTTAATACTGTATTAATTATTTACCACAATAGTTTTTTTTTTTTTTCATATATATCATCTTCAATTCAAGCTCAGTCTCTATTTCAATGGTGATCAAGTGAAAGTAAATAGTTATTTGGGAAGAATCTTCTTAATTAGTAAAATGAGTAGTTGAGTACAGTACCTTAGAATTTTAATGATAATAATTTGTTACTTGAAACTTTGTTTTTATTTGGCTTATCTTAAATTTTTTTGGTTGAATTATGTTGTTGGTGGCGCCACCTTATAGTGGTTGTGCAATCGTTTTCGACACCAATGGCCCCACCTTCTATTATCGCTTTCCGTTGATAAATTAATATCTTAGATAACGATAAAAATATTTTTCAAAAGTAAAAAAAGTCCATAGTATTTGAAATAAATCCGATTTAGAATTAGATAAATATATATTACGGAGTATTAAATTGAAAGATTAAGATGATGGAGTAAAGTAACCCTCTACTCTTCCCATTTGCTTTTGCTTTTGGTGTTATCTCAAAATAGAAAACTTTTTATAAATTGTTAATCTCTCAACTAAAGAAACGAAAAAAGAAAAAAAGGTGTGGAGAAGAAGGGATTGGCATTAACTCGTTATAAATAAAACAAGTATATGAGAATATAGACATGTGATGAAATAGGGAGAATGGAGACCCACCAAACATAGCGACAAAAGAGCAATAAAGCCAATAATGATATGTTAAGGACAAACATAAACAAAAAATAATACGAGTAGATAATTAGGATAATGGTGGCTAAATGGCTACTTGGAGACAATTTGGACTACCGTGATGTGATGCACCACAAGAAAGCGACTTTTACAGACGCTTTATTATTGACCACCGGTAAAACTCTCGGTAATTTTAGAATGGAATTATCGACCATTTAAAGTTTTAAACATTTGCCGCTTTATCAATGACAATAATTTATATGGCCTTTATATCAACAATTTATCTTAATCGGAATAATTCTACCTTTGTACTGTATATATTTTTAGAACCCAATTTTATCTTGGATTTAAACAGTGAGAGACGAAAGAAAATTCAGTTTTCTTAAGACATTTTTAGATGAAAGATATAATAAAAGGTGGACAAAATTGGTTTCAAATTTTCAACACCGTGAAGGTGTGAACTATAGGATGGATGCACCCAACCCTCTGAATTATGACTAGTCGCTACACACCACCAACTATTCATTTAGGTGTAACACACGCCATTAGCGAGTATTTTTTTGCCCTTAAACTGAAACGACATTTTCGGTAATTAAGGAGTAACTAATGGCACATATTGCACCCCACTTAATAATTTTTACTACTCCAACAACTAGTCAAATTCAAAGTGTTTGAGGCTATTTTTGCCCAAAAATATAATCATTTATGGCAATTTGTCTAGCGGAAACAAGTCAGCTAGAAACAAATTTGTTCCAATTATAAAGATAATAATACATTGGTTCTGAAAGATGAGAACACATTTCAGCTCATACTTCTCCAATTTCTGATGGAAAGAAGATAGATTTCAGCCAGAAATCAAACTAAGAAACGGATAAAAGGGGATGTGTTGCGATTAATTACACAACGGAGGAGTAATATTATCCTGGAATCACACAAATGTATATTCTGACATTGATTACTCCACCTCATATCTCTAACATTGTGAATTTGAAGTCTACAAAAACCAAAATATAAAAATAACTCTCAATATCTTCCAAAAGACAAGTAAGAGGCTGGAAGCTCTAGTGTTAGCATTAATAAATTTGCACAAAATATACTCTCCAAAAGAGAGCATTGACAGCAGGATACGGATGATGAAGGCAAAACACTGATGGCATTAGACCACAACATTGAAGTTCCAGTGCCTTGACATAAAAATAGATGAATGATAGTTGATTATTGCCTAAAGTTAACACAGGACAGATTCGTCAAGTTTTGTACCTACAATGCTCTCCGAAAAAAGAACCCATAAAGAGTAGAGATAGCCTGATCAGTACAAGCACATGAGCTCTGTTTCTGCATTAATGCATCAAGCATGGCAGTCATACAATTATGCTCTCCTTATCATAGCCATTGAACTAAAATGTCTACAAAACTTTATATCGACCAAACCTTCATCAACTAGGCAGTGTGAGTCAGACAAGAAATCAATCAGCAAATAGAATGAAAGAAAACAAAAAAAAAAAGCCTTTTCAAAGCAAAATCTTACAAAATTTATGCACAACCCGTTCAGAGTTAGGAACCATTCAGCTAGATAAAGAAAAGGCCTACATAAATGTGATGGAAACAATCGATTCTGTTGTGCTTCATTTGTTGAACTCCCAGATAATACCTCCATCCTCTGCAATCATTTCAAAGAGCCAACTTCAGATGGAAAAAAATTCGTTTTATAGAGATAATAAGGGGCACCACGAAAGATAAAAGTGAATTTCTAGCAGCAATTTACGAGCTCCAGTAACATCAGTTTCACATTTTTATGCCAAACAAATTTTCATAATTTGTCTATAAGAGTGCAGCTATATACAAGGAGTATCTGCAGAGGTGAACAAACTAAATAATCCAAGGCTTCTAGGATCTAGGATAAAATTCACAACTCACAAGGAAGCAAACTCGTAGAATTTATAATCGTATTCATCTCATTGCAGGTTCAACATCTTCAACATTACTCCAATGCCACAAAGAGCCACCCGAGATAAGATAAAGGGAGTCGTCGGTTAAAATTACATAACCTTACCAATCAGCAATGAAGAAGCATTACCCTTGATACCAAAAGCAACAAGCCAACAACAAAGTGCTTCTTCATAAGGAGTAAATAAGAATCTTAACTACCATTTTGATTTAACCCATTATTCTTAATACCCAAACAAACCATTCAGCTCCATTGGAATTGACAACAATTTCTTGTCATTTACCAAACTTAAAAAGAGCAAAAGAGAACAATCCCTCATACAATATCGATAGATAGAACAATACCATGATATCAACCGTGCATTCATTAGACGACCCTCAACCATGATCACAATCAAATGCACTTTTATTAAGCAACTAATTATTGCAATGTAATCAACTACACAGAAAAACATGAAGATATGCAATCATACATTGCAAGCTAATCTTAACAAATCCCATACCTTTAACTTTCTTGTTGATCCAAACTTCCCAAAGCATGCCAGCACCAACTCCAGCTACAATAAAGGATCCATAAAATGCAATTGCAGAGGGTATAGATTTCCTGGGAAGGAAATAACATTCTGGGATCTGCCTAATTTTCTTCGGAAGCCGTTTTTTCGTAATTGGTTGGCCATTTTCCACTTTATCATTTGTAGTACTCATGTTTTTCCACTCCACATCTCTCAATGGATCCTTCGCCTCTTCGGCGAAGGCCCGTCCCTGAGCCGGGGCAGGAGTGGCGCCTGCCCTGGGCTCAGGTACATTTTCAGAGTTCCGTTCTAACATTAAAGGGTTATAATCAAAGACCTGCAACATATTCGCAACCAATTTGATTCAATCATCAAAGTAGGCTCACAAAAAAAATCTGCTTGCATTAAGAATACCAATGTTGAGTGTACATATCAAAATTCTAGCAACAAAATTGTTCATTCTAATCTAACCTAACTTTAGTGATTGTAATTGTTAGTTCAATAATCCATCTTAGAAGAACCCTAATTTGACGATAAACCCTAGATTGTGAAATTGATTTCAATGATCTAAAAAAGAAAGAAAAAACATCTTACCTCAAAAGTTGCTTCAATGGAGAAAAGAAAGCGGAGAGGCCAGTTCAATCGAGGAGAGAAAGCTCAGAAGCCGCTTCAATGGAGGATTCCGAGTACGGTTCAATGGAGGTGGAGCCGTGGAGGAGAGAAGTTTGCAAGCGTAAAAGAAATGAGCTCCAAAAGAAAAGCACAAATAAGACTTTTTTTTTTTTTTTTTCAAAACTAGAATTTTTTTCCCATGATTCTTAAAATAATACTTTGTACAAAGTACCAAATACATGACAAAATTACTATTAGTATGTTAATTTTAATTTAACTAGAATGTACTCGTGATAATACACGAGATATGTCATTTGCGAAAGAAAACAACACATTGTTTTGGAGGATTGTGGTGAAGTGTTGTAAATTAACTCTTAAATTATCCGAATTACTTCGTATGAAGTATAATACAAGTACAATACGAAGTAGTATCTCAGCTATCTCCACGCTTCTTCAAGCTCAACTTCGACGAATCAATTCGTAACAACTCAGCAGCAGAAGGTGCTATCATTAGAGATAGCAGCGGAGCACTCATCAAGACATCTACGTCCAACCTTGACAATGGCAAAATATTTATAGCGGAAGCTACAACTCTATATAAAGTAGTCCAACTAGCTCTTTAATGTGGCATTCGGGACGTTGAAATTGAAGATGATAACTTACTAGTCATCAACTCAATAAAAGACATTTGGGCCAGCACCTTGTCAGATTGAACATATTATCGAAGACACTCGTTCTTTCCTTTCTCGATTTGGCAATTGGAGTATCCAACACATCTATTGAGAGGCAAATTGTGCAGCGGATTGGATAGCTGATGTAGGTCATTTAGTGTGTAGTAGTATGGATGTTGATGGTTGTAATAACTGTAGTTTGTTTTCTTAAAAAAAGTAGTTCTCTTATTTACCTTGTGGCTTAAGATGGCACTGGGCCGGGATGGCCCGGCCCAAAGCCCAGCACGAAAAAAGCACAGCACAACATAGTACTGTGTGTGGCCCATGGGTAGCCTTTATTGGGAGAAGCAGGATAAGGCACGACAGAATTGGATCCGACAGGACAAAACATGTTAAAATCAATGCAATTTTGCTTAGGCATGCAAGCCAACACGGCCCAGCACGATGGCATGTGGGCCTAGACCATGCACGGGCCAATTTTTTAAAAACTTTAGGCCGGCATAGCAATTGGTATTCTATGCACCATGGTGCACAGTAAACTACATGCTCCAGCCCACACGCGGCCCAATAAACACAGCCCAAACAAAAAACACGCCCAACCCACTTTATTTTTCAGTTTTTTCAGCTGATTGAATGGAGTTCCGTTTTTCAGTTTTTTTTTTTTAAAATAACCGCCACTTAATTTTTTTAATCATTTTAAATCATTCTCTCTCTTCTCATAAATTATAAAGCTTCATCTAATAAATTCATTTGCAATTCTCTCTCCTCATTTCATTTTTCTCACTCAACTCTAAATTTCTCTCTCTAAAAACTACTGCAATTCCATGGCGAACGAAGAAGATTCACCGAAAACACCTTCAAAAAGGTGAACATCTCTCCAATAACTTTGATTTTTACTCGATTTTGATCAATTTGTTAAGTTTTTATTGTTTAATTTTTTGAAATGTTAAATAATAGATATAATTTTGTTTTTTTTTTGTAGAAAATCGCAACAAAGTTCGTCTGATGATGAAGACGATAATATGTAAGTAATATTTTGTTCTAATTACTAACAAAACGAGCAATTTAAACCCTAATTTTTGAAATTGAAAAATAATTTGGTACAAAATTTTGTTGAACAGGACATTAATTAAGATGTTCAAAACGAAAACACCAAAAACGAAGAAATTGGAAGATATAAAAGCAAGTCCAATTGTTGATCACAAAATTTTGCAAGAATTAAACAAAGTAATTTCAGAAAGTCCATCAAACAGGTATATTTTGAACTTTTAATTCATATGATTCCTGTTCAATGTGAATATATGTTATTTTTTTGAAGAAGAATTATAAATACTCAACTGAAAAACCCAGAATTTTGCATTTATGTTTGTATATATGCATGCATGTTTATCAATTTTAATTATGTATTGATATATTTTTGAACAACCCAGAAAAATCTTTTGAACAACAATGAATAGCCACTGAACATATTTCATTTAACTTTGTAATGGAATTATAGATAATAATTAATTTTACTTTATTAACAGTCCAAATGCTGGAGAACCCACTGAACAGCATCCTGAAGCATCTGAACAACATCCTAAAGCATCTGAACTACCATACCAACCCACTGAACACCAAGAACCAAAAAAATCTTCTGATTTACCTCCACAAATGACTGAAATCCCATCAGAAAATCAACTAGAAACTTCTGTACCCTCATCAACAATTTCTGAACTACAAAAAGGAACTTCTGAACTCCAACCTGAAATTTCTGAAAAACCTCAACCAAATTCTGAAAATCCTGTTCAACCTCAAACAGGTGTTGTGGTCCCAAATGAAGAACAAGGAAATCCTGTTCAACCTCAAACAAGTGCTGTGGTCCCAAATGAAGAACAAGGAAATCCTGTTCAACCTCAAACAAGTTCTATGGTCCCAACTGAAGAACCAGGAATTCCTGAAGAACCTACAGGACATATTGAACAACCTATAGGAAATCCTGAACCAGAAGAAAGCAATGGTGACAATAATGGTCAGCCCAATAGTGACCAACCTACAGAAAATTCTGAACCAGATGGAAGCAATGGTGACAATAATAGTCAGCCAAAGCCTAGGTAAATTATTAATATGTTTTTGATCATTTTATTATATTGTAATGTTCATTTAAATACATAAATGTAAATATTTTTTTAACTTATATAAATAATTTAAATAGGAGAAGGAAGCACGTAGCTACAAAAAAAAGGAAGAACACAACACCTACAACACCTACAACAACAAGAGTGTTGCGCAGCCAAAGTACCCCAGAAGGGCCAAAAAGTCCTGTTGAAGCAGAGGTTATTCCAGAATCAGAGTTTAATAGAGTTCAAAACATTAGAAAGAGGGTTCAAAAAACACAGAAGGGGGTTCAGATCAGAGAAAAAACTGGTGGAAAGGAAGGAGGACAACCTTCAGGAAAGGTTGTTAAAAAGGGAGTTCAGAAGAAGGGAAAAGAAGTTCAGAAAAAGGCTGAAGAAGTTCAAAAAAAGGACAAAGGAAAACAAGTTGAGAAGATTGAGAAAAAGAGAAAGAGAAAAGTTGATGAAGATGAGCTGATTGATGATAATGTAGTGAACTTGAGTGATGATGAGGAGGTTGAAGATGATAAGCTAACTGTTAGAGTGGGTCATGTTAAGTTTATGAAGTTTGTAAGTAACTTAACCCCACTACAAAAACAAGCAGTTGAGGATATGGGATTTGGGGCATTTCTTTCTGTGAATTTGCCTCAAAATGATGCAGTATTTTGTGCTTGGCTGTTAAAACATTTTGAAGAAAACAGCAGCACTCTTTACTTGCCACTTAACAAAACAGTGGAGATCACTGAACAAGATGTTCAGATTGTATATGGAGTACCTAGAGGTAACAAAGTTGTTACAGAAAAAGAGCCAAAGAAGACAGAAGAAGAAGATGAAGATTTGGAGTTAGTGACACCATTGATGAGGTGGAGGGAAATGTGGGGGTGCAAAACTGGAAGCCCTAGAACACAGTGGATATTTGAGAAGTATGAAAGTGAGGAAGAAAAGAAGAACAAGAGGGATCAGCAAGCTTTGCACAGGAGGAAATATGTCGCGGCAGACATAGAGTCGAAAGAGAAGAACACAGGGGAAGCAACTGAAATGTTCAAAATAGATTTCCTTGTGCTTGCTGTGAACTCAATGATGAAAACAAGCCAAAACCTTCACTGCCACTACAAATTCCTACACTCAATTCAAGATTGTGATGAAATAAAGGAATTGAATTGGTGCAAATATGTTCTACAAAGTCTGATTTCCACAGTGCCTGAGTGGAAACAAAACACCAAGGGTTTTTTCAAGGGACCACTGCCTTTCCTGTTGGTATGCTTCTGACTTTTGTTATTTAAAATTTTTTGTTCATATTGTATTGCATAATGTTCAAAAGTTATACCTATTAGTTCAAAATTAAAAAACGCATATGATCAAAATGTGTTTGCCTTATTAAAGAATTTAAATTATAACTTTTATTCTTATGTTCAAGATGTTATTGCATATCTTGGTTTCATTTTTTAAAAATTCATAATGGAAATAATGTTTTGGTATGCTTTTGTCATGGCACAGTTGTTGTATTGTGATCGAGTGCAAAAAAGAGGTATTGAGCAACCAAGGACATACCCAATAATTTCAACTTGGAATAGAGATATGATTCAAGAGAGAATGAAATTAGAGGGAAAGTCTACATTTGGATTGGGAAGTGTGCTAGAAAGAATACAAATACCTGGACAGCAACAACCAAAAGTTCAACAACAAGAAAGTGCTGAATCATATGAGAATTTGCCAACCAAGGTTCATTTTATTTTCAGTTCAAAATTCTTTTCCAGTAGTTCTGATTGTTATGAAACATGTTCAAATGCTTTCGTCAACTTATAATGAATTATAAAATCAGTCATAACATCATTAAAGAATACTTTAAATTAAGTCAATTTACTTTTCTGTTCAAATTTTATTTATAATTGTTCAGATTATTATGATAAATGTTCAAATGATTTAGTATAAAGTTCAAATAATAAAGGACACTTTAATACTTGATAATCAGATCAGTTACATATTCATTCTTTATATTTCTGATGTTCATCAACTTATAATGCATGTTCAAAACACTGTAAACTTAAGTGAATGATTTTATATTGAAAACAGGAGGAATTTATGGATGATTTGATGGAGATTGTCAAGACTTTGGGAACTTGTGTTTCAAAAATGTCTGAGAAGCTGAAGCTAGGGAAAAATCTGTTCCCTAACAACATGATAATCAAAAGTGTTGAAGGTCTTATTGGGAAAAGAATGAGTGATGCTTCCAATTTGAGTGAAGATGAGGCTTTCTTTGGAACTGAGGCTTTCTTGAAGGCTATTGATCAGATTGAAAGAGAGTATTTGGAGAAGAAGGAAGCTGAGAAAAAAGAAACAGAAAGAAGAGAAGCTGAGAAAAAAACAGAAAAGGAGAAAAGAAGAGAAAGAGCAAAAGAGAAGATGGGGGAGGATTATAACATGGAAAGTGCTTTTAATTTGGAACTTCAAACTCCTCCAACACCAACTGCTCCTTTTTCTATGGAAAGTGCAGATCAAGGGGAAGAGAGTACTGTTGTTGGGAAAAGTACTCTTGACCTAACACTTACCATAGGCAGAGGAGAGAAAGGTCATGAGAAAAAAGTGTCTGGTATTGGTGGAAAGGGAAAGGCAAAGGAGGTGCCTTTTGAAATGGCAGCAGCTGATGCACCTGGAAAGTCAACAGATGTGCCTTTTGAAGACATATTTGATGATCCCACTGACTTTACCAATATATTTGAAACCAATGATGCAACACTTGATGATATTTTGAGGAACCCACTTTCAAAGGACTTTCACTATCAAGGGTAATGTAATTCTATCTAAACATCTAAGTGTAATTTTTTGGGCAGTAGCGTAGTAAAGAAAAAGAAAAACATATGTAAATATTTTGAAAGTAATGTAATGAATCTGTATTTTTTTGGACAACTAGGATAAAAGCTGAAAAAGTCAGCATAAATATTTTGGATGAAATCAGAACAAGTACAAATACATATGTATTTATGAATTATTGAATGATATATTTACTATATTATTTTTCTGTGTTCAAATAATTGTATGAGATGCTCATATGTCTTTGTTGTATGTTCAAATCTACAGATCTAAAGAAGAAGCAGGAAAAGAAAAACAAGTTTCTGAAAAATCAAAGGGGTAACTGTATAAGAGCATATATATTCAATAGAAGTTCATTAGCAATTCACATACAGTTCATTTATATAAACGTATAGTTCAAAAAAACTAACAATACTTTTATATTGTTACAATAGACCAAAAACAAAACAGGTTGTGGATGCAAACAAAAGACCACGAAGAGAAGTTACAAAATTGCCAGCTTGCCTAAAATCCCCATTCATGATTAAATATGTGGATTTGTTCAAAAATGTTAGTGCAATGCAAGCAACTTTATCTGATTATGCATTCAGTGAAGGTCCTAAAGAGTAAGTTTTCTAAAATAATTTCGTTGTTCAAAAATTAATTTACTTTGTTCAAATATTTATTTATATAATTCAAATAATAAATTGAAGCTTAACTTAATTTGTTTTTTTTTTCTTGTATTGGCAGTGAAGTACTGTACCATGATGGAGAAAATAGTGTCAATAGGGAAGAAATGAGGACACTTGGAACAGATGAAGAGGTGGACACTGCAGTTATCGATGCTTGGGCTCATATTCTGAACACCAAAGACAAAAAACATAGCATTTACTTCTCCACAATGCCATACGTAAGAAAAAATATATTCAATATTCTTAAATGAACCTTATTTAATATTTTGCTACAAACTGTTCAGTATATTTTGACAAGTGTTCATTATATTTATAATAACTGTTCATTATTTTAATGGTTAATTGCAGTTGATTGTCTGCACAAACAAGGGTGAAAGTGTGAACACCACAAAAGAAGTAAGACATGAGAAGTTTGTTGAGAGACTGAATTATGAATTGGCAAACAGTGGTATCTCCAACACAAAAAAATATAGGGAATTCTTCTTTCCCGTGGCTGCATTTGGTCACTTCTACTTGCTATGTATCAACATGTACAATAGCACAGTGGATTTGATTGATAACAGGAAGCTTCCAATGAATATCAAAGCATCTACCAAATATGAAGATAATCCTCAAAAAATGGTAAAGTACTAAATTATTTTTTGTTCAATTTCTTCTTAGACTGTGTTCAGTATATTCAGTTGAGATGTTCAAAAAGTATATTTTTATATTTTACAGCTAGAAGATTTTGCATATTTTATGCGAACAAAGGATTATACAGGAAGCGATGTTGCTAAAGTCTTAAGTTTCAAGACTGATTTAATCAAGATGAAATGGAGAAGCAATTTGGATTCTAAAAATTGTGGTGTTTACTTGATGAATCATATGGAAACATACACAACAGAGCCTTTGGTAGAATGGAATTGTGATTTGAAAGCAAATAATGTGAGTATCAAAAATACTGTTCAAATGTTTTCTTGTTATGTTCAACGAATTTCATATATTGTTCAAAACTATATAATTTCGGGTTTAATGTTCAGGTTGATCAAATAAGGAAGCTTAGAGTTCAATATTGTTCAGAAATAATATTAAGCCCCACCAACAAAGAAGGATACAGAGTGAAAATGGCAGCAAGAAGAAGAATGGAGGAGAATTAAAATTTAGATTTATTGACATTTCAAAAGACAGTGATTTTATGTAATTTGTTTGAATTTGATGTTTGATGAAGACAAATGTTGTTTGAATTTTTAATTTGGATTGAAATTGACATAAATATGTAAAATTTGTAGTAAATGTTGACATTAACATTGTGTTCAAAAATTAATTCTTAGTAGTTCATTTTATATAACATGTTTGTCAATATAAAATTTGATTAAAAAATAATAACAAAAACTTTATCATGCAAAAATTTTCAAATATATTGAAAATATATAAGAATTTGAATATTATTACATATATTGAAAAATTATGAATTACTTGTCTTGTCAAAAATTGATAACATTGCATCATAACTTGAAACATTCGAAAATCCAGAAGCATGAGACCCTTCATTCCTTGCATTGCGACCGGCATCAAAATACTAAAAACACAAAAATTAAAAGAACAATAATAAAAAAAAAAAAAAATTATACAAAAAAACAATAATACAGAATAAAAATGTTCACACTTACTTGAGCCCATTTACTAGTTTCATATCGAAAACTTTTGTTATGATTCACTTCAGATACCTTCCTTTTTTTAGCCTGAGAACCACTTGAAACCTAAATAGAAATATATAGTTCAGATTATAATGCCTTAAGTTCAAATTAAATGAAAGAAAGTTCAGAACAAAAAAGTTACATTTCTTGCAGAAGACTGAGAACCAATTGCAGGAAAATTAGTTGAAACATGATGACCATGAACCTAAAGAAAAATAAGGTTAGTTCAGAACTTAAAGTTAATAGTTCAAAAAAAACATTTGTCAGTTCAAAATATAGTTCAGAATCTAAAAACAAAAGTTCAAAAATAATCTCGAAAAGTTCAACAAAAAAAATTACATTTGATAAAGGTGGCTTAGTTGTTGGAAAAGAATTTGAAGCTTTAGATGAGGATGGCTGAGTAGAATTAGTTGAAGCTTGATGACCAAAAACCTACAGGAAATTAAAAATAGTTCAGAATCTGAACACAAAAGTTCAAAAATAATGTCAAAAAGTTCAGAAAAAAAACATTACATTTGATAAAGGTGGCTTAGTTGTTGGGAAAGAATTTGAAGCTTTTGATGAGGATGGCTGAAAAGAATTAGTTGAACCTTGTTGACCAAAAACCTACAAAAAATTCAAGTTAATTTAGAATAATAAAACAAAAATTCAAGAAAAAATTAAAAAAATTCAACAAAAAAAATTACATTTGGAAAAGATGGATGAGTAGCTCTTAAAATATTTCCAGAGGAAGGTTGAACATTAGTTGTATTTGAAGCTTTTGATGAGGATGGCTGAGAAGAATTAGGTCTTGCAAAATTGTTGGATGATTCACCTTCAAACAATGCCTTAAGTTCAAATTAAATGAAAGAAAGTTCAGAACAAAAAAGTTACATTTCTTGCAGAAGATTGAGAACCAGTTGCAGGAAAATTAGTTGAAACATGATGACCATGAACCTAAAGAAAAATAAGGTTAGTTCAGAACTTAAAGTTAATAGTTCAAAAAAAACATTTGTCAGTTCAAAATATAGTTCAGAATCTAAAAACAAAAGTTCAAAAATAATGTGAAAAAGTTCAGCAAAAAATATTACATTTGATAAAGGTGGCTTAGTTGTTGGGAAAGAATTTGAAGCTTTTGATGAGGATGGCTGAGAAGAATTAGTTGAACCTTGTTGACCAAAAACCTACAAGAAATTAAAAATAATTCAGAAACTGAAAAGAAAAGTTCAAAAATAATGTCAAAAAGTTCAGAAAAAAAACATTACATTTGATAAAGGTGGCTTAGTTGTTGGGAAAGAATTTGAAGCTTTTGATGAGGATGGCTGAAAAGAATTAGTTGAACCTTGTTGACCAAAAACCTACAAAAAATTCAAGTTAATTTTGAATAATAAAACAAAAATTCAAGAAAAAATTAAAAAAATTCAACAAAAAAAATTACATTTGAAAAAGATGGATGAGTAGCTCTTGAAATATTTCCAGAGGAAGGCTGAACATTAGTTGTATTTGAAGCTTTTGATGAGGATGGCTGAGAAGAATTAGGTCTTGCAAAATTGTTGGATGATTCACCTTCAAACAACTACAAAATTAAAAGGTTCAAAATATAACATAGAAAGTTCAAAACAATGACAGTTTAAGTTCAAAACAGAATAAAAATTACATTAGCTGAAGATTGCTGAGTAGATTTAGTTGAAGGATTACTATTTTTGAATCCTTTTCCATTTGAAGCTTGAGAACCAGTTTTGAACCCATCATCAAAAACCTAAAAGAAAGAAAAATGAAATTAAACATATACAAAAAATTCAAGTTAATTTAGAATAATAAAACAAAAATTCAAGAAAAAATTAAAAAAATTCAACAAAAAAAATTACATTTGGAAAAGATGGATGAGTAGCTCTTAAAATATTTCCAGAGGAAGGTTGAACATTAGTTGTATTTGAAGCTTTTGATGAGGATGGCTGAGAAGAATTAGGTCTTGCAAAATTGTTGGATGATTCACCTTCAAACAATGCCTTAAGTTCAAATTAAATGAAAGAAAGTTCAGAACAAAAAAGTTACATTTCTTGCAGAAGATTGAGAACCAGTTGCAGGAAAATTAGTTGAAACATGATGACCATGAACCTAAAGAAAAATAAGGTTAGTTCAGAACTTAAAGTTAATAGTTCAAAAAAAACATTTGTCAGTTCAAAATATAGTTCAGAATCTAAAAACAAAAGTTCAAAAATAATCTCGAAAAGTTCAACAAAAAAAATTACATTTGATAAAGGTGGCTTAGTTGTTGGAAAAGAATTTGAAGCTTTAGATGAGGATGGCTGAGTAGAATTAGTTGAAGCTTGATGACCAAAAACCTACGGGAAATTAAAAATAGTTCAGAATCTGAAAACAAAAGTTCAAAAATAATGTGAAAAAGTTCAGCAAAAAATATTACATTTGATAAAGGTGGCTTAGTTGTTGGGAAAGAATTTGAAGCTTTTGATGAGGATGGCTGAGAAGAATTAGTTGAACCTTGTTGACCAAAAACCTACAAGAAATTAAAAATAATTCAGAAACTGAAAAGAAAAGTTCAAAAATAATGTCAAAAAGTTCAGAAAAAAAACATTACATTTGATAAAGGTGGCTTAGTTGTTGGGAAAGAATTTGAAGCTTTTGATGAGGATGGCTGAAAAGAATTAGTTGAACCTTGTTGACCAAAAACCTACAAAAAATTCAAGTTAATTTTGAATAATAAAACAAAAATTCAAGAAAAAATTAAAAAAATTCAACAAAAAAAATTACATTTGAAAAAGATGGATGAGTAGCTCTTGAAATATTTCCAGAGGAAGGCTGAACATTAGTTGTATTTGAAGCTTTTGATGAGGATGGCTGAGAAGAATTAGGTCTTGCAAAATTGTTGGATGATTCACCTTCAAACAACTACAAAATTAAAAGGTTCAAAATATAACATAGAAAGTTCAAAACAATGACAGTTTAAGTTCAAAACAGAATAAAAATTACATTAGCTGAAGATTGCTGAGTAGATTTAGTTGAAGGATTACTATTTTTGAATCCTTTTCCATTTGAAGCTTGAGAACCAGTTTTGAACCCATCATCAAAAACCTAAAAGAAAGAAAAATGAAATTAAACATATATAATACAAAACAGTTCAAAAAAGACAATTAAAATATTTTTTAAAAAAATACTTACATTTGTTAATGAAGAATGAGAAGCATTGTTAGTAGCTTTACTATTTCTACTCTGAACATTCTTTTTCTTAGAAAGTACAGAGAGATTTGGTCCTTGTGTTGTTGGATGTGAATAAACCAAAGGATCTCCATCATCATCTAAAACCTACAAAATTTTAAAAAATTATAAGCTGTTCAATAAGAAATTACAAAGAACAGAGGTTCAAAATTACCTCAACAATTAATTTTTGGACAGTAGCTCTGGCTTCGTCTTTGTATTTATCTACTTTCTTTTTCCAACCCTTAGCTTTATTACATGCTTTCTCAACAGTACTCTTTGGCCTGTAGTTCCTCTCACCCTTCTTCCTAGCTATTTTTGGATTGTTTATGAACCCTTCTTCATCACCATCTTCTTTAGCTTCTTCACCAACTTCAACCTCATCAATATGAATTGGACCCATCACACTTTCCACCTTTTCACGTAGCATTTGAAAAGTATACTCAACTTCGTTTCTTGCTAAAAGATCATCATGACATGATGTCACTAACTGAACATACTTCCTAACCATTTGAACTCTCCAAACAGCAGAAGGGACAACTTTAACATCTTCACATGGCTCTTCATCAGAAACATGACTACACATAGCCTTCTTAGTCCACCTCTTCACTATATACTGTTCTGGTATTTTTTGAACACAGTGAATATTATATATACGAAGAGAGTGTCCACATAACAACCCCATCTCACTCCAATACTTACAAGTGCAATTGATGTTAAAGGTGAATTTCTCATAAGTAACTTCATGCCTTATAATGTCCTTATTTGGCCTCCAAACATAATAACAAATAGTCTCATCATCTTCATGCTTTCGCTCTTGACAACATGAAATACCTTTTGCAAATTGATCCTCAAATACCACATACACAGAAATAGTATAAATCTCCCTAGCGTGTATGAGCAAACTAACATTAGCTACTGCAAGATGACGGTTACCCCTCAGAAAACGGAAATCTTGCTTACTTTCTTTACTCCTCCATTCTGATATAACATCAAGAAAAGTACTATAAAAGTCACTCAAACCATCTGTTTTATTCAATCTATTAGAAACAGAATGATTTGTTGTTTCACTCCTTTGGGATGACAATACTCCACCCGAAAAATAATCCTTTGAATAAGCAGGGCACCATTTCTCTTTGATATCATACAAGTGATTTAACCAATCATTTTCTGAACACTTGTATTTTGTCATCATTCTATTAAAAACAAAAAACAAGATACCAATAAACAAAATAATAATATAAAAGTTCAAAAAAAAAACAGCAAAGTTCAAAATATATTACATACAGTTCATATATACTTGTTAAACAAAAAGAGTAAACAGATTGAAATTAAATAATTATTAATTCATATATAAACAAAGGTTCAAATCCTAAAAAAATAAATTCAAATAATTAACAGTAATGTTCAAAACGAAATAACTCATGTTAAATTCAATAAAATTAAGTCCACAAATACGTAAATATCTGAATTCAAATTAAGACATAAGAAGTTCAAAATATAAAATAAATAGTTCAAAGAAAATTAAAGAAAGCTTACCTTGGCCAGTAATGTTCAAATTCAGCAGGACTTTCACAGTACTTGAGCAAATAATCAAATACTTCTGGAAACCCTTTCAATATTCTGAGCCCTCCTATATTGGTCTTTGAATTCTCACCGAGGTGCCAAGTGCACAAACGGTGCCGAGTACTTGAAAAAATTTCTCGTATTGCTGCAGCAATTGAAGGGGCTTGATCAGTCATTAAGGTTATGGGGTGTCGACATTCTCCCATAGATCTCATAAAAGCCTCAAACAACCATACAAAACTGCTGGTCTTTTCATCAAGAACAAAACCCATTCCAAACATCACATTATTACAATGATGATTCATACCAACAAAAGGGGCACAAATCATGCCATATTTGTTGGTTCTATAGGTAGTATCGAAAACCATCAAATCACCAAAAGCTTCATAATCCCTTCGCATTCTTCCATCCCTCCAAAATACACTACAAAGCGCATGATTTCCATCAACCTCAAACTCATAATAAAAGTCACTCTCTTTGGCTTGTCTTGCAGCAAATGACTTGATCAAAGCATTACAATCACCACCTTCTAATCTGCCAGCTTTTTCAGTAGCTAAAGCATTGTAAACATCAGTAACAGTGTAGCATAGATTAGGAGATCCACCAACTTCTTTCCTCAAAGCACGAAGAGAATCCGTAACCCTAACACCACTAGCCTTCATAGTACTTATGAACTTCAAATGCTCACCTTGCATTTTCCTTTGAGACCTAAGGAGATGTCTTTTCTCAACAGGTATCATAGCATGATTGTGATCCATATTGTGTTTAACAGCAGTCCAAACACCTTTCTCATCAATAACAAAATCAATATAGGCTTCACAACAAGTACGATAATCCAACTTAGAATACTTCTTAGGCACCTTAGAAGAAGTATCCTTCAAACCAGCATTTGAACACACATAATTTCTGCCTCTCCAAACACTAGAATTACCAACATATCGAACTTTCCCTTTCCTAATACTAAATCCATGCTGAAATGCATAATCATTGTACATTTCATATGCCTCCGCATCACTTTTGACTTGTTTCCACTGCAATTCAGACTTTTCACTTTCCTTATAAACAACTTCATACTTATAAACTGCAATAAACAAACAAAATGCATAACCAACATTATTATAGTTCAAATATAAAAGAACATAGTTCAAATAACAGAATTAGATTGCTAAATAAAAGAATAGCATGTTCATAATTACTTGTACAATTCTATATTAAAAAATATAGAGAATCAAAGGTTCAATAAAATGAAATAAAGGTTCAAAAATAACATGACAGTGTTCATAATATAGTTAAACTACGAAAAAAACGACTAATACAAATTATAAACAAATAATATTCATAAAATTCATCAAAATATGATAAAATTAATCACAAATTAATAAATTCCAGAAGATAATTTAATTAGTCGATCAATTATGCAATGTACAAAAGCACATTAAAATTCATAAATCAGCAATCAAATTCAAAACACTTTGAACAACACATACGTATATCTAACAAATTCTGGACATAAATTGTTCAGCAAGAAATTAAAAGAGGCGAAAGTTCAAAATCAAGAATTAATGAATAAATTAATCAACAAATGATCAAAATCATCACAAATTACTAAAATACTATTGCAGAATCATATTAATCACAATCTAATAAAAAATTACAGAAGATTAAAAATAATCTCATCTCCATTATAAGTAACTTTAAAAAACCTAATTATACAATGAATTGTTCAAAAATCATATTGAAAAAACCTAATTAACAAAAATAATCGAATTCAGAAATCTTACCTCCACTCTCAAGAATTTCAGGAACAGAAATCAAATCCATGGCAAAAACAAGATTGAAGAACAGAGCAATCAACAATGGTGAGAAAAGCACTGAATAAATCGAATCGAGAAAGTAATATAAGAGAAAAAATTGATGAGAGAAAACTAGAGGAGAGAGAAAATCAACGAAAGAATATTTTCGAATGATATTTGAAAAGGAAAAATGGAGAAATAAGGAAGGAATTGAAAAGAACGCTCGAAAGACGTTGCAATATAAGGAAAGAACAGCTAGGTAAGCAGAAGCTACGTGGCAGAAGCTAATTGGTGGTGCACGTAGTTCTGTGTGCACAAGGGTGCATGTTATAATTCGCCCCGGCATAGCACAACACAAAACTCATGAATCGGGCTAACTAACCCCAAAACACGTGGGTCTGACACGAAACAAAATCCGACACGGCCTAGAGCCAATCGTTATCTTTTGCCATTCCTAAAAATAAAATTAAAAATTACACCTTCAGCGCGAGCATAAAAAAGGGAAAGAGCACTCCTTTTGCTTGGCTTCTCCGGGCTGACCTGCAATCTCCTCCGGCGTACGGCAGCAGCAATTTCCCAGTTTTTTCTCTCCTCTTCAAAGGTAACACTAATTTCTTTTACAATTAATTCCAAATTTCAAAAATCTAAACTAATTTATCATCAATTTTAGAATTTAGGGTTAAAATTCGATTCGTATAAATTAGACAGGATTTTATTTTTGCACTTGAACTATCATATTCTTAACCCAGATAAAGAAATTATACAGGTACAAAAATAAATAAACTTTGTGTAAATTCATGAATTTTATTTTGATCAATTGTATATTATGTATCAATTTCAGGTGTGCTAATTAAAGATTCAGCTGAAAATTAAGATAATGGAATCATCTTCTGTAATCAGCCCGAATGATGTTTTGGAGTCTTTGATGAATGATGGTACTATTGACGCTTTAAGGTTGAAGATTATCAATCAGCTAAAAGCTAATGTAAGTGAATCTTTAATTCCTGAAAAAAAAAAAAAAAAAAAAAAAAGTGAGTCTTTAATATTCAAGAACCCTCTTTTTTTTTTTAAAAAAAAAAAAGATTCATGGGGTTGGGTTTACATTAAGCTTAATGATTTTGATGCACGGCTGTTTTTCGAAAGGTTGATGTATACTAGGATATGATGATGAGCCTATTTAGTTGGATTGGTGGCTTCTATGATCATGTTAAGTTTTCTATGGTAGAAGCTAGATGATCACTGATTCATTTTTATGTTAGACTTAGTAATGCCATGTGTTAAAATTACAATTTGGCATTGTTTGATCTGTTGAAAGTAATTAAAGGAGGGAGTGAATGGCTGCATGACCCTGTAGATGGATTGTTTGACGTTCCATTTAGGCATTTTGAAAGATTGAGTTGTGGTTAAGCTAATAAAATGTGTATCCGAAAACCACCATTTTGTTGTCTGCCTTTTTCCCTCCCTCTTTTTATGTGTTCTGGATTTTGCTTTGCTTGAGATGATTGGATGGTGGTGACAATAACCCGCCAAATGTTGTCAGGTTCTATGAGTCCTTACTGTTTTTGTGAAGTAATACACTCTGTGGGTCAGAGGTTTTGAGCCAAGGACCCCGACTTAGTTTCCCTTTTTAATGGTTGTAATGCCTGTAAATCTTATGGTTTAGATGATAGCTTATATGCTTCATGATGAGTCATGACTCATTGCTCTTGATCTTATCATCATTAAAAGCTTCCCTTCTATATGGAGGTTATCATCATTATTAATGCTTCCCGTCTATATGGGGGTTATCATCATTATTATTGCTTCCCTTCTATATGGGGTAATGGGGATTGATGAATGTATATTCTCTTATAGGAGGAGTTAAAGAAAACAACAATAACAATGGTGGAACAAAGCAAGGTTCTCAACACACCTGGAGCAGAAAAACAGACCAAAAGGGAGCTTTTTGATTCTCTTCGGCAGGAGCTTGAGTAAGTTGTAATGCTAATCCTGATGGTTGTTGCTTTTCAGTTTTTTAAGAGCAGCCTTGGTTGCGGGGAAAGGGAGTTACTTTTATGATGATGTCTACTTTCACATGTTGTAATAGCTCAATTTCACCTGAATTGGAATTAAAAATTTGAGTTTTGTGTGTATTAGGTTTAGCTTTATAAGCCGTTGGCAAGCTTGATGATTTTTTTACACTTAACAAATTGGAGTTGATCAAGATAGTGTCAAGCTGTCAACTAATCAACGCGATGAGTTGTTTCTTCTTTTGTGGGCTTCAAAATTATAAGACTTTTAGTCTCACCATGAACCATAACTTTACTCTCTTTAAGAGCTAGTGTTATGTTTCTCACTCATCCTTTTAGTCAGTCTTTGTTTCCTTTCATGTAGTCAGTCTAGTATGTGCTGCTTCTGCAGAGTTGGTACAGTGTGTTTTAATCTGAGTACACTTACTGATGTCCTACAAGGTACCAATTACCTACTAGTCCTACTACTTGGAGTGCCAATAAAATTTATAAACATATGAATTTTTGAATTTTTTTTTCTTTTCCTTTTAGGCAGTCAAATTTTCTGGGCCTGTAATACATATTGGAAACTTAAGAGAGCTAACTTGTTTGCCATTTGATTGAAGTGGAAGAAATGGGAAAGAAATTAATACCTCCCCATTATTAATTTTGTATAGTTGGAAAGGTGGGAAGAAATTTTAAATTCCTTTATAATGCCATGTTCCAACCATTCCAATCTTTCTCAACTCCCTTCTTGGGTTCCAACACACTTGTTCATCCTCTCCATCAATGTCACAACCTCCTCTTGGCTTCAGTTCTTTCTCGTCTGTAGACCACCATTTTCCTCACTCTTCCTGCCACAACTGACAATGCTGCTCCTCTGCTGCTTATCTATCTTCAATTGTTGCTGCAGTCAATCAGTCATTGCATCTGTTTGTCACAGTGGCTTGCTGCCACTCAACTGCCTTCCCTTGTTGTCTGCTTACTCTTTTGACCTGCCTTAAACTTGACCTTTGGTGATTGGGGTGAGCCACCTTAGTAATGGATGGGAGTTATTTATTAGTAGTAGTTTGGTAAAGTGTATCGGATGGGGCTTATGGGTGAGAGAGAGGTGTTGGTTGTGGTTCTGGACTTCTGGTGGGTGATTCAGGATTTCAGGGTGAAAGAAGGGTATGGTTACTGTTGTGGGTCTAATGAAGAGTAGGGTGATGCAAATGTGGGACAAGGCAATAGAGACCAGAATAGCGGAGTTGTGGTTCTGGTGAGGGCCTGAGGGGTGACAGTGGTCTTAGTTGTAAGGAAAGCTGGTGAAAAGTGGAAAATGGAGGGCAAAACCAAACAACCTATGTGGAAGACCATTGACACAAAAATATCCTCTTGCAAGCCTGTAACCAAACAGTCCCTAGGAATAATAAGGTTCAGCTTCAAATAGCTTGAATACTAGTGAAGTAACTGCTGACATGTAATTTTTACAATGGTCAAGGCTATGTGAGCATTCTTCTGTCCTATGTGATATGAGCTTATGAGCTATTAAAGAATTTGGTGTTTCTATATGGTAATTGGTTTCCTTTGAAATTTTGTTGGCAACATATTCTAGTGTCAAAATACTGCACAGCAGAAATTTTTTGCTCTGTTAGTGATAATCTCTTTGCTCTTGTGTTTTGATGAATGCTGGTTGTCTTAACCTGTTGAGTGTTGATAAGTGATATTATCCCATCTTATGCCAACCGTGTGTAAACATTGTTTCTCCTTGTTTTGGCAGAGCCCCTGTGCTTGAGAAGGCCTCTAAATCGGTGTGGGACTTAATTTTAGATGATAATGGTTTGGGGAAGGAAATTAGCGAAACCGTTGAGAAAGTTTTTTGCCGATTAAGTGGCCGTGAACCTCCTTTGTATCCTGCTTCAACCAGTGAGGCCCTGCAACAGGAGAAAGAACAGGATGAGAATCCGGCCTCTTCTTCGAAGAAAAGAAGTTTCAATGAGATAAATGGAGTAGAGAAAGTAGAGAGATCTGATGATGCCACATCTGCATCTGAGGATAGAAATCCTGTTACTGACATAAAGACTTAATCAGGGTATGATTCAGATTAGTGTTTCAGCTTTCAGCCTCTAATTGTTAGAAAATGGTTAGGCATGTAACATTTACTTGGTCTGGTGTATACTGTCTTATTGTAATTGAAGAGGGTTGTTCCTCTAAGGGATGATCAGCAATTCAGCATTGTTCGATATAATAAATCTGATAGCTACATTTGTAACTTGATCTTTTCATCATAGTGCCACTACTGGATTGTATATGTCGGAATATTTATATGTACATAACCCGTGAGGTAGGTGTATTACTGTACTGCTCGGTTGATCTGAATTTAAATTGATTTCAGGGTTAGCCGGATCGGTGCGTTCAAGATACTGAATATAAATGACTCAGCCAATCTGGCAATTTGCTCATAAAAATTGAACTCTAATCTTGGGCCTATCAATTCAAACTTGGTTTAAGGCCAGTTTTGGGTCAAGTTGCAACTGAACAATAATCAAAGAATCAACTCGTAACATTTTGTTGATTCTTTGATTTTGTTTGTCTCCGCTTTTAGTAGAAGATGTGAGCAGTTTGCAATCACAATAAATAAATAAATTACGGTGCATGTCTCCCTTATATACCTTTTGACATTGGGTCGTCACTGACCATATGTAAACTTTTTTAATGTATCTTTGATTCTTTGAATATATCATCTATTTGTATTTTCACCGAGCAAGGAGTGGTAGAAGTTCCGTAAGCTGATAGAGTATAAAATATATTTCTGTTTAAACTTTTGGTTGAGGTGCTTTACTAATATAGTATCAGAGCCACCATGACACAAATGTCACGGATTCAAATCTCATCCACCCCTCCTAGTATAAAACATATTTTTAGACCATAACCATCAGCTTAACCTTTTGGTTGAGATGGTCAATTATCAAAAACCATAATTTTAGCTTACTAATACTCTAATAGAGTTTCTCGTTATGTTACAAGGAAGCAAGAGGTAGGAATGTAGGATTAGTGAATTACTCTCCTTTTAACTCTCACGTATAATAAGTAAAAGACTAAAAGATGATGATCAGATGATGTAAGATCGATTTAAAATAAAAAATACACCAACGTTTTTCTTCATACAGAACACATCCAAATAACGAGGGAAAAAAACATAGAAATTACTACTTTTATTTGTGAAAGGAGCAGTAAATTTGACAAAAATAACCTAGTTCTACAAATGACGTAAGATTTTACCTTAAAAATGAACATATATTTTTCCAAATAAAAGTGGAACAAAAACAAGCAGAGTCATTCAACCATTGTGATCACGGAACTATCTCTTGTATTATTGTATATGATTGCTAGTAGAAAGATAAAGTAGCAATTGTGACGTTTTTGAGAAAAAACTTTCCAATTTTCAATGGATTGACTGTGTTGAAGTTGACAACTTGTAGTTATAATTTTAAAATAAGCTTTTTGTATAAGAATATATTCTTTCTAGAATTTATATTGGCGAATTAGGGAGTGTATGTACGTAGACAAGAAGAATCCATGGTTTTGATTGTTCTTATCCCATCACTTTTTAGTACACCATTCAATGGATTTGATGCAAGTTATTATTTAATTAACGGTTCAAATAAGAAGATATAGTAAAATACTATCATCATGTTCTTAATCAACTATATTAGTGCTAATCATAAGCTAAATTAAACATTTTGTAATTGACATTATGGAATTAGTTTGATGATGTTTACGTACAATATATTGTATTTTATTGAATTGGGTGAATGTCAACTAAATTTGTTAATAAAGTTGTAGAGAAGTTATGTTAGAATTTTCGATATCAATTAAGCAGCCTGAAGAATAAAATAAAAAAGAATGAAATTTCTATTAGAATGATGTTTTAAATTTATATATATTTATAATCTATGTTATAATAAACGTTATTGATAATCTATTTGCTTCTTATCTTCTGAACAATATAAGAAATGTGGAGATCTATCTACACTAAACTAAATTATGAAAATAGCTAGAAATGGTAACTTAATAATATTTATTCGAAAAAAGCAAGTAAATAGTGTATAAGTCAAAGTTAAAATGATGTAAATATTAGATACAGAGGGTCGGGAGTAATCGACAATAGTGCATGCACTTCAACGTGGGCAATTTTTGTTTGCATCATGCTTCTATTATAAAATGCAAAGTAGATAGGTACATCACTCGAACTATCGATCTTCATCTCTTAGGAAATCATCGGGTTAAGATAAAATTATTCTAAATTTTTTATCTATACTGTTGTAGTCTTAGGCTGCTCCTAATTGAGAGGACTAATAAGTCTTTAATGTATCATGGTCTTTAATTGGTGCATAATGTACTATTATACTCCTGGAATCGTTGTCCACTTGTAATCATCACAAATAATTATTAGAATGTTAAACATGTTTTAATTTTCTTAATTACCTACTTGTATACTATAATTTTCATTATTGTATGATTTTTATCTAGCCTATTTAAATCTATCATATGTGTTTAATTTCAATTTAAGTATTTAAACTAATAATATACTCGTATTTTGAATAGGGTAAGTCTGAGAGACTGAGACCAACAATTACTTATACAAAGAGTGAAAAAAAGAAGGAAAAAAAAACTAATTTAAGAAAAACATGAACTAGTCATAAATAATTTACAAGACTAAAATACTTAAAAGATAGAATGAAGAGATACCAACTCAAATTTCTCTAAGTTGGGGTGAGCTTTTTTTTTTTTTTTTTTGAACTAATTTTTTGTCAATTTGCTACTCCACAAGGTACTGATTACTAGACAACAATATTTTGTTACAATATAACCATAACTTACCAATTTATGGTTTCAAAGTTTCCAACGATTTTTTCTTTGTTTCCTCATATCCACATGTTAAAAAATAGGGAAATTATCATTGGTACACCCCAAGTTTGGACTTTTATCAATGATACACCTGCTTAACTTTTAATTATCAGTGGTACACCTATATTTTCAACAAATTATCTACACTATGCATTCCGTTAATTAAACATTAATATTATAGTTTAATGACGTACAATTTTGACCAATTTTAACTCCCTCCTTTTATTTTCCCCACCTTAATTTCCCTCCTATATTTAAAGTAACCCACCCATCCACCTCTGTCACTATATAAATGGAGAAGAAAAAGAAGATCAAAGCTACATAAAATCAGAGCAAATGAGGAGGCTCCATTTATATAATGACAAAGGTGAGGTAGGTTACCTTTACATAAGAAGAGGGAAATTAAGGAGGGGAGAAAAGAAGGGAGTTAAAATTGGTCAAAATTGCAGTTATAGTTAACAAAATTCTTATTATAGCTAATTAGTTGAATGTACAGGTGTACCACTGATAGTTAAAACTTAAGTAGGTGTATCATTGATAAAAGCCCAAACGTGGGGTGTACCAATGATAATTTCCCTAAAAAATATAATATTTTCAGTTAGTAATACCGAGTATATAAAATGAATAATTATTGTCTTGTTGAACACTTATGGAAAATAATTGATTTAAACAATAGTGTGAATGGTATTTCACATACATACATGTATATTGAGGGGGGGGGGGATAACACACAACAAGGTACACAAGCACATATCAAAATATATAATTAATAAATTAAGTTTTAAAATAGTTGTAAGCTTAGATAAAAAAAATAATAATAATAATAACAAAAAGTAGAAAGATTAAAATATGATGATTGCTGCTTGGTTTCAAAAAATAAAAAAATGAGGAACGGGTGTAGAGTTTTTTCAATTCTTTCCAAATGCAATGGTCAACATGTTTATGTAACTTAACTAGGGGTGAAAGTTCGGTTTTCGGTTTGGTTTTTTGCCCAAACCGAAACCGAACCACCATATTTCGGTTTCTAGATTTTGGAAACCACACCGCACCACTTTAATTTTAAAACCGAACCAAACCAAACCACCTAAATTTCGGTTTTCTAAAAAAAAAACCAAACCACACCGAATTTTCCTATCAAGGAAAATAAACATCAAATTTAGCAAAAAAAACCGAACCAAACCACACCAATCAAAACCGAACCAAACAAAATCACCTAGATCCGCAATTACGCACCCACCACAAATCACAATTCAATCACAAACCACCACAAAAATAATGTAGAAAAACAAAACTTAAACCAAATTAAATTAAACGAAAGAAAAAGAGAACTACCTCACGTCCTCACATTCCACCAAAAAACGTCGATTTTGGGTTTTAAAGGTCAAATTCGACCATGAAAACTCTAGATCTAGAGTTTTCATGGTCGAATTTGACATGAAAACCCTTTAATTGATGTTGTACGAAATGAAAAACCATAGTTTATGCACTTATGGAGTTCGAAAAACCTCGAAACCTTAGTTGATGGTGATGCGGGTTGGTGGGGAAAAGAGGACATGGGAGTAAAAGTGGAGAAAGGGCGTAAGAAAGAAGAGAGAGTGAGACTGAGAAGAGGAGAGAGAGTGAGACAAACAAGAGGAGAGAGAGGGCGGAGAAGTAGAGAGGGCAGAGAAGAGGAGAGAGAGGGGGAACTCAGAGAAATGAGAGGGGGGATTAGGGTTTTTTCCTATATATACTAAGGGTAAAAATATGTTGGGCTAGGGTTTTTTTTAGTATGGGCCTATATTTCGGTGTGGTTCGGTTTTGTTCGGTTTTTCATTTTTGCAAACCGAAACCGAACCACACACCGAATTTTTTTTTTTTTTAAAACCGAAACCGAACCACTTCCGAAAAAAACCAAACCAAATTTCTTATTCGGTTTGGTTTTCGGTTTGGTTCGGTTTTAAACCGAGTTTGTTTCACCCCTAAACTTAACAAGTGTCTGTGAATAGTTGTGACTTGTGAACACTTGTTAGATTATACAGTGGTCTGGTCAAAGTATTTTATACGGAGTAACTTATTAATAAGTGCATGTATAAATTAATAAATTTGTTTTTGAAATTCAAGGAATACTTTTTTCATTTTAGACAAATGTAAAAGATTAAATTTTGTATGTAAAAAGATAAATTAAATATTTGGCAAATTTGAAGACTTAAAGTGGTTATATCCTTTCTTTGCATTGTAAGTTACGAGTAGTAATTCTTGTAACTCTTATGTTTATGTATGAACTTATCTAATCATGCTACTCACGCAACTATGAAGCTAAGTAACAATTTGTTTGTTGGATTGGTATATTAACATTAATCAATACAAAATTGTCACAATTTACATGAACAAAAAGTCAATTTATTAATTAGATTAGGATACAGACAAAATAGGTCTCTACTAGTATAATTCATACTTTGCGTTTTAAAATTGGTTGTTAATCATCATGATGCACAACGTCAGATCTTAATTTTCTAAAATTGTCACTATATTATTATTTTTAATTTTTTTTAGGAATTCTTAATATTGTCCTTGTTAGTAGTCTATTACTACTATTAATTAAGATGTACTGTATTTATACATATTAAACAACACAAATCCTAGAGAAACAAAATTAACAAAGTCTAACCAATCATTGTCATTGAACTAACAAGATATACCGTACAATATTGTACGTCCAAAGTTTAAAATTAACAATTAGGAATTGAAGTAAGTTGACAATAATCATTTTATTTTAAGTATAGTAAAAATAGTTACTATCTAGGAGCTCGGGTAACAATGAATAAGATATTCTATTTAGAACTAGGTGGTTAAGGGCAATTAGCTGTTTAAGAGCTTCCCAGGTTACTCAATTTAAGTAACAAACTAGTTTTTGGGCCCGGACGATGTCCTGGGTTATTACATGAAACTAATTTATTATTAATATACATTATAATTTATGATTTAATTTTCTTGTAATTAAATTTGTTATTAATAATGTCATTTACTACATATTAATATTTTGCTTCTCGTCTTCTTTCCTCAACAACGACCCCAACGCCGCTCACAAATCCTGACCCCATCATTTCCAGCATCCATTTCGACTGATCTAACCACAACAACTCTAACACCGCTTTGTGGCGAGAATAAAAAGACACCCTAGTTTTAAAGGTGTAACTTAGGGCCATATCAACCCCTTAGGGAAAGCTTATACTTTGCGGTAGCACTTTTTGTTGGAAGTTTTTGATATAAAATAAGAGATCGAGTTGGGGAAAAACAAGAGAGAGAGAAAAACAAATGAAAGGGGAAAATCCCACATTGGTTGGTGGGAAAGGTTTTTCCTTGTTTTTATATTGTAGTGTCTTAGCACTACTTAGTTGAGTGAGTGTGAGGTAAGTGATACTCCACACACACATGCGCGAGCGCGCGCGCCGAGCCGGGTCGGGCCTCGGGTCTTGGGGAATGCGATGCGCGGGCGTGAGTCCTTGATATCTTTTTGGAGAAATTAATTCCTTGTTTTATTGCTTTCGTTGTTGACTGGCTGAATGAATCTGGTCGTTTTCTTAGCCAGATTCGTCCCTTGTTTTATGCTTCTGGTCTCCCTTCTACTGCCTATATATACTCGTTGCTTTTCCCAGTCAGAATACACAACACAATCAGTCTTATCTCTTCTCTAAAAAATTATCTAAACACGATTTCTTTCTGTTCTGTTTTTTGGGCAAATATTCTGAGTTCCAGTCGGGTTTGTGAGTGCACATAAACTCCGGCGCCGTGCTTATCCTGGAGGGCGACTGCTTCTAGTCTACTGCACCGGGAGGTAGCGCGGAATCGTCTTTTAGGTCAGTGGTTCTCCACGACGCGACTATTGTCAGTTTGGTCACACATCAAGAGATAAGTAATTTCTGTTTTATTGCTTAGTAGTATAACAATCTAAAAGACGATTATGGCTTCCAAATTTATGATTCCTAATATGTCTAAGTTATAACCTCTTGATTGAAAGAATTATAAATGTTGGGCACTTGGGCTGTTAGGATGCGTTTTTATTTGGAGCAAATTGATGTTGCATATGTTCTTGATGATATTGTTGAACCTGATGATAAGGTGATTTGTCTGAAACTGATTTTAAGTTTGCTAAGGATGATAGAACCTGTAAGGGCATGTTGGATGGTTGAGGTAGAAGAGGAGTGAGGAGACAAAAAGTTGAATGGGTATAATGAAAAAGTCAAAAGTACCGCTAATAATACTAATACAAATTACCAACATGCCCTTTGAGTAACAAATCATGTTACTCAAATTGAGTAACTTGAATTTCATCGTTGTTTAAGGAGTGAGAAATAATAGAGTAAGAGAGAGTGAGAACTGGGGGTGCTAATTGCCTAATCGAGTTGGGCAGCTCGTGAGAACTCGAACTCGACTCGAGTTGACTCGTGTTCGCTTGAAACTGCTTGAAACTTGATAAGTGTACAAGAAATTCATCAATTTTCTATTCTTCTATCTTTAAAAACAAAAATTACATTAACACTTTAAAAATACAAAAAATACACTTTAATTGAAAAAAAATTATATAAAGAGAAGAAAATCTATAGTCAACAAAATGCTTAAAATTCAAGTGACCTAAACCTTTTAATGAGTAGCATAGCTCATGATCGGTTCAAAACTTAACAAGCACGAGTCGAGCATCCCACTGCTTGCGATCGACTCACTCGATTTGCACCACTATCGAGGACCATTGATTTGTACATTTATATTGTACGGAGTATTATAAAATTTAAGAGATTTCCAAAAAAAGGAAGTGTCTCATTAATTTAAAAGGTTAATAAGGCATTTGTAGCATTTAATTAAGTATAACAAACATATTCTCATAAATCAAGGTTTCACGATTCTTGAAATGTCACGTGTGCTCAATCATGCATAATAAATTAAATAGTTATCGAGGAAATGTTAGCCTGTTAGGAAACATAATAAAAAATATCTAAGAACTGAGATTTAATCTCTTTAAGCAGATCGTCCAAATAGTTCCAAATGAAAGATATTCTGATCACATCAGCATTACATTTGTCCAGAAATGGATCCCTAATATCTAAGAACTGAGATCATTAATAAAAATGTACATACGTACATGAAATTACTAGTAAAGAATATCTAAAACCATCTAAGTGTAAAGCTGATAGTAAAACTTTGAAGCTATTTAGAAATTAACTTTGAATACAAAACAACATGATGATCATACAGCTTCTATCCATTCATAATTTGCCTTACACCATTTAATGGTACTCCGTATTATTTTTTATATTATATATATTTTTTAAGAATATTATTTACCTATTATATATCCTTTTATTTTTTTTAAAAAAAAAACAAAGGATAAGGGAAAAAAAAAAAAAAAACAAGAGGGCAAAAACGTCATATTATTGTTCCCAAGTACACCTAAGGACTTACCCATGGACGATTTTTTACCATTCTCATCCATTTTGTTTCTCTATTTATACCCTTTTTCAAGATAACTTCTCACCAACTCTCCCATTTTTCCTTCCTTCTTTCTCTCTCCTATCTCATCCATTTTCTCTCTCCTATCGCTCTCTCTCTCTCTCTCTAAAAAAAAAAAGTCCCATGAAATTTAACAAAACCCATGAAATAATCATCTAAAAATCTCTCTATATGAAACACATAACCTTGTTACGCCGTGTTCGTCTTGCTCAATCATTCTCCGTTGTTTTTCTCTACTGGTTTTACGTTTTCTCAGAGATAAACTCGTTTTAAAACCCCATTTTTAAAAATAATTTTTTTAGCTTTTTAAAACTTTTTTTGTGATTTTTTTTTTAAAAAAATGAGAGCGTCGAAAACCATCATAAAAAGCGACGGAAAAAGCTCGTCGAAAGCAGTGGTAAGTTCAGGATCGTCAGGAGGGTGTAACAGCATCGACGAAAAAAAGCGTCGAAGATTGGATTCAAACCGCGAATCGGCTCGAAGATCAAGGGAGAAGAAGCAGAAACATTTGGACAATCTGCTGAAAGAGGTTAGCGGATTGGAATTACAAAACAAAGAGATAATGAACAAAATTGACGGAATATCTAACGTTTTAGGTGGGTTGAATGATCAAAACAATGAGCTGAAAACGCTGAAAGATAAGCTCGAAAAGCGATTGGATGCATTGGAGTCAGTCATAGAGATTGGGAAGGTTGTCAGAGGATCGTCTTCTAATATTAATTCAGCAGAAGAAATTAATTGTCATCCAATGATGAAGCCTTGGCAATTGCCTTGCCATTACCCTTCTCTCCCTATTTTTGCAACTTCTTTTAAGGATTTTAATGTTTAAGGGTACTTTTGGGATTTCATGTGTTGTTATCTTAGTTTTATCATTTTAGGGGGTTTAAGGTTTTTTATTTTGGGTTGCTTTTGTAGGTCTTGGACCGTTTTTATGTGTTTTTTTTTATTGATGTACTTTTTATTTAGTCAAAGTTTTTGTTCAATGAAGTACTCTAATTTTCTAGTTTATTTTGTGTTTTTTTTCCTTTCTTTAGTTGCTTTATTTTACAATTTACTCCAATCCGTATCAATTTGAGTATTAAATTGCTCTCAAAGTAGTTACGTTGTATACTCGCACCACCGTTTTATAATACTCGTATTTGTTCTCACCTTTTGAATTCAAATTGATAAAAAATAAAAATAATGATTATCT
This sequence comes from Chenopodium album, assembly GCF_948465745.1. NCBI lineage: Eukaryota > Viridiplantae > Streptophyta > Magnoliopsida > Caryophyllales > Amaranthaceae > Chenopodium > Chenopodium album. Next base: position 1,462,157 of record NC_137838.1, read on the forward strand.
TCAAAACAATGTCCATAATTTTATTTGTAGCCTCTCATTATTCATTAAATGACACCTTAAATATATATAATTTATACTTGTTTCTAAGGTCACATTCATTTCATTTTGAATTATTCAAAATTAATACTCCGTATATAATCTTAATATAGTGAAAATTAGTTCAGAGTTACTTTTTAACAAAATTCAATACCTTAAATTCATATTATATATAAGAAAAGGTTTTTTTTTTTTTTTTTTTTTTTTTTTTTTTTTTTTTTTTTTTTCCCAAAAAAATCAAATACTATATATTTTTTACGATAGTAGAAACTCTAGAAAGAGGTACGTGAATAGAGAGAGGGAAGAATCCTCGAACACTATCGAGGGATCACAAAGATTGAGAGAGAATATACAACCAATTGGTTTAATTCATTAGTTCATCTACAATCTCGTGTGTCATCATATAAGAGAAAAAAAATGACTGCTTAAAATGTGAAAGCTAGCTCATTGTATAGTTTAATAAGTTGATTATATTAATGCTGTCAAAACACATTATGTGAGGTGAAGTACTCTTGAACAATTTAGATTTTTTTTTTTTTTTTTTTTTGGTGAGGACACAATTTACAGCCTAAGATATTATTGGCTATTGCTGGCATAAGCTTGTGAAGATAGAGAATTTAATGTAGGTTGATTTGATTTTAGAATATATTTAGGTAACAATCTTGCAGAAATAGAAAAGAAATAAAAATATACAAAAGAAGAAAGCTGAGTAGGCCAATTATTATTAATCTTAAGAAAGGTAGTTTTTAATTAAATTTTTATGATATGTAATCCTAGAAAAATGAGGTAAATTGAGGCCTAAATTCTACGGAGTATGTCATATAATTTAACTAACCTCTAAAGCATTATTTATCGATCTAAAATTAAACATTTTAAAGTATTTAAATTTAGGCCAATCTATTTATTACCTTGTTTTCACTCTTGTTATAGGATTAATAAGTTTGGAATAGTAGATCGGTTAAGAAAAATGAGTTTTGATACAAGTAATTAATTAAGTTAACTTTAGTAAATAAGATCTAAATAAGTTTTGTTACATTGAGATAACTTTAAATTAACTAAAGTAATCACACCTTAACCTAGCTGTTTGGATACTTGTTTGAGAACAAAAGGCCCAAAATGTATTGATGCAAAGTAGGTCAATATTATAAAACTAAGCAAATAGGTTAATTTAACTAAGCAAACCTTGGTGGACTTGGTGGAGAATTTACTTGTGTGACGGAGTTGGTGGAAAACTTATCTTGTGATTATTTGAATCTCATCAACTAGACAATTACACTTGCTTGGGGAGTTGGGGCCCTAGCTTGGGGGTAGGGGGATTCACTTATCTTCCCTCTTTTACGCTCAAGCGTTGACCTACGAAGCTGGACTGACTTATAACGTGAGAAAGGTGTTGGTTTAATACGTAGGGTCTTTAATTTCATCTTACTTGGAAAAAAAAAAGTAGGCCAATACACCACCTGTAGTAGATTGATAATGATAAAGTCGTTAATAATGAATTACAATAAAAGTTTTAAATTGGGTGGTAATAATTTCTCGTATTATTTTTAAAAAGATGGTTTTTGACAAAATTTTCTATTTTATTTAAAAGAGGAAGATGAGCGGGATTTATCACTATAAATCGAGATTAATCAAAGCAAGTATAGAAAATCAATCCATTATATTAATTTTACAAATTTGAATTACTCCATATCCTGTATCATAAGTTCTTAACTATGCCTCATGCGCACACATGCAATAAAAAAAAAATAAATAAAAAAAATGAAGAAACTTTAAGTTTTGAGTTCCTCCTGTTTAGTGAAGTCGATCAAATGTATTAGCATTCACACGCATTCATAATCAAAATCTCTTAATTATATGCAAGTATATATTGTAATTATAATTATGATCTCGTAACATGCTAAAATAAAAGATTTTGTATTCAGTCGGTCCAAAATCTTGATTTAGAAATAGTAACACCGTATTAATATTCGATTGCATGCTAAAAATACGACGTACCATATAGCTTTTCTAAGCTGTTTTTACTATAAAAAGAACACCAAATGTTAACTACCCATATAATTTATAATCTCATTTGATTTAAACCTTTGTTAATTACCCTAGTTCAAAAATGGTGAGACTAAGCAATAAGAAGTTGATTATAGTCTTTTCATTAACTATGCTCTTGATAGCTAACGCCCTTATATCCCATGCTGATGATGATGACGACGATGATGGTAAGAAGCACCATAAAAAACACAAGAAGAAGCAAGATGACGACGATGATGACGACGATGACGATGACTGTAGAAAGATGAAGAAGTCGGCTTCTTCATTTATCACACCTTTCTCTCCGACGAAGATGGTGTGTTATGGAGTATTGACTTTTGCTACTGGGGCTATGCTAATTTAATTAGTTATCTATATAGGGTTCGAGATTATGTTATTTAGATACCATGTTTTTAACCAAATAAATTATTTCAATCAAAAGTTTAAGTTAATGGTTATGTGTTATATAATCTATTATGTATTTTTACATATTTACGAATTATAATTGTGTTTTTCCTAACTAATTGTTTGATTTAAAAATCATACTAGTACTTTCCTTGATTTTTCTTCATTTTTTTTTTGCAGTATTGCTTTTTTTTTTTTTTTTTTTTTTTTTTTTTTTAATCCCAAATGTCTAAGTTGCACTTTTGACCAATATTATCATTGGTGAAGTTCATTTCATTACACTATTAAAAAAGCTAAACATTGATATCACTCAAAAGCACATTGAAACTTATGTAGCAAACTAACAACTTTTTCTGTAAAGTCCAACACAAAATATAGCAAATAAAACGAGACTAGCAAATAATATCCATTATTCCAAATTTCCAATGCAAATGAACTACTTGAACATTGGGGCCTGTTCAGATCGTTGGGCTGCACTGCACACTCATGCTAATTCCCTCGTTATTATTATTATGATATTGTTCCATTTGAACTTAAGCCCGTTTCAATTTACTGAAAACAACTGAATTGAAAGAGTCTGTTTCGATTTGCTGAAAACAATTGAACTAAATTGGTTGGAGTTGAAATTAAACTAAATAGAACAAGCCCTTAATCCACACTTATTTGTTTTTTTGGATACCTTTTTTCAATATTAATACGAAGCATTTAAACTCGCACATTAATAATGGTGTAATGTGTTAGTCAAAATGAGTCATATATTATCATAGCCTACTATGTGTCAATATGAGGTGTTCAGGTTAGGTTCGATAAAGTCGAGTAGGATATTTTAAACCCTAGCAAATTATTATGTTCAAACAAGTTGAAATTCGATTTTGGTATATTTTTTTTGGATCGGTGTTTGACACTTGCCTACCCAACTTAAAATCCAAGCAAAATTTCCAATAAAAATAACAATTGGATAAAAAATTGGTTAAGTGGACCCAATTAGATTTTCCGGAAGCATCTCCGTTAGTCCTCTATAGTCTATCCTCAAATCAATCAGTCTACAATAAGGGCTCTTCCATCTCATATTCCTTCTTATCCTACAAACTGCCTTCTCATTTTCAAATCTCTTCGCCTTTCAGATCTCTCTTCAACTTCAGGTATCCACTTATTCATTTACTTTTATTAATTTTTTTCTGCATTTGATTTCAATAATGCTCATATTTTTATTTATCCATCATATTTCTTGGTGATTTAAGCTTTGTTATTATATTTTTGGTTTTGTTTTGTTAACTTTAAATACGGAGTATTATTTAAAGGGTCTTTGTTTGAATCTACCTATCTCTAAAATCATTTATTTTACATGAAAGCTTAATGGGTATCTGTTAGATTAATCTTGTTATAATGAACTTTATTCTGAAGCTCGAATCGGCCAATAGTAGTTGAATTGGAGTATATGATATGTATACTAATAGTCAAAATTGTATTTTGTCAAATGTGAAAGTGTTAACGATTGGTAAATACTGTGTTACAGGACGAGTAACATGATTTTACTAGGATAGAATAGACCCTTAAGATTTGCAAATGTGGAACTTTATTAGGATAAAAGAAGACATAGTTTATCGCATTATAAGCTTAATTGGTTACTTCCCTTATTGTCGTATGGTTTTACCGGGATTTTTTTTTGAATCGTCGAGTGGGTATTTTTGCGTAAATCATTTGGATGATACTCTAATTCATTGATATCGGTGTTTTGCTTATTTAAGCCGGTCCAGCCGGATATATACATATGGAGGAGTTGATAACTTGATACAAATGTTGCTTGAACTTATTTCCTTGGAACCGACTATTGTTATGATAGATTTGTTACCTTGCCTTTGGTTGTCTAGGAATGAAAATTCACAATTTTTGCTAATGTTTGCTAGCAAAAATCGGGTTTCTTTAACTTTTGGCATGATTGTGGATTTGTTAATTTTGTTTATGTTGCTTGTTACAAGTGATTATGTTCCTTTTGGCATTTCTGATGTATTATTTCTGATGTATTATGTTCATACATTTGAAACTACAATCCAATCGCTTCATAATTATTTAGGCTGTAGTATACTCCAACTTTCCCTTAAATGAGTTTAACTTATAGATAGATTTGCCTTGGTCAATGTCATTGATGTCTGATTGTTAATCTCTGACCTATTTTATTGCTACCTTACTATATGTGTGATTGTCTGATAGTAATCTCTGGCCTATTTGATTGCTACCTTACTATATGTGTGATTGGATGGACTGCTGAAAGTCACCTCTCTAGGGAGGAAGCGCCGATTAGATGGAGGCTTACTGCACTACTCTTAACGAAATTAGTTGTCACGTTGCATAAACCCCTCACAGTAAAGCTTAAGGCATGTTTTGCTGTACTACTCTTTATGGAATTAGTTGTCACATTGCATAAACCCTCACAGTGAAGTATATGGCAAGATTTACTGCACTACTCTCTTTCATCTGAGTGTTGGCATATTAGAAATTCTGATAATTTACTATTGCATGAAATTTGTGAATTTAATTTTGTATTTCTAGACAGAGAGTATTACAATTCCTCTTAATTTGGTTTATGATTGGCTCTGCTATATGCTTCTATATAACAACATTATTCTTTCCTCAGGAGGATTCAGTAACAGTTTATGGCTATAAAATCCCCGGGTCAAGTGGTTTCGTTGGATCTATTCAGGGAGTTGCTCATTGCTATTTCGCAGTCTGAACCTGAAAAGCTGTCTAGTTCAAGGTCACTGTATGAGCATTGTAAAGGCTTAAATGGTGCTAATAAGGTGAGGGACGAGGACATAACTGAAGAGTTAAGGTCAAAATTGATCTCGATTTCTTGTGAATTGTCTGCAGATAACATCATTCCACCATCAGTGGGCATGCAGGAGGTTTAATGTTGATGTCTTTAGGAGTCATTAGGTCTGCTGATAGTCTGATACTCTGTATTTTCTAATTTGTTGTGGTAACATTGCCATTTTAGCAGGGATGTATGGCTCAAATGTAAACATTTTCCTGCTGTTTCATTTAGTACTCTCCAACTCTATGGCAGTTGTGAAGTTCAAAAGCGTAGAGTGATGATGTATAGATTGTCACCTTTAAAAATTAAATCGAAGAAATTTGATGCCTTACTGCCAAAGCTTTTGCAATAAAAAGACCTGAAGTGGAAATTTGGAATCAAGGTAGTCTCTTAACAATCAAACCCCAAAGTTGAGCTTCCATTGAATGCATTGAACTTTGAACCATCAAATTCAATCTAAAATGAGCTTGCAAGGAAAATCCTTCAAGGCTATTACGGAGTACATGATATTAATATTCTAATATCTGACATTAATAATCTAATAGTACGTAGTATTTGATGATACTAATATAATACTCGTACTATTTGCTTATCAACTTTATGTTTTCACAAAGAATGCTGAAAAAAAATTCTACATATATGACGAACTTAAGTTTTTTTATTCACTTCTTTATGAACATCAAAGCACTTTTGGACTTCAAGCAAGATTGATTTTGAAACACCCATTATCTCGTTAAGGTTTTACTCTTTTCACTTAAATTAGAAATCTAATGTGTATCTTTTTATGGTTATTGAATGTATAAAATTGCTTTCACACCCCCTCAAATATAACCATTAAACCAAATATAGTAACGATTGTACATGTTCCTTTAAAAAAAAGAACATTGATACGTGTATACTCATTACTTGGGAGCATATGGAATGCCATATAGTTAGTGGGCTTGAATTCGTAACCTTAAAATTACAAAGTGAATTCCTCACCAACTTCACTAAGCTACTTGGTTATATAATTTTAAATATTAATAAACAAACTTAATTGGTTAAATATTAATAATGCCAGTATGATTTTTTTGCAATTATTTAGAAGGCTTTGAAAAGAAATTCGGAGTAAAAATTTTGCAATATTGATAAAACGGAGGAAATAATAACGTATATTCGCTTTTCTCTTCCTAATAAGACTATGGATAGAAGATAGAACCAAGAACCACTTTGCAAGCCTATTTTGGGACTAAACTGAACCATATTGTATGAGAGAAGAAAAATATAAGCTAAACTTAACTAAAAATAATTTAAAGAAAACAGAGCCTACGTGAACTCAACAAAGAAATGATTAAAGTCCAACACAACTGTTTTTTTTTTTTTAAAAAAAAGGTCTACCACAATTGAAATTACCAAAATATCCCGCTTCCATTTGTTAACCATAAAACGGTTCGCTTTTTTTAAAAAACAAAAACGGTTCACCTTTCTCCACTTAACTTATTTATTGAAGAAATATAAATGAGCAAATACAAGTTGCTGTCAAGTACGAAGTATTTCTCAAGTACAAACTAGCAAAATTGCAAAAATTAAAGAGGGAAAAACAGTGAAAGAGTTGAGCAGAGCAATTTTTGTGATGAGACGAAGAACAAGAAAGCCTCCTTCCAATGAATTCGACTTTACAATTGCTGGTATCTTTCTATTTCCTCCAAATTCAACATTTTTTCAAGCTTTCTTTTTTTTTTTGCCCAATTTTCAATTTATGTGCTACTATATTTTATTAATAATGTATTCTTTTTGGGGTGGGTATTAAATTTTGGGTTGTTGGGGTTCGTTAAAGTTATAATTTATTATGTTTTTTAATGTTTAAATTCTGGGTTTTGATTGATTTGTTGTGACTTCTTGTGTTTATGCGTGATGCAGGAAAGCTATAATTACATGAAAACAAATTATATTATATGAATTTCTTGAATTAAAAAAGGTGTGAACTTGGTTTGCATTTATGAAATTGGTGTTAAATTCTTGCAAATGGGTAGTTCTCCTTGAAATTTGAGCAAGTTAGTTTGCATTTATGAAATTGATTTTACTTTTTTACAGGTAAATAGTGATAGATCTGTAAAATTAAAAAGAAAATGAAAGAAAAGAAAACTCTGTTGATGTTGATTAATTCTGGTAATTCGAGAAAGTGGTTGAAAAAGAATGTGTTTTTGTAAATATAATACTAGATTTTAGTTATTTTTTGTTGTTGTTGTTGTGATTAATTTAGGAAATTTTAGGTCTTGATATCTTAAAACAATGTTATTGATAGAGATTTTTATGGAGTATCATCTTTCGGTTTTTTTTGGCAATTACTGTGTTGGAGTTTTGGACTTTGGAGGCTTAGAACAATTACCTGTTCTATAATTATACAAATAGAACTTCAAAATTGGCACTTGATATGGGCTGCTTGTCCCCTTTTTACTTTCACCGTCGGATCTAAGGGTCTTAATTATGCAAATTGTCGAGATTTTTAATTATGATGTGCTCAAATTATCTAAATCTATAATCCTATGTAACCAAGAAACTGTCTAATTTTAAGCTTCAAAGTCCTTTTTTTTTATTATTTTTTTTTAATAACTAAAAGTAATGATTTTGATCAACTTATTGTTGAACTTTGTATTAGTGAATTTTAATGAGTTAGTTTAAAGATACAATGTTTTCAGCTGTGGCATACTAGTTCTATAAAAGTCTTTGGTATATTAGGATATTATGTTTTATCTTTGATTTGATATTATTGTTTGTAATCTTTCACACCATTTCATGTATCATTGTAAGCCTTTAATACTCTTTTTTAACACTATAAATGGTTGTATTATTTCATGAATGTATTCAAAGCTTTTCCACATTCTCATTCTCATAACTCTATCCGATGGTAGTTTGTTACTACAATTCATTTCAAAAGTAATGCTTTACATAAATCCTGATATAGACCTCATTTTTTTTTTCTACTGGTAGGATTCTTTGGAGATAGCATATCTAAACATCGCTCCTGCTGGCTACACATAGCTGCAGCTCAATATAAAATTGAAAAGAAAATAACTTTGACAGAATTTAAGGAGATAAAGAAGAAGTTTAAGCACACTTCACCTTGTTTTCTTGATACTTGTCCCCGTGCTAAGCGCACCAAGTTGATGGGTGGCCATCATGTTATCCCCAGGATAAGAAAGAAGCTAGACACTGAAACATTTGAGCATTACATGGAGTAAGATTAACTTCTAAATACTCCACTTATAATAATGTTTCCCTTATTTTTGGCCCATTTAGCATTCTTATTCTACTTTCAGGGTTGTTTGGAAGAGCTTTTCAGAAGAGAAGAGGATGTCATTTACATATCTTGATAGTCTGTGGTTTTCATTGTACCGAAAAGCTTCTACTAGAACTAAAGTTCTGACATGGATTAAAAAGAAAAGCATTTTCTCCAAGGACTACGTGTTTGTTCCTGTTTGTTGTTGGTAATTGCTGCTGTCGATTGAAATTTGCTGCTATACCATGCTATATCTGGGTTCTTTTCATCGACTCCATCTCTCACTTGATTTCTTCTTCTTATTCTTTTTGTATTTATTTTTTTATTTCACTAGGAGTCACTGGAGCCTCTTGATATTTGTCCACTTTGGTGATAGTTCTGACTCGAAAACTAGAACCCCATGCATGTTGCTGCTGGACTCACTTGAGAATGCAGAGCCAAAGAGACTTGAACCTGAGATTAGAAAGTATGATACTTCATTTTTGTTTCTGTAATTACTACATTTTACTTCAAAATTTGCTCTCCCTACTTGTTTGTTCTGTTTTTCCAGGAAAGAATTCTGACCTTAATACAGTTTTGGTGGTTTGCTTACCCAGTTAATCACTTTACGTTGTTCACTGGTTGTCTTTGGTTCAGGTTTGTTCAGGACATCTATAGGGTAGAGGGCAGGGAAGAAGACAGGAATGTGGTTTCTAAAATTCCTCTCCTGATACCTAAGGTGATCTTAGCCCTGATTGAAGTAAATGAACCTTGTACACATTTATCTATATTAAGGAACAACCCTAATCTGCTTTACGCATATATGATGCCATTTTCAGGTGCCTCAACAAAGGGATGATGAGGAATGTGGAAGCTACGTTCTCTATTTCATCAACTTATTTATGCAATTTGCTCCTGAAAACTTTTGTGACTCTGATTTCCCATACTTTGTATGTACATGAGTCTTAATCCCTTCATTCTTTACTCCACGTATTTCTTTTCACTTTGTAATGTAAATTTTATCGTCATACTGTAGATGCATAAAGACTGGTTTGATCTTGAGAGCTTGGAGTATTTCCGCAACAGGCTTGAGAAGGAACTGTCTAGTAAAGTAGCTGTGAGAAGCAAACACTCTTCCAGTGTATCTCAGCAGAAGCTGTGTAAAAACAATGGTGTTATATTGCTGGATGACTGACCTTCATCCTTCTCTTGATGGGTGGCTAATGTATTTTTTGTAGCATAACAAACACTAGGGAAGAACCTCAGAAGCATAGCAATCAATTTGTATATACTGAAGCTAATGCAAAAATGTGTCAGACGCTATATTAGTCCTCTGTATTTTTGTGCTTCTGCATCTGTAAGTGTCACAGCTTGTACATAAAACTTGGATGGATTGACAAGCTAAATCTCTAACTTTTGCAGCACAATTGTTTTATGGAGTAGCATTTTACAAATTGACCTTGATGTATTTGTTTATATACTTGTGTCAAGGTTATAAGCTGATAATATGGTAATACGATAGTATTCCTTTATATCGTATGTAACATTATCGTTGCCTGCCAAACTAGCTTTTACGAGCTCTTTTCATATTAAAAAAAAAGTGTTTATGATTCAAAACCAACTTTAAGCTGTAAAACATACAAGAAACACAACCGAAACACAAATTCATACACATACTTTCTGCTCCTTAATTCATCTGTCCCTCACTCATATTCCAGAACTCGACTTCTAGCTCAAGAACTTGCAAAAGCATTGCTTCAGCTTTATTTTGCACATCCTGCGATCCCTTTGATACACATCGATCAGCAATCTTCTGCAGAGATTCACAATACTTGCCAAACCCTTCACTCCCCCACCTCTCACAAGCCTCTTTGAGTTCTGATGGAGTTTTGGCATCAGCTTCAAGACAGTGGGCAAAGCTCACTTGGTAAACAGCCTCAATAGCCCAGAAGGCTGTCATTGCCACTGCATAACTGACCTCTGGTTGCATCAAGCTTTCTACAAACCTAAAGATTGAGCACGTACGTGAGCACATTACAATCAGCATAAGGTAATTCTGAAAAAAAAAGATTTCTGTTATGGTTAATCAATTATAAGCTGAAAATCTGAGTCTTCATAATATCGAATTGTGTTATCTTTCTATATTTATCGATATTCTCAATTTAACCCCTTTGTTAGAGACCCGATCAGAGTATAATTAGACAGTTGAGCATGTCACCTGCAGTAATCCTGGTTTGTTTTCAGAGGAGTGATCTCACTGAGCTGTACATCCCATTTAGCAGCTTCATTCTTAAACCAAGAAATTTCATCATTCAGAGAAGCCAAACCAGCTAAAATAACTTCCATATCCGATTCATCATCTGATTCCTTACAAGCTTTCACCAGGACACTAGCAACAAAAGGAACAAATTTCCTGACAAATATGTAATCCTGACCCTGAATTCGACACAGAGAAGATACATACTGAGTATTTCCGATATTGATGTCATTACCATAAACAAAGAAATACAGACTAACCAATGCGAACATCAGTATTAGATAAACCAGACAGTTTACAGAAGCTATGATGAGGCCTTTTTCTTTTCACGTTGAAAAAACAGTCAAATCTGAGGGCAAGGGCGAATACAGTTATAGGGTATCTGAGTTCAATTCCTTAAAGTGCAAACATTCTTAAGTTATGGGAAATTGGGATTTTCTCACCATCAAAACACATAGTAATTTATGCCTAATTTCAACAAGAGTAAACCAATTCAAGCTTGAATTATGTAAAAGACTATACTATATAATCTCTGATTAGTGTAATATGAACCACAAACCTACATTTTTACAAATTAATTTCTTCATGTTGAGAGGGTGATTATCTAAACATAAAATGTGTCAAAACAGGAAAGAGTTTTTAGAGACAGAGAAAGTAGCGAACCAGCCAGCGTTTGAAAGAGGAGAGATTAACGGAGCCATCGCGGATGGATCGTATAAAAGCGTGGCGAGTTGCTGCAGTGTAGACTGTATCATGGTTGTTTACCCAAGTTTCTATGGTTGCCATCTTTCCCCTCTCTTTCTCTCTCCTTTGACTTTTCCTTTGCCTCTGCCTTTTGACTTTATATCTCTCTTGCTTGCTACGGAGTACTCCGTATTAGAGATGGCAGAGTGTGGCAGTAGTTTAGACGTGCGCTAAGCTAGTGACACTGGAAAATTTGTTGAAGAGTATTCTGATTTCAAGCCATTAGATGAGGCCTAATTTGACTTGGTTCGGCGGTTCGAGGGGATAATCTAGGTTGAAAGGTCACTTAATAAAAGTGGGACACAAAAGTGGGTTGGGTCAAAGACATTGTAATGAGAGAACTCAGAGAAGTGTACATGCTAAGTCGCTAAAATGATCAAAGAAGATAGGTTTTAATGAAACATTAATGAAAGAAAGTTCAAATTTAATAGTCACATAAGAAGTTTATTTGTATATTTATAGGATGTATAGAAAATAATTAGCATCAATTGAAAAAAGGACACTTAGGGTCTGTTCTCATTGACTGAGCTCAGCTCAACTGAACTGAACTGAACTGAGCTGAACTAAACTGAGCTGAAATGAATTGAAATAAACTGAAATGAATATTTTATAAGAGAAGGAAATTAAGAGCTGAACTGAACTGAACTGAATTGAACTGAACTGAATTGAGCTGAGCTGAACTGAACTGAACTGAATTTCAACGTAAGAGAACATGCCCTTAATCAAAACTTAATTGGAAAAAATTCATCTATGTCTTGTTATGCAAAACTAACCTATAATTTTTACTTCTATATATCTCTAATCTCCTAATTAGAGTCTATAATCAAACGTACTACTCTCTCCACCCTCAATTTAAGATATAATTTTTCTTTTGTAAAATTTAAGAAAGGGATTAAAATAATATTAGTGGTTAATTAAAAGTACCTATGGAGTATAATACAATAAGATTGTAAACTTTGGTTTATAAAAAAGTGAACAAATAAGACTTTTATTTAGGGACAGGGGAGTATATCATTATTATCAGTATTTTAATTTGTGGTTCTTGTCTATCTCTCTCTCCCATGTCTTAGTCTTATGGTTAGAATTTTACAAATATCAATCAATCATATAAGTATATAACTCTTACACAGAGTAATGTTCAACACATGCACTATGCCTTTCAATGTGTTACAAACAACAAGATTAACATAAAAGAATAGAATATGACAGTGGTAACCAATTAACAATAGTTGTTTTGGGTAAGTCTGCAAGGTAAATTACTGATACGGAGTAATGTAAAAAACGGAGTCATAATGTTTTTATAAAAAACGGAGTCATAATGTTTTTATAAAGGTAAAAAAAGGTAGTACCTTTAAAGTGCACCAATTGATGCTAATTGCTAAATTGGTGTTGAAAAAAGTGTTTTTGCTGTTAGAAAATTGAAATTAGTTGGTAGATAGGTGGGTTTAATGCTGAGCAGTGAGTAGTAATAACTGGATGGGCAACCTAAATTCAATCAGATCAAAATATCAAATTCTACTATACTTAAGTGTACAATGAATTCTTACGAGTTTCGAGGTATAGATATGCCCGAGTGTATAATAGATGCTCTTGAGGCCCTTAATGTACAACCATGTGGAGTTGTGGACTATTAGGTATCATTGCAGAAGTTAATCTGCAAAATAAAGCGTAGTTTATGGTGATTCCCCGCTTGATATAAATTAAGCTAAAAAACAAACATGATCGAGATTAATGTCCTTATTGTAGATGTATAAATTAAAGGCAGTCTTAGTTATAAACTGGCAGGCTAACTTCCAGACAGAAAATGAAATGAGTGATCAAGAAATGACTACTAAATTCACAACAACAGAGTCAGGATAGTTGCTAGCGACAGCATCACTAACAACAGGCAGAGTCCTTCCACTGAACTCTAAAGACGAGTTTGGGTTCACAAGTGAAGGACAACTGGACAAGGCATGTGTTGTTTGTGTACAAGGGCCCGTCGCAGTTGTACAACTCTGGTTCATAGTACGAATCGCAATCCTAAAAGTTAACGAACAGAATAAACAACAAAACAAATTATGCTTCAATTTGAATGACTAGTTTTTATTGACAGGAAGTGGGGAAGGATGGTGTCAATTCTCATTTTACATTGTCTATAAATCAAGTATCCCCTTATACTATTACTGAGGAAACGATAAAAATAGCATATAATTGAAACAAAAGTTAATGGTATATAGGCATATAGCCAAGTATCTCACACAGCTGTGTTTATCAGCCATTTATCTCGTCTTTTTTCTTTCCCTCCTCGGTTGGTGCTTCCGCGATTGATGGCCGTTTCCAGTTTCCACCACAGATATGTTCTAAAGAGTGTGCCGTAGAGAGCTTGAATTATACCAAAAATAAATCTGCCAAGGATCCTTTCCATAAAGTAGTCGAGTGTGACACTTGGACACATACATATGTACTTCGTGTTGTACCACAATTTTTGACATATCTTGCAGCTTCCACACCTGGGTGTCTAGACTATCATTCTTAAAATTAAGGTATTACTGTACCTATACGGGCTATATCATATACATGTGTGATCGGCTGTATATTTGTATTCTAAGGCATGTTGATTGTTGATCCCTCCTTAGGCATTGAATCAATACTTCAATCCATCGTACTCAAAACTTTACATTTCACTTTAAGTATCAATGCCAAAAATTGCACATTTCATTTCATTTCAGGCCAATGCCAAAACACGAAAATTTTCACAAATAACCAAGCCCGGACACTTTGGACATGTACCCGAAAAAACCCAGGTTTCTGAATTGGCCACGGATTTCACAGTACTATACTCCCAAAATAGTAGCAGATGAACAACAAATCAATGAGGCAACTTCACTTGAAATCAAACACAAGAACATCAAAAACACTTACAAACCAAACAAAACCCACCATTGAAATCAAGCAGGTATTGGACCCGGAGTCGACCCAACAAACCGACTCGGCGGATTCAAACTCGGCGGCGGAGCAGATATCACCGGCATTGGAAGATCAGCAGGCGGCGGTGGAACAGGAACCACCACCGGAGATATCATTACCGGCGCCGGAGGCGGTGGTGGCGGCGTCATTACCGGGCTAGACCCCGAGCCCGAACCCGAACTCGGAGGTGGATATAGGTTCGGGTTCGGAGGCGGGCTTAAGGTTGGGTTAACATTAGGAGGTGGGTAAGGGGATGGATTCGGGTCCGGGTTCGGGTTGGGGTTAGGAGTAGTGCTAATCAAAGGAGCTGGAATTGGATTTGGAAATTGTTGAATAGTAGGTGAACAAGAAGAATCAGAAGAAGATTCAGAGCATTTATGAGATTTTCTAACGCCATGTTTGATGAGAGTGAAGCCCAGAATAAGGCCAATGAAAGCAAGAACAATGACAATGAAGATGAAGATCTTGGTTGCTTTACCAACATAACACATTTTGAGCAAAAAATGGGAGGAGGGAGAAAAGTAGTGAGTGAGTGAGAAAGAAGAAGAAGATGAAGAGGGGATTTGGATGATGGGGTTATGGTGTGGTTTATGGTAATTGGGTGGGGAGTGTGGTGTGGCACGTGAGTGGCATATTGACAAGTGGTGGGTTACATGTGAAATTACAGCTCAGTAAACAAATATAGGTTGGTTTTAGTAGCTTCATATGTGGCTTGCTTTTAGTAGTCTAGTACAGTAGCCTTTAATGGCGTTGTTTCCAACTATACCTGTATCGCAGGTTGAGTTTCCTTGGTCAACTCAACCATTCTGTTAGTAAAGTTAACGAATGCTCTGGGGCGTTAGATAAATTAGTACTCCGTACTTTATTTTGATTAATACATATTGAATACGTTGTAATTTTAGCATGCATTCATTAATAAAATCCTTTTGAAAGTTCAGCTGCACTTTATTGCATCTGTTTTAAAATGTTTTCACTTAGTTTTACTATACTCAATTTTTAATTGTATACGAAGTACTATTCTCTTTGTTTCATTTTTAAGTGTTCCAATTTTAAATCCTATGGATTACATTATTAACACACCTCTTTATCCAATATTGATTATTGTGAATACTTGTTGTAATCGTTACGCTAATCTACGTTGTGTCAATATTAAGAATTTAAAGAAAATAAATGAAGTGTTTAGCAGTCAGGTGCTTGATGAGGGTATAATGATAATTTCATTGTTAAAAAGATGATTCTCTCTGTTACTCCGTATCTTGTACTCAGTGCTCGTATGATTGTTTGGGTCACCCACTTGATCACACTACCTTAACCTTTTTAACATGGGAGATGATAAACTGAAAACTGCTTTCTCAATTCCTAGTCCCTAATGATCACATCCAAATATTCTCATATAGTCGTATATACAATTGTTGTAAATGTTAAGAGGTGACAATTTTATTTAGTTGATAGAGTACGGAGTTACATATAAGGGTAATTACGCAAATACCTAGTAACATTATAGTAACATACGTCGTACAAGTATATATTTTCAAATCTTACTCTGTATAAGTTACTGTTCCACATATCATAATTACGTTTATTTAATTTATTTATTTATTATAACAACTTAGGTTATGTTATACTCCGTAAGTCTTAAATTCTTAATCATCTAGTTGAACGATGCGATAGTAATTCCATCGCTGTCTGATTTCACCGGATGATCCATAGAAAGTATGCGAGCATGAATAGAAGTCTGAGTGGATGCATCACTGTGGCTGGAGTTACTACTAGATTTGTTCAGCTCACTCTCAATGTTTTCCCAAATTATATTGTTGTATTTCGCAATCGGCCCACATTCCACATAAACCTGCAACATGCACCATCAATTAACAATTACCAAGTAGTATACTTGTATCTGACAACTAGTACATGTCGAACATTGTTTCAATTTTCTTTTTAAGTCGTCTTTATAAAATTCTTAGTTAGGTGACTTAGGTCCTTACCTTCTTAGCATTTATATCCCTAGGGTTGGACCAAGCGACGAGCCATCCACATTGAAGTCCAGTTTTGCTTCTGCCACTATAGACCACGGCCTCTTTAATGCCATCTTGAATATTGGCTAGTATGCTGAACCCAATAGTGACACCACTAGGTATAACATCCTTATACTTTTGAAAAAAGCTTCCGGACCACATTTTTTCGGCATGAAGGTTCACGGCTCCAGTAGTGAGATTCTTCAAGTTTCCAATGAGAGCTACTTCTTGCTGTTGCAAATCACTCACCATCCTTGGAACGATGTCGTTTTGTGCTTGCTTCACCAACTCATCCAGAACGGCTTCATGATCTTGAGTTGAAGCCATTGCTCACGTACTATAAATCACTTTCTATGTTTTGATGATAATTAATAATAATAATAATAATAATAATAATAATAATAATAAGCTATACAAAACTGCCATTAAAATAAAACTACTCAGAACATTCAATGATTTATAGGACAAATAATAAGACATACATGAAAGGAGCAATATTATACCTTGAATTGGCAAGCAATGAAGAACCTCTGATCTGATCTTTACTTACTTAACTGCACAATTGCTAGAGAAGTTGGCATATTATTCGTATTTATAGACCATATGTAGTGAAAAAACAAATGCATCCCTAAAGAATGAGATGCTTATCATCATATTGTTTATAAATTATTCGTGTATGTGTTTCAATCATGTTTATTAATTATTTTTATTAGTTGTTTTTTTTCCCTTGCTTATTTACAGCTATGTCATTAGATAAGCAATATTTGTACTGTTTATTTGAAATAATATTGGGCATTCTCTTTAAAATTGTGTGTTCATGAATTCTCAAGTTTAGTCAAGATAAACAACTAAACAAGTGTAACAACTTCTTGATAATAAGTACTTACTATTTCGATGCACATACTACAAGTATTATATTTACGTCTATAATTTGCTTATATAATTGACAATGCTAGTACAATTCTCTTTTTTTACATTTAGGTTTTTTAAAAAAGATCTAAAACTAAAACACATGTCTAATTGTCTAAATGTGAATCTAGAAAGAGTAGAATCCAATTCTTGCATTTTGTATTTGATTCGTCTTTTAAATTTCAAATGTCATTTCAACGAATGTATTCCTTTAGGTGTGCACTAAGAGTGATCTTCACGACTTCGCCAACAACTTTTATTGTGAAACCGTTATATAGATTGAATTGTGCATGCAATCAAGATTTTTTTTCTTTTCTCAATTGATCATTTTGAGAGACTTATGTTATACAATGGACATTGTCAACTTCACCTTTTTTTTGTTCAATTATTACATACTTTCTCCGTTTCTTTATAGTTGCAATTAGAGGTGGTTATTGGACAGGGTAGCCCAATGATAATAGGGTCAGGGCCAAGCTTATAGGGTTTTTAATGAACAGGGCTATTAATGGACAGAGCCCTTATTGAATAGGGTCAATATAGGGCCAACATGTTTTTCCAATTTAGTTGATAAAGAAAATACATAATGTAAAATAATGGCTTTGTCCAATATTTATTTTAATTGATATTTTGTAGGCCCGCCCATTATCGACCCGCGACCCGCATTGGCCCGACCCTATATTGACCCTATAAAATGTGACCCTCTTTGACCCTGACCCGCAACCGACCCGCACCGACCCTGACCCAACCCGCCCAATAACCAGGTCTAGTTGCAATACACTTTATCACAATATTTAAGAAAAGTTAACTTCATATGATATAATACACTTATATGGGGTTAAGAGGTAGTTAGAAGTATAATCAAGTGACTCATAAACTTTAAATTAAGGTAATAGTACAACTTGCACCATATAAACCTTCTTTTTATTATATACTAGTTTTGTGCCCCGTGCGATGCCCGGGTTGTTTTTTAAACTTTGAAATAAAATTTTAATCTATATGTCAAATTTAAAAATATATCTTTAATACGAAATTGGTTAGGAATTGATGTGCTTTTGTAACAATTTAAACTTTGTAGTAGACATGTAAATGACTAATAATAATATTGGTATTTTATGAGAGTGAGGGATAGCTCAAGTGGTTAGAGCTTTCCTCTTGATTCTAGGAGCTCTTGGAATCAATTCTCACCCCTATCCTTATGGGCTCTCTAAACACCAAAAAAAATATTGGTATTTTTCTTAGAGTTGTAATCTAATATTTTTTTAAATAAAATTATAATTTAATTT
The DNA here is from genome assembly GCF_948465745.1 of Chenopodium album. Lineage (NCBI taxonomy): Eukaryota > Viridiplantae > Streptophyta > Magnoliopsida > Caryophyllales > Amaranthaceae > Chenopodium > Chenopodium album. The sequence continues at coordinate 1,480,830 of NC_137838.1, forward strand.
ACACCTATGAAATATTGGTATTTTATCGAAAATAAAACTGTCAACTAACAATTTTATTCTAAAATTCTATCCAAATTTGATTGAAACTAATTAATTTATCTTATGAAGTCTATCGAGTTGTAATCTAATATTTTTTTGAATAAAATTATAATTTAATTTATACCTATGAAATATTGGTATTTTATCGAAAGTAAAACTGTCAACTAATAATTATATTCTAAAATTCTATCCAAATTTGATTGAAACTAATTAATTTATCTTATGAAGTCTATCTAATTGATTCAACGTGGCGCAACACTTGGCGAAAAATTGGAATGCCAAGTGTCGTAGTCTCGTGGCCTGGCTAAAAGTTTAGCTTTATATATTAGTTATATGATTGCAACTATTATAACATTTTTAATTTAGGAAAATGTTACAACTATAAAGAAACGGAAAAAATATTACTTATCAATTTTTCAAAATGAAATACTAATAACAATTTCAATTAGGAAAACAATGCAATAATCTAGAACATCGCCCCTGTACATAATGCTTGGGAGTAGGGGGATTCTCTTACTTCCCCCCTAACTCACTAGCGATGACCTATGAAGCTGGCTGGCTAAACCTGTGAGAGATGTCGATTCAGTAAGATCCTTCTTATTAAATTTAATAAGTTTGACTAATTTTTGATGTATTATAGGACATTTATCACATGATTTTAAAAAACAAAAAAACAAAAAACCAAAAAATAGAAAAATGCCAGACGAGTCCTAAGAAACAAAATCTAAATTGTCAACAAAAAAAAAAAAAAAAAAAAAAAGCAAGACCCACATAAAACCCACCCAATGATAAAACGACACATCAGCAAACTTGTTGTTCATGACGTGTCAAGCAACTACTAAACCAAAACCGTGTCTATTTCTTTCTCCTCTGTCATCCCATTAATAATTTAACATCCTCTCTCTCTTTCCTCCTAACCAACCGGAGCAAATCAAAATATCAAGCATACTCCGGCGATTTCGTCGGGAAATTCACCGGAAAACCTCCAAATCATGGCGACCACCGACAAATACAACCTCAAGAATCCGGCTGTCAAGCGGATCCTCATGGAAGTTAAGGAGATGCAATCCAATCCTTCTGAAGATTTCACGAGTCTTCCTCTGGAGGTTGTTCTCTCCTCTTTTTCAAAAAATTTGCCCTTTATGTTTCCGATTTGATGCCTCTGATTGTTTTCTAGCTTTGTCGATTTGTTAAGCTTCAAATTTGATCTCGATTGCATTTTCTAGGGTTTTCATTACGAAATTTTTTGGGGACATGTTTATTTGAAGCATTATTTGCTAAATTAAAATTGTTAATTTGCTTATTTACGAGTAATTATTTATCTGGCAGTGAAAATAAAGGTTTTTGATGGATTAGCATGATAGATTTGTTGATTTTGTGCTGAAATTGTTTGGATACATACCTAGGTTTCTGGTGTTAATTTTCAAATTTGGTGATTTCTTACTGAATTATAGAAATTTAATTTTCCGGCAGCTTTATTTCAAAATTTCGCTGGTAAATTAACAATTAGAGTATGTAAGAAGTGTTTTGTACTCTATTAATTGATTATCATGAGTTGCCTTTTAATGTTGATAATAGACTTTAGAAGAGGATTACAGAACAAATTACGGAATTTTTATCCGTTGCCTGGGTTTGAACTTGCAATTGTATTGGAATTTAGATCTTTGGTTGCTTTAATAGGCAATTCGAAAAAAAAATATTCTTGTTAATGATTGAGTTTTGCTGGTCTGGTTAATTCAGGAGAACATATTTGAGTGGCAATTTGCGATAAGGGGACCCCAAGATACTGAGTTTGAAGGGGGAATCTATCATGGAAGGATTCAACTACCATCAGAGTATCCATTCAAGCCTCCTTCTTTCATGTTGTTGACGGTAATTACTTTTGCTCAATCACTTCTTACAATTTTTCTGTTCAAAACAATGTGATGATATCTGTATTCTGCGAAACTTTGCAGCCCAATGGTCGTTTTGAGACCCAGACTAAAATATGTTTGAGCATATCAAACCATCATCCAGAGCATTGGCAACCATCTTGGAGTGGTAAGCTGGACTTTGTTTGCTTCTCATATTTCAAACTCCATATTATAGCTGTACAAGTTATGCGTATGTGCCATTGTTGTATGGATGGGTTTAAGTGTGCCTTTCTTTGTGTCTATGCTGCATGATTCTCGATTGCTGTAGAATTTGTCTGCTAGATTAGTGTTATTTAATGCACTGTGTGAACTGCTGTGAAGCATAGAGTTCTTGGGGCAGTGTTTGTTTTTTTTAGTTCTTAATTAGCATTTGATAGGAGAATGAACATATGTGTACTTGAGACTATGATAGTGGTGGGGTTTGATCTGGCAGCTTTGGAGTGAAATTTTAAAGTTGGCTTTTGAAATAGTATGAAGAAATAATAAGATGTGTGCATGTATTTCTCTACATTTCATGGTTAATATTCATGTTTTAATGGTGCTGGTGGCAGTTCGTACGGCGTTGGTGGCACTCATCGCTTTCATGCCAACAGCTCCTAATGGTGCTTTAGGATCTTTAGACTACAAGAAGGAAGAGCGACGTGAACTAGCTATTAAATCTCGTGAAGCATCACCAAAGTTTGGAACTCCTGACCGGCAAAAGGTGATTGATGAGGTTAGTTCTTGCTTTTTAGTGACCTGTCTCCCCTCTTATTATGCTGCATACTATTGCTACTGAATGTTAATACCTATCGACTTTACAGATACATGAATACATGCTTAGTAAGGCTCCACCAGTTCCTGAAAACCTGAAGCAGGCTTCTGAAGAGAATCCAGGTGAAAAGGAGGCTGAAGCAGAGGGAAGTGAGAATGCTGGAAGATCAGCTAATTCTGTAGACTCTGCAAATGCAGGAGGTGAGAGAGCTGCCGAGGAACCTCAAGCAGCTGTTGACAATGCTAATGCTAATGCTAATGCTGTGGATCAAAGAGAAGCAGTTCCTAGACAAGCCAGAGCTGGAATTTCAAACCAACAGGTTCAACAGAGGCTCGCACCTAGGAATCAAAGGCCCAGTGATGATCGTTTTCTCACATGGGCAGCCGTGGGGTTGGCTGTTGCCATTGTTTTTCTTGTACTGAAGAAGCTTGTGAAATCCAGTGGTTATGATGCTATTTTTTTGAGGGAATCGTAGATACTAGATATGATTGATTTTGTGTGCAAAGATGGCAGGCAGATCAACAAGTGTTGCATTTGTGAGAAAATATTGAAAGTATATGGTGTATATTGTCTAGGCCTTAATCAAGCTATTTGATTATAGCATTATCATGTAAACATTTATATTATAACCTCGTCTGGAATAGTAGTATCCAACATTATAAAGATGCTTAGTAAACTGTGGTTTTGACCTCATTGATAAAGTTCGGTCTACTGATGGTAGACTTAGTTCAACTATATATGGAACTTATGTAAGCAACATCCACTGATGAAAATTGGTGTGAGCAAGCTTCTGTCTATATTTTGTTTAGAAAACCTAGTCTCATAAGTCATAACTTTGGCTTAGAACTGTCAAGGTATAGTCATAACAACATTAGACCAGAATAAATGAAGAATTTGGGCAATGTATTACAAAGCAACATTAAATAGGGGAGACGAAAGAGGAAATTGAACCAAAAATATTGTGAAGTATTAATTAATTTCAACTCCTTGTGAATGTAATTACTATGGAGTAACATTTTTTAATCACTTACCTAGCTTTGAAACGTATAAAACTACATCTATTCATTGGGTAAATTACTCAGTACTAATAGACAATTAAAAAAAAAATAAGTAGTGTTGAGTTCGATTTCACTATCATCTTTTAATCACAGATGCAACCATTAATCATGTCTTACCCTCCCCTCACATCTCTATGTTAATTGTCTTAAAAAACAAGGAAAAAGAACAAATTCCGTCACAAAAGAGGATGCAAGTAGGTAGTAGAAAGGTAGTTGGTTTTGAAATTGGACTCTGCATTAGTATTCCAAATACCTATAAGCAGTAATTGCACCAGAGACGTATGAATTTCCTACCTAAGCAATTGGCAAACTATGGAGTATCTTTAGCTATCAAAATCAGATGAGTAGATAAACCTGACGAATCATCCGAATGCTGTCAATAGAACAATCGTTATTCAGTTTCTTCATGAGTAATCAATCAGGGTTGGAGCTGTGTCAACTACATGACCGACTCCTTTCATCTCTTTGATCAAGTTATGCAAGACTGAGAAGACCTCATCAGTTCTGCAGTGTGATATGTCTCTTGACACAAAAGTATTCACTTTATCATCTATTTCAATCCAACTGCAGCCTGGCTCTTTGATCACTAGATTCGATTCCATTCTTTCCCGGATCTCCTTCACCTCTGTCCACATACCTTTGGATGCATATATATTTGAAAGCAAAATGTACGATCCACTATCTTCTGGGTCAGAGGATATAGCCATCTCTGCAGCATAAGCACCTAATTCATAATTTCCAGTGGCTCGACAGGCACTGAGCAAGCTTCTCCATACTATAGCAGCAGGTTTAACTGGCATTTTCTCAATAAATTCTTTTGCATAATTCAGCTTACCAGCTCGTCCATAGAGAGACACCATGCAGGCATAATGCTCCATACCTGGTTCAATTCCGTAGCTGAGCATTGTGTAAAAATGGTTAAGCCCGGCTTCTGCCAGCCCTGCATGACTGCATGCCGAGAGAAGCCCTATAAATGTCACATAGTTTGGTTGCAACCCATCTTGGAGCATCTTCTCATACAAGGAAAGAGCTTCTTCAGCTACTCCGTGATTTGCATAAGTAGAAATCATAGAATTCCAACAGGCAATATCCTTCCACGTTGTGGTATTAAATAATTTGTATGCATCTTGTAAGCATCCACACTTAGCATACATATCCAACAGGGCATTTGTGACAAAAGCATCACTGTCTAAGCCAGATTTCATTAGCTGACAATGAAACTGTTGACCATGGCGAAGACTAGCAAGATTACTTGCCGCAGTGAGCATTGCAACAAAAGTGAACTCATTAGCCTTTTGTCCAGCCACTTGAAATTGACTGTAAAGATTAAGAGCCTCTTCATTTTCCAGCTGTTGAGTATAGCCAAAGAGCAAAGCATTCCACACTACCACATCTTTCTCACTGATCTCATTAAACACTAGTCGTGCCTCCTCGAGAAAATTGCATTTACAATAGACATCTATCAAGGCACTGCTTGCAAACAAGTTGCTAGACCCACCTACCTTGATGATAAGGCCATGAATTTGTTTGCTCAATTCCAAAAAAGAAAGTGACGCTGCTACCCCAAGAATGCTAACGTATGTTAAGAGACTGGGATGTAGCAGCTTAATCATCATATCATGGAACAAAATTAATGCTTCAGAGATCATTCCCAATCTTGAGTATCCCTCGATCATTGCATTATAAGATATCACATCGTTCTGAATCACTGAATCAAAAGCCATTCTTGCATCTGCAAGGGAATTACATTTGGAATACATATCAATCAGTCCATTCCTCACATATTCATCATACTCGAGATTTGTTTTAATAATATAAGCATGGACCTGTTTTCCTGGCAAAAGAGCTTCAAGTGAGCCACATGAATTGAGAACGCTTGAGCACACAAAATCATCAAGCTTCCTACCACATCTATTCATTCTATGAAACAATTGTAAGGCTTCAACATGAAACGAATTCTGCATATATCCAGCAATCATAGTGGTCCATGAAATAGCATCTTTTGCATCAATCTTGTCAAATAACTTCCTTCCACTTAATACTCTACCACATTTCACATAAGAATCTAACAGCACATTCATTACAGAAACGTCCAGTTCCATTCGCATTCTCAATACATAAGCATGAATTTGCTTACCCCCCTCAAAATACTCAAGCACTGAGCAGGCATTTAGTACACTAGAAAGAACATATCTATCAGGGACAACATCATGACCCCTCATCAACTGATGAAACAGCATCACTGAAACATCACTTCTTCCACTCTTAGCATATCCTGTCATCATTATAGTCCAAGTAAACAAACTTTTCTCATTTAGCTCGTCAAAAACCAATCTAGCATCATCGATATCGCCTATCTTTGCATAAAAATCAGTCAATGCAGTACCCACATACACATGTTCACTCAAACCACTCTTTACAACAAAACCATGCACTTGAGTTCCCTGTGCCAGAACACCCATCTGCACACAAGCACGCACCACGCTTGCTAATACATACTCATTAGGGTTCTCATTGCAACTCCACCTACATTCTGAAAAGACCATTAAACCCTCTTCAGCAAAACCATGCTGCACATAAATTTTAACCATGGTTGACCAAGATATCAAGTTTCTCTTAGGCATTTTATCAAACACTTTCTGTGCATAACTAACGCAACCCAGTTTAGAGTACAAATGCATAAGAATGTTTCCCAGATAAACATCGTACCCAAGACCAGAAACAAGAAGGTAGCCATGAATTTGTTTATAGTACAAAATGGGTTTTTCTGAAAAGCTTGGTAATTGTAAAAGATAGGCAAATTCTCGACGAACACTTTGGAGTTTTCGAGCAGAAATCTGGGTTTTTGGGATTATTTCAGATGACAAGGTTGATAAAGATGAAGATTGAGTCCCAATGATTTTATAGCACAATCTTAAGCATGTATTTGTATAGTGTATTTTCATTCTAATTATGACATTATTTACAATATAGAACTAACTCTATTCTGACCTTTGAGAGAAAAATTTTGAAGGTAGATAAGTACATTTTTTTTTGTACACAAATGTAGATAATACATCGTAGTAATCACATTACTAAACTTTTTGCAGTCTTTAGAGTTTCGTACTCGTATATGATTTTTGAGGTATAGATTATTCACAAAACATAAATAATGTACTCTCTATATGTAAAGATATTTAGACCCGGTTACTTTACCTTTTGCTAAATTGTACCGAGTAATTATTTTTTTTGAAATGAAATTATTTTTGTTGAAATTAATTTATTTTTACTAAATTAAATTTAATTGTATTGAACTGAAATTAAATTTTAAATTAAAATTAATTTTAATGAATTGAACTTATTTTTGCTTAACGTCTTATTCTAGTAATTTGTGTTCACAAATTTGAAGACAATAGATTTTGCTAAACAAAGCCCTAAATATATTTCACAATGATACATGAAGCTTAGAAGTTAAAATATAGAACTATAGAAGTGCAAAAAAATCATAGATTTTAAAATAAATTTTAATTCTTACCGCTTTGTTATTTACTTACTCGTATTTGTATTATATCTTTAGCTAGTAAAACCAAGTCATGATTAGAAAAAAATTATTCATTCTAGATACGAGTATATGACAATGGAAAGTGCCGTCAGGAACTGAAACCCAACACGACTAGCACACAGCACCCCTTCAGAAGAAGGGGACATAGGCAAGGTTAATCCCATGAGATACAAATCATTACGCACCGAAGTACGTACTAGGTAAAATTAGAAGATACCATATGGTAGCACATTCATGTTCTAAATTACACATTCTCATCAGTTACTATGCTACAGCATCTGTTACTGTTGATCTATTATATTTACATAGCAATAGAATTTCAGGTTACGCTACCAAAAAATATCGTCTGCCTGATTTCTATTCCATACATCATCTTGTCACAAGTTCTAATCTAAGCTAACATAGAGATTAATCCTTGCTGCCGGTAGGATTTCCGAGGTCAAATTACTATGAACATCATCTACAGTAAAATGAGGTCATCCTGGACAAAAAAGGGCACCACACTGTTAAGATCAGCAAGCAGGCAGAAGTTCCACATTTCCTTGCACTGCTTTGTAGCAATGCAGGCTGCACAGAGGGAGTTTCGATTTAGAATCCCGATACTTGTATTCATTAGTACAATTTGGTCCAACACATTTTTCACGTGGTGGAGGATATCTGGAAAATTTCAGGTCAGATATCAATGCTAGATTTTCCAAGACGGCAAAGGAAGAGTATCCCAAATAAGATCCACTAAACCACAATAACTATGTTAGAGAGTTTTCCAAAGAATGTCAGTATATGGAATAGTAAAAGCGCTGCATAGCCTCATACCTGCAGGTCAAGGGATCAAGTATCTTTGGTAGCCCCATATCAACAGAGAAAGTAACAACTGTTCCATGCGGACCTATGATCCATCTCACTGTATTGGGTCCAAGTGCTGCAGTCTTGCCAAGCCTCTCCTGCATAGATATACTTTTATGACATGGTTCTACAGGAGTATGCATACAGCACAAGTATACATCTTAGATTACCTGAGCTAGTTCTTCCTGTTGCTTCTTCAGCTTCTCTCCTTTCTTCCGGTTAGAGTCTTGTCCGAGTATTTTTCTGATTGCTTCATCCTATGACATGTATAATAGGGTATTTCCCGATAAGGCAAAGCAAGAAAACAAATAAAAATAACAGTTAAGGACTAAAAGAGCAAATGGTGAACCTCAGCTTCCTTAGCTGCCTTCTCAGCCAGAAATCGACGCCTTTGTGCAATTTCAGCTTTCCTCAGTTGTTGCTCTACTTCAGAAAGCTTTTGCTCTGGCATGATCAACTAGCAGGTCAAAAATGCCCAGACATAGATAAAAAGTGCATAAAATGTGATCAAATGCCACACTAATCTCTTGTTTATTGGAGGGGGCAGGCTAGTCAATGAATTTTCAATCAAGAATTTGGCAGAAAGACCATCAGCAATATCAAGGTAAGGCTGTGTAAATCTAATACTTCCAGACCCTACCACAACTCCACATGTGGGAGCCATAAGCATAGATTGATTTATTAAAATTTCAAATCACGTTTTATTAAAGCATGGAGATACATAACTAATAAAATAAATAAATAAATAATGTTTACTTTTGAAAGGGGCATTGGGTAAGCCATTTGGGAATTCCACCAGACCGCCAGATTCAGGACACTCAAGAGCTCTTTTACGTGTAGTAATGGTCAACTCTTGCCCATTAGGATCAATAGATTCTCCAGTAAGCCTTTTCCTCTTGCTCTTGAGCTCATCGTCTGAAGTCAGCTCCACTTCAAAGTCATTATCCTTGTGCATTCTCAGCTTCTTTCTACCATCTTTTGTATCACTATGAGCTAAACCCATAAGATTTACTATCCCTTTACTTTTCCTGCCAATTTCCTCTTGCTTGTCCTCATAGCCAGAAGAAGCCCTGGATGCTCTGAGTTTCTTCAGGTAACGAATTTCCTCATCATCTTCATCATCGAATCCCTCTTCCACATCAACTTTCTTGGAAGCTTGCTTGCTCTTATGACCTGATTTATACACTGCATCCCTGTTTTGAATCACGTATCTCCTTGAAAAGTTCTCTTTTGCATCGAAAGCACTGTACCCGGGGAAGTCCTGCAACCAGTGAATATTCACACACTTACTACAAAACAGTTGCTGAGTGAAGTCACTTGGTTAGTGACTTGAAAAGAAAAAGAAGTTTTTTATTTTATTTATTTATGTATTTATTCATGTATTTTCCATTTTTTTTCTTCTAATATCAAATCCAAAAGCACCATCCACAAACGAAATCATGTACTGTATAACAATAAACTCCACAGTTATTAATGATCACTTATCTATCAAAAAATTACTTCACAAAAGCAACTGAGATACCTGTTTTACGTGAGCACCAGAGACGTCATGTGAATCAAAAGATCTTATACCAAGTGGTTCACCCCCTAATGCAATCTCCGTCATGGGTTTGGTATGAAGTGTACGGGTGATGCCACCAAGCTTTAGCTTCACTTTCTTCAGCTTCTTTATGTCAGACCTGTTGTGATCACCAGGAGGAGGATGGTAAGTTTCAAAATCATTCCCCGTCCCTGAGTTGCCATTTGAGCAATGCAAGCTAATGGCTTCATGCTCTTCATACTCTGTTGGTGAGTTAGGCACAGAGAAATCATTAAGGAAATTGGTAATTGTCTTTAAATCATGATGAGGTCGCCTATTAAAGTTACTTCTCTTTTTCCTTGCACCAGGAAAGTAGGGACTGGTTGCAGGGCCACCGAGCAATTCCATTTGCAGAACTTACTCAGCCAACTTAGTTTAGAAGCTCTTTTCGTTGAAGAGAAAACTGATCGAATATGCCATATTAAGCATATGTCTGATATACTGCATTGATCAAACAATAGTATTAAAAATTGACAAATGAAAAACAAATAAAAATAAAAGAGAAAAGCATAGAGGACTAGAGGTGGAACCACCAAAATCATATTTTAAATTTTAGACCCTTTCCAAATTTTAGCATCAAAAAATGAAATTCGGAACACGTACTTCTATAATATTTTCATATTAGGAACTTCAACTTTAAAACCAACATGCTCGATAGAGCACTGTAGATGTTAACCAGTGCACAGTTATATCTTCGGAATAGCCAAGATAAAATATAGGTCAAAAGGCTTTGTTCACCGGCTCACCACATGGGGCAATAAGACTTTATAACCCAGATAGCTGCATAGCTATTGCAAAGTTTTCATAGTCTCAAGGCAGAGAACATTGCTCCCCAAACATGTCACTCCTTTCCTTTAATTCTGTCCAAATTAAAAGTCATTTCTCTTATTTTCATAACAAAGATTTATTTAGCTCTACCTACATTGAGTTAATTCAATCATGGTCAAGCAAAACTTGCTTCCATAATTATATTTCTTGCTATATATATTCAAAATCAGCCTCACACATCAGTTTTTAAGGTTATCTACCTGTCTAGGAAAGTTGAAGTAAAGGACAAGGGTCAGCCACAAATTCACAAGTGAGGCTTATAAGATTAGACATGACCATCTATTTCAAATCATGTCAGTGTAAAGCATAGCATGTTATTTGTTACATGTCTTACATGTGACAATCAGGCACCAATGGAGAGAAAGTGTATATTAATTGAAACACAATTCTTTATCATCAATAACATCAAACAATATCAGACAATAACCATGGACATGGGATAGCATTTAATCACTACCAGCAAAAGTGCTGTAGCAGATCATTCAATAAAGGAATGAGTTTACGGAACAAATACTACCATTAGTGCACCAAAAATGAGGAACTTAATCTATAGAACTATATTCTGATATTCAACATAACATAACTTAACTTCGGTACTTATCTTTACCAAGTGAAGAAATCAAACAAAAGAAAATAGTGTTAGTACCTAGGCTATCTTCTTATTTCACTTGATAAAAATAACTTCGGACAAGATAAATTTAGGGCTAAAACTTCCACTCAAGTGAAATGCCAATAAGTCGAAACAAGTTCATATAGGTTAAGTTCAAGGCTACCCGGTTATACTTGTAATATGTTCGTAAAGAAAAGTGAAATTCAAGTGAAAAAAACCAACCCCTAGTTCAAAGAAGATGCAATACAGACTACCCAAGTTAAATTCACAACTGCAAGTTCTAATAAATTCAAGAATTACCAAACAATCTACAGACTACACAACTCGAATCAACAAAGGAAAATGCAGCAGTTCTACTATCATACAACAGTTCAATTAGCCCAATTTAAGTCAGCATGTTACTTAAAGCCATACTTACAAGATAGTTTAGACAATCAACTTGAAGAAGAGTGTACTCAGCAAAAATCAAGCTTTTAAGTTCTCAGAAATACACTAAATGCAAGCAAAAATAAGAGAATTCTGGTCAAATTACGCAAATTTGCTATCAATTAGTACCCATTACAAAGCAAGAAACAATCCAAAATTTGAACTAAGCATAGTTGAGCTTAAAAAATTGCATGCAGAAGCTGAATTATCAGTGTAAACAAGTATATTCGAAATTGGGCACCATAATAATGCGCTAACAAAATGAGAGACAATAACTTCAATTTACAAGAGAAATTAATCAAATTCACAGAGAATTGCAGTTACCTTGAACAAGCATTGAAGAAAGATCGGAAACCCTAGCTCAATTTGGGGATTTCTAGAGAGAGAAAAAGAAGTGAAAAAATAAAATAAATAAATAATTGAGGGCAATTGGATTAGCCTAAACAAGGTTCGAATTCAGGTGTTTAAGAGGAGTTTAGTTGGCAGAAAAATTAAACTTTGTTTTTTTTTTTTTTTTTTTTTTTTTTTTTTGTTTTTTGAAGGGGGAGATTAAAATTCATTAATAATAAGCCATACGGCACTTACATAAGAAATCGTAATCGAACAATACAAAGACAAAAGAACCAATTTCAAGTTCGAAATAAAGGAAACTACAATTGCACGTGCAAAATGACTTTCTGAAATACCCTTAGCTCATATAACGCTGTCCTATGCAGCCTCTTGCAAGGGGGTCTGGCAATATGTTGTAGTTTCTGACGTGAACCTTCATTGACTCAGAATCCCGTACTCCTCGACCAGAAATCAAACTTGGTGCCATACACTTCACCATTGACAATACAATCTCTGATTCAAACACGGACCCCAGCTTGGAAGCATAACCCTTCAGCCCAAACCAACAGAAGATCAAACCAAAGCCCCATAGCCAAAAAACCCGGTTCAAAACATGCACCAGAAGATCGGCACACCGATCTGCACACCCCATAGCACACAAACGCACCACACAAGAAGAAAAAATAACAAACCCTAAAGAACAACACACACAACGACTAAAATAAGAAACAGACAGAAAATTAAAAACGAGAACTACAAACGAAACCCTAGAAAACGACCCCGCAGCCAATCCGAGAACCACCATCCAAGCACCGAGGTTCACCAACCCAACCCACAAACCACTGTACAGGAAAGCCCGACCCGCAGGAACCTGCCCGAGAAGCCCAAACCCCACACAACCCTGAACCGCGGCAACGACGGCTGGAAACACCAGACTGAGAACGGCCCTACGCGAGGGACTTAGAGGGAGATAACTCTCCCTCCCCGTTCTCCTGCAAAACGTCGCGACGACGACGGCTAAGGCGGTGGAGCAGAGACACGGCGGGGAAGCGGGGAATAAGAGAGGCGGCAAGCCAGCAACAAGGCCGGTGAGGAATAGCGGCGACCGGAGAGGGGAAGCGACGCAAAAAGCTAGGTCGACCGGACAAAAAACCAAAGCGAAAAAAGAAAAAAAACACCTCAAGGAGGTAGATCGGAGGCTCGCCGACATAATGGCATGGGCGGTGAGCCGCACACCCGCCGGCGAGCCTCATGGCCGGAGCGATTTTGAGAAGACGGTTGGGTTTTTTGGGGGCAGAGAGAGAGCGTTTTTATGTATGCAGTCGTATATCAGTTGAAGCTTGCTAATTAAACTAAACTTTGTTTAATGATACTCCATACTTGGTAATCTGTAATATTTTGACTTTTACACTCGTTAATATACAATCTGTATTTATGATATGTATATTGAGAAAGAGATTAAGGGCATATTCACTTTAGCTTAATTTCATTTCATTTCAGCTCCTAATTTCCTTCTCTCATAAAATAATCAATATTCATTTCAGTTAAGATTCAATCAGTTCAATTTTACTCCAATCAGTTTAGTCCAGTTCAGTTCAGTAAATATGAATAGGCCCTAAATAATGTAAATGAATAAAATAATCAAAGTAATTTATAAACATGGTATCTAAGCTAATCCTTCTTCATTACTGGGGGTAATGGTGTTAAAATCAAAGTAATTGTTTGTATTTGTCTTGAGCATGATAATAAAGGAAAACAGATGATGTACTACAATTTACAATAAACATAAAATTGATTTTGAAAAATGTAATAACACAATAATATTAGATTAATTACGCTTGTTTTATCATGAAGTATCACTCTTCTTCTATAGGGAGTACATTATTTGCAATATTGTTCATAATTCGTATGTTTAATCACTATTTTCGGATTTTCTCACATAGAGAATAAGGGTGTGTTATATTCACCTGATTTTCACTTATTTGAACTTATTAGACCTTATTAAATTTTATATTAATTGTAATTTGTATTTGGGCAACTCTTATAAGAAGTTATCAAACATGAACTGAGTTTAATACACCTGAAATAAGTTAAAATAAGGTGAACTGAACAGGCTCTAAACCTATAAAATTCAACCTCATGGTAAAATGGTCTTCTCTAGTCTCTATTCTACTACTACGTATGTTATTTCATAATTGACAATTTAACATGAATCCATATCTTCGAAAAGTGATTTTAACACACCACTAATTGATTTTGACATACCTCCCTATGTGAGAGTATAATTATCTACGCTCTTTTTACATAGGGTATGCCAAAATCATTTCCCATATCTTTTTTTTTTTTTTTTTTTTTTTTTTTTTGACGGGCCCATATCTTCTTATCTTCTTATGGACTATTCATCTCTAGAGCAATTACCCAAGCCACTAGCTATATTCGAATAAAACATTACCACTATCCATCAAATATAATAAAAAGTCATCATCCACTGACAATAATTATTTGTATAAAAATAAAAGCATCACAACTTTAGAAGATAGCAATTTGATATAGCATAAAGATATGTATAATGTAATCATGCAAGCTTTTTTTTTTTTTTTTTTTTTTTTTTTTGAAGAGCGTAAATAAAACGCCTTTCAGGATTCCTTTGGGATAGAGTTGATAATGGTGTTCTGAATTTACGAAAATGCTCCTTTGTCATCCATAAAAAGCAGAGCAACGACACTATCTATCATGTATGCTCGCATGAGTTACATCTCAAACTCATCTCTCTTCAAATCTCTATAGGCATTATACTATACTAGAGAGGTTAATTATTTAGAGCAACAAATTATAATCGGTAACTTCCACTTCTCCATTTTTTTTTATCTGTTTTTATTTGTACAATGTCATTTCATGTTTTATTAAATAATTTAACGGAGGACATAATATAAAAAACTCCATATTTAAGAGGTCACTCTAGGACATGATTGAAACTGAGGATGTAATTTATCACCGGACATACATATTTTCGTATGTAGTACGTGCTTCATAAATTGATTTGATGAATCGATGGTTGTGATTAATTAGTCCTTGTCAATTAATGATCAGGTGATTGTCAAGCAAGTTGTCAAGATCAAACGATGTCGTCAACTGATCAAATCTATATTACTGCGGCATTCAAGTCAGTTCGTCAAAATGAAGTCTACATATTCATGCAAAATGAGTACGTTCTATGTGACTATGCACCCGGTAAGAAGTATGACAAAATATTGTACGGACCATCTCATATAGGTGCCGTGTTTTCATCCCTTGAGCGTACAATTTTCGGGGAGCTAGGAATAACTTGTGCATTCGCGTCTCATGACCTTGGAATTGCCTACATATTTTCCGGTAACATTTGTGCCAAATGGTACTACGGTCTGTACTCTCCTAACAACAAAATCCTCGAAGGCCCAAAGCTCATCGTAGAAATGTTCCCCTTCTTAAATGGGACAGTGTTCGCGAATGGTATTGATGCTGCATTTGAATCATCGCGTCCTTTTGAGGCTTACCTCTTTAAGGGCGATCAATGTGCTCGTATCAACTATAGTGCTAATGGTCAGCTTATAAATAACGCTCCAATACGTCAAAATTGGCCTTGTTTTAAAGGTACAATATTTGAACATGGAATTGATGCTTGTTTTGCTTCACATAATCCACATCAAGCGTACGTGTTCAAAGATGATTCGTACGCACGTATAAGATTTATTCCTGGTGTGAGATTTGATGTGTTAATTAGCACAGGAAAAATCAAAGACTATTGGATGGGTTTACAAAGGATCTTGCCTCGCAAAAATACTGTTTACTGTAGTAATTACAACTAATTAATAGAAATGATAGCGTGCTCTTTCCCCCACTACTTAATACAATAATAAGAAAGAACGTGTACAAATAATGTCATACATACATATACTAGAATGTTAAGTATGTACTATGCCTAAATGGCCTTCATTTGTTGGGGTTATGTAAAATTTCATAGTAATAAACCAAGAGAGCTTAGCTTAATTGGTACGTATTTCACCTTCATTCCTTAGGTATTATTTTGGTACACAGAAGCTTATTAATTACTGTATTTGATAGGTATTGTCTAATGATTTCTATAGTTAATTTCCGAAAATTTATTTGCAAATGGCAAAGTCTTATATTATTGGGATAATTAGTGAGCATTGTTTAATTGTTAATTATTGTATGTGATAGTAAAATGTGAAAGATGAATACTTTAGTCTAGTCATATATAACTCATGTATGCTTCATCTTGTTACAGATTAAACTTTGCTTATGTGATTTATGAGCCACTTTTTATTATATGACCGCTGCACTTATTGAGGTAGTCTTTTTATAATATTAGATTTTGTGACACATTTTATCAAATGCTATACGCAAGCCTGAATTAGTTAGTTGTTGAACCATAAGGGGTAGATTTTATTTTTTAAAAAAAATTGTAAAAAGTCAACGTGAATATCAATATAAGATATAACACATTGATATCATCCTGAAGAACTCTTGAATTTACTTGCAATTCTTAATCATGTCTTTGAACACCAACAAATCTGAATCTGAGTGGAATTATTCAGAATCAGACATTGCTCAAAAATTCCTTTTCTTCAATGTTCTTAAAGACGGTCGTGTCCATGTCTTGACTCCCCCTGCTGAGAGTGTCCCTCCTTCCTTTGGTACCACCCCTGATGTCTTAACCAAAGACGTCGAAATCTCTACTGATGTCTTTGCCCGAATCTCCATCCCTTCCTCTGCATCCACCAACGCGTGCACCACACAAAAACTCCCTGTCGTGTTTTACCTCCAAGGAGGAGGCTTCTGCAAGCAGTACGCCTTTTCTGAGGATTCTACACGCTTTGGTTCTGATATAGCCGCTGAAGCCAATGTCATTTTCGTCACAGTTAAGTACGGTATTTTCCCTGCACGCCCTCTTCCTGCGTGCTACGACGATTCGTGGGCTGCACTCCAGTGGTTGGCGTCTCACAGTAATGGCACTACCGGACCTGAACCTTGGATCAATGATTACGCCGATCTTGGCCGGATCTTCGTGGGTGGAAACTCTGCAGGAGGAAACATATGTCACACATTATTAGCTAAAGCAGGGTCAATGGGACTACCTGGGGATGCAAAGGTTGAAGGGATGATATTGATTCATCCTTATTTTGGAGAAGATGATAAGATGTGGATGTACATGTGTCCTACAAATGAAGGGCCTCAGGATCCTAGGATGAACCCTGCTGTAGAGGATCTAGCTCGGATCGCGTGTGGCCGGGTATTGGTTGTGTTGGCTGAGAAAGATGTGTTGTATGGTGCAGGAAATATGTATGCAGAGGAGTTGATCAAGAGTGGTTGGAAAGGGACAGTGGAGATCATGGAGAACAAAGATAAAGATCATTGCTTCAATTTCTCTAATTTTATGGATCTTGAGGCTATTGCTATTCGTCAACGGATCGCTTCCTTCATCCATAATCAAAGTTAATTAGCTATGATTCCAAAGTCTTGTATGAGGCGGACTTATTATAATAAATTTTAAATGGAGAAGATCAATCATTTGAATAATTTATATTGAAAAGCTCTTGTGATTGGTTTTTGTGTACGATAATGCACTAATTAGATGAAAACTATGATTTAGTCATGGCTGACAATTACTATGTATGTGATTTATGAGTCAATTTAAAGATATGGAGATTGGTCAAAGCTACTACATACATATGTGTGCAATTTTTATTTTTTTTAAAGAATTAGATTTTGTGACATATTTCAATGATTGCATACTTATATATGAGCGTATTCTATACAACTATACAAGTATTATACAGGACAATAAATACAACATATAATGAACAATGGTGCTGAGAGTGTATTGCTGTAATTTTCTTAAGTTACAGAAAATTAGGCGCCTCTGAATTTGCTTTCTCATATTCATACATTTGTTCATATATTTCTCCCACTTGGCTTAACACCAGAGATTGCTCAAAACGTCACCTCTAGCCTTATACTATATGGCCATGTCTTATTGAGAAATTTTCTTATCTAAACTTCAAACGATTCACATTATCATGCTGCTATAATATATAAGAAGTACTACATTAATTTGTATGGAATTAAAGTAAAAAAATTGATCAAGATGAATTATTTTAGCAGCATCAGTAGTAGTAAGTCTGAGTGGAACTACTCAGAATCAGACATAGCTAAAAAATTCCTTTTCTTCAATGTCCTCAAAGATGGTCGTGTCCATGTTTTCACATCAATATTCGAGAAGGCACCTCCATCTGATCACCCAGTTTCCACCCCTGGTGTCGAAACCAAAGATGTAAACATATCCCCTGATATCTCTGCTCGAATCTTCCTGCCAACTTCTGCTGTCAATTCCGCAGGTAATAATAACAAACTTCCTCTTCTTTTTTACATTCATGGAGGTGGGTTTTGTATGCAGTCTGCCTTCTCTGTTGAGTACTCGCTCTTTGTTTCACTCGTCGTTGCTGAAGCCAGTGTCATAGCTGTGTCTGTTGAGTACTCGCTCTTCCCTAAGCGATATATTCCTGCTTGTTATGATGACTGCTGGGATGCACTCCAGTGGGTTGCGTCGCATTGTAAGGGCTTAGGACCGGAACCTTGGATTAATGCTCACGCTGATCTTGGGAGGATCTTTGTTAGTGGAGATTCAGCAGGAGGAAATATATCTCATAACTTGTTAGCTAAGGCGGGTGTAGTCCAACTCCTTGGTGATGTTAAGGTACAAGGGATGATTTTGATTCATCCCTTTTTTTGTGAAGGTGAACCAATGTGGATGTACATGTGTCCTACGAATCAAGGTCCGAGGGATCATAGGTTGAGCCCTTCTGTAGAGGATTTGGCTAGGATTAGGTGTGACAGGGTGCTGGTGGTAGTGGCCGGGATGGATGGTAAGACCTTGTACGAGGCAGGGAAAAATTATGTCGATGAATTGATCAAGAGTGGGTGGAAAGGTGCAATGGCGGATACTATGGAGAACAAAGGTAAGAAACATTGTTTTCACCTTTATGATCCTTTGGATCCTGAGGCTGCTGCTATATTGCGGCGAATTTCTTCCTTTATACATCATCCAGACCATGCTCATGGCCAAATTATATAGAGTGATAATGGAAAGTACATCTAGTTTGGATTTTTGACATGTTCGTAATAACAATGTAGTGACTTCTAAAAACTTCATAAATAATTGCTTTGTAAGATTGTAGTAGTGATAAAATTTAATATGAAAAACACCTCTAAACTAGAGAAGTGAATTTTCAGATCCTTGTTTTCTTCATGTATGTTCTCTTCTTTATCACAATCTGTTTGGTTGCTAGAAAACAATGGAAGTAATGAGAAAATAAATTTTCTATCCTTTTTCTTCTTTTAATTTGCCTATATTTCCTTAAGTCAAACCAAACTAAACATTGGATTGGTTAAATAGACTAGTACTAGGTTAACACCCGTGCTGATGCACGGATTTCACAGT
Organism: Chenopodium album; assembly: GCF_948465745.1. Lineage (NCBI taxonomy): Eukaryota > Viridiplantae > Streptophyta > Magnoliopsida > Caryophyllales > Amaranthaceae > Chenopodium > Chenopodium album. The sequence goes on from NC_137838.1 coordinate 1,500,249, forward strand.
AATTTATTATTGGATTTTTGTAAATTTGTTTTCATATTTTTTTGAGTTCAAAATGTTCATAAGTTCACTTTAATTGACCTAAACTATGCTAACAACTCCTATAAAGACTCCAACAACCTAATATCAATATAAATTACCAAAATAATAGATACCTGTTTTAAATTAATTATCTAAATAATAGCTATAACCTATTAGCATTTTTTTTTATTAAAAAAAAAAAACATTTGAGCGGGAAATATTTTCATGAGATAACGCCACGTGTACAACTTTGAAAAAAAAAATGACATCAGCGGTTGCTACTTTAGTATTAGTTATAGATAGATTAGTTCCATTGAAGGCTCGTCTTTCTTTCTATTTCTATTGAGGCCCAGATAACCTTCCCTTAATGGGCGGAAATTCCTAAACTGGCCCAATTACTACCTTTATAGTTAAGCAAAGCATAAGTTTCTCTCTACTATAATTCTGCTTCCAATAATTATGGAGTTTTAACACTGGATCCGAACAATTCACATGAATCGTGTTAGAGATTTGTAATCATTATCCGAAATATATATATTTTCCGATATTGATCATATAGCATACCATGCATTGTATTCTCGTACCACACTTTAGTTCATAAGCAATGCACACAAAACAATTTCAAATTTATTCGATCTATCTCTTATTCTATTATACAAGCATATCGACATTCGATAATTAAGTTTATATATATATATATATTGAATAGATTAAGTTTATATATCTTTACACTACCTTATCATGTACTACGAAGTGTTTAACGTCTATCATCAATTGTCTGTAAAATCACACGCATATTTGTCAAAAATTATCAAACACATGAAAACTCATAGCATAGAAATGTAGCCTTCCATACACATTACACATTATTGGGAAAAAGGCCAAAGACTAAACCAAAATTATTGAGCTTAAAAGTGGTCCCTTTAATATAATGTTCTGTTTTATATATACATTTTCTGTGGGTGTACATACATTTAGACAATGTATGAGTATGAATCAGTCAATATTAGCAGCTTCCAATCTTCCAAATCTGTAAGAATTCATGTATATTGCATAAAATATCTTATTTGTTCTTTTGTTAAACCTTTTTGCTTAATTTATGTTTTTGTAGATTTTGTTTCATGACATCTTGGCTTCATTGAATTTAAATATGTACTCCGTACAAAGTAACTTTCTATGATCTTATAAGTCATTTCTGCTCAATATCATTCCATCCGTTATGAAATTTATATGTTGTAATGCGATTCAAAAACAAATAAAGTGTTTAATTTGGAACGATTTCCCATAATATTGTTGAAATAAAAATCAATTCCCATAATACATTGATTTAAAAATAAATTCCCTACATAGTGTCCACGTAGGATCGTTTTTTTGCTTTTGGTTCAACTTAAAACCGCTAATGGTAATAGCGGTTTTAAAAAAGAGACCGCCTCTAACAATAACAGGTCTCTTTGTGTCCTTGGTTAATTCACAAGGCATAGTATACAGGAAAATTATTTCAAAGAGACCCCCTTTCAACACAACAGGTCTCTTTGTGTCTTTGTTAATTCTTAGCCCACAACAAGAAAAGAGAGCGCTAACAATTACAATTATAACTTCAAAGAGACCGCCTTTAAATAAAAACAGGTCTCTTTGACTTTATTTTACAAAAATTGCAAAACCGCTAATACCGTTAGCGGTTTTAAGTTGAACTGAAAACCAATCCTACGTGGACACTACTTTGGGAATTTGTTTTTAAAACGAAGCATAATGGGAATTAATTTTTATTTTAACAATATTAAGGGAAATCGTTCTTTAATTTGTTACTCGGTACGTAGACGATTGTGGTTGATTAAGTAATGGTCTTTTGGTCGATCGTCATATGGTTCTTACTCTAGTATTTGCTTCATATTGCAATTTAGGTCTTTTTATTTAGAAAATTTGCCCAACAATAATAATAAAAGCTAATTAAAAAGGTCTATTACCCAAGTGTGCAACTAGTTTATCCTTTTTAGGACACCAATCATTAGATAATCCCCTGAAATTTAAATCAACAAAAATTAGCAGCACCCTCTCATTAAGAAATTTTAGCCCTTTATAGGACTTTTTTGGCCCCAATGATGACCTCCTACAATGATTATTTCATCTTTCATTATTGTTCTTTTATCCTCGTTATTTAGAGTAATTCAATAGCATATTCTTTTGCTTCGCTTTCTTTTATTTTTTAATAAAGAAAATAATTCATTTGGGATTTTTTTTTTCAAGAGAAATAAATTTTGAAGGTGGTTTGGAGATCTCCTTACCTTTTCCTTCACTCTCAAATTATTTTGTTTATCAATATAAATCGGGTTGATATGTGAAGGGTATCGATCAGTAAGATAGTTTTTCCTACCTAAAATAAAAACCTTTAGGGACGGAGATAGTAGTATCATTGCATATATATATATATAGGTACATACCCGTATATATTAAAGCAACTCATCATAAATATATAATCGGCATCCATGTATATATTACTAGTATATCCTAAATTCCCAAGCGACCAATTCAATAGCAAGTTAGAGTAAGTAAAGTTAAAGTCTTAAAGCACCCTTACTCATTTATCAATTGCTTGAATGACGGATTAGATTGTATATTAAACAATATTGGCTATAATTTGATTATTAGCTAGTTAAAACCATTAAGAAAATATGTCTATTATATATGTATATGGTGGGACCATTATTTGAGCAAGTTGTAACCTGCTTTAGTCCAATTCCTAGTTGCTTTTTATGGGTTGCACGTCAATCACATACTACGTATTTCCCTAAACAATAACCCTTAATCATGAAATTAACCAACATTTTATCCATTCAATGTTTTCCTAAACTATAAAGTTTATGTTAGCTAACAACGAACTGTATTTCACATCCCAATCTCCATCATCAAAAACTTTCCTAAGCTATAAAACGTTTCTTTATACTACCTCCGATTACTTCTTTATGCAAGTTGCAAATTAGTAGCATGTACTCCTACCCATATATGAACGACTGCATAGTTGTTTCGATCTTTAGCTTTAGCGTAAAGAGTATCAGTCTTGTAAACAATTATTTTCGATTGTACGAGCTAAGTTCCTAGGGACGCAATAGAGAAAATAAAGGATGTTTGGAATAAATTGTTACAAAAGTGTCGTGTTTGAATCAAATTAAAGACTCGATCATCTAGGTGTAATGTTATCGGGTGCATCATAATACAAACTTTATTGACCTTTTCATAAATTAATTATATAATTGAATATTTATACGGACTAAATAAGTGAATCTTATAGATCTTTGGGAGCATATATATATAAGTATATACTCCATAATTCAATAAATTTATATGCGTAGTAGTAGCAACATAGAAAAAAACGATCATTGATTATAGTGTATAAATAAATCCCACGCGTGCAACCAAATTAACGTATTTGGTATATTTTACTACCCTATAAGTAAGGTAGAAAATTAAAGACACAAAGAAATGAACAAAAAAACAAACTTAATGGAGTAAATTATGATTATACGTACAAAGAGTAGCCAAATATGTCAACGACAATTCACTGAGGCGCCGCTCCCAACTCTTTAGCTTTTGTTTATTTGATGAAGCATGTATATAAACTCTTAGTATCTTATTACTAAAAAAAGTATATGAGAACATATTTCAATGATGGCGGTTTGTTCTCCTTCCAAAAGCATCATTTGGTTGCTCCCTTAATGGGGCTTCCACTACTTCTAACCCATGCACACGCTTATGCACATCTATACGTTTTTTTAGCTAATATACCCTATGCGGCTGCACCTAGCTACATCGTCAGATGTATATATATATATTATATATATATATATATATATATATATATATATATATATATATATATGAGTTATACCCAATTAATTCCCCAGATAAATAAAATTTATTTGCTCTATATAAATATATGCTCCATATATAGATGATCGGGACAAATATAAAGTTTGGGAGTCTTTCTCTATAAAGTCGTACTAAATAAATCTTGAACTAACATAATGAAAGAAGTAACTATATAATTGAGCCTGGTATATAAGTATATCTCATGGACTTATATTGCCAAGATATTTTGGGCGGGCATATGTAAATATGTAATGGCACCAAAATGCAATATATGTAGTCAAACGTGACTAATTGACTATATGTGCATATAGAGTCTTTGTTTATACGGTAATTTACTGAATATGGCTACTTTTTGGCCTTTTGCTTTACCGCATTAATGAAACAAATTGTTCAAAGAAAAAAAAAAGAAAGCCTTTTGTCTTAATGATGATTCCTAAAAAATATGTATATGGGTCAATGCTATGAGCTGTAAATTGTGATAATTACACCTTTGGGGGCCCTAGATTTTTCACCTTGATTAGCGATCATATTGGGCCTTTTCTTTAAGCCAATTGATCATTTGTACAATTGTATGTCAATAAGAGTTAGGCAAAATTATTTAATGTTAATCAAAAGCAAAATCTTCAATTTTTGGAGTTAGGCAAAATTATATACATACTCTCTTCATTATTTAATGTTAATCAAAAGCAAAATCTTCAATTTTTTTTGGAGTTAGGCAAAATTTTGCGATATATCTGTGTGGAATAATATTTTTATCTTTTCTCAATATTAAAACATATTTCTTTTCCTTTTTATGTGACTATGGTGTGTCAAAATTAATACTATGTACTCCGTATCCTTTATAACTTAGGGGAACATTCGCTAATTTAGCCACTTGTATGTGTACAATCACTTATCATGTTTGCTGCTACATTTTGTATATATATACATGTGAAAATGTGTTGTACTTAGAGAGTTAGAGCACACTAGTTATTGATGAGATGAAAATTAGTAGCAAGAGCATTTAGGGTAGGGTGCAAGGGGAAATTAAAAATTTACCAATAAATTTACGAAATATTGAAACAATCAAAACACCCACATTTGATGCTTTAAAAATTAAAAACGCAAGAGTACGTACATGCATTGAACAGCCAATGGAAAGCAATAGCATTTGCATGCATTGTAATGTGTGAAGAATTCAAATTTGGGGTTCATTTCATTAACATAAAGATTACCTAAAAGATGATTCAGAATTTCGGTTATCAAAACTTAAAAAGGAATAAAAGTAAAAGGGGTAAAAATGATTAAAATTAAAAACAATGAAAAGCAAAAGTTAATTTAATTTAGTACTCGTACATCATAAGCTTACTAGCTCAAATCCCAATAAAGTTTATATTGTCACCTAAATGAAAGCGAATTTGGGAAAATAATGACATTGAGATTAACATTATGCCAAACATAAGGCAGCACTATTTGATAGAAACGACGTAGCTTTTGTCACATTGCTTTGATTCGGTGAATTTGTCATTTTAGTCAAAGTTTTTACAGAAATACGACTATTCATCCTGCTAATAGCGCAACCAGTACGTTACCATTTTACCAATAGTCCTTATTAAAATTTCACAAGGGTGTTTGCTAAATTACTTTCAAAATTGTGTTAACTAACTTTAATTACTCCGTTAATTGGGTTTAAATCTCTTTATCCTAAATTCCTAGCTAATATAATTTTGTAATCTCCTACACTAATCAAATTTGCTAATGTAATTATTTAATACTTGTAAATTATTGCATAGTATATCTCAATTGAACAATTCAATAATTATGGTGATTAATCCCATCTCTCATAAATCGATTCTCAAGATTATCCTTAAACTGTTGTAAATCATCATAAGATCCATGGATATCATTTTACTTCAGTACAATCGATTAGACTAAAAGGATAAAAGCAATCATGATCTTATTACAAAGACAATATTCACGGGTTTAAACTTTTATACTTCATATGTCTCAAAATATTTGATATAGTCAACTTTGCACACATGTCTAGTTTGATTTTATTTTTTATATAATTAACTATAAAAGAAAATTAATTTTAAAATAATATGAAACTTTGTATTAATACCCTTCTAACAATATATTTTATGATAAAATATATTTTTATTATGCTAGTATAAATTATGGTTTAATATATGAATAGTGAAAAAAAAAGTTTCAATTATTTTGGGACAGATTGAGTACTATCCCTCGAATTTATTGGCTTGTTTTTTATGTATTTTTTTTTTTTTTTTTTTTTGGTAATTAAATTATTTTAATAAGGTAAAAAGATCAAATCCTACCTACAAATTTACCTACTTGCCAAATTGAATCTATTACTCCGTACTCAACAACAAATAACAATATAATATTACAAAGACTAGAGAGCTACTTGAATTCTATCACTTTCCGCTAGTAGGCTAATATATAGTACTCGTACAACGTCTAATTTTGTCGAACACACCTTAGCTTATAGGAGAGTACGTGTAGTTGATAGTTGTAGTGGTACATACATAAACTGCAGAAACTAGAAAAAGAGGTGTTTATTGTTTAATATCAAGGAGTCAATAATCTGCAAGAAGAGCAGAAAAAAGTGTGAAATGTGAGTGTTGCATAAAAACATAGGGACCATGTAATGGCATGCAATTAAGGAAAGAGGAAGAATTCCTTGTCTTGCACTTCGTCTTCGTGTTTCCATTGCCCATACTCAGTCCTAAACTGTCATTGTTGGTTCAAATGACAATAACGTATTCCCATGTTCAAACCATAAATATTTTAGGATTTAATTTTTTGAATAATATTAAAGTTTGGACATACATTCTCTCACTAAAAATTAAACATAAAAAATTATCTTTCAAATTTAATTTGTTCCTAGACCAAATACAAGATTGAACCTTTTTTTTTTCTCTTATCAATACGTGTACAAGATTGAACGGTTTTAAAATAATAAATAATTACGAGTAATAGAATATTTCTTAGCTCCACGTTGAACATATAAAAGCCTTTAGATTTTGCTATCTATTAATTTTCATCTCTTCATACTTTAACATTATTGACTAATTCTCATATATATCATGTTTTTTTAATGAAGTTGCTTGCAAGCCTAATTAATTAACAAGATTAATATGTTGAGTAAAATTTAAATTGTATTCCTAGCTAGAGGTATCATTAATTAATACCTACGTTTATAAATTATGAAAAATAAAGGGGAAAAGAAATACTGCAGCAACCATAAATTGCAGTAGTCACAATCTCAATAAAAAAATATGGAAGAAATCAGAGAAGTAGAAGTTAATGGTGGAATAATTGAACATAGGTATTAGGCACGTACAACATTTACACCAATCCACCGTATCAGTAATAATAATAACTCATGGAGACCCACTGTAGTTTTACCTTCATCGTAGGCTTGTAACAATGGTACTCGTAATTGGTAATAATGTTTGTCTAGATGCATAACGATTAATTAATTTTAAGATATCGAGCTTTAATTAATTAGTGAAAATGATTACTCATTTGCTTATGTAGTTACTCAATCTAGTACTCTCTCAATTTTAATTTACTACGAAATATGCAACCATTACATCCCACTCTTATTAACGCTGTAGGAGTAAAATATGTTACAAGTACTTCATAGAAGAATACACATGATCGAGCAAAGAGGTATTATAAAAAAATCGTGAAGGTCCAGGTTTGATCATGATCCTTCTCTTTACTATAAAATAAATAAATAAAAAATTGAGTATTTAAGTCAATGTATGATGGTATATTTGTATACACACCTTTTCAGTTATTCATGGTCTCATGGATTATGTCACAAAAGCAAGCCAAAAAAGTATGTTGAACGGCTTGAACCCATTGCTACACGGCTACACCTTTAACAAATTAACAAGTCTTTCTTCTCATTAAGATGAATCAAAACATGATTGCTCACATTAATATTTTGCTATTTAGTGTGGCCACATTTTTGGACTATAATATAGTTTTCGTCATTTCATAAGACCATAAAATTACACCAATTATATAAATATAACCTGAATTTACTAAATTACCAATATCTTATTTTTCTTATGGTATACAAAAGATAGTATACATACAAATACAATACCATACACTTTTTTTTCTTTTTCATCAAACTTCCCTCCAAAAAAATAAAAATCTACCGAAACTAATGGTCCAAAATCTAACCCAAAAACACCCAAATATCAAATTTTAAAAAATAAAATAAAAATTACCAAACTAGTACTAATAGTACTACTCAGTGGTCAAGGGCGTTGGGTCCAGTACAATAATTGACGACATGGTTCCAAACCCACTGAATCAAAAACCGCCGTCGGATTCCATTCACATTAAACGTGGCACCATCTCGACCCTCCAACATTTGTCCAGTATAGGACCCACCACCTCCTGTCCCATAAATCCCTTCACAAAGATCCGCAATTTCCACAGGCGCAATCGGGTCAGGCCCCGCATACCAAGCATTGACAAGCGGGTTGGTTACCAACTCCGCTATCTCATGAGCAATGACACTTATCATCCCCTCGACCCCAACGTCTCCGTTGGGGCTTTTAACCGCTTTGAGTCCGGGGATGTACTTGGGTACCGCAAACGGGTACGCACACACCCCCGGGCACAGCTTCGCGCTGTTACCCACCCAAGCGTAGGGTAAAGTATACCCTACGATTGAGGGGAAAGTAAAATAGTGAAACCCACACACTTGCTGACAAAAATCCTGAACGTACACGTCAGGTGACGTCAGCAAGAGGTAAATCCCGTTCTTAGGTGTGATTGGTAGAGGTTTAGTTCTCGCGGTAATAAATGATTTTATTACCGACTGAACTGATAACCGAGTGAGCGATTTACCGTGGGAGTAAAATCTGTCGTTCTTTTCCGAACCAATTCGGACGGTTCTAGAAATATTGGACCCGGTTTGATCGGTGTAGAGCTGAACCGTCTTCCACCACCCCGAGACTGAGGGTGGTGGGACGGATTCATCCGAGATCGAGTTTACGAATTCTCGGATTATCCGCTTCTGGGACGGCTGCCATTTGCCGTACCAGATAATGTGGACGGTGATGTTTGTAGTCATTACTGGCCCCATATGGTATTTGAGGTCTACAAATTCGGACGACCCCTCGAATTTTTTCGAGGGGCCGAACTCTAAGTCAGCCGTAGTGGAATGACTACGGCTGACGTTGAGATCGGCATTGGGCCAAGGGCGCCAAGAGAAGGCTGGTTGGGAGGTGAAGAGGAGGAGGAGAGAGAGTGGGATTAGGGGGAGCATTGTGAGGTGAGGAGGAGGAAGTGGGGAGTGAAGAGTGAGAGAGAGTGAGACAAAGAGATGGTATTTATATTGGGTAATTTTTGAAGGGAAATAAATAAATGAAAATGAATTTGAATAATAATTGAGAAAATAGTGTGAGATTATTTACGAAAATGTGAAAGAATTGAAGGGGTAGAGGATGGGTTTAATGGATGACAGATGGGTAGTATAAAGTGAGAGAGGGACCTACAGAAATATGATGAATCATAAACATTGTCGTTATTTTATGAAGGGTTGATGATAATCTCTCTGTTTTTATTTTATTATTGCTTGTTTTGAGCGGGAAATGTGGATGAATTGGATAAGGGTAGTTTTGGAATCTCATTTACTTGATTTTTTAGGCTGGGCTTGTGGGTTGTGGCTGCACTAGCTACTTCAAAGTGTCTTGAGACAATATGTCAAATTAAAAGATGTACTACACCATTCGTTTCACATTGCTCTTATAGTCTCAATTTAATTACTTCATTTAATTACTGTTTGAGAGAGATTTTTAATCAAAACTGGATAATTATATATTTCAAAAGAAAGTACAATGTAAAACATGTTCATTTTCAGTGCTATTATCAAAAGTATTCACTTATTACTTCGTATAGATAATAATATAACTATTTCTAAATAAAATAGTATAATCTAACATTTTATTCGTAAAATAGCTAGTTACTATCTCTAAATATTTAATAAACCCTACAATCTTAATCCAATTTTTTATTTATTGTACAAGAGTTGATGACTCCCTCCAATCTTTAGTGCTCAACATTTGCTTCTCTTGACCACTACTTGCAAGTTGCTACAAAATTTATCCAATTTATTTTGGGAATAGAACCTTATAGTTTTATTTTGTAGCTCCTCTTAAGCCCTATTTTTTGCACAATAATATATGACTTTTCAATATTATTTAAAGATATATGTGTTACAAGTATTTAAAAACAAATACTTTACAAAGTTTCACTAGGGTCTGTTCTCATTGACTGAACTCAGCTGAACTGAAACTGAACTGAGCTGAACTGAATATTTTATAATAGAAGGAAATTAAGAGTTGAACTGAACTTAACTGAAATGAGCTGAATTTAACTGAACTAAATTTCAACGTAAGAGAACAGAGCCTTAATCATGAACACATCCTTATTTGGTATTTCCAATTAATCAATCATCCACTAATAAGGTTACCATATATTGGGCTATTCGTACATGTATACTCGTAAACTCTAAGCAAGCAACAAATAGGGCCTCTTACAAGGATTATTGGCAATATAAAGGCAGGACATTCCTTAAAATAAGGGTAGCCCTTAAAAGTTAAAAGTACTTGTGTTTAATATTTTCAAAGATTCCTCTAAGTTTATGAAGAAAATAATAAGCTAGGGGTCCATTACCATTAATCAAGAGGCCATGCAAAATTACATGCACAAGTTGAAGTTACCCCACTTGCATAAACATTGCTACGCTACACCTCTCCTTGCTTCCCGCCAAATGCAATTTAAGTTCATTAATTCCAACTAGTCCGTATTATCAAATCAAATCGGACACATTTTCCATGGTGTAACGCTAATTCTAAGGCTTATAAATGTTCCTCACTTTTCTTCTTTTCATTTATTAATGACCTTAATGGTTATTGACTTCAAATTTCTAGTTCTTGTTTGGGAACGAAGAACGATTTGGCGTGGTTAATGGTTAAGTATGTACTCCCTCCGTCCCAAAAAGAACGACCCATTTGGGTTGATTACACGGGTATAAAGGAAGTTAAGTAAAAAGAAGTAAAAGTATATTGAAAAGATAAATTTACATGGAGTTTCTAAAAAAATAGAGAGAGAAAGTAATAAAATAAGGAAAATGATATATATAGCCCTTAGGGCTACATATAAGCATTAAAATTACTCTTGAAAATCGTAAAAAATTGAGAAATCACGAAAATATAAACACTAATTACACTGATTTACGCGTGTTTTTGTCATAAATTCCTAATTTTATACAATTTCCGAGAGTATATTTAATGCTTATATATAGCCCTTAGGGCTACATATAACATTACCCATAAAATAATATGGAAAAATCAAATTTTTATATGGGGAAGCTAATTTTGCACAAATATTGTTGCAAATTGGTGGTGTTTTAATGCAAATGGGTCATTCTTTTTGGGACAAAATTTTGACCAAATGAGTCGTTCTTTTTGGGACGGAGGGAGTATAATTCTTATGTATACTTGTGTTTATTAAAAGTAGGTATATGTAACGATAATACTAATAAGTATTACGAAGATGTATAAAACTGTACGTACTATAATATAAGTGTACCTAACTACCTACTATCTATATATGTACAATGATATGTTGATGAATGAGAAATAGTAGTAATAAGAATATTCCATGGTCATATTTCATTTATTCCACAAAGTTTGAAAGACGTGAATGTTTGTGACTAGTGAGGATTTCAAACTTTTTATGGGATGTTGAAAGCTCATGGTTTAATGACATGGGATAAATCAGCCAAGAAGCATGATGTCGGGGTATTGAGGGCTCTTGGTTCGGATGGAGATAAGGGATAAAAAGACCAATATAAAAGTCTACTTTTTATTTTAACATTGTTAAAAATAGCATTGCCAAATTACAATCCAAAAATGAAGTAGTACTCTGTATATTGCAATGATGTATTAACAAATGACAATATTGAGTTTTGGTTATGCGTAGGGTCTGTTCTCTTCAATTTAATTTCAGTTCAGTTCAGTTATGGTGAATTCCAATCAGTTCAGTTTAGTTCCTAATTTCCTTCTCTTCTAAAAAAAAAAAAAAAAAAAAAAAGATTTGATGCTTGTCATTCTAATTTCTAATTGAGGTTTGAGGCTATAGATCACTTTCAATGATCTACAGGTGATTGTCAATGAAGATCAAATGATGTCGTCAACTGCATTTTTTTTTTTTTTTTTTTTTTTTTTTTTTTTTGGTGCAAAAGTGGGAAAACCCGAAACAAATATCAACTGCATATTTGTCACTGTGGCAATCAAGTCTGTTCAAATGAAGTCTACACATTCATTTTAAAATGTGTACGTTCTTAATTCAAATTATAGTGTATTTAGAATTTAGATATTGAATTATAGCCGAACTTATTTCAAAATTTATAGTCAGGCTCATTATTTTTACGAGTTTCTTTCATATTTTGTACTAATTGAATTATCAGTAAAAAAAAACTAAAAAGAGTTATTACTTTTTTATAAAAAAATTTTGGCTTTAATTTTTCTTATTCGATACTTTTATTTATTTTACTTTAGTTTATCAACTATAACACATGATACGGAGTTATCCGTATGATTTTAATCCCTCGTTAAAAATAACTATTTATTATTAGTTGTTTCAATGTATTTAGTACCTAAAAAGCTAATTCTTCAATAAGTTAATTACAAAAAGCTCTTATTATGAGCCTTTAAATGAGCATATTGGGCCTAAAAAGCTGTTTTTAATAAGCTACATACCAAATACCCAAATTAGTTTTTTTTTTTAAAATGGTCAAACTAATAATGTTCAATAAGCTAAAAGCTTTTTTAAAAAGCTCTTTACCAAACGAGGCCATAAATAGAAAATACGAGAAGATAGGAACTTTTATTTATTTATTTTTTATTTTATTATTTTTTTTTTGAAACATACGAGTCCAAATGGTCATACTCATACTCACAAGAATGCAGAACACAATACAAAGTTCGGAGTATATAAATACTCGAGCGAAGATACAAAATTCAGAAACTCGAACAAAGAACGGTCCGACAATATAAAATTCTAGTAAGTGCTGCACTTATTCAATGACCAAATACAACACAGTACAATGTCAACATAGTTTGATTTATAGTACTAGTTTGATTATTCTGTAAAAAAAAAAAAAAAAAAAAAAATTATTCTGTAATACTAATTTCTAAAGATCGAGTTGAAGTTTTTTCTAGCAAGAGACTCAGATTACATTTGTTGTTACACACTTTAGATGCAACTTCATCCACTTGGTCTCGTTGAAAACCAGCATTGCAGATATTTGCAAATGCAGGCATGTACTTATAGAACGCATACTCAAACCCGTACAAATCTCCGCAATGTTTCATATAAACAAGAGACTGGATACAATTAACACATAAAAATTTGTTATTCGACTGTAGAAACTTAAAAAAGGCTCATGCTTATAAAAAGCAGGTGATGCATATGCATATTAATATACTCATACATTAATTAAGAAATTAAAAGGTTAGATATATACCATTGTTTTGAAACAATCCACGTCATAATCAATCGGTGAATAGATGGTCATACGGTTCTCAGAGAAATATTCTTCACCAAAAAGAAGTTTTCCAATCTCTTTCATGGCACAATCTGTATGATTTCTATTCAACATCTCATCATTCAATTCTTGTTGAGCTTGTTTTTTCTCAAGAGACCCTTCGGGCGCTATCTCAACCTGTATTCGTGATTGTAGTAAAAATCCACATAACTAAAAGTTTGGTAATATAAATGATCAGCTATAATTATCTTAGATGTATCAAAATGGCATCCAAATCCTTGTGTTGAATCTATGAAACCTATTTAATCAAGAAGATCAAATATACTATATAATACTTGTAATTGATACATACTTGTACTCCATATATGCTTTAGTATAAGATTCTAAATTAATTGAGCCTTGAGGAACATCATATAGGCAATTCAATATACGTATATGTGTTATTTAATAAAGACATTAATGTTATTATTCCCACTCTTTGTTTTCATCGTATTTCTTTGAATTTCTATAATAAATAAAAAACAAAATCAATAATTTACAAACCTTAGGTAAGGAAGACAAGTAAGAATTTATTAAAACAACAAACGCACAAAAAAAGATATAAGACAAACCCGATATTTCAAAGAAAAAAAGGTGAATTGATAAAACACAACAATTATACAATCTCCATTAAATTTGTTATGAATACTCCATATCAATGTATATATTAAAAAGTACTCCGTATTAAATTCCTCCAAATTATAGTTGTACCATAGGAAATACTTGATTAAGATTGATGACAATCACAAAAACAGTTTGGTATCTAAATTAGACAGCACACATATTTTAGTAATGATCATCCCAAAACAAAAGACACAAAATCAAGCAAGCAGTAAAGTGGACTTACATCGGAAGATTGAAAAAGATGTTAAAAGGGCGATCAAGCTCAACCATACTGAAATCCGGCAATGCGTAAAATCCATACACTACCGTTGCAAGAGTAATCAATAATACTAGTGGTTTCCCCATCATCACCTACATCAATTTCAATGTTTATAAATCTAAAACATTATCACCAATAAAATTATATAATTATAAAATTAGGGTTTTGCAATATATTAGCAGTGTAATTTTCATTCCATAATCTTAACCAATTACACTTACCGCACTGACAGCTAAATGAAAAGATAAACCCTAGATCGTGAAATTGATTACAAAAAGAAACAACAGCTTACCTCAGAAGCTTCATTCTTCAATGGAGGATACAAGTATTGGATGGTTTTAACGGAGAACTTTGAGTGCGCTTCAAGGGAGAACTGAACTGAGACAGACGGGAGAAAGAGCAGGGGAAGCAGGGCTATTGCTATTTTAATCCCTGTGTTTTTGTTTTTTTTTTTTCTTCTTCTTATTCTTACCGGTAGTCTTCATTCTTCAAGTTACCAAAATTCTTGCAAAAAAATAAAGAAAGTTACCAAAACTCACTAAAACTATACAAAAGTGCTGCTTTTAGTATATTTTTTTTAATTATTTTTTTTTTATTTTAAATTTTTTTTCCCTTTTTTTTTGTCCAATTGAGAGGTGCCAGTGCCTACAAATTCTTAAATGGACCTGGTTCACACTAATTTATTGTGGACCACTAACATTAGAGAAAGTATGGTTGTTTTATTAATAAAAAAAGGGTCACTATAATTAAAAAAAAAGTTCACTATGTTGAAATAAAAATTATTTTGGTAATATATAGGCCTAAGTGGTTATTTTTGTAATGAAATATTTTATATACTGATCAATATGAATAATAAAGGCCACTAAGTTAAAATTAAGATAATAGCGTCGTATTTCAAGTTCACAATATTATTAAACATTGTAGTAGTTTAAATAAAGGTTACTATGTTAAAAATAAGGTTACTATGTTAAAAATAATGGTCACTATGTTTAATATAATGTCAGTTGCGTGTGTATAGACCTTGGGTCCACAATAATATTATTGTGGACCAGGTCCACGCAAGTCTTTTTGGCCAGTGCCACCCATCATATCAATAGTATAAAATTTAATTTACATGTAAAAATATACTAGTAAATAAACTAATGTCAAATATTTTTTGTAAGGTAAAGTGAATCTAGAGTGATTATAATGTGTGAAATATAGAGAATTTTGTATGAATCTGAATAATGAAAAAAATTAATGAGTCGGATTAATAAAAGCCCTAACCCACCCTTGGATTAGATCCGTCCTGCCCCACCAATAAATAAATGAGGCGGATCTTTATGATTGTCTGATTATGGGTTTTTAATGAAGCAGATCAGACCTTATAAGAATTAAAAATTAGTAGAGCTGCTCAAAGTCGGTCCAACCTGATTTTGGGTGGGTTTTTCTGGCCCGAAATTGGGTCAAGCCTGGCATAGCCCAATTTTTTGTCAGGCTTCGGAAATTGCTTTTATGCCATTTTAGTTGATTTTTTTTGGCCTAACACAAAAAGGCCGCATGGCTCGGCGATTTTGGGCACACAATTTCTGGCCTGGTCCGAGAAGCGGGCTGACTTTTTTAGCCTCGGCCCGATTTGCCCAATGATCACCTCTAAAAATTAGAAATAATACTTTGTTTAATTAAATAACATTTATACTTAAAAATCATTAATTAATTTAATTTATTATTTAGACTTTATAATTTGTAGCCAAAAGTTATTCATAAGCTCCCTTTCAAATAAAAAAAAGTTATTCATAAACTTACTACGTATATACTAATTAGCAAATACAGTGAAACATTTTTCCAGTGTACATTTCTTTGCATCACCTTTGGGCTAAACAAAATCTTTAACAGCTGAGAATAAGTCACTTTCGAAAGCAGGCCCACTGCCTTTACCTAAACGGTCCACGTGATTAACTGAACTGAGTAAGGCCCAATATTTTTGCTACTCCCTATTTTTAAGAGTGGCCTTTGACAAAGTGTTGCTATTTTGCTTTTTCATACCAAAAAAAAAAAATAAAAAATAAAAGTGTTGCTATTTTGCTATGAATAGAGTGAACAAAGTTGCCATAGCTTTGGGTGTATTGTTATCACTTTCACCTATATGATTTACAATACGTTTTACCATATTATACTATGGTAACAATTGGGTAACCGTTTCAAGGATGAACAACACGCGTATCACCTATTAAGTTTATATGAAACATAGTTTAAAATAAAATAGAAATAAACAATTAAACGAAATTTGGAACAATAGAGCTAACAATGTTAAGATAAAGAAAAAGAGAACAATGTTATTCTACAAAGTACTCCTATATCAAATTATCAATGCAACATCATCATTACAATTTATTACATACTCCTTAATAAGAGGAAATTACTGTGATTGCAATATCATATAGTAACTCTATAACTAATTAGTAATTACTTATCATGATCCTCTATAATTTAACTACATTTGATGGTAATTGTTTTGTTTTCCAAATTCACCTATTCTTCTGCCAGCATATATCACTATCTTCATTCCTTGTAATAAACTCACCTCTAGTTGATAGTCACTTTTTTAAGAACAAGAATAGTCAAAGTGGAAAGAACACTTTAGAAAAATTCTTAAAAAATTAATTTAGACCTTATAACTTGTAGCCAAAAGTTATTCAATACTACGTATATATACTTATTATGCTATCATAATCTTATCTTCCTCTAAAAGTATATCTAAATAAAATGTCACAAATTAAACCTTCCTCTAGTTGAGCATATAGTTAATGTTCCACACAAAATTCACCAAGGTTCTCCCAAGCATGAAAATGTCGGTCTCGACGATAAACCCCAGTACTATTAGCAAAAACAGTGAAACATTTCTCCGGTGTACACTTCTTTGCATCACCATTTTCAACATACAAGACCGACTCACAATACCCATTGTCGCGCCTACCCCAACAGACCGTGGGATGTCCAGGAGATGGTGTAGACAATGGCACTGGAATCCTCACCCATTTCATAGGAGGAACTACTTTGATGTTACCTAAATCATGAGAACATTCGACCTTAATAGGCTTTACATCATGATTTCGAACCACAATGAAGGTAAATCTTTGAGGAATATTAAAGGTACTACTTTCAGCAATGCTCAAATTCATGTTGCATAGTTTAGAGAATACAAGTATTGTGGTTGCTATTTTGAGAAGTTGGTTAAAATTTGCCATCTTTTTTAGCTTGTTGATGGTTGAGATAGATTCAACCAGCTTCTTTATATAATGTAGCTTGTACAAACTTAATTAATATGGTTTTATTATTTAATTAAGAGATAGTTCAGCAATAACATGTTGAGTTATAGGTGTAACTTACCCTATAAATTAATGTTTTTGCATAGAAGATGCAGTTTAGACTTAGGTTGGAAACTTCGATTTTCACAAAAGTACAAACACAACAAGCATTTCAAGTAAATTATAAGCACTTTTTGAAGTAATATTATAGAAATGGTTTAGCAGCCATAAATTTTTGTAAGCAACAAACAACTTTCCTATTCCGGCGATTACTAGTACGTCACTAGAAGCATTATTGATGAACTTTTGTGGTTAGTTTCTTCTTAGATTACACACTCATGGCAGTGAGGATGGGAAGGTGGGTATGAAATACACTGTCCAACACACGGCCAGTAGATGCATTGGCAAGTGTTACATAAATAGACAGTTGGAAACCTTGGAAGCCCTGATGATCAACTTTCAAATGGTTTTATTTGATTGATTTAATCAGAAAAAAAATATGGGTTGTCATTAATATTGGGAATCAAATAATATATATCAGAGCAGGTTCACTGCAAAGAAGTAGACGCGCCTGATCCTATACATTACAGTCAGTCATCAGTTGCCTATAATAATGCAAAAGATGAACATATATATATAATGATCTAAATGAAACAAACCATAGCTGTTTTATTTTTATTCATAAAAGAGAAAATTGAATTAAGAATCTTACAAAAGATTTAATGGTTACAATTCCCACAAGAGCCAAGATACAGAGAAAAATGTGAAAACCTCTCAATTTCCTAAAGAAATAGACATACAAGGGAAAACCAATGATGCTTTTTCCCAAAAAAAGCTGCAGATAAGAGATCATCGATGCAGTAACTAACAGAAACAATGCTACAATGCCTTAAGCAGTTAAGCGTATTAGCTCAGGCCTGAAATGATAATTTTCAGCTTGTCTGTATATATACATTTGAAGAATGACACTGCAAGTTCTGTTTGAATGACAAAGAATTGGTGATTGCTATCTTCAGTAGTACAGCTGCATTTGTGTACTGTTAAATCCACTGCTGAAATTGGCTACAAATGGATTGTGATTCAGAACAGCAACCCCTCAAGGCATTCAAGTCGTCTTTTTTTAATTTTTTTTTTTTTTACCGCAGATAATCAACATCTGGTCATCTCAGACTGTTATCAGCAAGACTCAGAAGTCAGAACCTTATAACCTTCCCTACCATATTACCTGAGACAGAAAAATCTTATGTTAAGTGAAAGAAATTTAGTAGCTGCATCTAGTTAAACAAACAGCTTGTTATTTTCTGAAAGAAATAAAACAAAACTTAAACACAGTATTGGAAGATCAACACTTGGTGTTTTTAAATTAGCTGTAATTTTGTGAAGGGACAGAAAACCAAAGAACGATAGCTTTATGTCTGTTAGGCATAAAAATGAATACAAATACAGTAAATAGTTGGTACAATGACTTACAATTTGGGGGGATGTGTTGAATTTTGGGACGGTCCTCTCCATCAGGTTCTTTACATCTTTGAACTAGATCCGGGCATTATTGTATGGAAAGTCTCTTGAGGGAGGTGAGTGTCCGCATTGCTTCTGGTATTGATTTGAGGGCACCACAGTCACTTATGTGCAGGCTTTGAAGAGAAGACAAACTGCTTATCCATTCTGGGAGGGCTGTCAATTTGCCACAATCGTAAATGTAGAGGGCTTTGAGGGAGGTCAAATACTGCATCCCCTTTGGCAAACTAGTCCATTCAAATCTATGTAAATACAAGGAGCGGAGGCTTTGAGGAAAAGATTTCCAAAGCATCATGTTGTCATCTT
The DNA here is from genome assembly GCF_948465745.1 of Chenopodium album. NCBI lineage: Eukaryota > Viridiplantae > Streptophyta > Magnoliopsida > Caryophyllales > Amaranthaceae > Chenopodium > Chenopodium album. Next base: position 1,519,747 of record NC_137838.1, read on the forward strand.
CTTCATACACGTCGGAGTCGTAGAGGAAGTTGTTGCAGCCTACTAATGTGATTTCCTCCAGAGCACTGAAATGCTGCAAACCTGTTCCTCCAGCCAGTCTGTCCAGTCTATATATTGTGTCAATTGTTAGACTTTGCAAAGAAGATGCACAACTCTGAAATGCCTCTCCAACTTCTGATTCATTCTCCCTCTCCTGATCTCCTCCTTCTATTATCCAAAGAGAAGTAAGACTATTTGTGGGCACTGATTTCAAAATACTCGCATTGTCTGTAAGCAGGTACCAAAATTTGACACTGACAGAAGTATCATCTGCTGTTTTTAATATTTGGAAATTTTTATTACTTGTCAAGGTCAGCTTTTCAAGGTTTGGACAAAGAGGAATTGACGTCAGGTTTGGGCAATCAGAGATATGTAATTCGGATAGAGAGGGAAATCTCCACCTGGAATTCAAGCCGTGATTATCATCAGCTGATGGCTCCTCCTTCCACCAACCCTTTAATTTATCCAACTCGTAAAACCTAAGTTTTTCAAGGGAAGGGAAGAATGTTGCTAATTCTGCAGTTGTTGCTTCACTGTCATTGCTTATGCTTCCGCTTGTATTCTCCATGTACTCCAAGCTATCCAAATATTCAAGTACCAGTGATTTCAGATAAGGCAGTTTACTTAGCACTGGCATCTCCGTCAAGTTTCTACATCGAGCAAACCTGATATTGACAAGACGCGATAGGGAGACTGCCCAGTTACTCTCTGTTCTCCCCCACTTTGGAATTGTTGTACCCTTATAATTGCTCATGCAAAATCCCTTGATATTTGAAGGTGGCTCCAGGACTTCCAACACAGCTTCATGTCTCACACATCCACCCTGTTTCTCACTAAAATTGATTTTGACTCTGGTGAGATATTTCATGCTCTTCAGATACCTTCCCTCTACCCCGTTATTCATGCCTGCCACTTTTCTATTAGTATAATATTCACCGATTTCAATCGTGATGGATCCCTTCAAGTTGATGAGAGGTTTTAGGGCTTTCAGCTCGTCAACATCACTTGAATTTCTGTTACCCACCACAAAGTATGTAAGCACTCTAAGACTACTTAGCTTATCCAAGCCTAAAGGCATACCACTTAAGCTACTATCATAAGAAAGTAAATCCAAATGCCAAAGGTTAACCAATTTGTTAAAATCTTTTGGCAACTCCCTTAAACTACCACAATATTGTAAATTTAATGTCTGCAGATTGTGTAGCCTTGTAATTCCATCAGGAAGTATCTCCAACCTACTATTATGAGACAAGTCAAGAAACCTTAAATGCAACAGCTTGCCTATTGAATCGGGCAAGATTTTAATGTGCGATCTAGACAAATCAAGCGCCCTTAGGCACAACCACTTGTCAATAAGAGTATCCACTGGAGGCTCTTTTCTCACATTATTGTAAATGTATGAACGAATCTTATTGCTACATGAAGAGATCGTTTCTGGACATATATCACCAACACATTGCACATGACGTATTTTATCACCCATGTAATTCGTCATAGCAGTCACTACACGGGCCTCCTCCTTCCCCACTTCTTGAGCAACATCATGCATCAAGTCATGGATCTTAATTGAACAAATATCACCGTAAGCGTTCTTTTGGACATCTTGAAAGAAACATCTCCGTAACAAAATTACAAAATGTTCCTCCGCAGCATCATCTATACTTTGACCTCCTTCTAATGGCACAATGTATCCTTGTGCCATCCAAAGTTGAATTAATACACGCTTCTTTATTACATAATCCTTTGGAAACACTGCACAATAATTGAAACAACTCTTCAACGAGGATTCTAGATTGTGGTAGCTGAGCATTAATATAGACATAATCTTATTATTGCCTTCACCATTTGTGGCTAGTCCGCTATGTTCAAACGACTCCCACTTTCGTATGTCTTGCCCAAACAAAAGACTTCCTACCACCTTTATAGCTAAAGGAACGCTATGACACTTTGCAACAATCTTCTTCCCAATCTCAACCAACTCACCATGACTTTCTTGGTTACATCCACTGCTAAATGCCGACATCTTAAACAACTTCCACGAATCCTCTTGAGATAACCCTTGTAATTTATAGGCATGTTCATCCCCTATTATAGCTGATGTAGTCTCTGAACGTGTAGTTATCACAATCCTACTTCCCCCTCGACCCAACATCAAGAACTTCTTCAAAGCAAGCCAATTCTCACGGTCCTCATTCCATACATCATCAAGAACAAGAAAGAACTTTTTTCCTCGTAATTGATCTTGAAATCGGTTTTGCACCAATTCCATTGTAGAGCTACCATCAATCTTACGATCAGTATCAACCAATTCAATAATCTTACAAAGGATTGCTTTCACATCAAATATCTCCCCATCTTGATCAGAGACACAAACCCATAACCTCAAATCCGGAAACTCATTCTTTATCTTATCATCATTAAACACAAGTTGAGCAAGAGCGGTTTTTCCCAACCCTCCCATTCCCACAATAGTCAGGAAACAAAAATCTTCCTTCATACTAGGATTTACCAACATATCTATGATCATCTCCTTATCCTTATCCTTATCCCTCCCAATAATATCATCCGCGTGTAAATACGAACAAGTTTCCTCCCTTCTCCTACAAATAGGCTTATAGTCAACTTTAAACCCAAACTTAGTGTGCCTATCAACTATCTCATCTAACTGCTTCTTAATCTCCTTAACCTTACTAGACATCTTGTAAGCTTGACCCATCTTCTTTTTCTTAGAAGAAAAGAAACGATGCACCTTTTCAGAGAACTTACCACCCTTGTTGGCATTGCCATCGATCTGTTTCAGCTGAGCAAGAGTGAGAAACTCATCGAACAAGTCGTCGGCATCATAAACAACATCCTTGAGGTCCTCGATGTAGCCTCGTTCTGCCTTGGTGAGCTCTCGCTTGGACTCGGCATCAAGGAGCACATTCTTGATGGTGGTTACAGTTTTGTGAAGGTCTTCAAGATGAGATTTGTAACCCCACATATCGCATATCTCTTTAATGATCTCACTGCTAATCACTTCTATGAGTTTCGCAGCAAGTGAGACTCCGAGTTCAGCCATTGGGTTTTGGTAGAGTTTTCAGAGTGAATAAAGAACAGATGATGGAGTGGACAGTGGAGAAAGATAGTAAGAGTAATGGTGACCACAGCTTGATTGATTACTCCCTATATTTTGGATGAGTTTTGAGTGGCCATAATTTTATTGTGGCCATTGTATCGTAGCCCTTCAGTTTTATTAACAATCGTAAACCGTTGATATGGTTTATTTTGTGTTTTATTTTTTTAAAAAAAAATGTTAAACAAAAAAAAATTAAAAAGTTATCACATTCTTATCAGTTTTCTGTTTTATATCCTTTTTTGTTTATCAAGTTTTTTTCCTTTACTTCTTTTCAATTGTTTCCTTTTATTTATATGAATTTATGATTTAATACCGTATCACTAAGCACAAAAGGCAAATAAAAATAGTGGATCCACAATAACATTGTGACAAACTGACAATTACGTTATCCCATTGTAAAAATGGAACTTGCAAATAGACCTAAATGATAAAATTGGTCCAAAACCCAGAGTGGACCAGTTTGGAAAATTTTTAATATTTTTAAATGTTTTTAAACATTATGCAAAAAAAAAAAAAAGGTATTATTTGTAATATTTTAAAATTTTCTTTGTTGTAGCTTTTCAAAAATAAAAAAAAAAAAATTCTTTGTTGTAAATAATACTTTCTTTATCCTTTATATTACTTGCAACATTTAAATATTTTCTACTCATATTTTATGTTACATTGTTGTAAATAATATGAAACAGATGTAGTATATAGAGTTTATCATACTCGTAGTTGAGATTATTTACTCACTGACATCCTAATTGTTGTTTAGAAATAAGTACTCCCTCCGTTTTTAAATACTTGTTCTACTTTTCTTTTCCGGCCGTTTTTAAATAGTTGCTCCATTTTCTTTTTTAAAAAGCTTTTACAATATTTAATTCATTTCTCACATTTAGTGAACCCAACATAATACTCTCTCTCATCCTATTTTTTCACTACTTTTGCTTTTTATAATTTTTTATTCTCTCAACTACCTCACTACCTCCATATTTTAATACTTTCTCCAATTTCTCCTAAAACTCCGCGCATGGAAAAATTGAGCAAGTATTTAAAAACGGAGGGAGTACATAGTAATTTGTATGTAGAAACTACGAGTACTGATTAAGACTTCTCCAAAATTACTCCGTATTAGTGAAGAGTCTGAAGACCTTGTCAAAACTCAGAAGTCACTGCAAAAACCAGAAGTTCTTGGCACAAGAAGTTTCGTAAGTACGAGGCAAAATAAAAGAGCATAAGATTCTAACATTAACATGAAGTACTTTTAATAAGGAATTACTGTGATGCACATCAACAAACCACACATATATCATAGAAAGAAACGAGGTTGAATAAGCAGCCATATCTCAAGAAAACAAGTCCTAATTGAATGGGAAGAGAAAACTGCTTCACATAATCAGCATCACTGTCATTGTTCCTTATTAGAAAATATGCTGTCCATACTTTAACATTGAATGCAAGATTTTAAATACAAATCAACAAACACTCTTACTGTAAGAAGCCTTAGAAATTCATCTTGACAAATGGAACGATCAAATCCGCTTTCTTTACAGTAACTAAATTTTTTTTTTTTTCGGATTTACTGTAATACAGTACTCACTAGATTGACCAGGGAGCCTTGTCTACTTGATCAGTTAACAAAAATGGAAAACAGGAGGCAAAAAGAATCTGCAGCACCGTGGCCTAACAAACTGATTTTGCCGCTTCAATAACTGCCTCGGCTGTGATTCCATACTCCTTGTATATTATTCCTGCTGGTGCACTAGCTCCAAACTTGTCAATACCGATGGCCTTCCCCTTTGATCCCACAATCTTGTGCCATCCGAAGGTTGATCCTGCCTCAATGCTTACTCTTGCTGTAACATCTGCAGGAAGGACACTCTCCTTGTATTCATCAGATTGCTGTTCAAACAACTCCCAAGACACAAACGATACAACTCTGACAGATTTTCCTTCTTTTCTTAGCTCGTCACCAGCTTTGGCAGCAATTTCCAGCTCTGAACCAGTTCCAATCAGAATAACATCAGGCTTGTTGCCTGAAGAGTTGTCTGAGATGGTGTACCCTCCCTTTGCAACTCCTTCAATGGATGTTCCGGGCAAGTTAGGAAGCTTTTGCCTAGAAAGAGCAAGAATGGATGGTGTCTTTCTGTTTTCAACAGCAACCTTGTATGAACCAGCAGTCTCGTTACCATCAGCTGGGCGGAGCATTAGGATGTTGGGCATGGCACGGAAACTTGCCAAGTGCTCGATGGGTTGATGAGTGGGTCCATCTTCTCCAAGCCCAATAGAGTCGTGGGTCATAACATAGATGACTCCAGATTCTGACAAGGCAGAGATCCTCATTGCTCCTCTCATGTAGTCAGTGAACACAAAGAAGGTAGCACAGTAAGGGATTAGCCCTGGGCTGTGAAGGGCAATTCCATTGCAAATGGCTCCCATTCCATGCTCTCTAACACCAAAACGAACATTTCTTTCTTCCGGTGTGTCCTTTTGGAAGTCTCCGAACATTTTTAGTAAGGTCATGTTAGAAGATGCAAGATCTGCACTACCACCAAGAAGTCCTGGAAGAACCTTTGCAAGGGCGTTTAAGCATTGCTGCGACAGGTTTCTGGTTGCGTCACCTGGGGTCTCAGGTGTGTAAGTCTGCAAAAAGAAAGTAAACAATTCTATGAGTACTCTAGCAATTTGGCTTAAGAATAAAAGATGATTAAGTAGCTACTCACAGGAAGAGCTTTCTCCCAACCAGCAGGCAATTCACCGGTAATGATTGACTTGAACTCAGCTGCTTCTGTAGGATACTTCTTCTCATACTCTGCAAACTTGGAAGTCCACTCAGCTTCCAAGGAGGCTCCCTCAGGGGTATGGCGGCTCCAGTGCCTGCAGAATCAGGAAATTATAAGTTGGATAGCAATAATTAAATCAAAAGGTGTGAAATGCAATCGTGTTGCTTACTTCTTCACTTCCTCTGGAACGTGGAATGGCTCGTAAGGCCAGCCAAGATTCTGCCTTGTAGCCTCAACTTCCTTAGAACCCAATGCACTTCCGTGCACACTGTACGAGTTTGACTTGTTGGGAGACCCAAAACCAATAGTGGTAGTAACCTGCATTAACAAAATGGTTAAATCATCTGTCTCAGGTATCTCTACAAAACATAAAAATATAAAATATACACTCATTTACTTGAAAAATAAGCTGGTAGTTTTCATTCCAACAGCTAAAACACTGATGTTCACATAAGAATGAATGTAGAATAATGCAACAAACCAAATATAGAATACAATAAAAGAACAAAGCCTTAAAAGTTGCAATTAATATAATGGAGACCTTGATCAAAGTGGGTTTGTCCTTGACAGACTGAGCTTCCTTGATAGCAGCACGAATTTCATCGTAACCAGTGTTACCATTCTTCACCCAAATAACATGCCAGCCAAGGGCCTCAAACCTCAAATCAACACTCTCAGTGAATGCAATGGCAGTGTCGCCATCAATAGAAATGTGATTATCATCATACAGGGCAATCAATTTTCCAAGCCCCCAGTGACCAGCAAGCGAGCAAGCTTCCTGGGCAATTCCTTCCATCTGGCAACCATCACCAAGAATGCAGTATCTGAAAGTTCAAAGATTATAAGTAAAATTATACATGCAGAAGTAATCTGAACAGAATCAAAAGCACAAATTAGCAGAGCAAAAAAAAAAAAAGAAAGGCTTTACGTGTAATGATCAACGATTTCAGCATCAGGTTTGTTGAATCGAGCAGCCAGATGCTTCTCTGCAAGAGCCAAACCAACAGCATTGGCTATACCCTGACCAAGTGGCCCTGCATAATGTGAAATGCAATGAGTTTACCAACAGCATTAACATTAACCAATTCATTGTATTGAGACTATTCGTAAAAGTTAATAACAGCAATCAACAAGATCTGTTCATCGGTGTTATAAACATGAGTTTCACTCATTGATAGTATATTACATTAAACAAATTAACAAGAGGCCAACCAGTTGTAACTTCAACTCCAGGTGTCTCGAAATTCTCTGGATGTCCGGGAATTCTGCTTCCCCATTGGCGGAAAGTCTTCAAATCCTCTTCCTGTTACAGAGTTCATATAATGTACTAACAGTCAGAAAACAATTATACATGACTATATGAATCATAGGTTTATGGGGCTGATTAAAAACATACTTTCTCTGTTCCATATAAACTATCATGTAATACACACAAGTTTACAGAGATAATTGTCAGGCAAGTAATAATGCATATACAACCATATAAACTAAACTAATAAATAATAGTGAATTGATATTATCAAGGGAGCATCAATTAGCCAAAATGACCCTTCTGACTTTCTAATAATAGACAAATTACTGGTAATTAAACTGATTAGTCTAAATGAGTAAATTCTCACATCCCAGCAAGCTTATGGTTCAGCCTTTCCCTAATTTATCAATTAAATGAGCTACTTCATCAGTGTAAAATTACTAAATATATGATTTAAATTCCAAGATTAAAAAATAAAAAGCATAATTTAAGATAAACTAAAGTACAAGTACATGATCATAACCCCAAACCTCCCAAGGAGGTCATGATGTAAAGTTTTTTCACTTAGGCATGCTTAGCTAGATTTTAGTCACATCATCCCAACTCTATGATTAAGGATATGACATAATTTTACAAACGACCCTTCATAGTACTTGTTACATTTCTATCATCAGATCACATAATTAGTAGCATGATGGAAAATTAATTATGAAACAATCATTTTAAAAGTACATACAGCTTCTTATACAAATAATTAGCAAAATTAACAATATAAGAGAAAATCAAATTAAATCATAGGCAGAGGACTAACCAAGACACTGTCATAGCCAGCAAGATGAAGAAGAGCATACTGAAGCATACAGCCATGACCAGCAGAGAGAACAAAGCGGTCACGGTTAAACCAATACGGGTTCTTCGGGTTATACCTCATGATCTCATCATACAATATATGTCCCATGGGAGCACATCCCATAGGCAAACCCGGGTGACCAGAGTTAGCCTTTTCAACAGCATCAATAGCCAAGAACCTTATGGTGTTGACAGACTTTTCGACAAGTTGATCAGTGTCTGTTGACTCCAACGCTTCCACAGCTGCAGCCCTCACAACGGTTGCACGAGGCGCAGCACGCCTCCTCCTAGAGGAGGATGACTTAAGGAGCACTCCATTGACCTTAGAGGTTGTAGGGACAATAAGGGATGAAGTAGGGGTGGTTGCAAGGTGTGTTTTCGGGTGCGAAAGGAGTGTTTGATGAGATAGTGTGCTAAGAGAAGAAGAAGCTGCCATTGATATTGGTTTTGGATAATGAAAATGGCAATCTTACTTCTTTCTCTCTTGAAAGAAGATGGGATAAAAGAGTGGAAGATGAGAGTGTTAGTTTGTTGGAGAGGAGAGTATTATGAGAGGATGAGGAGAAAGAAGTGGGGTCCAATAAATCTTGTTTTGAAATATGTATGGCCGTTGATAGGAGGAGGAATGATGGCCGTTGGATTAGGGAAGGGGTGAATCTTGGACGTTGGTTGTGGGTAGGAAATGATAGGCTTGGTTTTTATTTTAGAAAAGTTTTAAGAAAAAATCTTTATTTTTACAAGGGAAAGAACAAAAAAAAATCAAGGCAAGAGAAATAGCCAACCACGAATAGTTGATCATAAAAAGGAATCATAAAGGTGAATATGCCTCATCCCATACCATTTTACAAGTGGAATATCTATAATTCATGGTATATTGGTATGTTAATGTCGTATTTGTGTCAAAACATAGGGATTTTATGCATAGGATGATACGAAATTTAACCTGACCCTGTAACAAGGGTGACAAACAGACATCTTTGCGATTCAAACATGATAAAACGTATTAGTTCATTTCAATCTTTGTATGTTGGATTTATGAGAGGCGAGCCACAAACATTAGAGACAAATCTTTATACTAGTTTAAATTCACGGTTTTCAGTTAGTATTCGTTACTATTGTTTGTGTGTGTTACTATTGTTTGTGTGTGTGTGTGTTGGGGGGGGGGGGGGGGGGGGGGGAACGGCAGACTTCAATCCCATAATATGCGCAATAGCAAACTCTCTTCAGTGCAATAACTCTATAAATGGATGGACTTGAACTGTTGCTAAATCATCAATCTTTAGGATTCTAGAATCTGTGCTTGTTAATAAAACATTACAGTTTTTTACTGTCAGACTAATACTACCGATTTCAAGTCAATTCAGTTCTATCTTTCGATCAAAACATTAACATTTATATCATGTATCATTTGTTGATTCTTATCTCCGATGTACTGCCAAAAGCCTAAACAAAGTTCTTCAATGTTTTTAAACTTCATAATCGCTCAAGAGTAGCACGAGTTGAACAGTAACATTAAAAAAAATTTATGTAACAATGAAGTTATCCCATCCAAAACAGAGGCCGCTCCTACAGCATCATATAATCATCTTAGTCTTACAAGAAGTAAATGAAAATCCAACTCATTTGATGTCTCAGCTCCTCAGAACACAAACAACTGAACAAGTGCTTACATTAGATATCATACAACACAAGCCACTTCAGAGTAACCAACAAAATTTTGATATTGATAATGTAGCCATACTTAAATGGGAGAGTTCTATAGATAAAGCATTACCAAATAACGCATGTTCAATGCCTTCAAAAACATGATAAGATTGATAACATTAATAACTAAATGAAAATATCTCTTCAAACAAACAATTCAGTTATCTCCAAAATCCCGAGTAAGATGGCACCACTATATATGAAGACAACTACAAAAGCCCTAAAGCATAAGCAGAACATCTAAGAGTCTGCAATTGTAACCTCAACCTCAACACCAGGTTCAATGGTGATAGATGTAATCTGCTTGACCACATCTGGGGAGCTGAAGAGGTCGATGACTCTCTTGTGGACACGCAACTCAAATCGGTCCCAGGTGTTGGTTCCTGCAAGATAAGAACAAGGCAAAATTGAAATTATAGACAGAAAATGTGCTAAAAAGAACATCCTACAAGGACTCAACAGGTATATAGACAGCATCACACTAAAATTCCCTCAACACATCTACCTTACAATTGCCAAGTCATATGCAGTATTTTAAGAAGAATCTATGTGTAACAAACACAAAAGTTTAATTGTTTCACAGACTGAATTAAAATCACAGGTTACAAGAAGATTTCAACTAAACAAGAAACTAGAATGATGTTATCAAGGGAGAGTAAGCAGAGAAAGACCTCTTATATTCAATAATGTAAGCAAGAATTTTCCAAAACATTCCAACAACATCAAAAATATCAAATCATCCATTACAATTATTATCTATGAAGTCCTGAAAGTAAAAATTATAGGATTTAGTTATAAGATTTGATACATACCTTCACCACAGGGGGTTTTCCTTGTTGTAATCTTCAGAACCTTGGTGGGCATCCTTACTGGTCCCTTGACTCTAAGACGCTTGTCCTTGGCACCACGTACAAGATCAGCACACACTGTTCAACATATCAAGCCATGCAAAATCAAATTTAGATAAAATTAACTCAAGGTAAGCATTTCTAATACTGAAAGTGAACTCAACAATCATAGAACGGCAATGCCTCAAACACACAGCTGCAACTAATTCACAGCTTAAGAGCACTAGCAAGTTACAATTCAAATGTAAATACATCACTATAGCCAAGTCTAGGGTAAGAATGTCCTGTCTCAAGTAGACATCAAATGCCTCACTTCTAAAGTTGTTTCAGTTCCCTCTAAAAAAGTTTGTTCAATTACAATTTCCAAATATCAGGTTAATCAATGAAAGCCCATCTACAAAAGACTAGTGCTAAATTAAGCGTGACAATAAACATATTATACCCAAATCTGAAGTAAACATACAAAACTAGTCGACCGAGTTAATCCATAGATGCATTGCTGCTAATTCTTCGTACTCATTTCACACGTTATGGCAATACCGACTTCAGATCATCTTCATCATGATATTATTGTTTCGGCAAAATAATTCCAATCACCAAAACACAAAATCACATGTTTACCCAAAGATAATACCAACATTCCTTCGACAACTACTTACTACCCATAAATATTCAAAATTTCATCATTACATTATCACCCAAATGAACAATCTCATCAAATTCATCTAAATAACATACTACTATAAAACCCATAAAATTCAACTACTACCCAATTAATAAATGACATCAAATTCATTCAATTATACAAGCAATCAAAACCATAAGCTAAACCCTAAATCACCGCAGCTTAAACACTGATAATAATCAACAAAGCAATAAACTTGATAACAATAATTAGAACAAATTCATACAACCCAAATCAAAAACAAAAAAAAAAAGAATACCTTTCTCGAGATTCTTAACATTCTTAGAAGAAAGAGTGATTCTGATCTTGTGGGTAGGCTCAGGGGCTTCCTCCAAACCAGGCTTCGTGGGTTTCATTGGGTACGCCATTTTTGCTGCAACCTTTGCTGTTAACCTACATATAATTAGCATAAATTAGGATGAATTTTCCATTGAAATACGATGATTAGCTCATAGAAGAGAGAGAGAAGAGTACCTGAGTGAGGCTGAGAGAGGAGAGAGAAAGAGGAAGACCTAGGTTGTGCGACGGCAAAGGCAAATGGAGAGCAAAGTAAAGAAGAAAGGGTTTGTATAAATGTCACTACCAATAAAACCCTAGGTTTTCTAGTTTGGGCCTTTTTTTTTTTATTCTGGTTAATGGAGGGATGTCTATTGGGCTTTCCTAACGAAAGGGCTTCTACTATCTTTGGGTTAAGGTGAGAATCTATACTTACGGAGTATATATTAAAAACCGTTCCTAAAAACGTGAATGACACTTGTTGATTTATGCATAACACTTGTTGATTTATTACTAGTTTGCTTAATTATTTTATTTTAGCTTTAAAATAAAATGTGAAAATCTCATTGTCCCACATCGATGGGAGAGAATTTCATACTCTCATCATTCCCAATGGGAATGATGCTTGAGTAAGAGTTGAATAGGGCAGTACCATTGTAAAAACCCTTGAACTCATATAATTACTCGGTCGAATCATTAATTCTTTTCGTTGGTTGCTTGGGTGAAGGGTCCAGTCAAGATTAAGCTGTAATATTAATTATGCATTAACATTACTTATTGTAATATTAATTATGCATTAACATTACTGATCATAAGCGGCCTCCACCCAGGCATTCCGATCACTTGACCATACTGAATATATTAGCAATCTAATAATTTCTGAACCCACTATCAGAATAACACACTTGTTCGAAGGACACTATTCCTTTTCACATATATGATTCCTTACGTCATTATATGACCCTAAGATGTATCCCCTACAGTCTCAAGACTTTTTGCCACTAGGTCCCGTAACATCAAAACTTCCTCAAAAAGCGTGGATAATAGCCTTCAATTTTGGATTTTTTTTTTTACCTTTTTTCGCCTGGAAATAAAATTTGCCGAAATGTTTACCATGGTCCATCATATCCTCCGGGAGTCCGTTTGGGTGGGTGAAACCATCCAATTTGCCTTAAAACGGTCAATTTACCCGTTCAAAACTTGCACCGATTTCGTGAACTGAAGCCTACCACGGACATTTTTGACAACCTATGATGGTCATTATGGTTCCAAACGTCATTATATGACTCTAAGATGTATCCCCTCGGGTGTCAAGACTTTTCGCTACCAAGCCCCGTAACATAAAAAATTCCTCAAAAAGCATGGATAATTTATTCATTCGGAACTACGATATGCAATTGTATTATCAAGTTAAATGGCTCATGATAGAACTGTCTAGTGATATAAATTCTGACAAAAAAGAAAAGGTACTAGCCCTTTCACAATGAAACCCCAATATTACATCTCACTTAAAACCAGAATAAAAAAAATAAAATAAAATAAAATAAAAACTTGCCCTAAAGCAAAAGAAATTCTAGGGTTTTGGTAGTGATACAAGCCGACCCTTGTGTCAACCTAATCCATGTCCAACTCTTTTTTTTTTTTTTCTTAAAAAGTCAATACATTACATTATATTTTTTTTTTCTTTAATTCTACATACATGAAAGACAAGAAAATTTTTACGAATTTTAATTACTACGTACTATTTATTCATTCGGAACCACGATACGTAATTGTATTATCAAGTTAAATCCATGATAAATTGGCTCATGGTATAAATTCTAAATAGTGTGTCACCCGGGCGTTGCCCCGGGATGATACTTTGAGTAATTTTTTTTAATTAAGTGTTTGAAGTATTAATAATTTGGAATGTAAAGTTGAATATTGAAGAGAATACAAAGAATAATTATGTGTCTCTTTGTTTTTGAGTTTAGATGCAATTTTGTATTCTACATTTAAATACATTTATGTGGAAGAATTAAGCATAATTTATTGGTAGTTAAGATGGTACGACATGTAGTGTAATTCCATGAGGTAAGAAGTTCAAACCTCTTTATATGCGTTTTTAATTAACATTGTCGGTGGCGAAAAGTTCTAGGGCTGGTGGCGAAAAGTCTTGAAACCCTAGGGGATACATCTTAGGGTCGTATAATGACGTTTGAAACCATATATAACTAATATATAGGTTGTCAAAAATGGTCGTGGTAGGCTTCAGTTCACGAAATCGGTGCAAGTTTCTATGGTTCTGCGGTTCCATCCATCCAATTGGACTCTCGGAGGTTATTAGGAACCATAATAAAAATCTCAACAATTTTTATATCTGGGTGAAAAAAGGTAAAAAAAAAAAATTCCAAAATTAAAGGCTATTTATCCACGTTTTTTGAGGAATTTTTTATGTTACGGGCCTAGTGGCGAAAAGTCTTGAAACCCTAGGGGATACATCTTACGATCTTAGGGTCATATAAAGACGTTTGGAACCATATATGACCATTATAGGTTGTCAAAATTGCCCGTGGTAGGCTTCAATTCACGAAATCGGTGCAAGTTTCGAACGACTAAATTAACCGTTTTAAGACAAATTGGATGTTTCTACCAACCCAATTGAACTCCCGGAGGATATTAGGGACCGTGGTGAACAATTTGGAAATTTTTATTTCTGGGCGAAAAAAGGTAAAAAAATTCCAAAATTGAAGGCTATTATCCACGATTTTTAAGGAATTTTTGATGTTCTAGGGCTGGTGGAGAAAAGTCTTTAAACCCTAGGGGATACATCTTAGGGTCGTATAATGACGTTTGGAACCAAATATGACAATTATAGGTTGTTAAAAATGTCCGTGGTAGGCTTCAGTTCACGAAATCGATGCAAGTTTCGAACGTGTAAATTAACCGTTTTAAGGCAAATTGGATGGTTCCACCCACCCAGTTTAACTCCCGTAGGATATTAGGGACCTTGGTGAACAATTCGGCAATTTTAATTTCGGGGCGAAAAAAGGTAAAAAAAATTCCAAAATTGAAGGCTATTATCTACGCTTTTTGAGGAATTTTTGATGTTACGAGCCCGGTGGCGAAAAGTCTTGAAACCCTAGGTGATACATCTTAGGGTCATATAATGACGTTTGGAACCATATATGACCATTGTAGATTGTCAAAATTGTCCGTGGTAGGCTTTAGTTCACGAAATCGATGCAAGTTTCAAACGGGTAAATTGACCGTTTTAAGGCAAATTGAATGGTTCCACCCACCCCATTGGACTCCAAGAGGGTATTAGGGACCATGATAAACATCTCGGAAATTTTTATTTTTGGGCGAAAAAAGGTAAAAAAAATTCCAAAATTGAAGGCTATTATCCACGCTTTTTGAGGAATTTTTGATGTTCTAGGGCCTGGTGGCGAAAAGTCTTGAAACCCTAGTGGATACACCTTGGGGTCATATAATGACGTTTGGAACCATATATGACCATAATAGGTTGTCAAAATTGTCTGTGGTAGGCTTCAGTTCACAAAATCGGTGCAAGTTTCGAACGACTTAATTAACCGTTTTAAGACAAATTGGATGGTAATTGAACTCCCGGAGGATATTAAGGACCGTGGTGAACAATTCGGAAATTTTTATTTCCGGACGAAAAAAGGTAAAAAAAATTCCAAAATTGAAGGCTATTATCCACGATTTTTAAGGAATTTTTGATGTTCTAGGGCTGGTGGCGAAAAGTCTTCAAACCCTAGGGGATACATCTTAGGGTCGTATAATGACGTTTGGAACCAAATATGACCATTATAGGTTGTTAAAAATGTTCGTGGTAGGCTTTAGTTCACGAAATCGATGCAAGTTTCGAACGGGTAAATTAACCATTTTAAGGCAAATTGGATGGTTCCACCCACCCAGTTGAACTCCCGTAGGATATTAGGGACTGTGGTGAAAAATTCGGCTATTTTTATTTCGGGGCGAAAAAAGGTCAAAAAATTCCAAAATTGAAGGCTATTATCTACGCTTTTTGAGAAATTTTTGATGTTACGGGCCCGGTGGCGAAAAGTTTTGAAACCCTGGTGGATACATTTTAGGGTCATATAATGACGTTTGGAACCATATATGACCATTATAGGTTGTCAAAATTGTCCGTGGTGGGCTTTAGTTTACGAAATCGGTGCAAGTTTTGAACGGGTAAATTGCCGTTTTAAGGCAAATTGGATAGTTCCACCCACCCAATTGGACTCCCGGAGGGTATTAGGGACCATGGTAACCATCTCGACAATTTTTATTTACGGGTGAAAAAAGGTGAAAAAAATTCCAAAATTTAAGGCTATTATCCACGCTTTTTGAGGAATTTTTGATGTTCTAGGGCCTAGTGGCGAAAAGTCTTGAAACCCTAGGGGATACACCTTAGGGTCATATAATGACGTTTGGAACCATATATGACCATTATAGATTGTCAAAATTGTCCGTGGTAGGCTTCAGTTCACGAAATCGGTGATAGTTTCGAACGGCTAAATTAACCGTTTTAAGACAAATTGGATGGTTGTACCCACCCAATTGAACTCCCGGAGGATATTAGGGACCGTGGTGAACAATTCGAAAATTTTTATTTCCGGACGAGAAAAGGTCAAAAAATTCCAAAATTGAAGGCTATTATCCACGATTTTTGAGGAATTTTTGATGTTCTAGGGCTGGTGGCGAAAAGTATTCAAACCCTAGGGGATACATATTAGGGTCGTATACTGACGTTTGGAACCAAATATGACCATTATAGGTTGTTAAAAATGTCTATGGTAGGCTTTAGTTCACGAAATCGATGCAAGTTTCGAACGGGTAAATTAACCGTTTTAAGGCAAATTGGATGGTTCCACCCACCCAGTTTAACTCCCGTAGGATATTAAGGACCTTGGTGAACAATTCGGCAATTTTTATTTCGTGGCGAAAAGAGGTTCAAAAATTCCAAAATTGAAGGCTATTATCCACGATTTTTGAGGAATTTTTTATGTTCTAGGGCTGGTGGCGAAAAGTCTTCAAACCCTAGGGGATACATCTTAGGGTTGTATAATGACGTTTGGAACCAAATATGACCATTATAGGTTGCTAAAAATGTCCGTGGTAGGCTTCAGTTTACGAAATCGATGCAAGTTTCGAACGGGTAATTAACCGTTTTAAGGCAAATTGGATGGTTCCACCCACCCAGTTGAACTCCCGTAGGTTATTAGGGACCGTGATGAACAATTCGGCAATTTTTATTTCGGGGCTAAAAAAGGTCAAAAAATTCCAAAATTGAAGGCTATTATCTACACTTTTTGAGGAATTTTTTATGTTACGGGCCCGGTGGCGAAAAGTCTTGAAACCCTAGGGGTAGGGGTGAAACAAACTCGGTTTAAAACCGAACCAAACCGAAAACCAAACCGAATAACAAATATGGTTCGGTTTTTTTTAAAAGTGATTTGGTTTCGGTTTGCAAAATCAAGAAACCGAAATTTTGTGGTTCGGTTTTGGTTTCGGAAAATGAAAAACCGAAACCAAACCGAAATTTCGGCCCAACCCCAAAAAACCATAGTATATAAAGGGAAAAAAAACCCTAATCCTTCTTCAGCCACTTTCCGCCCTTTCTCTCTGCTTTCCTCCTCTTCTTTGCTCCTTTCTCTGTCCTCTTCGATCTCTTCTTTCACTCTCTTCTTCGATCACCTCTTTTCTTTTCCTCTTTCTTGTCTTTCTCCTTGCCTCTACTCCTCTTTGTCTTCAAAATTAGCACGAAATTTGCGATTTTTCATTTTAAAGCAAAGATTTTTCATGGTCAAAACGAAGGTTTTCGACTTTTCGTAACAAAATTCACGAAATTTGGCCAAAACGAAGGTTTTAATGGCCAAATTCGACAATGAAAACTCTAGATCTAGAGTTTTCATGGTTGAATTTGACCATTTGAAACCAAATTCGAGATGAAATTTAAGGGCCATTTTTGGTTTAAAAGGTATGTTTTCTTGTTTTTAATTTTCTTATTTTTTTTTGAAAATTTAATAAATCCATTAATATGATTTGATTTTTGGTAAGTTTTGTGCTAAAATTGTTTTGGAAAAAATCTGGTGGTGGTGGTTTCGGTTTGGTGTGGGTGGGGGTGGGTTGTCAGTTTGTTGTGGCTTTGGTTTGGTTTGGTTTGATTTTGTTTGGTTCGGTTTTGATTGGTGCGGTTTGGTTCGGTTTTTTTGCAAAATTTGATGTCTATGATAATTGATAGGAAAATTCGGTGCGGTTTGGTTTTTTTTATGAAAACCTAAATTTAGGTGGTTTGGTTTGGTACAGTTTCAGAGCCAAAGTGGTGCGATATGGTTTGCAAAATCAAGAAACCGAAATAGGGTGGTTCGGTTTCGGTTTGGGCAAAAAACCAAACCGAAAACCGAACTTTCACCCCTACCTGGGGGATACATCTTTGGGTCATATAATGACGTTTGGAACCATATATGACCATTATAGGTTGTCAAAATTGTCCGTGGTAGGCATCAGTTCACGAAATCGGTGCAAGTTTCGAACGGGTAAATTGACCGTTTCAAGGCAAATTGGATGGTTCCACCCACCCCATTGGACTCCCGGAGGGTATTAGAGACCATGGTAAACATCTCGGCAATTTTTATTTACGGGCGAAAAAAGGTAAAAAAAATTCCAAAATTATCCACGCTTTTTTAGGAATTTTTTATGTTCTAGGGCCTGGTGGCGAAAAGTCATGAAACCTTAGGGAATACACCTTAGGGTCATATAATGACGTTTGGAACCATATATGACCATTATTATAGGTTGTCAAAATTGTCCATGGTAGGCTTCAGTTCACGAAATCGATGCAAGTTTCGAACGGCTAAATTAACCGTTTTAAGACAAATTGGATGGTTCTACCCACCCAATTGAACTCCTGGAGGATATTAGGGACCGTGGTAAACAATTCGGAAATTTTTATTTCCGAACGAAAAAGGTCAAAAATTCCAAAATTGAAGGTTATTATCCACGATTTTTAAGGAATTTTTGATGTTCTAGGGCTGGTGGCGAAAAGTCTTCAAACCCTAGGGGATACATCTTAGGGTCGTATAATGACATTTGGAACCAAATATGACCATTATAGGTTGTTAAAAATGTCCGTGGTAGGCTTCAGTTCACGAAATCGATGCAAGTTTCGAACGGGTAAATTAACCGTTTTAAGGCAAATTGGATGGTTCCACCCACCCAGTTGAACTCCCGAAGGATATTAGGGACCGTGGTGAACAATTCGGCAATTTTTATTTCGGGGCGAAAAAAGGTCAAAAAATTCCAAAATTGAAGGCTATTATCTACGCTTTTTGAGGAATTTTTGATGTAACGGGCCCGGTGGCGAAAAGTCTTGAAACCCTAGGGGATACATCTTAGAGTCATATAATGACGTTTGGAACCATATATGACCATTATAGGTTGTCAAAATTGTCCGTGGTAGGCTTCAGTTCACGAAATCGGTGCAAGTTTCGAACGGGTAAATTGACCGTTTTAAGGCAAATTGGATGGTTCCACCCACCCCATTGGACTCCAAAAGGGTATTAGGGACCATGGTAAACATCTCGGCAATTTTTATTTCCGGGCGAAAAAGGTAAAAAAAATTCCAAAATTGAAGGCTATTATCCACGTTTTTTGAGGAATTTTTGATGTTCTAGGGCATAGTGGCGAAAAGTCTTGAAACCCTAGGGGATACACTTTAGGGTCATATAATGACGTTTGGAACCATATATGACCATTATAGATTGTCAAAATTGTCCGTGGTAGGCTTCAGTTCACGAAATCGGTGCAAGTTTCGAACGGCTAAATTTACCGTTTTAAGACAAATTGGATGGTTCTACCCACCCAATTGAACTCCCGGAGGATATTAGGGACCGTGGTGAACAATTCGAAAATTTTTATTTCCGGACGAAAAAAGGTCAAAAAATTCCATAATTGAAGGCTATTATCCATGATTTTTAAGGAATTCTTGATGTTCTAGGGCTGGTGGCGAAAAGTCTTTAAACCCTAGGGAATACATCTTAGGGTCTTATAATGACGTTTGGAACCAAATATGACTATTATAGGTTGTTAAAAATGTCCGTGGTAGTCTTCAGTTCACGAAATCGATGCAAGTTTCGAACGGGTAAATTAACCGTTTTAAGGCAAATTGGATGGCCTACCCACCCAGTTGAACTCGCGTAGGATATTAGGGACCGTGGTAAAAAATTCGGCAATTTTTATTTCGGGGCGAAAAAAGGTTAAAAAATTCCAAAATTAAAGGCTTTTATTATCTACGCTTTTTGAGGAATTTTTGATGTTACGGGCCCGGTGGCGAAAAGTCTTGAAACCCTAGGGGATACATCTTAGGGTCATATAATGACGTTTGGAACCATATATGACCATTATAGGTTGTCAAAATTGTCCGTGGTAGGCTTTAGTTCACGAAATCGGTGCAAGTTTCGAACGGGTAAATTGACCGTTTTAAGGCAAATTGGATAGTTCCACCCACTCAATTGGACTTCCGAAGGGTTTTAGGGATCATGGTAAACATCTCGGCAATTTTTATTTCCGGGCAAAAAAAGGTCAAAAAATTCCTAAATTAAATGCTATTAGTAATTGAAATTCGTAAAATTTATCTCGTCTTTTTTTTTTTTTTTTTTCCTCGTCTTTCATGTATGTAAAATTAAAGAAAATATATACTGAATTTTTTTTAAATAGAGTTAGACATGGATTAGGTAACAATATAACATGAGGGATGGTCAAGTACTACACAAAACACAATCAAACTCGACACAAGCCTAACATAGCACGAAAGGCACAGTGGTAGGTTATGGGCTGTGTATGGATTTCATTTACCAAAATTGGTTGGAGCTAGGCACAAGCACAACAATCCAACCCTCTTATTTTGACTAATTTTGGAAACTATAAAAATTAATACTCCGTAATTGGGATGGCTATGCAAGGGCTCTTTGATGAAAGATTGGCATAACACAATGTTTACATAAACCAAATACTTGGTAAAAGAGGTGGTAATTGACATCATTGTCCATTTGATTAGAAGAGTGCGTGTACGTAAAAAAGTTTGTCCCTGGTCAAATTATTCAAAAATCTCCTATATGTCCCTTCCCCCTCTTTATATAGATGAAATGTATTCATATACAAGTATTTCAGGATTCAACTTGGACATCTAGTTTCATAATCACATTATGGTCATTTGTTCATGGATTTAGATTGCTTGATTTCTCGTGAATTGTTAAGACTTCATCCGCCTATCTACTTGTTTTCGATCATCTTACTATAATGAGTGATTACCTGCAAGGCTGCAAGGTAGCCATGTATTCTTTTGAAAGTATTAAAAATCTGCTAAAACCTCCCACTGTTAGGATAAATTATGACTTAAGCAAATTGAGTCTTCACAATCACCAACTAAGATTAATGTAAAGTAAAATTTTATTCCTAGGGGAACAAGTTTTAGAGATACACTGTAGAATTACCAGTTTTTAAAACTGAATTGCATTATTTAGATTTTACAGGATGCATACTAGTGTTATTCCGTATTACTTAAGGAGTTAAGGCAAACAGCTGAACATGTATGCTGAATGGCTGATACAGTACAAATTATAAACATACACAATGGACAGAAAGGCTCAGCGGGAAGAAGATAAGAACTTTATCGATTTAAACGAGATAAGGTTAGTTAAAATAAGTTCCTATATGGGACATTGGGACGGTATTAGGACCCAAGTATCGTGTTTGGCTAGTAGGAAAAAAGCATGATCATTTTCAAGGTCTCAAAATGCAAGCTTTCCATAATTTCTCAGAAATTCTTGTAGTAGCTTGGTAAGGCCTTAAAATATTGACCTAACAAAACTAGTTCTTCATCCCTCATAAATGGCCAGGATTTGCACAAAAACTCTAACCACATGTCACAGATATGAGCGCTTACAGTGACATGTATAAAAAGCTCTAGCCTGTTCTCGCAGTCTTCCAGATTAAACAGAAGTTGCTAACTATTTCCAGTCAATTACACCACAAGATTTAGCACTATACAATCACAATCAACTTAATGCTCGATTTCCACAAACGTTGGGTATGGAAAATTCAAAATCAGATCTAAATTTATATCTATGGAAACATTTTCATTTGATGTAGATTACTGGCGGCCATTGTTTCTATCATGTTCATGTTCATGCTCATGCTCCATTTCTTCTGCATCTTCAAAACACTGGTCATTGATTTGCAGCTGAAACAGAAAAGAAACATTTTAAATGACATCTTTCTAATATATGCTTGACTTACCAGGTGGGAAGATTCATAGCTGACACGTTGAAGTAACAGTGAAATTATGGAATCCACAAAACAAAGTCAAATTAATATCCAAGTCAAAGCAGCCTTGACTTAGATGGACAAAACAAGACACCTTTTCATAAATACAAGAGACAGCTAAACAAGTCACTGCATGCCGGACTTTGTGTTAAAGCCCGGTAAAATACAGAACAAGGTAACAGCAGTTTTGAGGATTATTGTAGCCAACTAAGGAAATGTTTTTTCACTTGAAATCTCCTGAACTTAGATGCCCCCGGCTGAAGTCATTAGTCTTTATCTCAATTTTATAAACCTGGAACCTAATTTTTCAAAGGTGAAGAGAGTAGGGCAGGGCCAAAACTTCCCATCTTAATCGTATGTGAAAAAGCTAAACATCGACACTCCTCAATATAGCTAGTTAGCTACAGGTTACTACATAGCCTACATGTATATACCTACAACTGAAAAGAGAAAAAAAAGAAAGAAAAAATAATAATAAAAAAAAATGGAAGCTTCATAGTCCTATGTGGCTATGGAATAATAGAGAAAGTAGTCCCCAACAACTTCACACAACTACTCCTGTACAAGTTTGAAATACACTCAATTGCTCCCAATGCCTATCCTTAAGACCAGAAAGTATTTATCGACATAACCAGAATTACAACCAAAAAAATGTTCCACCCAAGAAAAGATTGACAACAAACCCAGATCACAACATCCAAGAAACTTTAAAAGACCCTGTTTGTTTGTAATTGCTGCATACCAGGGATTAAGGGAAATGCTAGTAGGGACTTAGCTCCACTTGACAGATTCTTAACATATATGATTGGTTACTCAGTTTGTTTGATCTCAAACTCTTCCTAATGGTATCAAGTTCATTATTTAGCTTAAAATATGATGTCCACATTAGGTCAGTATACGTGAGACTTTCTCAGACTATCCAAGGGCTTGAAATTTTAATATTGACAAAGAAAGCTGGAAAGATGTTTTAATAAAGCTCTTTTGCTCATAAGGGCAATAAAGTTTGAGATCACATATAAATTATACAGGAAAGCATTAACATTTGTATAACCTACCTGAAGTACATTTTGTGCCAAGTCATGATCGCCATTTGAATGACCTATTGAATCAATAAGATTCTCTGAGAAAGTCCAGTTAGAAGCATCTCCTCCTGTAGTAGAACACAAATCATGATATCAGTAGGAATTAGCCCAATATGGTATGGTAAAGGGAACCTGGAGACAGGAAACATAGGAGAGCATCCCCCAAAACAGGTGGCCTAAAGGGGCCCGGACAGAAAGGGGCTTGAGGGCTGGAACTTATCCTTAATTAGGAGCATCTTTCCATACAGATCATATATAGTCCCTGTCCAGGAGTAAGGTGTTTGTATCTGACAATTTTTCTAGGGCCTTGAGTCTAGGTGATATAATACAGGGATATCTTTCTTGTCTTGTTCTTGTATTACCACTTAATTGTGATTTGGAAGGTAGATGTTAGGTGTAATTGAAATTTTGTTTTCTAATTAATTGAGTATCCTAAGAGTTCTAGTACTGTTATGCTCCCAGTTCTATTAGAATTAGATTAATTGTCATTCTTGTCCTCCTATTTATTAGGGTTTCAGCTTTTAGGTTAAGAGTTATTTATCTTTGTGTGCACAGAATGTAGGGGCCACCAATGAAAGTGGCTTGCTCAAGAGAAAGCATTGTGAAATAATTAGTGAGCTAGCTGTAAGGGGCAATTAGAAAGTTCTCAAACATGCAGAAATTTATGGACAGCTCTTCACGTGAGGCTATTTGTATTGCTATGTTGATGATAAATAACACAAGATGGAGTGGTGGACTAGAGCTGTGGAAAAGGTCTTTCACCATACATATGTTGTATGTCCATTATTACTTTATTTCAAAAACACAGCACTCCACTAGCTAAAGGGTGCTAAATCTGCTAGTGATAATAGACAGTTACCTAATGTCTCAGCATTTAACTGGTCTGCACTGAAGATCCAATTGTGCTCCTCTTCATCTCCACCTGAACGTAGAATAAGAATCAAGCTCAATAGACAAGAATCAAGATTGATAAAGCAAAGTTATCTTCAATTTACATTTAGAAGTCGCTTACCTAGCATGGGTTCAGGATTCAATTCGGCACATTCACAGAACACCTCAAACAAAGTTTCCACTATCAAACATAAACAGAATGTATCAGCATCATATTAGAATATCAGGGAGGAGTATGAATTTATGAAATCACCCAAAAGAAAATAAAGAAACATACATTGAGTAGGATCTGATGGAACAAGCCTCATTTCTTTGACCTTTGATATTCCAGAAAACCAATCAACAGTTTCCTGTTGCTCTTCATCTTCATCTTCGTCTTCATCTTCATCACCTCCAGTTTCAATCTATAGTTGAGATTGACAATCACAACTCAAAATCAGAAAGCTAGCTCAGATACATGATTCCAAAGTAATAATCATCTGCCTCAATTGAAAATTATGTCTTTAAGCAAAAAATCACAGGGAAACTAAACTAGTCCTCATACTTCAAAACATTAATCTGATAGTTTAGCAAAGGAAGAGACATTGTTACCAATGCTTGATCCCTGGACACCTGGACTTCATAGGTTTCATTCTCCAACCACGAGTTCACAAGGGAAGCTGGTATTCATCTGATAGTTTAGTGTTTCAGTGAAGACAACGTTTGGGAAATGAACGCTCACGACTATTTGGTAAAATCACAAATTCCCTTTCCCAAACCATTAGGATAGGGTACAAGAGAATCAAGTCATCACCTAAACTAGAACAATAAAGCCTTTACAGCTTATCACCAACTCGATTTTCTCATACCAACAACCAAAAGTGCATAATATCCTTTATCCGCAAGCCCTGAATGGTTATTTCCTCCAAAACTAAGTTTTTTATTCTTTCAAGACCATTTTCCATTATCAAATGGTGTTTCTTTGTTCAGCAGAAAATCCTAATTAATCATCTCGATTCAATTACTACAAGCTCCCGCGAGCAATTTACTACTACTCAACAATTATCAACCAAAAAAATTCTAAATATGCTCAATTAACATATAAATCCAACTTCTGGAATTAAGCAAAGCAAGAAAAACAACAAGGAACATAAAATTCAACCCAACAAAATAAAAAGCAAAAAAAAAAAAAAAAAAAAAAAAAACCTGGGTGTAAATGCAAGGAGAAGGATAAGCTTGAGGGTCTCTAGAAACAGCATGAAGCGAAATCGAAACGAAATCCACAGCATAACCTTTGCTTCTATCAACATCGCTCAACCATATTACTTTCCTACAATTACAAAACACAAATAAAAATTAAACATTTGCAATCACAAGAAAAACAAAAAGGGGGAAAAATGGTGGAGGAGAGAGAAAATACTTGGAGGAAATGTAAAGAGTGCCAGGTGATTCAGGGGTGCGAGTTCCGAGGACAATGGAGACGGAAGGTTGAATGTGCATAAGCACTTCGCCATTGTCGGAGTCGAGAATTGGTTGACCTGCTTCATCGTTGGCTCTTTCGGTGAAGATTTGAAGCCCTAACGCCATTTTTGAGAGCTCTGAATTAAGGAGTTTGTTTCAGAGAGAGTGATTTAACTAGGGTTTTAGGAGTTTAGCAGATGGTCTTGGCTTTGGGAGGAGGGAGAAGGAAGAATGAAAAGGGTTTTGTTTGATTGACAAAGAGGGACTTTAATTGACCTAAATACCCCCGAAATGGTTAAGTTAAAGTTGTGTCGGGCTGTCTCGTTACTGGACAAATGCGTCATTTTGAATTTTTACACTATGAAGTATCTAATTTTGTTTAGAGATGATCAAAGAGTGAGGCGGGCAGGGCCGAGGGTAAAAACACATCCATAAGATTCGAATTGAAAATGTTCGAGGTTAGATCTAACCTAGCACGCTTTTTCGGGTCGAAAATACATGTTCAAGGATCGCGAAAATTTAAAAATAAAATAGGTGTGTCTAAGAAGATTAATCGTCAAATTTGTACACATAAAGTTAAGATGATTTATAGCCTTCTCTTTTAAAGGTTTTTTTATTTTTCTGAACTTGTACAGAAAAGAAGATAAGGTGTTTTCCATGGACCACATGAGACCTTGAGTGGTTCGAATCATCAACTTTGCCTTTACACTACTATTAATTTAGTCAATTACATATGCATCTTTCTTCATTAACTCAAAATTGACCACTGCAATCGACTAGTGGAAGTAGTTGTATATGATTGCAAATAGCATTATATAACCCTCGAGATGCATCATTTGAGTTTTCAACATTAGTTTCAAAATCTCTTAAATTGATCCATTTTTGTGTGTGTTATAGCCTTTGCATTCAAATAATATTTTATGAACCTGACAAGTTAGGCAGACATAACGTGTTTCATTAGATTCTCATAGGAACTCAAAACCTTGGGGGAAGCCTACTTGATGACCAAAACTATTTCATTCATGCCTTCACCCACTTTGTTATCCTTTTCTAACGATGCATTTCCTTGATTTGACCTTGTGTAATTGTGTTACATTGCCTTGGTCGTAAGGCAAGCCAAATTGCCACCTATTATTGCAAATAAAGGTGTTTGTGTGTGTGTATGTGTCTGGATAAGGTGTTTCATGTCTTATATATGATGTACGTTTGCTTCATTAGTATTGAGAGTGTACTTCTTAGAAAAATGTCTCAAAAGAAAAAGGGTTAAAAAAAAAAAAATTAGTGTTGCTTAGCCAAATTAACAAAGTTATTGGTATTCCAACAAAAACAAAAGAGTTAGTTTTGGAGGATTTGAGATATTTTTTAAATCCACACACTTACCGTTTTGTGTGCATATAGGGATATTGTGGGTTTGTGGCAGACACATATCACACCAAGCCATTTTAATGCCTTATGTCAATAACTTTCATGTCGGCCTGACTCATGCCCAACTCTATATTATGTGCTGAAATATCACTAATGGAAAAATTTGTCGCTAACTTGTTACAATTGAGGAGATATTTGAAATTGTAGGTTGAATTTAATATATTGAAATAATAGTGAGATACAATAAAACAAAATGATTCCCATTAAAATTTTTGTTAAACATCACACAATATTATACATATATGCATAATGTGTTTAAATTCGAATTGATATTACTTTTGATAATGTATTTTTTTTTTTTTTTGACATGAATTATGTATTTAAATCTTTAATTAATCAATTTTTAAATTATAATTACTCCGATAATACATACAAATGTGAGGTGTATATGCTACAGTATTTTTATTTATATTTTTTTTGGATTGAAAAAATTGAAAATTTGAATATGTGATTGTTTACTTTATTACCAAAAAAAAAAACAGTGCCCCATTCATTCAAACCTCAAAAGACGCAAATTTTCGAGGAGAGAGAAAACAGCAAAAAGCCTCTCCTTTTTCCTCAACATCTCCACTTCTCCATCTCACAAACACAAACATTCCCCCACCATCTTCATCAAAATCCCAGTTTTCCACCCCACAAAAAATCAATCAAACCCAGAAAAAAATGGGCAAAGATTTGAGCGATGATCAAGTAAGTTCCATGAAAGAAGCATTCACCCTTTTCGACACAGACAACGATGGCAAAATCGCACCATCTGAGCTCGGAATTCTGATGCGTTCATTGGGTGGAAATCCAACACAAGCCCAGCTCAAAGAAATCATTTCCCAGGAAAAATTAACAGCAGCTTTTGATTTCAACAGGTTCTTAGATCTAATGTCTAAATACCTCAAACCTGAACCTTTTGATCGTCAACTTAGGGATGCATTCAAAGTTCTTGATAAGGAGGGAACTGGGTTTGTTGCTGTTTCGGATCTGAGGCATATTCTTACTAGTATTGGTGAAAAACTTGAGCCTGCTGAGTTTGATGAATGGATTCGTGAGGTCGAGGTTGGATCTGATGGTCGAATTAAGTACGAGGATTTCATCGCTAGGATGGTTGCTAAATGAGCTCTTTCTCTCTCATTGGTAAGATTTTTTGAATTTAAATAAAAAATTTCCAATTGGGTTTTGCAATTGTGTTTTTATTCAACTGTATTTGGATATTAATTTTAGGGTTTTGTGATTTGTGATGTTGGGTGATGCTTGATTCTGTAGTTTTTGATCTGTTTATTTGTTTTGTATGATTTTGTTATTTGTTTCTATTTTGATTTGTGGATGATGGGAACCTCTTATAGGGTGTATTGATTATGTTCTTGATTTTTTGAAATGTCGTTGTTGGAGTATAATTGCTGAATGTAGATTGTTGGGCTGTGCTTGTTATCCATGAAATGGTGGTGGAAAACTGAAAAAAAGTATAAAAAACTGTGGGTATTATGTATTATAGCCTTATAGGTACCTTTTAGGTTCTGGGTTGGTGTATTGTTGGGGTTCAATGATGAATTGACTTTGAAAAGTTTGTTAAAAATGCATTGTTATTGCGTGTAAGAGCGGATTATGGGGTGTTAAATCTGTAGGAGATATTACAAGAAGAAGGAGATGTCACTATATCTGAGAATTAGGTTATGATCATTGTTCAGGGACTCAGGGTGATGGAGCCTTTTTCACCGAAGCTTAGAGCCTTAGATACTGTTTGCTTAAGTATAATTGGTGTTGGGATACAATTGGGAAGAGAGAGCGATTGAGCGAGTGGCTTAATTGCTAGGGAAGAGAGAGCGAGTGGCTTTAGTTAGTCCTATTATGGAATCTTTCTAAGAGCTGTATATAGCCAAATGTCAAGCAAGCCATTAAAGCTTGCCATCTTAATGTTGTCTGTAGAGAAGGTCAAGTGTTGTCTGATATTATTATGCCTATTGGTTTTCATGAAGTACATGTCTTTGCTACTTCCCCTCTTCTCATTAATCAGATAATTGGGGGTGTTAGATTGTAGATAACAAATGGTCAATGGGTCAAAAGAAGATTAAGCTGTTGAGACTGTAAGTATGTCTGAGTTTGCTTCATCCCTCTCTTGTTGTGGAACATTCCCACACGAGTCTGTTAACAGCTATGGTGTCACTTTCAGCAATCAGCTTTCAAGTTTGAATCATGATCCCTTTCTTTGATAGTGAGCCTTTGAGAATCCTATCTTACGTAGTAAGTTTTTATAAATATAGTTTTAGGGAAGTTTGTGTATTGCCTAAATCATCTTTGTGGTGGTTTTTCACATGTAAGACTTTTGAATGGCTAAACTTCCATGAGTTAGATGACAAATTGTCTGTTTATTCCGAGAGATTTAGAATTTTGAGGTTAAGAATGTGAATCCAGCCAGGGTGGGCATTCAATCAATGATAAAAATAAGGATGGAACTGGATATGTTGTAACTTGGACATGTTTTTGTGGGATGTAGAAGCAAGAGGCCAAACAATTGTTCTGGGTTCTAGAGGACAACAATTGCACAGAGTTTATTGCTTGTGTCCCAACTCCCATATGATATCCTTGGGAGTTGTTGGAATAGATTGATTTTGGGAGTATGTTCTCTTCAAAATACAAGCCTTTAAGGTTATTGCCATTAGTGGACATGGATCAAAGATGTACTCCGTAATAGTCATTACATTGGTATTCTGTAGTGATCAATGAAATAATATTGAGAAATTATTCTTCAATGGTGTTATGGAGCGACAAGTATTATGGAGAACATTAGACCCTTAATGCAAAAAGGAGTGTGTAACTGTGTATGTAATTATGTATAGCAAGGTTAAAGAGAAAATGACTGTTTCATTTGCTTGGATGGCCTTTGTTATGATAATCAAATCCTTATGCTAACTTATGCTAAGGTGTTCTGTTTAATGTGTATATTATGTTGTGGCAGGGTGCAGTCCAAAGACAGCCTCAGGTCAGTAAGACCAGTCTCATTATTTGAGACTTCATTTATAATTTTGGCAAAGAAAAGGGTCTCTTAACGTCGTTGTTTCTTGCCGAATTATCTAGCTTATTGATAAACTTGCATTCGTCTAAACAGTGACCAATAAGCTTCCATCGGTAGTATGATAGTGTCAGTACCAACAGAACATTTTTTAAAGGCAAAATTAACTTTGCCTTAAGTGGTCTTTTCTTGGGTTTCTGCCCATTTCACAGTCATTATTGTTTCCGAAACTAAGATTATGATTTTGCGCGCCTAAATGATTAACCTGCTCATGGAAGCATAGCCATGTAATGTTGTAAACGTAGGAAGACATTTACTTGTAGAGCATAACTTTGCATTTCCATTCTTTCACTATTGTTTTGAAGCTCATATACATTTATAGCTCCAATAATAACCCGTCCCACTTCTTCTTTATGCAGGTGACCCTTGGAATCTCTGGTTTCTGTTTTGTCGAAGGGGTGGCAAGCCTATATTTTCCTTGCCTTGTATGGTTCTTGGACTCAAGTTTAAGTAGTGTGCTACCTCTAGCTTATTTTCTCTCTTCTAAACAGTTAAATTTTAGTTTATTTTTCACCCTTTATATTGTTAATTTAAGGTTTGTGTTTGGCTGACAAATTGTGCTTGTATTTGGAAGAATCACGATTTGTCTCTAATTATCATTTGATGATGTTTCTCATGTCCTTTGGCGATCTACTTTATAATTATCTTGTGTGTAGCCCTTTATGTAAAAAGCCAAAAAAAAAAAAAAAAAAAAAAAGAGCATTTCAAACATTGTTCGATTGTCATTCGGAGTTAATATTGTTGCCCGCTTCAGTCTTCCCTCCTGCATATGTATGTCTACATCTCAAATGTAATCTCTCTAAGCAGCTTTACACCTGCTAAGATTTCGCTCCTTGCCTTCTTTTGCAAAGAATTTATACTTTGCATTTTGAGTAATATATTACTCAAAATTCAAACTTGTAGCATCATATAGACCCTGCAAGTCCACATTGTGCAGCTCAAAGCCTCAAACACATAATAATCTACTTAAAAGAGGACATTCATACAGAAAATGTAATTTGCGGTTCATCAAACAAGAGTACAGAGACATTCTTTGGTACTAATTGCTACAGATCGAAGATAAGCAATTATTAAGGTTTCAGAATATCCTTGTATCGAAAGCTAATGAAGCTACTTAGACTGAGTAGTCGGTGAGGACGGTGGTGAGTGAGGATTCTTGCTTACATACTTCCTTGCCCAAACATGCTTTCCGTTGATGGAGAACTTTGATCTGCCTTGCTCACTAAGAACTATGTCCATTGTCTTTGCATCGCGCACCACCAGCCTCGCATAAAGAGGTTGTTCCTTTTCACCAACTTCTTGCATTTTTAGTGTCTCAATTATGTCTCCAAAAGACCTTAAAATGTCAATGATCATTGAAAAATATGAAAATTAATTAGTCAAATACTCAAATCAACATATAATAGTCAAGGCAAAAGGCAAAATTACACTCTTGAAAACATGTGCAAATCAAGTTACAAAACGGAGTAATATTTTATTTAGTGCAAGTATTAATGAGCGGTACACGGTAAATAACACCTAATCAAAATTTCACGCAAATCTGATTAAAATCAACTCAAAGAAGAAATGGCAATTGATTAGACAAACAAGATATATTAAAGGACACATGCTTTCAAAAAAAAAATTATTAATCACATACAGATACTACAGTACAATATAACAAAATCAAATGACACAACAAAATATTACAGCACCTATTAAAAAATCTGAACAATCCAATTTATATATCGGATGCATACATAATATTTTATGTACTAATATTACAACTAATTTAATTAGTACAAATGCAACGAGTATTGGGACACAAAATAATTGTCAAGTTTTATAGGATCAAACTCCAATTTCAAAACAAAAGCAACATACAAACAATAATTGTTTATTATAAACTATATTAACACGCAAAAATTAATTACTCGAACAAAGGAAGAACGAAAAATACCTATTAATAAACTCGCGCAATTCATTTTCAAGGATAGGATATCCTTTGGAAAATGTTAAAAAAATTGTCCTTTCACTTGGAAGAAGATTTGGCTTCTCATCAACATTATGAACTAGAGATCGTTCACTCAATTGCAATTGCGCAAGTAATTGTTCCACAAAATCCTCTTGTAGGACTTGTGGTTGAGCCTCTAAACCATAATTTGAAGGACGAGCACCAACCCCATGAAAAAATGAATTATGATTCACCACATTATATTGATGATCACCTTGTAAGGGCACATTCAATTCCCCGACCCTAATAATATTAGGATAGGGAACCGAGTTTCCGGGAGGCAAAGCGGGGCGAGGGGTTGGGGTTGGAGTTGGAGTTGGACTAACACCACCACTTTTACTACCACCAATGACACCGGGGTTAGGCCTACCACGAACACCAAGTTCGGGGGCCTTAGGGACACTTTGATTGTGTTGATTAACCGCGATTTTAGGCCTAGTTGCTAAAGCAATTTGCATAATGTCTCGAAAAGCCCTAGTACAAGTATGCTCAACAAAATGACCAACACCAAGAAGAATGCTAACACGATTCTCATGAAAAAAATTAAGGTCAATCACTTCCCTAGTATTATTCCCTACAATGCTTTTAATCGTAGGAATATCATTGGAGGGAACCAATAAAGTGTCCGACTCTATAACCTTAAGACACATAAAAGTCTCCTCGAAAATGGCCTTAAAAACATTATCATGATACTTAACGATGTTGGCTATGTATTGAGCCATGTTAAGCCGCTCTAGCCACATCCAAAAGGCGGTGGCATGCATGGCTTCCACTGGCTCACGGCCCATGTCGAAGACTAGCCTAGCAAAGAGATGGCGGTCGATGTTGTGAAAGGCAAAGTACTCTTCTTGGGTGATGGTTGTATCAAGGACAGAGGGGGGTGATGAAGAGGAGGAAGAGGCCATTTTTCAATTTTTAATTTAGTGCTCTATTTTTTCTTTTTAATTGTATATTTTAGTATGAAAAATAAATATATTTTGTATCAAAGAGTTTATACATACATGAAAAGGTGTGAGTATGAAAGAAATTAACAAAGAAGGGAAAATGAAAAGGTTCCATGTTGTGAAATGTATTGGATTAATATCTACAAATTTGGAAGATAAAATAATTTGTGATTCATGCCAGAGTAGATACAATGCAACTGTTCATTATTTTAATTATTATTTTTTCATTTTAAATGAATCATTTTCAAGAGTTATAATCATGATAGGATTGGTTTCATCCAAAAGAATTAAGTTGATTTCCTACCAAAATAAAAATAAAAATAAAGATGGGTGATTTTCTACCATAAGTAAAAATAAAGATCAATTGATAACATGAACCAATTAAATCACAATAATGTAAGTTTCTAAACAATTTGAGTAGAATATAAGATTAATTATTGTATTCATAATATCATATTCTAATTGTTTAAAAACCTACATTATTGTGATTTGGTTCATGTAATATAATCTCATATTCTAATTATGAAATTTAACTGGAGGTTTTGGAGATTTATATAATTATGAAAATTGAAGTAAATAAATAAATAATTCACTGATAAAAAATAATTAAGTATTCAAAACCTCCGATGAAATTTGACCACCAACAATAAGCAAGTTAGAAAAAATTAAGTAGCCAAAACCTCCAGCTAAGTTCCGCGTACGCGGTGTGGACATGGTGGTGATGGTGGTTGGATTGGATTACACCTAGTGACTTCTTTTTTCTTTTTTTTTATTAAAGAAAAATTACACCTAATGACTTAAATGTTTTGATTATCTCTTTGATCTGTTTCCATTTTATTTTGATTATTTCCTGATTATGTTGATTTATTCCTTTACTTTTTTTTAGTAAAGGAAGAAATCAACATATTCAGGAAATAATCAAATAAATTTCTTCCTTTACTTAAAGGTACATTATTGCTTCCTAGGCATCATTTAATGGATTTATATTTTCAAAGTTGATGAAATTATTATAATTTTCTACCTAGGAGTACTTGGTAATAAGACTAATTACTTAGGTGTGAAAGCAATTATGCCCTTATGGGCTTTTTGGAAAAAATAAATAAATTTGTTTGGGCTTTAATTTCAAGTGTATGAATATTGTATCCAAATAAGAAAAGGATGAAAACCACTTATGACAGTTTGCTTGCAAATGCCACATTGTTAATTAAATAAAATAAAGTTCATAATTCTTATAAAATGAATTAGAGAAAATGTGCTGAGTGGATTACCAATAAAAAAAGAAAAAAAAAAAAACCCGAATAAAGCACTCTTAGTCCTCCCCTCAAAAAAAAAAAAAAAAGAAAAAAAAAAAAGAAAAAAGAGTATTGTTAATCCTCACTATTTTCTTTGATGTTATGCCGCCTTCTTCAATTTCATGAAGTATGGTACTCTTTGTTGTCTTTAACAACCTTTAACTTAAAGTTTGTAGTGATAAAGAAAAAGGTCATGCACTTAATTACAATGATGTGTATAATGCTATCTAAATATATCAGATGGGATTAATTGACTCATACAATTTGAACATAATAACTCTGCCCCTACACTTAAAACAATAATGAATTTATAGATATTATGAAAATAGACGTGACATAGGATGAGTTTAAAACTGGTTATATGTGTGTATGATATAGAGAGAAACAAATTTTCAAATCAAATACATAACTTAAAAATTTTCGTTGAACAAGAACACATGCAACAATCTTTGAAAGAAACGAAAACATGGCCTAGCATAAAGAGTTGAGAACACACTTTTTTTTTATTATTATTTTTTTTTTATTGTAGTTAATTTGACTTGAATCTAATTGGCCTTGTTGATTGGCAAGGATTGTGTTGAGTGAGGACTCTTGCGCACATACTTCCTCGCCCAAACATGCTTTCCATTGATTGTGAACTTTGATTTTCCTACATCGCTAAGAACAGTTTCCATTGCCCTTGCATCGCGCACCACAAGCCTTGCATATAGAGGTTGTTCATCCTCGCCAACTTCTTGCATGTGTAATGCCTCAATTATATCTCCAAAAGACCTACAAATGTAAATTATCGTACGAAAAAAAATTAATTATACAAGTAAGATACGTTAAAATCGTACCCCGTAATATTAATGCAACAAGTACTAATGAAGTGCATGCCGCAAATGTTACTTATTACTCAAACGTTTGTGCAATTAAATTTGTAAGTACGTTTAACAAATAACAAAGCGTGCACAATAAATAATACCTTTTCTAAATTCTATGCAAATCATATCTCCTTAATAAATGCAACAACTAATAAAAACACAACGGTAAACAGAATATCTTTTTAAAATTTTTACAATTCAATTTGTGAAACAAACTATGAAGAAATGATGGCAATAATTGACAGTAAAGCGCGGGAACTAGCATGAATTTAAATTACGCGCGAACTATTGTATTGTAGTATATTAAAATATGAACGAAAGGGTTTTAAAATATAATCAAAAACCACATAAAAACCAACAACTAAATTAATAAATGCTACAAATATTTGAGGATTGAGAGATTACCTATTCAAACACATATCACACCATTCAATTTTAAAAGAAGATTAAACAATATATGTTAATTATGAACTATGATATATAATAAGTAATTGAAAGCACGATATAATACCTGTTTAAAAATTTACGCAATTCATATTCAAGAATAGGATAACCTTTGGAAAAAGTTAAGAAAATAGTCCTTTCACTTGGAAGAACATTTGGCTCCTCTTCAAACCTTTGGACTTGAGAATTGTCATCACTCAATTGCAATTGGGCAAATAGTTGATCAATAATTAGCCCTCTATGTAGTACTTCTTGCTGAGTCTCAAAAGCATGATCAGTGTTGTTGCCAACAATATTGATTGGAAGGCTAGGAACATAATTTGAAGATCTGGCTTCATCCCTTTGATATAATGGGACATAAGTTGGATAACTTGATCCATCCCCTAGAAAATGAGGGACAAAATTTGAAGAACTATTTCCATCCCCTTGAAATCGAGGGACATAATTTGAAGAACTATTTCCATCCCCTTGAAATCGAGGGACATAGTTTGAAGAACTAGATCCATCCCAATAGCTAGTTCCATCCCCTTGAAATAGAGAAAGATAGTTTGAAGAATTAGCTCTATCCCTTTCAAATTGAGGGACATAATTTGAAGAATTAGCTTTATTCCCTTGAAATCGAGGGACATAATCCGAAGAACTAGATCCATCCTCTATAAATCGAGGAACATTATTTGAAGGACTAGAACCACCTCTAAGGAATAGAGGAGCATGAATTGAAAGGCTAGAACTAACCCCTAGGAGTCGAGGAACATTATTTGGAGGACTAGAACCACCCCTTAGAAATCGAGATACATTATTTAGAGGACTAGAACCACCCCCTAACAATCGAGGAACATTATTTGGAGCACTAGAACCACCCCCTAGAAATCGAGGAACATTATTTGGAGGACTAGAACCACCCCCTAACAATCGAGGAACATTACTTGGAAGACTAGAACCATCCCTAAGAAATCGAGGAGGAACATTATTTAGAGGATTACTAGAACCACCCCCTAGAAATCGAGGAACATTATTTGAAGGACTAGAACCACCCCCAAGAAATCGAGGAACATTATTTGGAGGACTTGAACCACCCCCTAGAAATCGAGGAACATTATTTGAAGGACTAGAACCACCCCCTAGAAATCGAGGAACATTATTTGAAGGACTAGAACCACCCCCTAGGAATCGAGGAAAGGAATTATAATTGGACTCATCAATGAAATGATCCATTCTCGAAGGCACTCTAGAATCCCCAACCTCAATACTAGGATAATTAGCCAAAACATTCATACCATCCCCAAGATTTTCTTCATGAATTCGCGGTAAGGGGGTTTGTGAGATTGGTGTTAAACCCCCAATTATACCACTACCATTGACACCAACACTAGGACTACCATGAATTACATTAATTGTGGGTTGATTAGGGAGAGGTTGGTTGTGACGATTACTTGGTATAAGCCTATTTTCATAAGCCATTTGAATAAGGTCTTGAAATGCCTTAAGACAAACCTCTTCAACAAAATGACCAACCCCATTAATTAAACTAAGACGATTTTCGTAAAAAAATCTAAGGTTAGCCATCTCATCCTTATTATCCCCTATGATGTATTGCACCATGGGAAGATCACCATTGCGAACCAAACTATTGGACTCGGCTACCTTAAGACACAAGATAGATTCGTCGAAAATGGCCTTAAATATTTCATCAGGACATGTAACGATGTTGGCTACATACTGAGCCTTTTTAACACGCTCAAGCCACATCCAGAAGGCCGCGACATGCATAGCCTCCGCTGGCTCACACCTCATGGTAACGACTAACCTAGAGAAAAATTGGCGATCGATGTTGTGAAAAGCAAAAAACTCTTCTTGGGTTAAAGTAGCATCAGTAACACTATCATTTTCTGTTTTGTTTTGGAAGAAAAATGGTGAAGGGGAAAATGCTTCCATTTTTTTTTTATTTAAAAATTTATGTTTGATTTTTTGTAAGAAATACTAAGATTTCTAATAGTATAAAAAGAGATGATTAAGAAGCTCCATGAAAATTTTGAGTAAGGAGTGAAGAATAGTTTTAATTTATGATTTCTAAAGGTTAATTTAATCTCTTTATTTTGAGGTTTAAATGTAATTGCAATAATGCAATGCTTTAATTATTTAATAATATTATAAGGAAATATTAATAACGTTTTGATTATTAATACAATCAATGTTCACATTGAACCATATTGGATGAGATAGAGAGAAACCTATTTAGATAGATTAAGAAAGAAATAGTCCATGATATCATATACATTAATTTTATTGATTTGCATTATCTATCTCATTTGATTCATTTTCCATATCCATTTTATTACAACTTATAACATAATGCCACATCCTTTCGTCCAAGTGTCAATGTTCTTTGAATAGTTGTCAATTATTTTTGTTTCCAAAACTCCAAAAGTGGATCAAAGAAATGCTTATAATTTTGTTGGACCCTTTAATTACAATGCAAAACCTCCAAAAGCCCACTCCAAATACATCTAAAAAACCCAACCAACTGTCCAATCTATTGACATTTCGAAATAATCCCAAGTCTTCCCATTAACAAAAAAAAAAAAAAAAAAAAAAAAGTAATAATATCGTTAAAGCGTAAAACTACAGATATATCCACACGCACGCGTGAGCTCATTTAGTAATATATGGATAGCCTAACTAATTAAGGTATATTAGTTTTTTTAGACAAAAAAGATAATTATGTTCTCGTGAACCCTAGATGATTGGATGTCTCATCAAAGAAGTTCTTCAAGATATATCATGAGCCCATTTTCGATCTGTAACAAAGGAAAGATGATTAGGTTATGGTCAAATTGGATACCTTTATAATCTTTGGGACATGAAGCAAGCACTACAAATTAATTGATGCAACACCAATTGGTTTGGAAAGTATACTTCTGTAGCTAAGCTTTCCAACGATACAGCCAAAGGCCCATAAATCGGACACTATTAGCAATTTAGTAAACTGATGCAAGAACAAATGGTGTCAATTCCCCAGAATTTGTTTATCTGGGAGTATAATTGTCTTTTCAAGTTGCAGTGGAGGGGTATATGCGTCTTTTCATGCACTAGTTGAGGCCTTGAGGGGTACATGTGTAATTTCCTCACCAAACAGTAAAAGCAAAAAGCAAACAGTAATTGGACAACTCACCAAAAGTACTGAATAAATGACCCTGCATTTTCAATATATTTACAAAAATGCCATCAGATTAACAATAATTCGTTTATCTGGCAGATTAACTTGTATTTTCCCGAAAACATTCTTGTATAGTTGTATATACACACAAAGTATTAAAGACGTAGAACACAATTTTTATTTCATTTAACAAGAATACAAAGATGTGAAATTAAGATCTCTCAAAAATTCCCAACGTAAAATTAATTTAACTGTAATTTTACACTTCCATAATTGAAATTAAATCTATTCAAGCTTAATAAGTTGGCGTGTTAGCCGTCAATGGTGAATGAGAATTCTTGCACACATACTTCCTC
This sequence comes from Chenopodium album, assembly GCF_948465745.1. NCBI lineage: Eukaryota > Viridiplantae > Streptophyta > Magnoliopsida > Caryophyllales > Amaranthaceae > Chenopodium > Chenopodium album. The sequence goes on from NC_137838.1 coordinate 1,558,560, forward strand.
GCCCAAACATGTTTTCCATTGATGGAGAACTTTGTTCTGCCATGCTCACTAATAACTATTTTCATTGCCCTTGCATCACGCACCACGAGCCTTGCATAAAGAGGTTGTTCATTTGCACCAACTTCTTGCATTTGTAGTGTCTCGATTATATCTCCAAATGAACTAACAACAAGATGAAATTTAATAAGTCGACCAAGATATATAAAAGTAATAAAGTGCATGATTAAGTAAAATTTCCTATTTTAAAATTTGCGCAAATAAAGTTACAATACTCGTATCATATAATAATAAAACACTTTATTAAAAAATTCACGCACATAGTTTTAAAGTAGAGATGACAATTGCATAATTAGACATTCAAGATACAAATATACAAACTAAATTGAATGATGCAACAATTAATAAGGGAACATGCATGGAAACTAATACGATACCTATTCGATATAAACACAGTTCAAAGAAAGAAATATAAATGTTGCAAACAAGACATTAATCATGCTCGGAAAAACAATTATGTATGTTAATCAATGCAACAAACAACATTGCAAAAATGATTACCATTTAACAAAAAGTAAAAAAAAAAAAAAAAAAAAACGTAAAATCTAATTTAAAAACGATGCATAACAAATTGAACAAGAACAATTAACCATGGAAAAAAAAAAGAAGTGAAATAAGATTAAAGATTACCTACTAATAAATTCACGCAATTCATACTCAAGAATAGGATAGCCTTTGGAAAATGTTAAGAAAATTGTTCTTTCATTAGGAAGAACATTTGGCTTCTCCTCAATCAGAGAATTTGCATTATTTACTGTCAATTGATCAAGTAATGGTTCAACTAGATCCCCTTGTAGGATTTGTGATTGGCTCCCTAAGCCATAATTAGATTTATTAATAACCCTATTAATCGAAAACATAGAACCATAATTTGAAGAACTAGCGCCAACTCCTAGAGATGATTTATGATTCAACACTTTAGTCCTATATTGCTCATTTTTCAAGGGCACATCATTCATCTCACCAACCCTAGTAATAAGATTATGATAATTAACCAAATCCCCAATATCACCCCATAATTTACCCCCATAGTTGGACGATGACATAAGGAGGCGAGGGGTCGGTCTAAAACCACCAATTCTACCATCACCAACAACACCAACACTAAGAGTACCACGAACACCAAGCATGGAGGATTGAGGGATATAAGGCCTACTTGCTAACGCGATTTGGATAAGGTCTTGAAATGCCCTAACACAAATTTGTTTAACAAAATGATCAATACCAAGGAGAATACTAACACGGTTGTTATGAATAAACTTAAGGTCAACCCCTTCCTTATCTTTCCCTACAATAATTTGTAACATGGGAATTTCATAAGAGTGAACCAAAGTATCGGACTCTACCACCTTAAGACATAGAAGAGTCTCCTCGAAAATAGACTTAAAAATTCTATCAGAATAGGTTATGATGTTGACTACATATTGTGCCATGTTAAGCCGCTCTAGCCACATCCAAAAGGCCGCGACATTCATGGCTTCCATAGGCTCACACCTCATGTTGAAGACTAACCTAATAAAGAGTTGGCGGTCGATATTAAGAAAGGCAAAGAATTCTTCTTGGGTGATCGTACCCCTATCCGATGCCTTTAGGTTATGAGGAAAGGAAGATGAAGATGAAGAGGAAGAGTAAGCCATTTTTTTTGTTAGTGTTAGTAAGAAAAATAATTCAAACTCTTTGATGTATCATATAATATACAAATTCAGTAAAATATATATGATATTATAAATTATATAATACATGAAAGAGTTTATACAAATAATGTGAAAAGGTACGAGTATCAAAGAAAGAAGAAGATCAATGTGATGCATGTGAAATGTTGTGTACCAGTTATTTAGTATCAACAAATATGGTAGATAATAATTTGCGTTTACTTTATATTCGTTTTGCGTGGGTGATACAATGCAACTGTTCATAATTTTACTTATAATTTTCATAAATGTATATGTATTTAAATTTAAGTATTCAACCGATGTCATTATCAAAAAAAAATTACAGTAATTAATAAATGATTTATCACCAGAAATAACTTAAATTAAAGATCACTTAATTACGTGAACCAAATTAAGGAATGCATGGTTATTCCGTGTTGTTCACTGGGTTAATATTGTGTTTCTTAACGTTTCATATATTTAAAATATATCACGCTAATAAATGAGTGGAGTTGGACTTACAGTGAGACTACCTATTAATTTTTTAGTATTGTATCAAAGAGACGATATGTTATGTTACATCAACGGTTTCTTAATTTACATATAACAAGTTGATTATGATTTTGAATGAAAAGGGGACTCGATAATATTAATGGTTTAATTTAGCTATATTAACATCGCTACCTTAAGTGGTGATTTTTACTAGATAAGCCATTTTAAAGATAGTGCTTTTGTTCTATAAGCATATATATATATATAAAAGCGATGTTTCATATGTGGTGTAAAGTTAGTGATGAAACACCACAAATGGGTTATGGGAACTTATTTAACTGTGTTTTAGTTGTATGTTTAAAATCTTGTACCAATTCACAAGTATTCCAACATTTGGACTTTTTCTAATGCGACGCATAATTTCGATTGACTATTGATTATGGTTTAGAGAAAAGTCATTCTGAATCCTTGTTAAATACGCCTCTCTATATATACTTCCAAGGTTTAGAGAAAAGTCATTTTGAATCCTTGTTAAATACGCCTCTCTATGTATACTTCCAAAACATAGACCAATTATTACGTTAGTAATGATTTTCCTATAAATATAATTCATTTTTAATTTTAATCGACATCAATTATTATATCACTACAAAATCTCCTTAGATATTCCCTGCCATTATCGGCAATGGTTTTAAAGCGTTAGAAAAATTGATTCTTTAAAATAGAACACGAAACTCAACTAGGCCATCAATACCATGCAAAATAAGAAGAGGAGATCCAGGGAAGAGCTTCCGACACCAAAAAATAAGTCGATCGAGTAATTCTCTTACCACTGACTGCCCTAACTATCGGTATCGCCACGCTATCGGTAAACACCATTCTTTCATTTTTTTTTTATTTTTTTTTTTGTGTGTGTGTGTGTGGATGATGGATTAAAACCCCAAACCCTAACCCCTAACTTTTGAATGAATTTTAGGAATCGAAGAGCTCACATCTTGGTTTTTTATTTCTCCATAAAGAGGTAAAAAGTTAATGCATATTCATTTATTTTATTAAGAGAAAACCCTAAATTTATGTTTTTGAAGTTAATAGATCAGTTAAGAAGTTTGAGTATTTATTTTATCTTGTTTACACACTGGGAAGTTTAAAATGTTACATGTTGTAATATTTATGAAAGGAAGTACAAAATCACCAAAAACCCGTACTTTTGTACATTTTAACCATCGCATAATAGATTTAAATTTTGATATCATATGTATTGTCCGTCCAAAATCTTACTTACTCTATTTATTCTTATTTGTTTTTCCAAATACTAATAAACATATGTATTAATAATTATTGATATTTATTATTGATCATATATCTAAGTTAAAAAATAATACTACTGTAATAAGTTATAATTTCTAAAAATTTATATGAAGTGTGTAACAACCAATACCAACTTATGTTTCCAAAAATTGAAATGTACAAAAATTTATTTGAAATGTTCAAGAACTCATAAGTCCAAAAACCTTAATCTAAAGTCCAAAAAACTAATTGAGATATTCAACAAATTATTTAAAATGTCTAACACCATATACTTGTTTCACCTTAAGTCTGGACTACCAAATTTGTTGACAAGAAATAATTATCTGAGATCTGCCAAATTGATGGGGGTGATAGTAATTAGACTTATCGCAATGGGGAGATCTCAGCCTTAAGTAGTCAGTAAATCACGTTTACTAAAATGATATGATCATTGCTTCCTTTGTTTCAAGATAATATCTCATTTTGGCCAGAAAATTCCTATGTGAACAATGATCTCTTTGATTATCAATAATTGTATGCTTGTTATTTTGTTAAAGTTGATATTCTATCAAATACTCGATCAAATACTATAAATTGAGACAACAATTGTAACAAATATAGAGTGGGGATAGCTCAATTAGTGGTTATAGCTCCCCTTTCGGTCCCAAGAGACCTTGAGATCTATTCTCATCACCCGCCCTTGTGGCTCTCTAAACACCAAAAAAAAACAAATATATACATAATAGTATTAACTTTTATGTAGCTAACACTAACAAACGTAGTACGACGTAACATAGGTCAAAATAATTTACTTGAATTACAAAAAAGTCATATTAGGCATTTTTTAAAACGAAGAGAATATTTGGTACTCATCTTAAAACCAAAAAAATGTACTAGTGCCAAACAATAAGGATATTCTAATTGGTAGCCAAAAAAAAAAAAAAAAAAATGGTAATAAGATAATTTTCAAATGTACTTAATTTTAATACCGAGTTTTACTATAAACCTATAGATTAAGCTAAGACACGCGTTACTTAAGGTTGGAAACTTTTCATTTGGTGGTTGTCAACAGTGAAAAGAGTAAGAAGACCTTAACGTGTCATGGTGCTCATGGACATGCCGGATTGACGGTGATGATGTATGGAGTACACTTGACCGTTTTGAGTTCAGTTTCTCTTTTGAATTATTTATTTATTTATTTATTTTCACAATTTATTTTTCTCTTAAGTAACTATACAACTATGCATTTTCCAAGTGTTAGATGAATCTTATCCTTCCATACACTTGGGTTTGTACCCATTGGCTAATTTGAATAAGCAACCTCTCCCATAAAAAAATACAAATTATTAAATGAAGTAAGCCTTTTTCCCCTATTTTTGCTCTATAAACCCAAAAACATAACCAAAAATAAAATAAAATGCTTTTATTAAAAAACTTTAAGGTTTAGTCAAATTTACAAGTTGTTTGTATTAATTAGGGGTGATGATGAGTTCAAACATTTTAGCCTAAAATAGGGAAAAAGTTGCGAATTACATGCCTATGAAGTAACTTTTAGAGATCATGAAATTTAGCTTCTTACATACAAAATAAGATTATTTATAGGAATGAAACAAATTGTGTAGTGGATCCCATCACTTCCTATTCAGTTAGCAATTTGAGTCCATTTTTTTTTAATCACCAATGAAAATATTTTCTTATTTTTATAGACTTTTTTTTTTTTAATGTTTTTTTTCTAGAAAATTGAAAAGCATTGGACATTAAGATTGATCAACAATATAACATTAAAATTTATGAATTGGTGTAACCAATCTATTCTATTGTAATAAGACTTTAAATAATAAGATTTGATCTCTTAGAAAGATTTACTTCTCACAATCGAATCATGAAACTGTATCACCAAACAATCTCAATATTTCATGTTGTTTAGTTCAGTATTCAAGAAGTAAGAAAAAGGATGAAAGTACTCCGTATGTGTGCAATGGGATTGTCTAAGTTGCTCATGTCACATTGTTAAATATTAAAGTAGTGATCTATGTGTGATGGTGTGAGGTAATGTGATGATGTGAGGTGAATAGGTTAAGTTATACGTATTTCTACCGTTCTTTAATAGTTGATAAATTTCTTTAATCGCGTATATTTGTTGATACACAACTTTAACAATATTCTTTATTAATTAAAGTGTAGTACTTATAAAAAGTTTATTTTAACTATAACATAATAAAATATCTAAAATAGCCAGTTCATTAAACTTCCGTCATATCTTAAAACTAGTAACTTTAGCTAAAACTAAGACAACAAGAATTATTTATTACTTAGGGCATGTTCTCATTGATTGAATTGAGCTGGACTGAACTGAGCTGAACTGAACTGAAATGAATATTTTATAAGAGAAGGAAATTAGGAGCTGAGCTGAATTGAACCGAGCTGAACTGAACTGAGCTGAGCTGAACTGAACTGAACTGAACTGAATTGAACTGAATTTCAACGTAAGAGAACATACCCTTAATGCATCCCTTCTTAAGTTCTACTACTAAGAAAAAGGTCATGCTTGAACAATATACTACACAATAAATTCTAAACAATGTGTAAAAAGACATCACATTGTATATGGTTGAAAATTACTTATTTATGAGAGGCAGGAATAGAGTATCGAGAGAATAATGGAAATTTATGCCAAATTCATAATCCTCACTTACTTCTTCATTGACTAGATAGGTAAACAAAGACAATCTTTTAAGATAGCCAAATACATAATCCCGACTTGTTCTTTGACAAGGTAAACAGACAATATTTTAAGCTAAATTTGATAGTTTTTGCAATAGACGAAATAAAGAAAAATAATACATAGCATATAGATTTCATATAATCCTCCTTTCATAATAATGATAATCATTTAGAGTATTGAAAGAAGCTAAATTTATTAGCCATTTTAGGTGGCGAGGACGGAGGTGAGTGCGAATTCTTGCGCACATATTTCCTTGCCCAAACATGCCTTCCATTGATGGAGAACTTTGATCTACCATGCTCACTAAGAACAAGTGCCATTAGCCTTTCATCTCGCACCACAAGCCTTGCATATAGAGGTTGTTCATTCTCACCAACTTCTTGCATGTATAATGCTTCAATGATATCTCCAAAATTCCTACAAATTAAACGATCAATAATTTTAAAATCAATACGCACTTGTCATTACGTAGTCCATACTAGCTAGTAGTAATGCAACAAGCACAAAAACACGTGCAATAAATAAAACATATTCAAAATTTTAATGCGTACAAATTAGATTTAATTAATTTAATTAATACAACTATAAATAAAGCATGTGCGGCAAATAATTTTGTGTATTCAATTTTTTGGTGCAAATCGAATTCTACCAATAAAAGCATGCGACAACAATAAACACACATGGTAATAACAAACACTTACTTCAGCGCAAAATTCTTCTAATAAAATTCTAATATGTAGTAAAATTTAATTGTAAAATTTTACTACACAATAGAATTAAATTTAAATATATATATATATATATAAGAATTTATGACAATTAAATAATGCTTCAATTGATAATAAAGCGCGAGAACCAGTAACTATTTAAATTAGGCGCGACTCATTTAAAAATACCTATTTAAACTTTCGGCGCAAATCAAAATATATTGACAAATGAAACACCAACAAAAGAAAGTTCCTAAAAAAAATCAGCAACCAACTATACATGGTAGTAACAAACACTTAATTAAAATTTTACAGCACATCAAAATTAAATTAAAAAAACATTAATTTACGACAATTAATTAATGCAACAATTGATAGTGAAACGTGGAAAATAGTATATATTTAAATTACAAGCAATTCAATTTAAAATAAGGAATCAAGAATGATGAAATTAATTCATGTACACATGAAATGCAAAATAAGTTATTAATTAACAAGATTATAATTTTAAAATATTATGATACTCAATTTTAAAATATATGATTAAATAATGCATGCCATTTATGAACTAAGATAAAAACTAACTGAAAGAAAGAAATAATACCTATTGAGAAATTCACGCAACTCATTTTCAAGAATAGGATAGCCTTTTGAAAATGTTAAGAAAACAGTCCTTTCAGTTGGATGACTATTTGGCTTCTCTTCAAACCTTTGAAACTGATGAAAATTTTCACTCAATTGCATTTGCACATACAATTGATCAACTGCATTCCTTTGTAGGGTTTGTGGTTGGGTGCCTAAACCATAATTGTTGTTATTGGCTTGAATTGAAGGGTCATAATTTGATGAACTAGCACCATTCACCTTAAGAGAATAATTACCATTAGACACATTAAAATGATCCCTTCTCAAAGGCACACTAAAATCCCCAACTTGGAGACTAGGATAATTGACCACAACATCCCTACTGTCCCTAAAATTCTCTTCATTATTGGGTGGCAAACGCGATTGATTTAAGATTGATGAACTTAAACCCTCGACGTTTCTACCAATAATTCTATTGACACTAGCTTTAGGGCTAACATGAAATAGACTAAATGAAGAACGATTAGGTTGTTGGGTACGATTAATTGGTACAAACGACCTATTCTCCAAAGCACGTTGGATAAGGTCTTGAAATGCGTTGAGACATACTTTTTTCACAAAATAACCAATCCCAAGGAGTACACTAACACGATTCTCATGAATACCCTTAAGATTGACTTGATCCTTAGTTTTCCCAATGATGCTTCGCACCATGGGAATATCATCAAGACAAGTCAAACGAAAAACGGACTCGGTTGCCTTAAGACACAAGAGAGTCTCCTCTAAAAAGACCATAAAAAGGTTATCAGAAAAATTGAGGATTGTGACTACAAATTGAGCCTTTTCAAGCCGCTCTAGCCACAACCAAAAGGCGGTGACTTGCAAGGCTTCAGAAGGCTCACGCCTCATGTGAAAGACTAACCTAGAGAAGAGTTGGCGGTCGATGTTATGAAAGGAGAAGAACTCTTCTTGTGTGATGGTGCGACTAGTACTATCACCCTCTTGACCCTCTTCCATTTGGTTTTGGGAAAAAGAAATATGGTCAAGAGAAAGAAAAAGACAATTTTCTTGTATATTTTTTGGTGTGTTTTTTTTTATATGTTGTAAGAAATACTAATGTTATCAATGGATTTATATGAAAAAAATTGAGTAAATCACAAGAGACTTTATGATGGTAAATCCCAAGTAGTTTTAGCCAAATGAATCACGTTGGATGCATTTCAATATTTGAATAGTTTCTTTCATTTCATAAGAAATTATTTTTAAAACAGTTCACATGAAAAAACCAACTAATTTAACACTTGATCCTGATTGGAGAGAAATGATGTAAGAGAGATATATAGAGAGAAAAGAGATACAAATTAAAGAATAAACATAGAAATAAATATCATTAGTGCTTTAGCATTTAAATATTTATGATTCTATTATTAATTCCTCTTATTTCTTTCCTTATAAGTATGAATCTACTTATACATTTTATAATCTCTATTTCACAATAAATTCAACATTTTGATTTTTTACGCTATTTATAACTTCTTGAAACCTGGCATGACCCAACCTGAACCCGACTTGAATACCCGTTTGATACCTCTACATACATGTATCAATTTTAAAATTATATTTAGAAAAAAAATTAGAAAAAAAAAATTAGATTGGTGTACGTCAATGTATATTATCAAAACATAATTTTTTTTTTCTTTTTTTTTTTTAGAAAAATTCTATTGATTAATGTATACACAAAGTAAGGATCTAATTAGTGTGTTGTAAAGCATAAAAGTCAAAACGTTGCGTTTATTATATTATAATACGGAGGTAGTATTATTTGCAACACCTATGACTTAATTGGGATATTTTAAAAAAAATTTTATACTGTACCATTGTACAATAAACCAAATTTATTTTACCCTTCATCAGTAAAATGGAACAAGTAAATAGAGACAGAGGAAAAAGCTATATCCAAATATTTATACTTTATAATATACTCCCCCCGTCCCTTATTTTTGCCCCATTGTCAATATTTGGGTCAAACTTTAAAAGTTTTGACTATAAATTTCTGTTAATTTAAGAGAGATAATGTTGTCATGTGAGATTTTGTTGAATTCGTCTCATTGTATATTTGTTAATATCAAAATTTTATAAATAGTATTACATGTATGAAAATGGAGATATGTACGGTTTAAAACACGTTTTGAAGACCATGATAGAGTCAAACACGTTACAAATTTGAAATATTTTATATCACACAGATAATACTCCAAAGTTATAACTTATATGTAACGGAAATAGTACAAAACTACAACAGAAGAATCAATTGTCGTTACTATAATTAATACAATAATAACCAACAATCATTGTCTTCATTTGATCAATAACTTCAAAGTCTTAACGATTGACTTTTGTCCCAAGAAAAAAAAAAAAAAAAAAAAAAAAAAAAAAAAAAAACCTTAAAGAATTAGTTCTTGATATTTGGGCTTTAACCTCTTTATTTTCTCTCATGGGTCCACAAACCTTTCATGATCGATCTAAGGGTCCGGCCCATTCAGATTCCTGCTGATTAATTATCCCCATTTAAAAAATGGGCTTCAGTTGGGTTATTACCTACATTTTGGATCATACCAAGATCCAACGAATCAACCCTACCAACTATATCATCATTGTCATATTGAATTACACCTTCCTTCAATTTTGATGTTGAATGCTTAAGTTTTTTTGTATTTGATCTCCATTTTCTCCTCTCTTGGATTTTACTCAAAGAAAATTTGTGCTTAGCTTTTGTTAGTAGAAAATGTATTGATTCCTCTTTAAATTTGTTTTTTTGTGGAAGAACGGGCAACACTATTTGTTGTTTGGCATTTGATCCGTGCATTTTTTAATACAATAAACGATGAGAGAAAAGAAAAACCCTTGCTTTGATTTTTGTAAGGACTAAGAAACAAGAGTTAAGGAAAAAAATTATAAACTTTTCAAGAATTATAAAGGTAATTGTCTCCTCAAAATGAGGATAGAATATCTTCAATCATATCACTAAATTTTAGTTGTTTTATCTGTATGATTAAGTTGTTTACTAATTTATCTATTTTTAGGAAGGTAAACATCATAACCTTAAAAGACTACTCTAGAAATTTCTTATTAATCTTGCTTATTGTAAAACTCTCATTGTCATTAGAATAACATCTAGTATATATTATTATCGTTGTCATTAATGTTATATATGACTATTATTATTGAGGGCATGTTTATGTTCATCTTAAACAAGTTCAAATAAGATAGGTTCATTTAAAAAAAAAAAAAAAAAAAAAAAAAAAAAAAAAAAAAATCTAATAAAGCCCAAACTTAGAGACCCACAAATTCTGCCCAACTCAAACAGTTATTGGGCCATGTTAGATATGATAAGCTCAAGCTTGCATGCCTCCCCTTATAAAAAAAAAAATAAAAAATTGAGAAAATAATAAAGTTTTTGCTAGAGATCGAAGTAAATATTAAACGCTCTTTGGAAAAATCTACCATGTACATATGGAATTAGTTATGATCAAAGTAAGAATGGGTTCGGTTGAATTCAGGTCAGGTTAGAAGTCGGGTTAAATTCGGGTTTTTGACAGGTTAAAACGAGTTTGGGTCAATTTCGGTTAAATTCGGGTTCGGTAAAAGTTAATTAAATTGGCCGTTGTAAACCTTTAAATTAGTGAAAGTTGTAAACCGGAAAATTGACCGTTTAAAAGCAAATTGAATGGTTCCACACACCCAATTAGACTCCCGGAGGGTATTAAGGATCATGGTAAACATTTCGGCAATTTTTATTTCCGGGCGAAAAAAAGTAAAAAAATTCCAAAATTTAAAGCTAATCTCCATGCTTTTTGAGAAAATTTGGAGGTCTCGAGGCCCGGTGTCGAAAAGTCTTGAAATTCTATGGGGTACATCTCGTGGTCATATAATGTCGTTTGGAACCATATATGATCATTATTTGTTGTCATAAATGTTCGTGGTAGACTTGAATTAATGAAATCGGTGCAAGTTGTAAACCGGTAAATTGGTCGTTTAAAGGCAAATTGGATGGTTCCACCCACCTAATTGGACTCGCGGAGGGTATTAGGGACCATGGTAAACATTTCGGCAATTTTTATTTCCGGGTGAAAAAAGTCAAAAAATTCCAAAATTGAAGGCTAATATCAACGCTTTTTGAGATATTTTACAGGTTTCGGGGCCAGGTGTCAAAAAGGCTTGAGATTTTAGGATATACATCTCGGGGTCATATAATGCCGTTTGGAACCATATATGATCATTATATGTTGTCATAAACGTTCGTGGTAGGCTTGAATTAATGAAATCGGTACAAGTTGTAAATCGGTAAATTGGTTGTTTACAGGCATATTGAATGTTTCCACCCAACCAATTGGACTCCCAGAGATTATTAGGGACCATGGCAAATATTTTGGCCATTTTTATTTTCGGGCAAGAAAAAGTCAAAAAATTCCAAAACTGAAGGTTAATATCCACACTTTTTGATAAATTTTGGAGGTTTCGGGGCCCGGTGTCGAAAAGTCTTGAAATTTCATGGGATACATTTTGGGGTCATATAATGCTTTTTGGAACCATATATGATCATTATTTGTTGTCTTTAATGTTCGTGGTAGGCTTGAATTAATGAAATCGGTGCAAGTTGTATACCGGTAAATTGGTCGTTTAAAGGAAAATTGGATGGTTCCACCCACCCAATATGACTCCCGGACGATATTAGGGACCACGGTAAACATTTTGGCAATTTTTATTTTCAGGCGAAAAAAATCAAAAATTTCAAAATTGAAGGCTAATATCCACGATTTTTGAGAAATTTTGGAGGATTTGAGGCCCGGTGTTGAAAAGTCTTGAAATTCTAGGGGATACATCTCGGGGTCATTTAATGCCGTTTGGAACCATATATGGTCAATATTTGTTGTCATAAAGTTTCGTGGTAGGCTTGATTTAATGAAATCGGTGCAATTTATAAACCAGTAAATAGGCCGTTTAAAGGCAAATTGGATGGTTCCACCCACCCAATTGGACTCCCGTACAGTATTAGGGACCATGATAAACATTTCGGCAACTATTATTTCCGGGCGAAAAAAGTCTAAAAATTTCAAAATTAAAGGCTAATATCCACGCTTTTTGAGAAATTTTAGAGGTTTTGGGGCCCGGTACCGAAAAGCCTTGAGATTCTAGGGAATACATCTTGGGGTCATATAATGTCGTTTGGAACCATATATGATCACTATTTGTTGTCATAAATATTCGTTGTAGGCTCGAGTTAATGAAATCGGTGCAAGTTGTAAACCGGTAAATCGGTCGGTTAAAGACAAATGGGACGGTTCCACCCACCCAATTGGACTACTGAAGGGTATTAGGTACCATGGTAAACATTTCGAAAAATTTTATTTTCTAGCGAAAAAAGTAACAATTTTCAAAAATTGAAGGCTAATACCACGCTTTTTGAGAAATTTTGGAGGTTTTGGGGCCCGATGTCGTAAAGTCTTGAGAATTTAGGGAATACATCTGATAGTCATATAATGTCGTTTGGAACCATATATGATCATTATATGTTGTCTTAGATGTTAGTGGTAGGCTTCAGTTAATGAAATCGTTGCAAGTTGTAAACCGGTAAATTGGTCGTTTAATGGCAAATTGGATGGTTCCACCCACCCAATTGGACTCCCGGAGGATATTAGGGACCATGTTATACATTTCGACATTTTATATTTTCGGGCGTGGGGTCCTCTCTTTAGGCTTGGGGTTTGAGTAACGGCGTGGGGTTTGTTCCTAGGGCGTGGGGTATGAGATTAGGCGTGGGGTTGGAGTTTGGGCGTGGGGTTTCATCTTGGGCGTGGGGTTTGAGCTTGGGCGTGGGGTTTGAGCTTGGGCGTGGAGTTTCTTCATTGGGCGTTAGATTTCTTTCTAGGGCGTGGGGTTCTTCATTGGGCGTGGGGTTGATAAAGTAGGCGTGGGGTTTAAGTTTTGGGCGTAGGGTTGATACAGTAGGCGTAGGGTTTCTCCTAGGGCGTGGGGTTTCATAATGGGCGTGGGGTTCTTCCTTGGGCGTGGGGTTTGAGCTTCGGCGTGGGGTTTCTTCCTATGGCGTGGGGTGAGCTTCGGCGTGGGGTTTGAGTTTTGGGCGCAGGGTTGATACATTAGGTGTGGGGTTTCTCCTAGGGTGTGGGGTTTCATGATGGGCGTGGGGGGTTTGAGCTTCGGCGTAGGGTTCCTCCAAGGGCGTGGGGTTTCATCTTGGGCATGGGGTTTCATCTTGGGCGTGGGGTTTGACCTTGGGCGTGGAGTTTCTTCATTGGGCATGGGGTTTCTTTCTAGGGCGTGGGGTTCTTCATTGGGCGTAGGGTTGATACATTAGGCGTGGGGTTTAAGTTTTGGGTGTAGGGTTGATACAGTAGGCATGGGGTTTCTCCTAGGGCGTGGGGTTTCATGATGGACGTGGGGTTTGAGCTTCGGCGTGGGGTTTCTCATAGGGCGTGGGGTTTCATGATGGGCGTGGGTTTATTCCTTGGGCGTGGGGTTTGAGCTTCGGCGTGGGGTTTCTTCCTTGGGCGTGGGCAAGGGTTCGTGTGGCTCATGCGTCGCCTGGTTGAAAAACTAGTGGCGCGAAACTACCGTGTGTTGGATTATGACTGAACGCCTCTAAGTCAAAATCCGGGCCAGAAGCGACGCATGCGCCCTCCGCCCGATGCCGTCCTATAGTAGGGGTTTCGGCACGTGTCGTAGGCTAAGCTCGCGCGGTGGATACTGAGATTCAGCCTTATGTCACTTCGATTCGTCCCTCCCCCCACCATATTCCCTAAAAACACCTATATTTTAGAAAACGAGGTTAACGATGCATCTCGTATGCTAAAAAAGGCTAAGTATGGGAGTAAGAGGTGTCACAAAGCCTAATTGTTGGGATGTTGGATGGTACAAGTGGGCAAGGGGCCGTGTGGCATGTGCATAAGACATGTGCACCCAAGGACAAGGCATACCGGGTTCCGAGCACTATTTACGACTCCCAAGGTCCTTAAGACATGAAGTTTAAGGATGAATTAGATGGTTCCGGACACTGTTTATGACTCCCAAGGGCCTTTGGGAACCCAAGGAAGTACTTAGATGCACAATCTCGCCGGGTGAAAAAATGATATACGGAAGCCAAATAAGAAGGCTATAAAAAACGAAATCGGAACAATTTAGGATGTGTCGGGACCTGGTGTGGGAATTTCACGGAACATTACGGGATGCATCCATTATTCGACTATGTACAAGCCCCGTGAAAGCTTATAGCCAAATAAGAAGGAGTGTACGAAAACGTGTAAATTGATCGATTTAAGGCAAATTGGATGGTTCCACCCAACCCAATTGGACTCCCGGAGGCCCGGAGGGTATTAAGGACCATTATAAACATCCCGGTAATTTTTATTTTCAGGCGAAAAAAACGTCTAAATTTTCCAAAATTGAAAGCTATTATCCACGCTTTTTAAGGAATTTTTGAGGTTACGGGGCCCGGTGTCAAAAGGTGTTGAGACCCTAGGGGATACATCTAAGGGTCATATAATGCTGTTTGGAATCATATATAACCATTAAATGATGTCATAAATGTCCGTGGTAGGCTTGAGTTCACAAAATCGGTGCAAGTTGCGAATTAATAAATTGGCCGTTTTAAGGCAAATTGGATGGTTCCACCCACTCAATTGGACTCCCGGAGGGTAATAGGGACCATGGTAAACAACTCGGCAATTTTCATTTCCGGACATAAAAGGCTAAAAATTCCAAAATTGAAGGCTATTATCCACGCTTTTTGAGGAATTTTTGAGGTTACGGAGCCCGGTGGAGAAAAGTATTAAGACCCTAGGCGATACATCTTAGGATCATATAATCCCGTTTGGAACCATATATGACCGTTATATAATGTCATAAATGTCTGTGGTAGGCTTGAGTTAACAAAATCGGTGCAAGTTGTGAATTGGTAAATTGATCGTTTTAAGGCAAATTGGATGGTTCCACCCACTCAATTGGACTCCCGGAGATCGAATATTAGAGACCATGGTAAACATCTCGGCAATTTTTATTTTTGGGCGAAAAAAGGTCAAAAAATTCCAAAATTAAAGGCTTTTACCCATGCTTTTTGAGGAATTTTTGAGGTTACGGGGCCCGGTGGCGAAAAGTGTTGATACCCTAGGGGATACATCTTAGGGTTATATAATGTCGTTTGGAACCATATATGACCATTAAATGATGTCATAAATGTCTGTGGTAGGCTTGAGTTCACAAAATCGGTGCAAGTTGCGGATTGGTAAATTGATCGTTTTAAGGCAAATTGGATGGTTCCACCCACCTAATTGGACTCCCGGAGGATATTAGGGACCATGCTAAATATCTCAGGACTTTTTATTTCCGGGCGAAAAAAAGTCAAAAAAATCCGAAATTGAAGGCCCGTTGAAGAGTTTTTATCCACGATTTTTGAGGAGTTTTTGAGGTTTTGGGCCCGGTGGCGAAAAGTGTTAAGACCCTAGGTGTAGGGAATATTTCAAGCATTAAACCCCTAGCTCGAACCCCACTGTGATCATACACTAAAGTACGGTGGCGTCCAAAAGGGAAGAAGATAGAGCAAAAGAGTCGCCAACAAGTTTTTTAGGAATTTGTAAACCGTTCACGAGGTGAAGGTTACACCCCTTAACGATCCAAGAGATCGTCAACTCCATAAGGTCTAGAACCAAATAAGGGTTCGGGGATGAAGGTACAAATCCAACCTAAAAGAGATTGAACTTGCCCTAATAATAGGCCTCTACTTTATTCTGATCGTATTCATGTGCGCTTTTTAATTAACATGCAATCAATAGATTAACCCTAAACTTGTTTAATCTATGTTGGTTGAATATTAATGCATAAACAAACTATTATTGGCGATCACTTGAATTTATAATCAAATTAAAGCTAACAAGATTATTAATTATCTTATTAAGCGTGATTACAAATACCAATTCCCTTTAAACATGCATAAAGGCGTGATCAAGCAATAACAATAAATATCAAGCAACACAATAAATAATCAATATCATGAATAATAATTATAATAATAATATCATCATAAATTATAACGATTATAATCATAATCATGTTCATGTTAATATTAAAGCATAATAATTGCAAGATCCTAGGCATGATACTAACAAGATTAATAACAAACCCTAGCATGTCACTAAATAATAAAAATCAAATATTTAACCCTAACATGATACTAACAATCATAAATATTAGGAAGAACATATGAAGCATCGTAACAATCACATTTAATATATATATATTTGATATTATAACCTTTTCCCTAAACATGATACTAGGAATATCATAATAACAATATAAACATGATTTCTACATCATAATATCAATTAATCAATTAAAGTACTTACTTTGATGCTTCGTACCTCTTTCTAATAACAAAATACACACGTTAGTAACTTCAAGGAAAATAATAAACAAACAATTAAATTAAATAATTGAAAGAGAGATTTGGGACCAAACCCTTAGAAATTAAACCTTTCACGTCTAGGGCGAAGGCAACTTCGAATATGGCTAGGTGTGTCTAGATCTTGGGAATGCGGAACTTTGTATGTGAAAACAAAGTTTAGAAAAGAGAAAGAAAGAGAGAGAATAATCAAGAAAACTTGATGAGAGTTGGTGAATGAAAAGAATTGGTGAAATCTCGTTATCGAAAACGGAGTTTTAATACGTTATTTATAGTGAAAATCAGCCAAAAAGATAAAATTAACAAAACAGAGTCTGGCGCACGCAAAACGAGGTTGGCGCCAGGCCTGGTTCCAGGCGCCAAGCCCGTTTTTAACACGTTTTTGTTTTTATCATATCTTTTGATCCGGAAGTCCAAATCAGGCATATAATATGTCGTTGGAAAGATCTTAATATCTACTTTCTAACCCAATTAGAATCAGATTAAAATATTTTGTAGATAAAAAGATATGGCCAAAATAATGGAAGGGTGTCAGTTTTGGATAAAGTTTCATGTCTCATTCATATCTTTTTCGTTATAACTCGGATTTAATATTATAATATATCATTGGAAAGGTAATTTAAAGATCTATCCAACCATATAAAATTTGGATAAATATTATGAGGCACGAAAATAAAATCTGAATATATTCCACTTCCTACAAAACAAGGATTCTTAAAAGGAGTAGTTTTATTCAATTTCAAACTCTTTAAAACATAATTATCAATCCTAACTCCATTAGGATTTAAAAGAACCTTCCAGAGTATTCTAGAAGACTATAATCAATCCTAATAGCTTTAGGAATGATAATTAATAATAGGCCCTCCTCTAGATCATTGGGCCGCATATAGGCTCAAACCGGGCCCAGTTTGGTAAATTGGCCATAACTTCCTCAATATTCATCGGAATTGGGCTTATAATATATCGTTGGAAAGTTCTTTGCAAGCCCCATCCAACTACACTACTATTGGACCCATATCATGGACCAACCAAACTGGATTGGCTGTTTTCTTAAAATAAGTTTTCAAAAACAGAAAGAAAAGAAAAGAAATTAAAACTATCCGCAACGCTAGACTTTCCACACTTTCACTTCATTCGATTATAATTCGACGCGAAAGGTACTCATCACTGGGTTTGATTTTGGGGAGACACAAATGGGTGTCTACACTAGGGGATACATCTTAGGGTCATATAATGCCGTTTGGAACCATATATGACCATTATATGATGTCTTAAATGTCCGTGGTAGGCGTGAGTTCAAAAAATCGGTGCAAGTTGCGAATTGGTAAATTGATCGTTTTAAGGCAAATTGGATGGTTCTACCCACTCAATTGTACTTCCGGAGGATATAAGGGATCATAGTAAACATCTCGGCAATTTTTATTTCCGGGCGAAAAAAGGTCAAAAAATTCCAAAATTGAAGGCTATTATCCACGTTTTTTGAGGAATTTTTGAGGTTATTGAGGCCGGTGGCGATAAGTGTTGAGACCCTAGGGGATACATCTTAGGGTTATATAATGCCGTTTGGAACCATATATGACTATTAAATGATGTCATAAATGTCCGTGGTAGGCTTGAGTTCATAAAATCGGTGCAAATTGTGATTTAGTAAATTGACCGTTTTAAGGCAAATTGGATGGTTCCACCCACCTAATTGGACTCCCGGAGGATATTAGGGACCATGCTAAATATCTCAGGACTTTTTATTTCCGGGCGAAAAAAAGTCAAAAAAATCCAAAATTGAAGGCTATTATCCACGCTTTTTGAGGAAATTTTGAGGTTACGGGGGCCCGGTGGCGAAAAGTGTTGAGACCCAAGCAGATACATCTTAGGGTCATATAATGCTGTTTGGAACCATATATAACCATTAACTGATGTCATAAATGTCCGTGGTAGGCTTGAGTTCACATAATCGGTGCAAGTTGCGTATTGGTAAATTGACCGTTTCAAGGCAAATTGGATGATTCTACCTACCCAATTGGACTCCCCGAGGGTATTAGGGACCATGGTAAACATCTCAGCGATTTTTATTTTCGAAAGAAAAAAGTAAAAAAAATTCCAAAATTGAAGGCCATTATCAATGCTTTTTGAGGAATTTTTAAAGTTACGGCGCCCGGTTCCGAAAAGTGTTGAGACCCTAAGGGATACATTTTAGGGTCATATAATGCTATTTGGAACCATATATGACTATTAAATGATGTCATAAATGTCCGTGGTAGGCTTGAGTTCACAAAATCGATGCAAGTTGCGAATTGGTAAATTGACCGTTTTAAGGCAAATTGGATTGTTCCACCCACCTAATTGAACTCCCGGAGGGTATTAGGGACCATGGAAAACATCTCGGCAATTTTTAATTCCGGGCAAAAAAAGGTCAAAAAATTCCAAAATTGAATGCTATTATCCACGCTTTTTGAGGTTACGGGGCCCGGTGGCGAAAAGTGTTGAGACTCTAGGGAATATATCTTAAGGTCTGTAATGTTGTTTGGAACCATATATAACCATTAAATGATGTCATAAATGTCCATGGTAGGCTTGAGTTCACAAAATCGATGTAAGTTGCGAATTGGTAAATTGACCGTTTTAAGGCAAATTGGATGGTTCCATCCACCTAATTGGACTCCCGGAGAGTATTAGGGACCATAGTAAACATCTCGGGAATTTTTATTTTCCGGGCAAAAAAAGGTCAAAAAATTCCAAAATTGAAGGCTATTATCCATGCTTTTTAAGGAATTTTTAAGGTTACGGGGCCCGGTGGCGAAAAGTTTTGAGACCCTATGGGATACATCATTGGGTCATGTAATGTCGTTTGGAACCATATATGACCATTAATTGATGTCATAAATGTCCGTGGTAGGCTTGAGTTCACAAAATCGGTGAAAGTTGCGAATTGGTAAATTGATCGTTTTAAGGCAAATTGAATGGTTTCACCCACCCAATTGGACTCCCGGAGGGTATTAAGGACCATGTTAAATATCTCAGCAACTTTTATTTTAGGGCGAAAAAAAAATCAAAAAATTCCAAAATTGAAGGCTATATACCCTTTTTGAGGAATTTTGAGGTTAGGGGGCCCGGTGGCGAAAAGTGTTGAGACTCTAGGGGATGCATCTTAGGGTCATATACTGCCGTTTGGAACCATATATGACCATTAAATGAAGTCATAAATGTCCGTGGTAGGCTTGAGTTCACAAAATCGGTGCAAGTTGCGAATTGGTAAATTAACCGTTTTAAGGCAAATTGGATGGTTCCACCCACCCAATTGGACTCCCGGTGGATAATAGGACCATGGTAAACATCTCGGGACTTTTTATTTTCGGGCAAAAAAAGTCAAAAAATTCCAAAATTGAAGGCTATTATCCAAGATTTTTGAGGAATTTTTGAGGTTACGGGGCCCGGTGGCGAAAAGTGTTGAGACCCTATCAGATACATCTTATGATCATATAATGATGTATAACCATTAAATGATGTCATAAATGTCCGTGGTAGGCTTGAGCTCACAAAATCGGTGCAAGTTGCGAATTGGTAAATTGACCGTTTTAAGGAAAATTGGATGGTTCCACCCACCCAATTGGACTCCCGGTGGATAATAGGGACCATGGTAAACATCTCGGGACTTTTTTTTTATTTCCGGGCAAAAAAAGTCAAAAAATTCCCAAATTGAAGGCTATTATCCAAGCTTTTTGAGGAAATTTTGAGGTTACGGGGCCCGGTGGCGAAAAGTGTTGAGACCCTTGCATATACATCTTAGGGTCATATAATGCCGTTTGAAACCATATATGACCATGAAATGATGTCATAAATGTCTGTGGTAGGCTTGAGTTCACAAATTCGGTGTAGATTGCGAATTGGTAAATTGACCGTTTTAAGATAAATTGGATGATACCACCCACCCAATTGGACTCCCGGTGGGTATTAGGGACCATGGTAAACATCTTGGCAATTTTTTATCCGAGCGAAAAAAAGTCAAATTTTTTTAATATTGAACGCTATTATCCACGCTTTTTGAGGTTACAGGGCCCGGTGGCGAAAAGTGTTGAAACCCTAGGGTATACTCTTTGGGTCATATAATGCCGTTTGAAACCATATATGACCATTATATGATGTGTTAAATGTTCGTGGTAGGCTTGAGTTCACAAAATCAGTGCAAGTTGCGAATTGGTAAATTGATCGTTTTAAGGCCAATTAGGTGGATCCACCCATCTAATTGGATCTCGGAGGGTATTAGGGACCATTGTAAACATCTCGGCAATTTTTTATTCCGGGCGAAAAAAGTACAAAAATTCCAAAATTGAAGGCTATTATCCATTTTTTTTTTGGAAATTTTGACGTTACGGGCCTTGTGGAGAAAAGCTTTGAGACCCTAGGGATACATCATTGGGTCATATAATGCCGTTTTGAACCATATATGACCATTAATTGATGTCATAAATGTCCGCGGTAGGCATGAGTTCACAAAATCAGTGCAAGTTTTGAATTGGTAAATTAACTGTTTTAAGGCAAATTGGATGGTTCCACCCACCTAATTGGACTCCCGGAGGGTATTAGGGACTATGGTAAACACCTCGGCAATTTTTTATTCCGGACGAAAAAAGTCAAAAAAATTCCAAAATTGAAGGCTATTATCCACGTTTTTTGTGGAATTTTTGACATTACGGGCTCGGTGGTGAAAAATTCCAAATTTAAGGCTAACATCCATGCGTTTTGAGAAATTTTGAAGGTTTCTAGGCCCAATATCGAAAATCATTGAGATTTTAGGGGATACATCTCGGGGTCATATAATCCGTTTGAAACCATATATGATCATTATAAGTTGTCATAAATGTTCGTGGTAGGCTTTAGTCAATGAAATCGGTGCAAGTTGTAAACCGGTAAATTGACCGTTTAAGAACAAATTGGATGGTTCCACCCAGTCAATTGGACTCCCGGATGGTATTAGGGACCATGGTTAACATTTTGTTAATTTTTATTTCCGAGTGAAAAAAACTCAAAAAATTCCAAAATTGAAGACTAATAACCACGCATTTTGCGAAATTTTGAAAGTTTTAGGACTCGTTGTCAAAAAGTCTTGAAATTACAGGAAATACATCTTGGTATTAGATAATGCCTTTTGGAAACATATATGATTATTATATGTTGTTATAAATGTTCGTGGTAGGCTTGAGTTAATGAAATCGGTGCAAGTTGTAAATCGGTAAATTTGTCGTTTAAACCAAATTAGATGATTCCACCCACCCAATGGGACTCCCGAAGGATATTAGGGATCATGGTAAATATTTCGTCAATTTTTATTTGCGGGCAAAAAAAGTCAAAAACTTAAAGTTAAAAAACCCACGCTTTTTATGAATTTCTGGGGTCTTCGGGGCCTGGTGTCGAAAAGATTTGAAATTCTAGCGAATACATATCGGGGTCATATAATGTCGTTTGGAACCATATATGATCATTATTTGTTGTCATAAATGTTCATGGTAGGCTTAATTAATGAAATCGGTGTAAGTTGTAAACCTGTAAATTGGTCGTTTAAAGGCAAATTGGATGGTTTCACCCACCCAATTGGCCTTCTGAAAGATATTTGAGACCATGGCAAATATTTCGGCATTTTTATATCTGGGCGAAAAAAGTCAAAAAATTCCTAAATTGAAGGCATTAATATCCACGCTTTTTGAGAAATTTCGAATGTTTTGGGGCCCGTTGTCGAAAAGCATTGAGATTTTAGGGGATACATCTCGGGGTCATATAATGCCGTTTGGATCCATATATGATAATTAAATGTTGTCATAAATGTTCGTGATAAGCTTGAGTTAATGAAATCGGTGCAAGTTGTAAACCTATAAATTAGTTGTTTAAAGGCAACTTGGGTGGTTCCACCCTCCCATTTGGACTCGCGAAGGGTATTAGAGATCATGTTAAAAATTTCGCCAATTTTATTTCTGGGTGAAAAAAAGTCAAAAAATTCCAAAATTGAAGATTAATATCCATGCTATTTGAGAATTTTTGGAGGTTTCGGGTAGAGCTTCAATTCGGGTTAACGGGTCGGGTCAATTCGGATTAATTCCATAGCCTATGCGGGTCGGGTTTGGGGTCGGTCATGCTTGAGTCGGGTCACATCGGGTCATACGTCTTATCGGGTTTAGGTCGGGTTAATAACAGGTCGGGTTACATTCGGGTCGGGTGAACAATAGGTCGGGTTTAATTCGGGTTAAAACTGGTTAGGGTAATTCTCGGGTTCAAGTCGGGTTCGGTTTAAGTCGATAATTTGCGGGTTAGAATCAGGTCGGGTCATTCTCGGGTTTGAGTCGGGTTCAATTCAAGTCAATAATTTACGAGTTATAATCAGGTCAGGTCATTTTCAAGTCAGGTCATTCTCGGGTCAAGTCAAGTTCGGTTCAAGTCAAATTTGCGGGTTATAAACTGGTTGGGTCATTTCCAAGTCGTGTCATTCTCGGAGTCAAGTCGGGTTTTGTTCAAGTCAATAATTTTCAGGTTACAGTCAGGTTGGGTCATTTTCAAGTCATGTCATATTCGGGTTCAACTAACTATAAATAGATAATTATCATTTTTATGAAGCTAATTATTTCCTTTAACTATAATATATATGGCAATATACTAGGGAACTATAATTTATAATTTAGGAAGATAATTATCTCTTTTTTTTTTTGACATAAAGGAAGATAATTATCTCCTTTGACCATACAACAAATATATATTATATTTAACTCTTAAATTTGACGATGATGCTCCTTTCTTTTGCTGGCTTGGACCGACTTGGTCTCCCTAGACAAAATGCTATGATCAACAATAATAAAGTGGTTTAAATTGCATTTAAGGTGATTTGAAATCGGGTCAGGAACAATTTGGGTTGAATTTAGGTTGGGTTAACAAGTCGTGTTGATTTCGAGTCGGGTTAGTAACAGATCGGGTTAGTAATAGCTCTGGTAAAATTCGGGTCGGGTCAATAATAAGTCGGGTTGAATTTGGGTCAGGTCAATAACAAGTCGGGTTGATTTCGGGTCAGGTTTGTAACGGGTTGGGTTAAATTCGGGTCGGGTTAGGAACGGGTCGGGTTGAATTCAGGCCAGGTTAGTAACAAGTCGGGTTAAATTCGGGTTTTGACGGGTTAAAACGGGTTTGGATCAATTTCGGTTCAAGTCGGGTTCGGTTCAGGTCAATAATCTACGGGTTACATTCGGGTCGGGTCATCTCCAGGTCAGTTCATGTTCGGGTTCGGGTCTCACGTACTCGGGTCTAAGGTTGGTTTTAGGTCGGGTTTTGGGTCACTATTTTTTCGGGTTCAGATGAGTCGGTTAATAATCGAGTTTGAGTCGGTATTTCGGATCGGGTCAACTTTTGACAGTTTTAATTCATACTAGCTAATTCCCGATTATGGCAATAAAATTTGTAATGAATCATCGATCCAATGTGAAGTCATATCTAGTACGGAGTAATCAATTCATTCAATTAAATTTTCCCGTACACTATACGTCTAGTATTACATAATACAAGTATGAATTAGCAAATATTCTTATCTTCTACTGTTCTACACTTTGGGTTCATGATAGGAAGAATCTATCAGATGCTCACGAATCAATTCGTGTCCAGAAGAACATTTAAAAGTTAAAAAGGTATAGCTATAAAAACATTCACATTTATTAAAAAATTGATCTAATTTTTTGACAAATGTAAAATCATGGAGTAAATTATATGTCAAAACTCAAAAGACATGGTCCATTATATTTTTCACAGCAGTTAGGACAATTTATTAGCACACTAAAAATAAACTGTTATTTTTTATCATTTTATTCTCTTTCTTTTTTTTACCTTTTAATTTGTTGGACCATATGATCTCAAATGAAATAAAATATCAAAGCATCTATAAAAAGTAAATAAAGTCATTAAAGATAAGCTAAGGAAATAGCCAAGACAAAAAATAAAAATTGTTTAATTTAATTTATTCAAATGCTCTTTCTTTTCTTGTAAAGTTTTCATGGAAGTGAGTGAAAATTAAAAAATTATATGCATCATATTTAATTATTCATAGTCTATAACTTTAATTTGGTGGGGTGAGCATGCATGCATCCCCCTATTCATATTTTGCTTCTTTTTTTAAATTCTTGTAGCTTTTTACATGATGTTAGCTAGTAATTACCGTAATTAATTTTTTGAGGCATCTAATTGTCATCTTTATCATTAAAATGATTGCTTAGTTTATGATTATATTCACATTAATCAAGACACACCAGATTCATTCTAATAATATCTAAGCTAAGGTAATAATTTCAATGGATTTTACTCATCATTTAGTATTAGGGACAAATGGGAATAAATTGGTCAGATAAATTCTTGTTTGGATATGAACTTAGGTAAAGTTAAGATTTTCATATATTATAAGGAATAAGATTTTTTTTATTAATATTTTGTACAATAGGTATAAATTGGTTTATGGTTGTTTGGTTGATTTATCATTACAAACTATAAAAGTTACAGTAAAATGAAATTATGAGATTTTATTATATTCGGTTTCAGATATATATTTGTGGTCAGAGATGTATTTTGAAGATTATAAAACTTAAAGCACGTAGAATTATACGGAGTAATAACACGTTAGTACCGTACTAATATCCGTCATTTCACTATTTGCAAATTTTGTCATAGTATTTTTTTTTTTTAAAAAAAAAAAAATCAGCAAGGGTTTGGAGTAGCACAATTGTTGCATGCACTGCTGTGCTTGAGATGCAAACTTTATGAATAGTAGTAAACTTTAATTACTAGTCTAGTATTTTATTTATGCTGTTTTCATCAAGAATTCCTTTATCAAGAAAGATGCCCTTCTACGAAGCATTACTTAACCTTATGCTATGCATGCTCTGCTGACAACTCCACCATTCATTAAGAGATCGGACTTCCTGTTTCCTGAAGCCTTGCTCACCAAAATACTTGTTCCTATATTTGGGGCCTGGCCCTTATAGTCCTAAATTCTATCCAATATTATTCTCCAAATTTTTAATTATGATATGTTAATTTTCTAATCAAGTCTAAAACTTTGCTTTTTAAGTTTTACCAATTCAATCTTATATGCGTGCATGGTCAAACTAAAGTTTACGTCAGCTCCCAAACAACCCTAGCTTGAAGGCTGGGTTGATCTTCTTGAATCCGTATGTGCATATATTGCGTAAATAGTATAGACGTATAGTGATTGAAAATTTCACTTATTATTATGTGATGAGGTTAATTTAATTTGCACCTAGCTAACATAACACTAGTCTAAACCGTTTATTAATTGACATTGGCTAGACTCAGATAAGTTTGCCTATAGATAGATACAAGCATACAACTAGTATCACCACGGATTGATTTGTAGTACAAAATTATCTTTCCAAAAGACTTGGACACATTCCAACACAAATTGATTAGAAATTGGATACAAGCCAAATTACGAAGTATATAACGTGTCAATAATGTTGCTTCCTGATATGGTTTGAACTACCAAACTAATAATAATTCCAACCTTCACGTCTAACATCTTGTATATCATCTTTCTTCTTCTATAGCAATTTAAGTTAAAAATTGTTGCACAACTTAAAGTGGAAATTTGGACCCCAATTATATTACCCGAGTATTAGCTTAGGCTAAGCACAGAAGCACTCAACCTCACGAGTTGAAACATAACTATAGGAAAAGCAACTGCTGTATGTCTGTATATGTAGAGCTTGAATCCCTAACCATGTTGGAACACATGCATGTCATCTTCCAGTTATACAAAAAAGCTAAACTTTTTTGTAATAATTAATCAAAGATTGTATAGTATAAGATTGACTAAGCACATTAGCATGATTCTTGAACATTTACATAAAGTAAGATCTTCTCTAGGAAGAGAGAAAAGGCTTATCAAAAGACTACAATTGACACAAATTAAAGATAAATAAAATGCTTATAATAAAGAAAGGCTTTCCTAACTACGAGTAGCACTCTAGCAATTAGCGTTGAATGTTAACTTTCTTCTAAAGCATAAAATCGTCATTAGTGTTCAATAATATTCTTCAAGTAAAGAGACTAATTATGACCTTAACTAAAAAGGCTAATAATTACATACCCCAAGTTCTATAACCAAACTATCAATAATTATTACTTTGTATGAAGTATATTATTAGTATATACTACGTATAAAACTCACCAAGTACGAATTGAGTATAAGACCATTTAATATAACTTTATAAAATAAAATAAAAATCCTTGTATTTGTGCTATATAGACTTTTAAATATATGGGAGATGGTAAATTTTGTTTTTCTTTTTTCCCAAATAAAAAAAATATTAATTTATTCCATCACTACATGTTAGTTTTACTCATTTACTACAAAAAATGTACTAATGAAAATTAGTTTATCAAGACCTAATTATGTACAAGTCGACCTTACAAAAAAGTTCACTTGTAATATATTAATGTAACACCGTCTTATACCGGATTTGTAGAATTGTAATTAAAATTTCTTATTTCTTATCCAATAAAATGACAGTTACATTAGTAAATAAACTATTTACCATTCTTTCTCGAATAGATCATTACTTATAGAACCTAGCTAGCTACATACATATATATGCATAACAGTAGCTCGGAACTCCAAATCATTTTAGTTTAACGTCAATTAAAAGATTAATTAAGATCATGATTTGCCACAAAAATTAGAATTTGTGCTATAGATGATTAATAAATTAGCAACACGTTATGAGCATGAATTTATGTGTAAAAAATGCTTGCCATAAGCTTGCTCTTTTACCACTTTTAGTGTCTGCCCTGTAGCGGTTACTATTATCCATGCCTTTGCCTCAAACTTCGTTTTTTGATTGCAACATTGCAATTGACAGCAGTAAAACTGTAAAAGTGACTAGAAAAGCAAACTATGCCTATACATGATTGATTAAATTTTGGATTTGCAGATTTGTTGATCATTAATTACATGAAGGGCATGTTCTCATACGTTAAAATTCAGTTCAGTTCAGTTCAACTCAGTTCAGTTCAGTTCAGCTCCTAATTTCCTTCTCTTATAAAATATTCAGTTCAGCTCAATTCAGTCAATGAGAACAGGCCCGAAGTAAGGAGTTTTAACCATCTCTAGTTTATTCTTATAGAATGATCGGATTAAACTTTAACCATAATTTAAGACTTAAGGAGTTTCCATACAAGAGTCAATTTTGGTGATAGTATGAGTAACTCCAGTGAAATCATCTCTCTTCTCTAATTTATTTTCCAATATTGAACAATCACAAATGAGTACAATGAGTTCTAATAAAGAGGCCCACTTAATCAAATGTGACACAATACTAATATTTAGAAATAGAGCACTTATTTTTGTGTGTGTAATTGGATTTACTAATTCAAGTATAAAGGAAAAAAACTTAAAAAGAGAGAGAGATAAAAGAAGATACTGGTTATATTAGGAATGGTACACAACATACTTATAATACGAATGGTAATGATGCTTAATTCGCGTCTTGATTTACAACTAAACTACTTATAATAAGAATGGTACATAACATACTTAAGTTGTGGCATTTTAATATCTCAAAATGTGTGTGAAAGAAAGAATCTGTTTGCTTTGTTAATTTTTGTGGTAACCCTACTATGATTTTCTTGTCGTTTGTCAGGCATTTAATTTTTTTTTGAGAACAAGTAATCGGAGTCTTATATTGATAATGAATTGTCAGGCATTTAATTAACATCAAGTAGTATTTAAAATATATGGAGGTGTTTGAATTTAAACTATGACCTAAGGGGCCAGAGATCAAAGCAGTGTAGACTATACTGATAATAAGTTAATCCATGCATATCATAAAATCGATGTTGTATCGAAGTTCTTAATTAATTTTGGAGCTATCAAAGTTCTTAAATTTGAGTACAAAGTTCACTATATTCTTTAGAATCTTTGGTGCTATGTCTGCCGAAAGGGGATGAGTGTTTGTGTCCCTTAGCTTCTTATACTCTTTTTATTAGTAATATAGCTAATAAAACTCATGTAATAATTTACAAGTTACTAATTGCCGACTAATAGAGTACACACTATTAGTATGTTAGGGCTTGTACTGATTTATTAAATTGTGCTGAACTAACTGAACTGAACTAAATTGTTTATTAGAGAAGAAAATTAGGAATTGAACTGATTGAAGCTTGAAATGAACTGAACTGAAATTAGGAATTGAACTGATTGGAGCTGAACTGAATTTAACTGAAATTAAGCTGAAGAGAATATGCCTTTAATTAACAAAGTTTCGTTATATACACAATAGACTTCACACGTTTCATAAGTCTAGTGATTGTTTGATATGCTCATAAACTAGCTTAGACTACTCATGGATTAAATTGTGAATTAAACAACAATCAAGGTCCTATCTTTGATGGATAGGTTGGTGTTAGTTTATACAAGGAGAACTTCATATGATCAGGACTGCACACATTCCTAAGTCTTGATCTATATATAACGTGCATGTTATGTATCATAGAGCTGAGGGTGAAGTATCTCTCATTCACGGGCTCACATAACAAGCAGTAGTTAGGCTTGCTGGCTTGATTAGTTTAGAGCTAGACTAATTAATTATACGAGTAGTAGTTAAGCCCTAACTAACGGTCAAGTCGATGGACAGGATAAGAGTTTGCTTCAATAAATTAATGAAATTGGTCAGATTTATTCCATTAATCCAAATTGTTTAGCAGTGTATTTTATGGTTAAGTATATTTGTTATGTGGGGTCTTTGCCAGATTGAGCTGTTAGTGTTTTTCAAAGGTTGAGTCGAGTATATAGCGTTAAGCGTTGTATCATCGAATAATAATTAGCTCCAATTTGTCAGTTTATAATGTGTTTTAAAATCAAATTGAATATTCATTACAACTAACACAATCACGGTCCCTAACCAACTCACGCGGGCATGTTTGGATAACATTATGGTTGCCAACAAGATGGACAAATCTGAGTACAAAACAAAATCATCTACTTACAATTTTATACTCTTGACTCCAATTATTTACATAAATTTTACTTGGTTTGAATCTAATGGAATTTACTTAAACTTATCTTAGCGTTATTTGATTAGTTGTGAATTGTACTTTGTATTTGAACAAATACATCATTTTGATCGATATACACGTCAATTCACAATTTTGACTATTGATATTGTTAATTTTCAATTATAATTATTATTAAAAAATTTGGTATTATGAAAGTGAAGGATTTTTCTGTATGATCAGGATTACTCGAGTTACTCGATCAGGGGTTACTTGAGTTAAACCTGACCGAGTAATCCCTCAAATAACTTTTGACTGAGTAACCTATCAAGTAACTCTGGACCGAATAACCTATCAAACCGAGCTACCATGTTAGAGATTCCGGGTCCTCCATAAACCTTACGGAGCACCGGTTCTTTTAAAAATTGGGTACATCATTTAAATATTTAATTAAAGTAAAGAAGATCGATGAGGAAGAGGGGCAACTGTCAAAGTCTCCAAAAATACAGACTTGGGTCAGTAGTCATTGATCTTTATTGTCAGTCAGCATTGTATCGGCCACTCATCAATGAACCACAATATATTCAAACTATATTCTACAGTAAAAAATTTCACAAAAAATGCAAAATAGTTTAAACAGAAACTTCTTCTTATTCTTAGTACTGTTGGTCAAATAGTAATTCGTCATTAACAACACTATTTAGGCCAGACCAATATATTCTCTCTTGTCTGTAATTTTATTTGGTAAACAATTAAACAAATTATCATTAACAGTAAATCTTTTGCTTTCTTTTTTATTTTTTTGAATTTGAATTTCTGATTTTATTGGAAACTTCATTAAATTCTCACATTGAACCACTCGCCAGCATTAAACGCGTGCGCTAAATTCTATTTTTGATTTTTTTTTTGGACTCCGTATTTATTTTTGTGAGTGTTGTTGTGAAATGCCAATTTCAAATATTTCTAATCCTAGCATGCATTTAAGAAGATAACTACGTTTCTACTTGTATAATTTTTTCAGGTGCCAACAAACACAATTCAATCCAAAAAAGAGTAAATTTGGCAAGAAAAGTAATAACATGCGATTTTGGCTAATTTTAAATTATATGTTTGACTAACAAAGTATTCTAGTCGGATTAACTTGGTTATATAATTTGATTGAATTGGCAAGAAAAGTAACTACATTTCTACTTGTATATAGATTAACTGTCATGCAACCATTGTTTGTTGATGTAGACAAAATTAAATGTATTTTCAATTATGTTCGATTTAACTTATTAATTTTATTTAAGTCATGAAAATAATTTATATGCATGTTAAAAGTTTTTTATACCTATTTTGTCTAATATAAGGGTTTAATCTAATTTACTAAACTGAGCTGAGCTGAACTAAACCGGATTAATTGGAGTCGAAATGAACTGAATAGAGCCGAAATGAATTGTTTATGCGAGAAGAAAATTAAAAATTGTACAGAAGTGAACTGAGCTGAAATTAAGGTCCTGTTCTTATTGACTGAACTCGGCTGAACTGAACTGAACTAAACTGAGCCAAGCTAAGCAGAACTGAACTGAAATGAATATTTTATAAGAGAAGGAAATTAGGAGCTGAATTGAACTAAAAATAAACGTATGAGAACAAACCTTAAGCTGAAGAAAACAGGCCCTAAGTTAATAAGGATGAGAAGGTAAAGACCTTGTGAAGTTGTGAATAAAGAAAGAAGGATTTAAACTAGTTAAAAGGATATAAATGGATACTAATACTCAAGTAATTATACAAATGAAAATTCAGGTAATAAATGATTTTTTTTATTTTTTTTATTTTATTTTTAAAAGAGATTAACAGATATTAAAATTCTCTTAGATATTTTACTCAAAAAAAGAAAAAAAAAAAAAAAAAACTCTTAGATATACAGCTAAATAGGCTGTATACTTGATGAAATTAATCTTGTAATAGTACTATTTTTCCACTTTAATGAATTGGACTAATACTTGAGGATCCTTGTTACATCTAGACATGAGTCAATTACAATTTACAAGTCTTAATCATTGTTAAAGTAAATTATCAAGGCCAAACCCTATGCATGCATTTTTTTTCTTTATTAATATGTGGTAAATTGCACACCAACTGTCCCTCCTAGTTATCTTGCCTTTCTTGGTCTAAAAAAAATAAAAGAAAAAATAAAAACCCAAACATCCATCATTTTTAGAGACTGCTGGGACTCATTTCTGCTTGTCCACTTCAAACACTCATTAGGGTAAGTTAGGTTAGAGAGAGAAAGAGTCAATTTTAGAGAGAGAATTTCACACTCCAGTACTCCACTGAGCACTGACCTTTTTTTATTTTTAATTAAAGCACAAATATTCATTCCAAACAAATCTTTTGATTGGATACCAAAACTAATTAAATTTGTGCTTTTTAATCCAAAACCCAAAACCTCAAAAATCCCAAAAACACAAAACCATAAACAACAAACAAACTACAATGCCAACAACATAAACACAAACCAACTTGGTGATTATCGAATAACTAAAAAACCCAACCAAAAAAACATTACAAAAACCAAATTAACCCCTTGAATCACCCTTAAATTTTCCAAAAAAAAAAAAACCCAAGATTAATTAATCAAATTAATCATGTTATTACTAATCTTGTTCATCTTCAACCTCCTCTGTTTCAGTTCCCCTGTTTTTTCAACATCAAACCCAGAACTTGAAGCACTTTTAACCCTAAAATCATCACTTGACCCATCAAGCTTACACCTTTCATCATGGTTCAAGAATGGTGACCCATGTGGTGGGACCTTTGATGGTGTGGGTTGCAACCATAATGGTCAAGTGGCTAACATTTCATTGCAAGGAAAAGGGTTAAATGGTCAGCTTTCTCCTGCAATTTCTGGGCTTAAACATTTGACTGGAATTTACTTGCATTATAATTCTCTAAGTGGTGAGATTCCTAAGGAGATTGGTTCTTTGTCTGAGTTGGTTGATCTTTATCTTGATGTTAATAATCTTTCTGGGGTTATTCCTCCTCAGATTTCTCACCTCGATAATCTTCAAGGTTAGTTTTCTTCTTCTTGTAGTTGAGTTTCTTTAAATTTGAACCAAAAAAGAAAAAGAATCTGTCTTTGGTGTAAAAGTTTTGAACTTGATGAAAAAATTGTTAGTTTTGTTGTTTCAAAAAGTGATTTAATTTATTTAATTTCTTTTGTTTTCAGGAGAGATTCTTTTTTACTTGTTCATGCTTTTTTATTTTTACTTTTTCCAAGTGTTAAAACTGTGAACTTGGTGTTTTTTTTTTTTTTTTTAATTTTTTATTATTATTTTTAAGTTAGTGGTTTAGTGTTTATGATTTATGTGTACAAGATTGATCTATATGGATACTAACATAAACTTCATGAACTAAATTTAGTAATGTCCCTGGTTTTTTGTACAATCTACTCCTGTCTCCTTGTATACTTGCATGTTCATAAGAGGTACAACAAAAACAGCAAATTATATGAACATTTAATGTTTTTTTTTTTTTTTTTTTTGAATTTTTTTCTGTGCAAACAGTTTATTTAAGATAGCAAAGTGGTGTTAGGTAAGTAGCATTAATTTCTAAAATTCAAACTTGTTTATCTTGTTTTAGTTGTACTTTCAAAATGCAGAATGTATGTTCTCTTTTGCTTACATCATTTCAATTGCTTTATTTTTTAATTTTTAATTTTTATTTTTTCAATTTTTAATTTTTATTTATTTTTTTCTTTTCAGTTCTGCAATTAGGCTACAATCAATTAACAGGAAGCATACCAACACAACTGGGATCTTTGAAGAAGCTAAGTGTTCTTGCATTGCAGTCTAATCACCTAACAGGTGCAATTCCTGCAAGTTTAGGACACATAGAAACCCTACTCAGGCTTGATTTGAGCTTCAATCATCTCTTTGGTTCAATCCCAACACCCATTGCTGAAGCTCCGTTACTCGAATCCCTTGACATTCGAAACAATACTCTTTCTGGCAATGTTTCCCCTGGTGAGTATAGTCGAGGAGGTTTAGATGTACGCAACCTTACTTCTAATCGGTTTAGACTGCATTTATAGAAACAAAATGCTAGATTTATTGATGTTTATTTTGTACTACTTGATATTTTTGCAGCTTTGCTGAGATTAAATGAAGGGTTTAAGTATGCAAACAATCCAGGATTATGTGGAGTTGGATTTCTTACTTTGAGAAGTTGTCCTGATTCTGATCACCTTGGTCAAATCAGGCCTGAACCTTATGGAGGGGGGGCTGCAACATCGAATGGTTTACCTAGGAAAGAAATCCCCGAAACAGCTAATGTTAAGCTTCCTAATTGTAGCCAAACTGAATGCTCGAAAACCACACGAAAAAGTTCTCATGCTTCTGTTGCTGTAGGAGTTGTGGTTGTGATCCTTGCATTGTCACTTGTTAGTGTTTTCATCTTTGCCAAATATCGTCGTACAAAGCAGAAACTCGGGAGTTCATTGGAGTTATCTGACACTCGTCTTAGTATTGATCAGCCTAGAGAGTTCTGTAGGAAAAATGGGTCTCCTTTGATTAGTCTTGAGTATCCTAATGGATGGGATCCTTTATCTGATGTTAGGAGTTTCAATGGGTTTTCAAATGATGTGATTCAAGGGTTTCGGTTTAATTTGGAGGAAGTAGAATGTGCTACTCAGCACTTCTCACCATCTAACTTGTTGGGAAAGAGTGGTATGTCGGCTGTGTTTAGAGGAGTCTTAAGAGATGGTTCAGTTGTTGCTGTCAAGAGGATCAGTAAGAGTAGTTGCAAGTCTGAGGAGTCCGAGTTTCTGAAGGGTTTGAATGTTTTGACCTCTTTGAGGCACGAAAATCTGGTTAAATTGAGAGGCTTTTGTTGTTCAAGGGGAAGGGGTGAATGCTTTTTGGTCTATGACTTTGTTCCTAATGGGATTTTACTTGAGTACCTTGACCTGAAAGATGGTGATGCAAATGTCCTCGAATGGTCTACTCGTGTCTGGATCATTCATGGCATCGCCAAAGGTTAGTTCTGTTTCCTCTGCCTCTTCATATTTTAGGGGTTTTTCAAATGATTAAGCAACTGATAACTCTAAATTGTAGGGTGGTTTCAGATGAGCATCTTACTTAATTCATGATTGTCAGATACTTTACTGTCCTGCACCTAAATTAACATGATTTTTGGCTGTTTTCCTATCTGCAGGAATACAATATATGCACACCTCCAAAACCAGCAAGCCAGCGCTAATTCACCAGAACATTTCAGCCGAGAAGGTTCTGATAGACAAACGATTCAACCCTGTGCTAGCTGACTGTGGCCTCTACAAGCTCCTAACCAATGACACCGTGTTCTCAGCACTTAAGGCGAGTGCAGCAATGGGATACTTGGCTCCTGAGTACACCACAACTGGCAAGTTCACTGAGAAGAGTGATGTCTATGCTTTTGGCATGCTTGTGTTTCAAATCATCTCAGGGAGGAGGAAAATAAGCAATTCCATTCGTGCTGGTGCTGAATCACTGCGATCTCAAGAATACGTGGATTCAAACCTTCATGGAAAATTCTCAGAGTTTGAGGCAGCTAAGCTTGCGAAAATAGCTTTGAGTTGTACTCATGAATTGCCTAACGAAAGGCCTTCGATGGATACAATCATCCTAGACTTAGGTAGTTGTACTAATTGTTATCGATCTCCATGACTTCAGGACTAATTGGTGCTAATTAAGTGTCATTATCTGTTTAGAATTTTCTTGTCTTCAGGACTAAATTAAGTATTTGTTTCCTGGAGTCAATTGTGATTTGTAGACTGTAGGTACTAAGTGTCATTAACTGAAGTGTTTTCTGGGAAATGCAATGAGAAAAATATGATCTTCTGTTCTTAGTAGTACTTTGATTCTTATTTCAAATTCATATTCTTTTGCACGGTAATTTATTAATTTCATGTATGAAGAATCATTTACTGTCTTTGTAAGTTAATATTAAAACAAAAATGAAACAATGAATAATTTTCATTTACCACAAGCCAAGTTTGTTAATTTTTTTTAAGTACTAAACATGTTGCTAGCAAACTTTACCACACATCCTATGAGTACTTGACCAAATGGTAGCAATTTAAGAATATGTGATAAAAATCTTTTGTTGATTAATGTTTGTCTTAACTAATGTACAATGTTTTATTTCTTACATGCAACGAACCTTAAGGGTCATATGCCACCTCCGATAGTTGCAATTTTGAGGTATTATTTAAGAGATATAAAATATTTCAAAGTTGCAACAAAAAAAAAAAAATCGGAGGTAGTATATCATATTTCTTTCTTGTTTATCCAAAATATCCGTCTTATGGTTATACCATCATAGTATGACTTGTCACTAATTCAAACCTTAAAAAATTATGTGAACAAATTTCTTGAGTAATTAATTGAAATGTCCTATCAATATGGAATTTTATTGAACTAATAACTTCACATTGAAGCAAAAGTCTTAAAATTCCCTGAACTCATTATAGGAAATCAATTATTTTTTGTGGCTTTATCTTTAAAATCAACTTCACATTAAAATGACATTAATCTTTATTTTTTTGTCTCTAATGGCATCATCATCACACATTCAAATTGCTGTTTTTTCCTACTTAGGCAAAAGTCTTTTTCATAACTATAATTTCCTTATTTTTGTCATATATAGTAGAATGGTCCAATATAAATTACTATCACTAATCTTTTATTTTTTGCTTTTATTTTGCTAATAATAATAAAACAATCTCATTTCAAAAATTAAAAAATGCCAAGTTCTTGGACCACTGTACCTTGACGTTTATATTTGTATGTTAAGGCCAAGAAAGTTTTTAAGTTCCCAAAATGGAGATATATTAGCATTA
This sequence comes from Chenopodium album, assembly GCF_948465745.1. NCBI lineage: Eukaryota > Viridiplantae > Streptophyta > Magnoliopsida > Caryophyllales > Amaranthaceae > Chenopodium > Chenopodium album. The sequence continues at coordinate 1,595,428 of NC_137838.1, forward strand.
TATTTAAAGATTGTTGCACACAAATAAGTAGGCACATTGTTTTATGCAATAGAAAAATAACAACAAAAAAGATAGAGAAAACACAAAGAAGAAAGACAAACATATAGGGCAATTCTTTTGAAAAGAGCTTATAAACAAGTAGTAGCACACTAGCACACCAAACAAGTTTTAGGAAATCATGTGACAATCACATTAAAAGTACTTGTATATTTTAGTTGTCTTACTCTTTGTCTTTCCTCTTCTTAACTTCTTCTATTTGGCATTCTTGCTAACACATTTTCAATACCTTTTTTCATGGGTGATGGTGTAGAGGAGAGGTTTTGATGGAGACAAATTCTTATAGAAGTTGCAAGCTGGTTCTTTGAATTGGATCGATTTTATTTTGGATTTCTACGTTATGTGTATCGAATAACTTTCAATTCATTTGTTGATGACATTTGGCTAATTGCAGGTGAGAACAAAAACATAAAAATAGAAAAACGAATGTTATTTTGCTATTCACTGAAGGGGGAGAGATAAGGAAAATCCCTTAAATGAGTCCAAAACGTTTGATCCTTGACCTTAGGGGTACAAAGTGGAGAGGGATGTATAATTATTGTTTTTGATAAGAGAAATAATCAATATATATATATAATTATTGGTGATATCAATATAATTTATTGTTTTTGATAAGAGAAATCAATATAATTATTGGTTATACGGAAGTAAATTATCTTTTTTTTTTTTTTTTTGAAAGATGGGGTAAATTATCTTATTATATTGATTTCTTCGTATTTTCTTGAATATTTTTCAAAACTAATTATTACTAGTATAACTTATGGAGTGTTAAATTTAAAAGGTGATATAGGTAAAAAGTGACCTTTTATATCCAAAACTAAAGGAATTGGAATTATACTTTGACTTCAAAGTTCCATACTAAGGGCCTGTTCTCATTGACTGAACTAAATTGAACTGAACTGAACTGAACTGAAATGAATATTTTATAAGAGAAGGAAATTAGGAGCTGAACTGAACTGAACTGAACTGAACTGAACTGAGCTGAACTGAACTGAACTGAGCTGAGCTGAGCTAAACTGAACTGAACTGAACTGAATTGAATTTCAACGTAAGAGAGCAGGCCCTAAGTTTTGTTCAAAAAAATACTAGTATTTAGATGTTTAACTATTTGAAAAATACTTCGTAGATAAGTAAGCCAAGAAAAAAAATCATTATCAAGCATTTGAAGGAATTCTAAACTTAATATTCATTTTTAGTTTTGAACCTACAGTTGATGAGCTGGGAACTACTGGGCCTTTGAGATGATTGGGCTTGAAATTGGATGGAACCTTCATGTACATAGGCCAACTCGCACAACCATATGATTCGTATACATTTATAAATCCAATAATTTTGGGTTGGTATGAATCCAATATTGGAATATTGGTCACTTGCATAATCCATTTTATTGAGATGAGCAATTATCATAAGAACTAATTGTTACACCAAAGGGTGGTTTTCAATTATCATAAGAACTAGTTGTTACAGTACAATTTACCAAGGAAATGAGTACCATTTTGGAACCATACAATACCTTCTTCCTAATTATATGGAGCTTTATTCTTAGCAAATTTTTCTTTGTGTAGGTCATATACATAATATCATTTTAGCAAGATCAGATTAAACTTTTATATTTTCTAAAATAGTCATGACTTAAGTAACCAAACTGATTGAAATTTGATAGATAGATTCGACTGAACTATTATGTAAGGTACACCATTATATATAATCACATGATTATAACATGGTCTTGGAATAATGTAATGGAGGTAGTAGAACTTAAATAATGTCTTCTTTGGGAGAAAGAATTAGGCTAATCAAGGGGAAATCGAGTTCATTTTCTTTGCAATAAGGCATGCATGATATGAGTATTACATTACATACTAAAAACTCTTACACCATTAACTTTATCTACAATTCCTTATCTTTACTTTCAAAGAATCTAATAATAATACAATTACATACCACAGATTATACTCATGCCATGAACCAATAATAATGCTATGAAAACAATACTTTTGCTTATTTCATAGCATTAAACAAGGTAATTATCCATCCCTTAATCACCCATCCCTTTCTTAATCCTCATTAGGGCATGAAACTCTAAATACATGTTCTTCTCCTGTATGATGATCTACTTTAACAACCCATTTACTCTTCCTTCCAAAGCTACCACGACGACCATCCTTCCCTCGTTCTCTCATCTCATTAGCACCCGCGATTCGAGTCACTAACAAACCTTCTCCTATAGGCAACAATTGAGTCCTAACCCCGGCCCATTCCCATGAACTCGAACAAAACGCATTACACCCCAAAACTATAGCCCCCTTACACTTCCTCCCACTATTTACTTGCACTGCTCGAAGAATTGCTTCTTGATTCATGAGCTTACAATCATTTAGTACAAAATCCGCGTCCTTAAACTCTTCAAGGATTAGCCTCTCAGCATCACCTATAACAAACTCGATTAGGTTTGTGGTGTCTTGTCCAAGGGCTTGCATGGTTGATTGAAATTCCTCTACACCGCGAATTATGCAAACAACACGGCCTCCTGTTTGATGAGCCGCGGCCACTAGGGCTAGTAACGTAGTTAGGCTCGTGTCCTCACCACACGTAACAACCATAAGTTGTGCATCATTTCCTGCTGCTATAGCTGAGATGAATTCCGATACATCCGGCTCATCACTAGGCTTCTTAATTCCCTGCATTACATAATAATCAAAGGATAAACAAACTTACTCCCTAGGGAAAAAATGACGGAAATAAATAAAAAGTTAAAGATAACACGATATGGTGACACTGAAAACTTAAAATGTACATTTACTTACCAATTTTAAGGTTTCGAGGAAGGCTTTGGTTGCGTTTTCAGCTGACCAGTTAGTGAATTTTCCTTCCATTTTTATAGTTTGTGTTATTGCTTCCTATCTTACATGCATTTCCCTTAGATTTCTTACAAAAATTGTTAAGTGTATATATAGGAGGCAGAGCAAGAAAATTAAGGCGAGTTGTTGCAAGAAACACTGACATGCCAACTGGCATTTTTGTTTATTGATCATCGTTTGTAACAGTGACATACTCGTAACGATGTTATTTACAAAGTAACATATAAGTACACTAACACGTACGTTAACAATACTAGTGACAAATTTGTACCCAAATAAACCTACGGATTAGGATTAATGTTCACCTTCGACGATCAAGCTTAACATTCTCCAATAGAAATTAATGAAATACGTGCATTGATTACGATTGTATTAACCTAATATTATAAGGTTAAACAATGAACAATTGGATTTGATTCCTATCTTATACACGCACGACGATTTCTGACGTTTGTGCCATTTTCCAATGTTAAGTAACCAATATTAGCTGTAATGTTGTTCTATTGTTGGACATTTTTGAAAATATAAACTGCTATAATCAGAGACTTAGCTACTTGAATATATTATAAATCTTCTTGTTGCTTAGATTTGACCTGGGAGACAGACATTGTAATGGCCAAGTTTAATTAAATCTTTCATTAAAACGAGTTTTTTTTATGAAATAATCTTGATAATGTTAGAGGGTTTGTTGTTTTAGTATTGTAGTTAATTGTACTAATTGTTATCCTAAGCTAAACTGTATGTACTAAATTCCATAAATGTATGTACTCAACTGTACGGTTTGCTTCAGAGAGGAGAATTCGACACGGCATCATTGTGTGATTTTCACTTAATAAGGTAATTGTTTAGTTCAAAAATACTAATTACAGTTTATTAATTAAGCAAAGTTCATAGATATTGAGGCTCAATAATTTTAAACTGTGTACGATTGTATATGATAGCATTGTAGATTGTTGCAAGGTACTCTACTGGTCTGGCACCTTGAATAGTTGTGATGGTAACTCTAATAACTTAAAATTTGCGTGGTGGTTGAGATAAACAAAATTTACCAAATACTCGGGATCAACCAATAGATCCCCTCATTATTTGGTACATTACTAATATAAACATTGAATGATCTGGTGAATTGAAATAAATGTGAAATTTTTGAGTCCAAAATTGGACTCATAATAACAAATAAAATGTAATGCAATTTGCGCAATTCATGAAGACCAAAATAATGAACATTTTACCACAATTTGGGCTGGATATGTAATGTAAATCGTAACGTTATCCAAAGGAAGTTTCACACAACAAAATGCTTTCAATATTCAGAAACTACATTACACAATTTTTTCAGAAAACTGGTAATTCTATCAGTACATCAGATAAAAACACAGCATTTAGCCTGCTCTGGAACCTTCAAATTCATCAACCAGTAAGTAATGTCAGAGAAATGATGAACTTATTATTATGACTACTACTCATTAATCCATCCTGTGTTTCTGATCTAGATCATTGCATGTTGTTTGTACAATAAATCGACGTACGATTGACTTCACCCATAGATTTCATTTGTTCAATCGACATGGATATACACAGATATAACTCCTGCAATCCCTGCCATGTTAACTGTTATAAAACAACCAAGGCAACAAGTTAATATCAGATGTGAATTTTTGCCACTCCCATGCATTATCCCATACTTTGTTTGTTCCTTTATTATCTTACAATGCATCTTCTAGTTACCTCCCCCCTTCCCTCCCTAATAACCCATCTGAATATTTATGATTTCTGACAGAATTATCGCGCTGATGCTCCACAGCCATTCCTGCTATTGTAACCTTACTCCCAAGATAATGTCAAAATAATCACATTTCTTTTCCCTTATCTTCCAACCACTTTCCCATACCATTATTTTTTTCTTACCTAAATATAAGGGTTCCCTTGGCAGAATTATGGTCTTCGCGCTGCCTCCTCAACACTGCACATAGATCTGTCCCTGCTTGCATTGCCCCCTTCCCTCGATAACACATTAATAATTGCTGGTCTCGCGGTCTGAAATAAAAGAGATTCAATATTTTGTATCACTTAGACCTTACTGAAACATGATTATTATTATTTTCTTTGTAGTTGCTTCCTTCACTTGTTGTGTTGCTTCCTACATCTCTTGAGATTCTTCACCCCTGCCTTTAATGAATTCGTGCCACTCGATGAGATGCATCGGATATTATATTGTCAATATCGGAAAATTTCAAAAGTGTTGCATATAATTTACAGATAAGATTTCCTTAAGGCCAGGCCACCATTTGGTACATACATACAGCAGAAAATTAATATTAATGCAGCTTACCTATTCATTGAACAAAATAATAATGTGGTCCTACGTCTTGCACTCGTGCATCTTACTGTATTTTTAGATTCTCTTCCATAATTCGATTTGGTGTTATTACTTGCTTGCAGTTAGCTACATCCAGCACACAATCATATGATATCGAAGCATTTATGTTAGCGCGATTATATCATTATAATCACCAATGCAACTTGTTTATGTTGTTATTTTTGTTCATCAGTCAGTAATCACATGAAAACAGAATGTATTTTGTGCCTTTTGGCTATTTGATTAAGTACTGCAGGAACTCGCTTTTGTTGTTAATTAGTCAGTAATCACATGAAACTAAGCTATATAATGTGGTTTGTGCCTTTTGGCTCTTTGATTAAGTACTAATACAGAGCAATTAGAATGTAAATTATGATAGTTTTTAATATAAGATGGAAGTCTGAAAATTAAAGTCAGATCTTGAAACTCTGAAATATGTCAGAGATTTTATATCAGTATGTGCAACATGTATACTGTCTATTACAAGCTGGCATTGGAGAGTAGGGTGAATGTTAACTTATTAGTTATTACTATCTGTTTGGTTTATCTTTGGAGTTGTGAATTTTCAAATTGTATATCCAGCCAAACATTTCTCTGGTAACAAGGTGTCTAGGAAAATGGGTTCGTTAAATGAACCTGTAATATAGATTTCGTAACGAATTATAGATTAGAGCGTGCATAAGATCGTGAAATTGAAGGCTAAATAAAGAGAAAATACAAGTTCATCTTCATGATAAACATAAAAACGTTTATCTAGTGACATTTTTGTAAATAAATCAAAAAAATTGTCAAATGTGGACCCTAGTAATGTTGATTTATTTACGGAAACGCCATGATGACTGGGATTTTATATTGATTTATTTACGGTATTGCCACTAGATAAACGTTTTTTTGTTCATCATGAAGATGAACTGGGATTGTGTAACGCTATGCAATGACCGTCTATTGATTAACAGGAAAACAAATTTCTATGAAATAGTTCAACACAAAATGTACTTCATTTTTCAATCTTTAATTAGGTTTATTTAATACGAAGTTATAGGGTATAAAATTTGAGAAAACAAATTACAGAGAACCTTCAGTTTTTTTTTTTTTTTTTTTTTTTTTTTTTTTTTTTTTTTTTTTTTTTTTTTAAATGAAGATCGATAGGAATCGAAATGCAACTCTAACTACATAATCAAAGGTTAATTAATTAACAAGCCTACTTGCCAAGCTTTGAGCTAGTGGCTTCTTGATGTATGTACCGACCTTTAATTTAGTTTTTTTTGTTAATTAGTAAAGTTTACTTCTTAACCTTTGCTTGATCTTAAACCAATTAAAAACAAAGTGAAGAGGTAAGTTAGCTGTAAATTGGAACAAAAAGGCAAAAGACATTACAATTTGATTAATTAGTCCTTTTGTTTAGTGCTTAATAGATCTACTAGATATATTATACTGTATATCCTCAAAGTTATTGAATGAACAAGTACAAATTAGCTAAGAATGCTTTCAAGGCTTAGGAAAGTACTCCAAATAATAATGTCAAGGAAAGTAACATGTACTAGCTACTAAGCTCAATTATTCATATGTACAAATTATGATATTTTCATCAACAACACTTTCTTTCTCTTCATTATTAACACTTTTGATTGATGTGACAAAGTTGACTTACACCTAATTACACGAGTTTTAACCAAAATTATATGATTTGATTTTGATTCGTATTGATATTAATCTTGTTCGAACAAATTAATCTAGCTCAAAATTAATACTTCATATCAGAATAGATTTGGATTGATATTACTACAATCCAAACTTATTAATCTGTCCAAAATTGATATGAGAAAATTGATAAATTCACATTATAGTAGTTACGATTTGTATATTATGATTCAAATGGACTTTAAATTGAATTAAACTGTTTGACTCATCACTTGAATATGACTTAGCTTGAACTAAATTAATCCGAATCTAATTGTAATATCTGATAGTTGTAAAATTAGTAAATTAATCAACTCAATTGCTCGAAAAATTGATTCAAATCTTGGCTTAAAATTACTTACATTACATATTTACACTTGCAAAGTCTACACATGAGATTATAAAAATGGAATTCAACCACTTTCAAAATCAATCAAAACTTTTAACCTAATAATGATATTAATTAATTTTAAGCCTATAAACCACCAGCAGCAATTTCTAGTTTTCTTTGAGGTGATCTTACTCTAAATACATGTTCTTCACCAGTACATTTATCAACCTTAACAATCCAATTACTCTTCTTTACACTTTTCTCACACATAACATCCCTTCCATTGTTTCCATCAAATCTTGTAACCAACAAACCATCACCAATAGGCAACAAATGTGTCCTTAGACCACTCCATTGCCACGAAGATCCCTTACAAAACGCGTTATAACCCAAAATCACACCACTTTTCTCTCTTCTCATCACGTGCATCCCTCTCATGACACCCTCATAGTCCTTAAGATTACAATCAACAAGGAAAAAATCCGCGTCTTTGTACTCATTAAGCAACAAGTCTTTAGCATCACCAACAACAAAATTAACATATTTTGCATCAGACTTAAGAGCGCGTTTAGATGACAGTAATTCTTCGCGTCCAGGGACAATGCAGGTTACATGACCTCCTGTTTGATGTGCTGCAGAAACTAAGGCTAACAAATTTGGTGTGACCATTTTTTGGGCACATGCTGCAACCATTACTTGTGCATTGTTCCCTGCTGCTAGGGCTGAGATGAATTCGGCCGCATTTGGTTCCTTTTCTTTTGTTTCCTGTAAACAAATAAATCAAACACATGAGATACTGTTAAAAAAAAAACTCGATTTTACATTACATGAAACAAATTATATTTTCTTAAGAAAAAATATAGTAAAAGAAATTATCAAATGCTTACCATTTTAAGAGTTCTAATGTATGCCTTGGTAGCATTTTCAGGTGACCAACAAGCCATTTTTTTTTTCTTGAATTTAATTTTCTTCAGAAAATAATAATTGGGTTTTAAATTGATACTTGTATGAAGAATGAATTGAAGAGTTAGTTGATAGTATGTCCATGCTACAACTATATATATACATACATATACAAAGGGCTTAAAGTATAGTTTATGGGACAAGTTAGAGTCATCACAGCTGGCTTGTCTGGGTAGATGATATTAAATTAATAATATCTTAAAATTACTGATTTAAAAAAAAAAAAATAATAAAGAGTTATATGAAATGGGAATATGTGGATTTTGTTAGCCTAACTCAGATTGATAAAATCTCTTGTACTTTTGTGCATATCCTACCAAACTATTAAAATTTGGGACTTCAATAATAATTTGTAACAAAAAAGTATGTCATGTCCTTTTACTACCATTATTTTGTATTATATGTTACCATTATTCATCAATAGTTTAAGTTAAATGAAAAAAATTGGTTTAATGTTTGCTTTTGTGATGAGTTTTTTTTATATCACTTATAGAAAGTTATTAAGATTAGTATTAAAAGTATTGTAGATTGATCAAGATTGAGTTCTAAACCACAAACGATACATCGAATAACCACTTCTATACCCCTAACTATAGATCTCATTCTCATGAACACGAAAATCTTAAAGTGGAGATCGAAATATCAATTAAAATTGAATTAATTACGTAGTCTAATTTATTACTCCATAGTTTTAAAGGAAAAGATGATAATATATTTATAAAGGAAGAAGTGAAAATAGTATATAGTATTGTCAGTATAATCAGTAAAATTATGTTAAAACAAAAAAAGGTTAAAGGATGCACTCAAGAGTAGACTCAAGTCACTCAACCCACCCAAATTAGAAATAAGACTTTCATTTATAGACATTGATGTTGAGAGAGTACACAAATTGTACTAAGTTGGAAGTTTTAGGTATAGATTTTTGTACAATTAATTCAATCAATTATGGATTAATTGCACATATAACTTAATCCAAATACATTTAATTCAATAAATCAATGCCTAATTAACATATGCATGTGTTAGTTTTGATAAATTATTATAGCCTATAACATGCCTTTGGGACATTGATCATGTTTATTTGCTAATAGTGGAACTCATAGCACTTTTTGAATGGGTCCGTGAGGATCCATTGCATGTGGTGCACCAATACTTAAGCCCAAGTTGTGTATATATGTACTAGTGTACTACTTTGGTGAGAGTAAGATATTTAGTTCCAATTAAGAAGGTTTAATTATTAATTAAGCTTTGGAAAATTAAATTGATTGGGAATTAAGTACTAGTACAATCGATTTAACTTTTATATTATATTGCTATTTAAGTACTCCGTATATATATATTAGATGAATCTTTAACTTATTTCTTTAGGTGAATCTTTAACTTATTTCTTTAGGAAAATAGTGATAATTTATAAGTATCACTAATCGTTAAAAAAAAAGAAGTTATGATTCACTAAAAAAATTATGTGATGAGGACAAGACCTTAATAATTATCACTTCATTATTCTGAAAAATTCGATAAATATTTAAGGACAAAATGTCAAAATTTAGTTGAACAAATCCTAATTGACGTAGACTAGTAATAGATAGGGCATTAGGTACAACGCATTTAAAAAATAAACTCACTTAAACAAAATGAATTTGACCCATGCTATTAGTCTGGGTTATGTATCGAAGTGACTATACATATTCTTGGGACGTCGACCCATGTGCACAAGCAAGTGCAATGCACCACACTAGTTGATCGATGGGTCCATGACCTATTGCAAGTGGTGCACTTACGAGAAAAGGTTATGCACACTAATGCATGTATCAGGAACTTTGACAGCGCAGCGTATATATAATATAAGTAGGTTTTGGTCTATTCGGAGAGTACAATATAAATTTTCAAAAAGAACTTTATCAATAATGAGTGAAATTAAACAAAACTATTGAAAATAATTTTGAAGTATAATCTAGGCAATAATAATTCTTCTGAGGATTAGCTTCCTGGATCTTTCTTCTAATATAAAAATACACTTTAAATCATAGAGGATCTTCAGTAAATAAGAAAATAAAAGAAATCATGGTTGTAATGTCTAATTTTTGGGGAGCATTTATAAGATTCAATGCCAAATGGATCGACAAATCATTTAATTATTTATTTAATTAATTATTGGCTGAAAGACAAATCATTAAATTCATTAGTTGAAGACCGAGCAAAAGGACAATACGTTCATGTGCATCAATTCATATAAATTAATATACAATTTTATTTTAAGGTCCATTGTCAACACAAATTATGCTATAAGAGAAATACGTTAAATTAGAGAATAGTAAAATACAAGGTACTATAATTGTACCAGCTGTTTGGAAATCAAAGGAAGGAATCTTTGCATGTATTATTGATTTACTCTGTATTAAATAAGATTTTAACCTATCCTTTTAATCCAATGAAGCAAGCAAATACTGGACGTGACTATGTATAATCATTATATTTGTCGTATCTCTACATGTTAATTAGCTTAGTTGGTTAACTGGTTAAGACAGTATTGAGATTGAAATCTTAAATGTGAAATGATCAAATCTCGTAAATATCATTGTCTGTTGTAATAATCTCTCTATAACGAAAATATTTTAACTACAAAACTGCTTATTTTTAATCAGGGAATGTCCTCAAAATCTTAATGTTTACAGTGCTATCATCACATCAATAACTTGTGGGTCTATGGACCTTGGTAAGTTATGGGCCTACAGTTAGGGGAAACATATCAGCATGGGTCACATGGCATAAAGCCCACTTTAGGCCCGGCTTGTCGTAAGGACCCGATTAGACCGTGCCTTGGCCATCTTACGGCCCTACCCGAAGATTGTCCCGTGCCCGGCCCAGTGAATCAATGAAATAATTATAAGATTAACAAAACTTGATTAGAAATTTCAGAATTTAATGAAATAAAGATCTTCAAAACAACATATCTAGTATATTATAAAGTTGAGAATGGACCAATATTAAGGTACTAGAATAAAGATTACTAGTGAAAATTATGTAAATGATTCCTAGACAAATGGGAAACAAAGGATACATTGAGTTGATTGGAATTACGTTCAATGTTGTGAAAAACATAAACAAAGGAATTAAGAGCAGTGTTTGATGCTTGCAATTGGAGAGGCCCAATTATATAATTTCTCAAGGTTCTTATTACTTTGTTATTGTCCCATTATTCATTGTATGGGGGTATGTATGCCTCATCCGTACAATATGTGAAAATAAAATTAAAAAAAAGTGACTTTGATTATTTTATTTTTAGTGGCTTTAAGCTTTGGTTCCACAAAAGTTAAAACTAATACGAAAGTAAAACTATTTTTGGAGGGGTTGTGTAAGAATTTGCAAATTGATTGATTGAGAGGTGATATGGCTTCATTAGTTAATTATTAATAGATAAAGTACCAATTATAAGAAGATTGCTTGGACAAAATGTTTGGTTTAAGACTTTAAGGTTTACAACCATATTTCTAGTTTATACTTTTTAAGGACCTGCTTGCAATATTTATAAAGTTTATAACTATGGTTTGACCATTAAGAAAAAAAATGTTTCAAATTATATTTAATTGTTGATAGAAGTCATAGTAGAACAAGTAGCCTAAAATCGTTGTAGCTTGAAAATATGATGTTGATCTTGTAGCTCACTCACTATTTAAGATGCTTTTAGGACTATGTTTAGCTCTTCGCGTATACTTGATGCGACTATAATTTTAATTGGAAGAATTGGTCTATTTTCCATATAGAGAAAAAATAAAAATTGTTGATTTCTTATCACATGATTTGATAATACATATAAATATAATAGAAAAATTAATTACCAAACAAAACTTAACCTGGTGGTCAAGATAGAGCCTTCTAACCTTAGAGCTTCAAACCCCAATACGACCACTAAGGTTGGGAATTTCCCTTACTTCCCCTCAATTTGGGTGTTAAAGAAGAATAGAGGCAATCTAAGTTTTTCCAAATCTCCAACAAGTGATACCCTTATGTAGGCATCAAATACTCCCTCCATTCTTGTAAATCTTATGTGTATTTTAAAATTGTTGTTACCTAAACATAGTACTCCATAATGATTTATATTAGGCTTCCTAATGCATCTGATCGAAACAAAGACAACTATTAATCTTGAGCTGAAATTGAAGAAATATGATTCATGGCTAGATTATAAACACATAAAACTACAATATGGAATAATTGAGTATATTCCAGAAAATTTCATAGAAACATACCCAAAGTCATGGACTTCGAAAATAGCCAATGTAAATTGTATTTCATTCACAATAAAAACTCATATAGTTTACAGCTATTGCCTATCATCGTTTTTCTCCACATTGTCATTTCTTTACCAAGTCTAAAGTTTATTGTATAAACACAGTTTATAGACTTGTAAATTTGTAATACAGCACAAAGAGGTTCAGTAATAACAGCAGCATTGTATCTGAAATAGAAGACACTAATTACCATCTAGATTTGCACTTTTTGCCTCCATGAGCCCGTTTCGTAACTGGTCACTGATGTCTCTGACATGACCAGGGCCATGGGGAATGAAAACAGTGGTATTATTTGATTGACTACCAAGATCCCTGATTGTATCAAAGTATTGAGTGACCATGATAAGATCCATGATTTCTTTAGAGGATGTTCCTTCAACCTTGTTTGAGAAGTTCAATATATTCTCTCTCAAACCGTCTGTGATTGCCTGCCTTTGCCTTGCCACTCCAACCCCGCCCAAATACTTGGATTCTGCTTCAGCCTCAGCCTTCTTCACTTGCAGAATTTTTTCTGCTTCTCCTTTATACACGCTAGCTAGCTGAAGCCTTTGGGCTGTACATAAATACAATTAAGGTTATAAAAATCAAATATTAAAAGAAAACTGTCAAAAATATCGCCTTTTAAAGTGTGTTATTCAGAACCCAAGGCCCCGCACTCTGGGGGGAAAAAAAAAGCTTAAAACCCTAACTAAAAACTTAATATCTAAAACCACCCCTCACTTTAGTCGCATCACAACAGCCACCCATAAACATTAATTTGTCAATTAATAGTCACGGTTAGGGGGTACTATTCTTTGTAACTCCAACTAAAGTAATAATCTATATGAAGACATCACATAAGGTTTGTAGTACTTTTCCTAATACATTTTCCTCTAGGATTGGTATTGGTAGTTTTCTGAGGAAATTAGAGCAGGTATTAATTAATTTCAGTAGAACAGCTACACCTTGGGTGGTTTCTGGTTAGGTTTCCAACATTAGAACTTGAAAAACAAAGACCATAGGAATTGATTTAAAAAGATAAAGGTCACTTTGAATGTCGTAATATTGCACTCCAATATGCTAAATTTTCTATTTGCAAAGGAACAAATAGTACATTTATAACATCAAATGGAATAAGATCATAACCTGCATTAATCTCATTCATTGCTTTGCGAACTGCTGGATCAGGTATAATATCAACCATCAGAATGTGCTCTATGCTGTATCCATATTCTCCCATTACCTGTTCAAGGTTTCACAGTTTATCATAATTTGAAGAGATCAAACATGAAACACGGATAACTGCCCCACAAGTTCCCAACTGACTTAATGATTAAAAAACTACTGATCAAGTAGGAATGAGCTAAGAAGTATGAACCAAGTAAGCTCATTTAATTTTCTTCACAGCCGCAATGAACACTCCATACTTCAGTGATCACATCATGGGTTAACAATTGTACATCATTCATTATTGCTAGGAGAGGCTTATATACACAACTATGAGATCTTATTATGTTAGGAGGCCAACACCCTAGGAGCAATGGAAAGAAACATCTATGACAAAGGAGCTAAGACAAAACTGTAATAGACTAGCCTAAGGGGGGTAGTATGGGTGGTTTAGTAATATTAGTTTGCTAGGTTAATACGGAGTAGTCTCTTAGTATAAATAGAGAAGGAAGAGAAAGAATAGGGAGGCAGAAATTTGGTATGAACCTTTTGGAGAGTTATGGCCTAAAGCCATTTTGGAAAATTGTGAGCTAAACTCACTTTCGAAGATTGATAGCCTTAAGCTATTAACGTATCGTTTGTAACCCTTTTACCATTATCATTTGTTAGTAAAGCTTCCATCTTTCGTATTCTTGCAACTTACAAAAATCAGATTATCTACATGACTCAAAGAATCGATTTTTCTCTATAGTTTTACTGTTATTTGCATGAGTAAGTAAGCAGTAAACATCAGTTCATTACACAAACATAGTTTGGTATGCATAGGAGAAGAAAGCTACTTCTTCTAAGAATAAGGAAAGCAAATCAGATCTGAGTTTGCCAAAGAACAGACAAGAAATGAAGAAACAGAGATAGTTTGTTTATTAGAAACAATTACCTTTGCAAGTTCCTCTAGTACATGTTTAGCAACCTCGCCTTTTTGTTCAAACAGCTCATCTAAATTCATCTTTGGGACAACAGCACGAACAACTACAATATCACAAATATTAAAATATTACTATGTTAGTAACTGGGAGAGGAAAAGAAATAACAGTGAGCCACAACTACACAAGAGGAGAGGAAGAGATTATCATACATAACAAAATGAGAAATGAATTCGCTTTTGTACACAATGCAAGCAGAAAGAAAAAAACTGGTAATATTACCATCAAAAACATAGGCTTGAATCTGCTCTCTAGGATTTTGCAGTTCGTAAAATGCATCATCAGCATTTTGTTTAACCACACGGTATTGAATTGAGCATAACATTTGCACAAAGACATTATCCTGCAAGATAGCATTATTTAGATATGCAAGATAAGGATCCAGTATTAGATAATGAAGCTTTTGTAATATGCAATGCATAAGGGGAAACCATAGAGACCATTGCACTAGTAATTTTGCAATTATATGACCTATAAGCATCTTGAAGAAAATAAAATGCCACAGAGAAGAACTAATAAGCCATGAAAAAAGCACAAGTTGATGTAGTTATTGACAATACTTTGCCAATGTATCAATTATTAAAGAGAATGATGCCATTGTTAAATCTAGTTTAGATTGCCTCAAGAATGATTCTTTTTACATTATTAATTTACTCAAAACCATATATCATGTCTTATAACAACTCACAAGCAATGTTATATCCACCCCACGCTATACACACCCACAAAAAATGCAACTAGCAAAATTCCACTGTACCTCAGAGCCTGCGCCATGCTTTCTTGACAAATCGTTCGTTTTTAGTAATCAGCAATCTATCTTATACCGACGCAAAACTAAATTAAATACAGAGCCAAAACCACTAAAAAGTCACACGAACAATCTGTAGAAAAGTTCCTCACTAGATTGACCTCATATAAGGAAACCTAGGACCGCTGCTCCTAGAATCATCAAAATTTCGTGCAGCAAGTATTCAACAAGAAAAATCAAAGTTATTAATCCGAATTCGGATAATAGCACCATCCATCTAAGCTAACAGCCTCAACATTTAGATCAAAACCTCCCCCAATTCAACAGAAAGTCAATCACAAGTGATTCATCATAAGTAAATGATCAACATTAACCACAGAAAATGTATATGCATAAAAATAAAAAATAAAACCTCCTAAACCCTAATAGTAACCGATCCTAGCAGGGCAAGAAAACCTAATCACAATAAAGATATATGATATAAAAACCCCAATAAAAAATCAATCACATAAAATTGTAAGAATACACCATCAAAATCTCAATTTTGGAAATAAGGGTTTTTCAAGTTGATCAAATCCAGAGTCCCAGATACAATACATGAAATTCACACAAAATTAAGACCTAAAATCAAATACCCACATTCAAAAACACCCAGAATTGTATGAATCATTCAATTTCAAGAAAGATAATTATCAAATTACAAGAAAAAACCTTAGTTTTGGTCTCAATTTTGACGTCCAGAGAATTGATACGAGTAGAGAGAACACCAGCAAGCATTTGACCGGCGAAGGGGTTGAAGAAGTGAAGGCCTGGTTCTGCAAGTTTTTCAAATCGACCCCATTTTTCAATCACTCCAACGCTTGCTTGATCAATACACCCACCAAATAAACAAACTGTATTCCCCATTTTTTGAAGATCAATTCAGAATAATTGAGAATTCAAAATGTTGTGAATTGTAATCAGGGAATTAGAGAGAAGAGATGAAGGTCACAAACAAAGTGTCAAAACCTTGGCTTTGAATGAGAGACGTGGGACTTAGAAGAACGCGGGTAAGGAACTAAAGGATCGCATATAAATTATAAACGATACATGGAATAGCAAATTCTTATATTTTGCAGATTACGGTCCTTTAAAGTTTGAATTTTACAAATTGCACCTATTTGAGAATTTTTTTTTGCAAATCGCAACCCAAAAATACTACTCCCTTCGTCCCAGCAAGAATGATCCTTTTACTCTTTTACGTCTATTTCGCAAATACGTAGTAAAAAAAAAGTAAAAGTATATTGACAAGATAAATTTACACGAAGTTTGTAAAAAAGTCAAATGGTCATCAAATTTTTTATTACTTTCTCTCTCTCTTCATGTCCACCCAAAATGAGCAATTATTGATTGTTGCTCTTATGTGAGGAATAAATGCTAGAAATAAAAATCTAATAAAGAAACAGAGGGAGTACTTATTTTAGAAAGTTTTACTAATAATACGCATAATCATTAATACTCGTATAAATTATTTTACTTTTTGATAAAAAATACAAAATATTCTCTTTTAAAAATAAATGCTTGTAATAAATAGACATGCTTGTAATTTTGCTTTACTCAAGATATTTATATCAGTAAGGGCCTGTTCTCATTGACTGAACTGAAATGAGCTAAGCTGAACTGAATATTTTATAAGAGAAGGAAATTAGGAGCTGCAATGAACTGAACTGAGCTGAATTTCAACGTAAGATAACAAACCCTAATTCGTATTTCATGGAATAGCTAGTTGAAAAATGGCTCAAATCAACACATGGCCATTGGCCAACCTTGTGTATATAAAGAGACTTCCAAAAACATATGAATTCAGAGGTTTCTTTCACAATCGAAAATGTCAAATATAAGTATAAATACCACAAGATTAGATCTTATATCATTTATAATGTAAGGTTCCTCATACCACCAAACTACCTGCAATGGTTCCTCAAAAAAAATTAAAAAAAAAAAAAAAAAAACTACCTGCAATGGGCTTGTTGCCCTTGCTAGTAGAGGATGCCATTAGCTTAAAACAAATTGGCCAATAAATTAGAAAAAAAAAATATATTAAATCAGTCTGAATCAAAATTATGCAGAGTAGACAAAGCTAAATTGTGCAATATTATTCAATCAAATATCATTAGGCCTTGTAATAATGTAAAACAGTATCGTTCAGCAAAACTTTACACTTTACTCTCACAAAATTCACTATAAGGTAAAAGAAACAAAATTTGCTTGTCCATGCTCATACTGCTTGCTTTCGCCAAAATTGAGATTTATCGAAATGTCTACAGAAATGGAAATCCCATTGAAAGCAAGATTATCAAGCGACATCAACCAATTCAACATCAAAGACTAGCCATGCATTGGGGGGAATCTGAGGAGGAGCACCAGAGGCACCATAACTGCACCATCAAATATTTTGTTATCAGATTTTATCTCACTAATAGCAGAGAACTGTGAGACAGATTTTTTCCTAATAAAAGAAGGTAACAAAGACATTGTAAATTGTACATCGACAAGAAGAGAAAGGTATTCCATGAGACTTGTAGGTTGCATTTTGTGTAATCACCTTGACTTGATAGAGCTATATGAAGGTAAGATCCTCAATATATTCACAAAATTTAAAGATTTAACTTATATTCCATTGTACATCAGCTTAACTCTATCATTTATATGCAAGCTTTGTGAATAAGATCCTTACCCCATTGAAGGTGGAATTGTAAGCCTTCTTTTGTCACCAACACGCATGCCTAACATCAAATATCACAAATCAGTAATTAAAACTCGATAAAACAAGCAAAGGATTCATATATTTTTGAATTTTATTTCTACCTTCAACACCAACATCCCAACCCTTGATAACTTGACCAATACCTGTTACATAAAGCAATAGAATAAGTTGACAATCCCACAGCACAACAAATTTGTAAACTTAAAATGCCAGTGTTTACCTAGACGAAATTTGAAGGGTTTTCCGCTAGTGTTAGAGTCAAAGCGTTTGCCATTCTTCTGCAACTTCCCAATATAGTAAACACTAACCTGGAATTTTAAGAGGTGTCAGAAGCTACAGGGAGGTGGTCTACAATCCTTTATCAACCAGGATCATTCAACCAAGTTCTCATACTAAAAGCTTAAATATTCAAGTCCTGGATCATTAATCTCAGATGGTGGATATACAATCCACCTATTTTCTCCAATTCAATTAAAATTAAAACAGTACCAAACCACCCTTCAACCTCAGGGCAAATACCAACAATTGAAGGATAAAGTAATGGTGTGTTAACAGGGTCAATCAAGTACCCAGCAAGAAACACCAATAAGAGTACCCCCCCTCCTCTCTCTCTCATTATACCCATCCTCAATCGAGTAGCTGACTTCCCTTGCAAATCACAAATCTGACTTTCCTTACCGACAGTAACCAGCTCTATGCATTTCCCCTGTTACCCCCAGTATTCCTTCTAGAATAAGTCAGCATATTGGGTACTAACTAATAAGCAGTCAATGCACTCAAGACCTTCAAATCTGTTTGATTAGATCTTGTGATGGGGCCACAATGAAAATAAACAATTCTTTTCTTCGAACTCTTTGAATAGAATGATTGGCAGTCCCAAGGTGCTTGTACAAACCATGGTGTTCAGGTTATTTCTGGCAGTATAAACACTAGTCCTTGGCCTTTTATTCTTAAATCTGTCACTACAAGAAAAAAGAACTCTAGCACCAAACCACTGAATTAAGTTATCAAATATTCTGCTTCAAATCTCTGTCAGCACTTGGTCCAAGAATCATTATGCTCTACTCAAATAAGAGCTTAAGCAATGCAGCATATGCTGCTTATTATTGTGGCAGCAGCCATATGTTTTAATCCCTATATTCCATCCCCTCCACACATTTACAAAAAAAAAAAAAAAAAAAAAAAAAAACCTGCATTAAATGTACAAACTCACTACAGCCATGAACACCAACAAATGAACCCACTGAAAATAATCAAAACATTTTACAGAAGAATATTGAATCAAACACAACAAAAAATATATTAACATTTTTATTCCCCTTTGGGCTAAGAAAGGATCATTGAGCCAAAAACACAAGCTTACCTTGCTACCACGAGAAGCTCTTTTACCATCAGGTTTTCCCATTGCTACATCTTCTATGACCAGTCCATTAGGAAAGGTTTTAACTCTGGCAGGCTTCTCCTTAGATTGCTTGACTACTTTATCAGTTTTGCTTATCTGCTTAGGTTCTGCATTTGCATCTTGCTCTATTTTTGAAACCTCTTCACTCTTCTCTGTCTTTCCTTTCTTTTTCTTCTTCTGTTTTTTTTTCATGTTCTCAGATGCTTCTCCATTTTCAATAGCATCGCTGGAAAGTCCCTCAAATTACATTCATAGTTTCATGTCAACATAGAATTTAATAATTGACAAAAAGCAGCAAATGGCAATTACATACACAAGCAGCTTACACAGTATGAACATCAATCAAGAGATCAAAGATAGAAAATAATATTGCAAAGGTGTACCTTTTTTGTTCTTGACCAGATTTGATGGCATCAACCTTCCTTTTTAAATTTTTTTCAGATTCAACATTATCTTTTGCTTCATCCTTCTTATTCTTTTTCTTCTCTTCCACAACTTTGGTGGTTGTGTTAGCTTCTAAATTTTCACTTTTGCGTGATGAAGAAACTGGAAAGCCATCTTCATCTTCACTCTCTAAAACTGAGGCACCATTATTTTCCTTGAGTACAATTTGTTGTTCAGCTTTTTTGTCATTGTCAGTATCTTGCTTCTTCTTTTTTCCTTTTTTGGTTCCACCATTTTCAGTTGCAGTCTTTTCCTCATCCACTATCTCCTCGATAACAACTACAGTTACCAAAGGAAAATATCAGAATGATCAGAGAAAAATGCTTCATCCCCTCCATCACCACAATTAGAGAGGAAAGAAAAGACTACCAATAAAAGTAAGGTAAGCGGTCTAGAAAAGTGCCAAATGATACAACCCAAGAAATAATGGAAAGGGCGTGGGATCGAAACAGAGCAACATATGTGCATGCATTGATGAACAAAAGGTCTTGAAAGCAACTATACCTCCACTTTTTCGTACAGGCGAAGGTGGGAACATGGTATCATCATCGCCATCAAGAAATTCATCCTCTGAAACATCTTCAGAATCATAGTCACTGCTCTCTGAATCAGACTCAGCAATATCTTCCCCATATGAATCACTGAAGGATCCTCAATCAAGGAAATACTAAACTTATCATTGGGTAAAAGGAATTACACTAGGGATGCCAAAGTAGCTAATAACAGCAAGTATAAAATGCATTAAACTATTAATATACTTTGAAGGATACGAATCATATTCATTTTCAAGATTGCTCTGAACAAAGCCAGACAAGTGAATACTAGTTGGCCCAATGACAGAAAATTTCACATCATCCTCCTCGTCAAATTCAAGAGTCAACGAACAAGATTCTATCTTGTCAGGTAACAAAGTGCAGAGAAAGACTGGACTCTTATCTCCTACATTGACCTGAAGGATGCTCTTCTTCGTTGATGAACCAATTCCCAACGTGGCCTGTTTTTCGAAACATCAATACCACTTATAACCAATTCACATAGAAAAAGTTCAAGAAACTTAGGTTCAATTGAAACCAATTAAAACATCTAGCTCTATAGTTTTCAACTTGACATTCCGCATGTGATTATAACCATTCTGCCACATTCATATAAGATACCAAGATACAAAACTAGCTCCTGTAATATACATGATGTTGAAATCAAATACCAGACAGCTTTAGAAATATATTTTATAGTCACTAGTCACTACACATGTTTAGATCCTAGATTCCTAGAATATCATGAATTCATGACAATATTACAACATAAGGTGCAAGTATAATCTAAAGGACATACAGCAGTTAAAAACACTACAATAACAATGGTGAAGTGCAATTCTTCTATTTTATCACTTCATGGTATAAATACCACGACAGGCGACAAGGCACCTATCGAGGGTCACTTACATATATCAGTCGATATGAAAGCAAATGTTTCTGGAATGCCACCAGTTAATCACTCCAATACTCAAGTATACATATCAGTAAAGACGACACAACTTAAGATGCTGCATCCGATCAGCGAGTAAGGCAAGGGCAATCACATATTCACACCCACTACATTAAATTCACATTCCATATTCTCCCAAAGAACATACAATTTTAAGACAAGCGAATTTTACTTTTTTTTTTTTTTCCCTCTTCTCCCTTCTTTTTGTCTACCCTTAATTACTACTCATATAACCCAGATATCAAATCAAAATTCACACAAAAATCAGATTTATTAATATTACAGATTAACGCATACTAAATGAAAGGGGAAAGAGGAAAAAAAAAAAAGAACCAAATGAGAAAAAACCAAAGATTAACGTGGCATAAAATTGAGAGTCATACCTGAGTTAAAACCAGCTTTCCATCCAAATCTTCGGCATTAAAAGTTAAGGGTTTGCCTGGTTTTACTTCAGCCCCTGAAATTCAAAGAACCCAGAAAATTGTAAGAATAAATTTCAGAACAAATTAATTAAAATCAACCATCTTTTTTCCAGATTAAACATATGATTCAGAAATAAGTACTAACCCCAGAAAGTCATTTTGTGTTGAATTTCTAGAGAAAATCGAAAATGAGGGAAGAAGAGAGACGGTTCACGGTTGGAAGCGCAATGCCTAAAACCCTAGTAGAACCTCTTGCTTAACTAGTGTTTTTTTATTGCAACCAAAAAAACAAAAATTGTAAAGTTAACGTTAACATTCTAGAATAATCCGGGTTTTTTTATGCATGCTTATCATCTTATGACATGAGCCTTACATTCAGTCCTTTGGAGATTTATGGCCCAGTATCATGGTCCGAACCGGCATTTGAAAAATCGTGTTCGTGGCCCAGTATTAAACTAGCCCAACATGACACGAAAGACATATAATCCATAAACGGCACGAGCCTAGCATGATACGACTTGAAACATTCGAACGTATGATAGTAGGAGCACAAGGGCAGTTGACTTGCTCGTCGAGTAAGTATGCAAGCTCCGACCTAGTAGGAATGTTTTGTGTAGTAGATTAGATCATTTGTGTCATAACAAGTTAGTGTTTTTGAGTTTATTTTTAAAGATAATCAAGTATATAAAATATAAGCTAACTCTTTAATCTTGATTATTTGGTTAGATTATGAGTTTTTTAATCAGTCTAAAATATCCCCCTCTACTATAATTATGCTATTATTATGGATGAAATGTTGGCCTGGTAGGGATTTGGTTGTGATCAAGTCATACAGTTTATGCCTTTATGGGTTGACATTGTTCTAACTTTAAGTTTTAGTAATTTTATTTTGCTGTTAGTTTAGATTATTTGACCTTAAATTAAGCACTTTTAGGCTGATTGTTAAATATGTTTTATTACTTTACATTTTGAATGTGGTAATGATATGCAAATAATGCAATACTTAAAGTATCGAAATATAGATAATCCAAGTGAAACGGCATTATATGACCCCGAGATATATCCCCTAAAATTTCAAGACTTTTTGACACCAAGCACCGAAACCTCAAAAATTTCTCAAAAACTGTGGATATTAGCCTTCAATTTTGGAATTTTGGACTTTTTTTCGCCCAAAATAAAAATTGCCGAAATGTTTACCATGGTCCCTAATACCCTCTAAGAGTCCAATTGGTTGGGTGGAACCATTAAATTTGCCTTTAAACGATCAATTTACCGGTTTACAACTTGCACCGATTTCATTAACTCAAGCTTACCACGAACACTTATGACAACATATGATCATATATGGTTCCAAACAGCATTATATGACCCCGAGATGTATCCCCTAAAATCTCAAGCTTTTTCGACACCGGACCCCGAAACCTCCAAAATTTCTCAAAAAGCATGCATGGATATTAGCTTTTAATTTTGGAATTTTTTGACTTTTTTTTCGCCTGAAATAAAAATTGCCAAAATGTTTACCATGGTCCCTAATACCCTCTGGGAGTACAATTGGGTGGGTGGAACCATCCAACTTGCCTTTAAACGGCCAATTTACCAGTTTACAACTTGCACCGATTTCATTAACTCAAGCCTACCACGAACATTTATGACAACATATAATGATCATATATGGTTCCAAACGGCATTATATGACCCCGAGATGCATCCCCTAAAATCTCAAGCCTTTTCGACAACGGGCACCGAAACCTCCAAAATTTCTCAAAAAGCGTGGATATTAGCCTTCAATTTTGGAATTTTTTTACTTTTTTTCGCCCATAAATAAAAATTGCCGAAATGTTTACCATGACCCTTAATACCCTCCGGGAGTCCAATTGGGCGGGTGTAACTATCCAACTTACCTTTAAACGGTCAATTTATAGATTTACAACTTGCACCGATTCGATTTAATTAACTCAAGCCTACCACGAACATTTATGACAACAAATTATGATCAAATAAGGTTCCAAACGACATTATATGACTTCGAGATATATTCCCTAGAATTTCAAGACTTTTAGACACCGGGCCCTAGACGACTCCAAAATTTCTCAAAAGGTGTGGATATTAGCCTTCAATTTTTTAATTTTTGCCTTTTTCATGCGGAAATAAAAATTGTGCATCGAAATGTTTACCATGGTCTGTAATACCCTCCCGGATTCCAATTGGGTAGGTGAAACCATCCAATTTGCCTTGAAACGACCAATTTACCGATTTATAACTTACACCGATTTCATTAATTAAGGCATACCACAAACATTTAAAACAACATATAATGATCATATATGGTTCAAAACGGCATTATATGACCCCGAGATGTATCCCCTATAATCTTAAGGCTTTTCAATAACGGGCTCCAAAACCTCCAAAAATTTTCAAAAAATCCGGAAATAAAAATTGTTGAAATGTTTACCATAGTCCCTAATACCCTTCGAGAGTCCCATTGGGTGGGTGAAACCATCCAGTTTGCCTTTAAACGAAAAAATTACCGATTTTACAATTTGCACCAATTTCATTAACTCAAGCCTACCACAAACATTTATGACAACAAATTATGATCATATATGGTTAACCGGCATTATATGACACCAAGATGTAATCCCTGAATTTCAAGACTTTTCGACACCGAGCCCCGAAACCTTCAAATATTTTCGCAAAATGTGTAGACATTAGTCTTCAATTTAAGAATTTTTTGACTTTTTTTCGGCAGTAAATTAAAATTGTCGAAATGTTTACCATGGTCCCTAATACCCTCCGGGAGTCTAATTAGGTGGGTGCAACCATCTAATTTGCCTTTAAATGGAGAATTGAACGGTTTATAACTTGCACCGATTTCATTAACTTAAGCCTACCATGAACATTTATGACAACATATAATGATCATTTATGGTTTAAAACAATATTATATGACCCCGAGATGTATCCCCTAAAATCTTAAAGTTTTTCGACACCGAGTCCCGAAACCTCAAAATTTTCTCAAAAGCGTGGATACTAGCCTATATTTTTGGAATTTTTTTGACTTTTTTTCACCCTAAAATATAAATTTCCAAAATGTTTACCATGGTCCTAATACGCTCCGGTAGTCCAATTGGGTGGGTGGTATCATCCAATTTGCCTTTAAACAACCGATTTACAACTTGCATCAATTTCATTAACTCAAGCCTATCACGAACATTTATGACAACAAATAATGATCATAAATGGTTCCAAATGGCATTATATGACCCCGAGATCATCCCCTAAAATCTCAAGTCTTTTCGTCACCGGGCACCGAAACCTCCAAAATTTCTCAAAAATCGTGGATATTAGCCTTCAATTTTTGAATTTTTTGACTTTTTTCGCCCAGAAATAAAAATTGCCGAAATGTTTACCATGGTCCCTAATACCCTCCGGGAGTCCAATTGGTTGGGTAGAACCATCCAATTTGCATTTAAATGGCCAATTTACCAGTTTACAACTTGCACCGATTTCATTAACTCAAGCCTACAACAAACATTTATGACAGCCTAAAATGATCAAATATGGTTCCAAACGGCATTATATGTCCCCAAGATGTATCCCCAAAAATCTCAAGGATTTTCGACACCAGGCCTCAAAACCTCTAAAATTTCTCAAAAAGCGTGGATATATACTAGCCTTAAATTTTTGAATTTTTTTGACTTTTTTTTGCCTGTAAAATAAAAATTGCAGAAATTTTTACCATGGTCCCTAATACCCTCCGGGAGTATAATTAGGTGGGTGGAACTATCCAATTTGCCTTTAAATGGTGAATTTACCGGTTTACAACTTACTCCAATTTCATTAACTCAAGCCTACTACGAACATTTATGACAACATATAATGATCATTTATGGTTTTAAAATAGTATTATGTGACTCCGAGATGTATCCCCTAAAATCTCAAAGCTTTTTGACATCGGGCCGCGAAACCTCAAAATTTTCTCAAAAAGTGTGAATATTAACTTTCAATTTTGGAATTTTTTGAATTTTTTCGGCCTAAAATAATAATTGCCGAAATGTTTACCATGGTCCCTAATACCCTCCGGTAGTCCAATTGGGTGGGTGGAACCATCCAATTTGCATTTAAACGGCCAATTTATCGGTTTACAACTTACAACGATTTCATTAAATCAAGCCTACCACAAACATTTATGACAACAAATAATAATCATATATGGTTCCAAACGACATTATATGACCCCGAGATGTATTCCCTAAAATCTTAAGTCTTTTTGACACCGGGTCCCAAAACCTCTAAAATTTCTCAAAAAACGTGGATATTAGTCTTCAATTTTGGATTTTTTTTTAATCGGAAATAAAAATTGATGAAATGTTTACCATGGTCCTTATTATCCCGCGGGAGTCCAATTGGTTGGGTGGAACCATCCAATTTGCCTTTAAACGACCAATTTACCGATTTACAACTTACACCGATTCATTAACTCAAGCGTACCACGAACATTTATGACAACAAATAATGATTACATATGGTTTCAAACGACTTTATATGACCCCGAGATGTATTCCCTAGAATTTCAAGACTTTTTGACACAGAGCTATGAAGACTCCAAAATTTCTCAAAAAGGTGGATAATAGCCTTCAATTTTGGAATTTTTTGACTTTTTTTTTCGCCCGGAAATAAAAATTACCGAAATGTTTACCATGGTCCCTAATACTCTCCGGGAGTCCAATTGGGTGGGTGTAACCATCCAATTTGCCTTTAAACGTCCAATTTACCGGTTTACAACTTGTACCGATTTCATTAAATCAAGCCTACCACGAACATTTATGACATCATATAATGATCATATATGGTTCCAAACGGCGTTATATGACCCCGAGATGTATCCCCTACAATTTCAAGGCTTTTCGGCACCAGGCCTCGAAACCTCCAAAATTTCTAAAAAGCATGGATCTTAGCCTTCAATTTTGGAATTTTTTGAATTTTTTTCCCCCGGATATAAAATTTTGCCGAAATGTTTACCATGGTTCCTAATACCCTCTGGGGGTCCAATTGGGTGGGTGTAACCATCCAATTTTCCTTTAAACGACCAATTTACCCCGGTTTAATAATTGTCTCGATTTCATTAAATCAAGCCTACCACAAACAGTACATTTATGAAAACATATAATGATCATATATGGTTCAAAACGAAATTATATCACCTCGAGATGTATCCCCTAAAATCTCAAGTCTTTTTGACACCGGGCCCTGAAACCTACAAAATTTCTGAAAAAGCTCGGATAACTCGACCTGATTGTAACCTGCAAATTATTGACTTGAATATAACCCGACTTGAATCTGAGAATGACCCAACCTGATTATAACCCACAAATTATTGACTTGAACCAAACCCGACTTGAACCCGAGCATGCATGACCCGACTTGAAAATGACCCAACCTGATTCTAACCCGCAAATTATTGACTTGAACTTAACCCGACATAAACCCGAGAATGACCCGACCTGATTCTAACCCGCAAATTATTGACTTGAACCGAATCCGACTCGAACCCGAGAATTACTCTTACCCGTTTTAACCCGAATTAAACCCGACTTATTGTTCACCCGACATATTATTAACCCGACCAAAACCCGATAAGAAGTATGACCCGATGTGACTCGACTCAAGCATGACCCAACTCAAACCGGACCTGCATAGGTTATGGAATTAATCCGAATTATTGACTAGACCCGTGAGTTGGCCCGACCCACTCTTACCTGACCCAAACCCGACCCGTTTACCCGGATTGACAGCTCTAAATGCAACTCTTGATTAGTTAATGGGAGTTGTATACTCCATGTTTGTGTTCAAGTCGTTTGGAAATATATTTATTCTAGTTAATCATGTAGGAACAACTAAGTATTTAATGTATGATTAGTTATATAATATTGGGGGGAAAAAAAATTTATTTAGTCGTCTCAAATCAATTACAATAGATTCTAATATTTGAAAAGGATGAATTGATTGTGATTTAAGGTGATTAAGTCTGTTGTATATAATTCTTAACAAAAAAAGAAAAAAAATAAAATAAGATATGTGTGCACTTCAAGGTGGGTTGCAAACTCATCACGATTACGCATGCCAAAACATTAGCGCCCATATTATAAATGCATGGATAAGATTATATCAATCCAATTGATACAATTTTTTACATGAAATTCAACCCAATTGTACACAATAATTAGTTATGAATATCTAATCTTATCCAACTACGGACTAAAATAAAGAATAACAACTTTAGTTAGTTGCATAAATTAATTACATAATTTACGTACAAAAATGCAAGCTGTCAAAACTCTATCAAGGGTGAGAAATACTTCGACGGCTTAGAGCTCATGACAGGCACAATCATTTTAATTTGGAGGCTCCTTATTTCTTTCGGCTTTGCCCCTAATTTTAATTATATTGCCTTATTGTTTATATCTATGAGTATGACATTGGAGTAATATAGTTACCATGTGATATACTTATGCTTTTAAGATAAAAAAAATAGGTTATCTTTTCTTTTATAGATGTAGTCTAGTGATGAGGTTACATCTATTTAAAGATAAGCAACTTTATTTAAATTTTTTTTTGGAGAAAGATTTGATAGTTTAAACATAATATCAACATAGATTAAAACAAATATTTGTATGTGAAAAAAGAATGGTTGTTCTAAGTTATGTCCCTCATGTAATCAAGTTTCTAAGGTGTGCATAAGGCTTTTCAAAATTTTAAGCCATGCCCCTCAACTCAGTGTTATTAGTAATTAAATGTATGTACGATTCTCGCTCTTTGGGTGTTTACAAGTTAATTGAGGTTGGTGTTTCAATTCGTGACTTGAGTTTCGGTGGTTAGGATTGTGGTAATTAGGGTTTTTTTTTTTTTTTTTTTTTTTCTCTCCTCTCCTTGCCTTTTCTTTTCTTTATTTAAAATTTAAAGCTAACCTTAGTTAAGTTATAACGTTCAAGGAGAGTACAATTAATTAATGATAGTGAATAAAAGGGCATAGCTTACAAAATTGAAAAGATATGGACAAACCTTATTAGAAACTCAACTTACTGATTAAGGGGCATAGTTTAGAAAACCCCCCCAAAAAAGGTATGATATTTCATTTAAACAAAATATCAACATAGATTAAACAAATGTTTGAACATTAAAAAAAAAAAGTATGGTATGAAGTAATAAATAAGTTACATAAGATGATAATCTTGTGTTGATTTGCTTCATCATACATATATGCATGCGGTGTAGTAGAATAAAACAATTTAATCGTCTAATGCCTTTAACTTTTTATTAATATATGAGTAATAGATCAATTGAAGTGATGATAAGTATCAAGATTTGAAAATTAACCTAAGTCATCCCCATTTTGATCCGTGCATGTCATATTCAATTTATCTAGTTTGGATCCTAAGTATTTTGTTTTGTTTTGTTTATTTATTTATTTATTTTAAGTAAAAAAGACACTAGAATTGTTTAGTATTACCGTACTTGAGCAGTGAGGTCATTGACCCAACCACCCAACCTCTTACCATGTATTATAAATTTATAACACAAGACTTTTTTTATACAACAATTTAACATTGACCTAATCAACCACCTTAATTTTCATGCTTTACTAGTAAAATTGAAATAAAATAGCAGAGGAATAACTGCATTAAAAACTACTCGTAGTACAAGGTACCAAAAAACCATTTAAAGTTTCTTTTTTTTTTTTTATAAAAAATAGGGCAAAATTTACCATATGAAATTTCTTGTAAAATCCCATAGAATTTGCTCAGAAATTACACAACAACATACCCTTGGACAGAAAGCAACATCTTCAAAACTTTACCAAAAATGCTTTAAAATAACTTAAACAATTGAATAATTCAAAGGTGTTAGTTGTCTGTTGCAAAGCTTTCACATCACACTGTCATTATTATCTAATTGTTACCCAACTAAAGATTCCACTCCACACTTTCTTGTAAACTTACACTTTTGTATTTCCATTCTCCCTCTATATATACACCCCCTTAACCTTCCAATTTTGCCAAATTCAAACAAAACTTTACTTTGTTTTAATAAATTTATTACCCTAAGCTTTTCTATAACAAGTTTGTACCTCGTAGTTGGTTCATCTTATTTATTTCAAAATAAAACCGCCTTTTTATTAAGTTAGGAAAATCTTAATTACTCCTTTATACACCGAAATTTTTTATTTAATAAATTGGTGTGAGACTGAAATAAGAAGTTTGATCCTTGAGAGTGTTTTATCATTATTCGCACAAAATGTTGTACGACTTGTACACAACGGTTGAGTTGATAGCACAAGCTTCTTCAAATTATCATATTTTGTTCTGTTTTTGTAATTTGATCATAATTTGCCTTGTTTATGGGAGTTCAAAATCGAGCTCGAGCTCCTGGGAATTTGAGTCGAGATATGTATCCTTGAGTTCTTCTGGGGATGTCAAATCGGCTAACACTACTACTACATTCGTAAAGGATAATAATATTGACAACAAGCATTCGAAACAAGATACTAAGGATGAAGAAGGAGAAACGGCTGCTGAAGTAGTAGAAGAAGAATCGCGGTATGTAGATGACACGATCAGTGAAGTCGAAATGATTAACGAAGATGAAGAAGATGAACTTAGAATGAAGATTGAAGAGTTCATAAAAAAGATGAAAGGTCAACTAAGTATGGAGAGATCATAAGAAGATTAGGACATAATTCTATGTATATAAAATTTAGGAGTACAATAATTCCAGAGTAATACTCCTATATTGTTGTATGAGTGTTATTATTTAGAAAATTTTGAGGCAAAGTTGATGCATTAGCTTAGGTTGGTTGTATGATTAAGATTAAGATTAAGATTACGATTATGATTATGATTATGGTGTATACTGGGTAACTTCCTAGCTTGGAAAAAAGTTTTTATGTACTGTATCAAAAAAATTAATTTTTGATTACCTACTCTGTTCTTCCATAGGAACAAACGTGACATTTATGGTACTAAGACTTTCAAATCTTATAATGTCGGTGTTAATATAAGAAATATCTTACCATTTGGGATCAAGTCTTGATCAACTTTTACGAGTCGTTATCGAGGAGATAGGGTGATTGTAACATGGTTTGATTTTGATCCGACTAGGGTTGGAACATGTTTTGGCTTAGGAGAACTTTAGTAACTTGAGAGTTTAAAAACGAGATAAATCCTAACAACGAAAAAAACTGTACGTTACTAATAATAGGGCGAAACCATACTAGGTCATCTATACTTAGTATTTAAAAACACAAACCAAAATTGACACATGTCATCATTCTTTCTCACCTTTCTTTATTCATTCTCCCTCCTTATGTTTTCAAAGAAATTCTCTCTTCATCTCCCCCTTTATTTCTCAATAACTTTTATATTTTGTAATCTTTATTTTAATTCAATAACAAATTAAATTTCCTAAACCTTCTCCTCTTCTCATTATTCCATCTATCAATTCAATTTATTCACATTCATAATTCATTTCTTTAATTTGACCCCTTATCTTCCCCCTCTTCTTATATAAATACAAATTTTCAATAAAGATTTTTTCACACTCATTAAGTTTCAAAAACTAAAAAATTAGAGAAACATCTCTCAAAATTCTATGTGAAATTTCTACAACAATGAGGATGATGATTGAAAAGGGAAATATTGAGGTGGCAAGAAAACTATGGCAATTCCATGGGATGACATTGTTTGCGTGTCATGGGGCTTTAATTTTGAAGATATTAAGTGCAATATAAGAGACATATATTGGTAAAGACTAAAGAAGAATATCATGCCTTCACATTTGATGTAAAAATTGTAAAATTATAATAAGTGTTTGGTATTTACAAAGTAGTTTTTTATACAAATTGTTGATTAATATATCATGTGATAGAGATAAGATTTTACGATTTTAAGCCATTTTTTCTACAACTATTAGTCTATTACCACTAATTCATAAAATATTATAATATGTCAAAAGACGATAAAATAATTCATTCAAATTATTTGTAAAGGGTTTTTTTTTTTTTTTTTTTTTTTTTTTTTTGGTGACAAGATAATTTGTAAAGTTTCAAATAAATTTATAACTTAATCATAACCCGTGCGTAGAACGGGTCCAAAAGCTAGTTAATTATGAAACTCGAGCAAAATTGTTAGTTCTAATGAACAAAAGAGTGAAATGAGATACTTGAGTATTTACAATCAACTAACTCAACAATTGTCTAAATTAATCATAAAGTTAAAGGTAAATACATAGATTTATAATCACTACATTCACTAGTAAGTGTTCACTTAAACGAGAGCTTATACACATACAATCATTGTATGTGGTCCCTACATACAATACCATTAGAAATTTGACACATTATAAAAAAGGGAAGAAAACTAAGAGTCAAATATAAATTAAATTCAAATGGAACTTGGACCCATAATTTTAGCCAATAAAAACATGACAAATTATGGTTGTATGTAGGGACCACATATAACAATTGTATGTGTAGCCTTTACCTCACTTAAACTATTCAATATGTATAAGAGATTTCCTGTTCATGACAATCATGAGGTACATAGTTTCATAGATTGCCTTATAATTAAGTCTTTACAACATGGTGGTTTAACCTTAAAATCATTATTACGTTTTTGCATATTTGGTGAAGTGGAGCAAAATTTGGTACAGTATAAAAGAAGAAATAGGACTAAGCAAATTTAAGTCTAAAATATATTCTAGTTTCAAATACCTAATTATAAGTAGAAAATAAGCAAAACTTGGAATTTTTCATTCGAAAAATTTGCAATTTATGTCAATATGTAAAAAGTAAAAGCACCCAACAAACACATGGATAGTTTACCAATTAAATTTGAGCAAAAAAAAAAAAAAAAAAAAAAAAAAAACTCAATAATGATTGAATGGTTGGTATATGGCTACTTCTATATGTATATGTAGTTGGCAAACAGGCAAAGTTAGGTGACAAGAAAAATTATTGAGCCTTATTTATTTAGCCTTTGCTCAAACTTTTCTAAGAGTCCACCTATTCATAATTATGCAAGTCAATGTCAATGGTTGTTTTATTTATTTTTTCCATTTTATTCCATTTAGTTTAAAATGGAAAATGATAAAGAAAAAAAAGGGTTAAATCATAAAAAGTTTTAAATTTGAATGTTTTCGGCTTTAGGCAATGTAACAATTGTGACTTAACATATAAAATGTTTGATGGTAAACCTATAATTTTTAATTAAGGTGCATGTTGACATATAGTTATCAAGTTTCTTATTTAAAAACTTTTTAAATAACAGTTCTTATATATTATGGAAATCCATATAATATTGCTATAACTTTAATAGAACTTGATGTGCATGTATTATTATGGTCGTGGAGCTTAATGATTGAGTAAAATGACATCATAATTCATAAATTATATTAATGCTTATACTGTTATACAGTAAGTTGACTTTTGTTATCTAAATCCTCCCTTTAGACAGCATATCTAATTAATTTGTCTTTATTATTTCTATTTCTTTGTGAAGTTGCAAGTTGTCGGGGCATACTAGTCTGTAAAATTATTGAATTTTAGTTTTATATGTAATCACACCACAATAATTTAACACAGTGACACGTGAGCATAATGACATTTTGAAAATATCAACATAATAGATGCACGATACGAGCGTATCACGACCCATATGCCTAATCCATCTCTACCCTGAACTATATGTTGAGGCCGATTATAATATACGAGTACTAAACAAAGTTATGACACTTATGAGGTAGCTTCATCAATTTTAGAGTAAAAGATTGTATAGTTAAGACAAAGTAAGTACTCCATAAAGACTATTTAAGTTTATTAGATTTACCGCATCAAAATACACTTAAATTAAGCTAAAGTTTATGATAAGTTCTAACAACAGCCCTTAAAAAGTTAAACTACATCCTAATCAAGATTATCTAGATTTTCCAATTGTATACACAAGTATTACACACTTAACTATACATGTTGACTTGGTCAGTCTTCACATAATGCTGTTATTACAGTTGTTGAACATTCAAAAAAAAAAAAAAAAAAAAAAAAAAAAAAAAAAGAAAAGAAAAAAAAAACTATCCATGTAGACCAGCACTTGGGACATAAAGACTTGTTGACTTGGTGTTGCCATGTGGACTTTTAATTCTAATATACTATATTCTTCCAAAAAATAAATAAATGTGACAAGGAATATCTAAAGATGGGCACGGGCCGTGCCGGCACGCGGGCGGCACGGGCCCGGCACGACTCCGGCACGGCCCGGCACGGGCACGGTGGCCGGCACGGCACGGCACGGCGGCACGCCGGCGTGCCGTGGGCCGTGCCGTGAACAACTTTTTTGGGACCGGCACGGGCACGGCCCGTGGCACGGCGGACGGCACGGTGGCCGGCACGTGGGCCGGCACGCCGGCACGACCCGCCGGCACGGCACGTGGCACGGCCCGGCACGGCCAGGCACGGCTAGGCACGGCCCGGCACGGCCAGGCACGTAGTATTTTTTTTTTATTATATGCATTTTTGTTTTTAATTCGTTTTTTTTAACATTTATTTTTTTTTTTTAAGAAAAAAAAAAAAAAAAAAAAAAAAAAAATTAAAAACGGCACGGTTTGGCCCGCGGCCCGGCACGGCACGGCCCGCTAGGCACGTGGGCCGTGCCGTGCCGTGGGCTGGGGTGTGCCAATCCCAGGCACGGCACGGCACGGCACGCCGCGGAGCCGGCACGGCACGGCACGGCACGGGCACCACCCCGGCACGGCCAGGCACGGCCCGCGGCGGCACGGGCACGGCCCGTGCCCATCTTTAGGAATATCCAAACCCAAGTACATTCATTCAATCATTAAACAAATTTAATACACATGTAGCTTTCACACCACACTTTCTCCTTTTTCCTTAGCTTTCTCAACAATGAGCTTCCTCAACACACTTCTCATTTCTCACCCATTACATATATAATGCCTCATTTTTGTTATTCTTTCTACTTCAACAAAACACAACACTTCTCTTACCCACACTCACTCTCACTATCCTCTTTTCGCTCAGTGTGTGTGCGCGCGTGTGCGTGTGTCTAGCTCGAACTTGTTATTTTAGTTTCTTATCATAAAAATGTTAGGTTCCACAATTGAATTGGTAGCTCAAGCTACTTCAAACTTTCATTTTATTTTCTGTTTTTGCAATATTATCATAGTTTTTCTTCTCATTGATCGCTCAAAAAGCGACATGAATCACACTCCAAGCAGCATTGATGCTTTTCAGATTGTTTTAGATCAAAATACATCAAGAAATGACTATGAGAATGATGCCAAAGTAGTAGAAGATGATTATATGAAAGAAGGATCAGCCTCTGAAGTACAAACAGAAGCACCGAAACATGTAGATGATGACCCTCAAGTAGCAGCAGCAGCAGCCTCTGAAGCGCAAACAAAAGCAGCGAAACATGTAGATAATGACACTCAAGAAGAACAAGAACAAGAAGAACTAGAACAAGAAGAAGTGGCAGCTGATGATCATGAGCTAAATGCACGTATTGAGGACTTCATTAACAAGATTCACAGAAATTGGCGGGCAGAGAGTAAAAATTTACGAGCAAGGATGCTAGAAAGGACATTCAGTTATCATTCCAGACGGAAATTCAACCCCGAGTCTTGAGTACCACCACCCAACGTAACTATACCACTAAGGCTACTACACAGCAAACATTACGAAACAAGGATTAAGAGTAATTAAACTAGTTAACACATGAATCAGCCACTATCAGGTAGTTTAGTTGTCAAATTTTATGCTACAATAAGTTAAAATAAAGGAACAGAAGAATGTTGACCTTATGTCCTATAAAATGATCAGTATAATTGCTTTTTCTTTTGGGTGGGGGACTGATATTGAAATGAAGGGATCAAAGAAATAGATGCCTTGGAAGCTTTTCTGAAAGTTCCAAGCAGTTTGGAAGGCGGGAACGTGTCATGTTTCTCCAATTCAAATTTCAGCATAAAGTCTTGGTATGAAAGCATAATTTTAATTCAAAAGTTGAACAGAAGAATGAGGAATACATGTCATACATCTGTAGTTTCTAAAGAAACCCAAGAAGAGGGACAAAACACCCAGATAATTAACAGCGCCATCAGCTGCACTAACTAAACTAAAAATCCTGACTACTCCTAATAAACCGGCAAATCCTGTGTTAAAAATCCGAAGCTAATGTGAAGCTAAAAACCTAATTGTAACGATACATACTGTGATTTCCTGAGTGAGAAGAGCAGAGCCTAGGTAAATCTGTGGACCACTAAAATTTGAAAATACAAATACAGATATGAGAAAAACTAATGTCAGATATCAGCCAGAAATCTCCAGATTTGAAGGACTGTCGTCATCATCGAAATCATCAGAACCCCCTTCAGGGGTTGATTCGTTAATGTCAGCTTCGAGGTCCATCGGGTCCATTTGCATAGAGTTCATAGAAGGCAAATTGTCGGTATGGAATGAGGGGGGTGGGGATGTGAAGTTTACCTTCTGTCCCCCGTAACCTCCTTCAGGGACTTGGTTGTTGATGATAGCTGGAATGGCAGCGGTGGTTGCGGGTTCAGCTCTCTGCTTCTTGGGCTTGTGCTCTTGATGATGGCCCGGTAAGAAACTCCCTAGCACCACCTGATAATTCATTCAGTTGAGACAATTAGCATAAGCCACAGTAAAACATTGGAGTTTATAAGGACAGTGAACAGGTTTGCTGTATTGAGTATAAAATGATGCATAGGCTGGCAACACTACTTTACCATTTAAGCAAGAAAGGGAAAATAGTTTATTATTATCTTACCTGAACGGGGCTAGCAGCAACGAGAAGACCAGCAAGTCCACCACCTAAGACTCGCCCATCAGGACCTGCTAGTGAGACACTCATGCCTCCTGATCTGCTCTTCATAATTCCGTTGTCAGTAGGCATAAATGATCCAGACAAGGAAAGTATCTCAAAACGACCCTACAGGATCAATAAAGAACTAGATTAAAATCTGTATAATCAGACATATTGAAAGCGGCGAGAAAACCCAAGTACTGAACACAATGAGGATCAAAATATGACAAGCTCACAGTCACAAGATATCACTCTTTAATAGACTTGTGCATTTTGTCAGTCAATGCACAGGCTCCTAAATTTTGAAAAGTGCATATCTATGGATTCCTAAAAAGTGCAAGCTAGATCAGATCCAAGATTGAAACATCTCAAAGAAGCAAACAGGTCTATCTTACACATGTATGCAATTGCACTTATATTGAGAATGACACACCAGATGTCCACAATGTCACCGTAATTTGCTAAACAAGGATGAATGGAAACTGCCTTATTATACCAAAGAGCTCCTAGTATGTCCATTCACCCCCCACCCCCCCCCCCCCCCCCCCCCCCCCCACTCCTCCTTCCCATCCTTCCTAGAAAAGACAATCATCCATCACAGAAGTTGTTCATGATTAGCTTCACCCGCATTTAAAAAAACCCTCATTTACAGTTCACAGTATTGTACCAAAGAGCTTATAGTGAAGTTGAATTTTCTAGAGGTCAGATTAAGCCACCACTAGATAATGCAACTTCACTTTCCGTTCCCTTTTCCATCCCCCCAATAGAAGTCTTCCTACCAACAATTAAGGAACCTCATCATAAGTAAGGAGAAGAAGGCATACTTCATATGTTAAAGTGCCACCAGAAGAATTAGGTTGACGAAGGGTGACATTTGAGATTGAACCGCTTGCAGAAAGAACACATATAGCACGGGATTCCTGCTGAGAAAACGATAGAACCTTCATCGCGACATCCTGATGGCAGGAAAAGAACAGAATCAGTACATGATCAGAGACAAGTGTTTGTTCATTCGAGTAGGCTGAATATACGTGTAAGCATGGAAAATATAAGACCGAGTAATATATACTATCTTGGGAACTTTAGCAATATATAGAATATCCCCAGATAAGCATGTTTCAAAAACTATTTAGAGTAAAACATACAATATGTGGAATTTGGAGGTTTTGGGAATGTGGGGTGTTACTC
The DNA here is from genome assembly GCF_948465745.1 of Chenopodium album. Taxonomy (NCBI): domain Eukaryota; kingdom Viridiplantae; phylum Streptophyta; class Magnoliopsida; order Caryophyllales; family Amaranthaceae; genus Chenopodium; species Chenopodium album. The sequence continues at coordinate 1,633,423 of NC_137838.1, forward strand.
GTGTTAGTCACATTATCTTCATAGAAAGAACACTTTTTTGGTCATTATCAAGATTATCTGTCAGTGATTTTGCAATTCTCAACTGAAGAATGGGTGTAAAAGTAAAACAATACAACCAATCCAGGGCACTTCAAAATAGAGATATTCATTTCAGCAGCATAACAATGAATGTGTTGTATTGCAATTATGTAAACATCAGGAAAACAGTTTTGAGAATTACGTATCCTAGACTAGATCCAGCAGAGACAAGTTTCTTTAAGCTTTGGTTGCAGTCAGTATACTGAAATAGCTGAAGATCTTTCGATGAACAGCTATCAGTAAAATTTAGGGAATATTGATTAACAAGAATATTTGACTGAAGATATTAATACATACCTCCCCAGCATTTACAGTGATCACATGAGGCGTGAAATTTGCACCAACGAAATACGCAAGTCGATCACCTGAATAGCTTCATATATTAGCAATCGTCAACCAATATCAGATAAAATTTATTCACAGGAACAAATTAAACTATAATCTAAAGGCAGATAGGATACAAAATACAAAGTAGAAGCACATGAAATTTAGGCACAATATACATGGCAGGGAAAGGAGTCAGCATCTGTCAATTTCCAGCAATAGCATATTCCTAGAACTCTCCAGTTAAGTTCCTCTAATGATATCTCAGCAAGGAGGCATAGTAAGGATGCTAATGAGACTCATTGACCACATCAAACATCATATCTTTGACATCATTCCAAGATATATCTATAATGTATATCTTTAAGAGATATGTGAAGTCTGTAAGAATTCAAGAGTATTAGGAAGCAAGCGGGTGGGTCAGAGTTAGATAAATAACTTCATTGGATAAGATTACCTTGGCTCTAGATTATTTCAGCCGTAATAAAAGCATAGTCAATTCTTGAATCCATATTATATATGAATTGAATAAGAACTTAGCACCCTGTCTACTAAGTGGTTAGGGATAAGGCTGCACAAATCTAGGCCCTGAAATCTTGTCAGTGGAAGGGCCAAAGGTTCCATACATGGAGCTCGCCTATTAATTTAGCCAAATCCACTAGTATATCTTCAACATGTCTACCAGATTGAATTATGATCAGGAATTTTGTTTCACTATGGGGATCATTAAAATAAAAAAGACTAAGGATCAAACTAACACAATACAGTAGGTAAAAACATAATTAAATGGCAATTGCAGAAAGATGACAACATATAACAACAACATCAATAGCATATATCAGATTTAATACTTCTTTCAAATCAATTTTCGCAGCAGTGGCAGCAATGCATTTTCCTCTTCAAATAATAATGTTTTTTTTAAAGGGCAACTTCCCTTCATATAGCTCCCTTTAAAATTTATTAGCTAATACTCCGTATAATTAAATCATTCTCGATGATGTTATAAAAGTATCACAAATGAGACTTGACTACATAACTTTTCAAATTACCAGTACTAGTTTTAGGCAGACTTAGATTTATAATGATTTCAGACCCAAATACATTTTAAACCCCAAAAATATTCAGCTACATATTATATTACCAGAGAATACTTTATACTCAAAGCATATGATAGTGCCATACTGCAATTAGGAGAGCATTTGAAGGAACCAAACACCTCATACTGCTGCTATCTTATGCCAGATGATCTTGAACAAATATTAAGTACCTTGATTCCATATATGGACACAACCAAATTAAACATTGTAATTTAATCTCCCTATTTGAACAATATCATATTGCATTCACACATCTTGTAAAATTAACCAGTACATCAGTACATGAATTTGGTAAGGCTGTCAATTTCATTCATATGAAGCAACTTCAGTTACAACTTTGAAATGATCCTTTCGGGGACCAAGACAGAGCAAGAAAGGAATGTCCATCCCACATATTACTACTAAACATCAACTGAAATATGCAGAAAAAACAACACAAATTGCAGTAAAAATAAAACCAATTGCAGTACCATAAAAACATAACCTATATATACATTTCTTTAAGTGAGGTGCAAAAGTACCTAAACTCTCAAACTCCACTTTTTGTGCCTTCTTAATTGACTGTAAAGGCCTTGCCCTAGGTTGTTTCCAACCTGAAAAATCTCCACTCAGAGGAATTGAAGCCGAAATTGGCATTGGTGACAATGCGGCTGCAGCAGCCCCATCAGAGCCATACTTCCTAGGCCTACCTCTCTTCTTCCTGGAATCGGAAGAAGGCGGTACTCCTGCCAAATTAACAGGTGAAGAGGCAGCTGCCATATTTGGAGCTCCTGGTTGGCTCAAAGGGTTTTCACCCCTTGCTGCCAAACAGAAACCCTGACTCCCTTCATCACCTTTCACTGCTACCCCAGAACTACTTATTTCCTCTTTACTAGCCTCCATGCATTAAAGGTTCAAACTTTCAACACAATAAACCCTTTCAGACAGCCTAAAACCCTAAGATTTTACAAATTACAATAAACCCAGAAAAATTTACTAAACTACCTTAAAAAAAATTGTAGAAAATCATATATTGAACTGAAAAGTTGCATTTACAGCCAACCAATATGAAAAATGATCAAATACCCAAAAACCAGAATCCTTTGAAAAAGCCCAAAAACAGGTCAATCAAGAACAAAACAAAATAAAAAAATTTCAACTCACTTACTGGCAATAATTTTTTTATGAAAAATTAAAACTGGAAATTTCATAAAACACCCACAAATTTAAATAAAAAACCTAAAGATCTTTTCTTTCAATCTAAAAATCAGAATTTTTTTTCTAAATTATATTCACCATTTCAACAAAATATAGAAAAATAATAACAAAATTAGTACTGTAAATTTTTTTTAGCTTAACTTAAAAGAAAATACATACCCTCAACCTATTCCTTAGTGTCTGAAAACCACCAACTAGTTTTATTTTCTGGAAACTGGGTTTTTGCAGAAAAAGAGAAGAAAAAGGAGCAAAAATAAAAAAATTCTACAAATTGAAAAAATAAAATATTAACAAATACAGAAGATAATAAAAAATTTGAAACTTTAATTAAATATTAGACCCATCTAAATTACAAAATACGAAGAATTAATTATGGTTAAGAAAATGGTTCAAGTCCGTCTAGGGAATTTAATAAAGCAGGTATGAGTATACCAAAAAGTTATAAAATTTTCAAAATTAATTAAAAGAAAAAAATAGGAAATATAATAAAAACAATTTCCTTTTATGTTTTTTCATTATTTAAAAAAAGGGTGCAAAATAATAAATTAAAGGCTGTAAAGTTGAGGTAAGAGAGAGCATGCCAATTTTCCAAACTACTACTACTAGCCTTGTTGCTTTGTCTTTTGGGGGTTAAAATTAAAAATTTAAACGGTTGATCATTACAATAATAAATAAAATATTACCCTTATTTTGAATCATAATTTACCGTTAATTGCCACTTCGAAAATATCCATTTGAATCTTCATCATGTTCAAATGTTCAATCTTTGCGGCTAGGGCTTTCTTGTACAGTTGTACTATGCCTTTGGACTAGTTTAAGGATCTATCTTGATCACCACACCCAAAAATAAAAAAATTAAAAAAAAAAAAAAAAAAAAATTGAGAAATTTTGAGCATTTATCTTTTTTGTCCCCCTCTTAATTATAATGGGTAAAAAAGATATTTGATGACAAGTTTTTTTGTTTTTTTTCCCTAGCTTTGTAAAAGTTTTGCAATAATTGCATTTTTAGGGGTTTTGTTTTCATTTTGTACCTTGCTAAATTTTCATTGAGAATTTTTACATTACAAATGTGACAAGTGATAAATGCAGATAATAAGGACTTGTTAGTACAGTAAATTTTTTTGTTGTTTTTTGGACAAATGTTATGAGAATTTCTTTGCTTCATAAAAAGCATGAAAATTTCACATTAATCACAAACAACCAATTTTTGCCAAAAAAAAAAATGTGAATAAAATTTTTATTATAAAATAAAAATATTGTATACATGGATTGTTTCGCATAAATCATGCACAATAGTTATTTTCATTCCTGCTACATTAATATATTCATTTGAATGTCAAAATAATTTTACAAAAATACTTAAAATGCAATTATACTACCTCCCAATAATAATGTTGTGGGAAAGTCAAGTAGAATTTGAAAGTAATTATGTCCAAAAAAATTTATATAAAAAACAATATTCATGGCAAAGATGTTCCAAGAAATTTCCTAAAACAATAATCCATGATCTAGGCCACTCAATCAAACAATATCTTTCAGTAATATTTGTTTAATCTGCCTTTTAAAGGAGTGTCATAATCATTAATTAGTGTTCATCACTTAGAAAAACACTAATTTATTTTCATTTTATCTAAGGTGACATCATTTTATGGAGTAAAGTATACGCCAAACAAAGCAAATAGTGAAAAATTACCAATAAAGTATAAGCCATGTGATGACCACCTACCTATTTGGTGGAGTTTCCAATTAATCCTCCTAATATTACAAAAATGTCTAAGGTAAAAACTAAAGTAAAAAATAACAAAGACAATAAATCTCCAAGGTAAAACCGAAAAAAAAAATTTAATAATAATAAGAAGAGGGAGAAACCCCCCATCAGTGGTCAAAGTAACATGACAAAGATTATGAATGGTCAAAGGAGAACGTAATTATTTCCAATTGAATAAAGAAATATGAGTATTTCACAAGCATACAATTGACAAGTTCAAGCAACCAAAATAAAAATTAAGAATGCAGCACTGTGTAGTAATATACAAGTGTAGAAAGATGAAGAAGCCAATAGAAATAATTTGGCTCATCCATCAACTAAAGTAACTATGTACTCCGCCCAATCAAGAATTTATAGTCACGTTCATAGTGTAATTTGAACAACGTGACCACAAAACCCTGACGAATATTATGTTTTCAGAAAAAGGATTCCTCTAATATTCTAACTTCCAAGGTTTTTCTATAGCCTAACACAGTCACACTTGTATCACTCTTTTAAGATGAGTATTAGGCAATACAAAACCTGCTCTTCTTTCCTCAAATGAGTATTCAACCTCTTCATCAGTTTCTTCCACCAAATCATCACCATCATGAAAATCAGGTTGATGAAGAGGCGCAGGTGTCATAGATGTGTGCATTGGAGCTGAAGCTGTTGAAGGTGTTGCAGGTTCAGGAATATGCATTTTTGGTGTCCAGTTTTCTTCATCTTCAGCAGGAATATTCTTTGAGGGTGTAGTATATATTTGTTGGGATGTCTCTTTCTGGAAGGCTGTTTGCTGTTGCATGGCATTGTTATCATCATCATAGAAATCTTCATGTGCTCTTGTTGATGCCGTGGAAGAAATGGGAGAGAAAGGTCTTCGTACCACAGCTGGTTCTGTTTCACGACCGTTGAACGTGAAGTTCTTGTCCAAAACCCTTTGCACTACAATAGCAAAGCAATATCATAAGTGGGATTAACTTGCTGCGTAGGAATCCTCTCTCATCTTATGTTACATAATCTCCGATCAACACTCATCATCCATATTTACCAATAGCATTAGAGTATTATTAAAGTTGATGACATGTCATATAATTAGGAGGTGGTTAGATATAAGTTAAGATGTAAAAACAGGACATGATCCCAACCTGAAGTTGCTGGCTCAACAGAAAAATGTAAAGTGTAACCAAAAAAGTTAATCTAGGATTAACTCCATGATTTTTTTTTTTTTTTTTTTTCCCCAAAATAAAAGGACAGTTCTGTACTTTTTTGCACTATATGAGTGCATACCACAGGAACTGCCATAATACACGAGTGCATACCACAGGAACTGAAAAGGCACACCATCAGATGCAAGTGCCAAACTTTCTGCCTCAGAAATATGGCAGTGTCCAAAAAACTTACCAGTTTGTGATCCCATGTTGTCATCTCTCTTAGAAGGGCGCAAATTTGGTGTTCCTCTGGCTGAATGAGATGAGTCAGGGCGAGGTGTTTGAATTGCATTTCCTCCAACAGAAACCCTTCTACCGTTTCCTCCTCCCGCAGATACTCTAGAACTTTTCTTTGCAGACTTCATTGGGCTAGGTTTAGAGCCAAAAAGTACCTCTTGTTCTGCCATCAGTTGTCCTTGAAGTTTCTTTTGTTCCTAAAGTTAGATATGAGTATGCATGATTAATAAAACATCTTTTTCAAATATACTCAAACAAATGTTTAGTTTGCTTTTTCTATCCCCCAAGAAATGATAATACTGTTTCTGATTTGTATATGACAACATGCAGCAACAAAAGGAAAACGCAATAATTTATTTGAGTATGGAGGTATTAGTCAGACAAAACAAAAACTATCAAAAGTAAAGGATTCAATGCTTTACACACCCGCTGTCGTTTCTTTTCTTGTTCCTTGTCTTGCCGTAATGTAATATACTCCTCGAGCATGGAAAGAAGATGAACCTGATTGATACATCTAGACAGATTAGAAGAAGGCAAATATAACAATTAATACTTTCTCGGCAGAGATGTATATACTTACACCATCATACAAGAACTCGAGACCTCTTTCTTCCTCCCAATGTTGAGTTTTTGCAGCCAAAGCCTCAACCATCCCTGCATAGCATTGAGAACAATCAAAATCAGCCAGCCAAAGATAAACCGGACCAGCCAGTTAATATAATATAGATACTTGCAAAGGTAACAAACATTTTGACAAGGTTGAAGACTTAACGAGAATCATATCTCAACATCTCTAGATATTACGCTGACTAGCGAGAAGTTCAAACTAATAAACCTTAAATGTATATACCTATCTGGTTCAACCTCAGGATCCATGTAACAATAAGCAAATATTTGTGAAATACATTCATAAAACAGTTTTTCGGAAAGTACATACTGCATGAAGGTTTCATAATCCGACCATTACGATTGGGAACTCCTTCTAAATTTTATCACAATTTAATATTGTGAGAACAGGCACTCCATTAAAAAGGGGAAGTGAGGATATAAGCAAAGGAAGTGCTAAATCAATTCCCATCGCATGCTGCTGTGAAGCCTATAATATAAAACTGCTCCCAGATTCTGGCTGTTACATCATCTTGGGAGTTGGGATACAGCGTGATGTTATGATGTTTACCTGGAAGCTTATTAACTATTGTTCGTGCTTTCTCTGCACGTTTGAGGATGAGATGAGAACCTCTTCCGGCATTGTATCTATTTTCATCCTGACATAGAAGTGAGGCATCTGTCAACACCTTACAAAGATAATACGAGAAAGTAGCAAATTATGGGCAAACCAAGAACTACCATATTATACTGTTCAAGCCACTCCTCCTCCTCACAGGCAGATAACCACTTCTCAACTTTTTCCAGAATATCTTTGCGGCTAAAAGCTTCTTCTTTGACCTTGGAAACTTCTAGTTCCATTTGTTCGAGGACAGAAGCAGGGTCCAATGCTCCTATATAAAGAGGATTGAACATTGTGAAAATAAGCACAAAATAACAAAATTAACAATAAAATGCCAAAAGTATTGCCCCTTTTTTTTTTAAACTCCTGATTCTATTGCCTCAATCACCACACAATAACAAAATTACAATAAAATGCTGAAAGCAAGTTACCTGATTCTATTGCCTCAATAAGATGTTCTGTTTCATCATCTAATGCAGGAATCATATGTGTCTTCCGACAAATTTCATCTAACTCTGCCCTCTTCTTCAAGACAAGCTCTTTCATCTTACTTGATTTAAGCTCTTCTAGCCTGGAAACTTCTGCCTCAACCTGCACAATCGCATGTATTTATTTTCGATGAGATCAACAATTCCTAAACCACCAATATATTTGTTACAGATTTCAGGAAAAAAAAAAATATACAGATAAGAGGAATGCTTCTCACGTATTGAATAAAATCTGCTGAAAGCATGTTGGGGCCGGTTATCTCATCTTCTGAAGCAGCAATATTACATGTGACATGTTGAAACGGTTGTTGTTCTTCAACTGGTGTATCCATCAGATTCCAGAGCTCCAGCAACATGGTAGCAAGGTCTTGGAGCTGCACAAGATGTTAAAAGAGCACACAAGTTTAGCCAATAAGAAATTTAACTTAGAAGAAAGCAAACAAGAAATTTAACTTAGAAGAAAGCAAACAAGAAACTAATCCAAAAGACCACATTTCTGTACCCTTTGTCTCCTCTGAAGCTTAAGCTCTCGCAAACTCTTTACGGAAGACTCCAGTTGTTGAAGCGTATGAGAGCTTATACTATAATTTTCTTCGGATACAACTAAACTGGGATGAAGTTCTTTTACAGTTTCCTTATAGTCCAATCCAAGGACAGAGCGCAATAAACTCAATGCACTTAGGTTCTCCAGGACTTGCTTCAGGCGATCACTCTGCAAGTTGATGACCGGATAGGATTAAATAAATATTCATAGACTAAAATTTTTGCTGCTAGAGAAATCAGCACAGTCTGAAGCCTTGAATTGAAGAGAAAGAGGCGTTATTAATCAGAAACAAGCGCACCTTCTCCATTTGCAAGGATTGCAGTTGTTTTTGCAATTCTTCAAGCCTTCTTAGAGTCAAGTCATTGTCATCCACAGATTCCGTCGAGCTATCATATCCAGCTGATCCATGTATTGCTATTGATACATTTTGAATCTGTTCAATGAGCTCAAGAAACTGATTCTTCCTGTCTGCTTTTCTTTTCCGCATCTCTTCTAGTTGTGAAAGAATGGCATTGAGTTCCTCCTTTAAACTTCCAGACTTTTGCTCAGTCTGAATTATATATAGCTTAGTTTATTATTCCTCATTAATTGGCATAAACAAACGTTATTAGAAACTGATCAAAGAAGTTAATCTGAATACGTCTTCTTAATCACAATATTAATCAACAAAGATTAAACACGGAATCATGGATCAATTTGATTTTTTCTAACTAGTAAGTGGCAACTGACAAAAGTAGCATGCAAGTCGTTTTGGAAAGAAATGTAGCTTAGATACATCACATGTCAGAGGAATTACACAGCATTACAAAATTAAATATCCTGCTCAAGCATTCTAAAAAGAAGTAAAAGGATACTAATCCTACCAAATTCACAAATCAATTATTTCAACAATTACCTGTCTGATATGTACCGGAAGTTCTCCAATCGCAGAACAGATGGCTGCAAGTTCTGCCTCTGAATCAGCAATAGACTGTCGTAGCTGAGCTCTAGAGCGGTTAGCCACATCAACTTTTCTCCTGTATACTTCAAGGCATTCTTGTTCAAGCTCAAGTAGCATCTTATCCCTGGCTTTTTCAGACTCACCCACCTCATCCCATATTATCTAAAGAAAACAATAGACAAAAAAGAACAAAGTCAATCACTGATGAAAACACACTTAAGTATAAGGTACTATCCTTGAAATGCAGCTAACTTGTACCATACCTGAAGTTCATACAAAAGAGACCCACATGTAGTTTCTGCTTGTGAACGAGGATCATTGTGAATGTCACCCATATTAATAGATATCTATAACCACCAAATGTTTAACCTGGAGAAGGGTTATTGAGAGAGATAAGCAAAAACAGAAACAAATTAAGTAAAAAAAAAAGGACTGCACTTTGATATTGAACCAAAACTAAAGTCTAATATGGTGCACCTAGGTGCAAAATGCACGAGCACCACTATATAGCGATGCATACACTACACAATGCAAACAAACCCGACAATAACTACACCGAATTCTTTCAGAGAAATTACATAGAATTAATTTTGACTCAATAAGCTTTGATTACTAAACTGTGATTGCTAAGAAGAGCTCTAATTTGACCTAACGATCCACTAATTTCGCACCACGACACCACAAACAATAAAGAAAAATACAAATAAGTTTTACAATAATATAAACCTGTACCCATGAAAGGAATATAATCCAGTTAATGTACACAACAAGCTGCTCAAACAATGGCATTAATGACATAATCTATGAACTACCATGTACAATTAATTAGCTTAAGGGTTTTATCAATTGTAATCAATAATCATTTATTAATAGTACGGAGTAACTTTCATCATCAGCAAAACCCAAAATCAAACATCACAAAAACGACAATTCCAATGAAAAATGCAAAGCAACAAATTTATTAATCAACGAATTAACAATAAGCAAACCCTAATTTCGGCATTGAAAATTGCAAATTAGGCAAGTTATCAATTTCGGATCAAACATCTGTAAATCAAATTGCATAAACATTCGATTAAGACACTCACATTTGCCAAATTATAAACAAAAGTTAACCAAAATCAAAAATTAAAAAAAAAAACCCAATTAATGGAAAACAACAGGTAGAATTAGGGTTTAAGAGGGTCAAATTTAGGTGGATTGAATAATTAATGGTCAGTCAATTATAAGTTAGGTAGAAAAACAAGCTAAAAATAGTAAATTTAGAAGTAAATATAGACCGACAGAAAGCTAATAAATCGGGAGGAGAGAGAAATTGTATGAACACTAACCTTGAACGAAGAAACAAATTAAGGAAAAATGTCGGCAAATTATGAAATTTAGGAGAGAGAAAATGAGAGAAAGAAGAATGAAGATGATGATGCAGAAGTAATGAGGTATGGGGTGAGGGAGACAAGGATTATGAACAAATTCGACCGTTACCAGAGGGGGGAGGAGCGCTGAATAATTAATATGAAAATGGGGGAGATTTTCTATTTGTTTATTTTTCATAAGTGTATTTTTTTTTTAGGGATTTTTAAGTATTACTATTGTACAATGCCTAAAAATAAGGAGATGAGGAAATTGTGGAGAGTGTTAAGAAGTTGAGGAGGTTGATATTGTAATGGAGTTGCTTAAACTAGGTAAGGGGCGGCCGGGCGGGGCTAGAATAGCGTGTGTGTATGATTTGATTGTGGGTTTTTAATAAGTTGATTTTGATTCTTAGGTTGCGTATATAATTTGAGAGAATAGCCAAGTCACAAGTATTTGCATATTACAATTGGGTTTGACATTTATCTTGATTTATATATGTAAGATCATTAAGTAAAGAAAATGAGTCTAATATCATTATTTTATACTCCGATTTATACTATTTCTATTGTATAATTTTATCAAAAATAATAATAATAATAAAAAAAAAAACTTATTATCATATTTCATTTCTATCTATTTCATTATGATTTTAACATATATATACTTTATTCTACTTCAATCTATACCACTTTTATTATCTTATTTTTCTTGTCTCATAATAACATTTTTTGCGCTTGTCCTTTCTTACTTTATCCACCTTTTTCTTATATCTGCTCGTGACGAGCTTTATAGTTTTCAATCTTATGCTAATAGAAATATACCAAGGATTCTCAAATTACTGAATTAGATCATTCAACAATATACCACTACACCTTTGGCTTTCCCAATTGATTATCAAGTTACTCAAACTTCATATTAGAAGCAACGGAAAAATCCCCAATAGGAAGTTTGGTTATAAATTTGAATCTATAAAAACATGTTAAGCACACAATATTTAACAATTAATTTTCACAATGAGAACAATGAATGATCACAGACAGGTTAATGAACTGTCTCATGAAAGAATACTACAAAAACTAGAAGGCAGAATTTTGGTTGCCTTCAAACTCTCGCCTGATGAGTTCAAGCATAAGCTCATTCCATGTATCAACAGGACCAGGCATACACCAATGCAAGCAATCTTGTGGAGGTGGACGCCCATTCGGACCCCTCTTTGTGATCTTATTCGGGTCAAGGCTCCGGTATGGACCTGGATGACCATCATGACGATACTTGAAAGCTTCTGTAATATCCATCAACTTCAATTTTGATTCATTAGTCCGTTTCTTAACAGCCTGGTGGAAGCCTGCAGTCTGTTTATCGTGCATGATATTCGTGTACTCGTGCTCCACCACTTGACCGGGAAATAAAGGTCTATCTTTACCTGTGCACGATCCACCAGTGTTCCATGCACCATTCTCATAGTGATCAGGCGAATAAGACGTGACTATTGTTAGTCCCGAGTAGTTGGAATGAGTAGCCAGAGCAGTCAAGCTAGTCTCAGTAGATATTTCATATGCTTCAGTGCTGGTTATGTTCATTGGCAGATTTTCTGGTGAGTTCCACAACTGTGTTCCAACAATCTCGTTGTTTAACAAATAGACTGATCGCTTAGGAAACCAGTGGCCGTTGGAAAAGACTACAACATCAGATTTTGGTGTGAGTTCCATGAAGGTTTCATCAGGAACATCGAGGTGGATCTTCGTGATTCCATCTGGAACATAGCAGAAAGGTTCTGTTGTATGATGTACAAGCCATGCAGACCAAAAACGAATTATTGTTACAGACTTTGATTTGAAAAACCAGCGCTGCATACGACGGTTCCCTCGATTTCGTGGAACTTCAACCTAACAACCATAAAGAATATATTTTGTTCAGTCTTGGCAATACAAGAATGCAAGTGAAACAACTAAGTGTCAAAAGAATACTCTGGAATTACCTGCCAAAGTATGCACAAAAGAGACTCCATCTGGTTGCGAGCAACAGAGTCGCCGACAAAAGTTATGGTTTTTCCACTCATCAGCTCCAAAAATTTGGTGGCATTAAATCTTGGAAGTTCACACTGTGATGGTTTCCATCTCCAGTTCTCGTACTCTTTGTCCGGCCTACCATTTCCTTGGCAATTTTGATTCTGACTAAGGATAGGACATGTATTGTTTGTGTACAAAGGCCCTTCAGGGTCATAGTACCATTGCCCATCGTACAGGTCACAATCTACAAGTTTGACAATGAAAAAAGAAATTTATATTCATACTAAATTGAAATTTGATCTGATACCATCTTGACTTCTGTGTAATACAGCAACTTGCATTCATAAACAACTACAGGAATTATGATCAAGTGAACACAGGAGTAGGAAAACTACACATAAACAAGCAATCACAATCGCAAATAATTGCAATCAAGAATCACAATTTAGAGACATTCATAAATTTGTAACCAAACTAACCCGACCCAAACCCATACAAGCCGGTTTAGCAGTATAGGCCATCATTATCTAGCCAGAAATGTGTTTTATACAAATAGAAATAATCACCTGCTCAGCATAACCAAAATCTAAAGGGCTTGGGAAGCTATTTTGGCCTGATGCATAGACCTTCTATTAGCTCGGCCCAGCCCATGATCAACTTGCAGTATACAATTCGTGCAAGTTGAAAGCGAGGAACTTGAAGAAAATTATGTAAGCTGAAAAGTCAACATAGATTGGCTATTGATGCACTCAAACTCCTTTGGAAACCAAATGTAATGTATATGAAATCTGACTGCTTGTGTTGGGATACTCAGTAACCTGTCCTCAGGAGCAATTTGATTACATAGTGCAACTGAAGATGATCTAAGTAGAAAGCTTATGTTCTTCCAGTCAGTCATCGATAAAAACAATTTGTTGGACAATACTTAAAACAAATAACACAAAACGTACAAATTCCAAAATCAATGCTGTTATTAAGCATCCTTTTCTTTGAACTATTCAACATCTAAACGACAATGGGTACTCAGTAGGACATGCAAATAAACATGCTTCACATATAGGTTGGCTGATTTACAGATAAAAAAAATAGTGGCTTGAACCAAATTTAAGGAAAACACAAGCATAAGCAGATAAGGCTCACATCAAGACAAGTTACAGAGCCTAACCTGAACTATCTGAGCCTTCACTGCTTTCAGTTTGACTCCGAACAGGTTCAGTTTCTCCTGTAGACACATCCACCTCCAATTCCATCTCTACTTCTGACTCATCATCATGGTCAGGTTTGGCTACATGCCCACCTTCCCGGGAAACAACAGAATCTGAATCTTCTGCAAGATTAGCCCCGTAAATATAGTTTGTAGAGACCAACCTGTTGGGCCGCGACAATATGAACCAAGAATCCCAGGTTACAAATATTGTAAGTAGCACACCCAAAATTGCAATCGAAGAGGCTACTCTTCGATAGTTAGAGGACCTAGAATAGTCTCTAGAATAAGCCGAAGTCATAGCTACAAACTTGTGTTTTCTGAACTAGACCAACCCTTAATACTTCACTTCTTCAACTAATATAACAATAAGCACCATGCCTTCTTTCTTAGCACATGGAAATTATGCTTCCATTCAATTATGCCAAAATTGCGTCGGCTTGTGCTAATCCGGACAGCTAAATATGGCAACTAGACAAAGAAAAATCGATGCTGATTGATAGCGAATATGTGAACAGCTTGGATTAAATAAATACCAGTAATATGTATCACGCAGCCTAATGACATAAGAAAGACATTAATAATAGAATAACGACATTGAAATAATTAAATAAGTTAAAATTATAGTGTAGAACCCAAAACATCTACAAGAAGCTTTCTGGCGTATTCCATCCACAACCAGGTTAAAATAAAACCTGATTCAATGGCAAAAATTTATCTGCTATTTTCCGTTAAATCAGACCCCTCAAACAAGAAACACCTACAGTGTAAATTTCTGCTTCGACAATAAATACTTTACAAGTATTTGTAACAATGATAAGATAGCAAAGTATCAGAGGCTACCTAGCTATTGATAAATATATATCGTGAGTTAGACGGTAGGGTTTTGGTTACCCTCAAACTCTCGTCTTATAACTTCAAGCACAAGCTCATTCCAGGTATCAACTGGGCCTGGCATACACCAATGGAGGCAATCTTGCGGTGGTGGCTTTCCATCTGGGCCTCGCTTTGTGATTTTATTCGGGTCAGGGCTCCTATATGGGCCTGGATGACCATCATGCCGATATGAGAAGGGTTCAGTGATGTCCAACAGCTTCAATTTCGAACGGTTTGTCTGCTTTTTAACAGCCTCATAAAATCCATTCACTTGTTTCTCGTGCATGATATTCGTGAAGTCGTTTTTCACCAACTGACCCGGCAATATGGGCCTCACTTTTCCTGTACATGATCCACCAGTGTTCCACGCACCGCCCTCGTAATGATCAGGTGAGTAAGCCCGAAGAATGGTCAGTCCAGTAAAATTAGGATGTGTAGCCATGGCAGTCAAGCTTGTCTCAACAGAAATTCCAAATGCATCAACATTATTAATATTCAGTGGCTGCTGCTTCTTTGGTGGGGACCACAACTGGGTTCCAACCATCTGGTTATTCAACATGTAGACTGATTGCTTTGCAAACCAATGACCAGAAGAAAGTACAACCACATCAAAGTTTGGGATATTTTGCATGAAAACTTCATCTGGGACATCAAGGTGCAGTTTGGCAACTCCTGATGGAAGATCACCAGAAGCTTCAGATGTTTGATGGACAAGCCATGAAGACCAAATGCGAACTATCATAACTGACTTTGATTTGAAAAACCACCGTTGCATATGACGGTTTCCTCGATTCTTTGGAGTTTCAACCTAAAACAACAATGAAATAAAGAGCTAAGCATAACTGAACCACGATACCTAACATATTATGAAATAAAGAGACTCACAGTTTTCAAAATTCTCACTAATAAAGCTGGTTAAAACTAGCAGATCCAACCCAGATTGTTTAATTAGGCTCTTTTCCACTAGACCTGTTCCAATTTTACTGGATTTTGGCAGAGGCCGAACTGGGCAAACTCTGGTTTAGACTGGTTTGAGTGGACCAATTTTTTTTGCAACAGCTAAGCCCATGACCAGCTCTAACCTAATACAGAAAATCCTAATAAAAAGAATAACTGGTTGATAGGGGAAAAATAAAAATAAATAAATAAATAAATATAAAAAAAACAAAGTATAAGGAAATCTTAGGTGCCACACTTATAAATTCATAAGTTTAAGGGATTCAGTAACGCAATATCATTTTGACAAACAATATACTACATCCTTACTCTTGCCTATCACCAAACAAATTAAGGGAAACAAATTAAGGGGAACAAAAAAAAGGACAGTAGGAATGTTTAGGGAGGAATAGAAACTACATGAACATATGCTATTTACCTGCCACAATAGGCACATAAGAGATTCCATCTGGTTTCTTGCAACTGAATCGCCAACAAAAGCCAGAGTTTTCCCCTTCATCAACTCTAAAAATTTGGTTGCATTAAATCTTGGAAGCTCACACTGTGCTGGCTTCCATCTCCAGCTCTCATATTCCTTGTCAGGCCTCCCATTACCTTGACAATTTTGCATTTGAGTGATAACAGGGCATGAATTGTTTGTGTACAGAGGCCCAGCGGAATCATAGAACCATTCACCATGATACAAATCACACTCTGAAGAGAATTTCAAAGAAAATTCAATTAAAAAATCAGAAAGCTGGCCAAAACAGTATTCAAGTGATTTATAATGCTAGCATGTATATAGTATTATTGATAGAATCAGATTACAATGCTTCAAGTCAGAAACTCAAAGCACATGTTGGTAGGTTAAACCAATACTTACAATCTCCATTTGCACACTAGCCAGTAGCCAACTCCAAAGGGATAGTTTCTAATTTTATACAGTATATGCTTCAGTGCACATAACTCAACAAATAACAACAGAATAATTTATTTTAAAATTACAAACTCATTTTGCACATATCAGGATCTGGTGCGTTCCAGATGCTTCCTTCTATACTGACCAATTCAATTTTTTCTAGTTCATTCAATGCATCTGATGATAGAAACTAAAGCATAAACTCTTAATTGACAGGACAAGGACTTCAAGATTCAAAGAATAAATGTACTAAAGATGTAGCACAACAAATTTAGAACGTTGGTGAAAAATAGGGTTATGACTCTCATGAGATGATGTGATGAATATATCACTTTCATTAGTTTCTTTTCATGTATCAACAGCAGATTGAACAACCTATATTTGCCAGTCTCTCAAGCCAATGTAAAAAAGTGTCAAGATTCAAGAAGTAATTAAAAGACCTCACAAAAGCATGAAAATGAATGCATTAATTATAATCATAGAAAGGAATTTAATTCAGAAAAATCAAAAAAATTAAAAAGGCATCAGCAAGCTAAGTACTACAAGCAGCATGGAAAAACACAGTAGATCCGCAACCAAAGAGCATTAATAGTGAAAGAAAAATTAAACCAACAGTGACTCAGGGCACAAAGGCTAACCTGAATCAACTGATTCTTTGCTATCAGTATTGCCAGGTGAAGTCTCTGATTTAAGCAAATCAGCTGAGGCATCATTGATCAATTCATCTTTCGGCGAATCTCTATCATCCATAGGTAGAGGGTTGTTGGTAGCTTTTTCCCTAGGAATTTCCATAGGTTGAGTGTTATTAGTAGCTTGCTCTACAGGAATTTCAGTAGGTAAAGTGTTATTAGTAGCTTGTTCCCTGGGCATAGTATCATCACCAGAAGGCACCTCTTTCTGGCTACCTTCAGCATTTTGATTTTGACTGCCTTCAACATTTTTATTTTGGATATCTTCAACACGTTGATCTTTGCTGATTTCAGCATTTTGATTTTGATTATCTTCACCAGGTTGATTTTTGCTACCTTCATCATTTTGTTTTTGATTTTGATCTTTTTCAGTTGTACCCTCAGACTTAGCCAAATCTATGTCACTAAAATCTGTCTTGTCCTCACCGCGAACTTGACTCCCATTTAAACCTCCCAATGATATAGACAGACCCAAATCACTCGTCTGATCAACCCCATAAAAATAGCTCCGAACAACAGTCCCAACTGGGAATGACAACAAGATCCAAGAAGCCAATGTAATGAATACAGCCAGTAACCCAACTGAGATTATTATAGACGACAATGCGCGTGGATAATTAGATGCCGAACCATAGTCTTTGTGTGAAGCTAAAGCCATTCCTGCTATCTAGTATCTTCTCTACACTAAATCAACCATTTACAGATTGCACCAAAAATGAAACTTTCAATAATAATTGCAATTGCCAATTTTTGCAATAACACCCTATTAGAGCACAAATATAAAGCTCTAGATAGGGTTTCAATCAACCCACCAAAATCAATATAAATACCCAAATAATAGCAGAATATCACCTTCAACCACTTGTGAAGAACATTAAATCAATATTTTCCTGCAAATTAGACAGCCCAATATTCAATACATGAGCATTTATCCTTAAAATCAACAATTTAACAACAATCATTTCAAAATGAATAGACCCCCATAATTATCCCATCATAATTACTGATAAATTAATCAAATTCACTGTAATTATGGCAAACTTTTTCCAATAACAACCAACTAAAGCATTCAACAAAGCATAATTAATCAATACTCCGTACAAAATTAACACAAATCTAAATATAAGCACAAAAATAAAATCCTTTCCTTCATTTAGAAGAAAACCCACGAAAAATAATCAAATATAATAAAATGAAGGAGAGAAACTAACCAGAAAATTGAATAAAAAACCCAGATGCAATGTAAACCGTCAAAACAGAGAGAAGAAGAAGAAGGCCAGAAATAAAATTCGTAGTAGAAAATTAGGAGTAGTGTGTATGTAATGGTGGTACCGTGGTAGTGGCAGGTACAAGATCTAAGATCAACTAGAGATTTGTTTAGTTGAAATTTTTGGTACGACTATTATTTTAAATATTACTCGTATTTTTTTATTGATTAAAGGCTTAAAGGGATTTCTATTGCTGGGTTTTTGCACAAATGATCTACAATACCCAAGAGGAGAGAAAAGGTAGGAGGAATTGAAAATCCTACGGAGTAGTTCTAAAATTCCAGACAAAGGTAATGAGTTTCCGAGCCGGTATTTTATTTTCGGGTTTTGACATTTTATTTTCAAGTTTCTCGGTTCTTTTTTACTTGAATTAGTTCTATTTACTACCTCCGGTCCAATTTACTCGTAACAAAAGGGTAATATTTGTGAGACATAAAATATTCTTTTGTTGCGAGTAAATTGGACCAGAGGTAGTATTACACTTGTCAATATAAAACTTTAATGATTAATAATTTTAATTATCCGAATATAAAAATTATATAATACCTCATTTTATATTATTTGCAATGATTAGACATTTATTATACTCTACTTTATGTCAAATCGTTGCAAATAATATGAAACATAGGTAGTGTTATGATACTCCGTAATACTTACGGCCTGTTCACATTTACTTAATTTCAGTTCATTTCAGCTCCAATTAGTTTAGTTTGGTACAGCTCCAATCAGTTCCGTTCCGTTCAGTTCAGTTCAGCTCCTAATTTCCCTTTCTCATAAAACATTCATTTAGCTTAGTTCAGTTCAGCTCCTATCAGTTCATCATTTCAGTTCAGTAAATGTGAACATACCCTTATTTTAAAGATGAATTAAAAAAAAATCACACATTAATATATTTTTCCTTACATATTATTCATAAAAAAACGGTTAAAGGAGGGGTATTGAATAGTGTAAAAGTCAAAGCATGTCTAGTAAAAAAGAACAGAGAAAGTAGTTCGCACTTCATAGTTCATATAGACGATATAATGAATTTATGCCGTTGTATATGTATGTATACAATCAATTGAATGTTTATACAAACTATACCATGTATTTTCCTATTAATGGAAAAATATACTCTGTGCTTCATAATCCATATAGTCAATGGAACGAATTTATGCTGTTGTATATGTATGTATACATTCAATTGAATGTTTATCAAAGAGATAAACTATTTTCAACTCAAATTTCAATTAAGTTAATAGTCAATTGTGCATTTAAAAAATTTATACACCTTTCTCCTCTTTAAAAAATGTTTTATACATCGTACTTGATAATTTAAGGTATTATAAACGCCTAAAGGTATAAAATTCAGCATATTTTTTGTTCGGATCGGATGTGGAGAATTATTTCAGTTTTTCAAGTATAACAGATATACTTATGATTCGTACATTACATATATTGTACGGAGTACATAGATTTGTTTCTTTTATAGGATGTTTACTGATTGTTAGTTAGGATGGAATGTCATAAAACTTGTATGAATTCTCTAACATCACAATGTCACATGGTTGAGCTTAGTGAAGATTTGACGTGTACGTGGCTAATTAGATCATGGCTCATCGAAAACGGTAAGATTCATGTTATTAATATGAATTCGTTCAGTTTGATCCTAAAATACAACTATACTAATACTCCGTATTATGTCATTTATGTATGTAACTAATTTCGTAATTATGGACTATGAATACAGTAGTCTGTAATCTGTATGTACTGAAATAGTGAAATGGGTGCTTTTGCGTTCACCGTTAAGAAACCACTAATTATGTTAGTAATCAAATGCAATAATAATGCGAAAAACAAAGGAATTGAAGGTCCCACTCCACGTTCAAACACGATGGATTGAGGACTGATTTATGGGTTCACCGAATTTGGCATAACGGTTTTTTTTTAAAAGTGGCATACCGTTGTTGATAATTGGATTAAGGGCGTGTTCGGCAAAATATAGCTGTGAAGGTAGCTGTTAGCTGTGAAGGTAACTGTAAATTGTGTAGGTAGCTTTTAGCTGTAAACAAGTTGTAGCTGTGAATATAGATAATTTAGGTATGAGTGTTCGGTAAAGTAGCGGTCGACTAGCTGTTACATATAAAAATCAATAATTTATATTTAAAACTATATATTAAATTTTCAACAGCTACCTCAAAAGCTACCTCTACTTTCAAAAGCTAATATTTCTAACTTTTCATAAAAGCTACCTCCACCACTAAAAGCTACCCAAACCACTACTTTGCCAAACACTCACATTTTTTGTTAAGTGGTGGTTTGACCAAGTCAAACCACTAAAAGCTACCTAAAAGCTACCCAAACGCTAGCGCCGAACACGCCCTAAGTCATATACGTTCCATATTTCACATTTATGCTTGAAAAATCATCCAAAATAAATGACCATGAATATCGAATTCTAACTAATATGAGTACAAAATACGGATTACTTCGTATTTTAGAAATACAATTTTGCGGGATTATTATTTTTGAATATCAATTCTTTTATAACTTTTTGTGAGTTGTGTGCGATAGCTCAGTTAGTTAGAGCTTCTCTCTCAATTCAAATATTGTGATTGATAATCATTATCCGCTCTTGTGACTTTCTAAATACAGGAAAAAAATTAGCTAGATGATATCTATATGTAATATTTTATACTTTTTTTTTTCCTCATTCCTATACTAGATAATTTATGGAAAACTATACATTAAGACTAATCCAAAGAGGCAACAAATTAACAATATACATATATTGCATAATAACAATTTATTTTCCATTACTTAGAGATAATTATTGATCGATTAGTGGAGCCTTATTTGATTCATCTTGTCAAGTACTTGTAAGATATCAAATAAACTTTTATAGAGTTTAATTTTATACTAACATGTTATTATAATATTAGAAATATTAACGATTTTAAATATGCATTAATAAAAGTGTCAAAAGAGAAATAAGAATAACTTATAGGGTCGAAGGGAGTATTATCTTTCTTTGCAAGGGATATACGAAGAGAATAATTTATTTGGGCCGCTTTCAACCTCTGTTTTAAAGTCGCAATTTGTGCTTATAGTTATCATGATCAAGCCTTCAATTATTTAATTAATTCAAGCCAAATTTGACTAGTATAGCTAGCAAACTAGAAGAGAAGACCAGAAATCAATAAAATAGAAGTAAACTTCCATTATCTATTATCTATCTAAATGCTTTTTTTATTTTATTACTTTATTTTTTTTATTTTTTGGTGAAAACTACATGAGATTATCTAAGTAGCAAATTAAACATTCTACAAAGTTTTATTATTTGTAAAGACATTATTGAAAAATTTATTTATTTGAAATCATTTTCTAGCCTCTTGGTTTTACTTAAATACGTACTAAATATATACTATATTTTTTATTCAACTCTCAAGTTCTAGACAGACTATTTAAACTAATATTGAAATAAAAATACATAGTACACCATATGATTATATGAATAACGAGAATATAATACGGAGTATTTCATTTCACCCTACCAAGTGATCAATATATTAGGCAATAAAATTCAAAAATTGGCTAATTATTCTAAGATGTAACAAAATAAAATAACTATATACTTGTATGAATTAAATATGGAACGAGTTAAGACAACCAAAACATAAATATTAGAGAGCTACTACCTAACTCTTAACTCTACTAAAATACAAGAGACTCCGCTTATTTTATGTTCGTTTTTTCAGGAAGAGGTGAAGAAATTCAAAGCTTGGATCATCAGCAAGAGAAGACCAATAAAATAAATAACAAAATGTTGCTTTCTCACCTCTAACTACCCTTAACTCTAACTCAATAAATACCAAAGAAAATCCACATTCTTTTATCATCCAAAACCTTAAGCTCTAATATCATTTTCTCTTAAGTCATCCTTTAATTACTTATAATCTTGATATAATAATATCATCATCACAAAAGCTAGTAATGGGTGTCTCTACCTACACCGTTGTCGACGAAGCCAGCTCGGTCGCCCCAGCTCGGTTGTTCAAGGCTTTGTGCCTTGACAACCACAATGTTTTCCCCACGGTTACACCCCAAGTCATCAAAAGTATTGATTTTGTTGAGGGTGACTCTACTGTTGTTGGATGTGTCAAGCAATTTAACTTTGCCGAAGGTTTGTTGGTTTAAGTTTCTTATCATTTCAAATTTTCAATCTACTCCAATAATCATCATTTTTGGTTATTCTATTATATATGTTGGAATAATCATAAGGGTTTTCAAGGCTACATAATGAAAATAATATAGGAAGTAATATGAATAAATTAAAGCATAATATTGGTATACGGTCCAATGAATGAAATTAAAGTACGTATATTGAGATGCAAATTAGTATTGCATGCAATCGATAAGTTACGTACGTAAGCTTTGCCTCAATCACTAATTAACTAGCCAAACTAGGCCAATTTAGAGAATGAAAATTTAGAGATACTAGGTAATAAAGTAGTCAAATATTTGCAAGTCAAATTTTTTTGCCAAAATTTGGCTTTTGATTTTTATCATCCAAAGAACCACGCACTCTAATCCTGCTTTTCATTAATTGTGTTTTAATTTGCTCCTGATGATTGATATATACTTCGTAATAATTAATGATTTTTTGACTTGAAATTTTGATTTATTTATTTGTTATTTGATCAATAATTATATTATAATTAAGAATATATAATTATTACAATATGTAATTGATTTACCAATAAACATATTATTATAAACAACTAATAATACTACTGAATCAAATAAGTGACAACCAACCATCAGACTTGGTCAAAGTAATCAATTTAATCAATGTTCACTATACTGTAACATTATTAATTATGTATACAGTATACTCTATACTGTAGTAAACTTCAGTGCATATATATGCTACTCTTTATATCCTAAGCTAATAATTATACATGTGATTGATAAATTGTGCAGGGGTTCCCTACAAATACTTGAAAAGCAAGGTGAACGAGCTTGATGTAGAAAATTACTACGTCAAGTACACGACTTTCGAGGGCGATGTTCTTGGGGATGTATTAGATTGTGTTGTTTACGAAGCCAAAATCGAACCAAATGGTTCAGGAAGTCACTACAAATTGACTGCTCATTTTCACGCAAAAGGAGATGCTGTTCTTAGCAAGGATGATGCTGAAACTGGCCTTCAAAGCATGCAAATGTCCTACAAAGCCATCGAAGAGTATCTTTGCAACAACCCTCAAGCTTGTACTTAAACATACATATTACTCGACCAATTTCTAGTTATTTCCTCTTTGAATAATGTGTGAGACGAATGAAATTTGTATTTGTTGGAAGTTCTTGATATAATGCTAGAGTGTTAGGAAAAAATAAGAGAGAGAGAGAGAAAAACAATGGAAGGGGAAAAGTCCCACATTGATTGGGGAGGAAGGTTTTTCCTTGTTTTTATAATGTAGTGCTTTAGCACTACTTAGTTGAGTAAGTTGGAGGTGTGTGTTACTCCACACACACACGCGCGCGCGCGCCGAGCCGAGCCGGGTCGGGCTCGGGCCTCGGGTCTTGGGGAATGCGATGCGCGGGCGTGGGTCCTTGTTATCTTTTTGGAGAAATTTTATTTCCTTTTCCTTGTTAACACACAATCAGTCTTCTCTCTTCTCTAAAATTATTTAAACACATGTTCTTCCTGTTCTGTTTTCTGGGCAAGTATTCTGAGTTCCAGTCGGGTTTGTAGCGCGGAATCGTCTTTTAGGTCAGTGGTTCTCCACGACGCGGCTATTGTCAGTTTGGTTCACGCATCAAGAGATAAGTTATTTCTGTTTATTGCTTATTAGTATAACAGTATTTGCATTGTAATTTTATCTTTTGTTGTGCTTAATATAATAAAGGTGTGTACCAATGGTTTGTTCCTTGACTTTAAAATGATGTAATAAAACACAATTGTTTGAGTTGATGAAGATTGTTGATTGCTACGATCTCTTTGATTTCTTATAAAGTTAACCTAAGAAGTATTTAATTTGTTTTTCCTCACAGTTTTTAATACAATATTGTAATTAAAACTGTGTTATTATATATTAGTATAAAAATTAAGGTTAAAGTTAGTATATGAATAATAGTATAATACAAACATCAAACCTGCATAATATTATTAGATAAGATGATTACTAATATAATCTATACATATCAAAACAATCTTTGACTATTAGTCTGTTATATGGAGTATAGTATTGTTATATTCAAAATTGGCTTGAATTTTATGCGAAGTATATAGTATTCAAATTACTACTCGTAATTGATTGAAACAATTGACCTCAAAGTCATCGAAAGACTCATTCCAAGTATATTTAGTAGATTATGATGATATGTAGATAGAATTGCAAATGTCATTTTACACATATATACAGAGGGGCGCTTGAAGTGGGGGGTGAATGTGTGGGTGTTGATCGTGTGATCACTTTCACATGTACTCTAATGAATGTTATCATCAAATGGAATAATCTTGACCAATAAGGGGTTATTGCAATTGAGAAAAATAAGGTTACTTTAACAAATGTATTTATTCTTTTAATAGTCAAAACTCAAAACCAAAGAAAGGCAGCAAGCTAAGACGATTGTATCAAATAAGAAAATAAAATGTTTGTCCCATGTTGAATCTTGAGAGATTTATTTATGTGAAAAATGAAACCTAAACAATTTAATATGAGTAGTTTTTATATTTAATTATAGTTGTGTGACATGTTATATGCCCGCAGTTTTAAGTTCTTAACCACTAAGACAAATTATAAATAGTGAAATGTTTCATGCCCGCAGTCTAAACCACTAGTAATTTATAATCGGTTAAATTTGGGTGATATTTAAGACTTGGGGTCGATTCCCTTCTTTCAATCTTTCAACATGACTTATGTAGGGATAAATTTAGATCAGATTAGAAGAGCAAGAGTAGCTTATTTGGAATGGTAAAAATGTAAAAGTAAATATTGTAAAGTAACAATTTACTCCGTAACAAAGATGGTAACGAATACAGGATGGTCTTCCAAAAGATAAAGTGAGCCATTTCTTTGTTTCCCTTTCAATCCCTCCTCCTCCAAATACTTCAACATCAGTAACCCAGAAACACTACTCTACATTGGAAACTATTTCTTCCAAAACACGCCGCTGAAAAACTACTCTCTCCATTTTGAAGAAACAAAAATGGCGGCTCATACTCTCACCTCATCTTCTCTCTCCTCCATTGCTTCTTCGTCCAAGCTTCGGAAAATCAATGGCTGTAATTTCTTTCTTCAATCTGCTAATTCAAGCAGTTTAGGCACCTCTTTCATCGGAAATCACCTCGCAATTCGGAAACCTAACCCTAATCGTTTCGTCTTGAAGCGACAATCCACGAATATGACAGTTTCTTTCAGCTTACCAACTAGGCAAGTTTCTGGAATTCAATTTTTCTTTTTCTTTTTATTTTAATTTGTTAATTATGTATTTTTTTCTTCTGACTTTTGAAGCTTGATTATCGTAATTGCAGTAGGCCGGAGGGAGTTCCTGCTGAGAAATCGCCAAAGTAAGTTTTCTTAAATTTTCGTGTTTAATTTTGTGTTGATTTGTCGTTTCAAATGATTAAATCATAAAGATTGAGTGAAATTGGATTCAATCTTTAGAATGAACCTTATTTTTGCATGTTTTTCTCAGGAATTGTTTTGATTTCCTATTTGTTTGAGGAGTGAAATGTGGATTTCTTGTGATATTTTGGATAATGTGGCTTATTTTAGGATTTAAATGCTTGTTTGAAGTGATTCTTTGAATGTGGATAGGAATTGCCAATTGCCAGTATGATGTTGTGCTTCTTACAAATTCATTTCCTTAAATCGTGCTTATGTATAGTATGAACATCATCGAATTTTGCTATATCTGTTTGAGTTCAAAGATTGAAGGCTTCTTTCATTTTAGGTTTTGTAAGAAATTTGGAAGTTGCCGTGATAATCTATATTTATTTCAGTATTATATGGGTTTGTGTTTGTTGATATGCCCCTTTTACTTTGTATATAAGGAGCATCCTGATTTAGTTTTTATGTCTTCATGTTGCATTTGGAAAGGGTTGTTTTCGTGCCTGTTATGTAAGCTCATCTGTTGTCTATAGACTTTGAAATGCTTGCTTAATTATTGTTTTGTTTCCAAGCTTGAAGCAGATGGTCTGCAAGGGCTATAAAGTCATACGCTATGGCTGAACTGGAAGCAAGAAAACTAAAATATCCAAACACAGGGACTGAAGCGCTTCTGATGGGGATCTTGGTTGAGGGTTCGTATGGTTGAGAAATTTTGCTCTTTTATGTTTTCTAGTTCAATATATAAAACTATACTTCCTTCACATGATATTTGATAGAACTTTAAAATTGACATTAGTTGAATTGCTGGGTTGTATATGAAGTGATCAGTCTTTCTTAATAATGTTTACTACTACCTCCGTTTCGTATTATATGCAACTTTGGCGTATTATTTGTGAGATATAAAAAATTCCAAAGTTGCATATAATACAAACCGGAGGTAGTATAAGAATTTGGTTATCCTTAGGTATTCAATCACATCGCTTTGTGCGATAATCTTGGTAGCCTTTGGCAAGAAGTTTAAAGATGCCAGGGGGGGGGGGGGTGACTAGGCAGATCAACTTGCCCAAAATACCTTTTAGTGTTCTTTGACTCCAGTGCAGCCTTGAGCTAAATCAATCATTTTGGTTTATTGAGATGACTTAGAAATTTAAGTGTATAATTTGGTAGTGCTAAATGTACTGGTTTTTATTTATTTATTTATTTTTAAATTTTTAATTGAATTAGAAAATTGTCATTCTTGGAGAAGAATTGTTCAACCAAGTCATTCACATTGGACCTTATTGGATTGAAGCTATGTTCTTAGAAAAGAAGGGTTAGAAAGTAATGTCTGACTTTTGTCATTGTGGAGAGGCTTACTGGGAAATTTTTACTTTTTGTAATGATGCCTGGTTTATAAGGTAAATATATTTAGAAATTATATTTTAGTTAGGATTTTGCGTTATACAATGAGAGAAAAAAGAATTATATTGTGGTTTATCAAGCATTTGAAGCCTCGGTGAATTAAACCTCAATTTTTTGTGAAGTACTTGAACATGATTGTTGCTCTCTTGTGATGAAATTAGTTTGATAGATTAAAAAAATTGGATTTGGTTGGATGGGGTTGACAATGATTGTGTGGGAAAGTAACCAATGGAAGACATTTAAGAACGAATATTACCCAATAGGAGAATTTGTAATCTTGGAGGGTGATGAGACATGTGAGAGTTGTATCTTGTATGTTGTATCCCACATTGAATACGTACAGTAAGTGTCATTTTCTTAGAGAGGACAATCATGCAAATTGCAATAATAAGGTCCAAATCCGAGACTAATTATGCAAGCAGATGGATTAAATAATAACTATAGATGCAATTTTGGCGTGGATGCCCAGTTTGTGTTCAATTTAATGTATGGCATGTGTCATACATGATTGGAAACTCTTTCCACCCCCCCCCCCCTATCCACGACATAGATGTAGTTTCACCTGGAGCATTGATTTAAAGAAACTCTTACTTGACCACCAGCTAGTTATCCTCTTAGTTTAGTTTATACCTTGTAAAATTTCTATTACGTTCACAGTTTTTAAAGGATTGTTTACTTGGACCCCCAACACCTGCGGTTTTGTTTTCTCTTTAAGGCTGATCTGTATTATGTCACCAGCTAACATAGTATCTTACTTTATGTGCCTAGGAACAAGTCATGCTGCAAAATTTTTGAGGGCTAACGGCATCACCCTTTTTAAGGTGCGAGATGAAACTGTCAAGTTGCTTGGAAAATCTGACATGTACTACTTCAGTCCTGAGCATCCTCCATTGACTGAACCAGCTCAGAAGGCTCTCGATTGGGCTGTTGATCAGAAACTAAAGTCAGGTGGTTACTTTTATTTCATTTATCACGAGTGTTTATAATTTAATACCAATTTATGTGTATTAGACCATGTGAATGATATGATGCTGTATCTAGGTTACAGGCTTACAGCCTTTCAATGCTCAGGGTATTGTTGGCTTTCCGTAGCAAGTAGAGCTATTACTTTTTCTTTATTCAAATACCATACATTCGAAGCTAGCTCTTCTATAACATCTAACATAACCAGAAATGTATCTATCTACCTTTATGCTTCTATGTAGTATAGCTTATTCTTTCTCTAATGCTATTGCAACAGAGTTCTTATTGTTTTGGATAACAGAATCTTCTCCTTACGTCATCCCATTAACAGAAAATAGTCGTAGCTTTCTCTAACCTTTCAAATTTTCTGATTGGCGTTGCTCTGTCTATGTAAAACCCTGTACTTATTCTGTTTTGCTCCTTTGTCATGGAGGTGATGGTGGTTGTGTGTCAGTGAAAATATGTGCTATGGCAATTCCTTCTGTAGTTGTATTCAACAGAGCCAGATCAGCATTAGCTATCTGAGCAAAATCAAGTTCCTAAATGGCTAAATCTCTTCATTGGCAATGCAGGTGAAGATGGAGAAGTTACTGTGACTTATTTGCTTCTCGGACTCTGGGAGCAAAAGGAGTCTGCTGCTCACCAGATAATGGCAGATCTTGGTTTCAATGATGAGAAAGTAAAAGAGCTCTCGAAATTTGTGAGTCCTTGACAGTTTTCTGAATTATTACTCCCTTTTCTTTTACATCTTAGTGATCTTATTTATGTGTATTTATATTATATTGCTCTGCACAGATGGATAAAGACATTGTGTTGGCTCATCATAACTAGGCTGTTTCAGAAATTGAGATCACCCTCTACTGCTACCCTGCAAACTCTTGACTCTTGGCAACGCTTTTTGGAAGTACATGTCTCATGCTGGAGAGGAGCTTTGAAGCTAAATGCATCTTTCCATTTGATCAATTCGGATTTTAGCAAACTGAAGTTGCAGATCTTTGAGCAATTAGTTAGCTGTAGACAGAAGAGTTCCATGGAGAAATGTCAATAATATGCTTTGTTAGTTACTCCTTACATCCGCATTTATACTTACCTTTTATTGTATTCCCATATCAAGATATAGGTTTGTTCCTGGGAAATAGAGGTTTGGTGCAAACTGGTTGGTAGAATCATTGTATTTTATCAATTCGATTCAGTAATATGGGTTTTTGGAGTAGAAAATTAAATTGATTTTCTCATGCTTGATATAAAAATCTTTTGCCTTACCACTAGTCTGCAGACTAGCTGAAACACTAGTAAATGCTACTGAGTAGCACACCTCATTTAGCTAGCAAATTAATGAAACTTGGCTGGCATTCCTCGTCTCATTTTGTACCCAATTATGTCTTGAGGTCATTTCTGTGCCTCTCCACCTGCCTGCCCAATGCCATCCCCAGTAGGCCAGTACATTGGTTGTCTATGATTTTGTTACATCATCTGCATTCATCGATAGTCTTCAACAACAACACAGCCTTAGTCTCAAAATGATATCGATAGTCTTCAACAACAACACAGCCTTAGTCTCAAAATGATATCGATAGTCTTGTATCAAAGGGGGGAATTAGACTCGACGTGAGACACAAATTATACATGGGGCATGATCCCAAACCATCACAACTATGTTCAAAGGAGGTTCTTAATTGAGATTTGGGAATGTAGGGTGAAGAAGACAGATAAACCCATGGAACCATGATATCAGCCTCTTGAGTCTTGACAAAAGCTTATTGTTCTGATATCTGTAGTATTACACTGAACTAATTAATACAGTCAAACTGTCAAAACTAGGAAAATCTCTGATTAACTTTGCAGCTCCCAAGCAGTGTTTCAATGAGCTCATGCAATGGTAGTGATCTTGTAAGTTGCCTCTCCTACAACCAGGAAATATACGCCTTTGTCCATTGCCATCTGCCCCTCCTTGTTAGCCTTACTTAGGTGCTTGCACGGACTCACAGAAAACTCTATTTCGCTTTCCTGTCCCCCATTCAAGTTCACTCTCTTAAACCCAGTTAATTGTTTTATGGGGCTGTCATCATTCTGTTCACTTGTCCTCACAAAAAGTAAAACAGGATGTCTTCCTGCCATTTTCCCAGTATTTTTCACTCTGACAAAAGCTGAAAACTTCAGTGTCTCACAGAATTGTACACCCAGCTGTGAAACCAATATGGGCCAGGTGATGTTTGAACTCTTGAGAAACTGGTTAGTATGTGGTTCCTGATTCAAGTTAATTTTATCTCGAGTAACTGTCGTGAACTCATAAGAATAGTTTGAGTAGCTCAGCCCATACCCGAATTCATAAACCTTCTTGCCTTGGTAAAAACGGTATGTCCGCCCTGGATAGCCAGAAGATTTGTCTGGCCTCATCCTCATATCTGTCATTGGTACTTGAACAAAATCTTGTGGATACCATGTCACTGGAAGTCTCCCACCTGCAATTAACCAAAAGTATAAGGACCTTCATAGGTAGTTTTGCAAGTTTGTTTGTTTGTTTTTATTTTTTATTTTTTATTTTTTTTTTAATACATTTGCTAGTCCAAACTCCTTTTTTTTCAACCCTGTTAAACTATAAAAACAAATAATTCAAAATCTTACTTGATATTGTATTGCATTTATCCTCTCAGATATGGCAATAAAAACTATAAATGTGACTAATGATTTCTGAATCTTGATTTAAGCCTTTAAATAAAAAATTAACTAAGAAGTTTTTATTTATTTACTTATTTTTATTTTATTTTTTATTTTTTGTGACAGGGTCCCTAATCATTGAAGAGACTAAGCAAAAAGTGGTTAGCTATATAGTCACCTGGATTATGATCACCAAAGATGATTTCTGCAAGGGCAAGTCCCCCGGATTCACCAGGATAACCAGCCCATAAAATGCTTCCAACTTTTGTGTCATCCCTAGTGAGAGAGATATCAACCGGGCCACCACAAAGAAGCACTAGCACAATCGGTGTCTTAGCAGCTTCTGCAACACTTGCTATAAGACTTTGCTGCTTACCAGGAAGAACAAGATCAACACGATCTAGTTTCTCCCTCTCCTGTGTTTGATCCAAACCCATCACCATAACAACATAATCAACCTCTTTAGCTAGCTCCACTGCTTGTTCAACTTCAGCAGATGAACATTCAACTGCATTGCACCCTGAATGATACTTTATATTCTCAACATAACTTTGCAATGCTTCGAGAATTGTTGTAGTTTTGCAAGGAAAACCTTCATAGTTACCAAGAAGAACTTCAGGGGAATTAGCATTGGGGCCTATTACAGCAAATGAATTGGTTTTGGCTTTTGGCAGCGGAAGGAGATTGTTGTCATTTTTAAGGAGTACTATGCTGTTTTGGGCAGCTTCAAGTGCAAGATTCTGATGCTCTTCTGAGCAAACTTGTTCTGGACCAATCTTCCCGAAAGATCCATCTATCCTTGGATCTCCATCGAAAAGGCCTAATCTCATTCGAACAGAAAACAGGTTGTTGAGGGCTTGATCTATTTCTTCTTCTGCAACTTTTTTCTGAGTGATTGCTGATTTGGAATACCGTGATGTGTAAGATCCACATTCCACATCCATCCCTGTAATCCCAACAACACACCGCAGAAAATGGTAAATATTTCTTACTTTTCAGCTGTTATCTATTCTCTTTCAAATCTCAGTAGATTAATGAAAGGAAAGGCTCAAACACAACACAATTAGAGGAATACATGAATTATCAGACTGCATATTTTTGGTTGGTTGTTTTCAATCATAATAATAAATTGCTTGTTTTCACTGTATAAATGCTTACTATCTTCAAATATTTTGATAATATTGAACTAAGGTAGCTCCTATCTGAACTTATATTTACTCCGAAAACAAAGCATCACTTTAGATATACCTGCACTTAGAACAGCAGCAACTGCATCTTCTGGTGTTTTAGCATATTTCTGTTGCTCATAAATTATTGGAACTGCATTACAGTCTGAGACTATGTACCTAAGAATCAATATAAGGATTTCCAAAAACTGTCAAAAGATGGAGCCACCATTTAGAGTAGTTAAAAAAAAAAAAAACAAAAAAAAAAAAAAACAGCCATTTAGAATACAAAATAAATGATATATACATGCAAGCTACCCATCAAAATGCCATTGTCCTCTAGCTGTGTCTGTTAGGAAATCATGATGAGCACAACTAGGGATTCCATTCACACGATTATACGCACACATAATCGAGCTGGCTTGACCTTGTTCAACACAACTCTGGAACGGGGGTTGGAATGTGTCTGCCAAATCTTGCTTAGACACCTTCAAAACCCACATAGGCAGATACAAAGAGTAAAATACTTGGCCAAGGGTAATACAAACATACATAAAGGAAACAAGAGTCAATGATTGTATCTATTTACCTCTGCATTGAAGGTATATCGAGTGATCCCGTGCCAATTATCCAAGTCATGAGCTGCGAAGTGCTTACAGCAAGCAGAAGCTTGAAGATGCTTTGATATCTTATCCCCTTGGAAGGTATACCCTTGCAGCCCTCTCACATAGGACACTCCATATATAGAAGTCAGCAAAGGGTCTTCTCCAGGGGTTTCCTGTCCTCTTCCCCACCTTGGATCCCTAAATATGTTTATGTTTGGTGCCCAAAATGTCAAGCCTTTGCCTTGTCCTACATTGAACATCGCCCTTGCTTCAGTTGCAATTGCCTTCATTCATACGAAAATTTCAAAATTCACTTACATTTTACACAGAAGTGTGATGATCATTTAAACTAAGCGTAATAGGACCACAACAACAAGCCTATTTATAAACGTGTTAGTTAGTTGAGCTCTGAGTTGTTTAAGATCACCCAGCTTTTAGCATACAGTTCATCATGTATGACCTTGATTTCCTTTTCTTGAAGGAATAGTTTAGAATTCTAGTTACTGGCAATAGAAAAGCTAGCTATATGTTTAAACTATGTTGATGGTGCAATTTAAACTAGATTAGTGACAAATAATTTTGAACAACCAGATTGTACATTTTTCGATTGCGGGGCACAAGAGACGAACTTGTTCCTGATGATTGACAACCCTTTTTTTTTTGTTTAGATACATAAGGAAGCACACAGACATTCATACCTAGATTTTGGTATAGCTCCCCAAGACTCTGCATTAGATAGCTTTCTTGTAGACAATAACACCAATTTGCACAATAGTCATAGATTGTGTTGATGCTAAGGAGTTTGTGGCTTTGTTTATAGTCTAAATTACCTTGATGTGTTTCCTATAGTAATGGAACTACAACTTCAACATTTCATTTATTCTCATTACCACTCAAGAAATATGGATGATATAGATTTATATTATCATGAACACTTACCCAAAATAAATTAGACTATTATTTAGTTTTTTATAACCCATTAAACTTTGACTCATTTGAGTAATTTTCTTCTTTAGAAGTTTGTGTTCTCATACATAATATTAGAGGTGACAATTGTATTATTCTAAGTGCACAACTGTATGGGTCAAGTTATATTCAGAGGAATCTTTCTAGTTTGGATTTAGATTAGATATCCTTTGGATATTTTCTATTTCAATTCCAATTCAAGCCAATTCCAAATATGGGTCAAGTAACGTTAGTCTGATATGTTTAGTCAGGTCTACATAACATTAGCTAGATTACTAGTTAAAAAAAAAAAAACATTCCTTTTTAAAAAGGCAAAAGCTAATGAGCGCCCGGGGCGTTAGATAAGAGAATTAAAGTGCAAATATTAGAGTAAAATTAACATTAATTACACCGAACGACGCGTGATTTTGTCATGAATTCATACCTTGATACCATTTCAACTTATATAATTTATCCTTATCTAACGCCCCGGGCGCTCGTTAGCAAGATCGTTTTAAAAATTCAATATTTTAAAAAGAAATAGATTAATGATGATAACGTAACTCACCCGTGCAATACGATACCAAAGTTGAGCATCAAAAGAAGAAGCGGTAAGAATAATCTGAGGAAACATAGTTGCAGCTTTAATGGTTGCAGTTCCATTAAAAATAGTTCCATTTCTAGCAAATGTACCATTGAACCGGTACCCACGGCCGTGTCTTGACACCCCATGAAGTGACTCGGACCACCACTCGTAAACAGGGATACCGAGTCGTGGAATCGGTGGGACCGAGTTGGTTAGTTGGGCTATCTTCTCGTCTAAACTGAGTCGACTCACAAGGTCCTTGACTCGTTGATTGATGGGTAATTTGGTGTTGCAAAATGGGTAGGATTTTGTTGATGGGTTTGATGGGTCACAAGCGAAGAGGGGAGGAGGTGGGACTGAGTTGACTAGGGCGAGTTGAAGGAGTGTTGTGATAATGAAAAGGTATGTGATAGTGGGGAGGTGAGTGGTTGCTTCACTTCTTTGGCCGCTCATGGTTGTTGCTTAGTGGGTGCTAACTGATGCTAAGGAGTGAGATAATTATATAGAGAGGTGTGAAAATCTGAACCAACCTAATTCGATTCGATTCGATTCGATTTGAAAGTAACTTAAAACAAATTTTGACTTATATGGGTATAATGATTTGTATGACTCAAGTTCTAACTAAATTCGTCTCGATGAGCCCAATCGAACCCGACTCAGTGACTCGAATTGACATATTTCACTTGTAGAGTATACTAGTTTTCCCCTATACCTATTTGATTGTGTCATTGCATGACCTTTGTGGAGTATAAATATTTACTGAGTAAATGTGGTTTTAATGTAATTGTGTGGTATTGGATTTATTTTAATTGTCAACTTTTATAATATCATATACTTTTTTTGTGTAACGAATTTGAAAATATTTAAGTTTTGAACTGATTTTGGTGATCGTAACAAGTCAGATGAGACAAACTAAAAGGGAGTTGAGAGTGTTAAGACATCTATATTATGGTGCATTACTATTCTTTAACTAATTTAATCTCCTCTTATGTATGTCAATATTGTAACCTAATGAGTGATTTTGATTAAACTACTTGAAAAACCAATTGTCCTCTTTACCATTAATCCGTCTTCTTGGCCTTGTACTTTATAATTTGGGGGGATTTAAATTGATAATTTAAGAATTTATGATTGAAGTAATCCTTTATTTACATCATTAGTAATTAATCCTATATTCTATTGTATTCATAATTGAAAATTTTCTTCTTATTCAAGTGTTCATATTACAAGTAAATTTTAGTTCATGGCCTCCAATTTCATATAAAAATATCATTTGCAGTTTTTGTCTTCTGCGTACGGAAAAAAGATTACACACGTTTACATGTATGTGGTACCTTGTGCATGTATCGGCATGGAAGCACCGTTAGGAACATAGGACTAGGACAATAAAAATTAAAGAAAGGTTGTTCAAGATATAAAGATAGATAGTGATGACGATGTTTCATGGAGCATTAAGGTGGTATGCAGCCTGGAAAAAAGAAAGTGAAGTTGTAGTGTTGTGCAAGTTCACCATAATACGTTTGAATTGGAGACAAGACCCTTTTCCTTGTATTTCGGATCACAAAAGTATGGGTGATGGGCCTTGCTTAAGCCGATTGAATATGATCCGCTTTTGTTTGCTCCTCTCTACGATCCACCCATTTACCATAATAGATAACCAACTAACAAATGCACTATACACCCTCCGTTTTAAAATACTTCAATTTCTCCATGTGCCGGTTTTAGGAGAATTTAGAAAAAGTTTTAATGTATGGAGGTAATGGGTTAGGGAGAAGAATAAAAAATTGTAAAAAGCAAAAGTAGTTGAGGGAATTGGAGAAGAAAAAATATGATTTATGTTGGGTCTATAAAGTGAGATAAATGAATTAAGTATTGTAAAGAATTTCCAAATAAGGAAATGAAACAAGTATTTAAAAACGGCCAAAAAAGAAAAGTGTGGCAAGTATTTAAAAACGAAAAGAGTACTAAAATACTCGTATCAACATTACAAAATAAACAAACAGTGCCAATGTCATCAAGAATCCATGTACACCAATATTACCATGTAGTTCAACCAAATCAAAATTTCAATAATCAAATATATCCCATAAAGACACAAAAAAATAAAAAAACCATTCCAAATCCTTCAAATTAAAACCCTACCCACCAAAAAGTGAGTCACTTCAAATTCAAACCAATAAACCTAATTCAAAATTCAATATTAATTTTCAACTTTAAAAAGGATTTACTTCCAACATTCTTTTTCTTAGCAAGTATATTCCCTGTATTAACAAAATACAATACTCCCCTTATTTTTGTTTAAGTATTCTATTTTAATTGGATACCTATGAAGTATGCCAATATAAAACTTTAACCAATAAAATGTGAAATTATCAATTAGTATAAATAACAAAAAAATAAAAAAACCTACTCCATAAAATCCAAAAATTATTTATTGAGATGATTTCAACAAGTAATTACATGATTATATACAGAGTATTTTTCTTTTAGAATCAACACGTTAAAAAAAAAAATCGACTCCTTCTCACATGTTCAGGTAACTAGAAATAACATGAAAAAGTACATAAAACAAAAATTAGAAAAACAACTCAAAAAGATTCCACACAAATACAAGTAATATCCCCCTAAAATCTCTTGACAAGTTATTCTCCCACCTCACAAATCCTCAATCTCAAATCTTCCATCTTTACATGACCTCACTCCACTCTCTCTCCTCCAACACCAAAACCCAGAAAAAAACCCAGAACATCATCAACAATAAAGACCCCAATTTCCCAGGTACCCCAAAACCCCCTGCAATGAGGCTAATTGTGCCATTACAAGGGGTTGTTCAAGGTAGGGGTGGCCTTATTTTAGGCTCAATTATCCCTTGTGCTCTTTTCTACTTCTTCCAACTTTACCTTAAGAAGAATCGCAACAACAATAATCAACCTCCTCCTTCTTCTTCATCTCCTCCAACTCTCTCTCCTACCTCCTCCAATGTCGAGCTTCATCGATCTTCTTCTCGCCCCAGTCTCTCTTCTTCTCGTTGTTCTATTGGGCCTGCTCGTCTTTCTTCTCGGGCTTCTGTGCTTGCCGGGCCCAATGATTCTGCTTACTATTTGGGCCTTGATAGGGCCAGGAAAGATGCTTATCATGAAATTGATAATCCCAATGGGGTTATTCAGCTTGGTTTGG
This sequence comes from Chenopodium album, assembly GCF_948465745.1. Taxonomy (NCBI): domain Eukaryota; kingdom Viridiplantae; phylum Streptophyta; class Magnoliopsida; order Caryophyllales; family Amaranthaceae; genus Chenopodium; species Chenopodium album. The sequence goes on from NC_137838.1 coordinate 1,670,864, forward strand.
CTGAGAATTTGGTGGGTTTACTTTATTTCTTGTTGGGTATTTTTGATTTTGATTGGGTGTTAATTGTTTTTTGTTTTTGTGGATTTTTAGTTGTCGTTGGATTTGATTGAGAAATGGGTAGCAGAGAATTGGGACGGTTCGATGTTGAATGGTGGTGAATTGGGGATTAATGGGATTGCTACTTACCAGCCATTTGATGGGTTAATGGACTTGAAAATGGTAAATTATTTTTTATTTTTTTGAATTTATGTTATTTTTATGTATTTATTATTGGTTAAAGTAGAATGTTGTTTTTCCTGTCAAAAAAAAAAAAAAAAAAAAATTGCTGCTTTTGATGATGATTTTGTATTAGATAACCCCAGTCATTATTGCTATTTTGCAATGTAGGTTAGCCTTTGTGATTAATGATGCATAGTTCATTAATAATTACACTAAAAATGGAAAGTTAAGCTATTAGGGGCTATTGTTTGAGAACTTTTTGTGCTGAATGATTTGGAAATTGGAATCAATTGCATTTGGGCAAAAGTTGGCAAGTTGGGTTGGTTTGATGTAGTAGAATGATTTGGATTAGTTGAAATTGTCAATAGCTGAAAAAGATTGGTGTGACATTAGAGACTATTAGTAATAGTTTAAGAAAGATGTAATCTTTTGATGGATCAACACAACAAGCACTTGAGAAAGTTTTGTAAGAAGTTATGCTAGGATATAATAGAGTATATTCTTAGTCAGGGAAAGAACAGGGAAGTTGATCTAAACTAGTTTATATTGAAACTGGAATTGATATTGAATGAAGAGTTGGCAAGGATAATTTCCTTGTCAAGGCGATTTACTAAAGCAAATGACCCGATTCCTGAATTTAGGCTATCTGTTTACTCCACTAAAGGTTATATTTGTTTCTGAGCTAGCTGTCTAGGATGTAACAGGTCGTGACATCTTTTTTTTCTAAGTCAATTGCTGGATCATGAATTTTGAAGGATGCATATACCAATACCAATGATAATCTTTTTTGCACAAGTAACTCACCTCTTCCCCCCAAAATTTCTCATATTGTAATCAATTTAGTCTTTAAATGTTTATTCAGTGAACGAAATTGGTCCTATTGTGGAGAGGATTCTTCATAGTTAAGTGAAAAGACAGTTCAAATTTTGGAATTATTCTTTTTGTACTTTCTAAACTCAGAGAGGTCGTTTCTAAATCTTGCTCTTAAATCACCTAGGGAGCCAGGAACTAGGATTGAAGATTAGCCTGATTTATTCCGCTAAATTGTATCTGAAAACTAGGGCTGCATTGTAAAAAGTTGAATTACGAACATTTGGCATGTTGTCTTTCTACTATTCTTGCATGTTCTGGAATTTAGGCTTTCAATAAATCATTTTATGCTGTGTGTTTTGGTCAACAAACACTTCTAAATGCACATAGATGTCCCATCTTTTTTATTTTTATTTAATTTTATCTTATTTTTATTGCTCCGTATTTCCTTGTTAGAGGCCTTCATAAATTGAATTGCATGTAATTATTACAAAGTCATGCTAAATTGTTAATTACTCAAGTGATGTGCTCCTCTATGCATCTCCCCTTCCTTAACCTGGCTCTCTATTCATGAACAAACTTGTGACTAATTCCATGTGATTGTCAATTTGTCACAATTCAGGTGTGTAATTCTATTTCTTGAAAATTTTGAAAGTGATAGGTATCTTGTTCAATTGTAGGCAATGGCAGATTTCATGTCTAGGGTCATGGGGGATGTCTTCTTTGATCCGTCACAACTAGTATTGACGTCTGGTGCTACTCCTGCAGTGGAGATACTATGCTTCTGCCTGGCAGACCATGGGAATGCCTTTCTGATTCCTGCACCATATTATGCTGGGTACTTATCTATTCCTGTCTTATCTTATGCGTTAAAGAACATTATTTTTCCTACATTTATCAAAACCAGTTATATTGTCCTTGTCCATTTACATAAAAAATATCAAAATACACGAACAATTAGATGAAATGGCAACGACTAACATGGAAGTCTACAGTTTTGACAGGGACTTGGTGCGTACTGGAGTGGAACTAATACCTATACATTGTCGTAGTTCTGACAACTTCACATTAAGTAGTACTGCCCTTGACCAAGCTTACAATAATGCTAGAAAACGAGGGCTAAAAGTTCGTGGGATACTCTTCTCAAACCCTTCCAATCCTGTGGGCAATATACTCTCAAATGATACACTATATACCATTTTAGACTTTGCCCGGGACAAAAACATTCACATTATATCTGATGAAATATTTGCGGGGTCAACCTATGGGGATACAGAATTTGTGAGCATGGCAAAGATTGTTGAAGCAGAAGACTTTGAGAAGAATAGGGTTCATATTATTTATGGACTGTCCAAAGATCTTTCTCTTCCAGGTTTTAGAGTTGGGGCCATCTATACCTTTAATGAGAACGTATTAGCTGCTGCAAAAAAGCTTGCCAGGTTTTCTTCTATTTCTGCTCCTACACAGCGCTTAGTAGTATCAATGCTGTCAGATAAAAGGTTCGTGGAAGAATATATGGAAATAAACGAAAAGAGGCTAAAGAGGGTGCATGACTCCTTTGTTGCTGGTTTAGATCAGCTTGGAATACCTTGTGCAAGGAGTGATGGAGGATTATACTGCTGGGCTAATTTTAGTGGGCTAATCAAGCCCTACAACGAAAAAGGAGAGCTCGACTTATGGGAGAAGCTGCTGACTGTAGGCAAAGTAAATTTAACTCCAGGGTCATCCTTTCATTGCATTGAACCTGGGTGGTTTAGGTGTTGTTTCACTGCGGTAGCTGAAAGAGAAATCCCTTTGATTATGGCACGGATTAGGAAAGTTTGCGAAAGCTGCAAATCACCCCGCTAACGTGCTGTGAGTTTCAGTATTTTTGACTTCCTGTGAATAATCAATTTTCTAGCAAATTCGTCAAATAAACATCACCTAGTGGAAAGGTCGTTGAAGAAGGGAGATAAATGGAGAAAATGTACAGATATCATATTATTAGCCAATACAACACAGAAAGATCTTTGATAGTTTTTATATGAAACATGTCTAGAAGAGAAGATATATGGAGACACTGAATAATTCACTCCTACAAATATGAGAAAATGGTTTCTACACAAAAGAATATCCATGAAGTGCTTTCCTAAGAAATTCTTAATGCCAGGAAGTCCTCCCTCAGCATTTTCACTAGTCCTCCTCCACTGGCCACAATGTTGAAGCATCCTTGAGGTTTCTTCTTTGTGAAGTCCTGCCATTTTCCCACCAGGCAAGTAAATTAGCGAATAGTTTTTGTATATAAGGAGGAAATATTAAAGACCATTCGGCCAATTTTGTCCATCTGTAGAATATGAGGAAGTATATAACTTGGGATTTTTTTTTTTCCTTTCTCAGTTTTTAAAAAGCATTGGTTGCTAAATAGCCATTTGTTTTGATCAATCTAGAAGGTTATTCCCTAGTAGATTGCAATTGTACTGTTTTTGACATGCATAGTTTTATGCAAATTTCTGTAATATTATGGATTAGATTACCTTTTGCTGATATTGTTTCTTCATATTAACTGCCTTTCGGCGACAACTTCTTCTACGACTCTGCATTATCAGCTCTCCCAGGGTGCATGGCCTTCTAATCACGCCACTTTGTCTGCCATCACCACCGAGTTTTTTATGTGCTACCAAAGTAGGAGGTTTCTTCTCAGGAAGCCTAATTTTCTCTTCAGGGGTCTTTCTTTTTTGTAGAAATCCAGACTTGGGTGGATATAAAGGAAAGAGGTGTGCCAAGAAAGCAGAACCCCTCAAGCTTATATCTCTAGTTGTACAACTATTTGGAATACTGCTGCTTTCTGGTGAAAAAGGAGCTTCCATACACCCGTTACCCTGATGTTCTATATAAGGGTTTCGGAGGGGTGTGAGGCGATTTGCTAGGAGAGATGGAGCAGAGCAAAAGGAATCTTCTGATTGGACACTCATTGCCTCAAAATCCAACTCTGTCATCCAATCTCGGTCTTCATAATCATCACCATATGAGCTATCTCCTTCATCAGTCTCATCCTCATACTTAGTAAAGTATGCAGGAGGTAAGGGTAAGCTCCTATTTTCCGGTATTGTTTCTTGATTCTTTTGTTCTGTTGATTCCTGAGCAAAACTCCGAAGTGGAGTCCCTGGTTTCTCCTCCCATTTGAAGGGGATTGAAGCAACATACTTCACTGGGAGGGGAATAGGAGTAGTAGGCTCGCGCTTTGGCATCCAATCCTTTTTGGGTGCTCCCGGTTTATCTTCCCAAATAAAGGGTACCGTAATTTGTTGCTTGATTTTCTTTCCGCACTCATTTTGCTCATGGTTTTCCTTATCTTCCATTGTAGGAAGGGAAAATAAGAGCATGAATTGATGAATCTAGTGCCTGGTGTTTTCGTGGTATGTTGAGTTTCTTTTTATAGTGATGTTGAAATATAGTTAGTGGGTTAGAAATTAGTGGGGAATTCAAAGTTAAAATAATCTTTTTGATTAACTGTACCATCAACTTAAATTTCTCTTGGTTGGGATTTTGCCAAATTGGGTTTGGTCTACTGAATTCTGCCCTCCACTTAGTTAATGCTATCTTACTTCCCAAATCTTCTCTTTCAGAAGTCTTTGACACTTGGATAAAAAGGTTGGTGCACTTCCAGTCTTCAATCATGCTAATAGCTTCTCTCTTGATAACGGGAATTATAAGTTACAAAATTTTATGCAACTGTATTGTTAAGGTATGGACTCGCTTGGTAAGACTCTTCTCCTACACTCCATATTTTAGAGCGCCGAGGTTAAAATCTTACAAAGTAAGGGTGCTTTGGTCTTGAGGTCTGATTAGGATCTTTCTTACTCCGTTCCTTTTTAAAGAAAAATGTTTTCTTGGATATGCAATTTTATATTTGATCATTCATTGTTTTTATTATAAATATAAAGATTTTATGTCAGGAATTTACACATTTTTACTCCAAGAGCTAAGCATAATTTTGAATGAAGGGCGTAACAAGAAAAAAAAAAAGGGATTAAAATCAAAAAGATATTCAAAGAACCTTACATTGATTTATGGTCCAACAGTGGTGTGTTTGATGGAAGAGCAATGAAGGGAATTTCAATATGAATTTAGACCCTTAATTTGAGGGGCAGGTTGTATTAGGTACCTATTAAGAGGATTTTATTGTGACTTAATTAAATGATTTATTTTACTTTTGGATTATTATAGAATTTCATTTGACCCCAAAGACCACTGCTTCAGTAGTTTACCCTACAAAAACCTAACCAGAAGAACCAAAGGCTTACCTTACCTACAAATTAAAAGTATCATAAATTAATTTTGACCTAAGAAAGTCAATGGTGAGGTTGTTATATTTTTTATTCTTTTCATCTCATTTAGGTATTATGATCTACTCCCATTAATTAATAATTTAAATTACCTATTTATTGTTTTTTGAAAAATAAATTATCTTAATTGAATAAAATTGTATAGTGTCTACAATAGTCAATATATCTAGAGGGTGATGATTATGTGTGTGTGTTTTTTATCGTTGTTAATAGCACAAACTGGTTTGGAAAAAATGCTAATCCAAATCCAATCCGACTTATCCAGATATTAAAAAAAATAAATAAATAAAAAAAAAAAATTCTTAAATGAATTTTGTTGAAAATGTAATGCAAAAACCCATGCCTTCCTCTGCTTTTGATTTACAAAAGATTGGTCCACTTGTTCAAGTGAATTCCCTTGATTGTTTCTCAAGTCTCAACTTCCCCATCAAATACTACCTCCGATTCTTTTTAGTTGACACATATTCCTTTTTAGAAAGTTTTTTTTTTTAGTTGACACATTTTCTTTTGGGGTAACTTTTTTACTTTATTTGCAATTACAACCTACCCCACTTGCTTTTTCATTATCTCTCACTCTCTCTTCTCTCCTTAATATATGTGCCTAAATCAAACGCGAGAACTAAATAGAAACGGAGAAAGTATTATCTATGAAGCTCTCTAGCACTGTTATAAGATTAAAGATTTATGAAGCTGGACAAAGATTCCACGAGGTCTTTTTAAGGACAAATGAACAATACACTTAGCATCTTGGCATAAATAAAGCCTACAAAATCACATTACTTTTTTTATTTCTTGGAAGGAAATCAAGGAATACAAAAGAGTGGAATGGGACCTTAGAATAATACTAAATTTACTCATCTTATATAAGTACATCTTTTTTTTTTTTTTTTTTATTATTATTTTTTTATTTTTTGATGCATATGAGTACACCTAATTATTTATTGTGTTTCATTCATATACATTCATCTAGTAAATGTTGTTTCACATCTTCTATTATGGTAATTGTCCAAAAAGGATGATATTAAACAATGTATTAGATTAAAAAAAAGCATTATGAATAATATTCATACTATTAATATAATGCTAATACTAATATAATATAGAATATACCAAGCAAGGTTTGTCATCTCACAATCAAAAGGTTGTCGGATCAAACCCCACTAGAGGTAATTTGGGTTGAGGATTCTCTTATGATTTTGTAATTGGATATTCTGTCATAAACTACCAACTGAATAACTGATATAACTACTATTTGGCCCAAAATACACTTTTTTTTTTTTTTTTTTTTTTTTTTTTTTTTTTTTTTGAAGGAACCCAAAATACACTTTGCATAAATGAAAGCCCACAAAAACACGTTACATATGATATGGGAACTTTTATTTTTTTATCTTGCAAGGAAATCAAGGAATACAAATGGGACCTTCATCATGAAAATTTAATTTAGACAAATTTTCCCTAAGAATAATTCATTCATTATTTTGGATACTCGTAAATCCTTTCATAAACAAAGGACCAATCTTATAGTTTTATCGACTAAGGAAAATCAACTTGGTAAATTTTCTCTAAAATCAAGTAATCAATATTTCAGAAAATGGAGATAGGAACAGCTGTATCTAGTGTTGATTCTCTGAGTGCAAAACTGAATCATCTACTGGGCAAAGAGTTTCTATCCTTGCATGAATGCAAATCCCAGATTGATAGACTCTTAGATGCTGTTTCCAATGTGAGAGATGTGTTCCTCCGAGTTGCTGATGCATCACAGGAGCTCTCTGAATCACAACGTTCATGCATCAAGAAGCTCGAGGATGCTGTCTCTGATGCAAATAGGCTGCTCGATAATGTTGTCAGCCGTGCTGATAGGATTCAACCTGGGATGGTTGGAGGCGGTCTCTCAAAAAAGGTGCGTTGCCTCTGTTCCAGTCTCAATGCTTACTCCATTTCTCGAGAGGTTCAGAAACTCAGGTACAAGTTTGATCGTATACTCACTAATACTTGTGGTATTGCTCCTAATAAGCCGATAAGAGAGCCTCAGATGTGTTCATACACGTGTGAGGACTCCTATCACATTGGAAGAGAGGAAGATGTGGAGAAAGTCGTTGGTATGCTGCTTGATCCTTCCAATGATCAACGTGATGTGTCTTTCGTTTCTATTGTGGGTATTGGAGGCTTGGGCAAAACTATTCTTGCCCGACTTGTGTACAACGATCCTAGGGTCACCGATGTATTTTCATTGAAGATGTGGATTTGTTTCACTACTCAAGATCAGAAACAGTTGGACATTGATGGGATTCTGCAAAAAATTCTGGCATCAGCCACTCGCCAAAATCACGAGGGTGCCACTCGCCAAAATCACGAGGGTTCCACCATGGATCAGGTGAAAAGCCAACTTCGAGGACAACTAGCCCGCCACAGGTACTTGCTTATTTTAGATTACGTATGGATTGAGAATCGTGATCAATGGTGTGATTTGGTAAAACACTTGGGTGGAGGTCAAAGGGGAAGTTGTGTCTTGGTGACTACACGTTCAAAACAAACTGCAGAAATTATAGAGGCTGATAAAACGCATATGCTGCAAAGGTTGTCAGAAGAAGATTCATGGCGCTTGTTAAAAACATTAGCCTTTGGAAGTGAGATCAAAACTCCCGATAATTTGGTTGGGGTTCGACAAAAGATTGTTAATAACTGCGCTGGACTCCCTCTTGCAATAAGCGTAGTAGCAGGTCTTTTGGGTGATCAAGACAAGAGTAAGTTGCAATCAGTAGAGGAAATTGGATCAGCCGCTATCAAGGAGAGCATGGATGTCATCATGGCCGTGGACCATTATCGTCATCTTGAATCTCCATTAAAGAGTTGCTTCAGTTATTGTTACTTGTTTCCCAAGGATTTTGAGATAGAGAAAGAGAAGTTGAAAAGCCTTTGGATGGCACAAGGCTATATAGTTCCACTACATGAAGATCAAAGTATAGAAGATGCATGCGAGGAATATTTTTCGATGTTATTGAACAGATTAATTTTCCAAGACATAAAATATGATAGATATGGTCAGATCTTGTCCTGTAAGATCGATGAAATCATGTATGATATTTCTCAACATGTCGCAGGGAATGAAATGTGTGTAAGAAATACCATTTCTGGCAGGCTTGATAAAGATGTGCGCCATCTATCAGTTATCAAGGAGAATTTTGATGAATACACTTTGGGTAAAACACATATTCATTCCTATCTTCATTTAGATTATACTGGTATCCAAGTTGGCAAGGTGAGCAAGTCATACTTGGAGTCCTTGGTAGCAAATTGCCTGAACCTGAAGGCATTAGACCTGAGTGGGTTAATTTTTGAAAGCTTGCCAGACTCGGTTTGTAGATTGATACAGTTACGGTATTTAAATATCTCTGGGAATACAGAGATGAAATTTCTCCCAAAGTCAATTACCGAACTACGTAATCTACAAACCTTAATCCTAAGGCGGTGCCACACACTGAGAGAGTTGCCAGCAGAACTGAGCAGGTTGGATAATCTCAGGTTGTTGGATATCGGGTATTGCTTCAGTTTGACTTGCATGCCAAGGGGCATGGGTGTGTTGACTTACCTTCACAATCTAAGTGATTACATAGTGGGCGGTGAACATTGGAATCAGTTGTTTGATGGGTTGGATGACCTAAAGCCTCTTCACAACCTTAGAGGCTGTCTTAACATCCACATCAGGTGGCCCAAAAATGTCAAATATGATGTTAAGGAAGACAGTGAACGGGATGGATTATGCTTGGGGAATACGGAGCATCTCAATGCTATTTTGTTTGATTTCATCCATGACGAGGCTGATGGAAGCGTGGGTACTGAGGACGCAAACAGATTGATTGAGAAGCTACAACCACATCATAATTTGAAGTATTTAGAGGTGAAGAAATACCATGGTCTGAGAATGCCTGTTTGGGTAACTCTTCTTTCGAATCTTGTAGAGCTTCATCTTACAGATTGTAGGGAGCTTACATACCTGCCTTGCCTTGGAAAATTGGTTTGTTTGAAAGTTCTCAGACTTATAATGTTGGCTAATTTGGAGTGTATTTGGAGTGTATTTATGTCATATCTACCACCCCTTGAAACACTTGAGATGAGCAATCTGCCGAAATTGAAAGGATGGATGAGAGGAGTGGAAGATGATCATCAGTTCCTCAATGATGGTAGCAACAGCAACAGCAGCAGCAGCAATAAGGCAGAATTGCTATTGCTAACATGTTTTTCTGACCTGAAATCTTTGTTCATATGGAACTGTCCGGAGCTGACCTGCTTTCCGTCTTGTCCCAAGATGGAATACCTGACATTACTTAATTTTAATAGCAGAATGCAAATGATTATATGCTGTGAAAGGGATGTGAATTTAGAAGTGGTCATTCCCTTTGCATCTTCTTCGTCGTGGTTACCTTACCCTGAAAATTCGACTGCAATTAAGAATGTGACTATATCCAATGTGTCATGGCTTAATTCAGTTCCTGTAGAGGCTTTTCAGTTTGTTGAAAGCCTAGAAATATGGGGTGACAAGGAACTTGGGAGCCTGGGAGAAGCTGAAAATGTTTTCCGTGGCTGCTCGTCTTCCCTGAGATGCTTGATGATTAGCAATTGCTGTACTTTGCGGAGTGTTGTGCCTGGAGGATTGGAGCATCTCACTGCCTTAGAGAAGCTAGAGATAAGGAATTGTGATAACCTCAGGATATCAGAAGAACACGAAGAGGAGGGTGTGAAGTGTATTGGCATCGCCATAAATGACATCCTGCCTTTGCCTTCCAACCATCATTCCCTCCACACATTGACATTGCATGGTCTCCCACAGCTGGTGAATCTACCCAACTGGATGCAGTTCCTGCCCGCCCTTCAATCTCTTGAAATTTCATTTTGCAATCAACTCAAGTCAATGCCGAATTGGATGCCCAATCTCCAATCTCTCACTCATCTTACAGTGTCCGGGTGCTCAAAAAGCCTGGAGAGAAGATGCCAAGATCCCCAAGGGGAGTACCGGCCTTACATTGAACACATCCCGAACATTCAATTTCAAGATTGTTTTTACTAGGGTATGCAGCTGTAAAAATAGATTTATCTCCTTTCCTAATGTCACACTCCAGTTCTTCAACATTCTCCCTCAATTATATAATAACGCATAACTGTTGAATGTGCAGATTTTGCTGCTCTCCCTGAATTCATTTACCCTGGATACTCCAGATGTGTCTCTCCTTGCTTTTATGTAAGCATTCTCTGTTTTTTAATGTGCACTTACATCTACTATCGTATTCACCTGCAAGTATTTATTTGTTGTTGCCTGTTCATCAGTCATTACATTAGAATTAGAATTTTGTTTTGATTTATTTATAATTTGTAATTAGTTTAAGTTCCGTGTTAACCTAATTATGAATTACAATGTTAATTTATCGATAATTTTATGTTATATTAATATCGGTCATTACATTAGAATTAGAATTTTGTTTTGATTCATTTATAATTTGTGATTGAACAGTTCGATATGGATGTTGCTCCAAGGTGAAAACTAATGGAGATATTAGTGAGTCCCTTTTTCAAGAGCTGTAGAAAACATGTTACCCAATCCTGTGGGCTGGGGGTTGATCAAGGAAGCCTCCTCCAATGCTAAAGTCGGTGCCTTAGCAAGAGAGAAGGCGAGTAGAGCATAGCACCAGTATGTCAGAATGAGCCCCCTTTGTTGTACCAGGTATTAAACTATTTTTAAGTGTACTGCCCAGTTGTCTTTGTGGCTTTAGCCCGATGAATACCCAGGTCCTCCTGGTGAGGTCTAACTGTTGTGAGAAATTAGAAAACTGCTGCACTTTAGTAGCAAGAGCTTGTCTATTTCATTTACTTATTGCAAACATTTCCTGTAATTGTGATTTATCTGTTATCTACTCAGTTTCCTCCCACTTCAATATTTATAGCAGGATGCTAAATAAAAATTTGAGCCTTTGCGTATTTCTCTTGTTTCTGATTGAAAGGTTTAGGATGATATTAAACGTTGGCCGTGTAACAGTCTTACTTGATATAACTATTATGGCTCGCCGCAATATCTCTTAGGAGTCACTATTGCAATCCTCTAATGACATACATACTAGCTTAGTATGCTGCTATTAGAGGTAGTTAAATTAGCAAGTGATCTATTATACAGAGAATACGATATACCGATAATGTCTTGTATGGAGCAATTTGCAATGTTTGGAGCTTAAAGATTGGTTATGGGTTTCTTAAGTGCCTGTGAACTGTTATGAAATTATGGATGCTTCATTTATATGCTCATCTGGAGAAACAGGAAAATAATTTAAATCCTGGTTTACAATACTCCTTTAAAAAAAAAAATTAAAAATAAAGTTACAACACTCCAATTGATATAATATCAATCCTTCATAATTAAAAAACAACACAAATAAGAGGTTCAACAAGCTAAACAAAAACATACTAGTTTAATGTAATTCAACATACACTGTAGTGTTTGTGTCTGTGTCTGTGTTTGTGTCTGTGTCTGTCTTTACCCACAAACCATTCTCGTCACACGGGAAAAAGATGAGATTAGGACAACTCAATATTTCTAATCGAGTTAGTTTAGGAAAAAACTTCCTAAATTCATCCCAGTGGATGGTTAGCTCCGGTAAGTATCTGAGACGTACGGTATGTACATTACGAAAATAATGCTGCTCCGGATCCAGGTCCAGGTCCGAACGTTGGCCTCCTCTGATGTAGAGTTTCTCCAAGGAACTCTCTGTATCTTTACTAATACTCCATAGAAGAAATGGCAATGTGTTCTTTGGGGCCGCCTGAAGCTGCAATTTCTTGAGACTCTTTGGAAATCTTGTTGCAGCAGTTGCACATGGAACAGCAGCAGAACTCCGCACCCAAAGGATTCGTAGTGCTGTGAGCTTCTCCATTGCCGACAGAGTCTCAAAATCTTGAATAGTAGGAAAATCCATTCTTCTAGTGCGGATAGTCAGCTTCATTAGCTCCGTAAGTTTTGATAAGTCACTAAACAATGCCATTTTAGGCGCGTTTTTCTTCTTTTTCTTCTCATTTCCATCAACTCCCACTTGATTTAGATCTTCTGGATTGATTACAAAGCCCTTGAGCACTTGAAGCTTAGTCAATGAAGCAATTCCCCGAGGGATGTGATCAAGTAAGTAGCACTCAGACAAATCCAAGTGCGTAAGCTGATTCAATGACTCGATCCCTTCTGAGAGGGACTCCAAGTTGGGACATGCTCGCAGATCCAAAATCTTTAGACTGTCGAGCTTGTATACTGATTCCGGTAGCTCTACGATTCCTGATATCCCTTGTAAGCTTAAACAAGTTAAATGCCCCATATTTCTCAAACCCTTTAGAACTTCAATATCTTCAACTAGGATATACCTTTTAGGATTATGATCCCAACTACCCAAGTGTAGTACTTTAACATTTTTCTTTTTATTTACCCATTCCAATGTCTTAGCACTGAGGCTGTTCTCCTCTTTGTTGATCACCAATGGCACATTCGTGTCATCGAGTTTTGTCAGCTTAGGCAATGATGTCGATTTTTTTAGTCCTCCCTTGAGCTTTGCTGGTTGGTGTGGCTGTTGCTGTTGCGGCTGCAGGTTCATTGCAGACCAAACGCTACGCTCATCTGTTTCAATTTTCACAAAACTGCTAATCTCTTGACTGACTTTAGAGTGAACATTATTATTCATCTTGTAGCTGTTACAGAGCTTTTTGTTTCCAGTAATGGTGCGCTCGATGAATCCTTTCTCCACAAACTCGGCCAGATTTTCATCACACTTGTGTGGACCATCAATTAAATCCAACGCAATCCACCATAAAATCAGCTCTCTTTTCTTTATTTCCATCCCAGCAGAAAACAAACACCAACAGATTAGACACATCTTCTGTTTATCAGTGAGCCGCTCAAACTGATGATCATCAAAAGTGGAAGTTACATGTTGAGTTGATTCACCAGTTGGCGACTCGCAAGGCTGCTCGGGCAGACTAGTTTCTGAAAAAGATTGCTTCTTGGATTTCCATTCATTGATTTTCTTAGCGAGGTCTTCGTATTTTGTGGCATTGTCAATGTCAAGCTTGTTGAAATTTTGGACAGTAACTTGGATTTTTTCAATAATTTTGGGTATGATAGTTTCAGGGAAAGAGGGTGGAAGTTGAGGATTCTCGAGCTTTTCAAGTAATTCTTCAACCTCATTTCTTAATTTATCATGAATTTTTTCTCTGTTGGATCGTTTTTTAGCCTCATCAAGCAGGCTAGCTAAACTTTTACCATGATTGATGAGGGAATTAATTAGAGAAGTCATGGAGGAAAATGTAGTATGGTGGTTTGTTGTTGCAAATGCTGTTGATTCAGGTTAACTGGTATTCTATACTCAGTACTAGTTAATCCTGCTAAATGAATACTACTATAGAATCAAGCAAACAAAGTGTACTCTTTTTCGGAGTTTTTTTTTTTTTGACACAACAAAGTGTGCTCGCTTCACCGGAATTATAAATTTTTAAATAAGACCGTCCCTACCATGACCACCTTATACGGGTATTTGGCTAAAGAGAAAGAAAAGGTAATTAATACCAAGTAGATAATTAATACCAAGTATTACTTATGTAGTTATATGCTTATTGGACCATAAAAGTGGTCTTATAAATGTTATGAGAGTAATTTACACAAGAATTACCTCTTAATCTTACATTGTGGTCAACAAGTTGGATCTTTTAACTGTTTATTCTCAGTTTTTTCTTTATTTCTCTCTTTTGTTAAATTCTTCCTTACACCTTCTCTTGTCCCACTCGTAGTCTTGAAACCAATACTTTATTTTATTCTCATACCCACATTTTCACTTTTATCTACTGTAAAAAGCAGAAAAAGTAAAAATCAATCAAAGCAAAAGAAGAAAAAAAAAAAAAAAAAAAAAAAAGAGAGAGAGATTATTTAGACATGTTAAAGTGAAGAAATAATAATTAAAGCAAAAATAAACATTGAGTCTCTTTTTTTAGCGAATTACTTTGGACTTTTTTTTCTCCCCAAATATTGAGGAATGCAAAATACTCCCTCTGTCCAAAACACTTTATTTCACTCTTTATATACAAGTATTAACTTTAACCACAAATATTATAATAATCGTATTAAAATAAATTTATCATAATACATTTTTCTTATGAAGGTACTAGTAAAATTCTTAATATGGACTTTTTATATTTTTGATTTTAACTATATATATTTAAAGTCAAACTAGTTCATTGACATATGTGTCAAATTTAACGGTATTAAGTTTTTCATTTTAACCGACATACAATCTCACTCACACAACATTGCATTATTAAATTATTTTTTAAAATTATCAATAGGCATTACTCCGTATTTATCTAAAGTTGACACTTAGAAACTATGTATCGAAATGATTCTAACAAATACTCACATAAATATGTTTAATCTTATTTATAAAATAAACATTAGTCAAAGAGTTAAATATGATCGAATAGTGTAGTCAAAATGGGAACTTAAAAAAAACGAAGGGAGTACTAGCTTAAAGGTTTATGTAATTTGCCTCAGTCTTACCATACACAGCATGAAGTTGCATGGTTCTGTTTGCACAAATCAAACTTTCTCTTTTAATTTGTTTATTATACTCCATAATATTGTCGGCACTAATTAACTAATGATTAATCATTAATAGTATAAAGTTTTTATCCTTGCATTGTTGTTGAACCTTGCAGCATATAATCCCTTGATTGAATATTCTGTTCAATAAACAAGTTAAAACGTGATATTATTATACTCATATAAAACAATCCACTCTTAAAACTAACCTGATTAAATTAGCTTTATTCCTTTGATTGGAAAGAAATAATACATAATTTCAATGAAAAAAAGCTCACAATTAGCTAAGATTGTGAAAGATTTATGGAAGACATGGGATATCCGTGCCTTGATACTCATTAGTCTCATTATCCAAATTTTACTCACATCATTAGCACCTGTTCGAAAGCGTAGTTCGAGCAGTTTTCTTATGTTTCTTATTTGGATTCTCTATTTATCCGCTGATGCTATTGCTGTACTCATCATTGGGTTGATATCCAACAACAATGGTCCCCATAATCCTGAGCTACTCGCGTTTTGGGCACCTTTTCTTCTTTTACATCTTGGTGGTCCGGACACAATCACCGCCTTAGCTCTTGAGGACAACGAGCTGTGGCATCGACATGCTCTTCAGCTGGTCACTCAGGTAATCATCACTGTATATGTGTTTGTTCAATCATTTCGTCATAATGATCTGTTAGTGCCAACGTTGCTTATGTTCACTAATGGATTTATCAAGTACTTTGAGCGTACTTGTGCTCTATTTTTCGCTAGCTCTGATAGTTTTAGAGACTCCCTTGTGTCTAAACCTGAACCCGGGCCTAACTATGCTAGGCTTATGGAAGAGTATTTTTCTGCTAAGAGTGCTCATATTCCCACTGAATTCGAAGGTAAAGACATAGAAGGGGTATCAAAGCTATTAGAGGTAGGAAAAGATGGTCAAGATTCGCAATCTTCTTCTACAATGGATGGTAATTCAGGAACAGAAGGTGATGAGGTGAAGGAAGAAACTGATATGGTCAAAGAAGCTTACCGGTTTTATGAGATGTCTAAACCCCTCTTAACAGATGGCTTTTTGAGCTTAAAAGATCGCGATGAAAGTCGCAAAGATTTCTTAGATAAGCCTTATGAGTATGTGTTTAGGATCATACAGATTGAGCTCAACCTTATCTATGATATCTTCTATACTAAGTTGTGCCTGTTTCAAAATAAAAGAGCATTTGCTCGAGTTTTCTGCTTTTATTTGGCTCTTGTATCCTTCTTAATTTTCTATTTTGAAGACAGAAGCAAATACCATAATAAGGTTGATGTAGTAGTAACTTTCATATTGCTTGGTGGTGCTATTGCCTTGGATCTATCGACTGCTCTTATCTTCGTGTTGTCAGATTGGTGGGTTATTTTATGCTATAAAGATTATGCGAGCAAAAACTGCCTACAATCGTTCATGTTGATGATCCTTAGATGGTCAAAATGGGCTAGACCACGCAATCATAAAAGATGGTCTAGTTCCATCTCAAAATACAATTTACTAAAACGTTGCTTCAGAAAACCCCCTGCATTTTTCAACCTACTGTACTTGTTTAAAATAAAGGAAATCAGGGATGTTTTAGTTGGGTTCCTCTATGTCGAAGGGGAGAAGTTTGAGGAGCAGTACATCAAGTCTGTAATCGAAGGGCTGCAGTCCAAAGCTAAAAAAGCAAATGAGATGGCGGTAGCAAAGGAGGTATGTTCTGCTAGAGGGAATTTGGTTCTGCAGAATGATTATTACCTCGCTTCAGAGTGCTTAAGCCCTTGGACCGTAGATGTTGATTATGATGAAAGTCTGTTGATTTGGCACCTCGCTACTGATATCTGCTACTGGACTACTACAAGTGATGGTAATGGTGCTGATTCAGAATCAAAAGATCGTAGATTCAGCAAGGCACTGGCAGATTACATGGCATATGTTTTACTCAGGCAGCAGAAGATGGTGTCTGCACAAGTGGGTATGTCAGAGACTCGGTTTGAAGATACTTGTGCAGAGGTTAAGAAGTTCATGAATAATAAGTGCATCAGCATCAGTTGGCTTGCAGATCCCTGGTGGAAGGTTAAGAGGTTCATGTTCGCGTCAAGTGAAGACAAGAGTCCATCAGAACAAGCAGAAGCAGAATTCTTCAAGGAGTTCAGTAAGAAGGTGCTTGAAGTAAGGGCAGATGTTCAGCCTATAAAAGCTAAGGGTGATAAAAGTAAATCAGTACTCTTTGATGCATGTCGTCTTGCCAAGCAATTGGAATTGTTTGGAGAAAAGCAGTGGGAGATAACCAGTATGGTTTGGGTGGAACTGTTGTGTTATGCTGCTGTTCGCTGCTCACCAAGATCGCATATTGCACGACTATGCAAAGGTGGAGAGCTCATAACGTTAGTGTGGCTGTTAATGACTCATCTTGGCTTAGGGGAGCGCTTCCTGCAAAATCAGGGGTTTGGATGGACTAAACTTATTATTCACAAATGATACTGTTTGCTTAATTGTGTTGTGTGATCTGTTTATGCAAGAATGAAATGCAGAGCTTCAAATGTCATTTTATTTGTTAGTTTTAGTTTAGTCTATGCTACTTAAACACTTGCCAACCCGTATGTTATGGCATCTGTTGATTTTTATTTTGAGTATTCGACTGTCGAGAATACTATGACTCAGTTATAACTCATTGTATATGCTGATATGATTTGAATTCAGTAATCTCAAGGTTACATGCTCTTATGAGTATATAATAATGAAACCTTTTCTATTGTCCTAAATACTTTTAGTATGACTACTGATTATGTTTTTCTATGATAAATGGAATGAACCTGCTGATAAAACTAACATCTTAGAACTCAATCATCCTTCATTTAGTTAAAAGTTCCTAAAGGTTCAAAATTGAAATAGTGAGCTTCAATCCCACAAGGACATGAATTTAGGATAAATTTCATTTTCATTAATTCTACAAAACGCGTTATAAATGGACCTTCAGCATGGAAAGTTCACACAAATCTGCATTAATTTCAGTCTCTTTGCTACTCGATCTTTCACTACTCATCTTTGCACAATTTATTTGTACCCTCCAGAACTCCAATTGGGTCGTTGGAACCATCCAATATGCCCTTAAACGATCATTTTACCCGTTCACAACTTGCAGTTTTCGTAAACTCAAGCATACCACATACGTTTATGACAATACATAATGATCATATATGGTTTCAAACGGCGTTATATGACCCCAAGATATATCCCCAAGGGTCTCAAAACTTTTCCCCACCGGGCCCCAAAACCTCAAAATTTCCTCAAAAAACGTGGATTATAGTCTTCAATTTTGTAATTTTTAGACCTTTTCTGCCCGGAAATAAATATAGCTGAGATTTTTACCATGGTCCCCAATACCCTCCGGGACTCCAAATGGGTCGGTGGAACCAGCCAATATGCACTTAAACGGTCATTTTACCCGTTCACAACTTATAGTGATTTCGTAAACTCAAGCCTACCACGGACGTTTATGACAATATATATTGATCATATATGGTTTCAAACGACATTATATGACCCCGAGATATATTCCCAAGGGTCTAAAAACTTTTCGCCACCAGGCCCCAAAACCTCAAAATTTACACAAAAAGCGTGGAATATAGCCTTCAATTTTGTAATTTTTTGACCTTTTTTCGACCGGAAATAAAAATTGGCGAGATATTTACCACACTTCCTAATGCCCTCTGGGAGCTCAACTGGGTCTGTGAAACCATCCAATATGCCCTTAAACGGTCATCTTACCCATTCACAACTTGCAGTGATTTCGAAAACTCAAGCCTACCACGGACGTTTAGACAACATATATTGATCATATGTGGTTTCAAACGAATTTATATGACCCCGAAATATATCCCCAAGGCTCTCAAAATTTTTCGTCACCGGGCCCCAAAACCTCAAAATTTACACAAAAAGTGTGGATTATAGCCTTCAATTTTGTAATTTTTTGGCCTTTTTTCGCCCGGAAATAAAAATTGCCAAGATGTTTACCACGGTTCCTAAAACCCTCCGGAAGTTCAATTGGGTCAGTGAAACCATCCAATATGCCCTTAAACGGTCATCTTACCCGTTCACAATTTGCAGTGATTTCGTAAACTCAAGCATACCACGTACGTTTATGACAAAATATATGGATCACATATGGTTTCAAACGGCGTTATATGACCCCGAGATATATCCCCAAGGGTCTCAAAACTTTTCGCCACCGGCCCCCGAAACCTCAAAATTTCCTCAAAAAATGTGGATTATAGTCTTCAATTTTGTAATTTTTTGACCTTTTTCTCCCGGAAATAAAAATTGCTGAAATTTTTACCATGGTCCCTAATACCTTCTAGAACTCCAATTGGGTCAGTGGAACCATCCAATCTTCCCTAAAACGGTCATTTTACCCGTTCACAACTTGTAGTGATTTCGTAAACTCAAGCCTACCACGGACGTTTATGACAACATATAATGCTCATATATGGATTCAAACGACATTATATGACCCCGAGATATATCTCCAAGGGTCTCAAAACTTTTCGCCACCGGGCCCCAAAACCTCAAAAGTTACACAAAAAGCGTGGATTATAGCCTTCAATTTTGTAATTTTTTAACCTTTTTTCGCCCAGAAATTAAAATTGTCGAGATGTTTACCAAAGTTCCTAATACCCTCCTGGGAGTCCAATTGGGTCAGTGAAACAGTCTAAAATGCCCTTAAACGGTCATCTTACCCGTTCACAACTTGAAGTGATTTCGTAAACTCAAGCATACCACGTACGTTTATGACAAAATATAATGATCATATATGGTGTCAAACGGCGTTATATAACCCCGAGATATATCCCCAAGGGTCTCAACATTTTTCGTCACCGGGCCCCAAAACCTCAAAATTTCCTCAAAAAACGTGGATTATAGTCTTCAATTTTGTAATTTTTTGACCTTTTTCCCCCGGATATAAAAATTGCTGAGATTTTTACCATGGTCCCTAATACCCTCCGGGACTCCAATTGGGTCGGTGGAACCGTCCAATATGCGCTTAAAAAGCCATGTTACCCGTTCACAACTTGTAGTGATTTCGTAAATCAAGCGTACCACGGACGTTTATGACAACATATATTGATCATATATAGTTTCAAACGACATTACATGACCCTGAGATATATCCCCAAGGGTCTCAAAACTTTTCGTCACTAGGCCCCAAAACCCCAAAATTTACACAAAAAGCGTGGATTATAGCCTTCAATTTTTTAATTTTTTGACCTTTTTTCGTCCGGAAATAAAAATTGTCGAGATGTTTACCACGGTTCCTAATATACTCCGGCAGTCCAATTGGGTCAGTGAAACCATCCAATATGCCCTTAAACGGTCATCTTACCCGTTCACAACTTGCAGTGATTTCGTAAACTCAAGCATACCACTTACATTTATGACAAAATATAATGATCATATATGGTTTCAAACAGCATTATATGACACCGAGATATATTCCCTAGGGTCTCAACACTTTTCGCTACCGGGCCCCGAAACCTCAAGATTTCCTCAAAAAGAGTGGATTATAACCTTCAATTTTGTAATTTTTTGAGCTTTTTTGGCCCGAAAATAAAAATTACCGAGGTGTTTACCATGGTCCCTAATATCCTTCGGGAGTCCAATTGGATTGGTGGAACCATCCAATATGCCCTTAAACGGTCATTCTACGCATTCACAACTTGTAGTGAGATTTCGTAAACTCAAGCTTACCACGGACGTTTAGTGAGCTATTTTGTTATGTAATGTTATGACTCATGATTTCATAGATGAAGAGGGAAATATCAAGAAAGATAGAAATAAATTCGAGGAAAATAATTTGTGATCGACTATTTTACATCTCTACCTACTTTATTAAAAATTTTATCAAGCAACCACAAGTCCACAATTTTTGGTGCAAATAATTGTACGTAAATTCGTTGGACACCAGCTATCTGATGGTTAACACATAAAAGCAAATTGATTGGCCTAAGTTGTACATGGAGAAGAAGAATCCATTAGCAAAGTCAGAAGCCAAACACATAAAAGCAATCAAGAATTTAGTAAATGACTAGGTAAACATCAAGAAAAATAGAAGCAAATTCGATGAAAATACGTTATGAATGAGTAGGAAAGGCAAATTCCATGACTAATTTCAAAAGTTGACTATTCTACATTTCTTCCTACATTATTAACGGGTTTCTTGTGTATGGATTAGCAAGTGGAGCCAAAAAATTGGAATATCAACCATACAATTTGTGGAGCATATAGTTGGACTTATCTACAGTACAAGATAGGGAGCCAACTAGCTGCTCAGATCATTCATTTACCAGCCAAATACCATTGCAAATGAAATATTTCTACTATGTTCAGAAATTATTGACATTATAGGACACATAACCAAGCATTTATGTAACTTTTTTGTCAATTTCAATCTCAATTTCGGCTCTTAAGATTCATAAATTATAATGACCCCTAAACCTTAACGTAACTTTTTCAGCCGCAAACCACGAATTTTTTTTGTTTTAGTTGACCACTTATGGAGCCTTAACGGAAACCGTTAAGTGGTACCAAAATCTATACTTTTACAATTTTGAAGAATGCAAGAATGAAATGCAAAGCCAGTTGGGAATGTCATTTTTTTTTTTTTTTTTTTCTGTTAATAATCATAGTTTAGTTTATGCTACTTAAACACTCACAACCCATGAATCAATTATAACTCAAGGTTACACGTTCTTAAATAAATGAAACCATTTCTATTGTTCTAAATACTTGTACGATATAGTATGACTACCGATTTTGCTATGATAAAAGGACCAAATCTGCTGATAAAATTAACATCTTAGAACTCAATCAAACTTCATTCAGCTAACAATTCCTAAAGGTTCAAAATTTCTGACTATTCTTTCCAACAAAAAAATTCTGTATTTTTGAAGAAAAGTAGAAGCAAATTCCAGGAAATAAAAAATTTGTTGACTATTCTTTCAAATTTTTGTTTTTTATTCTACATGCATGCATTTCTACGCACAGGCACCAAAAAATCCATACGAATTTTTCACATTAATTATGAGCAATGTTTTATGGTGTGTATGGATAAGAAAATAGGAAAGATCAACCACACAAATTTATATAAAACAAAGTAGCTAGCTAGCTCCTCAAGTGCTCATTCAATTCATTCCTCTCACTCTTGTTCATTCTCTCTCCAATAATTACATACCCTTCTTGTCTCCTTTCCCAAACAATGGATGTTGTAGGTTTAGCTCTCTCTGCTGTTCAAACTCTTTCAGCAACACTGCAATGTCCGCAACTTTATGATATCCGCTCAATCTTTGAATACAAATCCCAACTTATAGACCTCCAAGGCATTGTCAAAAAACTCGAGTCTGTGCTCCGCGATGCTGCTGAGAGCAAGCAGGACCACCTCTCTAATCAACAGAAGGTTGATATCGACGAGATTAAGGATGCTGTCTATGCAGCTGATGATCTGTTCGATGAGTTTATCACTCTTGTGCAGAAGAAGCAACTCCTGAAAGATGATGGTAGAGTCTCTGAAAAATTACGGAGGTACTTTTCGCGTTCCAACAACCCAGTTAGCGTGGCTTACAGAATGCATGACGGGGTTAAGAAGATCAAGGAGAAGTTGGATGCTATTGCTTATAAAATGCAGTTTAGCATGAACCAGTATCCTCAGCCTAACAGGAGCTTTAAGCATGATCCTCAGCCTATCAGGAACAGAAGTCCTGATACCTGTTCTTATGTGAATCAAGTCGATATCGTTGGAAGACGGGATGACTTGGAGAAGATCGTTGGAATGTTGCTTCATCATTCTAATGGTCAACGTCACAACGTGTCCTTCCTTTCTGTTGTGGGTCTTGGAGGGTTGGGAAAAACCGCTCTTGCTCAGCTTGTGTTTAACGATCCAAGGGTTGAAAGTGCATTTTCATGGAAGAATTGGACTTGTGTTGCTGATCAAGATCAGAAAGGGCTTGATGTAATACAAGTGCTTGGCAAGATTCTTGAACGTGAAGGTTCCACCTTGGAGCAGGTGCAAAGCCAACTTCGAGAGAAACTAGCAAGCAAAAGATGCTTGCTTGTTTTAGATGATGTATGGACTGAGAAGCAAGTTCAGTGGTCTGAATTGGTAAAATACTTGATTGGAGGTCAAAGGGGAAGTTGGATTGTGGTGACTACACGCTCACATAAAACTGCAGAAATTGTAGGTGGTGAAGTGCATAAGCTACAAGGCTTATCCAAGGAAGATTCATGGCGCTTGTTTCAACAATCAGCTTTTACATCAAATCAGTCATCAAATCCTCCTCACGACCTGGTGAAGATTGGCAGAAAGATTGTTGACAAATGTGGTGGAGTTCCGCTTGCTATAAAAGTGGTAGGGAGTTTCTTGTATGGTCAAGACAGGGACAAGTGGAACTTAGTTCAAGAGACGGGATTAGCCAACATTAGGCAGAGCGATAATGACATTCTGCCCATATTGAAGTTGAGCTTTTATCATCTTGAAGCTCCATTAAAGTATTGCTTCGCTTACTGCGCACTGTTTCCGAAGGATTTAAAGATAGACACAATGATGTTGAAAAGCCTTTGGATGGCACAAGGCTATGTTGTTCCATTGGATGAAGGTCAAAGTATAGAAGATGCTTGTGAGGAATATTTTTCGATTTTGTTGAGAAGATGCTTTTTCCAGGATATCAAGAAAGATGATTATGGTGAGATCACCTCATGTAAGATACATGATCTCATGCATGATATTGCTGTAGATGTCTCAGGGAAGGAGATTTTCTATGCAACAGATACCATTAGAGGCAACCTGGATAAAAAGGTTCGCCATCTATTAGTTGCAAGCATGCGGGAACATGGCAATTACTCTTTATTAGGTAAGACCCATATTCGTTCTCATGTTCTTGATAATTCATGTATTAAAGAAGATACCCAGTTTCCTGTAGAGGCAATAGTAGCAAGTTGTAGGCTCCTAAGGGCATTGGATTTGCATGGATTAGGAATCAAAAGTTTGCCGGGCTGCATAGGTGAATTGTTGCATTTGAGGTATTTAGATCTCTCAGGTAATAAAAGTATGCAAGAGCTTCCCAAGTCATTTAAAAAACTCTATAATCTGCAAACCTTAAAGTTAGAGGGGTGTGAGAGTTTGATAGAGCTGCCAAAAGACTTGAGTAGACTAGTTAACCTCAGGCTCTTGGGTATAGAGTGGTGTGATAAACTTACATATATGCCCAAGGGCATAGGTAAGTTGAGTAGTCTTCATAGGCTAAGTGATTTTAAGGTGGGTGGAGGAGGGAGTAGTTCAAGTTGGAAACAATGGTTTGATAGCTTGGAAGACCTGAAGGCTCTTAATTATCTCAAAGGTAGTCTTCACATTACGATAAGGTGGCCCAAAAAGGATAGGAATAATGTTAAGGAAGATGATGATAAGAGAGAAGGATTATACATGAGGAATAAAGAACATCTCAATGTATTAAGTGTTAAATTCAAACACGAGGAGGGAGATGATGGAGGAAAGGATGAAGAGTTAAGTTTGATGGAAGATTTGCAGCCACATTGTAATCTGAAGCATTTATCAGTGTGGTATTACAATGGTGTAAAAATGCCAGGTTGGTTAACCCTTGTTAAAAATATGGTTAGTCTTGAGCTTAATCATTGTGGGGAGTTGGGGTACCTGCCATGCCTGGGAAAGTTGTGTAATCTGAAATCCATTAAACTTGATAATTTAGGAAAGCTGGAGTACATAGGAGTAGATGATTCCAGACCATCATTCTTTCCATCCCTTGAACAAGTTTGGTTAATACATCTGCCAAAGTTTAAAGGATGGAAGAGAGGGGTCCAATCACATGCACAGCAATTACTACCATGCCTTTCTGAATTGCATACATTGTATATAGATTATTGCCCGGAGTTGACATGTCTTCCTTCATGCCCTGGTTTAAAAATCCTAAGTTTAGTGGGATTCAATGAAGGGCTGCAAATAATGAATAAGAAAAGAGATAAAGTCACTCCAGCATCCAAATTACAGAGATTTGAGATAGACAACATGGCATGGCCAAATTCGCTGCCGTCGGAGTATTTTCATTGTGTTAATACCCTGACTCTGTGGAAAGTCAATGAGGAGGTTGATCTGCCCAATTGGATGCACTTCTTGCCCGGTCTCCAAAACCTAACAATTGGCAATTGCAGAGAGCTGAAAGCAATCCCAAAATGGATGCCCAAACTCAATTCACTCACAACACTTCAGCTTTGGCGCACTTCAGACAGCCTGAAGAGAAGATGCAAAAAGTATCCACCTGGAGATGACTGGCCCTATATTCAACACATCCCCAACATTAACATTGGTGCGTCTCTTTCTTCCCCTGAATGACCATATATTCGATTGACCGTTTTAAAGTATGTATGTTAAGGGACTACCAAACACATGACCATTCCTGCAAAGTAGTGCAAACCTTTGATACATGATTAGACCTTTTTAAAATTTAGATGTACTCCTTCTTCCCTGTAATCCTGTACGAAGTATATTTTTCTGATTTGACGTAATTCTTCTTGTTCAAAAATTAAAGGCTGATTATATTTCAGTAAAGAATTCGAATGATTGATGATAAACACTTGACTAGGAGTATTCAATCCTCTGATGATTACCTGATAATCCACTGAGCGGAGTTGCTATCATTTAATTCTCTTAAAATTATATCTTTTAATGTTTCTTGCTTCTCAAGCTGTTTTTGATATGTATATCAAGAATTTTTCTTCAACTTCTCAATATCTTTAATGCATGACTATTGCAGAAAATTTTTGGTGATATTTGCCTTGGATACATCAAGAAGGAGTATGTATGAAGTACTTCAAATTGTTGTACATTCAGGAATCTAGCCTTGTAGTTTCGGATCAACAGAATACTATTCAGGTGAGCACTTCTACTACACTGTATAAATCTATGCGCAGTTGGAACAGAACTCGAGACAGAAATGCAATTTTAAGAGACTAGTACAGTAGTAGTGATAAGCGAACCTGAACTGCAGATGGTTCTATCGAGTGTTTAGAAACTCTGTACGAGTTGGTGCAAGTGTACTTGAGCAGAATAATTAAGATAGATGTTCTGTGGAATTTTAAGGCAAGATAATTAAGATAATATGTCTGTTTAATGGCGATTAACTTACTGTATCAATCCAAGCTCTCAACAATATAAATAACTGAACGTCTGAACACAATACTTCGTATATTGGGCATGCTATTCTTTGTCTTATAATTTAATTATGAGTGATTGCTTAATTCTTCCTCGTTATGTGATTGTTATTCTGTTTATTTGAGGCTCTTGAACTCAGAACTCGTGTATTAATTTGTCTGCTAATAATGAGCACTGCTGGAATTCTCAACATATATTTTTACCATCTATTGTGAAGCCGTTACTCTAATAATGAGCACTGCTGGAATTCTTTTCTCCTAATGGTGCTCATGGATGCAGGCCATTATCCTCATGAGAAGTGTCCAGACTCAATACACTTAACCTTGAATGAGCAGTGATAAGTGACAGAACGATGAGCTGCTCTCCTCATGGTACGGTGGAAACATGTCAACTCTCTTTCCAAATGCAAGATCTTTTCATTTTGATTTTGAAAGTAAAGCAGCTTAGGATGATCCTGCTCATAACAAACACTTGCATAAATTATGTGTTATTGAATTTCTACTTGTGTAGAAAATGCTCTTTGTTGTAATTTGCCATGTAATTCCTGACATGATGGGCCTGTCCGGCTTGTATACTTATATTTTTTGTCTTGGCAGATTTATTTCAATCAGCTCCTTGCATTTCATAACATCAGACATTAGTTTGATATTTGCAGATATAGTGATCTTGTGGAATGTCATTTGTGAATCAGTGCAGCTACAATAGTTACATACTCTTAGTTACAATGTAAAGCAGATAAAACCAAAAATACTTGATACAATAATTGATTGGCCCAAGCTGCATATGAAGAATCCATTAGCAAAGCTGGAAGACAAACACATAAAAGCAATCAAGAATTCACGAGATATTTTTTCAAAGACGGTACAATTTAAAAGGCAAATTGGATGGTTCCACCCACCTAATTGGACTCTCAAAGGGTAGTAAGGACCACGGTAAACATTTCGGCAATTTTTATTTTCGAGCGAAAAAAAGTTAAAAAATTCCAAATTGAAGGCTAATATCCACGTTTTTTGAGAAATTTTGGAGGTTTCGGGGCCAGATGTCGAAAAGGGTTGAGATTTTAGGAGATACATATCAGGCTCATATAATGCCATTTGGAACCATATATGATCATTATATGTTGTCATAAATGTTCGTGGTAAGCTTGAATTAATGAAATCGAGCAAGTTGTAAATCGGTAAATTGGTCGTTTAAAGGCAAATTGGATAGTTCTACCCACACAATTGGACTCCCAGAGGGTATTAAGGACCACGGTAAACATTTCGGCAATTTTTATTATCAAGAGAAAATAAGTCAAAAAATTCCAAAATTAAAGGCTAATATCCACGCTTTTTGAGAAATTTTGGAGGTTTCGGGACCCGGTGTCGAAAAGGCTTGAGATTTTAGGGAATACATCTTGGTGTCATATAATGCCGTTTGGAACCATATATGATTAATATATGTTGTCATAAATGTTCGTGGTAGACTTGAGTTAATGAAATCGGCGTGAGTTGTAAATCGGTAAATTTGTCGTTTAAAGGCAAATTGGATGGTTCCACCCACCCAGTGGGACTCCCGAAGGATATTAGGGACCATAGTAAATATTTCGTCAATTTTATTTTTAGGCAAAAAAAGTAAAAAATTTCCAAAATTGAAGGCTAATATCCACGTTTTTTGAGAAATTCACTACTAGAAAACAACCAAATTACAACGGAAAAAATCCGTCGGAAACTCCTTGTTTTCCGTCGGAAAACCCGTTTCCGACGGAAATTCCGTCAAAACCACTTTTCTGACGAAAATCAGTCCGTCGGAAAAGGTTTTCAGTCCCGGAAAAAATTCCATCGGATATTCCAAGGGAGAAAATAAAATAAAAAACACCCACCACCGCTGCCAGCCCCACCGCAACCACGCCTAAAACACCCCCCAGACGCACCACCTTAACCCACCAGTTCCACCGCCTTAACCCACCTATCCCAAACCTACCACCCTAACCCGAAATTCACCACCATCACCGCAATTCCCCCACCCACCACCAAAATTCACCACCACAACCCTTGAGTTGCAACGACCCACCACAACCAATCCAGATCCACTAACCTAACCCAGATCCACCCACCTAAACCAAAACCTAACAGAACCCTAACCTAAACATAAAAAAATCCGACCAAAATAAAAACAAATAAAATATATATATATATATAAAAAAAAATAAAAAAAAAAAGTCCAAAATTTTCAAAAAAAAAAAAAACCCCCAAAACCCAAACTTGAACATCCACAACCATAAATTTTCAAAAAAAAAATCGAAAAAAGGACAACTAATAAAAATTAAAAAAAAAAAGAGAAACATACCTGAATTTGACCACACAAAACCATGAAATTAGGTTTACAAGGACAAATTCGACTAAGAAAGCTCTAGATCTAGATTTTTCAAGGTCGAATTTGACCTTAAAACCTTTGTTTTCGGCACGAGAGGAGAGAAAAAGGGCGAAAAAGATAATTGTTGTTGATGTTGATGTTGATGCCGGTGAGGTGTTATTGATGTCGGTTTTGCTGGTGTTTTTATTGATGTCGGTGGTTAGTGGTTAGAGAGAACGAGAAGATTAACGAGAGAGAAAGATCGAAGAAGAGAACGAGAGAGAGGAGGAGCAAGAGAACGAACGAGAAAGAAGAAGGAGAACGAGAAAGAGAATGAGCAGATTAACGAGAGAGAAAGATCGAAGAAGAGAACAAAAGAGAGGAGGAGCAGGAGAACGAGTGAGAAAGAAAAAGGAGAACGAGAAAGAGAATGAGCAGGAGAAGGAGTGCAAACGAGAGAAGAGGAGAAGGAGAGGAGAGAGAAGAGGAGAAGGAAAGGAAAGACAAAGGGGCAGCTCATGGAGAAGAGGGGGAAATAGAACATGGGTGTTAGGCTTTATAGAGATTTAAGTTATTTTTTATTATATTCCGATGAAAAAATTCGTCAGAAATTTCCGACAGACAATAAATCCGTCGGAAATATCCGTTGGAAAGCACATATACTCCGACGGATTATTATTCCGTTGGAAATTTCCGACGGATTATTATTCTGCCGGAAATTTCCGACGGATTTGTAGAATTTGTCAAAAATATCAGACGGAATTAAAATCCGTCAGAAATTTCGATTTTTCCGACGGAATAATGGGTCTGTCAGAACCAGTCCGTCGCTATTTACCTGTTTTCAAGTAGTGATTTTGGAGGTCTCGGGGCCCGATGTCGAAAAGCCTTAAGATATTAGGGGATATATTTCGGGGTAATATAATGCCGTTTGGAACCAGATATGATCATTATGTTATCATAAATGTTTGTGGTGGGCTTGAATTAATGAAATCGGTGTAAGTTGTAAATCGGTAAATTTGTTGCTTAAAGGCAAATTGGATGGTTCCACCTACCCAATTGGACTCCGAGAGGGTATTATTATGGACCATGGTAAACATTTCGTCAATTTTTATTTCAGGGCGATAAAAGTCAAAAAGTTCAAAAATTGAAGGCTAATATCCATGTTTTTTTAGAAATTTCGAAGGTTTCGGGGCCCGATGTCGAAAAGAAATGAGATTATAGGGGATACATCTCGTGGTCATATAATGTTGTTTGGAACCATAAATTATGATTATATGTTGTCATAAATATTTGTGGTAGGCTTGATGAAATCGGTGCAAGTTGTAAACCGATAAATTGGCCGTTTAAAGGAAAATTGGATGGTTCCACCCACCCAATTGGACTCTCGGAGGGTATTAGGGACCATGGTAAACATTTTGACAATTTTTTATTCCGGGCGAAAAAAAGTTAAAAAAAATTCCAAAATTGAAGGCTAATATCTATGCTTTTTGAGAAATTTTGGAGGTTTCGGGGCCAGGTGTCGAAAAGGCTTGATATTTTAGTAGATACATCTTGGGGTCATATAATGTCGTTTTCACACTATATATGGTCATCATATGTTGTCATAAATGTTCGTGGTAGGCTTGAATTAATGAAATCGGTGCAAGTTGTAAATCGATAAATTAGTCGTTTAAAGGCAAATTGGATGGTTCCACCCACCCAATTGGACTCCAAGAGGGTAATAGGGACCATGGTAAACTTTTCGGCAATTTTTATTTCCGGGCGAAAAAAATTCAAAAAATTCCAAAATTCAAGGTTAATATCCACGATTTTTGAGAAATTTTGGAGGTTTCCGGGCCCGGTGTCGAAAAAGCTTGAGATTTTAGGGGATACATATTGGAGTCATATAATGTCGTTTGAAACCATATATGATCATTATATGTCGTCATAAATGTTCGTGGTAGTCTTGAATTAATGAAATCGGTGCAAGCTGTAAATCGGTAAATTGGCCGCTTAAAGGCGAATTGGATGGTTCCACCCAACCAATTGGACTCCCAGAGGGTATTAGGGACCATGGTAAACATTTCAGCATTTTTAATTCCGGGCAAAAAAAAGTAAAAAAATTCTGAAATTGAAGACTAATATCCACGCTTTTTAGGAAATTTTGGAGGATTCGGGGCCCGGTTTCGAAATGTCTTGAAATTCTAGGAGATATATCTCGGGGTCATATAATGCCGTTTGGAACCATATATGATCATTATATGTTGTCATAAATGTTTGTAGTAGGCTTGAGTTAATTAAATTGATTCAAGTTGTAAACCGGTAAATTGGTCGTTTAAAGGCAAATAGGATGGTTCCACCCACCCAATTGGTCTCCCAAAAGGTATTAGGGACCATGGTAAAAATTTCGGCAATTTTTATTTTTGGGAGAAATAAAGTAAAATAATTCCAAAATTAAATTAATCAACTTGCTAAATGGTGATACGGTTTCCGAGAATGTTAAGGGTGTTGGTACTGAAACTACTGATGGTGAGTGTGAAATTGAGTTTGAACACTTCATTATTAATATCGGATCGTGTGATCATGGTCGTGGTTCTGATAGTTCCGGTGACGATGAGGAGGACGACAATGGTGAGATAGGATCGGATGAAGATGAAGAGGAAGAGTACGATGATTTCGACTTAGAGGGGAGAGCTGAAGAGTTTATTGCTAAGGTGGTTGATGGATGGAGGGAAGACTACACTAAACATAGTGGCATTTGAGATTAATTTTTTTGTTTAAGAGTTACAACGATTATAAATATGTTTTTTTCAGACGTGTAGAAGCTAGAGTACAGGTAGATTGTGATGTTTTTGCTACATTCTTGTGGAATTATTTATCCTTATATTTGGTATATATATATGTACATTTAGCATCAGAAAAGCAAGCAATGTCGTTTTTGTAATACTATCTCTACTTGTAAGACTACATAAGGGTAGATATATAATACCATAGACAACTACATGCGAGTTGAAAACACTAAAAAAAAAAATAAAAAAAAAAATAAAAAATAAAAAAATTGTGCATAAGGGTCTTAATAGGCTTTGAACCAATGACTTAATTATAAATTATGACATGTTTTAATTTGTTACACCATCTATAATAATTTAACCAATCTTAATACTTTTTTTTTTTTTAATATACCAACCTTAATACTAGATTTAAACGGATTTTTTGATTTTTTATTTTTAAAAAAAATTGGTCCCTTTGCCTTTTGAAGTCCTATCCCAGTATCCCATAACCGCTTAGACCACCCAATAGTCTTGTCTGGTTATGACAATAATCAATTTAAAAGCTAAGGACGTGTTCAACGTTAGCTTTTAGTAGTTTGAGCTGTTCAAACCATTATTTTATAAATTAATCAAGGGGTATGTCGTGATTTTCACTAAACCATTATTTTAACGTTATCTTCCCCTTTGTGATTTTCACTAAATTAATCAACTTGCTAAATGCTTTCTTTCCTTCCTCACCGGATTTTATTTGATGAATCAAGGGGTATGTCGTGTATGTTATCTTCCTTGAATGACTTAATTATCACTATTCATCATCTAGGATTTTGAAACTAAGACATTAACTAATCGGAGTAGCCTAAAAATTTTGCTCTGTTTCTTGTTGCTGAGTAGCCATCTTTTTTTTTTTTTTTTTTTTTTTTTTTTTTTTTTTTTTTTTTTTTTTTTTAATATGTATATTGAATTGCAAACATTGAAGCCTAGAAGCTGTAAATAAAACTCATTTGCAAATTTCAAATATTTTTATAAGAAAGTTATGGGTTTAAATTGCAATTATGAAATTGTGAATTGTAATTATAAACCTGAATGACAAAAACACATTTTGCTTGAATACCTAAATGTATCTAATTGAGTTTTCTTGTACTTTGTAGGAAATTTCTGCACTAGAAAGTTAGTAGGAAAAGTTTTGTAAACTTAATGCATGTAAATATTCATTAAATTACCTTTTCTAAATCCACTCAAATAGTTTACTGACTTTACTCTCAGCTTTTGATTATTAACTACATTTAGTGATGGTGCTATTGCTGCAGGCCATTGTCCTCATGATTAGTGTCCAGAACTTAATACTCTGAACTGAGAATTAGCAGCAGTATGTGACAGAACGATGAGCTGCTCTTCCTCATGGCGGAACCATGTCAAGTCTTTTGCCAAATGCCAATGTAAACACTACATATTTGTTCATCTTGTATGGATCTTTTCATTTTGATTTTGAAAGAGAAGCAGCTTAGAATGATCTTGTTCTCGACAAACACGCATAGATTATGTGCAATTGAATTCCTGCTTGTGTTGTATTTTTTGTTGTTATTCCAGACATAATGGAGCTGTCCATCTTGTACATACTTCAGTTTCATCTTTAATTATATGCTATTGTATAAGTATCTTCCTGTATATAAGTACTTAGACAATGAAAGACATTTTAACTTTTGCTTGAGGCATTCTGTTGGAGGACCAACTGTATTTTAGTGGTAATAGAATTAATGCTCAATTAGGAAAGTTGAAATGATTTTAGAGGCTGCAAGAGATATCCTACTTTCCATATCTATAAAGACCAAGTAAGTGCTAATTCCGAGTATCTTCTAAATTCTGGAAAGATTTTCTTTGTGCTGATGAACTTAGAATATTAGAGTAAAAATTGAACTTACCTGAAAGTACTGCTGTCAGATGGAATTGACCATAACAAAATTGATGTATCATAACAACTGAATAAGGCAACGAATTGAAGTTTGAATCTCCAGTGAACTACAAGTTGCAAGATTTGCTCTTGTAAGTCGGGGCTTGTATGATCTCTTAACTAAAAAACTAGGTAATAACTAACTATATTATGATAAAAGGATTCTACAGATGGTTCTAGTTTTTAGAAAGAATGTGGCCATGTTTGGTAATTGGCTTTTTAATGGCTTTTTGGTTAGCTTTTGGCTTTTGGCTTTTTAAGGTGGTCAAACAGCCAAAAAATATGTTTGGTAATTGGCTTTTTAGTCAGCGAAAAAGCTGGCTTTTAAGCCAAAATGTAAAAGCTGCTTTGAGTAGCTTTTTTGTTGGCTTTTGGCTTGTTGGCCCACAAATTATCTAATAAACAGCCAACAACCACCAATTAATTTACCAAACAATTTTGTAAACAGCCAACTTAAACAGCCAATTTCAAAAGCCATTATAAACAGCCAAACATTCCAGCTGGTCAAACAAGCCAAGTGAACCAGCCAACAGCCAACCGCCAACAGCCATTTGCCAAACAAGGCCTGTATAAGTTGGTGCAAATGTACTTGAGCTGATACTATAGGATGTTCTGTGGTAGATTAAATTAGACTGAAAATGGCAATCCTGTATGGCCTTCTTTGTAAGTAGTCAATCATGAGGAGGCAAATTATCATACATTTTAAATTTTGGTTTTCATTTCTTCATTTAGAGAGTGCTATTTTTTCTGGGACCATGCTTCATTGAAACAGGCCAATAGCCATCCTTTACTTGATCATTTAACTGTTAAAATGGCTTAAACTCTTTGCGGAAGGGCACACCAAATGTCGCAATTCTCGCAAAAAGTTGCAAGGTGAAGAATTCTTGTAGAAATTTTCACCTTGAAACTTCTTGCTCTAATGAATATCTATTTTGGAAATCAACTACTATATAACTGGTTTATTCTGCCATTACATGTGATACGTTTGTAAATATGTAATTATCCATTGTATTAATAGTAAATTTATACTATATTTTAAAAGGCGTTTAAGACATGTATCACTATCCTCATTTCAATTCTCAGTTATATGTGATACATGTCACTCTCCTCATTTTGATTCTCATTTCATGCATGTCATCAACACACTTAATGCCTTACTATCAAATTATGTCATAATATATTAATGTTTAGTGAAAGATAATATAAATACCAAAGTCAATTACAAGATTTGATAATTGATCCATAGATTAAATGTATGTATATTAATAATTAGCTATGTGTCATGATCGGGGGCCGGGCACTGCCCGGGTCCAATAAAACATTTTACAAAGAAGGTTGGTTACATGAATTGTAATGGTTAGATGAACTTAGCGTAGTAGGTTGCCTACTCAGTCTGATCAGTGATCAGTGATCACTGATATATGGTGCTCCTAAAACTTTTGAACTACCACAAGTTGTTTGATCAATTTGTTTGAAAATTGAGTTTCATGACTTTCAGGTAGAGCCAGACCCCATTGATATAGTGGCATTTCCGCAATTATTAGACTTAATTTTAGTAAAATATAGTATTTGTACTACTAAGGCTGACTAGGACACCGTTTTATCTCCTTTTATGAGCCCGTTTTGAAAAAACCCCTTTTAGAGAGAGAAACCACAATACAGAGAGAAGTTACATTAGAACATCATCAATGGCGCAATTCCAGGTCGATCTTGCTCCAAATCGATTCATCTGAGCTGAATTTATGCACGTGGTTCCTTGAATTTTAGGTATGGTGTTCAAGGCTACCCAAACAGTAGTACACAAACTGGAATTTTGCAACTCCCGATCCGAAAGAAATGAAGAGTCGAAACCACCAATTGCCATGGCTCCATGCTTGAATGCTTGAAATTACCTAGTAACTTGCTGTCCCCTATCTCATTCACCCTCTTTCACCTTTCCGGCGACAAATTTTCGACGGCTTCGCTATGGAATTAAACGAAAACCCTAGAAAAATAAGAGAAATTGGGGCATGGTTAACCCTTAGAGGCAAGGTTTGCTTCCTTCTCCATTGAAGTTGTTCATGCTTTTCGATTTCGCCATTTTCATGTACTATGTGAGCTTGCTTTTTTGTTTCTCTCTCATGACAAAGATGAAGACAATCTATGGTTTGGAAGAAGGTAAAGACCCCACATCTATCAAAAACCGTAAGCATATAACGGGGTTTCAAGGGGTTTTCTTTTCTGTTCCAATTTTGGCCTTCATTTAATAAATGAAATGACAATGCCGCCCCTATATCAACGCTCCTCGTTGATATAGGATATCAATTTGGATTTCCTCCTTTCAGGTAAGGTAAATTTCTGCACTAGGAAGTTAGTAGGTAAATTTTTGTGAACTAAATGCACATAATTTAAATTTGACTGGTAGGAACTATTGAATTTGTCAAAATATTGTGTAAGTAGGGTTTGTTAGGGAGTAAAAAAAAAATAATTTATGATGGGTAAATAGTTTACGTAAAAGTATGAGATGTGAGAAGAGAAAGATTAAGAAAATGTGATAGGATTAGGACTTACTCCGTATACCAAAGGAGAGAGATACCACTATACCAGCTACATATAATAGAGTTAGTTTTTCATTTGAACAATTATTTCAATTATAAAAACAACTAATTAAACTCGTTAAAAAAAGAAAAAAAAAACAACAACTAATTAAAATAGTGTTACAATTTTATTTTATTTTTTTTTTTTTACGAAAGAAGAGTATTTTCACTCAAAACAACTTGAACCAAACATAAAACAATGAATGTGAATTATAAACAAGATAAAAATATAGATCCAATTTACTCATGAAAATTGAAAAGAATACCAATTGGTTGTTGGTGCAGTGATAATTGGGACTGCACTTGGTAGGGAGAACCCGTGTTCGGGACTGGAATTTAACCACCCTGATCCTCGAATATTTTAATTGCAGCTTATCAATCAATCATATAACTAATATATAAAGCTAAACTTTTAGCCAGGTCACGAGGTAGCGACAATTGGCATTCTAACTTTTCGCCAAGTGTCGTGCCACGTTGGATAGATTTAAATAGACTTCACAAGATTAAAAAAAAAAAAAAAGTTACTTTAGAAATCTATTTGGATATAACTTTAGGATAAAATTGTTGGTTTAGAATTTTATTTTCGATAAAATACCAATCTTTCAAATGTAAAAATTGAATTATAATTCTATTCAAAAAAATTATTAGATTATAATTCTACAAAATTATCATATAAATATATCTTTTATATCATAATATATTTTGGAGCTAAGGGAGTAGTTCAAAGTGTAAAAGTCTATAATCTAATAGAATTTTATTACTATGTAGACCTGACAATTAGGGTCAGGTCATGAGTCATCTCAGATTGGGTCACTTCAAGTTACGAGTGAAGAAATGTTCAACCCTTGCCCAAAATTTTGGATTCGTGTCAACCCAACGGGCTTTAAACATTAATTTAATTTAATTTATTTTGCTATTTTTTTTTTATTTTTTAATGTAATTAAATCGAATATTTCCACCAACATTATTATTAGTCATTATATGCCTACTAGATAACAAATCGTCACAAAAGCACGTCAATTACTAACTAATTTTGTATCAATGATCATTTTTAAAATTAGACATCTTTAAATTCAATAAAAAAAAAAATCCGGGCATCGCACGGGCACAAAACTAGTATATATATTAAAACTGATGGCAAGACATGATGTTTTGCCATTTGGCATATGAATATATGATGTGTCGTCGCCAAATCATACCATAGCATTAATTATTGAAAAACTCTATGCATTAACTTTCATGTATTAATATTAAGCTTAATTGATAAACTCTTCATATGCATGACAATTTCCCTTGGACTGTAAATCCTTAATAATTACATAATAATAAAGTTAGTAAGAAATTAAACATTACTCCATTTTTATTTTGTGCATTAACTCATAAAATTGTAATCATAGAGTAAAAGATTTTTGTGCATTATGGAGTAGTATATATTTTGACATCAAATTTATAAAGATTTGATTTATAATATTTTTATGATTTTAATGTAAAAAAATTATTCTTATAATCAAACCAACTCATACAAGTAACAAACTATTTAAGCTATTATATTAAATAAATAAAAAAAAAACACCACTTAAACTCTCAATGACAAACAAGCCAAAATATATATATAGTTCGATTAAAGTAATAAATTTATAATGACCCGGCGCATCGTCTGGGCCAATAACTACTTCTTGTTTAAGTCAAAATTTGTATTAGAGTTAAAACTCTTGGC
This sequence comes from Chenopodium album, assembly GCF_948465745.1. Classification (NCBI taxonomy): domain Eukaryota; kingdom Viridiplantae; phylum Streptophyta; class Magnoliopsida; order Caryophyllales; family Amaranthaceae; genus Chenopodium; species Chenopodium album. Next base: position 1,708,360 of record NC_137838.1, read on the forward strand.
AATTTGTATGAGAGGCCACAAGTCCGCAATAAGGTGTAAAATGCAAATAATTTTCTTAATTTCCCCCATTCGTTCAATGAAATATCATGTTATTTCCTTAATTGAATTTGGTTAAACACATCATTGCCATTCAGCAAATGAGGATGGAGGCGCGGTGTCTAATGCCGTCAAAGATGATGATTTGCCTTTGTTGTGTCCTCAGATTAACATTGATGGAGGTTAGATTCATATTTTCCTAATTCTTTCTTTCTAGATTATGTCATTTTTTCCCTTTAATTTTGATTTTCTTGTTCTGTTTTTTTTTTTTTTTTTTTTTTTTTTGGAAAGCGTTTTTCTTGTTTTTGTTATTACAAATTATTGGAGACTATGAAGTACATAGATTAGAGCACTGTTAGACATTCCACTGAACATTTACACTGTAACTTTAATTTGTAATTAGTCTTCAAAAAAATGAATATTTATTTGTTAAAGTGGTAATAATTGACAAGGGAAACATCTAAGAATGAAACAAGCAAGTTCAAGGAAATTGGAATATAACTTTTACTGATTGTTGTATGAAATATGTAATGAGTGCTTTTGCTTTTTAAAGTTTTGTATTGAATACTTTGAAACATCTTTAATTGACTTATACCCTTTGTCTTTACAGTTAGCAATTGCTAACTAGCATAACATTGAAATTGTAATCGTAGTGTAATTTTGTGTACTTCATTAGCTAATCACCATTCATTCATTCATTCATTCATTCCAAACACCATTGTGATTGTGTTGTATCGAATAATGGATATCGTAGGCACTGCCCTATCTGCTGCTCAAACGCTGTTTGCAGCACTGCAATGCTCGCAGCTCAAAGAGATACTCTCAAGCTCCAAATCACAACTTGGGGTTGATGACCTTCAACACAGTATTGAAGCCATCACTGCTGTGCTCCGTGATGCAGAGACTAAGCAGGAGTTATCCCATCAAGAAAAGGTTCAGATCGAGGAGCTCAAGGATGCAGTCTTTGAAGCCGATGATCTGTTGGATGAATTTGCTACTCTGGCTCAGCAGAAGCAACTCCTGGAGGCTGATGGTCGAGTATCTGAAAAAGTGCGTCGCTTCTTTTCTGATTCCAACCCACTAGTAGTTGCTTACAGGATGTCTCATGGGGTTAAGGAGATCAAGATGAAGTTGGATGCTATTGCTTTAAACACTCGTTTTTACTTTAAGCATGATCCCGAACCTAACAGGAAGAGAAGGCTTGAGACCTGTTCTTATGTGGATGCTGCTGAAATCATTGGAAGAGAGGATGACTTAGAGAAAATTGTCAGTATGCTTTTTGCTTCTGATGTTCAGGGTGATGTTAGTTTCCTTTCTATTGTGGGAATTGGAGGGTTGGGCAAAACTACTCTAGCCCAACTTGTGTTTAATGATCCAAGGGTAATAACTGCATTTCCATTGAGGTTATGGACTTGTGTCTCTGATGAAATTCAGAAACAGTTGGACATTGCTGGGATTCTTCAAAAGATTTTGACACTAGTCACTGGCCAAAAGCACGAGGGTACTGCCATGGATCAAGTGCAAAGCCAACTTCGAGAACATCTAGCAAGCCAAAGATTCTTGCTTGTTTTAGATGATGTATGGACTGAGAATCGTGATCAATGGTGTGAACTGGTAAAATATTTGATTGGAGTTCAAAAGGGAAGTTGGATTGTGGTAACTACACGCTCGCAAAAAACTGCAACAGTTATAGGTGGTGGTCAAATGTATGAGCTACAAGGCTTGTCAAAGGAAAATTCATGGCACTTGTTTGAAAGGACAGCCTTTGGACCAGATAAGTACAACCCCCCTGATAACTTGGTTGAGATCGGGTTAGAGATTGTTGATAAATGTGCTCAGGTTCCTCTTGCAATAAAAATTGTAGGAAGTCTTTTGTATGGTCAAGACGCGAATAAGTGGCAATCAGTTCAGGAGATTGGATTAGCCAACATCAGGGAGAGTGAAAATGGCATTATCCCCATATTGAAGCTGAGTTTTCATCATCTTGAATCTCCATTAAAGAGCTGCTTCAGCTATTGTGCTTTGTTTCCGAAGGATTTTGTGTTTTGTAAGGAGGACTTGATAAGCCTATGGATGGCACAGGGTTTTATTGTTCCATTGGATGAAGGTCAAAGCATTGAGGATGCTGGCAAGGAATATTTTTCGATTTTGTTAAGGAGATGTTTCTTCCAAGACGTTAATAAAGATAAATCCGGTGAGATCACCTCATGTAAAATACATGATCTCATGCATGATATAGCTCAAAGTGTCTCAGGGAAGGAAGTCTATGTAACGGATACCATTAGTGACAATCTAGATAAAAAAGTCCGTCATCTATCAGTTGCCTGTGTGGGGGAATATGGAAAATACTCTTGGGGTAAGACTCATATTCGTTCTCTCTTTGCTGGGTCTTATTTTAAAGAAGTTCATCCATATCCTGTGAAGGCATTAGAAGAGTCTCTAGCAAGTTGTAGGCGCCTAAGGGCATTGGAGCTGAGTAGGTCAAATATAAAAAGGTTGCCCGACTCCATTGGTAAGCTGTTGCATTTGAGGTACTTAGATCTTTCTAACTCAAATTTGGTAGAGCTTCCTAAGTCTATTACCAAACTTTATAATCTACAAACCTTGATATTATCTGGTTGTAAGAGTTTGAAAGAGTTGCCAAAAGATTTGAGCAGGCTGGTTAAGCTTAGGTTCTTGGATATAGAAGAATGCGATAAGCTAGAATATATGCCTAGGGGCATGAGTAAATTGACTGGTCTTCAGAGGCTTAGTGATTTTGTAGTGGGCGGTAAAGGCAGTTGTTTAAGTTGGAAGCAATGGTTTTATGGGCTTGAGGACCTAAAGTCTCTCAGAAATCTCAAATATTTTCTACGAATTTGCATCAGGTGGCCTGAAAATGCTGTGGAAGTTGTTAAAGATGACAGTAGAAGGGAAGGATTATACCTGAGTTGTATGAAACATCTTACTGCCATCGAATTTATTTTCACCTTTGATGAGGATTATGAGGAGGAGGAGGAGGAGGAGGAGGAAGAGGAGGATTTCAGAGATGACTCAGAAGTTGATAGAAGAATGGAAGAAGAGGCAATATTAAATTTAATGGAAGATCTCCAGCCACATTCAAATCTGAAGCTGTTAGATGTGTGGGGATACCATGGTGTGATATTGCCTGGTTGGGTTTCCCGTCTCACAAATCTTGAATTGCTTCATGTTGAATATTGTGAGGGGTTAAAATACTTGCCATGCTTGCGAAATTTGCCTCATTTGAAATCACTCAGTCTTTTTGATATGGTAAGTTTGGAGTACATAGAAGAAGAAAGTCTTTTATGTGTTTATTCCACTTTGTCTAGGCTGGGAAGTTATTCTGAAGAACAAGTATCATTCTTTCCTTCCCTTGAAAAACTTAGGCTATCCAATCTGCCGAAGTTGAAAGGATGGAGGAGAGGGGTGGAAGATAGCAGCAGTAACTCACAACTTATATCATGTCTTTCTGCTCTGAAGACTTTAAAAATAAGGGGCTGCCCTGAGCTGACTTGTGTTCCTCTGTGTCCCTCAGCCGCAACTACTTCAAATTGTAATGTTTTTCCAGTTCCCAAATTAAGGAAGGTAGGAACAGACAATGTGAGATGGCTTAATTTGCTGCCTATGGAGGCTTTACAGTGTCTTGAGAGACTGACCATAGATGGTGACAATGAGGTGTTAAATCTGCCTGACCGGATGCAATTCTTGACTGACCTCAAAATCCTTGAAATCTGTAATTGCGGACAACTAAAAGCAATACCAAATTGGTTGCCCAAACTCACCTCTCTCAGGAAACTTGAGGTTTTCCAGTGTTCAGAAAGTCTGGACAGAAGATTTCAATTAGATCCTCCAGGGGAGGATTGGTCTTACATTCAACACATCCCCTTTATTTGCATTGGAAGTAAGTCTTCTTTCCCTAGGATTTTTTCAGTTAACTAAATTTCCAATTGCTTTCCTTGTTCTTTGATTTATATAATTAATGCATTTAGTGTTTCCGAGTTTTCACTACTTATGCCACAAAATTCATGAATTATTCAATAGCCTTTGTGATATATGGTGTTAGTTTCGTCTCAATGTGTAAATAATTATTACGTAACATAAACTATTGATGGTCATAGATACCCTCTCGAACACCTTCAAAATGGAAGTAGGCAATATATTATTGAGCGGAGGAAGTAGAAGTACATCCCTTGTACGTCCAGACATTGATGCTCAGGCCTCAGGAATTACCTATCCCGAAGGGGTGCGCATTTCTTTCCTTGAATATATATATATATATATATATATATATATATATATATATATGCTCTTTGATTTACTACTGTAGGATTTATTTCAATTTCTTTTCCATGCTTTCAATTTTCTTAAGAATTATGATATTTACAAGTTTGCACATGATTGTCATTTATATTTGATATTGACTTAATGTTGTGTCATCTACCTCGCTACTCTTTGTCTTGTAATTTATTTATGAGTGATTACTTAATTCTTCCTCTTTTATGTGTTTGTTTTTTGAGGCTATTGAACTCATATATTAATTTGTCTGCTCATTATCATGCAGAATTCCTGAACTTGCTGCAGGTTGCCTACTCAACCTGATGACTGATATGGTGCTCCTCAAACTTTTGAGCTAGCACAAGTTGTTTGTGATATTTTGCCATCTGTTGTGAAGTCCATTACTCCTATAACCACTGCTGGAATTCCTGTCTCCTAATTTACAAGGCAAGATAGCTACAACTGTCTGAACTAGTTTTTGGGTTACTTGCCTCATCCACCTGACTGCATTTGATCAAATAACCCTTGAAACAAAGCTATTTCTGCTGTTCTGCTCTTAATGTAACATTTTCGTCTTAACTTTATTTTCAGGTGAGGCAGATTCCTGCACTAAAAGTTAGTAGGCAAAGTTTTGTGAACTTGGTGCATGTAAATACTCATCACCTTTTCTAAAACCACTAAAATTGCTTACTCTGGACCTAACTGCATTTTAGTTATGGTGCTCATGCTGCAGGCCATTGCCCTGGTGAAAAGTGTCCAGAGCTCAATACTCTGAACTGTGAATGGGCAATAACATGTGACAGAAGTCACATAACGATGAGCTACTCTTCCTCATGATGGAACCATGTCGACTCTCTTACCAAATGCCAATGTAATTTTAGATTCTTGCAAACTACTTATTTCTCTTGTATATATCTCTTTGTTTTGATTTGATAGAAAAACAGCTTAGGATGATGTTCTCAGCTAACACTTTCATAAATTATGTGTGGTTGAATTCCTAATTGTATAGATATGCTCTTTATTATGATTTTCCATGTAATTCCTGATATAATGGTTCTATCTGTCTTGTATACTTCGATTTCTACTTTGTTGTATGCTCCTGTATTAGTGGTTTTTTGTATATAAGTGCTTAAACAATGAAAAACTTTTAAACATTCCATGACAGCAGGGAAACCGTATTAGTGGCTGCAAGAGATATCCTACTTTCAATTTTTATTGTCGCCAAGTCACAGTAAGTATAAATTCTGCATCTTCAAATATCTGGAGATAGACTTTGTAAATGCTGATGTGCTTAGAATATTAGAGTGGAAATTGGACTGACCTGAAGTTATAGCTGTTTATTGGAATAATTATAACAATTTGATGCATTAAAACAACACAATGAGGTGACAAATTGAAATCCAAATCTCCGGTGAACTGTAAGTTACAAGATTTGCTCTTGTGAGTCGTGATCTGTATGAACTCTTAATTGAACGCTCAAGTAATATAACATAAGAACAATACATGATTTTTCGTATCAGTTGCCTGTACAATAAACAATGATTTAAAATTACAAAATTATAATAAAAGGATTTTGCTTTGAAAGTTTTGATCATACAAGAATGGCAGAATGCAGTGAATATGATACAAACTTGAACAAACTCTCAAGATATATGTAATGTGGGTCAGTGGGTGCAAAGAATTATGTTAAGCAATCTGAGAAATAAGGACATTAGTGTATAGGCTAAATTGATGTATGTCCTTGTCTAGCCAAGAACGCGACATAAGTTCGAGAACAGCTAATGACATCAACATGTTAAAGAAGTGCCATATAAGATTTTTCATAATAAGGCACTTTGTTCTTGATTTCGGCTTTTCGCCATCTACGGATCTGATTACTGGTAATTATCTCTTGTGAATGGTAATTATATCTAAAGGCTCAGCAATGTAAACATACTTACAGAAAGCAGGCCAAGTTTTTGCAAGGTTTATACTTTAGAATGCAAGAAAATAATTAGGCATGCTACTGTGGACCAGGTAGAAAAATATGCAGCAGCTTATAAGTGGGCTTTGCAGCAGGCCTTTTGGGCCGAAAACAAGCAACCAGCGAGTTATTTATTATGGGCTTTTGGATCAGAATTCGCTAATGAGGTAAGTCAAGTGTTTATGCATGTGTCTTTGGCTCTTTGCTTTATCAAGTGACACACAAGTTGTATAGCTCTTGATGTACGGAACATAAATGAATAATCCATAATTGAATCATCTTTATTTTACTGATAATGTATAAAGAGTAGTTTGGGTGAATAACAAAATTTTCGTCCTTTACTAATTTAGATAAATTGAATGCTTCTCTATTATATGTTACGGAGTACAGTATAACATTTTAAACTCGTCGAAAGAAAGGTAGTCTTTAGTGAAATTCAACTAAAGACATTGTCATGAATGATAGATATGACATAAAATAATCTTTCCTAATTTGGCCTAATCTTCTTATTCTATTCGATAACATCAACCTAAGGGAATAAGGAATCTTAACCCTATATCTAGTATTTCACTCACATGTTCACTAATCAATTTTAATTATTAAACATGCATGAAGACTAGTCTTCTCGCAAAGCTAGAACAAGAAGACCAGTAAATTATATTCGTACCCTATAAAATTAGCATCTACTTAACTAACCTCAAATTAATAAAACGGCTAAAAGCAAAACTTGAACTAACTGTTTTTTGTAGCCGAAAGTATACTATTCAATATATGTGACCTTAGCTTGCTTATGCCTATTAAAATTATTTATAACCTAAAGATTTTATGTATGTAGCACTAATAGCTAGATACTTCACTGTTATACTTTTTGACTTTTAGAGAGCACTAATCATTTTATAGATTCCAATTAATTAGTGGAGATACCCTTAATTTAATTAATTTTCCATTACTTTTTTCTAAAACTTTCATACATGTTGACTAATTTGCACCAAATAGTCCCTCCATTTTGCAACTTAAGAATCAAGATTTCAAATTATATATTTTCTTTCAAAAAAAAAAAATCCTCATATCTCAAAGTAATCGTCGTAGCAAATTAATTATATAGGCTCCTAGCTAGGCTTTTTCCACTCCCCTCAAGCAATTTAGTCCTAACTATTTTATAAACGTGATAAAACTAACTCGTATCTAATTATTTAATTACTAAAGTTGAATTATGTGATCCAAGCTATATGCCAAACTACGGAATTCAATTTTGAACTATACCAAAGCTCTTCCGACTAAAATTTTATTCGATAAAAATTTGAATACTAAACGAACCATAGATTATGACGACCCAACTCAAGCCAATATCAAACCTAGCTAACAACTCGATCTTCACCTAATATGACCCAAAACAAATAAAATATAAATTCAATTTGAAACCTTTAGATTTAGATTTGTAGCTTATAGTATAGGTCTTTTGACAGGTATGACTGTCTCTTACTTTCTAAGAGTTTGCAATATACATACTTGTATCTTATTTGTCTTTATTGTTTTCAGCTGTAACTGTAATGCGAATCTTCTTCTTCAATTGTCTATACTCTATAGTGACAAAGTGAATTATTCATTATTTTACCAAGAAATAAAGATATGAGTGTAAAAGAGTTCTCAAATCTCTTACAAAATTGCATTATGAAATAAAATTCAAATAGAAAGAGTGATGTCGTTACTAATGTGTAGTTTAACGGGCTAGGCATTTTGAGAGTGAGTGAAAAATACTCCGCGAGTAACAAATAATTTTATAAAATTATGCATGCTGAAATCATACTGCAAGGTTGAAAATATGAGTACTCATAATAGTACGGTATTATGTTTGATGATACTGTACTTCACATTACATACCTTTTTCGATTTTCCCACTCAATAATTTCAAGAACGCACGCTATTAGATAAATATTATCTAGGTTAGTAAACCTAGAATCACAGTATGACCGTCAAAGATTTTCTTTTTATTTTATTTTTTTTTTGTTAAAATTTTGAATCAATTCAAAAACATTTGTTCACCATGAAAAAAAAAAAAAAAAAAAGTTAGGTATATTAGAAATAATTTTTTAACAAAAAATGACGTTATTTGTTTCAATCATTTGGATATTGGTATCGTAGTAGCTAAGATAAGAAAGATTGAAAAATCGAAACGATTTTGATTTGGTACCTCACTGCTTGATTGATATAATGGTGTGTAATTGAATTCATTAAAATGTGGTAATGCAAATAATAGGTCTATGTCAAAAGAATGACAAGCTGTAATTATAATTGTATTGCAAGAAAGAACAATTTCACATGGTAGGAAATCATATAGTATAATTTTAATGAAATTATATCATATAGTCAAATATATATCACAAAGTCATCAACTTATTATTATAGTAGTAGTTATTTTTCTTAAATTTCACTCAACCATCATATTTCATGTACAACAGCAAACTTAAATTTTGTACTATAGAAGTAAGTATTAGAATCAAGTACTACAAACTATACAAATTAAGGGTCAGATTTTTCTTAGAAGACCCTTTGATCGATCTCATCAATCAATGAGATCTCAAAATTCAATCCACCCATTTTTATGAGTTGAATTCTAATTAATAAAGTAATTAACAGCTAAAAATCAATCAAAGCAACCCCTTAGAAAATAACTCAAAATTACAAGTTAATATGGTACTATGATTGTAGATTATTGATAGGAGAACTACTTTTGTTGTTGAAGAAGAAGTTGGAGCATTCTAGCAAGGCTTTTGCATTCATTTCGCGCTCGAATCGCCATATGTAATTCAACCCAACTAGTAATTCTGTAATAGCAGCTTCAGTTTTGTCTTTGTTGGCAAAATGTAGTGTTTGTAACAACAAGACATTGGTTGATTTTGGCATTAGATTTTGTTGTTCGAAGCTTCTTTCATTTTGCCACTTGATCATGTTATGTGCTAATGGACCCAACCAAGTGAGGATTCGCCCGAGGGCGTCCCTCCACTCTGCGGCTAAAACGGGGTCGGTTGCTGAGAACCCGACCCCTTTTAGCCTGGCGCGGAGGGAGGATCTTATGCTATTGGGGAGCATAGCATAAACATCCTCCCTCGCGTCTAACCCCACCAAGTGGGGTGACTTGATCATTTTCTCTAGGACAATGATCAAGTTGGAGTAGTGCAACGCCAAGGCAGCCGCTCCCAACGTAGTTGGGGGTGGCGTCAAGTCCTTGGTTCTAGACTCAAAGAACCCAACTCTATTTCCGGTCTCTGATCCAATTGTGGTTATCCTCTTGTTGAGACGGAGTGGGGTGGATGTTAACGGCCCTGACACATAAGAATTATGATTGCCACTGAGATCCGATGAAGGAAATACAGTGGCCGAAGCAGAGAGACTTCTAGGAAGCGTGCTTGGGTGAGGGTAGTAACTCTGTCCGATCCCGAACACAAACTTAATTCTTGCAAGGACAGTAAATATTAAACGAGCCAAAAGAAGGACAACCGAATCATAACTTCGGTTCCAAAGCGATTTCTCTTTCACGTACTTGATTTCCTGCTTTTGCCACACTACTTTCTGCTGGACCTCTAACGCACCTTCCGGAGGCGTTTTCTTTAAACTATTTTGTATCGAGTTTAGCTCCTCTATCTCCCGGTACAGCGCAGCAGTAGCTGCGATGTACCGGTCTATCCTCCGGACTAACCCTTCTAGGTCCTTCCCGCACAGGGCGGCCCAATTATAATGGTCCCGTCCTGTGCTGGCAAAATCCTCCAAACACTCCGAAAAAGACCGGAGTGTAGGATCCGTAGCACGGTCACTCAACCGTGCTACGGCCTTACAAATAACATGAAGATTCTGAACCATCTCGGCACACGCCAACCCAAGAAGGAAAGACTCGTCGTTAGAGACGATCTTTCGAACTCCTTCGAGGGCGATAGCCTCATTCTTAAGACGGACAATATTCTTATCAGATAAAGATTGGTGTAGCGCAAGAAGCTTAGAAAAAAGACCAGCAATCTCAAAAGCTAAAACGCCAACATTCCTAGATTTTGTTCTAGCAAGTTTTGAAGTTGGATGAATAAGTTTGTGAGAAATTTGTGATTTGAGTCTGCTTAACCAAGTAGTTTCTCTCGCCATTAGGAGGAGAGAGAAAGTAAAGATTTAATGGTATGATTGAGGAAATGAGTTATGGGAGGAGAGCTTATAGAAGAAGATAAGAGGAAGAAGAAATTAAAAGGGGTGATTGATTATTGGAGTGAAGAATGAAGGGGAAAAGGAGATAAATGAGCAAGTGGAAGCTCGTGGGATGTAGTGAAAGCACTAGAAATACAAGTTAAAATTGGAGAGAGAGAGAGGAGAGAGAAAGTAATGAAGACTAAAACTAGAATCCACAAAATGAGAGTATGGTGAATGAATGTATTACATAGAGAAGAGGGAGAATGTGGGAATGGGGAGGGAGTTGGAGTGTTGAACCCACATGTGTGCTGCAATTGGATGGGGGTAACTTTGTCCTTTTGTGGGGCTTCGATTTTCCAAATCGCTTTTTATTTAGATATTACCTCTGATTCGTATTATATGCAATTTGGAAATTTTTTATGTCTCACACATAATACATCAAAATTGCATATAATATAAATCGGATGTAGTATATATCTTCCGTTCTCAAATAAAAGTTTCATTTATCTTTAATTAAAGATAATATTATTTGAGGTTGAACTAATAGAAGGTGATTATATTATTTTAAAAGTGAATACTATAGGGGAAATAATGGAAGAAGATGGAAGTTTTGGGTGAAAATAGACTTTTAAAATTAAATTAAAAGAATTTGTTTGGGGTTTTTTTGTAAGATGTGTTATGGAGTAGTAATCACTAATTAGTAATCAGCTTTAAGAAGAGAGCGTGGAGTTTAGATAATCATGTCTTTTCATTTGCTTCAAAAATCAAAACCATTAACATTGGAAGTATTTTTAATATGCTGAATTGCTGGTGAGGGCCTGAGTTGAGGCTAAAGACGCAACCTTTTGGCACTAATTGCATGACCCAATGTGGTATTCATATACAAGTATAATACGTATGTGTTAGGTGATTGAGATGTAGGTGTTGTTTGATTATCGATTATTATTATAGTTTGACTTGTTTAATTAATTGGCGAATGTTTTTTTTATTTAAAAAGATGTTTAATGAAATTTATTGATGGGTTAAATAATACTCAGTAGTATTTTTTATAAAACAACAAAAATCTCAATAATATAATATAAACGTTTCATAATTTATTACGTTTTCAGTTTAATTGTTAGACTAGCTAGTAGCTTTAAAATCATCTAAAAAGTCATTTTGAACATATTTTTGAGTCATTTAGAGTTTTTTAACGCTTAAAATAGTTCTAAACAAAAGCCAACAATCGATCAGAAAGCTAAGAAGGAACGATCACCAAAAACGACCATAGTGTAATCATATGAAACTTATTATATCTCATCTAGACAATCTAGTATGTATCTCAAATTCATAAAAGTTAATAGTTGACGTAATAGGAATATGATGAAATTGAAAGGCTACCTACTAATGTATCACCTTAGTGTTGAAGAAGTTTACCTTAATAATTAGCCAGTAGTTCAAATGGACTGAATATAATCAAGAACCGAGAGTTGTAAACAAGAAGTTTGGTGTTTCTCTGCTTTGATGGAGTAAAATTTCAAAATTCAATGATGCATGGTCAAACAAAAGATCAATTATTCATCAAAGACTTGTTGAAGCATCAAAAAAATCTCAAATTGTAGCTAAGAAATGATTGAAAAGCCATATCATGTGCATATATAAGCTGCATTTAACCAGACTTTCGTGTCTATATTGGTTCATGCATTCACTTAATTAGCTTGTCATATTCTAAAATGCTCATCTATTACCTAGTACCTACAAACTAAAGGGATATTGTTTGAAGTTTGAACTCAATTACTCAATTATATGGTATTTGTTTGGTATATAATGTCTTGGGTCACTTGGTAATATAATTAAAGATTACTATCTCATTTCTTAGAGATTTGGAGTTCGAATATTGCTAAGTGATGAGGATGCTTGAGATTATTAGGAATAGATAATCTCCTTACCTTTTCGACAATATGTTCCTAATGAAATCCGTAAGAACTTGGGAGGCCTTTAAAATAATAGAATCCATATAAATTGTTTCGTAACTAGCCTCTTAGCTTGACATTGACTCTAGGGCTTCACAAGCCTTTATGTGACTAACTAGTGGGTATTCAGGTCTTCAAACAATATTATAAGACCGTAGGATGCACCCTGCTATTACTAGTTTTTGGCATTAAAATCCTTGAAAAAATCTTCAAAAATGGTCTGATTTCTTGAATTATATCCTTTAATTTTCTATTAATATCTTCCAAGATCTGATCTCCAGACCAAGAAGACAAACATGTACTTTCAACAACCTTGCAAGTTAGCAAATTTAACAACAAAATAAATGACATGTAAAGAAGAAATGGCATGTAAAAGATAATTGTTGAAAAAAGAGAGTTCAAAACGCATGAACTGATGATCAAATTGGGAAACTAAGAGAAGTAGTAATAATACTAGTGTTGTCTTTGAGTTGCATGATATAAATGATAGCTTATGCTCCTGGGTAGGCTGCAAACTTTACAAAATGTCATGATAATTTCATAAAATTGGACACATTGCATGCTTTTATTTTTATTTTATTGTATAGAAAAATAATTTACAAGAGTGGTCCAAAATTTTCATGTCTTTGATATGTCTCCTCATGCGCCATACCCATGTTCTTCTATTTGATTGGCATCATGCATGGTTTTCTCTCTCTCTATGTTAGTGTGTGGTCAAACAATCAAGTAATCTAACTACCCATTTGCATTTGTAAATAAGTAAACGAAAATGACATATACAATCTTCACAAGGGTTCTAATAAATAAGAAGCGAAATCACATGTATGTTGGTTGATTAAGTATTAATAGATCGGCAAGTGATTCTGTTATACGTTTAATTATATAGTAGTATATAATATCATATCCGTTATAAAATGTATTTATTGTTTAATTTTTATTTTAAGAGTCGTATATATAATAAATTTAAAGTAAATTTTTTTGTAGTAAAGGGGTAAATAATTAGCAAGATTAATAATGATTAAAGTAGGTGAGCTCTTTTGTTTTGGAATAATCTGGCAATCAGTATCATATCGCCTGCGCATGTGCAAAGTGACATAATTAATTCGCCAATACTTATTTAACAGTAAATATTAGAAACAATATGAAATGGGTCTGGGTAACCCGAACAAGGAGGAGGAGAGTTTGGTCCACAAACTAGGCTTTGGAGCTTCCATACTAAAACCAATTGGCAATAGTAGGAGGTACTCCTCTACCTTATAAAGTGAAACCATCTCTCCTCTTTCTCTAATATGGGACACTCATAAGTGGGCTACAATGGGTTTCAACACTCCTCCTCACTTATGAGTGTCCTTAGAACTTCAGAGCTAACTGGATAAGGCCAAATCAATAATCCTGTTAGGGGCTGGACATCCTGTCGAGGTAAACCCTTATCCAGTAGCGATTAAATACCCAGTTTAGAAGAGACCCACAACCTGTGCTCTGATACCATGTTAAATTTAGAAACAATATGAAATAGGCCTGGGTAACCCGAACAAGGAGGAGGAGAGTTTGGTCCACAAACTAGGCTTTGGAGCTTCCATACTAAAACCAATTGGCAATAGTAAGAGGTACTCCTCTACCTTATAAAGTGAAATCATCTCTCCTTTTTCTCCAATGTGAGACACTCATAAGTGGGCTACAATGGGTTTCAACATATAGTCCTTGAACAAGGAGTAATCATATGAAATTTCACTATTTCACATAGAACAATTGTTTGTACAAGTAGAATTTGTTATAGAGTGTACCGTACATCCAACTAACCCAGGCCAACGTTAGTTTTTGCTATTCATCTATATCTATATTATTATTAAAACTCCAAGACAAGGAGTGCCATTTTGCCATTTGTCAATTCTTTTTTGTCATTTCGTCACATCACTTTAAATATTTTGCCACGTCACTTTTGCAATTGTAGTATTGTATCTAAATAATGTGTTTGATAATAATGATGACTTTAAATTTTTTGCCACGTCACCTTATAATAATGATCAATCAAATATTGATTCTAAATTTAAAGAAAGAGAAGATGTTACTTGCAAACCAATAGGCTAGCCATTATTAGTATTTAGTTTGGTCACAATTGATAAGATGAATAATTAAAATGTTTTAAAATTGCTTTGACCCATTTAATTTGTAAAATATGTAATCGATATGTATTCAATATATTTATCCCTATAAATTAACTATCTAAGGAAATGATATACTAAATGGTCTAAACCTCTTGGAGAAACATTTTACTAGGCCAGTATTGAGCTAGGTAAGTATTTGTTTACTCTACCTACCTTGGAATGCAATGGATATATTTTGCATACTTAACTCATATTTTTACACTTTTAATAAATCACCCCAAATTAATTATGGGCTATATATGTTTTAAGCAATAAGTAGCATTTTGGTTCAATGATTGTGTAATATGTAAGAATTGCTATATTTTAATATGAGATTTCATTGGTTGATTTTCTTTATAGTTCACTCAAAGCTCTAAAAGTTAGTGCGTGTAAAAATTTTCATTATTCACTACCTATGCTCGGTGGTTGAATATTGGTTTGATGATCCATTCGTGCATCCAATTTGAAAACAATACTACGGGGTACATTTTTTTAAAAAGGATATAATCCATGTAATTATTTGTCATGTACGTAATTGAATATGAAGAAGATAAACAAGCCCGGGGCATTGCCCGGGTCACTAACTAGTTTGATGATTAAATAGAATATAATCATCAAAATAAGAACAAAATACTCATTGGTATATGGTGCATCCATGTATATATAACAATCTCTCTTGTACAAGTACAACCATATTACGGAGTAAGTTTAAATCAGGGTATAGTGATAAAAATGGCATTTGTAACTTTTTAACCGGATCAATTATGAATAGTAATTAGTTTATAGTTTAAAATTCTTCTACTTATAATAATATAAACTAACGGTCAAATGTAATTATGTTTATTTATGTACTCCATGATAATACAGTACTCCGTAATGTATTACTAGGATTATAATTAGACAGTGATATAATTAGTTCGAAAGAGGCTGTCCAATTTGTTTACAAAAGAGAATTAAACAAAGAATTTACTACTAGTTAACAGCTGTTAAAATAAGATAAATTAAGAAAACCCCCTAAAAAAGGCAAGAAAAGAGAGGATCCTTGTAAGTGAAATTAACCTTTTGCCTACCAATGGAAAGGCAGTAAAGTTGTGAATTTGTCCACTTGTCGGATCAGGAATGACATCCATTTTCATTTTTTTTTAATCTTGCCTTGAGTGCTTCGTGCTTGTGCTCCCATTCGGTTTTTTTTTTTTTTTAAAAAAAATAATAATAATTTAAGAACATTTGACATTATTTAGACTAATGGAAAATAAAAATATAAAATCCATTTTATTTCTTAATTAAATCCAAAGAACTACGAATACATCTTTAAATGGACAAAAATGGCCTAAAAGGCTAAAAATGGACAATATAAACAAAGTACAAAGTATTAACATATATATAAGTGTTATGGTCATGAAAGAATTTCTAAAATAGTTTCGTATACATTATTATGATGACTTAAAAACCAACTTTGAATCCCTTATAATTTTGTAAAGATTTAGCTAGGTATAGTAATCTACTATTCACAAAACTACATAAATGTTGGAATTATCAATAAGTGTATGTATCATACATATAATATTACTCGTAACAGTTTAACACATACTCGTACATACTCAAAAAGTGTGACGCAAGCAATATTTATACTTATTGTCCCGAAAGGTACAACTTGTAATGTGGAAGAATGTAATGTACTGAGTACAAGTAGTGTATCAGTCCCTTTGACCCATGCATCGCCACTATATAAGTTTTTCATATCAATGAAATTCTTAAGGCGGAGACAACGGGATATGCAAGTAGATGTAATAAGAAGGTTAAAAAGGCATTTTCAACAATCCAAATGCATCTTGTTCTTGAGAATCTATAATAGTCGACATTGCATACATTATTTCGACGAGATCTCTTTCAATAATTTTTGGGAAAAGAAGCCTTACAACAATTTTAATTTAATCCTTTAGTCTATATATTTTTTTGCATCGGTGTCCTCTTGACATTGGTCAACATTTCATTAACTAAATTCGCTGTTTACTATTTTTATTATTATTATTGAGAATAAAATTTGTTCTTGTTATTAATAGTTTATCAGATGGAGTTTTAAAACACGCACTATAATTTTTATAGATTAAAATAATTTTGGAATTTTCGATAGATCGTTTATATAATTAACACTAACAGCTACAAAATGTTAAAGAAATGTGGTATAAAATAAATTGAATTGATTAAGACGGTTAATAATTTATTGTCTTTTTCATCCAAGTACAAAGAACTAATATGCTTATTCGGGTTACGACGAAACTAGTAATCTTAGAAATAAGATCATTTGTAACTACTTTGATTTCGGTGATCCGTATTATCATCAAATCAAGAAAGATTCAGCATCTCGTTTTGTTTAAATAAATCTATAATTCATATAGACTTCTATTCAACACTATTTTTCAATCTTATCTTGCATGAGCTTATGAGCCAGGAAGCATTGCGTATAGTGTATGTTCTAAAGCATTGGCTAATAATCCTTTTTTTATTTTTATTTTTTTTTTTCTAAACACCACCATAAGATTACTAACATAACGTACGAAAGGATGAATGGTTGCTAACATGTATTAATTTAACGAAGATTATGACATACCACGTACTTAGCTATGAACCATTCTTTGCTTGTTAGAGATATCGGAAAATATATGTGTGATATATTTTCTGTAGATATCATTAAAGGAATAATATATTTAGGTTTATTTTATGTTAAAATATGATTTAGTGAATATATCATTAAGATATATGGTATATGTTTTAGGAAGATTGTTTCCTATCTTATGAGTTATGAGCTTAGGTTTTGTATAAATACTTAACCTATTGATGAATAATAATCAAGCTATTATATTTTTCGATATCTCTAACATTGCTCTATCTTATATACGTGTGGTTTGACATGTAGATCATTTTTTTGGGGTTGTTTTAAAGAGCTACAAGGGTAGATGGTGAGAATCGGTCGCATGATATTCTGAAATCGAGAAGAAAGCTCTAATCACTTGAGTTATCCCTCACTCTCATATAGAATAATTATAGTATCATCATTTACATTGATTTTGTTAAGAAATATTCCAATTATTGCAATTTTGAAAACATTCATTAAATTGAATATAACATTACCCTATATGATAACTTTTTTTTTTCCACATACAAATTAAAGCTTTGATTAAAAAAAAGTGCGTGTTATGAAATATTTGTGGATGCCCATTATATTTCTGTATTCTCTAGAATATTCTAGATTTAGGATTTAGTGTTCTTCAAGAAAACCCTAACTATTGTACATGTATATATATCCCTTCCTCAGTGGATTTATGGACTGATTGATTCTCTCTCCAATTTCTCTCTCGTTTTCTTTATTTCACAACACGTTATCAGTACCACTAGTAAAGTGTGGCGAAATAAAAGACACTGAGGCAGAGAAGAGGGGGGTTGTAGAGTGGTCGTAAAGGCTGGGAAGGCGGCAGTGCCGTGGTGTTGGGAAATGGAGCGGGGGGGATTTGGGGATTTTAATCGGGTTTTGTATGTTGGCTTGGAATAGTAGAGTGATGGGTTTTTTTTTAACAGTTTAGACATCCCATATTACCATCATTACGCGTTTTTCTAGGTTTAGGGTTGTTTTTTACCATGAATGTGTCAATTGACCCTGAAACAGGGTGATTGAGGAATAGTTTATGTTAATTGATGATTGAATAAGAGGTAAGAGTGATACTTATAGATTACAAACATGAATACTAGTATGATTATTATCCATATTCTATCAATCAATACATCACATCGCATCGAATTAATCAACACACATGTGAATAGTAATATGATTATCCGTAGCTACATCATAACATGTGTTCTTTTCCAATTCCAAGCCATAGTGTCAAGTCAAATCACACGAAAATTATGATTACATGACACCATGAATTTTCCTTATATGAGATTATTTTATTCTTATTAGATTACTATTGTCAAGGCACATCATATTATGACAACACATTATTATAAATAGGAAAAATTGTCAGGAACTACATGCTAAATAGGAGTATTTGGAAACAACTACCCACAAAAAAAATTTATCAAAAAAACTACCCCCTAAATTTAAAAAGTTAGAGTAGCACTACCCATTTACATTTTTCGACGAGAAAGTCCGGCGTGTGGGGCTCACTTTTTCAAATTTTCTTCTGAAAATTCCTAATTGAAAAAGTGAAAACAAGTAGGGTATGCAATTCATAGGTAATTCTTCTCTTTTAATCCATTAATTATGAATTTTGATGTTACGGTGTAACGATTAGAAAAATTAGGGTTCTTAGAAATAGGGGATAATTTGAAATTGGTTGAATTTATTGCTTTTAATTCAAATTGGTTATCTTAAGGTTACGAATTAAGGTCCAATTTGTCATTGCATTGTGTCTTTTCAGAGAAAAATTGAAAAAGTGGGCCCATGCGCCGGACACTCTCGCCGAAAAATGCAAATGGGTAGTGCTACCCTAACTTTTTAAATTTAGGGGGTAGTTTTTTTGATAAAATTTTTTAGTGGGTAGTTGTTTCCAAATACCCCTATTAACCGTGTAGTTCCTGACAAATTTTCCTTATAAATATAATTACATATGACATAATTTTACTTATATGTCATCATTATCATTATTGTCAAGTCACATCAATTAAATATACTTTTATGATATAATTATAGATCAAATCATATCACATCATTATACTTATATGACAATTCAAAATTTTATGACTTTCAAAATAGAAACATAACTCATTCTTAGTATTTTATAGACATCTTTATAGGTGTGTTATGATTTCAAACTCCTTATATGACCCTAGAAGTCACCCCATGCATTCACTTCATTTTTTGAAAAACGTCAAAAATTGACCCGAAATCGTGTATAGCCTTCAATTTTGGACAATTTTTCACTATTTCGGAAACGGAAACAAAAATTACCGAGATGCTTCCCATGGACCCTTATACACCCCGGGAGTCCATTTGGGTGGGTAAAACCATCCAATATGCCTTCAAACTGTCAATTTACCTGTTTACATCTTGCACCGATTTCATAAACTCGAGGCTACCACGGACACTTATGACAACATATAATGATCATATATGGTTCAAAATTAAATTATATGACTACGGGATGTATTCCCTAGTATCTCAAGACTTTTCAACTCTGGGTCCCGAAATCTCCGAAATTGGCCAAAAAACGTGTATTATAGCCTTCAATTTTGATAATTTTTGATTTTTTTTTCCCTGGAAAAAAAAATTGTCGAGAAGCTACCTATAGACCCTAATATCCTGCGGGAGTCTAATTGGGTGGGTGGAACCATGCATCCAATTTGCTTTTAAGCATCCAATTTAACCCATTTTTGTACGCGCCTCTTGTATTGGCAATAAGATTCCATGGGGCCATTATGTAGCCGACTTATGGTCGTATATGGGACCAAACAATATCATATGACCCTGGGATGCATCTCGTATAATTTCTTGAATTTCTGACACCGGGTCCCGTCACCTCCTTAATTGCTCCAATTTTGTGTATTATAGCCTTCAAATTTGGCTTCCGTACTTTTTTTTTCACCCGGTAAGATTATACATTCATGTACTTCCATGGGTTCTCAAAGGGCCTTGGGAGTCATGGATAATGCCCAGAACCATCTCATTCGTCCTTAATAATCATGTGTTAAGGTAACGACGACATACCCTCAAACGACCAAACTAGTTGTTTGTATGCCTTGTTCTTGGGCGCACATATCTTGTGCACATGCCACACACTCCCTTGCTTTATCTTATACCCCAACACTTAGGTCATGTGACTTCTCTCAATCCTGTACTTAGCATTTTCTAGTTTATAAGAAGAATCGCTAACCTCGTTTTCCAATATACGTAGTATAAGTGTTTTTAGGGAATAGGGTGGGGGGGGGGAGTGAAATAGTCTTTGTGGAGGCGGATGTACTAAGCATGGTACATCCGGATTTTTTATTAAAAAAAATGGAATAAATATCTAGTTGTTTTGTAAAGAACTTATAGCTGTTTTGTAAGAACGTATAGATATTTTACAAAGAACATCCAGTTTAACGTTCTTTTTGTATATCTAGGAAACATCCATAGTATTATAAAGAACATGATAATATTATGTAATGAACATTATTTATATCCACCCACCATAATATAAAGACAAATTTTAAATAACATTTCATAGTGAACAATTAATATTATTTACAAATAAAAATACACTACACTAACAATCAAATAACACGAAAGAAGTAACATTTAATGGTGTGTTCTTTATAGAATAGTGTCATGTTCATTGTTATTAATAGCTTTATGTTCTTTTTGTATATCTCTTATGTTCTTTTATCGCGTTCATTACATATTAAAAATATGCTCTTTTCACTTTAGACATATGTTCTTTACAATTATATACCATGTTATTTTCATTTTAATTGAATGTTCCTTATATTTCTATATTGTAGAATATTTTTCTTGGGCTTTTTTTTTTTTATTTTTTTATTTTTTTAACGTATGTACCATGCGAATGGTACATCTGCCTCCACGAACCACTGATTGGGATGGGGAGGGCCAATTAAAAAATTTCAAAGTAAAAGAATATATTTCATGTTTGTAATCATACTACTATTAATCTTCAGTTTGACACTTTTTTTTTACATAAAGTATTTTTTGTGGGCCACAAAAATGAAAAAGGCTGTAATTGGAAAAACAGGAAAAGTTGCTAAAACAGTCTTAGAAGATGGGGAAAAAGACTTGGAATGGTAGAGTGATGGTTTTTTTTTAACCATTTAGTACATCCCATATTACCATTATTGCGCGTTTTTCTAGGTTTGGAGTTGTTTTTACCCTGAATGTGCCAATTGATCCCGGAAATAAAAATTGACGAAATATTTATCATGGTCCCTAATACCCTCTGGAGGTCTAATTGGGTGGGTGGAACCATCCAATTTGCCTTTAAACGACAAATTTACCGATTTACAACTTGCACTGACTTCATTAACTCAAGTCTACCACGAACATTTGTGACAACATATAATAATCATATATGGTTACAAACGGCATTTAAGACACTAAGATGTATTCCCTGTAATTTCAAGACTTTTCAATACCGAGTCCCGAAACCTTCAAAATTTCGCAAAATGCGTGGCTATTAGTCTTCAATTTTGTAATTTTTTGACTTTTTTCGCTCAGAAATAATATTTTCCAAAATGTTTACCATGGTCCCTAATACTCTCCGAGAGTCCAATTGGCTGGGTGGAACCATCCAATTTGACTTTAAACGACCAATTTACTAGTTTACAAATTGCACCGATTTCATTAACTCAAGCCTACCACGAACATTAATGACAACATAAAATGATCATATATGGTTCCAAACGGCATTATATGACCCCGAGATGTATCCCATAAAATCTCAAGGATTTTCGATACCGTGCCTCAAAACCTCCAAAATTTCTCAAAAAGCGTGGATATTAGCCTTCAATTGGAATTTTTTGACTTTTTTTCGCCTGTAAATAAAAATTGCGAAATGTTTACCATGGTCCCTAATACAATTCGGGAGTCCAATTAGGTGGGTGGAATCATCCATTTTGCCTTTGAATGACGAATTTACCGGTTTACAACTTACACCGAATTCATTAATTCAAGCTACCACGAACATTTATGACAACATATAATGATCATTTATGGTTTAAAACAGTATTATATGACCCTGAGATGTATCCCCTAAAATCTCAAAACTTTTCAACACCGGGCCCCGAAACCTAAAAAAATTCTTTAAAAGCATGGATATTAGCCTTCAATTTTTGAATATTTTAACTTTTTTTTTCCCCGAAAATAAAAATTTTCGAAATATTTACCACGGTTCCTAATACCCTCCGGTAGTCCAATTGGGTAGGTGGAACCATCCAATTTGCCTTTAAACGACAAATTTACTGGTTTAAACCTTGAACCGATTTCATTAACTCGAGCCTACCACGAACATTTATGACAACATATAATGATCATTTATTGTTCCAAACAGCATTATATGACCCCGAGATGTATCCTCTATAATCTCATTTCTTTTTGAAACCGGGCCATGAAACCTTCGAAATTTATAAAAAAGCATGGATATTAGCCTTGAATTTTTAAATTTTTTGACTTTTTTCGCTCGAAAATAAAAATTGCCGAAATGTTTACCGTGGTCCATAATAATTTCCCGGAGTCCATTTGGGTAGGTGGAACCATCCAATTTGCCTTTAAACGACCAATTTATCGATTTACAACTTACACCGATTTCATTAATTAAAGCCTACCACGAACATTTATGACAACAACTAATGATCATATATGGTTCCAAACGGCATTATATGACCCCGAGATGTATCCCGTAAAATCTTCAGGCTTTTCGACAACGGGACCTGAAACCTCCAAAATTTCTCAAAAAGCGTGGATATTAGCCTTCGATTTTAGAAATTTTTACTTTTTTTCGCCTGGAAATAAAAATTGACGAAATATTTACCATGGTCCCTAATACCCTTAGGGAGTCACATTGGGTGGGTGGAACTATCCAATTTGCCTTTAAACGACAAATTTACCGCTTTACAACCTGCACTGATTTCATTAACTCAAGACTACCACGAACATTTGTGACAACATATAATAATCATATATGGTTACAAACGGCATTATATGACACCAAGATGTATTTCCTGGAATTTCAAAACTTTTCAACACCGAGTCCCGAAACCTTCAAAATTTCGCAAAATGTGTGGCTATTAGTCTTTAATTTTGTAATTTTTTTACTTTTTTCGCTCGGAAATAATATTTTCCAAAATGTTTACCACGGTCCTTAATACTCTCGGAGAGTCCAATTGACTGGGTGGAACCATCCAATTTGTCTTTAAACGGACAATTTACTAGTTTACAACTTGCACCGATTTCACTAACTCAAGCCTACCACGAACATTAATGACAACATAAAATGATCATATATGGTTCCAAACGGCATTATATGACCCGAGATGTATCCCCTAATATCTCAAGGATTTTCGATACCGTGCCTCGAAACCTCCAAAATTTCTCAAAAAACGTGGATATTAGCCTTTAATTTTGGAATTTTTTGACTTACTGCCTCGTTTTTAGGCATACTTGAAACAATTTTTGATAATAGATATCAAATGGGGAATGTTATGAAATATTTGTGGATGTCCATTATATTTCTGTATTCCTTAGAATATTCTAGATCTAAGGTTTAGTGTTCTCCAAGAAAACCCTAACTCTATATATATATATATATATATATATTTATATATATATATCCCTTACTCAATGGAATTATGAACTGATTGATTCTCTCTCCAATTTCTCTCTCATTCTCTTTATTTCACAACAGTGTGGAGTTTTTTTTTTTTTTTTTTTTTTTTTTTTTTTTAAGGCCAGTGTGGAGTAATTGCCTAATTGGTAACATTAACATATCTAATTCTAACAGAATAAGTAACTAAAGTAGGAATATAAGAGGGAATAAAAATAAAAAAATAAAGTCAAATCAAGAAACACATGTTATATGATGTGTAGACATCATATCATTTGACTTATATTATTTTTGGTACAAATCTCATTTGACTTATTAGAATTGGCTAGATTGCATGTATATAGCCATATAAAATTGTAAATAGGCCAATAATCATACATTATGGTGCTTTATGAATAGACCGACCAATAACCATGATCAACTTTTACTAAGTTGCCACATAATATGAGCTTGTAATTCAACATAAAATCATCATAACTCTTAAGAAAATTTATGAATAATTGACGGTTGCCACGACAACAATTCCATTAAGTCACGATTTTCATCTCTAAAATCTAACTAATAGAGATAAATCCAATAAATAAGTGCCAAAATTAAGTCAAAAAGAAGATAGTGTTGGGTAAAATATGAATATGATTGATAGAAATGGTAGATTATCAATTGGAAATGTATGGTGAAGAAAATTTCTCAATTAAAGTTGTCTATATATTGTTGTGCCCTAGCATATAATGTGGTACTACTAATACTACTATACCAACTATATTCTATAATTATATTTGAGCCCACTAACTTCATAAATGGTTGTCTACAATTTCTTAACTTGCACGGTGCATAAATATAACATTGATTTTTCACATTAGGTAAAAATTAAAAAGAAAGACGACTTCCTTTTTTTTTTTCTTCCGTATGTCAAACAAAGTAGCTCAATCATGCCGTTGTAATAAAAAGTTTTTATTGTTCACTATGTATTTGAATATTTCTACCATAAACTCAAATACAAATGATATTCTGTATAAAGCTTCTATTATACACCCGGACATACATACATTCAGACAATCGGTGATGTACTTTGTATTAGACTAGGGCAATATAAGGTATTGACCTTAAAACAGACAAGAGGCAGGCAAATAGTGGGCAGAGTGGAAAAACACAAAAAACACAAAAAAAAAAAAAAAAAAAAAAAAAAAAAAGAAAAAAAAGAAAAAAAAAAAAAGGGAAATAATGTTTGACCCGAAAATGTAGCTGAAACCTCCACTTGAAATAGGTTGAATATGAAATGGATGTGAGCTTTTATACCACTAATAATATTATCTGAATTCTTTCTGAAATTGTAAGAAATTAAGGGGGGACTTCACTGCATTAATGTGCATGTTACCTGCATTCTTTAGGGACACTGTTCGACAATTCACTCACATCCACTCCTTCGTTTTTGATTAATGCATTTATTTGTGTTTTTAATTTTTGTAAAAACATGTTCGACTTCAATTCAAGTCTCCTGAATCTTGATCCGATTTGTATCTTTTTCGTATTTGCTCCTATCATATTCTGTATCATTAATATCATGACTACCACATTATATAAGTAGCCCGTCTATCTTAGAGATTTAGAGGTCACATGAACATTTATATCTAAAATTAAATATATTATGTATCAATAAAATATTGTCAATAGTGTCATTTTACAATACATTGTATACGAAGTATATTTATTATAACTTGGGCTAATTAACTAAGCTCTTAAACCAAACTGAAATAACTAGCTGAAACATTCTATTTATTGATAAAAAAGTTATGTGCGAAATATTATGATCCTTTATAGTTTATACTATGTGTATCAATATTTATCTTTGGTGTTTTTTCAAAAGAAAAATATATATTTTTGGTATAGATTATAGAACTATAGATGTTGCATAAAATTCATCCTAAAAATTAAATTCCTTAGAATTGAAAATAGTCAATTAAAGCCAAAGATAACTGCTTTATTACACCATTGTACCCAAATAACGTACCATCAACTTTTTCATGAACTTTTTTTTTTTTTGGCAATGATCCCTATATCTATATTGTCCCATATTATTCTACTTCTTTATTATGGGTTTCTACCAAATGTGTATGTAAACATGTGTTCAAATGTTCAACTTTTTTTTTTTTTTGTCCTCTAGCTATATATACCTTACATCCTTACCTTCTATATATGTTCTTGATGTGTGTACGTAAAGAATTGTATCCAAAAAAAAAAAAAAAAAAAGTGGCTAAAGAATTAGATTCTACGGATTAATATATAATCTCACCATAAAATAATCTTCTTTAATTCATTTGATTTTGATAGAATCTCAACAAATTCCTCATTATTCTTGGCTTTATTAGCATACTAATTTAAATGATATAGAATATTACTTACTATAATTTTTTTCTATATACTATAATCAAGACCAAAAACCACGTAAATAACTAAATTTGCTAGTGTAACTAGTATGAAAGCAAAGCTTGTTGACAAGTGACTAGTATGTGTACACCAAAATAATTAAACTTAAAAGCTAAGAACAAACAAACTACTTTTCCCCCTAAATTGTTAGTTGACAAGAATATAATTCGTTAGGGTTTGACAAAATTTTGATACAAAGGACTAATATGCACTTTCAATATATACTTGATCAAGATGTTCAAGACGACCAAGTTCTCATTAAACAATTGACAAGAGTAATTATGTTTACACAAACATTAA
Organism: Chenopodium album; assembly: GCF_948465745.1. Taxonomy (NCBI): domain Eukaryota; kingdom Viridiplantae; phylum Streptophyta; class Magnoliopsida; order Caryophyllales; family Amaranthaceae; genus Chenopodium; species Chenopodium album. Next base: position 1,734,932 of record NC_137838.1, read on the forward strand.
GAGTTAGTAGAGTTTCTAATAAGATTTAGAATGACTCTCGAGGTTATTATATGTCAATACATACTCGAGACAAACCAAAATATAATTACATGATTTCATAGTATAAATCATACTTATTATTGGGAGTTGATCATGTCCATTATGCAGCTGCCTTTGTGGGGCAAAATGTGCATGTGTGGTATTAAGAGATATCTCACTTTTTTTTCAAAGAAAAAAGAAGTGTCAAGAATTTGCCTTTTGAAATTAAGAGAATACAAAAGCGTGTTTTTGGTAAGGTAATTAAATTATATAATTTAAAAAAGGGCAAAATTAGTGGAAAATGGGAGTAGAATAGAAGATATGGAAGGAATTGTTGCACTTTATGTGGGCATACCCTTAAAGATGGATGGTCCTACGTCCAACAAACAATGCCACTCTTCTTAATTGTGTTTATCACTTAGTTGTTCTTTATTTTTTATTTTATTTTCTTCTTGATTTAGGGCTTTTTAAATTGATAAAAATTTGATCCAAATCTAATTTTGTACTGTTTGTTAGCTTTGTGTTTTTCTCCAACTTTCTTCACTTAAGTTGAGCATGCTAGATGGGGCAATGCTCACGTGTGCCGACATCATTGTTATGTAAACTCTTTCTAATCAATACATTACGCACACATGTTTATGGTTGGTCATTTTTCGGTTACTTCTTTTGACTACATCATTTTGTTTGAGAGTATTTTCCAGTCTTAAATTAGTTGATTCATTTTTTTTTTTCATTTCAATTTTCAATTTTCAATTAATTGCTCTATATCTTTATGATTTTTAATTTAAAAAAAAAATTATTAATATAAATTATTCATTAGTTCAGGAAGACATTTTCGAGTTTCAGACATAGAAATGAAGATGGCTACAAACTTATGAAGTTGTACAAAATTATTACGTGGAAATTTTTTTTTCAAATAATAGTACAAAATTTAGAAAGTTAAGACTAGCATCCTACTAATTACAAGAATTTTGATAAGAGTGAACAATATAATTCAAGTAAAAATGAACAAAATAGAAGTTCAGTCGTTTAAAATCTATTTTGAAATCAACTCGATTCAACTCATTATTAACAGAGTGAGGGAAACAATATAAAGCCAAACTTAAATCATTTCGATGGAGCCCATTAACTCTCATCTTGGAATATGATACAGAGCATGAATATATGCTACTATGATTTTAACATACAAAACAGTTTAAGAAGGGTAATTTCATGTTAAATAAGGTAGCTAGTGGGATCAGTTCTTCACTTATATAGTACCAGTGGATATTGAACAAAGGGGAATCTAATTAAAAAAAAAAAAACTAAGTGCCCTTAAATCATTGCTTAACGACATAAATGATAAAAACATCCAGCCATTCATATCACACTAAAGCTTTTCCTGTGCAGTTAACAACCATCATTTTTGTGTCTCAATTCTTTGACTAAACGCCGTAAATTTGGTCCTACCCAAACCAATTTCTAATCATATTTTGAAAATTTTAGACTTATCATAATGATCCAGCTTCAAGCACATTACATATATATACTTCTAAAAGTAAAAATCCAACAAGATAATGTATTGAATTCAAAGCCAATAACTAGACAATCAAGGTTTTTGCTGCCTCACTGGCCCAGTTTCTGGGTTGCCCTTTCGTATTACCAAACTTCTGGATTGCTGCGAGATCAAAGAGTTCCTTTCTAAGGCCGACATCGGCTGCATGATGGGCAAGTTTTGCGTGAAACAATCTCAAAACAACAGATTGTGAGAAACTGGTCTTATTTGCCACTTTAACTACCGGTTTAACATACACAGTTGCTTAAGGTGTTGAAGCTATAGTACTGTACTCCATCAGTGTGACTAACTGACTACTAACCTTGAAATAGAATAATGGGCATATATCAATTCCTTAGATCTTGCAGTGACTTAAAAGAGTGTTGTTCGTCCAACAACTAAACAATTACTTTTTAGCCTCTACTGAAAGTTGGTCATGATCTTGAAAAAAGCCTAACCATTTACCTTAAGGTATAGTACGGAGTTTCTGTTTTACAATATTTTTTTACACCGAAATTTGAATATGCCAACGAAAGAACAGCAAAAGAAATAAAGATATACGAGAACAAGAAACATTTTACAGAATCAAATTTCACTAAACTAGACAACATGTACAATACAAACAGCCATTTACAGTGATATTGACTCTAGTGACCCAGTTATGACAGGAACTTGGGGGGGGGGGGGGGGGGGGGGACAAAGAGGGTAAAAACAGATAGAAAGAATTTTACAGTACCCTCCCAGCAGTCACTACAGAATCAGCTCTTCTAGGTGTTGGGCTACTTTACTCCGACACCCTGTTGTACGTCTAGTGTCAAGTGTTTTGACATGATACACAATGTCAGACACGACACACCCAGATCTGAGCCAATGCATCATAGGTGTTGGCCTTGTCTTCTTGGCAACCGTATGATTGGAAGTATATGCTCTTATAGAAAGCTTGTTCCTAGAGAAAGGTCGTTAAAATTGGATAAAATTTGTGATCTAGTAGTCCCAATCTGGTGGGCGATTTCTAGTTGTTCTTCTAGCGGTAACATCTCATAACTGCAAGAGAAAAAACATCATGATAATGAGTATCTTTATACTTAGTTTTACTCATTTGATTATATTTGGAAGCAGCAGTAAAATTAGTTTTCAGCAGAAACATGTCGTGTAGCAAGGAAAAGAGTAACAGAAACTCACTGGCAAAGCAGCTCAAAATCAACTATGTTGTCAGGCCCAGGGCGATGTGCCCTACCGCATGACTGGAATTGGCGAAAAGATTTCGGATTTAGCCCAGCAACATGAGGAGCAGCATCAACAAGCTTTCTCTGCAACGATTGCAGCCTCCGAAATGATAGCTCATCAAGTGGTGCAATACAGCCAATGCTTCCATCAAGAGTACCAAATAATAGCGCGTATCTATTAGTTTTATCAGGGCCTGGAGTAGCATTTGGTTTATCAGACGAAGCAGGAAGCATTTGCAATCGCAGGAACTTTGTCACATGGGCACCAATATGAAATTCAGCTCTTGAAAGAAGCTTTTGCCCTTTCCAACTCTCAGACAACTTTGGCGCATAGTAGAAAACCTATTGGCAGAAAATATTAACATATGGGGAAATGTAGCCAGAATCAGATAGAGGAAAACTAGTAAGTCACATGAAAAAATTAGAAAGGTAGTAAAGCTGGTAATGGAAAACCATAGCCACGAGTAATTTCAGCAATCCATTAATCTAGCAGAAATCAGTAATAAACAATTGCTCCAAATATAATCAAATGAGTAGTACTAACTACGGAGTACTAAGATACCGAGTAAAACACAACTAATATAATAAACTGAGTAATTTTAGTTGCGTTTTTCTAATTTCTACTCTGTAATTTTGATCTCTGGGAAAAAGTTTATGCTTAGAACATTGTCAAATAAAATAACAATAAATAAACAAATCACTGTAGCACAGGAAACATGTTCGGACATCAGAGTTGAAAACGTGCCACCGTCTTTCTTTAAACAGCCAATTAATGTTCAGTTAATTCTTTTCCATTTCACCAAATTATTTAAGAGCTACTCTAAATAGATGAAACAACAAAAACAATAATTCTATCAAACCCACATACAACAATTTTAACTTGAACAAGCAACCCAAAACTTATTTTACACAAATAATTGTCTAGGTATATTTTATAACAGCACTATATTAGAGTACTTGTAAATAATAATAATCATCCTACATCATATTATAGTTCTTTAAAAGCAAAAACTTTGAAAAGAAACAAGCCAGATAATCCACCCAGCCCCAGATCAGATGTCTTCCAATACATGTACAGCAAAAGACACATCCCAATCTCCCACTCCAATTTATCAATTGCTTTGCATAAAAAAAAAAGTGTCGAAGAACAAAAGTCTACTATCTGATCATTTTGTTCCTCTTGATAAACTACCTAGAAGGCCATAGACTGTCCTATTCCATCTCTCCTTCCAACCTACCACGGAGCAACATTCTATGAAATTAGTATATTTGCACAAACTAATATAGAATATTTGATTAAAGAGCCATCTGTAGGTTAACTCCTCATAAGTAATCCCATCAAGTTATAGTCCGATGCTGCTACATTCTTCCACTGTTCCATATCTATCTCTATTTCTATTTCAACTACTACATAACTTTTTTAAACCATAGGAAAAATGCTGACCTGAACATTTTTCTGTTCATCTGAAACTACAAGGCTGAGTGTACTCCCATCGATCAGGAATTCGGTTGAAAAACAATCAAGTGACCCAAAATCCTTTGCCAACAAGCTAAGTTGAGAACCTTGTTCCTTCCAGTTAAGAAAATATATGCTCTTATGAATGTCTCCAAGGAGAATGAAATTTTTAACCTGCAACAATCAAGAAAATAATGATTATATTGAAGAAACATTCTTTATATATATATCTCAGTTCTCTATTGCAAAAGGAGTTCAAAAGCAATTAAAAATTTTTAGAAAAATATGATTCACGATATCAAAAAATGGATTAACCATAGTATTGCATTTTATATTTACAAAAATAGAAAAGAAGAAAAGATAAAAGAGAAACTACAAAAATACACTCACTAGAATATCAAGGAATCATCAGATCATCTATAACTCACAAGTTAAATGTCTATCATCAAACATCCAAGTCAGTGCATGAAAGTCTATAACCAACCTTTATCTTCGAATAAGAAAAAATCCTTAAAATTGAAAAAAGGATTTCAGGGAGTGAGACTAGTGGCAGAACAAGATAAAAAAGGGAAGGGAAAATAAACCAAAATATTAAAAATCAAATCATGTATTACCAAAAAAAAAAAAAAAAAAAAAAAAAAATAAAATAAAAAGGACCAGGGAGGTCCAAAAAGACCCACAAGGCAACAAGCTTAAACGCCGATAAGTCCAGAGAAGATACCTGATCCCGAAAAATAATACCATTCCTCCACCATCAAACATAAACAAACGAAAATTTGCAGCTCACCACAATTGAGTCCCAACTACATATTGTCTCTAAAACAGATAAACTTCATATTGGACATTTAATAACCCAGGCAGTATGTGGGGTAACCCAGCTAACCCCAACACGAAAAAGCCTTTGCCATAGACAAGCTATTATGTCACAATGCAATAACTAGTGGTTTCCCATCTTTCCATCACCAAGGAAAGTACACAAACCCTTTTTGAAACTTCAATTATTACATACACTGAGCTTCCTCCAAACTATCAACCTAAACCAATGCTTTCACCCACTTTGCAAGTCTATAAAGGTGGAATCAAAGAAAGATTTCAAGTTACAACTTTTGTGCCAGTGGTTGGAGAAAGAACACGAGTCATGAAACTATATTTTGTATACTGGGATCCACAGAAACCAATTCAATATTGCTCAATAAATCTGAATGCCTTCCATGACTCCTACTCAAAACGATTCCTCCTGAAGTGACAGTTCTAAGAGAAATTAACCATTTGAACAAACCGCCCACCAAAGAAGAGAGAACTCAGAGTGGTGAGTATCAAACCATCTATGGAGCCATTGGAAAAGTACACTAAAATGTTGTGGCCCTTCCCAAGAATCCGCCCATAAGCAATCTGATTTCCATTCACAAAAGAAAAATGAAGACACTGTGAACCAAACTTTCAAGGAATCTAGAAAAGACATTATGTTTTGTTTCATCTGTCAAAACTGTTTGAACCATTTCCATCTGACTTATACCCACATTAACATGGATAATAAACTTAAGCAAGCAGGTTTATAAATGACTAAGCAAACCTTGAAGTATATTCAAAGGTCCATCACAAAAAAGCTCTATTTTACAACATAACTTAAAAACATTTGTGACTTCAAAAATGTAATGGAAAATAAAATGATGCACATTGCACATACCACAAAAATAGATGGCAACCACAAAAGCAATATATAGCACTCATCTAGTGTACAAACAAAAAAGGGGGTCGAGGAGTAGAAACCAGTGCTAAAAGGGAATACATACAATGTTTAAGCTCACAACATGCAGAGGAGCATCAAAGAATGCCACGCCATTCAAGTCTGTACCAGTCCATTTGTGCAAGATAATTTTAGTACCAGCAGCTATCAGCAAATGACCTTGAAGCGAAGCTACAGCAGATATAGCACCCTTCAATTCCTTGGTATACATTTCTGAAACCTAAGAGGAAACCCGGGGAATAAAATCAACTTACAAATAAGTGAGCTGCGACATGCACAGTTTTTGGTAAAGTTTATGCCATAACATAAAACTATATAGCAGAAGTATGAACATCAGTTAGAACTGTAAGATTCAGCAGAATACCAAATTTTGAGGATTATCTGATCGTCCAAGGGCATATAAGAGCACACGCCCTCTTGCTGCCACATCCTCTCCTTGCACATAGGCTGTGCCGATAGCTAAGAGTGTTTCATTCTCTTTAGTGGTTGTGTTCTGCAGAAGACGATAACCACAGAAGAAAGTGAGAGAGAGAGAGAAAACTAACTAACAGCAATCATCAAAGCTGCAGGCAAGAGATCGCATAGATTAGTCCATTAAGTTATATAAATGTGTAGTGAGCTTACTAGCAAGGTAACCATTCTAGCAGTGAGAGCATTTTCTGAACTTTGCATAGGGATAGTAGCTTTTGTTTGCCAGGTTCCACCAGATTTTTCTGGCTCCATTATCCGAATTTCAAATGCATCTATAGTGTAAGTCCTCTGTAGCTCATCAGAACTAAGATTATCATGATCAATCTGATGGCCAGTTTCTTGATCAACTAGAGATGAAAGAATCTGATTTAAGGGCTTCATAACCTGCAAGGGATGACATCATTTAATTTTGCAGCATAGAACCATGTTGCATGATACATTAGAAGCACCTTTCAGATTATAATTCACCTATCAAAGTACATTGAGAAGAAAGCAGTAGAAAATAGGAAGGCAAGAGGCATATTAGTAAAATGCCAGACTTGTTTTCAGCACAAAATAGCACAAGGCAGCATCAAAATACTAAGGCAATGCTACCTATGATAAGCTGCCCACTGAAAACAACTTTTTCACATTGGCGACGTTAAAGATGCGTGTGGGCGGGCTTGTGGGGTGGGGTTATTGTACTATCATTGTACTTATTTTTGCTTACCGTAAGAACACAAGGGACTGTTTTGATTTGAACCTATCAAGATGTTCTAGCTCACTACATCTAGAAGTTATCAATTTATAGTTAATCTGCTGGATTAAAGCATGTGCAATGCAAGGCACTGACTTAACAGACTCGCCAATACTGAAAGCAAAATTAAGTGCAACATACACAAATGCAGGAGAGTATGAACCAAGGATTATCAATAGATTGTTCCTCAATCAGCAAAGTTACAATATGGAAAATTTAAGCTACCGACTCTTCAACCATCAAATTTCCAAATAAAAGCTTTAATACTCATGAAAGAACGAAGGTTACAGGAACTCACAGGAAACGAAACAATAAGTGGGTATAAATTCTTATCAGCAAAGTAGGTGACTTGATGGGGAGTGCCCTTCAATGGAATCTAAAAATAAAAAAAATAAAAAAATAAAAAAAAAAACTCTCAAGTTAGCTCATAGATATAATATATAATTTTGTGCAAAAAAAAAAAAAGGAAAACTGTTACTTTCTGCATGGGCCAGTAATTGTCATAACTCAATCCAGATGGCAGCTGGCAAATTTTAAGCAAACCCTATCACATAGAAGTAAAAAAGTAATATCAGTCAAGTGCCACAAAAGTTAGGATTATCAACTAATGTGCCAAATCTAAGGATATAACCTGTGAGGTCACATATATAAATCCATGATTGCAATTCACATTGTGAAGAACCGTGAATGCGACAATGGACCCATCACAAAGCTGCAACCAAAGAAATGACTTGTGTTAACTATGTTAGACCTTTTTTACAAATACAAGTAACAGCATGAACAATAATCACATGAATTTAAGAGAAACAACCAACAATAGTAACAAGAGATGTCAAAAGCCTTGGGAAAAAAAAAGAGAGAACAGAACTAAAAACCAAATGTTATGTTATAAATGGTTATCAAGTACATATAACCTCCAAAGGCAATATTTCTCATGCAGGTTGGGAAAAGGAAAATGATTGATATGCTATGTATTCAAGCTGCAATAGACCGACCTGTGGGTGAACACGCAAGCGCTCCCTGAAGACCATAAACCAAGCTGGTCTCATCCCGGAAAGAAAAAATCCCTGATGGCCACCAATATTCTTATAAATGGAAATACGAGGCATGGCACCTTCTGCGGACACTTCCTCACGTGTGTGCATATCCAAGGGAATGCGGAGAAACCTCAAATTTCGCAGCCTAGAGGAACTTGTGCTATCATGAGTGATTAAATCTTGTCCTCCTTTTTCATCTTCATTTTTAGCATTTTCTTGAGCCTCAAATAAATACGCATGGTAACAAAGAATTGTTCCATCTGTCAATATTCCAAATAGAAAAGGACGGCTGTGCTGTCCAGACCATCTGTGCATTACTACTTCAGAAACTTTAATGTTCTGCACATTTTCTTTTCTGGCCTGACCTGCCGTATCCTCAGAACTCTTGGAGATCTCGTGAAGTTCTGGCGGTGACTCTTTGACAAAGGAATCAGTAAGATAGGCCTTTCCAGAGATAAATTTTTCCACTGTGAAAACGCAATTAAAACCAGGCACGTCAAATATATCAAGGGTGCCATTATCATAACAAGTGATACAGTAGATATCCCCATCATGTGACACCCCATCTGACCCAACAATGGTCTCACCAACACCAGTTGAAAGCCAAGCATCCGTACTGGCCTTCCGAAGCCATGGCTCAGGACCCCTATCATTATAAAGTGTACAAGCAGAGATTGATTTCTTTAAACCCTCGAATACTGAAGGAACATCAATGGAAACAGTGCAATTGGAAGGATCTGCATATGATTTTGCAAAAAGCCAAGATGAGATATTATGGTGAAACAACAACAGCATACAGGACAACAATATAATTATCATACCTCCAACAAGAAGCTGGACACTATTATCACTCATCTTTAATAATACATAAGGATCAGCAATTGACACTGCTGAAACAGTTATGCCATCAGACCCAGAACCAGATTCAGTGCCGTTAGATCCAAAAGTTAGCTCCTGGGTCATGTATGAACCATCTAGGATTCGGGCACCATGAGCATAGACCTGAATAACACGACGCCTGGAAACAAAACCCAAAAAGCACAAGAAACAACCTCAGTAAAGATTATACGACAACCACCACTCATCAACAAGTGGTTAAAAGAACTGTCCACTTGAGAAGTTTGTGACACAGCAGAACACCCTAAAATAGATGCATTTGAGTATCATAAGTATAAAACTCTTCCAAGTAAAAAAATATGGTTCAACAAGATCATGGACTTGCAGGCTGTAATGGAGTGACTTTCTAGGATTAAAAACTGATTTAATAATGCGAGTAAATAAAGATTAAAGCTTGGAGTTTGATTGATAATGGTTGAAAGGTTACAAAAGATAGGATAATAGCTTAAGGCTATCAATCTTCAAAAGTGAGTTTAGCTCACAACTCTCCAAAATGGCTTTAGCCATGACTCTCTCTAGGTTTCCCTAATCAATTTCTGCCTACCTTCATTCTACTCCTCTCTACCTATTTATACTAAGGACTATAAACCCTAATAAACTAATATAAACTAGAATACCTATACTACCCCTCCAGATTGATCTATTACACAGGCACTGACTAGCAAGCAACAGTCTGTTTGCTCGGAACAAATGCAACAACATAATTTAGAGATATACAGTTCTAAATTGAGGAAATTCTCCTACCTAAGCCTAGGCCATGTTTCAGAGATATAAATGCATTGCTGTAAATAATCACCTTCCAAATAAATTTCCTGCAGCAATTGTACTCCCTTGAACATAATAGTCAACACTTTCAGTAACTTCCCCTAGAAGATCAGCTGTTTCAAGAACCTGAAAAGACATGAAAACACATTATCAAAATAAAATTGGACAAAAAATTGATTAACATACGAAAAAGCTTCAGAATATCAAGATGTAAGCACTTCACAACAACAAAGTATGGAATTCTTAGAATTTGGATAGGATGCAGTAAAGTTTTTCTTTCAACATCTGATACTAGGAAGTTAAGACTTGAATATAACAGGATTAAGATTTGAATAAAAAGAATAAAGTAGTCAACTTCAAAATTGGAATTCTCAAGCTCAGCAGTAAGGTTTCTCTTTTCTTTTCTGTACAAAATTGTTAAGAGGATAGTCGAATATAAGTTCAGGGACAAAAGCTATTGATCCCCACTACCATAAATCGTTTGACCTTGCACAAAGCAGATAGGAGAGCAGCTACTGGGGGCCAGGGGCCAAATACTTCAAAGTATGAACCGAGCCCCCACCCCCCCCCCCCCCCCCCCAAAAAAAAAAAAAAACCAAGGTATGAATTCAGAACTCATAAAGCTGATAAATCAGCCAAATAACATTGCATCTGCATTTTTAGAATAGAAAAGAATTGGGAAACAGGGATTCTCAAGTCAAAAAGAAATTAGAAGCATAACAAGCATAGTGTTATGGCTCCACGAAAGAGCATATGCTTAATTAAAAGCTCTGCTGTAAACTGTCTCTACAGCGGCCAAAATGCTCCCAATTTCGCAAAAAATACTATGAACATAAGAGAGTAAAAGCAAGGAAAATTCAATCTGCTTCAGCAACTTTGATCGACATAAAGTGGATATTTCCTTACCATCGTTCGTGCTTCTAAGCTTATGATCAAATATGCATGATATTCATCCTCCTCTGCTGCTATCTTGGATGCATCAGAATTATGACTGCGAGAACTCTTGTGATAGACGGTCCAAATCCCTTTAACTCCAGGTAATTCGACCTAATAAATAACCAAAGAAAAAAGAAAGTATAAAGCCATTTACTCAGAACATCACATAGCAAAAAGAACATAATGACACTATTCAAAATTTTAAGAAATAATAAAATAAAGTCCATACAGCATGACACAAACATTGAGGTTGTTGAGTGAGCATATTTTAAAGAACCATGGAATTAGACAGCATAACTATCAAAATCCATCCACTCATCCTCCACCCCACCGGGTGCGAAGATTCAAATGTGTACAAGTACTAATAAAAGTGTCATGAATGCATCTTTTGTGTCGTTCAGGTGAAGAAATTAACAGCAAGGACAAGCTGGTGATGAAATTCAAGCATACACATATAACAAACCTCCTAGAGATTTTTTTTTTTTGGTAAATCACAAACCACTTCCAGGCAAGTATCATAGGTTACTGCCTTTACTGCAATTTATGTAAAAGGGGGGAGCACCAACAGATAATAATAAGACGAATAACCTACCAGAAATATCTGGTACTCCGTACTCATATTATAAAAAAAATTGAAGAGCATATCAACAGAATTTACAAGATCGTTATGATAACAAGAAGTCAACAAAAAAGGGAGCGGGGAGGGCATAGCAATCCAAAGTTTCACAATCAAGCACAAACATCTAGTAACATCCCACCCCACCCTGAAAAAGATGACCAGCATAGATAGAAAAGCACAAATACCAATAAATCTACCAGAACACACCTCAGTAATCGTTTCAGGGCGAATTGAACGCTGAATAACACAAAGTGCACCATTTTTCCCATGTCCAGAACAACAAACCTGCATGAAAAACATTATTAAAAGTAGCAAGAAAACCATTGACAAGGGAAATCTGATCAAACGATAACATTGGACATAAATCAACTTTTCCAACAAAACTAGGACTACGCATTTCATGAGAACTTCTGATCTTATTCCCTCCCCCCCCCCCCCCCCCCTCCCCTTCCCCAAAAAAAAAAAAAAAAAAAAAGATCGTGAGATTTATCCCAGAGCCCTTATTCCAGATTAGCTAAGGGCAGCGGAACTGACCATTTCATAGTTACTCTGCTTAGCCATTCCAGTGGCATTTGGGTTTGCATTGATCCTTAACCCATATGAGAAATCCTTCAGGGGACCAATATTTATCAATGAATCCCTCACTGCAAAAGCAAAAGATTTCTGCAAAAAAAATCAAGTGAAGCAAAATCACTAACAGATCATACCAATGCCTTATTTGGCAAAATACTTTCAATTTAAGCCACACTTAATACGTCAAAAAACCCGTACATTAATAAGTCCCACCATTAGCATAAAAAATAAAAAAAAAAGTCCCACCATTCTATAATCTAGGATATATAAGCAATTGTTTACAATTCACATGCATTTTCAAAAGCATTTCTTACGCTTCTTTTCAATACGGGAACTCATATAAGGGTACAATAGCAAATGACCTTTAAGTTCAATGTTCAATTTTAATCTATAACTCTGTCTGCTAGATCCTAAAGACCCTAAGATTAAAAATTAAATCATCATAGTATAGAATAAATATAAACTTCTACAGAGTACACATAAAGTCTATTTAATTGGGCATTTGAGACAAAGCCCATATACCACATCATTGGCATGCTCTTATACAGATGAAATGTTGCACTTTCTGCCTGCCTAAGAAAAGAAGAATATGTTAAGTCATTTTTTACCCCTTTCCTAAGGCTCTTTCTCTTTGGCAATTATCATTAGCCTTCTTTGGGACAACAAGAAGTTCTTGTTGCCTGAAAAAAAAAAAGGACAAAAAAAGGTTGTCTTGCTGAAGCTGTAGCGTGGAATATAGTTCCATAGGCAATTTGGTGATGCAATTGGAAAGAAAACCAACAGATCTGGAAAGTATTGGAGTGAATCTTCCCTTCTCAAGTTTAGAGTCCAATTTTTTAATAGGTGGAGTCAAGTTTTAGTGTGTGAGCATTGCTAAACTTTTCTTGATTTTGTATGTAAAAAGCTTTATGAGAGCTTAAGCTCTTAAGTCCTAACAAAGCTCTCGTTTAATATATGGATACCAACTAGTCCTATATTACAAAACACACCTTACAAAATAGATAAGAATTCAAACTAACTGAAGATAAAAGCTTATATCCAACTAAGTCAAAATTAAGGTATTTAAAGAGCCAAATTTCTAAAACCCAAGGCACCTCACCTCAGACTGGCTGGCATCTATCACCCACATTATCCGGAACCTGGTCAGATATAATGCTTCCAACAACTTCAGGTCTAGGGGCCAGCTAGGTTCAGGAATGTGGATCTGGGGACACACCATACTGCCAGATCCAAGTACTTGACCAGATGGAAACAAACTTAGGGAAAACAATATAGAGATTCACAGCTCTAAATTCTGAGATAATTCTTAATAATTTGTTATATTCTTCGGTATATCTTAAGAAACAAGTATTTGTTATTTTGTAATGCATTAGAACAGAACCATGGAATGCACCTTACAGCACAGGGCTTAATGATCTTATATCACAGCTCTGCACATGTCAGACAAAAAGGAGGAATACAAACAAGAGAAAGATAAAATATAATAGTGCACTAATCGAATGGAGGGTGAAATGACAGACTTTAACACACTGGCTTCAAATTAATTGATCTTTTCCTTCATAGGAAACAGGATATTCACTACAGAAATATGTCCATTGACCTTTTCCCTCTCCCCTAACCAAAAAAAAAAAAAAAAAAACCCAAAGTATGCCTTACACAGTGTTTGGATGGAAACTTAGAAAGGAAAGGGAGTGAAGAGGAAGGGAGGGAAGAAATAAAGTAAAAAGGGGTGGACACAGAAGCAGGGAAAAGGAGGTGAGATAAAGAACAAGGTCGGATATAGAAGCAAAAGAAAGAGGAGAGCAGGAGAGGCAGAACTTTTGTGACTGGAAGTTACCATTTTCAATCTCTCCAATATAGGAGAGATTAATTTTTAATATTAAAGGACAGAATATTCTTCCATTCCCCTACCCTCCTTTTCCCTCACCCTCTAATGTACTATCCCAGACAATGGAACATCCCTTGCTCCTCTCTTCTTTTCTCCTCAAACCCTTCAACCCAAACACACTGTTAAAGAAAAAAAACAGGGGGAAAAAAAACACAAATTTAAAACAGGGTTGCTAGGTCGTCGCCCAGAAGCGACGCGCCACATTGCCCGAGTGTGGTGTCAAATGAGCAAGGGCGTGCCATTGGGGCGTTCCCTACTGAGCGACGCGCTGCACTTCCCAGACCCGGGTGCAGTGATAAGTATGTAAGGGTTGCTAGGTCGTCGCCCAGAAGCGACGCGCCATATTGCCCAATTGTGGTGTCAAATAATCAAGGGCTTGGAGTTGGGATCAGGAGGGAGCGTGGGAGAAAAGAATTTAGTTTGCGGATTGGTTCTTGGAATGTGGGGTCTCTTACGGGAAAATCAGCAGAATTGGTATAAGTAATGAAAAGACGACGCGTGAACATCATGTGCCTCCAAGAGACAAGATGGACAGGAGAAGGAGCTCGAGGCTTGGTTTTGGGGTATAAGGTATGGTATGTTGGGCAAGAAACGAGCCACAGAACAAGGAATGGTGGAGCTAGGAACGGAGTTGGTGTGGTTCTCGATGAGAGGTTGGCAAAAGAGGTGATCGAGGTCTATCGGAAGAACGATAGGTTGATAAGGCTGAAGTTGCTATGTGGCAAGGAGATTGTGAATGTTATCAGTGCTTATGCTCCCCAAGTGGGTTTAGATGCAGAAGAGAAACGACAATTTTGGGAGGACCTAGACGAGGTGGTGCAGGGTGTCCACCACTCAGAGAAGTTATATATTGGAGGGGATCTAAATGGGCACGTTGGGGCGAGCCGAGATGGCTATGAGAGTGTCCATGGAGGCTTTGGGTATGGGCAGAGGGACGCCGGTGGTGAAGCTATTATGGATTTTGCCCAATCATATGATTTAATTTTGGCTAATACTTGGTTTAAGAAGAGGGATTCACACTTGATAACTTTTCGGAATGGAGCAAATGCAACTCAAATAGACTTCCTGCTCACAAGGAGCATAGATAGACAAAGTTGCATAAACTGTAAGGTTATCCCAGGGGAGAGTGTGGTCACCCAACACCGGCTATTGGTAATGACTATTCGTCTGAAAGAGAAGGCGAAGAAAAAAGTTAGACAAGAAGAACCAAGGATAAGATGGTGGACCCTAAGGGATGCAAAAGCTAAGGTTTTTACAGAAAAGGTAATTGAAGAAGCGGATTGGGATGGAGAGGTGGATCCGGACAAGACTTGGTTACGAATGAAGAACTGTTTCCTAAGAGTGGCCAAAGAGGTCTTAGGGGAAGTAAGGGGAAGAACTTCGGTACAGAGAGATACTTCGTGGTGGAATGAAGAGGTGAAAGCAGTAATTAAGCAAAAAAGGGAATGCTATCAAGCCTTAGGAAAATGTAGGAGTGATGAAACCTTTGCAGCGTATAAGGAGGCTAAGAGTAAGGCAAAGGCAGCTGTTCGCCAAGCAAAAGAAAAGGCATATCAGGAGGTTTATGAAAAGCTTGATTCCAAGGAGGGAGAAAGGATCATTTATAAGATGGCAAAGAGAAGACAAGAGGCAAGGAAGGATATTGGCATGGTGAAGTGTGTCAAAGATAAGAACCAAATGGTCCTAGTGCAAGAGGAGGGCATCAAGGACAGGTGGAAGGGGTACTTCGATGAATTATTTAATGGAAGTAATGGAGTTGTGATAGGAGATACCTCTATGAGTGATGAAGAAATCAACATGGAGTATGTGCGAAGGATTAGGAGAGTAGAGGTGGAGATTGCACTGAGGAAGATGAAACCTAAGAAGGCGGTTGGCCCTGATGGGGTACCGATAGAGGTGTGGAGGTGTTTGGGTAAGATTGGTATTGATTGGTTAACAAACCTTTTCAACAAGATATGGACGGCTACAAGGATCCCACAAGATTGGAGGAAGAGCACCTTGGTCCCGGTTTATAAAAACAAAGGAGACGCTCAAGATTGTTCTAACTATCGAGGAATTAAGCTTATGAGCCATACTATGAAGTTGTGGGAAAGGGTGATTGAACAAAGGTTGAGGGCATGCACAAGCATTTCAGATAACCAATTTGGTTTTATGCCTGGGAGATCTACTATGGAGGCAATCCATTTGATAAGACAAATGATGGAGTTTTATAGGGTAAAGAAGAAAGATCTTCATATGGTCTTTATTGATTTAGAGAAGGCATATGACAAGGTGCCAAGAGAGATACTTTGGTGGGCAATGTTGAAGAAAGGTATCCCACGAAGGTATGTAGACCTAGTTAAGGATATGTATCGGGAAGTGTCAACAAATGTGAGGACATGCGGAGGGTTGACAAAAGATTTCCCTATTACAATCGGATTGCATCAAGGGTCTGCATTAAGCCCTTTTCTTTTTGCAACGGTTCTAGATGAATTAACTAGACCAATTCAAGATGAGGTTCCATGGTGTATGCTGTTCGCAGATGATATCGTTTTGG
Source organism: Chenopodium album (assembly GCF_948465745.1). Lineage (NCBI taxonomy): Eukaryota > Viridiplantae > Streptophyta > Magnoliopsida > Caryophyllales > Amaranthaceae > Chenopodium > Chenopodium album. The sequence continues at coordinate 1,751,371 of NC_137838.1, forward strand.
TGGATGAGACTAAGGATGGGGTTAATGTCAAGTTGGAGCAATGGAGGCAAAGGTTGGAATCTAGAGGGTTTAAGCTAAGTCGGAGTAAGACTGAATATTTGGTATGTCGTTTTGGCACTCAGAGGGGGACAAGCAATGAAGTGGTGAGTTTGGATGGAAAGGATTTGACCATGAGTGAATGTTTTAAGTACCTAGGGTCGATCATCCAGAAGAATGGTGACATTGATCAAGACGTGACCCACAGGATTAAGTCAGGGTGGCTTAAATGGAGAGCGGCCACGGGAGTGTTATGCGACCGCAGCATTCCCTTAAAGTTGAAGGGAAAATTCTACAGGACTGCCATAAGACCAGTGTTGCTCTATGGTACAGAATGTTGGGCTTCTAAGAAAGAGCATATTAAAAAGATGGAGGTTACGGAAATGCGCATGTTAAGGTGGATGTGTGGAAACACTTTAAGAGATAGAATCAGAAATGAGGTTATTCGCAAGAAAGTAGGTGTGGCGGGCATTGTAGATAAATTAAGGGAAAATCGTCTGCGTTGGTTTGGACATGTAAGACGGAGACCCGAGGGTGCACCGGTGCGAAGAGTGGAAGAGTGGGACCATGGAGGGATTAAACGAGGAAGAGGGAGACCAAAGATGACTTGGTTGGAAGGAGTGAGGAAGGATATGAAGTGCATGGATTTACGTGAGGATGAAGTTTTGGATCGTAAGGGATGGAGGAGAAAGATTTATGTTGATGACTACACGGAATAATCAAATTTGGTTCATGTTAGCCGACCCCACTTTTGGGATTAAGGCTTTGATTGATTGATTGATTGATTGATTAAAACGGGAAGAGGATGTACAGGCTAGGGAACAATTTTTCAAAGATCAGTGTTCCATAATGCATTATACTAATAGAAGGACAGACCTGAGCTGAGTCTGCTTTATTAGGAGTCGAGCCATATAAAGAAAGCTCCTCACCACCAACCATGTCTTGCAACGCATCAGATGATGATCGCCGTAGGCGTTTCATTGATGGGGCATCACCTTCAATATCCCCAACCTGGCAAACAGAGAGCGCAACAGGGTCTTAGAATTAATAAATGCATAGAAGCAAAAATGAAAAAATCGAAAGGAATAAAGAGAGGATAAGAGATACAATTAGATTCATGCAGTAACAAAAGTTAAGTGAGGAAATATTAGGAGTATATAAAGCACCTCTTCCTTCACAGAAGATGCAGAGGCTGTAGGAGCAGTTCCAAAAGTATATTGCACAAGCAAGCTATCTCCCAGGCGGCTACCCAGAAAGAACAAAGAGTTTCCTACTGTCGTAATATCCTATAAGAAATTAAGAATAGCCAAATTGCATCTATAAAATCCATGAAATTATGGGAAAAAAATGGCAAAGAAAAATAATGATGAAAACAATAATTACATAAACTAATGAAGGTGAAACTAGACAAATTGATAAATACAACTAACCGAAGTAAGAACAGAAGCTCTGGACTTCACTAGGTCAAGCCTCTGCACAACCCTACACATCAAGGATAGGAATGATAACAATAAGAATGGAGCATATAATCAAAATTACCCAAATATGAGTAGCATATAGGAATTTTCACCAGAAAACTGATCATATACCAAAATAGATTTTCATAAATTTCCTAACCTAAATGCCAACTACTTAGCAGGACAATCAACATACCACAAAAATTGTAAAAGACACAGCCCAAACTGCTCATACTCTTTGTAGTTAACTTCTTCGTTTTCTAGAAGGTGTGAAAGATCAAAATCCTAGTCTTAAAGTCAATGATATAATAAAAACCTTGGGGAGATCAAGTGAATAAGACATCCCCCTTCCAACAATATGTTAAAGAGTTTCATATTCATCCACCAAAATCTTGACGCAACTGAGTCCAATTAGCGTCACAACCAGAACTTTGGCCCATCATACCTCCATTTGGCACTGATCCAGTGCCCCTAACCAATTCCAAAAATTTGGGTGCGCTACATGAAACTTGAAAACAGGAGTGCAACTCCGCCATGCCTCTACACTTATCATCAGTCAAATTAAAGTATCTTCTGTTGTATGCAGCAATATTTATCGGTTCAGCACAGCTGGGCAACTCGGTTTACTACAAGCTTTGGTAGACATAACCAACACCTCATTCAAGCATTAAAATTTGTGATAATCCTTCAAATGGGATAAAAAAAGCTTCAACAACAATCATCTTCCTCACCACAAATATACAACACCTTAAAACAAGCAGGCTTACTTGATTACGGTACTCCAATTACATAAAAGGGGGAAAAAAACTTTTCAAAAACTAGATAGTTAAATTCCCCATGGCATTAATACTTGCACCACCGAATGACAGTCCAACATTTTAAAACTAGATATTTAAATAATAGTCATCCCCAAAATTTCATTTAACATTTCATGATCCGTACTCCAATTAACATCAATCAACTACGAGTTCATTAAAAGAAAATACATACTTTCTCCGTTTTTTAATACTTGCAACACTACCCTGAAATGGAAATGTAACAATACTCGCAACACACTATAATTAGAAAGCTTTTTTTGTTAAAAGTTGTACTATTACCCTTAGTAAAGCTCATGGCCCATTTGTCAAAAAAAAAAAAGCTCATGGCTCACTACATTATACTTCTAACAATCTCTCACCTCCCCCCCCCCCCATTTTAAGTGTATTAAATCATGCGATGCCCACTTTTTTTAAATACCGTGAAAAAGTGTGTTGAATTATTCAAAAACAGAGGAAGCATTTACTTATAACAAGGTAAAATTTATAAATGGAACCAAAGCAGTATAAACACGTACAAAAGGAGTACAGTCAACAATATATGCTCGTAAGCTATCAGGTAAAATTTTTCTAACAGAACCATACTCCATACTTTAAGGGTCCAACCTCTCTCCGTCCTTTTTCATACCATTTTATCTCAGCAAAGCCACTAAGGATGAATAACATGGAGGAGGGAGGGGGGGGGGGGGGGGGGGGGACAAAACCAAAACAAAGAAGAGTTACTCTTTGGAAACATGCGCCAAAAATTTGCTAGCTATAAGATAAAATGTATATTGTGAAAATGAATTAAAACATCCAACTCAGCAACTAAAGGTGAAACAGAAATACCATATAAGATAAAATGCATATTGTGAAAATGAATTAAAATTTTGCATCAACAATATTTAATGGAATATCAATTAAACTACAAATGCATTACTGTGACTTAGTATCTCCAAGTGTTTGGAATCAAATAACTATCAAGCACTTACAGAATAAAAAAGAGATAAGAACACCTACCTTCCATCATAAACAAGTGTCAGCAAAAGTAGTTCACCAGTTTTAGTTGACAGCATAGCAACGTCATTAGCTAACCAAGCTGCATGGGCAGTATCAAGCTCCACAGTGAAACTTGATCTTGGCATCTCTTGGCTGATAGGAATGATGTGTAGGAAACACACCAAAAAAGTGCACAACAGTGAGAAAAATATAGCATAAACACCAAATTTAGCCTTAATGATCTCCATCATCCAACAGGCATAAGTAATTAAGTCATACTGCTTAATATCTTAGAGAAACAGGAAGCACTACTTTAGTATCCTTTACGTTTTAAATTTTGCCCTACAACATAATAGTTTCTATGTTCACAGGTACTATATTAAACCCGGAAAAAGTGAGAAGTCTGAGAACATTTTAAAGTAAACCGACGTAGTAAAAGGAGAAAAAACATGATGTACAGATTAATAGTATGCCACTAGCCTAGTAAAAGAGGTACTTGTGAAATTATTGGGGTATAAGCATTCCGCATTTGAGCATTAGTAATGGAGATAAGGTAACATTAGAGAAGAAAACAAAAGTTACCTGCCATCAGCTGAAACTGCAAATGTGTTCACAGCCAAGGCACATGACATTGACTACCAAACAAAAGAAGATTTACAATCATTAATACACCATAATATAAATTTAGAAAAGATTGCTGAAATACAACAAATGAAACATAAACCATAACTATGAAACAGCAATGAGATTAATGTGTGCAAGCAAAACGTATTACCTGGCTGTGATAATAAACGGCATTAGAGGAGATTACAAGAACACCACCGATCGGAGAAGGAACTGCAAGCAGCTTGTAAGCATCATGTGGCAGGTTCTGTTGTCAGATGCATGAAAAGACATGATCTGAGTATGCCAAGACAAATATAAAGCTAGAAGCCTAGAACTACTACACAGCATGATACAATGTTCAACTTAGATGCATCCTCAAATCTTATCTGAAATGTGTGAATATATACATCATTCAAAGACCTATTCACATTGTCACCAAAAAAAAAAAAAAAAAAAAAAAAAAAAGAGACCTCTTCCAAATAAAAAGCAAAGTTCAATAAATTTTGTCACATCAAGTGTCACAAACCACCAATCAATACATATTGTTATACCAAGACTATAAACAAAAGGCAGAGTTCAACACATACTGTCATATCAAGACTAATATTACAGTACACTTTTAGGAGTTATAACCTCTAAGCCTGGGCAAAAAGTTTCAGTAGCGCTCATTAGAATAAAAATAACTCTCTTGTGAGAAGCAATTGTCTTATTGGAGGATCAGATATGTGGGCATCGGAAGCTATTGATCAACCGTAAACCCTTTTTTCTATTGATGGGCCATCTGTAATCCCAAAGCCTTAACTTTTAAATAAGCAACTCCAACCCATTATTCCTATTTAGTAATTTTAAACAGGGCAACTAAGCCAGTTTGACCTAATAAAGTCATTTCATCCAGCTGAAAACTTACCATAGCTGACCATATAAGGGGATGTTGCTTCATTGTTGTATTGATACTAAGCGCTGAAAGCATGCAAGTGTGGTGCTTCCATGAGATCCTTCCTGCCCAAGTAAGCTCTCGTTCATGAAGTATTACCAGCACAGGTTCAATGTATCCTGAAAACCAATCCATGTACATTGAAAATACTTCACCAGAAGTAGAGCTGAAAAGCACTATACTTAAACACACAAGAACATGTGCCAGACCAGCATACATTTACATATTCATAAATGCTAACATTGCTAAGCCTAATCACAGCAATTACATGAAATTATAATTTTATCACATCCGTTGATTTTTTAAAATCGGTGGGACAATGCAAAGTTGCAAACAAACAAACGGACAAGGCTATTTAGTAAATAAAGACAAAATTCATAGAAATGGTAGAATATAGTTTTCACTGAACCTCACCATGAACGAATACAAAATCTTTAACATGCTTGATATCCAAATCCCTTAGATTAATAATGTAGGATGATTCAACTCGAGCGGAAGCCGCACCTCCAACACCAGAATTCTCATCATCCCCAACCAAACCAGTACCAGCCTGTACCACCATAGGATATAGTACAATTACACAATATACTGAACAGCAAATAGAATGACATGAACCAATAGTTTAAAAAACAAAAATCCCAATCAAACATTATAAACATCTATGGTTGAAACTACTGGATCAAGCTAACCTTGTCAACTGTCCTAATGACATAAAAGCTTCTCATGTAACTCACTACTGTATTTCTGTTAATGAGCTCTAAGACATACACAGAGGCAGACGGAATCTATGTCAAAGATTTTTCCCATAAAGAATACCCGTTTTGTTGCATAACAGGCTGCCAGCCAGCCACAAAACATATAAGCGAAATTTAAAAGCCTACACTTTGATTATCTTTCTTCTTTTTCACTCTGCAAATTCTACGGAATTACAAAAGAAAGCATTTAATCCGACAGATTTCCTCCTAGGCCATACAGCATAATTCACCCAAAGGGCTGGAGATACTCAAAAACCTAGATAGGACAATTTTAATTCACAACATCTTCTCCCCTTTCATCTCAAGCAAAGAAGCAAAAGACAAACAAATGGATCTCAGTCTCTCCAATCTTATTACAAAAGATATATGTTAGAAGAAAGGCTGACCTCAGATTTCCAGCCTATAACTGAACTGAGTTTATCTAATGTCTTCCATTTATATTTTCCAGGTCACACGAAAACTTTTACTCATCCCTTAATAAACTGAGGTCATTGGCCACCAAAAGAAATAAAATCTAATTCACAGACAACATATCAGCAGGGGTTAATATTTACTTCATGCAGCTTATAAAGGTAATATGACCAGTCAAAGTCATGCTTTGGCTTCTCACCACATATTCCCAGCAACCTTAATAACCAATACTTTGACTTTACTATCCTGTCTCTATTGCCTCAGCAATCATAAATTAACAGGAAAATAAAAAACCAGAATTGATAATGTTAAGAACAACAATATATGCAACAGAATTATAGGTCAAGTGATATTAATATTCCACTCTTAAAGAATTATGGGTTATAAGAGTGTGAGGTAAAAAAAAATCATGCAAAGGCTAACTGCAATCGATTCCAGATTAGCTCTTATGTAATTCAAAATTGTATCATAAGTGGGAAAATCACCTAAGTCCTTCATTGTGCAATTATACGTTTTGATACCAAAAGAAAATACAAAAGCCTCAGCTTCTGCCAGGGACCGCCTTGAGAATAGCATCTTCTTCATTTTATGTAGTTAGAAGATTGAGTTTTCAAACAGGTGAAAAAGAAAAGAAAAGTAATAAAAATCTTCTGTTAAAAAATAAAAAAGCTACTTTATTAAATAAATAAATAATAAAAAATAAAAAAGGTGGAAAGCAAGCATGGATGGTGACAGATGAAAAAGAGACCTGAACAGTCTTAAGTATTATCATTTGCAGATCATAAACAAGAACTCCACCGCACCTGCCTTGAGGATCAACTTTTACCAAAGGGCCTCTAGCAAAGGATTCTCTTCCCCTCTTCAGATGAAACCAATCTGGACCTTCAAAACAATGCAATGAGCTGAAGACAAATTGCACAACATCAGACACTATAGATTGAGAGAATGGGAGTTCAATAAACAGTGAAAAGATGACGAGAATATTAATAATAAAATAAGGATCTTTGGACAAGCCATGAGCATACTCTGAAACCATCTAAAAGTCGCAAACAATGTGAGGGCACTCAAAAATCAAATATCCATGGTAGCTTTAAATTATGATTGGATTACATAAAATCAAGAAGAAAGGAAGTCTTCTCAAGACAACCACAGATTTTATTTTATTTTTTATTTTGTTGCTTTTTCTGAACAGATAATAGTTGGGATGTACTAGGACAACATAGACTACCCATCAAAATATTGGTAATAGTTTTTCTTTACAACAGTAATATTTACATCAGTAAGATATTAAAACCAACAGGCACAACAAGTCCCTGAAATAATTTTAATAAAGAAATTCCATGAATCTTAGTCTAGATCAGGTATAGGGTTAATATTCCTTGAGCACAACATATTTATGGAAACAAGGTAAGGCAGGGAAGTAGACCTGTTCAACGGGCCGGGCCGGGCCGGTCAGGGCTTTATATGAAATGGGCCGGGTTGGGCCGGGCTAAGACTGCTCCAAAATGGGCTGAACTAGTCCATGGGCCATAAAGCCCGGCCCATTTAAAAATGTATAAACAAGGTACAACCACCAGAAAGTAAACACAATATAATTAAGAGAATTATAAAGGGCCTTTAAGGGGCCTTATAAAGGGCCTTAGCCAACAAGTTAAAAGTAGATAACTGAGTAATGTTCTTAACACTAATTTGTTACAATAATAAATAATTAAGCATAGTTAATCCCAAATGAAAATATCGGGTAAGCCTACAATAGTGAATTAAGAGTTTAGTGATTAACCCAAAATACTTTGATGCTCAAAATAAATCCTAATCAAAATCATATTCTTCTTCATAAAATCTACATGATAGAGAACATTAATCTTAAGTTTAGATATTTAGACTGTATCGGAGAGTATTTCAGAGCTAAAAACAGAGGAAAAGCAGCAATTTGAATAGAAACAATTTACAGTAAAACATTATAAAACCCAGAAATTTCCCACAAAAAAAAAAACAACAAAAAAGCTAATAACAACAAAGGAAAGATTGAAACTTTATGGTAAAAGACAGAAGGAAAAACAGCAATGAGTGCAGAATTCTTATTAGGGATTTGAGGTTTGTTCGACATGGTCAAACAAGGTCAACAATCAAAATTTCTGCAAATCAAAGAAAGATAATACTTCAATTTCATGAGATTCAATCAATACAACTCATATCATCATCAAAAACCTAATAAAATTTCAAAGACTAACAAAGAGCATAAAATCGAAGGAATTACAAATCAATCAACATCAATAACAAGACATTTTAGGCATCAATTGCAATTTTATTAAATCAATCGAATCGAAATTTTAAAATTTTTAAAAAAAAAAAATTGCGCAATGTAGATTAAACTGATAAAAATTGAAGAATTGTGGAGAGATAAACCTGGGATAATTGCTCAGATTAGAGTGGAATTTTGTTGGAATTCGGGAGTAAAATTTAGTATGAAGTGTTATGCTCGAATTTTAGGGTTTATATTTTGGGTATATTTTGGGGATTTATATTTTAGTGAGGAGAGAGAATTAGAAGATAGGTTTTCAGAGTCAGAAATTTCAAGAAATTGACGAACTGCTAATGAACTGCCTTACACAATGGCTGACCCTTTTAGGGCCCTTTTTAAAACCTTACCCAACCTTTAAAAGTCCATTACTTGATGCCCCTTTAAAAGTCCAGCCCGTTTATTTAATGGACGGGCTCAGCCCTTTTAATTTAGGGTTGGGTCAGGGCTTTTAGTGGGGGCCCGTCCATGTGTACAGGTCTACAGGGAAGCACCCTCACATTTGGGAAGAATCTTGAGCAATGAAATACCCTCTTTCAAACATATTTACTGATCGTCATTACCTTGCTCATACATATCAGCATTTTATTATAGTTATTTCTATGGTTTAAAATGGTTATTAGGTCTACTGAAAACTCAATCTTTGCAGGGAAACCTTCTGAATAGGAACTTGAAGAACATTGATTTTGTTTAGAATCCTTGAGAAGATCAAAGGGTTTGCCTGGGAGGTATCTCCTATAATAAACACTTTACACAGATTTTCCCCAGTTTTTATGTATTTGGCAATCAAAATTCCGGGAAATTTACAAGGTCTTTTTTTCAAGCATGTTCAGACAACAACTATGATAATTTAATGGTCGGAGACCAAATGAACCCTTTCAGCTGATTTACGTTATGAGATGCACAAGTAGAAACAGCAAACTATATCATTCTGGGTTGCCAGTTGTCTACATCTCATTGGCATAAACTCTTTGAGCCTTGAGGTTATCAGAAAGCAGAGTTCAGTAAGGCTGGGGTTTTGATGCACCTAAAAACTCCTATTGAGGATCAATATATAAGCCTACAATTCTATTTTCTATATGCCCATTCAAGAGCGAATCCATATCACAATATACATGAAACCTATATGTTTAAGCATAAGACGTGGTTACATATTGATGTAAATGATAATGCCGAGCTATTAAAGTAAAACAACAAACAAAGTAAAAATTAAAATGTAAGTAATTAGTTTAAGAACATGGATATGGAAGCTAACTAGCCAAACATAATTTATTTGAAAGTAACAGAATTTAAAATGTCTCCATTTCATAGTGAATTCATCATTCTTACCTGGCACGAAGACTGTGAGTTGAGTCATCAAACTCCAAGACAGATATCTTTGCATCCCGGAATGTTAATATGATTGAATCTCTCTTTTTTGAACTGTCACTTCCACCAACTGAAAGGACAGCCATGGATTCAATGTTACCATGCAACCTGGCATACCCCCAATGAGCATATTATGCATTCAGAACTACACAAACAAGCAAATAAAAATAGTAACCCTACATTAAAGAAATAAAGAGTCTATGACTTAAATCATAAACTCTTTCCCCCTTTTCTAAATTCCAATAATCATGTTGCCAAAATATCATTCCAATTTACCTAAAATTTCTAATTATTCTAACCCTAATGGTTAATATTGTAGGCTATATCACCTATTTTCGCAAATTTCAGCTTCAAATTGATTTCAAATGGTCGAAAGCCTAAATTTTCCACCAAACCCCCCTCCCCCTTGTCTAAAGTCTATTAGTCCAATTGCCAATATATAATTCCAGTTTACACCTAAAATTTCTAACTATTCTCACCCAAATGATTAATAATGTAAGCATGATTTCCTAATTTCAGCTTCAATTCAAGTGCAAATGGTCAAACAAGCAGCCTACATTTCACACAAAGACCCCCTTTTCTAAAGTCTAATTATTCCAATTGCCAAAATATCATTCCAATATAACAAATTACTTTAAACATTCTAATCCTAAAAGTTAAAATTGTACAAATTCAGCTTCAATTTAAGATCAAAAGCTCAAACAAACCTACATTTTCCTGCCAACACCCCATTTCCTTTCTATACTATAATCCGTCCAATAGCCAAATTTATATTCAATTTCACCGAAAAATTCTAACAATTTTAACCCTAATGATCAATATAATACGCATTATCGCCTATTTGCTCAAATTGAACTCCAATTGAAGCTCAAAATCAACTACATTTTCCACCAACACCCCAATAAACCAACCTAAACTTCAATAACAGAAAACAAGAAGAGAGTAAAAGTTAAAAAACCTATAATGGCAAACAAGCTCCAAAGAAGCACCAGACACACCGGCCATGACGCCACCGCGCTTGGCATCGGAAGCAGCATTGTTTTCCTGAACCCGAACGACGTAAACCTCGAGAACATTAGCGGCGGAAACGATAAGATTAGGGATAGGACCAATGCCCTGACTACGGCGAGGCCAGTCGGAGTCGAGGTCGTCGGAAGGAATTGGAGGGATGAATTGAGGGGTGGAGTCGGAGATTGAGTGGGTTAGATAGCCGGCAACGCAGTTTTCGATGCCGGTTGGCCAGTGCATCATCTTGTATGCTGCGTAACTCATTGTTGTTGATCAGTAGATAGAGAAAGGAGGGGAGAGTGTGGGAGGAGAGAGAAAGAGCAGAGTGAGTGAGTGAGGGAGGTGTTTTAGGGTTTTGGAGAGTTGAGGGGAGATTGCAAATTTGCAAATGTTGTGTGCCTAGCATTGCCACCGATGGGGAGAAAAATGCCCATGGGTAATTTTTGGGGTTTAATAATAAAAAAATAACTCCCCATCAATGGTCTAAATTAAAAATGCCCATGGGCAAATTAATTTTTTATCAAAGTTTGGGCAAAATTAAAAAACTGACCAAGAAGAAGTGGGCCCCACGTGCATAGCTGCATTTAATTTTTTTTTTGCTAAGCATACCTGCGTTATGAGGAAGCGTATGCTTTGCTTCACCTCAAAACGCTGCGTTTTGAGGGTAGGAAAAGCAAAAAAAAATTATTTTGGCAGCCTTGACAGGCGCGTCAGCACACCCAATCAGGCGCTAACACGCGTCCTGTCAGGTGAGTTGGACCAATCAGGAAATTCCTGATAATTGCAACGGTAACAATTTTGTAACGGGTATTTTGTGCTTATAAAATTAAAAAAAAAAAAAAATTACCAACGGCTAGAAAAAAAAATTCTCTACAAATAGAGACCCATTTTGCCTATAATTTCATATTTCCAAAATTCACATAAATTTGTTGTATTTACATTTTCTCTCAATTTCTCCCTCATAATTAGTCATCCTTTTAATATTAGTATTAATATTATTATTATTATTTTATTTTTATTTTTTTATTATTATTATTATTATTATTATTATTATTATTATTATTATTAAAATAAATATTATTATTATTATTATTATTATAATTATAATTATTATAATTATTATAATTATTATTATTATTATTGGAAGTATAATTATTATTGTTATTATTTTAGCTTATTAATATTATTATTGTTGTTCGTTATTATTTTTGTTATTAATATTATTATTATTATTATTATTATAATGGTTATTATTATTATTGTTATTATTGTGTTAGTTTTTGAAATTAATCAAAAAAAATAGATATGGATCTCAATAACCCCTTTTACTCAATACTTTCTCAAAATTGTAATGATTTTGATGAGAATTTCATGAATCAACCTCAATTTCAACTTTTCCTACAAAGATTGAGCAACACCTCTCTGCAAAATCCTCCACAACAACAAATACCTCCACAACTTGAAATACCTCCACAAATTCCAACTGAAAACACTGATTACGAGCAATCACCTCCTGTCTACCAAGGAAGTAACTCTCAGTACGATGATAGCCAAGAAGAAAATGTGCCTGAGACACCTCAATACCCTCCGTCGACTCAAAGAATGCGGGTGGGTTCCAACCAACAACTCGCTAAAGCTAGTCGTATTTGGTCAGTCGCAGAAGATGAAGCTCTTATTGGGCTATATTTAAAATACAGTGGAAATGCGATAGTGGGTACGGGCATGAAAGCTGCTGAACTTTGGCGATAAATATCTGCGGCGTACGACATGGTTCAAGTTAAGAAGCCAGAAATACTACCACCCAGAAATGCGAAGAGTTTGGAGAACCGTTGGAGAAGGATGGCGGCAGATGTACTGTTATGGACAAGTTGTTATGATGAAGCGGGTCCGTTAACTGGAAGTGGATTCAACGAAGTTGATCGAATTCAAAAGGCCTCGAAGTTGTTCCATATATCAGCCGAACCACCACACAATTTTGTTTTTCCCCACGCTTGGGAAATGATAAAGAATGACCCAAAGTGGAGGCCGAAACTCAGATGGGCATTGTCACTAAAGGAACGACAGGATTGTCAACTGCGTCCGGAAGGGGACACCGAGGATAGCAGTGGAAGTGGAAAGAGATCGAGAACTGACAGTGAAGCTGAAGGAGATGTTCCCGTTGGTGGGTTTTCATCAGGAGGTATACCCAGACCCGACGGGGTAAAAAAAGCAAAGGCTAAGCGTAAGGGAAAAGCTATTGCTCATGATAGTGCAATTTTAAGTATTGGTGAACAGATACAGGCTTGTACTGAAGTTAGAAGCTTTGAGGCAAATTTACGGCAGCAAAGGTTGGAGCTTGAAAGGGAAAAGGAAAAGAGGAAAAACAAACAGGTCGAATTACAAGAGAAGAAGATGAAATTTGATATGTTGCAAGCAATTATGTCCAAAACGACGCCACTTACACCAACTGAAGAAGCGTGGAAGGAGGAACTAATTCAAGAAGTATATGGTGGAAAGTAGAGTAGTTTATTATGCATTATGATTTCAAGTATTTTGTTTATTTTATGTTGCAATGAATTAATTTTTATTATTAATTATGTTCCAAAAATTTATCAAATTATATTACATTTTCATATATTTTGTTCAATTATGAGTGAAGTACTAGCTACTGTGTGTAGATTTTGTCTTATACAATTATGAGTCAAGTGGTTGGTTTTATCAACCATTGAACTGTCAAATCCCAAAAAGTAGTCAAGTCCAATTGTAGTTTTTGTTTTATACAACCATTGAGTAGTCATTTCATACATAACTTCAACCGTATGAAAAGCATTGATATTGATTATTAAGAATTGAGTAGTCATGTATTTTGTTTTTACTATACATTGAGTAGTCAGTTCACACTCAGTTGAAGGACATGCACTGATAACATTTCCTATTTAAAGGTGTGAAATCCATAAATTGATCCACAACACCAAAACATTCAAAAACCAAACACAAAAAATGTTTTCCATAAGCTCAACCTCAAGCTCAAATTCTTCTGATTCAGATCAATATGCGAAATTTGATAATCTAGTTGACGAATTTGTCACAAATCACTTACCTAACATAATGCTTCCTCAACCACCTCCATCCGAGACCGAAATTGTAAATGAAGATGAAACAGTCCCGCAGCATAGGGGAGATAGAGAAAGGGAGAAAGGGCATTTGCAATTGTACAATGATTACTTTGCAATAAATCCTGTGTATTCCGAAAATCAGTTTCATCGTCGATTTCGAATGCACAAACCTTTATTCTGTCGGATTATGAATAAAGTGGTTTAGGGCGATCCGTTCTTCCAGCAGCGTAGGAATGCAGCTGGTAGGCTTGGCTCATCACCTCTGCAGAAATGCACCGCTGCAATAAGAATGTTAGCGTACGGTGTTGCTCCGGATGCCGTAGATGAATACATACGCATGGGTCAAACAACATCTAGAAAATCAATGCAACATTTTACTCAAGGGGTGATCAAGCATTTTGAGGCCGAGTACTTAAGAAGTCCAACAGATGAAGATTTAAGGAGAATCCTTCACCAAAATGAAATGCGTGGATTCCCAGGCATGATCGGTAGCATCGACTGCATGCACTGGGAGTGGAAGAACTGTCCTATGGCTTGGAAAGCACAATACGCAGGTCGTAGCAAGAATGCAACCCTTATCCTCGAAGCTGTTGCGGATCAAGATTTATGGATTTGGCATGCATTTTTTGGAATACCCGGCTCTTGTAATGATCTTAACGTCCTATATCGCTCTCCGGTGTTTGACGATGTTTTGAAAGGTCGGGCACCACCAATTAGTTTTATGGTAAACGGCCATGAGTACAACATGGGATACTACTTAACAGATGGTATATATCCGAACTGGGCAACATTTATACAAGGTATCACATATCCTCAACTCCAGAAGGACAAGTTATTTGCAGATAAACAAGCTGCAGCTCGGAAAGACGTTGAACGTGCGTTTGGAGTTCTACAGGCTAGGTTTGCCATATTACGACAACCCTGTAATCCCCCATATTTTTAAATATATTATAAATGAAATTATATATTATTTATAATATTTATTTGTATTTTTCCGGAATTTAATTTCAAAAGTTTCAAATTATTTTTGGGGTTGATAAACGATTTTATTACAAAGAACTTTTTATGAACCTTCCTTCTATAATTTATGTCCAACAAACAAACCAAACCCAGTTTACTTTCTTAATTGACCCATTAATTTAATGAGGCCCAATATCCCTACTTACCCTACTACTCTCTCTCCTATAAATACCCCATACATCCCCAAAAATTTCCCCACACAAAGGTTAGTCTTATTTTCTTTCTCCTTTGTTTTATTAATTTGTGTAATTATAATTATTGATTATGGGTTTTGATTTTATTGTTTGAAATTAATTTAATTAGTATCAAATTGTATTTTGATGATTAAACTTTATAATTTCATATTTTATAAATGTTATAATTTTCAGATTTTGTAAATTTAATAACCTAGGGTTTTTAATCATTGAAAATCATGATTTTAGGGTTTTTATGAACAATCGATTTAGGGCTTTTATAGTAATGATGTTTTGAAATTTTGGTGATTATACTACTAATTAGTTTAACTTAATTCCAGATTATTTTGAACACGTAAATTCGTGTTTTAATGTTTAGATTTTGGTTCGTTAATATTAATCCCGTTTTAATCCCGATCAGGTTCTGAACTCATCCGATTTTGACAAAAAAAGTAGTGTTTTCCATGTGGAAACTATGTTTTAATAAAGATTCACTACCTTTGGTAGTAATAACCACCCTCTCGTGGCCAAATTCAGCCTCTAAATATGATTTTCGGGCAGTTTTTTATTTTTAACGAAGTTTTTTTTATGCTTAATGTTTATGATTAGTTTTGGGTTTTGATTTTATAGTATAAAGTTTATATTTTTAGTATCAAAATCATGTTTTTATGTTTTAAACTAATAATTTCAGATTATAATTGTTGTTATAATTTTCAGATTTTATAATTTTAAAAACCTAGGGTTTCAATTTATTTAAATTGGGATTTTAGGGTTCTTATGACTAATTAAATTGGGGCTTTTGTTCCTATTGTATTTCTATTGATTAATTAAGCATAAAAACATGTTTTTGATGAAGTTTTAAGGAGTTTTAATCTAAATTATAATGCTGGAAATTTAGTTAAGTATTAATTTATTATTGTTGCTTGTTTTCTAGGAAGTGATTATTTCTTAGGAGACTTTTAAGTGATTAAAAGTGGCACAAAGGATTGTTTATACGAGTTACGTACATGTCTACTTCGTTATAAGTAGTATCATGTTTAGGTACCAAAAGGAAAGAACTTAGTTTCATGATTAGGGAACACTTGGATGGAAATTGTTTGGTTATACATTTAATTAATTCATGTGCTTATGTTTATGAGACATGTTTTGGTGAATTGATTATGTTTGTATGAAATTATGGATGCAAACATGTTGAATTATATTGGATTAATTATTTGTATGGAATGTTGATACAAACATATTTTATTGGATTGGTTTGTTAACCACATTTGGATTATTAAAGGATTGGAATTGAATGGTTTAAGTGGAATGGATTTATTAATTATTCCACAAGGTTATTATTTATTTATTTATTACTCAATCATGACCTGTTAGTATGTTGAGTAAAGGTGGATTAAGCCGAAATGGCTAGGTGGGTTGACTATGTTCAACAATTTTGAATAATTTGGAAGTTTAATGGAATTAAAGGTCAACTTGTGATGTGATCACCATTGTCCTAAATAAGATTAAAAGTGAATTGATGTATGATTGTTATGTATGGTCTTCTTGATTGAGTCGGCTATTAATTAAAATTGTAATCACGTAAAGTGAAACATGGATGAGCAATAAAACTCTGGAAAGCGTGCACTTCTAGAGTATTGACAATTCTGGGTTGGGGTACACGGTGGTAGCCCGTGGCTTTTCGAGGCTTGTTTGATCAACATGTCCTCTTCTCTTTTGGTATTTACATTTTTATTTTTATAATGAAAGTTAGATGGGATCCTAGACTAACTTTGTGAGAATGGAGTCGCGCCCATTCTTGCATCGCGCTAAACTTTTATTTTAAATGGTCATTTGGGACCAAAATGATTTGGTGGATTGGACAACCTCGTCTATTGCTTACTCCAACTAAATTAATTAAATGAAATATAAAGAGTCAAGTGTTTGGAATTGATTAGCAAGTATGTTGAGTCGATTGAATTGTTTAAGTGTGGAGTCTTGATTAATGAATTTATGTTGTATGTTTATTTACTTTAATTAGTTGAGCATGCTAGGCTTGGTACGTTGTAGCTTGTATGTACTCAGCTTTGCTGATTGCGTGCTTTTGTGTGTTTTCTTTTGGTCATGGCCTTCGCCTTTCAATGACCCTGTGATGATCCAATTATTACACTTGTATTATTGGGGAGCAGTATTGCACAGGTTAGCTTGATGATGTGAAGTTCGGGGATTTGACATACGCGTTGTCAAGGGATTGGTGTGATTGAGAGTATTCGTTCTTTGTGTTGAACTTATTTATGTTTTACTACTTTAATTATGTTTTGGGACTTTGATTATTGGTTTGGTTTTAAATAAGGGCCTTTATGGTTCCAATTTGTAAGCCTTGACTTATTGGTTTTCTAAATTATATTATTTTAAGATTTAAGTTGGATTTCCGCTGCAATACTTTGATAAAGCCTTAACGTTTTAACACGTGGCGGTAACATGCCAATGGTTCTCCTCTCTTTTTATTTAAAGTAAGTGGTTTGGAAAAGGGAGAATTATTGGGGTGTTACAAACCCTCACTTGCTTTCGACGAAGACATTTTGAGCGACATAATGAAAGCTTGTATCATTATGCACAACATGATTGTCGAGGATGAACGACACAATTACACTCGTGCCGAAGTTTTGAGAAGGTATTACGAAGAAGATCGCCCTCAGCTTCATAGAGCAAGGTCCGGTCCGAATACAAGTGCCACAGTGAATAACAACGAGCCTTTCGAATTTGACGTTGGCCGACCACCAAACGTTGATTTTGACGCGTATATTCAAAGAAGAATTACCCTGCGTGATAGCCAAACCCATTTTTCTTTGAAAGATGATTTAGTTGAGCATATTTGGCAAAAATACGGTCGTAATGAATAAATAGTTTTGTAATCGTTAATTTATTTGGTTTGTATGATTGGTGTACGATCATTATGTTCCAATGTTGTAATCGTTAATGTTGTACTAATGAAAAATGAAATTTCGCATAAAATAATGACACAAATAATTAATATTGTACTCATAAATAATTTAATTAATAAAAAAATTTAGTTAAGAATAAATATTATTATTTTATTAAAAAATATATTTTGCAAAAATTAATATTAAAAATAATTAATATTGTACTACTCATAAATAATTTAATCAATACAAAATTTTGTTAACAATAAAATTAAGAAATACTAAATTACAAATTTAATGATGTGTAGGAGAGATAAATATTGGTGGGGTATAGGGTTAAAAATAGGAGAGAGAATGGTGGGGATTATAATTTTTGACCATTGGTGTAGAATAAAAATGACCAAGAAAATGCCCATGGGGAGGAGGAGTGAGAAAGTGGTTAGAGAGAGATTGGGCAACCAAAAAAATGTCCATTAGTGGCAATGCTCTAAAGGCTAAAACCCTGAGTTAGACGCTTGGCGGGACGGTGGTGCGGTCGGGTTCGTTTCCTTTGTTTATAGTACTCGACTACTCGCTAAGTTTTTTTTTTTTTAAAGAAGTTACTGGAGTCTAAATTTATTATGACTTTTGTGAGTTTATTAGAGTAAAAAAAAAAAAAACAAACAATAATTTTCATGTTGTAAGTTATGTAAAAGTTGATAAAATATGCTATGGAGTATATGTTAAGAGTTAATGGTTTTAACATAGTGCGAATGTCCACACTTTAATATTTTCATTGCAATTAATGTCAAGTCAATCTTATTGTCATCCTTTATAGCCCACAATGTAATAGTAATTTGCACTACTATAAATAGTCATGCAAATTATATATAGTCATGCTAATTTACTTGTATGATAAACAAAAATATTACATCGTGAGTTCGTCGCAAACACTCACAACACCATTCATTCATCAACTCTGGCTAAAATCGAAATCCAACCATCAGTACCTCGTTACCCATTTCCACCGTTTTCCTCTACCACTACTTCCATCGTCTTCTTTGTTCTAGGTTTCTTTGTAGGCGTTTTCAGCGGCATTTTCCAGCGGAGAAGACATGGAGTTGGGGTTTTGGGGGTTTGGTTTGCTGCGGCGAGTACGACGGATAGAGAAAATGGTGGTGGCTTTGGCGACAACACTACAATTAGGGTTGTCAAAAGCTGACACGACGCGATAACCTGACACGAAATAAGCGGGTTTGGGTCAAGTATTCTTGACCCGTTTACATAATTGGGTCGACACGAACCCGACACAAAATTAAACAGGTTAGGTTTGGGTTGACATTTTCAACCCGAAACTGACTCGCATAACCCAATTATATAAATGGGTTGAACGAAAATCCGCTAACCAAACCTGACGCGCTTAACCTATTAATTAAGTAGTAAAAAAATCGAAAATTTTATTCTAAACTTGTAATTTTGTAAATTGTCTTGGCACCATGTATACATTTAGGTAATTTTTGGCAATTAATTTGGCAGATTAAATAAATTTCAACGTTTGTAAATTAAATTTTGGCTATTAATTTGTGACAATTCTTATGTATGGTTGTGCTGCTAAAGCAACCAACTTTAAATTCCTGTAATACTTGTGCTAAAATTACTAACTTTAAACTCTTGTAGTATCATTGATGAATTAATGATGTATGTCTTGTTAATTTTTAAATTGAGCATTATATTTTATTATCATTGATGAATTAATGATGTATGTCTTTTTCATTTTAAAATTGAATATTATATTTTATTAGATACTATATGGGTAAAAGGTTACACGGTAACCCGATTAGTAAGCGGGTTAGGTTTGGGTCAAAAGTTTTCAACCCGTTTAATAAATGGATTTGGATTTGGTAAAGGGTTTTTCAAATCGTTTAACATCGACACGAAACGACCCGTTTGACAGCCCTAACTACAATTGGAGTGTAAGAGATGCTTTGTTTAATGTGATTTAATGTTGAAAATTCCAATTATGATGGGGTTTCTATGTATGTAATGAGGAGGGAGAAAATATTGTAGCCATGGAATAAGAAGATAGTTGGTGGTGAAGCAGAAAATAATGTCGGGTATTAAATTATTATTGTTTGGTATTAGATTATTATTGTCAGATATTAGATTAACTTTATCAGACATATTGGACTCACGGTGAGTCCGATCTCGCGCAAAACCTCCTCAAGAGTAATATATTGGTAGTAACTCTACATATCTTACCTTATTCTGTTAATCCTCTCTATATATATTCATAACACTTTAAAATTACTGCGAACTTTTTTTTTTGAAACAAAAATAATTGTAAACTTTTGGATTAAAATTAAATTAGATTTTTAGATATTACGTTTTAATAATATATTTTTGGAAGTAACTTAAAAATAATAATAATGATTATTTATTTAAATTAAGGGCCTGTTCTCATTGACTGAATTGAACTGAACTGAACTTATTAGAGCTGAGCTGAACTGAACTGAAATGAATATTTTGTAAGAGAAGGAAATTAGGAGCTGAAATGAACTGAACTTATTAGAGCTGAACTGATAATAATTGTATGAGAACAAGCCCTAAGTCCTTAGAACATATGATCCGATAATAATGTGGAAATGATTGTTACCATAGTAATGTTAAGCTCTTGTATTCTTAGTAGGTAAGATGCACTCAGCACGCCCCCTAAAAGACCCAATAAACTTCTCACATGTAAATCAACCAAGTTACACAGATCATGCTCGGGCCCTCGCGAGCCTTAGTGATTTAGGACAGGGCTCGCTTGTAAAAGGGAGAAAATAACAAAGTTGCCTATATAGTTATATGAATAGTGCAAATAGTCAAAATGAGACATATATTTTGAAACAAATGGAGTAACTTTGAATATACAACCTATATATACAAAAGTGGCATGGTTGTTCATTTATATACTATCTTAACTTTGGTTCTTTGTAAAAATTTTGTCTAGAATAATACATTAAATTGACAGGGCCAATTAAAATTGAATTATAAAATTGTATTTGAAAATTTGTAGATTTCACCATATCACTGTAAAAATTCAAGTACGAATTATTGAAATGTCATTATTATTTAGCTCTACTTGTAAAGTAAACTCAAATTATTTGAATTGTTAATATATCTCTAACTTTCAAACCTGTAAATTCATAATGATTGAAATTTTTAAATATATAGCGTGAGCAAAAAAGTACGAAACGGTACCATAGATAGGTTCATAGTTACACACCAATGTAGTAATGTGTTTTACATGCAATTTCTAGGTGATGGCCCATGACATAGACATACGAAAGAACCAATTTTGGTTGTTAATTTGTTATAGTACAGAAAGAAATTGACTTAACATGAACAACAATTACAAAACGACGAGGATTGAGGAAAGCAAAATTGTCAATATGAAAAGAAAACATCCCTGTCTTAGGAGCGTTATTGGGCAAAATTGAAGGACCCACAATTTCAAAAATTTCCAGGAAAAATGCTGTTAAATATCGTTAACAATTAACATCATCATCTTCAAACAAACTCAAAATTCCACCCATTTTTTCCCTCCTTTATTTCTGTCTTATTTTCTCTCTCCTCCGACATCTTCGCCATTTTTTCTTCAAATTCCTTTCTCTCTCTTCTCGCCATTTTCTCTCTCCTAGGGTTTTCATTTTTCAATTCAGAGAGGAGAGAGGGAGAACAGAGGGAGAAAGGAGAGAGGTTTTCCGCGCTTCGATGAAGGTGTAAAATTGCTATTATTATTGAATTCATGTCCATTAATTGAGGTTTCAATTTGAGTGTTGATTGAAGAAGATTAGAGATTGAAATG
Organism: Chenopodium album; assembly: GCF_948465745.1. NCBI lineage: Eukaryota > Viridiplantae > Streptophyta > Magnoliopsida > Caryophyllales > Amaranthaceae > Chenopodium > Chenopodium album. The sequence continues at coordinate 1,773,058 of NC_137838.1, forward strand.
GGTTTGAAAATAGGTGATGTTGAAGAAAAAGCTTGCGTGTTCGAGGAATCGTTTGAGATTGATTTTGATTATGAGTTCAATGTTGCCAAATTCTTTGATTTTACACAGCTTGAGACGCCTGAGGAGATTGCGGAATCCGAGCTGTGGTTTGATTTAGCTCAAGGCTATCCTCCTTCTCGTAAGATTTTGTTGTATTTTTCGAATTCGAGTTTACGTAGTACTCCGTAATAAAATTATCTTACAATTCACATATACGTACATAGTATCAATGTACTCGTGAATTTTGTGATTATTGATTCCGTATAGAGGAGGTTTTTTATGTTTTTGTGCAAAATTTCATAATTAAATAAGCTTAAAAATAATTAGTGACAGTAGCATGTTGTGGTACGATAGTACTAATTCTGCAGGTATTAATTGGAAGAGTTTAAATTTTGCTACTTTGTATTAAACTGCGGCATAAGAAATTCTGGTAAACACAAACATCTAAATTTGTTAACGACGAAATCTGGTCATGACAAGTAAACTTACACGAACAATGTGTGTTGATTATTTGAAGTAAAATGAATGAGAGTTAAGTTTGTACAAATGTTTTGTACGATTTGGTGTCTGAATTTACTAGGCTTGTTACTATGACGCGATTTGTGTGAAGAACAATATTTAGTTTGTGATGATAGTTCTGTAAACGTTTAATTACAAACTTGGGTTAGGGGATACTATTCAGCATTCACCATTCATCTTTTTAAATATCTAGATTGTTACCATTGTCAGCTTTGATTGTCAAGTTGGATATGGAAGCGGATGATTTTACAGACAGTGTAAGTTCTTCCCCAAGGTGTGGAACTCTGAGCGTATCTTCCATCAACGATGACAGTGGAGGATCTGAAGTTTCCTTAATTGATAAAGGGGAAAAAGGTATGATCATAGTTTTTATATACATGTATTTGATCGATTTCTGTACTAACCATTATTTTGCGCTTTAGGATTGCCGTTTCACAAATCTGAGACTGTGAAGTCACCTGTATAATGTGTCATATAATGTTGAGGAGAAACTTGTGTAGTTGTATGTATAATACTTAAGGCCTGCGAACCAGCATTGATAAAACCACATTATAGTTGATTAATTGTCTTATTCCTCTGAAAATCTAAATTTTTTGACAGGATCACAGATGCTGAAGTTGAAGTCCACATCCCAGCCAAATTATCAAGTGAGCTCAAGATTATTACAACCTACAGCAAGCCTTTTGGCCAAGAAAAATCAATACATAGATGTTTATTCGACAAGAAATTCCAGAAGGTATTCACAGTGTGATTCATTTCCTAACACTAACTGTGATATACTTTTAATGCACCATCTAAAATAAAATGCAGTGTTTATTACTTTCTGTGTTGAAGTTTAGTTCCCCCGCTTACTATCAAACTACTTTAATCATCGAAGTAGTCTTACATATGCCTCCTCCCCGAGGGAATATCATCCTAAATTTCTTCTTTGTACTGTATCTCTTTATTAGGCTTCAGAAGCTTGGAAACCCAATCAAGTCTCCTGGAGAAACTGAAGCTACCAAAAGGCAAAAGTTGGAGATTGGTTACCTGCGCAAGGTTATTACTCTTCTTACAATTTTCTTACAATTACTTTTGTATAATAACTGATGGGTTTCACTTGTCTTCATCTTATGATGTGCAAAACAGCATATGATTATTCTGTCTTAAACCGGTCATAGTATCTTAATGACATGAAGTAGCCTTTTTTCTTTCCAATTCTTTCCCCATTTTTATTTATCCATTTCTCCACGATCATGAGGGCAACCCTACAACTGAATACCTACTTATTAGATGCCCACCAGATTTATGATATTGTTGCATAAGGAGAAGCTTTTAGGGTGAGCTAGAACCTTATACATCTGAAACAGAGGTTTCTTGATTGTTCTTGGTAACACCAAGATAGATTGTTATACAGGGTAGCAAATTCTAGATTGCTTGTAAATCTATAGTATGTAACAATTCTTTTCGTTTCGATGCATAAGCAGGTTGCTCAGCTTAAACATCAAACAAGTTTTTCGCACAAGTCATCCAAAAAGGTAAAGAATGTACGAATATATCATTGTAATATTGCTTCAGAGGCCACTCATTGGTTCCCTCTTTAGATATATCTCACCTTCAGTGTAAGACATACTACAGAAATATGAGTTTTGTTTTTATAATTTTGTATTAAAAAATATCTGGTATCATATCAGCTAAGGATGATTTTCTGTGTTTTTCAAGGCTGAAACCACTGTTGTGAACTCAACTAATACAAAGCCAAAAGTCACTGTTCCAAAAGAACCAGACTTGGCAACGACACATAGAGCACTGAGACAAAGGTTGTAAACTTGTTGCTGAAATTTTTTATTCAATATACTTTATGCTTAGAGTCCTAGATTTATCTTTATGTGTATTATGCTTTATATTATTCCAGGTCCAAGAATACACCCCAACTGGACAATGATGTAAAATATAACAGTTCCACCCTTAGAGCGAGACCCTCAGATAAAAAGGTTAGTAACTTGTTACATGGAGATAGTATTCTGATGATATGTGTCCACAGGCCACTCTTACTTACTTTGCTTGTATTCCTTGGCTGCCAGATTCAGGAGAGTCAATCTTTTAAGAATAAAAGCACACCACCCTTGCCACAGTTTCAGGTTACTTTCTCTTTGGATGACTAATGTAGTTTAATATGGTTATTGTTGAATTTTATTAAAATAGCTACAAAATGTTCCTTCATAGGATCTTAAGCCAATTTAATCAGTCAGAAAGTATTACCAGTATTTTATTAGATGAAAAAATCAGCTTCTTTTGTACAGGAAAGTAATGTACGTGGTGGAAAGGTTAATAATGGTAGTGCAATGCTCGACTATAAAAGGTAGTCTATCACTGGTGCTTATGCCCAGTTTTCTTTCCATTACTTATAGATGATGTTTTCTTCTATTATATTTATTTTACTATCTCTAACTCTGGTTTTGGTGGGAATTTCAAGCCTTTCTTTCACTTAACTATGAAATAACTAGTGCATATCTGTTTCTTGTGATCATAGCTGTATGATTGTCTTTCCCAACTTTTTTTCAATCCCTGATGCTGAGTTATTTTTCTGAATGGTTAGTTTTTGTTTGGAGGTTTGTGGACAATATTTGACTTAGTTATGTTTTCAGGACAAACTCCAGTAAAACTTTGGTGAGACAGAAATCTGATGTACTCGATAACTTTAGAGCTCATCCATTAAACAAAAAGGTGATTGCACTACAAAGATGTGATCTCATTTTCACTGATAAATAACACTGACATAAAAAATTATAGCTGAACACTAATTCTGCAATCTGCACACAGATCTTATCAAGTAAAGGTGATATTGGTGTTTTTCGAAATTTTAAGAGGGAAAACACAGTCCCTAAGGTAATTCTGCTGTCAACTGTTTCTTTTTTCTTTTGCATCCTCAATAAATTTTCCCCCATCATGTTTCTAGTATTCCTTAATCTTTTCTGTGATATTTATAAGGAATTCAAGCTTTCCAGCAGTAAGAAATTTTCCCAGAATCCACCAACTGAATTATTCAGTAAGGTAGATTAATGTGATGCTTATCCTGGTGTTTTCTGCCTAATGTTTCAACTTGTCTATTTTCTTTATACATTTTAACGTCGTGTTATTAAAAATATTGATATTGCCAGCTATCTCTGATTCCTGGAAATCATTCTTCATCACTGCTTGAAGAACACCCTCTCCAAGTAAAGGTATGTGCCTTGTTAGCATGGGAAATTTATTTCTCAATTATATTCTACTACCTGTTAAACACCATTACTTGCATACTTAGATTCATTGAGAATACCTCGAGTGTGCTTATTTATTCCCTTTTTTTTTTCTTATTAACAATGAAGGTTCTGAAGAAAAATGTATCATTACCCAGCATGAAGGAAAACAAGGTATAGCAGCATGAAACTTTTTGAGTCACCGAACAATATCAGTGATGAACTTTGAACTTCAATATCTAGTTAAATGTATGTTATTGTTTTTCTTACATTTTAAAGTGGCATTCTAGAATGCAAATGCAGCCATTGGGAAATCGATGAGCTGTTTTGGAAACGGGAGGCGGATGATCACAGACATTAAATACCATCTCAGTAATTCCAGGTAGGAATTAGGACAATATTTATGTTCTGCAAAAAGTTGATTTCAAATTTTGAACTATTTTCTTAATCTGGTGATGTAACTGACATTACATTGCATTAAAACGTGTTTGGTCACTACACTACTTACTTACTTAGTACTGTATATTTGAGCTTGATTAACCTTAAAAATACAATTCTGTTCTCTTTAACTGCATACACATGGCTCATTCCACAATCAGGTTATTACAACATTCCTGCTTTAATTTTGCAGGACCTTCACGATTAGCTAAGAATATATCATCACTGTTTATATATGCTGGTCATATCCCACTGGAACAAGGAATATCGTTGTAATTGTGTATACATGGCCTGTCTGTGCTGTCGTACGAGTTCCTTGCTTACCACCAACGTGCTCAGCATCAAAAGACTGCTTTAGGTGGTCGCGCTCTCAGCTAGCAGTCAATCGGTAAATATTGTAAATGGCATGAAAGCAGGAATTAACTTGAAATCAGTTTTGTAGAATCCACCCTTCACCATTTCCTGTTGTACATAACATTTCACTGAGGGTGTATCAAATATAATTGATGCACACCACTCAGTGAAATTAAGTAGAGTAATTTCTTTTCATTTTAAATGTAGATAACCCCAAGAAATTAAAGTAAGTTTTACATTGCCATACTCTGTTACAAAAATTTATGGGAAAGGAATCTCATGTACAACTCAAGTTGTCGTAATCGAATTGTTACTTAATATCATCATACTTTAGTTTGCAAAATGGCTTATTACAATTCCATATCCATAAATAGTATTTCCTCAAGTTCTGATTGATTGCAAATAGTAGGATATAAACACAAAAGTTCACAATAATACTGAAATGTGACCAAAATGGGAGTCTTTTTTTTTTTTTTTTTTTTTTAAATAAAAATAAATTATTATCAATTGAAGATGGATGAAATCGACAAGTGTTGCAATCAATCAAAATAGGAGAGATTAATTGAAACCATTGCATATGAATCAATCAAAATTAGTATAAAAAAAAAAAAAAAAAAAAATCAATCAAAATAGGGGTGGGCTGCCCCTGTGGCCAGCAGCCCAACTTTTTTATCTGTAGCTCTGAAATTGTATGATATATGCAAGAAAGTAATAACCTCTGCCCCCAGTAATTTTTATTTCTAGCCTTGCCCCTGAAGATGATAATGCCATGTCTGCTCTAACTGCTGTATTATGGAAGTGTACTTGTTAGCTCTTAAAATTATGTAGTATAGAATCTTTTTCTATGGTACGCAATTTTTAGAGCTGTCAATACTTCCTTTATGCTTAACCATTGTTGTGGGTATTGACAAAGGATTTTCTTTGCGCATTGTTCATCCAAAGTTTACGATCAAGCAATTTTCCCATCTCTACCTCTGCTGTTGCTTCATCTTAACAATTTTATCATAGCAGTGCTCAGCTTAAAAAGGAGAAAGTAAAGGAAAAACTTGGAATCTGCTAGACCAAAAACATGAAAGTATTTAACCTATAGACGTCGATCTGTGCAAAAAACTCAAATGTTGTAGTTAATATTGCTTACATGAATGATGGACGTTTAAGGGAATCAAGGAAAGATGTGATGATAATGGATCACTCTGATTTTAGCTAAAAACCAATCACTTGGTTCTTGTCAGGACGAAATATTACAAGCACAGACTTGAAAAATATTAAAATAATGACGACAAATCCCTAATTAACTTAATAAAGAACATTACATCATCCACACTAACTGATTTCGTTTGAGGCAATATATTTGTCTTCCTTCCCGTGACTTCATGCACCATCCATCTTATGACTGTCGCTATTCGTACAAGTAATTCAGATATATACATTGGTTAATCCATTTTAACTTGTATCTGCCGGTGTATATGTACCAGAAACTCAACATAGGATAAGCCCAATGGAGACTTGTCTTCTACCATGTATGAGAAAAATAACATTCCTGAAAGCAAAAGAAACAGTCATACATGAGAGAGGCCACTTCAGTAGGGTTAAAATTAGTTTTATACAAATTATGCATGATCATCATATTAAAAATATCTATTAATACATTTTATTCAAAATTCCTTTTCTCAGTCTATATATCCTGTCACTATTTTTTTATTTTTTTTTAAATGCTGAGAAATTAGGTTGATTCGGTAAAGGAAAACAGGTCAGACAAAATTGGTTAGAACTTGCACTAAAAGATGGTTTGTTACTATGAGATTGTTTGAACTATGACAACTGAGAAGACCATATGGCCAACCTAGAGAGTTACTAGAGGTTATTGTTGAATTCTAGATTATATAGTATAATATCTTCATCCATCTTGCTCAACTTCGCAGGGGGCAATAGGTAAAGGTTGACTAACAAGATTTGGTCCAATTGACTTAAAAAGTTGAGGTATACAAATGCAAGGCCATTAGGTGAAAAATCTCTAGGGAAACTTAGTCAGTACCCCTGGTGTTCATAATCACAGTTACACAACATATTTAAGACGTCAAATAAAGTTTGCCATCTTTCCTAATATAAAATGGTTTAGGATTGGTCTCTTTGTAAATTCATGTCATATCCTAATGGGGTTAGGACTTACAACAATAAATAGTTAAATTATGCATTGTGTAATACAGTCCAACTTAATATTCTCTCATTGTACTTGCATTTCTTTATGCACTTATTTTAAACAATACATTTCTTACTATATGTTCCTTTATTATGAAATGCATGGCTCTTTATGGTGAGATTTGTTCTTTCATTTTGAGCTACAAGTTCTTTTACTGTGAGTTATAGGTTTTCCAGATCCTGTAGGATCTAATGTGCAACTTTTCAGAAGTCAAATAGAAGGTTTTTTTGTAGAAAAAAGAGGGGCCAAAAGGTAGACATCTACATGAGGTACAGTTGCTCATCATACAAGAGACCTACATATATGAAATCACACATACAAGCATCACTTATTGGTCTGATAAACTTATACATTCAGAAATATAGGTAACAGTGTATCACTAATATAAAAATAAAATAATAAAAAAAAGCCTTACCTGAAGAGTCTCCTTGCTTGCACAATTTTAAGCTGCAAGGAAGGTATATTTGGCAATAATTAATGGCATTTCATAAAAGAGATAATGTAAAAGTTATCTTAAAATACTAAGAGAACTTGAGGTGTACCGTAGATAGGAACATCTCTGACGTCGTATCTCATTAATGACATCATTAAGTTTCTTTGACTCTGAATTATCATGTTGCTGTAGCACAAACTGCACATACAAGAATACAAAAACTGTTTTTCAAAAAACATGAAGGCGGTAGCTAATATCTTTTCTCATCCACTGACCAACTACCTTAGGGAAGCCAAGAAAATTGGATTATTCTAGCAATCACAAGAAGTTATTGTTTGCATCTATGAATATATACAGTATATATCTACTTCATTGTAGTACTGTAGACTTGTAGAGCATAGACATGAATAATTTTACAAAAATGCATAGAACTACCTTCATCTGCACTTGGACACAGATTTTAACAAATAAATTGTCACCCACAAATGATAGCACTGAATAACTTATTTGGCACATTGTGCTTGCAACTTACAACACCATTATCTAAGGGAGCCTACGGAGAAATGTTTGAAAAGTTTGTAAGGGTAGGTATGATGAACTTTAACATGGGCTTGGCATACCTGAGTAGGGATCTCAGCAACTGATGAAAAGCCAAATAGTTGCTGCAAAGTATTAGAATTCACGGAATTCCCAATATAAATTAAAGCATCCAGGCCATTCTCAAGAAGATAGATTCCATCATCACTGATGTTTTCACTAGAAAGTGGGAGTGCAGATGGAATAAGTGAGCCATCCGTTTCCTGATAAGTAGCAGAAGAGGAGACAAAGCAATGCAGCATCTATGTAAGAACAGAGGTTAAAAAAAAAAAAGATGGCCAACAAAAAAGCTGCAAGAAAGCAATCAAATGTACCTTAGAGAAAAGATCATGGACAGCAATCAGCCTAGGATATACCAATGGAACTCCAAGAGGCGCAGATACAGAAGAAACATATGTCATCCAGAATGACCGATCATCTATTCTTCCATCGGTTCTTAGTCCGGTACTCTTAGTTAATGCTGAAAAGAGTAATACACAATATCACCATTTCATAAAAAATAACTCCCACCCAGCTGATACAATTTAACATTATTCATATGATGACCTACTTATTCTTGTATGGTGACAATGCAATGGAGATGATCAGGGGTCCACCTCTAAGTTCTTCCTAAATCATGGCCAAACCATGTTACCAAATGTGCAGCGGAATGCACTAATGCTACGCCTAATAATCTAGATAGATTTCAAAGAAACAACTGTCATAATTCAGGTTCACTGAAACAAGACAATTTTTTGGTGAAGCTTAAACTGTGTGACAACATGGCATCTAGCCTTCAACAAACGTTCTTTTTGGAGTACATACGTGATCAACAGACACAAACAGCTGATATTGTAGCAATGCAGAGGCAGCCATCAAATTCAAATGTAATCAAGAATACCTCTCAGTTTATTATTTTACTTCAAAATGCAGCAGAGTGCAGATACGAAAGTGGTTGGGACTTCCATAGCATACTTGACTTAGGAGTCATAATCTCATTTTAACAGGTTTTCATAGTATGTTAGTATCATCATCATCATCGTGTCTCAGGTATTTCATGTTCTTGATCTGGGTTTGTTACTTATTTCTAGATATTTGCCGGAAACATGTTTTAAAAAGTGTCAGAATGTAAGTTATTCAAGAAGAAAATTAAGCTATACCTTCAGACTACGCAAAATGCTAAATGTATCTCTGGTTATTACTACGAGGACAGGTCATGACAAGTTTAGATATTAATGTCCCCAAACCAGCACAGCTTGATCAGTAAGTGCCTTGGTATTCCAAAACATTAGAAGGACTCATATCCTTGCACCCCCTACCTTGTGTCGTGATATATAGATGTGGTGGGCAAAGGTCAGAATTAATATAGTTACCCCCTCCAACGCTACCCCCATGTGTTCACCCTCTACGTCTCTAACAGATGAAGACTAGTTAGCAAGGTAACCAACTAAAATGAAATGCAGAGATATAAAATATATTGCCCATGGGAAAGAGGGGCGACATGTAATGAATCCCACTGCTGTCTAACCTTTGGAAGTTTAAGTGAAAATGACAAAGCCTTCCACCAAAGGTCACTGTCTAGTCTTTAAATGTTGAAGTGTTAATCAGATCTGAATTTCTACACTCGAGAAGCATTTAGAAGCTCAAAAAAATCTAAAAATTTAGTACAATCATTATGTGTATGTAGCTATGCGCATTTGGGGAAAATACATGTTAGGCAGGCATTTGACCACAAATTGATCCATCAAGAGAATGCTGTCTAGTCCCAGGCACAGAAATAAGGAAAATTCAAAAGTCATCCAGTTGTAATCATTAGCTAAATTAGAGATAACAAATTAAAACTATAACAGCAAAGATAAGAAATATTAAAGACAAATTGTTCCAACACAAGGTCATAAGATCAAGCTCTATATCTAACAGTTGAACAGTAGCAATGAGAGATCATACCAAGAGTGTATAAAGGCAGAAGTTTGAGAGCTTCAGGCAGAATGAGTTGTCCAGTAGATTGGACAGTTGAGCAAAATTTTCGATAAGAATGCAGAATATTGACACAATGGTTTGTTGCATGCTCCCTGACTTGTTGAAGAGGCAAAGTAGGAATTTCATTTCCAGCTAAAAAAAATGAAATTATTAGTATAAATTCCAAGAGGAGCAGTATCATAATCATCTATGATCAGCCTATATTAAATGCATTACCTTGCTTCAAGAAACATGTGAATTGAGCATCCAAGTCAGCTGAGCGGAATAGATTAGGAAACGCACTTGTACACGATAGAGAGAGATTCATGACTCTGATTCTTCTTTGACCATACACAGTGGTGTAGAGAATGGCACACTGAATACACAGAGTAGTTAGTTGAAGTTGGCAAGCAAAAATTACTAACATGATGTCTCATTGTATCATTAGAAATGATAATGTTGGTTATGTAAACAAGAGTATATGATTTCAAATTGTATGCAAAACTGATTGATGCTGTTATGGCATGATGCATTCATAAGTATCACCGAATTATACCTGAAAAGCACATTCTGCGCCATCTTGTAGTTTATCATCATGTTTTAAGGTTACTGTTATAGTCTTATCGCAGTCAATCTGCATATCCATCAAGTTTGATAAATTAGTAGATTGAAACTTCCCAGCAACTGCATTTCAGTGTAAGTAGCACCGAAGAATATAGCCAATGCAGACAAAATGTCTTGGAAAAGTTCTACATAAATGAAAAATGAATTCCTTTCTACATATGGAAAAGCAAAAATAATGAGGATCAATAGTTCTCTCAGAAAAACAATGGATATAGCAGACATGCATATCTATCAAAGAAAATCCCAAAGAAGTACCAAAAACAAGCAAGGGATTCCCCCCCCCCCCCCCCCCCAAAAAAAAAAAAAAAAAAAAAAAAAAAAAAAAAACACCAATCTGAAAATATTGAAGTTTTGTGACAAGTTTTCCAAATACATCTGTAACTTACCAGCTAGAATGCCCATACAAATACAATAACCAAAAATCGCTCTACAACAACAATGCCTTAGTCCCAAAATGATTTGGGGTCGGCTAACATGAATTGTCGTAAGGAATCGTACGAGATAAAGAGAGGGACATAACAAGATAATCATTTGAAAGAGTTTGAAAAAAGGTGAAGGTGACATATGTTGTGTACTGCTCGTCCGCTCTACCAGATTTAAAAAAAAAAAAAAAAAATGAATGCTCTTAGCTCCAACATGACCTGAACAAGTTGAAACTTCCCCCCCACCCCACTCCATTTATTTCTTGGCCATGTCGAGTTAATTTAGCAATCCTCGTTTACAAAACAGTCCGGCTATAATATTGACCAAAGCATATTCCCTAAAGAACAATTAGTCTTCACTTTTTTCAGGGAAAAATAAGTGATCATTAAAATCTTAACAAACAGAAAAAAATAGTCCTTCCCACTAGAAAGTGTTTTGTTATGAGTTGATAAATTGACAAGGACATGGAGTATAGGAGTAACTGACGAGCAACCCTATAAAATATGCATACAACGTTTTCACATGGCTTAAGGAAGACTTCTAAAGTCTTATTTGCCACACATATACATAGATTGGCAGGTTGATCCAAAAACATGAGAGGGGTTCAAATAGGCACGTAGTTCTTTTTTCTCCTTACATAGAAAAAGGTTCAAATACTCATGCAGTTCTTCTTTCTCCTTACATAGGCCACACAACCCCCAATAAAACAAAATAAATAAAAAATAAAATTCTCAGCAGTAATTCAAAAGTCCTCTGGTGATGCTAAATAACACCACCCCAATTGCTGTCTCCTCTATATGACTATATCTAACCCAACTTTAACATGAAAGGACTGTAATATAATTTCACATGAAGGGGTAAGGGAAACAGAGTTCATAAGTAAATCCAACACTTAGTATGCCAAAAATAATATATTGCAATGCATTTTCCTATTCTAATTGAAAACCCAAGTATTATAAACACTTTTAAACCAACATAGGGCCTCATGGAGTATAGGCACTGTAAATTAATAGCAACTTCATAAAGCTTGCAACACGACACACCTCACATAAAACTCAGGGAACAAACTCAATTGCAAATTCTGGCAACACCAGTTTCAGAGACTAGAAAATTAAGGATATTGGTTGTGAATATCTACCCTAAGTGGTGAAGTATGACGTAAGCTTTTTGAAATATTGGGTTTACTGATAATATCTAACAAAAATCAGATTTAATGTTACCCAATTTGGGATAAAGCACTAGATTCAAGTAATGAAAAAAGATTAACATACTGCAGGAAGGTCAACATCTGTTGGAATACGCTTGCAGAAGTTTCCAGTGTATTCTTGGACTTGAAGACCCTAAACATATATTTGAAAGAACAGTTCAATGAGCATAAAATCAAGGAGAATCAGTAAACTAAATGACATAATGAGCTTTTGGCCACTACCAAATACAATAACCTACCTGGCTGCAACGAACACGCATCACAGCTTCAAAACCTTGTGGCCTTGATACATTCCATCTAAGATCATTATACAGCTTAGCTGTATCAGAGAGTGACGAGAAGGGATAGTAGTAATAAACCTATAACAATAAGTATCGAATGGTTAAAAAAGGTTCCATGCATCATATGGAGTTTTCATTCTTATCAGAAAAGAAAAAAAATACAATAATGACACAATAAATACCCAAACTAATGGAGGTGATAAATTATCAATCAGTAATCCATTTATTTGGAAAAATTAAAAATCGAAACTTCCTCAAGTAAACACTACATATGGCACTTGTCTGAAAAAGAAATCAAAAGAACCCAGCAAGGAGCTCATATTAATACAAACATTGGTCAGGAATCCAACCATTCCGCATAGAAAGAAATGATGTCAGCTTCATAACATATTAATGACTAAAGATCCTTTACCAAACCCCAGCAGATCTGGAAATCACAAAATTGACTGCAAAGTACACCAAATACAAAGAATACACTCATGAAAGAAATACGGCCTTGCCTCTGTATACATTTAGACAATTACTCTGTAGAACCTTAATAAAATAAAATCAAGAGGCAGACATAATTTTGCAAAATTCTAGTAGTTATCTGATATACAACTACAATCAAGCTAAAGTAGACAATTCAAGATGCATAGGACGCCAGACTGTATCGAAATCATAACTGAATAAAAATCTCTTGACCTCAAATATGCACCACCAAATAAACAAAAACGCCCCAAAGTCAATGGAACCTAGACAACCACAACTTCAACATCCTAAAGCCACCACAGAAGTAGTTTTAACTTTATAAGATGAAGAAACTTAAAGTTCTAGCAGACTATACAAGGAAATGTCAAAAAGATAGTCTAGACGCTCTGAAATTCTGTAATCATACATATGGTTGTATATGACCAAGTTGAACCACTAGCTTCATCATTCATCAATGCCATTTGAAAACAAGCTACAACCAAAACTAAGCACAGTTCTAAAATCCATTTTCTAAATTGATTTTCTCCAACATTACTAACAGGAACCAACATTTGATTCCAGTATACTATACCATATAATATCACCAAGAAACAGGATGGGAGAAGAAAGATTTGAAATTCAAGGAGTCCTTTTAACGTAAAAATAAGTACAATGAAAAATACATCCATGTATACCTGTCCACCAGTAGTCCTTGGCACAACAGAGATAGAAGCAATATCCATGTATGACTGAGTAGTAAGGAACAGATCAACACAGACCTAACATTGACAAGAGGAAAGTCAAAACTTAAAAATGCTCAAATTAATTTGAACTGAATACATACTAGTTCTAAACCTTTTGCTTTAGACATAGTGACACAAAAGTGAAATGTCATATAGTCACCTGGTATTCAGCCAACTCTAAAGCCATTTCTCTCAAAGTTTTGTCTGCAGGCTGCAACAACTTATGAGCCTCCTGAGATCATAGAAGTTTATAAAATTGCATCTTCAGTTCTCTTAAAAGTCAAAATCATGCAAATGGATCATAGAAGCAGATTCCAGACAAGAAAGTATCGCTACATACAAATTGCATCCAACAGTGTGATTTTTTTTTTTTTTTTTTTATAAATAAAGAAATAAAAACTGTTTGATATGTGTTAAATTTTGGGTACTCGTTTCTTAAGCAACAAAGTAGGATGTAAAGTGGAGAGAAAAGGTCAAATCAGTTTCAGCACTGGTTCACTGTCTCGATCCATATCTATAAAACCTAACAAAGAATTTATTTCAGTGGGTGAATTAAGTCAAATCTTTGTGTGAATCACAAAATTAATATAGAAAAACAGAACTGCGGAAGGTGATAATTATAAAAAAGGATGCAAATCGAGAGAAATTTTGATATATATATATATATATATATATATATATATATATATATATATATATATATATATATATATATATATATATATATATATATATATATATATATATATATATATATATATATATATATATATAACCAAACACAGTAAATATTAGGCATGCATATCGTTAAATAAGTGAACAACAAAATTGGCATCCTCAACACAGAGAGATACCTACAACAATACCCCTGGAGTACAGTGATAAATTGTCATTGTTAAAGAGTATTGTTTCTAATTTACCTTGTCTCCAGCCAATGCATTTGCTCTACCTTCAGCTTCTCTAACAGAAAGGGCGCTAATGCCAATTGATGGTAATACTGCACACACAGAGTTATGCTCAAAGAATAAAGACTGAATATCTTGAGAATAAACATTTAAAGACTAAAGAGCACGAAGGACTCCTTTTATATGAGCAAGTCTCATTCTTTTATAACTCAATATAAAGACATGAATCTCTGGTTTATTGTATGATATGGTAATCATGATTCATATATATGAAAAAACTAGTGATGCATAGCGTATTTATAATACATTAGTCTAGATAAATTCTCAATATGAGAGCAGCCATAAATGTTAATCATCAAAATGTCCACCTCACTTCACTTACGCCTTCACCTCTTCATCACGCATTCATACTTGGGCTGCACTGCTTCAGAACCCCTTTCACTTAAGTGCCTCATTCTATTTTTATTTTTTTAATGTTTAGAGAGCATGTAAATACATGATAAGGGTCCACTATTGAGTCAATAATCCCAAACTACCCCACCAAGCTTCAAACACATTTACTTGTTAAAAAAAGAAAAAACGAGATGAAGCATTCACTATTCTTCCCAAACTAATAATTGAACCAATAGTTTCAGTAGGGAAAAAGTGATAAAATATAGAGGAATATATAAATCATAAATCTTCTAAGCCTCCCTCATGCATCTAGATATTTTTAGCAATTAACATTGATGTGGTAGAATCTCTCAACCAACAATATCAAGAGCAGTGATGAATAGAAGATTTTCAGCTCCAAGCTTTGCGTATAAGGTTAAAAAGAGAAAGCAATAGAAGCTATATACATTGAGGTGGAATCAATTACTATATAATGCTCACATAGCACTACAACACTGTTTACTTATACAAAGTATGAAGAAAAGCACAAATGTACTTTTTAACATCACTTTATATGCCTACACAGAGAGATCAAGATAAATAAATTTTCAATAGGTTAGGTGATGTAATTCATAACATTTTGCATTCAATTTAGTAATGTTTCCATGCCAGAAAATTCTACAATGCAAAAAAATCTCTACTTTGTTGACATTAATAGACTTTTATTAATAGAACATGATAAAAACGATGAAAAACTGCTAATAGATAAAGGTATATAAAGCACTTGCCTGATTGAAACACTAAAACCTTTCCTCCACTGCTCTTCATAGCCATGTACGCAGCCTAAAGGTAGATTAAACAAAATACCATGCCAGTCAGTTTGTCACCTAAATCCATGGCAGCATAATGTACACACACACACACACAAAATCCTGATCTCTCTCTTCATACAAACTTGTAGCCTAAAAGTACATGCTAAACATACTTGTAGCCTAAAAGTAAGCCAAACAGCATTACCCAAACTTTAGTGAGTTGCTGACATTACAGAAGGGGAAAAAAATGTGCAACCATGCAACACAGCAACAGTACCATGCATAATAAAAAGATTCTTAATCATACTTGTTCTTTTCTAAACATGAATGAACTAACTACATCATACCTTGACTGCTGCACCAAAGGCTGAATCAGCAATCATATTACTCTGAAACATGGTTGGAATGCTTTCCAGCAATAGCTCTAAATGTTCACGGCACTGAGTCAATAAAACATAAAAATTTAATCAAAGGAGCTTATTAGCATGTCGAAGGAACAAGGTTCATGTATAATGGGAAAACCTCGGAAAGTTGAACGATAACATCTGTTTCCAGAGGAGTATAGACATCATGTACATCAGGAACTATGAGCATCAGCGGCTGCAAATTACAACAAAAAATCAGTTTTTATCGTTATATTTGTTATTACATGAAACACGTGTATGTAACAAATTATTAAGCCCCAAAGACGATCCCTATAGAAAAAGAAGATGATGCCAGCAATGGTACTATATTATGATCTAATACAAAAGTTCCAAGAAAGAAAGAGAAGAATAACTGTACAACTATGAGATACAAGTCAAGAGCAGTTTACTAAATAGAATTCAAATACGTGAAATGAATGCACATCAATCAAGACAGTATTGACATTGATTCTAAAATATGGCATGCATTAGAGTTAGAGAGCAGTGGATTGTAAACCTGCTGAAGTGCCCGTTTTAAATTGTAAAAATGTATTGTTGAGTCAAATGTTGCAATTCCCACCATAGTTCTTGGACCTTCCTGCAATCAAAAAACATGGAAACATAGCAACCAATAATTTGGAGTCCATAGGCAGTGCTAGATGCATTGCAAATTCTAAGAAGAACAAATTCATACATAATTTAAACTACCCTGCTTCATGATAGTAGGTCTTGATTAACTTTTCTATTAAGTTTGGCTTCAAGTTAGTTTCATCCTTGTACATACTTTCCTAAGATCGTATTTATTTCAGTAAACAAAACGCAATAATAATCATGATAATCGAAGTTGCTAAAATCATATAATTGACCAAGTGTTTACAAACAGGTTTCCTAACCGAAATGACTCATTTTTGGATACCCATTGACCTGTTCCTTACAAAAATCCAGTTGAAATCCATTTTCAGAAAAACAAAATCCTCATAATAAAACTATTTGAATATGATGGATGATGAATTATGTTCAAGGTTTAACCAAAATAACTGCATGTAAACACAATACTTACTGGGAGATCAGCAATAACTTGATTGATAGCACTACAGGCAGCTGCAGTTGCACCAGTCTGTATGGCATTCATGGAAACATCAACAAGGAAGAAGAACACTGCAGGCATTGGATCACGCACCTAGGAGACAGGAAAGACAGGAATCAATACTGTTTCATAAAGGCTGATGAGTTCAAACACACTACAAATGCAGTCAAAAAGAGTAAAAAGTTTGTCTTTCCTCAGATTCTACTCTCTTATGGGTGGACACCAATCCCGTTCTAAGCTCGTTCAGCAAGCCAAGACAAGTAGTAACTACCAAAAATTATGAGCAATTTAACTGTCTTTAACTATTCATCACAATTCTATATTGTTCAGACTTGGATATGAGGATTGAATATACTTACATATACAGATATCTGTTCATTAAGAAAATGGGCTAAGAGCTCCATAAAATTTATTTTTTTATAAAAAAAAATAAAGGAAAAATCAGTTTGTGTCATTGTGTGACATAAAAGAGAGAAAAATCCAAAAGTTGTAAAAAGAAATGAAAAAAAGAAAAGAAAAGAAAATTCCACAAGTTACAAAAAAAAATACTGATCCCCCCCCCTCCCCCCTATGATAAAACAAATGCTTCCTCTGCCACAGTCCTACAATGTATACCCATCCATCCTAATCCCATATGCAGCAAAGTACATAGACTGAATGTGATAAAAAAAGAATGACGAATGGACAAAAAGTGTAGGTGTATAACACTAAAAGCATCAGTTTAACCAATACATAGGTTTGGTAGCTTAGTTAACTTTAATATAATAAGATGAAACTATGTAAGTGGAATAGTTGGGGTATTACATTGCAAAAAAAAAATAGTGGAGTTAATAGTTTATTGAAAATTAAGGGATGTGAGAGTAGATAACACATAAAAATTAATAAAAGAAAAAGGTATGAGTGGGGACCATGCGAGGAGAAAGATATGATATTAGAAAGAAGTATTTAGCCCAAAAAAATAGGTGCAATCAATCAATCAAAGCCTTAATCCCATAAGTGGGCATGTAAGACGCAGACCAGTGGGTGCACCGGTACGAAGAGCGTTTCCCGCTGCCAGTCCCAAGCCTGGATAAAGGAGGAGGGTTTCGGTAGGCTAGTGACAGCCAATGTAAAACTTTGTCCCATCCCATGACATGAGCCAAGTAATTAGCCAAAAAAAACAGGTGCAATATTAAAAAAAAATGGAGGAAGTAATTTTTACTGTTTGTAAATACTTAATATCAGCCACACAAGTCAATCTTCATAATTAGTTCGACAATACAGAACATTTTAATTTCAAACCATCGATATAGCTTAGCAAATATTCTGTGAGAAGTCTTAATTCATGATGTAAAATAACTAACCATGTATTCTTTTGTTGCAACAAATTCAACTGTTCCCTTGGACAATTCAGGCCTTTCATCAGCATCTCTACGCCGCCCATCAGGCCCAAGATTGCATTGGTAGTCACGTGGAGTTTCATCAGTAAATCCTGCAAAACACACATAATCAAATCTGGACATGTAACTGACAATCTAATATCTGTAGTTAATATATTTATATGCTTAACATAATGTTGTATAATGCCGAGCCCCATGTGATTACATAAGGGTTTTTTCATTAAGTAGATATAAAATTGTAACAAAGCTTTTGCAGAGCAAAATTTTTAATGTAGTGATTACAAAGTACCCTGGTTTCTGCATATTAATAACTCCATCCATCAATAATACAGAATACCACTAGACTCCAAGCCGTGACACTCTAGAAAAACAAGAAGATTCTATTATATATTATATGGCCTCATAAGTCGAAGAGGTTAAACAAAACAGTCAATTTTTTGAATGTTGACCAAAATAAATGCACCGATTTTCGTACAATTATTATGCCGTTTAATGGACTTGGATATCCTATATTATTATGAGGTGTATTGCGGAACATAGAAAGAAAAATCTCTCATATTAGTTCAGATGACCTTCATGCTTTAACACATTAGGAAAATAGTATACTATCACTCTATCAGGTCATTCTATCACTCTATCAGGTCATTCATCAATAATTCACGCATAACCAAAGAGTTTCATTGCCAGCATCAAAAGCTGCCCTTATGCAGGCTTCTTCAACAGACTTCCTTTGAACATCCTCCACACCCCCACAAACAATTACTTTCGCTTCAACAAATATTTATTTTGAAGTTCACTTTGTTATCTATTCATATTTAGTGAGCTTTCCTCAGATACCTTTTGCAACTATAACATGAGAGTTTCTCCTTCCACATTCACAAAAACTCATGAGAGCTAAATTGTACTTTCCAAATCATATAGCAGTCAAGAGTAGACTAGGATAACAAAAACTGGATCAGGAAAAAGTCAATAAATTGCTGATACTAACCACACAAGTTGCAGATGAATTGACGTCCCTGATCAATAAATTTCATGAAAGGGTTTATGTAGCCTTTGCAGCGAGAGCATCGCATTGGACCTCTTTCCCCAAAGTCAACAACCTGAACAACAATAGATCAGTCTAACAGAAACAGTGTGATTATATTCACAAATGGACTGAATATAGAGCAGAAGCAGACACAAAACACACAATGCTTCTGCAGTATCAGAGCCGGCACCTCAATATTATTTTTCTTTTATAATGAAAATATGATGTATTAAAGGCTGAAAAATAAGTACAAAAAAAAGCAGAAGAAGTCATCTAATCAGGAATCCAAATTGCAGATTATGCCAGTTGCTTTCACCTCCTTAATCTAGTAACTCTTAGCTGCCCCAGATATCTTGGCCCATGAAGATACTTGATACGTTACTTTATCCTTTATAAATATATTGAGGGGGAAAAAAAAAGGTCTAGCATATATACTCAATAGAAACTTATATTTTCTTTGTAGATGTGCAAAAAAAAAATGTTTACAAAGGTGATCTTCCATTTCTTTTCTCCATTGGTCACTCCTTTGTCCACGATAAGGCAGTATAACTCCTTTTACAATTGTCCAGAAATCTTATTCAAATAATTACAGAATATATCACAGAACACAAGAATGGATTTCAAATCCTTTTCTAGCTAGCCACAAACAGAGTCATAAAGGTCTTCTACTTCCATCCTTATTCTCCAAGATGTTTAAATTCCAACCTAAAGAGCAAAAATATTTAAGCCCCAGGTAACAAAAAGTTACCTGAATGGGTTCCTCAGATGGATGAGGAAGAGCGAATGGTTGAACCAGCAAAGCCAACGGCATCCCAGATGTCGTCAGAAGCTCGCTTGTGCATGGGATCTGTTGAGATAGCAAGGCACTACAAGTCATTCTAAATCATAAAGGAAAGGATATAAATTCCCTACTTATGTAATCAAGATACTTATCTGACCAATCCCAAAAAAACAAAAAGTTACCTGACTAATTGTACACCTCATGTTGCGAGGGCTGCAATTTCCAGTGTCTGTGACAATATACTCGGTTGTAGCAGGCTTCACCACAAACAAGAAGACAATAGAATTTAGAAGTATTGATTTCCATACTAATAGATATTTCATGTATAGACCATAGACAAATGCGGGATTCAGGGAATGAGCAATCAATTACCGAATACAAGAAATATAACAACCTAGTAAAAGGCATGCCATTCTTAAAACAAGCCTTAACTCCAAAAATTTACCAGACAGCCTTAAAAACATCAATCACCACACATATGTATGCTTTTCTGTTACAGTCTTCAAAGAAATATTACCATCACTGCCCCTTTTTGTGAATGATTTTGTTCCTTTTGGTGTTTGGGTTCAAAGAGAGCAAAGATTTGAGGTTGGAATAATATGCTAGCACAATTATAAATCAAGTTAATACTACTAACTTTTTCTATTATTCTGTAATGGAAACCTATACAACAATGTGACATTTTCCATGCTTCCTACTAAGAAAGAAATAAAATTCCACATTTAAGCAACATTTTCTCACCCCTTAGTCTCAATGAATCTAATTTGATTCCTCAATCCCCATTATTTAGCAATTTTCCAATCAAGAAACAAATTTACCCATTTATTATGTCTCCTCTTCATGTTCTCCCCCAAAAGAGAAAGATGGGAAATTATTGCATTATATATTCTTCCAACCTTATAATATTATAGAAAAAACACTCTGATCTACGTGTTTATCTTAAAGCAAAATGAATTCAATAAATAGTTTCAAACTAAAGATAACAATGTATTTCCACTGATTTCTTCCCTCTTTATATTTGAGTTGGTTAAGGGGGTTAAATTCCTACATAAAGCCTCCAGTTCTACAAAAACAAAAAAAAACCTGCTTAAAAGATCCTAAGTTCAAAACGGATGCCATATTAAATGGAAATTAAAGAGCTATAATAGCTAATCCATTACAACACAGCAAGATATAGTACCGGAGGAGGATTGGCCTGATTGCCTTGACGAGTCTCGTACAAGATAACTGAAGAACTTGGGAAAGGGCGAGGAATTTGGCTGGGATCGACCTTCGATGCCATCGGACCTCCAATTTGACTAACAGCAGGTGGTGCTCCAGCCATGTTTTGGCTTGATATTGGTGGTGGCATTCCATACATCGGTGGTGGTTGCAGAGAACTGGACAATGATGAAGGAGCAACCTGACATAGTTTCAAGATTTAAACCCCACAAGTAATAGAGGTCAAACAGTAGGACAAACGTTTATCTGATGCGTATAACCGAAAAGCATGTTGGTACTAATGATGCCAACATAGATTGGAAATCTAGTAACACCATTCAAAGAAAGAACATTATAATATAACATAAAGAAACATTAAAACATCACATGTCAAAAAGCAGGAAATTTATTAACAAATAAATCATGTATTAGAATAGAAGAGCAAATGAAATGAAGCGAAAACTTCACCCTCTAAACTCTAAAGGTACCAATGCTTGGAAGGTAAACTCGGATAAAAGAATGCATTGGTGTGCCAGTCAAAGTGTTGCAATTACTATGAAATGGAGGGAGTATACTAGTAATGGAGGGGAAAAGAAAAATTAAACTGACAAGCGGAAATTTTTAAGGTATTCTATCAATCAGGTAGTGGTACTCAAACAAATTTTACAAAATTTATAAGGTAGATTTTCACAAATTTGGCAAATTTGGAAAGCAATTATGCTTTAAAAATAGATACATAATGAAATTTCACCACGCTATATGTTAGAGCTTCAAAAACAACCCCACACATTTAAAATAGAGTATTAATACATACCTGACGTGGTTGTGTCTGCCATGGTTGTTGGCCTTGTTGCCCGAAAGGAGAACCAGATGGTGGTTGTGCATGTTGAGGTACAACAGAAAAGGGAGATACTGGTTGTGAAGGTCCTGACAGAGACTCGGTGGGAGGAGCAGCTGAACCACTAGCATGCTGAGTTCCGAAATGAGGATGCATCATTGGAGACTGCACCCCAAAGGATGGTGGGCCTCTTACAAAAGATTGCTGAGTTCCTGCAGAAGAACCAGGAGGACCACCAGGAAAGCCTCCAGATGAGAATGAAGGAGGCCCATTACTAATAGGGCGTTGTTGAGTTGAGGAAGAAGGAACCGGACCTGCAGTTAATGGTGATGACCCAAAAGCAGTAGGACGAGCACTTGGCTGTTGGGGAAAAGGTTGCGAACCTTGAAAGGAAGGGGGAGTTACCCCTGGTGGGGGAGCACCAGGAGGAGGACCTCTAGAAGCAAAAGGTGGAGGCTGACTAGGCATAGGACCTGAAGGTCTTCCAGGTACCATGTTGGGTGGAATCATATTTTGTGGAGGTCCACCAGGGGGCATCACGCCCCTAGGAACAACACCAGGTGGCGGAGGTCCTGGTCTAGATACAGGTGAAGGTCCAGCAAAAGGAGGTGCGTTCTGACCAAAAGGAGGTGGCCCTCTAGGCCCACCAAAAGAAGGTTGGGATGGAGCATTTTGTGGTTGATTAAGGTGCAAATTCTGGAAATTTTGAGACAACGAAGGATCGGGGCCTCTCTGTAAATTAGGATTATAACCGGCTGGTGGTCCAGACGGACGTTGGTTATTGGGTCTAGTTGCCCCTGGATATACAGGAGCTGACATTGCTCCAAAAAGCTTCTGCTTCTCCTCAGAACTTCAAACAGATATCGCCGTCTGTTTGCAGAAACATAAACTAACCACCAAATTCATCAAATAAGACAAACATACAATTTACATTTGAGTAATTGGAATAATGAATACTCATAATATTATCAAATTGCAGCTCAGTATAATCAGGTTCTTGCAAAAGTGAAATCTTGCTAATAATACATCGCCAAACTACTGAATTCTCTATAATAAACATAGTTCAACAGAAACCTACCAGTAAATCTGAATCAATCTTAACATCGCATTCCTTACACCTTATAACACCAAATTCCAAAATCAAAGAAGATTAAGCGAAATTCCAGGAACTCGATTCAGACAGTTAGGGATTTGAAATTAAGTGAACAATTTAACATACGATTCCAAATCGATAATAAGTTATAACAATGCAGTTTATGCAATTCAACTAATTGAAAAACACAAAGATATCCAGATCAAATCTTTGATGCAGGAAATAAAAATAGCAAAAGATTTCAAATTTTCAATGATCAAATAACGAAATCGAATACCTGATAATCGCAAAATAGGAGATTGAAGAGGAGCGAAAAATGGGAGTGATCTATGCTCGAATGAAAGATGATACGTACTCGTACTTGGGAGGATCCGCTGTAAGAAAATAATCACTATTTATATAAATAACTTCTCTTTCTTCGGAAATTATACTCGTATCTTATACGGTATTTAAATGGTACTCCGTACTACATAATTGGGGTTTAATTTTCATTAAAGACACTTTGAGGAGGGGATCCCTTACCCATAGTCTTTCCCCTCGGCCCTCACGGTCAAATTGTCTGACCTGCAAATACTAAATCATTCAAACCGTGAAGATTAAGGTAATAACAATTTGAGTTACTAATGAAATGAAGTGAATCACACCAAAACCCACAACCCTAATTAAACAACCAAGTACACACAACCATAATACGAGATTAGAATAACACGCTTAAGGGAGATCACCCTGATGGCACACTAACATACTGTACTCTATAGTGTACTTTTATATAGAGAGTTATAAATTTAATTTAAAAGGCATTGGTGATGTAAAATGAATTGAAACCCCAACCATCTAATTAACCATATTTCATAATGTTCATATAACACAAATTTAATGAGAATTGAAACCAATACCTTATGATAAGAAAGTGAGGGTTAATTTGAATTTTCAAAATTTAATGTACCATTTGTTTCAATCATATTAAATCTATAAAGATAATCAAAATTAAACGCAATAGAGCTAACTAAAAATGACTAAAAGAGAGATATATTTCCTCAAAAATACAATAATACTCTTATACTCATTTGTGTAAATTTCTTATCAATTATTTAGTTTTAGCCACTAAATTAATCAAGCGGTCAATAAGTTTATAAACTTATTAAGGCCTTGTCCTTTAGAGCAGAGCAAATTGAAGCACAGCAGAGCAGAGTCAAGTAGAGTAGATTTTATTATTATTAGTATTAGTATTATTTTTAATCAGATCATAACAGATTTCAGCAGAGCAGAGCAGAGCAGCTTTAAAGAACGGGGCCTAAGTTGGCAAATTGACAATGTTTTTTTTGGTGTTCCATCTCGTTTACTCTTTTGGTTAATTTGAATTCGAAAATCAATAATAGGTGTTTAGGTTTCAATCCCCTTTCAATTATTGCATGTATTCTCTCTTAATCACCACGCATCAAGAGCCAATTGGTGACAAATTACATTATATTGTTTTATGTTGAGGTTGAGGTGATGGAGTAGTATATTGTATAGGAATACCTCATTGAAAAAAAAAAAAAAAAAGCAATGTATTTCAAAGTAAGTTATGCAACTACACGTCATTGGTCCAATAGGGATTTTTCGTTTTCTTTATGTGTCAAAAAAAAAAAAAAGAAAAGAAAAAAAGGAGGTCATAAACCCTAACACTGGCTAAAACCCACACCTTTTCGTCTCTCTTTCTCTCTCTCCAATGATGGTAGCCATGGAAGCAGAGCTTCAATCCTCTGAAAATCATCAGAAAAATGTCGCAAAAGTATTATGCGAAGAATGCAATTCTAAAGAATTCAAGTATAAATGCCCAGCTTGCTTTCGCCGCACTTGCAGCCTTCCTTGCGTCAATTCCCACAAACAACTTTCTGGTTGTACTGGCAAAAAATCCCTCTCCCAGATTATCCCCCTTTCTCAATTTGACGATTCTACCCTTCTTTCTGGTATCCTTCTTCCCTTTCATTGTTTCCAATTATTAGTATTTTTACCAATTTTTTTAAAAAATATTCATTTTTATGGTTAGTCATATATTTATGATGCTATGTTATTATAAATTTGTTGAATTTTTAATGGAGGATGTTATTAGGCAGCTGGGTTTTGCTAATTTAGTTAAATTTCAATTCTGGGATATCACTTGTAGCTAATTTTGCTGATTAAATTTTAGTTTTCATTACTATTAGCAAAATTTTGTGGATTTTGATTATTTCTAGTTTTGGTTGTTTCTTGTTTTTGTTTTTGGTTTGATTTTGTCATTCAAATTGACATTGATAAACTGTGCAATAATGGCAGTGTGTTTTGTTCAGATTATAATTTGTTAGAGGATGTCAAAAGGGTAGCTGAATCTGCCCAGAGAATGCGTGTTAAGTTATGTGGTCATCATCCTCAATTTAGGCTCCCTTTCCATCTTAAAGCCCTTCGGACTGCTGCGGCGAGAAAAGGGACTAAGCTTTTGTTACTTCCTGCTGGAATGGCTAAGAGGGAGAAGAATCAAACAAGATATAATCAAAGGTAATCATTTATATACTGTGACACACTTCCAGAAGAATTTGGTATTCAACTTTCGAGATATAGGTAGTCCTTCATTAAAAAAAGATCGTAACTTCGAGTTGCTGGATGATTGAGGCTTGATTATTCAGTTTCTTTCCTTTTGCCTTTGTATTCTCATGTTTTAAAGTTTGTTGTCAATTTCATGGTTGTTGTGTTGGTAACAAAAAGACAGGAATTTATAGTTCATCTAGTTCATTTTCTCGAGGAGGTTAGATGTGGTGTGGAAACTTTGAGGCACTGATTTCAAGTGAATGAAGTGATTGTAGAATATGGTAATTTTCAATCATGATATGAAGGTAGAAAGAATAGCCAATATACTGTTGCTATGCTTTTAGGAAATGTCCATCTTTATAAGCAACTTTAGGAAACTGGATATTTGATTTTTAAAGACCCTTCATACATAAAAGATGTTTACTTTTATTGCTAATACTCCTCTCTCGGTAGAGGTATCTGGTAAAAAATTTGTGTATGGCTGCATGAAAGGTCAAATAATAAACTGCTGAGTTAGTATATTCCAAGTAGACATAACCTTTTTGCATTGTGAAGGATGAGTATTGTGGACATGTTATTTATGGTTCTACACTTCTACTTATCTTCCAGGAAGAAATCTATCTCATGGACAATTGAATGGCGATTTAATTCAACAGATGTTGCTTTACTTGAACATGGGTGAGTATCTATACTTCTCTTATCATATTTCAATACAAACTTCTTTGCCTTCAATCCTGTGTTGGTAAAAGCCTCTGTGGGGTGTATCTCAGGAAAATTGACCTTTTGGTTTTCGTGCACGAGTCATGTTATTTCTAACACATCTAGTGATGGGGCTTTCTAATATATACCTGTGCAGTGTCCACGAAAGCACAACGTTGCGCTCAGTAATTGAGAAGCATCTACAGCCTAGCCCCTGGAAAAATAAGTTGAGGAGATTTTGTGATGAACCACTGGACAACCTCAAGCTTTTTATACGTAAATATCATAAGGTTCTTAATTTTGACCTCTTTGTTGTTTTCTTGACAGTATCCTAGTTTTAGCTCTGTTAAAAGCTGTTCAGTGCCATCTGACAGTCAACTTTGGTTTGCAGGGCAACAAAGCACCATATCGTGAGCTGGATTTAGATACACCTTTGAACCAACTTTTTGGCGGTCTAGTTATTTTGGAATACCCAATTATTCGTGTTTTCCTTCCGTCTGATAGCTATGATTTTGAAGTTGTTAAAGACGTCAGGCCCCTTCCAAGTTGGCGGGACTCCAAGAGACCCGACAAGGATGATATTGCAAGTCCAGTGGGTGTTACTTTTAGAGAGGAAGAGATTAAAGAAGATGAAACTGCTCCTGAACCTCAAATTATCGATCTTCTGAAGAGATCAGAAGCGGATACGCGCAAAACAAACTTGATTGATTTTCAGAAGATCGACAAGCAATCTAATGACTCACCAAATAAGTCCCAGAGACAAAAATTCGAAAGCGATGAAGTTTTTTCCGGTGACGTCAAGGAAGTTGAAATGTTGGATGCAAAAAATGAGGATTTTGATTTCGACCAAGAGTTGATTGACGCATATTCATTCCTCATGGAAGAAAACAATCCGGATGACTATCTTAATTACAAACCTGATGGTGAAGCAGGGGACCATGTAGATACTAATGTATACTTTGCAGACGTGGAAGAATTGGAAGAGGGAGAGATTCCCAACTCTGTAGTCTGAATTACCTTGTCAAAGGAAATTTAAGGATGAGTCCTCGTTTGTAACAATTATTTTTCTGCAAAGCATTTGGAGTAGATTACATAGGTTTCCTGGTATTTTAAAGTAACACTGCCTGGGTATCAGTTAGAAGATTATTTCTAGTAATGCTGTTATTTTATAGAGGGTTTTCTCCTTGATACAGATAGTTAAACAGTTTTTTTTTTTTTTTTTCAATTTGTTGAAACCTTTGTTGTAACACCGCAACACGTGTAAGTTAATGAGTAAAATTTTTACTGTATCTCATCTTTACTGTATATCGAGTAAATTTTGGTTTAATGTATTTCATTGCAATTGGGAAAGTATCCGTGTTGATAAAGCTTAATTGTTAGCTACAGAGGTATTGTTAAGGGGATAAATTGCCCTTATTTTCAATGGTACGTGAAGGCCTGAGGAATTCGCGCAATGATAGTATTTTAAAACATGTTGCATGAATGCAAAGGATGTGTTAAGACTGTGGGAAGCTGGGAGCTAGAGCTACTGTCTTGTTGTGCCATGTCTTTGTGGAAGATCAATTAACAGTAAAAATGAATGTAATGGGCCTAATGGCTGAGGAAGTGAGCTAAATACGCTATCTGAAAGAGGATGAAGCTGAATTGCGTCACAGCTTTGTTTTTAGGCAGAGTGGTCGGGTTAGGAGTTGTGACGAGTAACAAGGGGGGTGGATGTGGTAGCTGCTGCTGCTACCTAATTTTGTGCTTGCTGAACCATATGTTGCAGAAATGAGTGCAGTTATTTCTAGTTAAAAAGTTGCCCTATACAGGTATACTGCAGTTATATTGAGCCAATTGAGGTATTATAAATGCTTTTTCTTATTGTTTTCTGTAGTTGGTTTAGTCAGTAAGCATCACATAGAAAATGCTACATTACAGCAAAATTTCTCCCTAAAAAACCCTTTGCAACACGGTGAAGATGTCCCAGTTCCGTGAAAATGTCTTTTCAGCTTGACATGTCTGCAATTGATATTACAACATACAACAGGCATAAATTGCTCAATTCGGGGCATGCCCGAAACATGTTGGAGCTACTAAATGTGCCTATAAAGGCATTCATTTTTCACAGTTTGGGTTTCCATGCTGTTGCTATCAAACACGGCAGAACCTCTTAAAAGTTTGAAAATGCTATCTAATCAAGGTAAGAATAGCTTGAAATAAAAGGCAGAAGCTAAACATAAATTACAAGAACAGTTAGTCCCCCAAAGCAGGTCAGGTAGTTTGAATTTGATCAACTCGTCATGAAACTTCATGGGAAAGAGCAAAAACACGTTTTCTAGGATGAAGGATCAGCATTGTGCCATCCCTTAGTGCAAGGTGGAATGCTCATGAACTCGTCAAATTCCTTCACATGAACATCACAGCATTTCCACTGCAAACACAAGAAAGCCACTCTTAGTATTCATGGACAACAAAACTGCAATATAGATTTGCATAAAAAACTAGGTGTGAAATCTCACTCCTCTCATTCGGTCATGGAAAACAGCAGGCCCTGGATGATGGTTGCATGCAGTATCATGATTATCTATCTCTTTAAAAGTTTGACCGCAACCCTTATTCTTACAAACTTGAGGCTCAGTTATGCTGATTGTCTTCCGGGGATGAGCAGAAGCATTTACAGTCACTTCTGCAGCAGTGACCGCCTGTGGTACCACAGGTTTAGGTTTTGGCTGTGAACCTGAAAAGATGTAAGTTGTTACGTCAGAGATTGAAAGAAACAAAATACCCTGTTAATTTTGCACTTCCAATGAGTTCAAAATATGAAAGACAACATTCCAACCATAAATTGGTATTACGAGTAAGGCAGAGCATCAACTATTGCCCAGATAAAAAGCTCACACACAAAGAGAGTAATACCGTGGTCTGAGCAGAAAAATCCCTGCCTGCATCTAGAGCAAGTTTCTTTTGCTGATGTAGCTGTTGTAGGAGCTGAGATGGGACTAGGAACAGCTGTGGGGTTCCTAGATCTTGGGGCAGGCTTAGTGAGCACAGGTTTCTCAGTTGTGTGTTTACCCGTTTTGCATCTTCAATGGAAAAGAAGACAACACAAGAATGAAAAATTAAATAAAAATTGAGGAAAACCAAATGAATCTATTGTAATCAATAACGAACTATGCAATGCAGTGGAAATAAAAATGCAATGAATACATTAGAGACTGCAAGTGACAAAGGTATCAATAATAATGCATATGCAATGTACATCGGAAATGGCAAAGACATACCCTGGAATATCCATAAACAAGCTAAAGTCATGACTTTTTTTCTTGCAACAGCTCCATTCTTTCATTCCATCATGAAATATAGGCTGAAATTACAGAAAGAGGCTTATTAAGTTAAAATGTATATAAATAAAGATATTAGTAATATAAAAATATTAGGAACAAGAATCAAAATGAGAAAGATCTCATAGAAAAAATGATATAACTATATAAGATAAAAAGAGAGGAGGCACTTACTCCCTGAAAACAAAAGGAAATCGAACAAGTCCAGCGCCAATATGCAATAAAGATGAAAAATACGTCAGTTACAACTACAAGTTACAGTGCCCAAGCATTCAAGCTTGCACGTAATTATTCAACCATACGTAAATTCCAAATAATCAAGCGAAAAATATTTCCTCCAAACGAAAAAGAGCAGTTGCAAGAGGGGGGATTAAAAAAAAAAGACATTGCTGGTCAATGCAGAACAACATCTTAGAGAGTATATAAATCCTTTAAATGATAAAGACAGATTTCAATTATTGAAGATATTATAGATACCACTTCCTAATTTCTATTCCCTTTACAAGGGAAAGGGATAAGGAACGGACGTCAGGTAATTGAGTCAAACGATTCTTCACTCCAGAGTCTAGAGTCCTGCAGTTCTCCCAAACCCGAAACAAACAACCTGGTTTTAACATTCTTCAAGGGAAGAATAGATTACCCAAGAAAAGTTTGACCTAAGTGAGGCCTTTGTCAACAAGCTAATTAGCTCCCTTAATCCCTTCTTGTAAGTTTCAGCTAACGAAGATCAAACCACAATCATTTACTAGTATATCTGAATAGGGAAGAAAGGATAACTGATGAAGCCTTGACCCAAACAACACCCTCAACGACAAGCTAATCAGCTCTCATCAGTTTCATGGTTTCTTAAGTTATCATCTATACCAAAGACTATTACTTTCTGAGAAGTGGCCTAGCAGCCTAACACTAGCCTAAACTCCATAATGTATACCCGGTTCCTCACCGAAGCGATTAGAGAAGAAGGGAAAAGGGTTTACGGGGAGGAGACATGAAGGCATGCAGATGAAGAATGTGGCATTACTTTCTAAATCAAGGAAAATTATTCTCAGCCTTGGAAAAACTAATATATTCAATCTATAAAAACTACTGCCTCTCTTTAAAAACCTTATAAAGAAACTAATTAACCTTAGAAACAACCACCACCATCCCCTTCCGACAACCACCAAACACCGCCGCCTAAGTTACTTATCAATCCTAACTCCGTTGAAAAGCAAAGGTATTGCTAGATTCGTCACTAGACACAATTACACAAGGCCATATACATAATCAAAAACCAAAATATTGCCATAAGTTATCAATCCTCCTTTTTTCCTTCGTTCCTTGAACAACTCCTAAATCACAATCAATTAAGTCATTCAATTATATTTTTTAACCTCCTAATAACCAATCAATAACTGAATTAATTAACATAGTCTCAATTTCAAAAATTAAAAAAAAAAAAAAAAAAAAAAATCACTTCTCTAAAGCTCATAGATTTTAACACAATTGAGATATGTTGCATTCAAATTGGACGTAATTCCACACAAAATAAAAGGTGCAAAACTCCAAATTAGACTACATAAATCAAACAGCACAGTTAGTTTAGCAGATCAAATTTAAAACATAAGAAATAAAGGGATGAAAAATAGAAAATACCGAATCGTGGAAAACGCAAGAACCTTCTGGATTATGATCGAGCGTAAAGGTAGCATTGCAGCCGATTCTCTGGCATCGAAGGTTAACTGGTTGTTCAGACATTATCTCTCCTCTTTTTGTTTGGAAGAAACTTGACCAGATTTTTCTTCAACTCACTTTACCAGAATTGTCGGGGGACACACCCTATGAATAAGTGGGAGATCAATTGTACTGCAAACTACGGAATACTTATTAGGAGTATTATTACTGTATTAAACTTCGTAATATTAATAGATGAAGATTTTTTTTTTTTATTAACTTTTTCAAAGAAATTGGTGTAATTTAAATATGGAAATATACAATTTTATCAAACCCATGTTTCCCTACCCTGTAAAAAGTAAGAGATTGCTCCCTATAAAAGTAGAAGATTGCTTTTATAAATAGTGCATGGACCATTATATCCCTCAAAATGTTTGTTTACCTTATTACATCCCTGTGTAATTTTGTAATTTTTCTTAAGACCCATTAATCAATTAGAAATTAAATGGAGGATAGAATACGTAATAAAGTTGGAGGTTATGGTTTAATTACATGACAGCATTAGTCATTGGACAACAAAAGGTTGTTGCTTTATGTGGGCGTTATTTTAAAGTAGTTTAACTAAAGTTTAGAATGTTGCACACTACACAACATCCATCACATTTATCGTCTATATGCATATAATTTTGATAAGATATTATACACAAATCGTGATGCGGGAGCAATAGACCAATATGGGTATTCTTGAAAATTCATGAAATTTTAAGAAAGCCTACACTATCTTTTAGTTATTATTAATTATTAGGATTTTTGCCTATGGGTTTTTACCTTTCACTTGAAAGGATTTTTCCTATTTTTAGGCTTTAAGAATTTTAGCCATTAGGATATTTATTTATTTAATTTATTTATGTTAGGATAAGTTTAGTAGTTGGTTAAAATATGATTAGTAGATATATTAGGATTAGGATTCTTAATATTTTATCTTATTTTAGGATATAATTATTAGTTTCCTATCTTATCTTTGTACGATTTGTCACTCTATAAATATGGGTGTATATCAATAATAGTTAAAAAATGAGAGAGATTTGTTATGGGAATTAATCCTTTGAGCGTTGCTCGTTTGATTGTTAATCAAAAACATCACTTGTTGCGACTTGTGATCATCTTCTAGTTGCGACTAGGAAGAGACCCTCTATTCCTGCAAGAATTAGAGTACTATCCTTTTAAGTTTCGTGTAATTTCTTTAGTTCTTATTAAAATCCGAAGATTCAATATTATTATAGCTTGCGAGCCTTGTGAGAGTCTTGAGAGATCCACATCATAAAATTTTAATTATGATGTAAAATTAATATTGAATCTTTTACCAAAATGGCTAATTTTACAAAAATATTTACCAAAACGGCTAATTATAATTTTTAATTCCCAAACTAGCTAATTTATTAACTTGGAAGGAATTTATCTATTTCTTATATTCCGTTGAACCGATTTGGTTCATATTATGGGTTTTTTTATTTTATTTATTTATTTATTATTTTTTTTTTAAAAAAAATTAGCTTTTTTAAAAATTTTGGAAATTTGTTTTTCTTTGGGAAATTCTAATGCCATAGTTATTTCGAGCAGATTCAAGTCTTGATAATACTTTGTAAATAACTAGAGTTATACAACTGTTGACCATAGAATCATTTTATTTGCTCCGAAAAAGATGAACAATACTTTATTTCCCTTATCGTCTTATAATTTGCGTAAGTCTTGATAGAACAATACTACTTGAAATTCCAAATTTTTGTGATTGATCATTAGGGCTTTTTTTGGATCGAAATTAGGGTTCTGCCACTGTTTACATACTCCATATTTTTGTATATTGCTTAAATTTTCCAACTTAAAAAATCTTTAAGAAAATTTAAATAAAACCAAAAAAAAATTAAAAAAAAATCAATAAAGTGAACCAAACCGGTTCAAAGAAAAAAAATAGATAAATTCCTTCCAAGTTAATAAATTAGCTAGTTTGGGAATTACATTTTATAATTAGCCGTTTTGGTAAATACTTTTGTCAAAATAGCCGTTTTGGTAAAAGATCCGAAATTCTGTAAGTCACATTAAAAAATAACTATACAAGAGGAAAGTTGCTGCTAGTCACCTATACTGAAATATAAGAGTAATCCCAAGTGGAGGATGAAAAGGCACAGCCCCAAAATGCTGAAACAAATGAGTAGAAATGAACAAACTCATTTTGATGCATGACATTGTTCCGGGTGAGCTCTGGTGCCGATAATCTTCGTGGGTTGGTAAAGGTTTACCGTCCAATTATGCACCTGCACAGTCAACACAGATAAGCTAACCCGGGGGTTATCCGAGAATAACCTCTCCGATGCTAAAGTTAGCAATCTGATGAGAAGAAAGAATGAAGAGAGAGAAAGTGTTTTTAGAGAGAGAGATTGTACCTTTCGATGGATGTTTGCTTGGGTATATATAGAAAGACATCCAAGCTGGTGCCACCTATAATGATAGGTGGCAAGCCGACCTTGTAGGCAGCAGGTGCCTACGTGGTCCAGAGTAGCTCTCCACGTGGCCGAGAGGAAGGCCGTTATGGAAGTTGAGCTGACATGCTAGTTAATAGATGCTTAGCGGCATAATATAGTGTTACTGGCTAATTAACACATCTTACCGGTATCCTCCCGTACAACTAGCCCCCCAAGTGAGGAGGCGGTAGAACTGGCGTTCTCACTTAAATGCTAGAATTAGTGAAGCTAGATGGGACTGAGATTTGAAAATCTCCGATTTGCCCCCAAAGTGAGCAAATCACCGATAGTGCTTTGGTCAATTAAAAAATTGGCTGAGATTTGAAAATCTCCGATTTGCCCCCCAAGTGAGCAAAGCACCGATAGTGCTTTGGTCAATTAAAAAATGAACTAAGATTTGAAAATCTCCGATTTGCCCCCCAAGTGAGCAAAGCACCGATAGTGCTTTGGTCACTTGTGTATTTCATTTTTAAATTGTATTAATGGTTTGGGCGGTAAAAATCAAAAAGTAGTGGGACACACGTCACTCATCCTATACCCATGTGTTGAAAAGGCGTTTTACCCTAGCCGTTGGATTGCATGCACAAACTGTCAACTCAATGGTCACTGTTCACCGGGGTATATAAGCCTCGAAAATGAGCGAAATTCATCATTTGCTCTTTGTTTTCTAAAAAATTTCTCGAATTATCTTC
This sequence comes from Chenopodium album, assembly GCF_948465745.1. Lineage (NCBI taxonomy): Eukaryota > Viridiplantae > Streptophyta > Magnoliopsida > Caryophyllales > Amaranthaceae > Chenopodium > Chenopodium album. Next base: position 1,807,853 of record NC_137838.1, read on the forward strand.
AGCGAACTTTTCCGAGGGTTTCGTCGTTCAATTTCATCATTGGAAAAAAGGTTTTCCCGATCGTCTTCTTCGAAGAAATATTTCTGCTACCTTTTCTACTTCCTTGCTTTTGCTAAGATCCTTATCGCGAAAGTCGGGCGTTTTACGAGGTAAAAAGCTTTAACTTTTCCATTTATTTTTGTGTTTAGAGTTATAGTCGATTTTTTTCGTCCTTCTGGTGGGTTTGTTGTTGTGTGCCTGTTAAATTTATGCCTGAATTTCTGAAAAACTCGATTGCGGGTAAGGCCAACGAGGCTGACCCATTTGCACCCTTGTCCTCAGTTCCAGAGAAAGAAGCTGAAAAGTCTTGTCAGCCTACTTGGCCTAGTATTTTAGAAGACGTTGAAATCATTTGCATCTCGCCGATAAGCATTTGTGAACAGTTGGAATCAACATATGAAATCATTGAATACGGTTCAAATTTAGGCAAGATAGGTCGTAAAACCACGGCAATGCCGAGAACTAAAAGGACTAGTTACCTGCCTCATGAGGCCGAGACCTCTGAGCGTCGGGCAGGTAAGGAACCTATAGTTGAGGAGACATCTAACATTGGGGAAGAGCATGTGCGATCAGTTGAAAGGTCCCTAGAGGGATATGAAGAGGGCGATCCAAGAGTGGGCAATAGTCAGGATGAAAGTGGAGGTGAGAGTGGTGATGATGATGCTGGGAATGCCGAAAGTGAAAATAACAGTCAGGAAACAGAAGTTAGTGAGATGGTCATAAGGGTTCACGAGGGTGAGGCTGCCGAGAGAAGCGACGCTGTATTAAAAGAGGAAAGCTTAGACGAGGGGTATGATTCTGAAAATGATGACCCTAAATACCAGGAACCCCTTCAATTGAAATCAGACTTCAAAGTTGTATCAACTATTATCGATCCAGAATGGCTCCAGAAGGCCACCGACAAAGAGTACTGTCGCATTGGGGCTCATTTTTATAACCTCCCTGACGGCTATGATCTGAAGTTACCTTTGGAGGGTTGCTCTCGACTGCCCTGACGGTCATATTGTGGTTTATGCAAAACACTTTGAGTTCGGGTTAAGATTTCCTCTACATCCCTTCATTGAGAAGATCTTAAGGGCCTGGAATGTGTGCGTGGCACAATTAACTCCCACTGCTATCTGCAATATCATATCCCTTGCCTGGGTAATGATTTTTATGGACTTTCCTCTAACATTAAACTTGTTCCGTAAGCTACATTGGATCAAGAAAGACAGCCAATCACCAGGCATCTGGTCTTTGTTTACGGCTCCCCGCAAATGTACAGTTTGGCCGAAACTGACTAGATGTAAGGGTTGGATGGAGGGTTCGCAAAGTTTTTTTTATCCTTCCCATAGCATGTTTGATACCATTAGAAGTAGAAAGTTAGGTAAATTAGAGAAATATGCCTGTGATTTCTTTAACCGTACTTATGTAACCGCCGGTAGTAAAAACAAAGGTGTACCGGGGGTGTGGCTGCCCAACTGTAATTATATTCTAGGCAACGCCCCTTTGTCTCATTTCGGTCTCTACTGGACTGACGAATTTGGTATGGCTCTTTTTATGTCAATAGCCTTCCTTTTCTTTTTCTTTCTTTCTTAACTGTAAACGCACATACATAAATACAAAGAACTAGTTATTTTAAAATAGCTGACTGTCGTATCGGTATCTTACTTTTCATGTTTGTTGTGCGTTCCTGTATCGTTACATGTATTTATAAATGTATATGTCTGTCGGTTTGCAGGTATTGACAAGTTAAGTTTTGCGAGTCTGGGACTGCATCCTGACGGCAGGATAAAGCACCAGTGCCCTCCAAATCCTAAAGACAACTGCGATACACTACCGGTGTATTGCACTCGTGCTTAGAAAGGAAAGAAAAGAAGAAGGCAAGATATGACTTCAAATGAACAGCGTGGGACCAAGCCTTGAGTTCTTCCTGCAAAAAGGGGTGGTGCCAATGCTGCCAAACGGTCGGGCGAGCTCTCGGCTCGTGACCTGTCCAAGAAGCAAAAACAGGACGAGGCTGGTAAGACCCAGCAACAGACTGGAGAGTAGTTAAAAGAGCTGCTGATAGACAACATTGTTAATTTGGAGGACTATGCTGACCATCCTTCCATCCCCAAGAAGTTGAACATTCTGTTGCGCAAACCAACTGTTGTTGCTGCCACTGAGAAGGTGATTACAACCGACAACACGTCTGCGAGGGACCGACAAACCCGAATTTCACGGCGGTTTGGAGCCAACAGTAAGAAATCATCCCGGTACTAACTGGTGATTACATTGAAGTCCCTCATGTGAAGGTGCCTACTGAGGTGGCTGAGGAGTTTTTGGTTCCTAGCGGCAGTGCTGGCGAACCCTGGTACCCTCGTATCAACGTGAATCGGGGAGAGTCTGTTATCTGCGACGATCATAATACCGGCGGTAACATGGGTTGGAGGATGCTGAAAGATTTGGCTACACCGGCAGATCGGCCTGCAGATAAATTCATTGCTCCTTGCGGCCAGATGATTGACATGCTCCGGGTAAGCCGGTAAAATAATAAGCTATCTGCTACCGTCTTTTTTCCTTTTTGTCTTTCTTTTTGAATTTATTTTGTATTATTCGTATATATACACATATTTTGTTTACACGTTTTTTTTTTAGACTGTCAACTCGGCTGTCGAGGTTGTACACATGTACTGGTATTATCAGCGTTGTCATGATCAGGCCAAGACAAAGTTCAAAAAATTGCGATGATGAACGACAAGCCGCCGCTAATGAACGAGAGAAGCTCAAGGTCGACATCAAAGTTATGGAAAACCATGTTTCCGAGCTGAAGACGAAACTTGATAACCAGGAAGCGATGATGAAGAAAATAGCCGACCTCGAGCAGCAGCTGAATGCAGAGAAGGGGGCCAAGGTGGAGCTGGAAGGAAAGCTGAAGAGGGCGGAAGAAGAGAAGCCGGGTATAAGGCGCCGGACAGTTAACCGGTTCCCGCGATCTGATCATTACCGGAACATGCTGGTGGACCGTTATACCGGTGGCTGGGTGTCGGCACACCGTTGTATGTGTAAGGCTGAAAAGTGGAATGCAGATAAATGGCAGGCAGCCGAGACTGCTTATGCTGATGACATGCATCTCTCCCCTACCAGCTACGAGGGGGATTATTTTGACGACCCTCCGCCACTCGTGATACTGAAAAACACTGACCCGCGTGATATGCCGGAAGAAGTGTTTGATGATGCCCTGATTGCCAATCCTACCGGCGAGGAGAAAATCGTTGGGGATACAGAAGCTGCTCTCGAGAAGGAAGCTGAGCAGGGAAAGGATTAATGGGGCGGGCAGTCATCACTAGAATCATGCGGGTCTTCCTTCTCTATAACCGTTAAAGCTCATTGTTGAGCATTTTATTTCTGTTTTTGTAAAACAATTACTTCTGCTTTGGATTTTTGGCCGATCTGACCCTTGTCTTTTTTTGGGTGATGGCTGTCGACTTATTATTTGTACACTTTTAACCATTTTACTTTATCTGTCAACACTGTTAACTTCATCTTCTATTTTATAATTTTATTGTGCTTGTCTGTAATTTAATGTTTATGGCTTAGCTATTTCCTTGTTCGTTTTCCCACAGGATTTTGCCGTTAATCCACTTGGAATAATTTAACGCTTTTTACTTATTAAATCATATCTGCCTTCGAAAAATGCCATTTGCTTTTAGAGTAAATGGCATTTGCTTTCAGAGTTTTACATGTCTGTTACATATATGCCCCCTAGTTTCGCAATGAATTTCTTCTAGAAATTTCTTGCGGAACTTCTTTCCTGCCTTTCGGTCTTTCCTTCACTTTTCAAAAAATTTCAAGTCAGTGTTATATATGCAACCTTTAGCAGGCCAAGTAAAGACAGTGGATCAGACCATCATTTCAACTCGCCTTGAGGCTCATTTGTTATCCAACCTTCCTCCTCACTTGAATGAGTGAGACAACTAGCTAGTCTGTTTATCAAATCATATCGAAAGTAGGGGATGGTTACATATTTCAGAGTATGCATTGCTTTTATTAAAGGTCGTAGCCAAAATTGTAAACAGATTACAAATTGAAAGTTACAGTAAGAAAGACAAAATGACGGTACAATACAATGACTACATGTCATTTCGATACTAAACGTGAAACATTCGCAAAAAATTCTCAAACATAGTATTTTTTAAGGACACTTGCATTCCAAACATTTTTTAACGGCACTCCCTCCAAAGTCATCAGCCGGTATGACCCCTGTCGGATAGTTTCGTACACCTGATAAGGTCCTTCCCAATTTGCAGTGAGCTTGCCATCCACATTTCCTTTACCGGTCGCTGCAGTTATTCGTAGAACCAAATCTCCATCTTCCAAAGGCCGATAATGCACACGTTTGTTATATGCTTGACTCATGCGATTTTTGTATGATGCGGATTTGATGGCAGCCATCAATCTTATCTCTGGTAAGAAATCCAACTATTGCCTAAGGAGCAAGTCATTTTGATCTTCACAGAAATGCTGGATGCGGAACTGTAGACACCCATTTGTGTCTCCCCAAAACCAAACCCAGTGATGAATACCTTTCGCGTCGAACCATAATCGAATGAAGTGAAAGTGTGGAAAGTCTAGCGTTGCGGTTAGTTTTTATTAAAAAAAACTTTCTTTCTGTTTTTGAAAACAACTCTATTTTATAAAAACGTCCAATCCAGTTTAGTTTGGTCCATGATAAGGGTCCAATAATAGTGTAGTTGGATAGGGCTTGAAAAGACCTTTCCAATGATATATCTATTGACCTAGGCTGTGCCGTGTGTGGTGGTGATGAGTCCATTTATTGAAAAGAAATGAAAATATAGAGTTGAAAGGGGTAGAGGCGGTACCTTACAATGAACTCTGGAGATTGACTTGCTTGAAGTGAAGATTGCTTGCTAGGGTCACAGACGGTGGAATGCCCTTCTGTGTCTAGTTCTTCAAATTGAGGATTGCTTGCAAGGGTCACAGACGGTGGAATGCCCTTCTGTGTCTAGTTCTTCGAATTGAGGATTGCTTGCAAGGGGCACAAGCGGTTGATAACCGGATGTGCTAGGCTCTCTAAGATTGAGATTGCTTGCTAAGGTGACAGGCGGTTGAAGACCGACTGTATCTATTTTCTTTAAGGCTGGGATGGCTTGCTAAGGTGTCAGACGGAGAATTACCGGCTGTATCAGGCGGAAGTCAGACGTTATCTTTCTAAAAATCCGTGAGCTTTATCTCTCTAGGAAGTTTATGTAAACGTCCGAATGAGATGGTTGACCCTCGTATTTATAGAAGGGTAAACTCAGGGGCAAATTTGTAATTTCCCTGGAATATGAAAAGTCATCTTTTCAAAAAAAAAAAAAAATATATATATATATATATATTTGGCAAGAGTGACACATGTCACAGATGCCACGTGGCGCGCCACGTCACATCTGTGAGGGGCAAATGTTTTGGGTAAAATTACCCTTGCCACGTGGGCCAATCAATGGGCGACACGTGTCATACCCTCATTGGTCCCAATGGGGCCAATCATCACTGGACACGTGTCACCCCAAACCTTGGGAGAAAAATGACGGCCTTCAGGCCCAATTCCCGAGGCAGCCGCAATGCGGCGCAGCCCATTAATGATTAGGGCAATGACCTAATCATTGGTGCGCTTTCCAATGACCCTATAAATAGGGAGATTTACCCCAACTTGGGGGCATCAAAAAATTATCCACAAATTATTCACAAATCACCTACTTTCTCGAAATCAGAGAAAACTCCTGATCTTCTCGGAATCCGAGACGATCTCACCTTAATTTCCGCACCTTTTTCCTTCCTGTTCAAGTACTAACTTGATCGTCGGAGGCGGAGCTCCACCCACCCGGAGTCTTCGTGGTTTTGCAGGTACAGGCGCGCATTCGGATCATACCTTGTGTTGTAACTCTCCCGAGGGACCAGAAAAACCCCAAAACACATCTCACCCCTACCCTAATTTACTAACCCTCACGCCGCTCCTCTTTCTCTTTCCTCTCCTCTCTTCTTTTTCTTTTCTCTATCCTCTGAATCTCTGATTTCTTTCCTCTCTTCTTTATCTTTCCTCTCCTTCCTTTCTCTTTCCTCATCCTCCATCTCTTTCCTAAGAATTGAAGAATCAGAAATTGATAAATTCGCTACTCGTGTGAAATATTTTTCCTCTACGCTTCTCATTCAAGCTTTGGCTCAAATCGGAAGCTTCATTTGTGGTGTTGATGTCGACGCTTGCTCTCTCCTCCGCACTGCTCGTAACAACTGCACACTCGAGCCACCGTCACAACCTCCACCGTCACAAGAACGAACCTAAAACAAGTCAAGGTTTTCTAGATCTGATATTTAAATTAGGTAGATTGTAGATCTAGTTTTAATGTTTCTAATTATTTCTAATTATGTATAATTGTTATATTGTAATTTTAGTTTATAAAATTTGAAAAAATTTCATTATTGTTTCATTTCGAATTTATGGGTAATATTTTGTATTTTGTATAATTGTTTAACTCGAATTTATGGGTAATCTGTATTTTGTATAATTGTTTTATTTCTGATTTTGTGGGTTTTGTTTTTCAATTTTTGATAATTTTGTGGCCGATGGTGGTGGGTAAGGGTGGTTTTGGGTCAAAGGTGTTTGGTGGATAAAGGTGGTTTCGGGTGAGAGGCAGTTGATGGTTGTGGGTTGAGGGTTTTTTGGGTGAGAGGCAGTTGGTGGTTGTGTGTTGAGGTTGTTTCATGTGAGAGCCGATGGGTTGAGGTGAAGTGGCGGTGGTGGCTGTTTGGGTGGGCGGCGATGTTGGGTCAGTGTTTTTTAGGGTGGTGGTGGTGGTTTTGGTGGGAAGTGATGGTGGTGGGTAGTAGCGTTGGGTACAGTTGGTTTGGGTGGTGGGAAAACTGGCTGCGGGGTACAGGATGTGGGTGGGTTTTTTTCTTTTTTTTTTTTTTTTCTGTTTTTTTAACTTTTTAGCGACCGCCTTTGGCCGTCGTTAATTCTCAAAATTGCGACTGCTTATAAAAACGGTCGTAAAATTTAATATTTGCGACCGTTTCCCTTGCGGTTGTTGAAAATATTAAAAACGGTCGCAATAAATCTGCGACCGTTAAACGGTCGTAATAATTTTTTTTTTGCGACCAAGGAAATAACGACCACCCCTTTACGACCGTTTTTGCTATTTTCTGCAACCGTTAGAGGCGGTCGCAAAAACCTTAATTTTTAGTAGTGTTCTTGAAGAATTGCATGCGGGATACTGCGCCTCCCATATAGGCGGCAGGTCCTTGGCCGCCAGGGCCAGGCGGCACTATTTCTGGCCAACACTTGAGTTGGATGCTATGTAGATGGTAAAAAAATGCGACAAGTGTCAAAAATTTGGCAAGCTAATCCATCGTCCGGCCACCAACCTGACGGTCATCCACAGCCCAATACCCTTTGCTAAATGAGGGCATGGATATCTTGGGGCCTTATACAACCGCTCCAGGCGGCGAGCGCTACATCTTAGTGGCTGTGGATTACTTTACCAAATGGGTAGAGGCGGAGGCGGTCAAAAACATCAAGACAATAGACGTCATCTCCTTCATCTAGAAGAATATCATCACCCTTTTTGGGGTGCCTATGTCTATGGTTTTTGACAATGGTCCTCAGTTTGAGACGCCTCAACTTAAAACTTGGTTGGGAGACCAAAAGGTCTCAAGCTATTCGCATCAGTCGGCCGACCCCAAACAAACGGCCAGGTCGAAGCCTTTAACAAGTTATCTCAGGCGGGATAAAAAAGAAAGTAGAGATAGCTGGCGGCCTATGGGCGGATGAATTACCACATGTCCTATGGGCCATCAGAACAACTGCCAAAGGGGCAACTGGAGAAACCCCATTCCTCATGGTGTATGGGGCAGAGGATGTCTTGCCCATTGAACACTATGAGTCGACTCTCCGGATCATGTTGTATGACGAAGAGGCAAACTGGGAGGCCATGCGGCTGGCATTGGACTCACTCCCAGAGCGCAGGGGCAATGCCGCCTTACGCCATGAGATCTACCGCCTGAGGATGACTCGGGCTTACAACAAAAGAGTACACAAGCGCCCTTTGAAAGTTGGGAACTTTGTGTTACGGAAGATGGAGCAGTCGGTAGGGCGAATAAGCAAGGGAAAATAACCCCAAATTGGGAAGGTCCCTACCAAATCTATGAAGAAGTAAGAAACGGCACCTACCGTCTGGAAGAACCAGACGGCAGGCAGCTGCCCAGAACTTGGAATGTAGATAACTTAAAAAAGTACTACTTCTAAGAATTTTGTAAATTTCTCGATTTGTTAATCAGAACATGCCTTCATTTCCAAGCTTGTCTTTTAAATATTTTGTTAAAGCTTCGCTTGCCCAATGTACATGCGGCCCAAGCTCTAATTTTATTACAACACTGCTTGCACAATGTGCAGACGGCTTTACTGTTTTTAATAAAGGGAGCGTCTGCCCCAACAACAGATGCCCTTAACCCATCTGAAGGTGTCGACTGCACCAAAGCAACCGACCCTACTTATTCAATTTTTACTAAGTTACAAAGACTTAACGACCATCTATTATTTCAAAGAGGCTAATGGCCGGATATCATTATTCAAAATGCCGTCTGCTCCAACATGAGTCAGACAACCGGCGATGTCCATTCGGGCGAATTCGTCGAGGAGAAGCATCCCCCATTTGGGTGGCACATTGCTCTACGAACAAAACAAGCGGCCCTACCAAATGCGCTAAGGCAGCGCTCGCAGCCGTTTGATTTAATCTAACTTGAAATCTAAAAAGCGTTCAGTTTTTCGACTGTTCTAGTACAGGCGGAAAACGACTACTGTTTCATTTTAGAGGCTACTCAACCGCCTCTTTTTGTTTTGGGGCAAGACAGGCGGACGACAATTTTTTCATCAAATAGGCTAAGTCAAGAAACTTAGCAGCTTAACTATATTTAACGAGGCCTTTGGCCGGATACATTCAAGAAATTGAAACCGCTTGCTCTGCATGGCCGTCTGTCGCTTGTTTTGGGGCAATCACCATAGTGATTGATTGACTTAGAAACCATACATACTTTTCAAAGCATCAATAATTTCTAAGTCAATCAATCCATTCAACCGAAACCAACCGGCATCCGTCCAGGGGCAAGGACATTCGCATGGTACAAATGATCCCAGTTCCAGACTAAGACCAAGCTTATCACTGCACGGGAAAGACCGTAAACAACATAAATGAGTACAATTGATATTCACTCATTATATGTAAAAAAAAAATAAAATAAAAAATACCGAACACTGAAACACCGACTGTTTTAATTACATCCAATTCGGTTTTCAAAAAAAAAAAAAATTACATCCAATTCCAAACAGTAAAGCCTTCATGTTAAAATAGCAAAATATTATCCAATAGTAATCTCTCACTTAAAGGATACGCTGATACAACAAAACGAGTTTATTAACAATAAGTTTATAAATGTTGGCATTCGTTATGTTATGTTATGTTGGCATTCGTTATGTTATGTTATGTTGGCATTCGTTATGTTGGCAATTCAGGCTCAGGATTTTCAACAACATCTTTTGTCCTTCTCCAAGCGTACACCAGTTCCACATCACGATGTGAGAACTCTGTGTCTGCGAGGAACAACCTCGGATCCGATCGACCATTGTCTGTGTTTTGATGGGGCTTAGCTTTGTCAGGATAACTGTGCTGGCACAGGCTGGGTTTTTCGAGAGATTGATTCGGATGTTGTCCTAGCTGGTGGTGCTCGGGCTAGTCGAGCCGTCTCTGCTCTTCAGGCAGAGTTGCAGGCTTGTTTGTGGGCCCTTCATATGGCTATCCGCCAAGGTTTTCTTCGCCTTCTCATCTACACGGACTGCGCTCAGTTAGTCTCCTTGCTTGAACGTCATAACTCCTCGGATATTTCTTGCCTCTGGTTGATTTAGGAGATTAAGGAGATTCTCCCTCGGTTCTCTGCATGTCGAATTCGTAAAGTCCCTCGTCAGTGGGTGGCTCCTGCGCATTGGTTGGCTGTTAGGGCTCGAGATCGTCGTTTACTTTTATGGTCTTTTGGTTAGGATTTGCTTTTGGTTTGTTAGTGTTCTTTGTCAAAAAAAAAAAAAAAAAAAAAAAACTAAAGAGACTTGAACGATGATTCAAAATCGGTAAACATTAGTGTCAACTTGTTCGTGCGATCAATTCCAATTATATGAAAAGAGATCAAATAAGTTCACGTAAGTCAGATATGGTTAACATTGGGCCCCACGAAAGCCCCATTACAATTGCGTTACATTACTCTCCAGTGAGTGAATTAATATGAAATGTCATGAATCTAAAACCCTTTTAATAAACATGGGAACTTCTGCTTCTGTTCCTTATGAACAGTAACTGATAATCAATAGTGCGGTTCCTTTTTTGCCCTTAAACCCTTTTATTTATCTTAACTCTTCAATAAATATGAACAGTGTATTGCCATTTTAGCCCTTATATTCACGTGCTTCTCTCTTCTTTATCTTACTGCTTTCTTTCTCTGTCTTCTATTCTCTCTAGGCCACTTTTCCTATTTTTTCTCTCTTCTCTATTCCTTCTCTCATACTCTATCTCTCTCCTCTGATCCATTGAAGCGTACGCTGATTTTGCTCTTCTCATCCTCACAATTATTCCTTTTTTTTTTATCAACATCAATTCAAATCCTAATTCCTAATGTAGAATGAATAATTTCTCAACTTTTTACCTCCTCCATTAAAGCAGCTTCTTGAGGTAAGATGTTTTGTCAATTTTTTGATAATTTTGATAATCTACAATCAGGGTAATTAAAAGTGTTTGACCTTTCGTGATTTAGGGTTAGGGTTTTCGGTTGGGAACTTTTTTGGTTGGTGTTCAAATAGTGGGGGATCTGACCAACGGCTTAGTAAGAAGTTTAGAATTAATAAGCCGACTTTACTCGCGGGTCTCACCGAGGTTGATCTTATGCGGGATGCTGAATTGGGGGAGGTAATTGCTTCTATAAATTTATTTTATTTTATATTTTGTTGTAATTTCAACTAAATTCTTAATTTTAAAGTAAAATTGATGTTGATTTTGTAGTTGTTTTCTCGTTCATTCTTCATCCACTATTTCTTATTTTCGTTGTTTTCTTCAGATGGGGATTATTGATAGGGATTGGGTCGGCCTTCGATTTTCGGGGAGTCGCATTGCGCAGTTCTTGAAGAACGGTCTCTTTGCTGTTGAGGTACTTTCCTCTTTCGAATTTTTTTGGTTTTATTATTGGATATTTGAATTTATATAGATTTTTTGTTTGAAATTAAAATCTGGGTTTGAATTTTTGTTGGGGAAGATAGAAAGGAGAAATTTTCCATTGAAGGGGCTTCTGGGTTGTCACTTTTCCATTGACAAAGCTTTTGAGGTGAACTTCCATTGTTAAATTTTCCTTTTTTTTTATTGATTAGTTTGATTTCTGAATTTTATCTTTGCTTGTTTATTTCATCTGATTGGATCACTATTTTACTTCAACCGATTGATTTATGCAACTACTATTGTGGTTTTCAATTCGGTATGTTAGAACCTAAATTGATTGGTTTCAAATATATTAGTGGTTATGCTTTTTGCCTATGAATAATTAAGCCTAAACATAAGTTATTTATTTAACATTATTTTTATGTAATGGCCAAGCGAAGTAAAATCCATGTTACCAAAATTTAAATGTTAGTATTATTTATTTATAACTTACAACATTTATTAGTGGCAAATTGACGATTAAGGTCAGTGGAAGATTAAAGGGATTTTACAAGTTTGATGGCTAATATTTTTCCTTTTAGTATTTTTGACCTTTGTTACTTTTTTAATGAAAGTAAAAGGGACTTGTTATTTAATCATGCAAATCAGCAAATTAAGTATAAGGACGATCTGTAAAAATGATACTCTCCAGTTTCTATTTGTTTTATCAGCTTTGAATTATCTCACCATAAAAAAATCTTCATATAAAAAGGGGAAAAAAAATCAGTTATATTAAGTACACAGCTAAAAGTGATTACTCATATAATAATTAATTAACAAAGAATTAGCTTTATTAAATCACGTTTTATCTTGATGATGATGCCTCTTTTTAGAAGTTAACATCAAAGATATCAGCATCCTATATTCTGCTAAGAAAGTGATCGATCTGATGCAAACTATCTATTTTAATTTACAGCTTCTACTTAGCTTAGGGTTAAACTTTTTCACAAAATCACTATATCATTCCTCAAGCGTCAAAATCTAATACCTTTTTAGTGGCTCTATATTACTAGCTCTAACTTTTACTCATTTCTATTTGAATTCATGATTAGATTATATAGAAATATTTAATACTTTGATAATCACAGTACAGTTAAAAGGATCTATCTATCTTTACCTGATGTCATTTACTTAACAATTGTGTAAGACTTGATTTTTAATTACTTTTCCCTTTATGATGCACAAAAAAGTTTTAGGGTAAGGGAAATGATACCTGCGGATTTTAATTACTTCTATGTACTCTATGTCTATAATGTTATCTGTACATATGAAGTTGCGAATGATGGAACATATTGGCTTTTAAGGAAACGATTATTGTGATGATTGAGATGGTGAATAATGCTAACGTGACTCTATATGTAGATTATTGTTAGTAATTATACTATTCATGTTAATTTGAAGAGATTATTGTTTTACACTAGATTTTGCTTTGGTCTCTTGTACACATTAATATATATCGGAGTATTATATTACGTGGTAAATGAAAGAAAAATACTACATAGCCGACCACGAAAACATGATTTGTTGGCTAATTAACATAATTATCATCAACTAAGTTGTCTCCTCATCGTATGTAATCCTTCCATTAAAAGAAACAGATCATCATCAAAACATAAAATTAAAGCTGTTCCTACGTGCATAATGTAGAGCCAAAAAAAATGATAAATAGGGAATAGGTTTGAGAGAAAAGGACAGAGAAAGAGTACATGATATAGTAATAAAGAAAGAAGGAGAAGGCTCGAAGGAGAGAGAGTGAGGGAGTAAGTGCGACCTATAATTTTCAATTGTTGTTTTATCTTTTCTCACTTATTTGAACTCGATTTTGTTACAACATATATTATCAAACAACAACTTTTTGGTGCAGTAAGCCACACCGTGTGGCAGGGGTTACCCGAGTTATTTTGTTAGGGGTTATCCGAGTTATGCAGTCAGGGTTACTCGAGTTACTCGGTCAGGGTTTACTTGTGGGGTTCAGATAGGGGTTACTCGAGAGGTTCACTCGGTCAAGGGTTACTTGAGGAATTACTCGATCACAGGTTACTCGAATTACTCGGTTAAGGTTTACTCTGAGGAGTTTTGTCATGGGTTACTCGAGTTACTCGGTAAGGTGTTCTTTAAGGACTTCGGTCAGGGGTAACTTGAGTAATTCGGTCAGGGTTACTTAACACGTTCGGTCAGAGGTTATTCGGTCAGCGGTTACTTGAGGGTTCATACAGGGGTTACTGGAAAAATTACTCAGCCTGGGTTAGTTGGTCAAGAGTTACTAAGATTGAGGAGGAGAGGAAGAGGAGAAGGAGAGAAAGAAAAAGGGAGGTAAAGAAATAAGGGGCAAAATAGAGAGAATCATCAAGAGATAAAAATGAAACTAGGAAAGCGAAGGGTTTAAAGAGAGAGATAAAGAGGGGCTAAGAGATACGGCAGACTAAAAGATAGAGATACCAGTTCAAAAGAGATAGGGGAAGGCTAGAAGAAAGGATAAAGGCCAGGAAAAAAAAAATTAGAAAAAATGGGAGAGATAGAAATATGGATTATGTAAGAAAGAGGATGAGATAGAGAGAGGCTCAAAAAAATATATAGGGACAAAAGAAATGTAAGGGGGTTGGTAAAGAAATAAAGAAAGTGATAAATAGGGAATAGGACTGAGAGAAAAGGACAGAGAAAGAGTACATGATATAATAATAAAGAAAGAAGGAGAAGGCTCGAGGGAAAGAGAGTGAGGGAGTAAGTGCGACCTATAATTTTCGATTATTGTTTTATCTTTTCTCACTAATCTGAACTCGATTTTGTCACAACATATATTATCAAACAACAACTTTTTGTGGTGCAGCAAGCCACACCGTGTGGCAGGGGTTACCCGAGTTATTTTGTTAGGGGTTATCCGAGTTATGCAGTCAAGGATTACATGACTTACTCGACTAAGAGTTACTTGTGGGGTTCAGATAGGGGTAGTTGAGGGATTGCTCGATCACATGTTACTCGAATTACTCGGTCAAGGGTTACTCGAGGAGTTACTTGGTCATTGGTTTACCGAATTACTCGGTCAGGGGTTACTCGAGTTACTAAGTAAGGGGTTATTTATGGAGTTCGGTCAAGGGTTACTTGAGTAATTCGGTCAGGGTTACTTAAAGAGTTCGGTCAAGGGTTAATCGGTCAACTTGAGGGTTCATTCAGGAATTACTTGAAGAATTACTCAAAGCGAGGTTAGTCGGTCAGGGGTTACTTAAGATAGAGGAGAAGAGGAAGGGGAGAATGAGAGAAAGGGAAAGATAAGTAGAGAAACAAGGGCCAGAATAGAGAGAATCATCGAGAAGAGAAAGAAGTAGGAAAGCGAAGGGTTTGAAGAGAGAGACAAAGAGAGGCTAAGAGATAGGGCAGGCCGAAAGATAGAGATACCAGTTCAAAAGAGATAAAGGGTAGGCTAGAAGAAGGGATAAAGGCTAGGAGAAAAAAAAAGTTAGAAAAAATAGGAGAGATTGAAATATGGGTTATAAAGGAAATAGGATGAGATAGAAAGAGGTTAAAAAAAGATATAGGGACAGGACAACTTATTTAGTTGGATTTATTTAAAGGCGGGGTGACCAATTTAATTAAAGGCGGGGTTATTGTATATGGATTTTAGGACTGGACAACTTATTTAGTAATGAGCTAACTATTAAGGGGTGGATAATTTATTAGGGGTGAGTTAATTTGCATATGGTTTTTAAGGGTAAACAAATTTTTTAGGAGTGAGGTAATTGTATAAGTTTATTAGAGGTGAGCCATTTTATAGGGGTGGACATTTTATTTAGGGATGAGCAAATTCTTTAAGGGTAATCAAACTATTTGGGAGTGAACAATTAGTGTAGGGGTGAGTAATTATGATTTTTAGAGGTTAGTAAATTATTTAGAGGTGAACAAATTTGTAGAGATAATCTTTTATCTTATCTCTAAAAGTTTGTTCACCTCTAAATAATTTATCTTATCTTTTTTAAAAGGTGTACATTTGAAAGGCATGCATGTGTTTTATGAAACTGACATGTAGAATCGAAATAGTTATGCATTGCGCTTAAGTAAATGTGTAATTAATCTTGGCAACTCCAACATTATTGTTAACAAGTATGGCAATCATCTTTTGTTAATTTGGTACAACAACAAAAACCAATCCAGTCATATAAAAAAGAACGACCCATAATTAATATTCTCGTTATATTTTCTTACTACATAAACAACGACATTACTAATCCATATATAACAATAACATTATATTTGTTTATACAACGAATACTATGTCAAAATACAACAAATTAATTACACATTTACCTTAAGTGCTATGAAAAACTATTCAAGATTACAGCTCCAATCCCGTTAGGAGGCCATTATAGAATATAATGTTTTTAAGTTTTTAATTACATGATAAAAGTATAAGCAATTAGAAAGAGACTTTCTTAATTATGCATGAACAAATAAGATAAATGAGAGCTAGGATAGAAAAAGAATTTAGGAAGGAATGAGGGAGCAAGTGGGGCTAACTAAATTTTCAAGACCATAAATAGAACAGTGAAAGGAAGAGAAAAATAGGGAGCAAGTGGGAGTAAGGCATAGGAAGTGGATGAGGGAATGGAAGGGGTAGAGGGAGATAGGAAAATAGTTATAATGGTGAAGTTTTGAAAGATTACACGAGTGATTTTATTAGTATCTTAAATTGTGAAAAAGTTAATGTGAATATTAAATTGTGAAAAAGTTAATGTGAATATTAAATTGTGAAAAAGTTAATGTGAATATTGGAGCCTGATGTTATAATTTATTACATTATGAGTCGTGTATTGTATTATTGAAAAGATAAAAAAAAATGACAGGAGAAATGTAAGGGGGTTGGTAGAGAAATAAAGAAAGTGATAAATAGGGAATAGGTTTGAGAGAAAAGGACAGAGAAAGAGTACATGATATAGTAATAAAGAAAGAAGGAGAAGGCTCGAGGGAGAGAGAGTGAGGGAGTAAGTGCGACCTATAATTTTCAATTGTTGTTTGATCTTTTCTCACTTATTTGAACTCAATTTTGTTACAACATATATTATCAAACAACAACATTTTGGTGCAGCAAGCCACACCGTGTGGCAGGGGTTACCCGAGTTATTTTGTTAGGGGTTATCCGAGTTATGAAGTCAGGGTTACTCGAATTACTCGGTCTCATATTTTATAAGCTACAGTGGAGAACTTCTCATATTTTATAAAATAAAAGGGGTTTAGATTTTGGTTCTTTGAGAACTTATCTCACTTTGATTTTGATTTATTTTCTCTAAGTCTAAGAAATTCATTATTTTTCTTCTAAATTGATTATACTATATATATATATATATATATATATATATATATATATATATATATTTATAGTATATAACCATACTTATAAATCATAACTACCTAACTACTTATCAGTCATATAAATTTTGACAAATAAACCAACTAATCCTTCCATAATATTTTCTTAATTACTACTCCCTCCGTCCCCGAAAGAACGACCCATTTGGGTTGATTACGCGGGTATTAAGAAAGTTAAATAAAAATAAGTAAAAATATGTTGGAAAGATAAATTTACATGGGGTTTGTAAAAAAATAGAGAGAGAAAGTAATAAAATTATATGCAAAATCAAAATTTTATATGGGAAAGCTAATTTTGTACAAACATTGTTGCAAATTGGTGTGTGTCTTAATGCAAATGGGTCGTCCTTTTTGGGACTAAAATTAGATCAAATGGGTCGTTCTTCAGGGACGGAGGGAGTATATAACTAATTACGATAACTTGGGGAACCGCGCGCAACGCGCGTGGGTCCACAACTAGTAACCCTAAATGTACAAGTACAACAACAAGCGCATACTCAAGAGGTACTCGCCGCATCTCTGCCCTCTTCTCTTCCTCTTTCTTGTTCTTCCACAAATCCTCCCTAATGAATAATTATATCTCATCTTCCACAAATTCAATACCTCCAAAATTAGGGTTAGAACTCAACAATCATATTAGAATCACCATAAACACAATTCTCCCTTCATCCACCATTAATCTTCATAAAGCCCTAGAAATTAGGGTTTGCCCAATTTCGAGGTTCAAGGCTGGGCAATAGCCGAATCGATCATCGACAAGCGATTATTCTCACTACAAATCTGGTTTTGGAGGTCCTTCTGGCTATCACAAGGTAAAGTTCGAATCTTTGCTTCACCATTGGAGTAATTGAATTTTCCTTCAGGAGTTTGTGGATTGTTGGTTTTGATTCATGAATTTCATTGATAGTGTTTATTACTACAAGTGTTGTTGAGTATTACATATTGGACTATCTTATTGTTGTCAATCGTTTCGAGTTGACATTGTGGCTATTTGCTTGGTATATTGGTTTTGTGTGTTGATTTTTTTTTGAAAATTGCTATTGTTGGTTGGAAACAATGGGGAAAAGTAAGAAACCAACGAATGTTGACAAAAAGAGAGCACTCAAAGTTGTCCAACTACACAGTAGAAGCTCATACTCATAACAATGATCATTATTATAATCATAACTACATTAATCATAGTCATATAAATGAGAATCCAATATCACCTCAAAGCCCACTGGACTCAATTGAGAGTAGAGCTGTTCAATGGACAGAGGGTCCAGCAAAAGCCCTGACCCAGCCCAATTATAAACGGGCCAGGCCCGTCCAATAATTAAACAGGCCGGGTAAAGGGTCAGCTAACCATGGATCCTTACAGGGCTGGGCTGGGCTCTTATAGGGTTTATAATTGTTTGGCTGGACTTAGACCTGTACACATGGACGGGCCCCCACTAAAAGCTCTGACCCAACCCTAAATTAAAAGGGCTGAGCCCGTCCATTAAATAAACGGGCTGGACTTTTAAAGGGGCATCAAGTAATGGACTTTTAAAGGTGGGATAAGGTTTTAAAAAGGGCCCTAAAAGGGTCAGCCATTGTGTAAGGCAGTTCATTAGCAGTTCGTCAATTTCTTGAAATTTCTGACTCTGAAAACCTAAATCACACACAAAAATACCAAATTTTCTATCTTCTAATTCTCTCTCCTCACTAAAATATAAATCCCCAAAATATACCCAAATTATAAACCCTAAAATTCGAGCATAACACTTCATACTAAATTTTACTCCCGAATTCCAACAAAATTCCACTCTAATCTGAGCAATTATCCCAGGTTTATCTCTCCACAATTCTTCAATTTTTATCAGTTTAATCTACATTGCGCAATTTTTTTTTAAAAAATTTTAAAATTTCGATTCGATTGATTTAATAAAATTGCAATTGATGCCTAAAATGTCTTGTTATTGATGTTGATTGATTTGTAATTCCTTCGATTTTATGCTCTTTGTTAGTCTTTGAAATTTTATTAGGTTTTTGATGATGATATGAGTTGTATTGATTGAATCTCATGAAATTGAAGTATTATCTTTCTTTGATTTGCAGAAATTTTGATTGTTGACCTTGTTTGACCATGTCGAACAAACCTCAAATCCCTAATAAGAATTCTGCACTCATTGCTGTTTTTCCTTCTGTCTTTTACCATAAAGTTTCAATCTTTCCTTTGTTGTTATTAGCTTTTTTGTTGTTTTTTTTTTTTTTGTGGGAAATTTCTGGGTTTTATAATGTTTTACTGTAAATTGTTTCTATTCAAATTGCTGCTTTTCCTCTGTTTTTAGCTCTGAAATACTCTCCGATACAGTCTAAATATCTAAACTTAAGATTAATGTTCTCTATCATGTAGATTTTATGAAGAAGAATATGATTTTGATTAGGATTTATTTTGAGCATCAAAGTATTTTGGGTTAATCACTAAACTCTTAATTCACTATTGTAGGCTTACCCGATATTTTCATTTGGGATTAGATTTGGTGTAACTTTCAGCCAAAATTAGTTTATTGCCAAGAGTATCTTACTTAAATCTCTCTTTTTTAGTTGCACAAGACTCTGTATTACTAACCATGGTAATTTTGGCTAATTAAATATATAGTCTAAATGTGTTCATGAATCACAATCCTGGTGATGGTATCCGAATCCTATAGTGTACAAATGTGCCACTATTATTACTTAAATCTCTCTTTTTTAGTTGTACCTTGTTCATACATTTTTAAATGGGCCGGGCTTTATGGCCCATGGACTAGTTCAGCCCATTTTGGATTAGTCTTAGCCCGGCCCGACCCGGCCCATTTCATATAAAGCCCTGACCGGCCCGGCCCGTTGAACAGGTCTAGTGCCTGGACTCTTATAGGGACTATATTTTTTTTTACTCTTATTGGGTCTATAATTACTAGTATTAAAATCAAAAACAAATTTCCAAAGAAATTTCCTCCTTTCTAACGTCAGTTTCAAAAAAACAAAAAAAATTCCTTTTCAAAATCCCCTATTTCCCCCAAATGATGAACCCTAAAAAAATTCCCAAATTCTAAATCTTCAATTTATCACCTTCTTGCTTGCCGCTCTCAATCGTTGATTCCGTCATATCATTTCAATTACCAAGGTATGTTGTTCGATTTCGCTCAATTCTTCTCGATCATATTCAAGTAGTACATTTTAATTTCTTTTTTCAATTATTTTGATTTGTTTCATCTGGAATTTGTATGTTTTTGTGATTTTCATTATTAATGAGAAGATTAATGTAGTTTCCTATGCAATTTGTATGTTTCTTCTATTGCTAATTTTGTCAATTTAGTTCAGTTTGAAATTAGGAGCTCTGTTTAATAGATCTGCAATGAAATTTGGTTGCGGCTGAATGATTATTTCACCTTTTTAAGATTCTTTTTGCTAAGTTGATGTTGTTCAATAATAGGTGGTTTTGATTCATGAATTTCATTGATAGTGTTTATTACTACAAGTGTTGTTGAGTATTACATATTGGACTATCTTATTGTTGTCAATCGTTTCGAGTTGACATTGTGGCTATTTGCTTGGTATATTGGTTTTGTGTGTTGATTTTTTTTGAAAATTGCTATTGTTGGTTGGAAACAATGGGGAAAAGTAAGAAACCAACGAATGTTGACAAAAAGAGAGCACTCAAAGTTGTCCAACTACACAGTAGAAGCTCATACTCATAACAATGATCATTATTATAATCATAACTACATTAATCATAGTCATATAAATGAGAATCCAATATCACCTCAAAGCCCACTGGACTCAATTGAGAGTCAAGAATCCAATATAAATGGCAATGCAAGACTATGGTGGTCTACTTCATGCCAAAACTGAGGGCACCCCACCTTATAAACAATGAAGTTATTAACATATTTTCACTATGCAATGTTTGTATATAAGTAAATTAATATCTATACAAATACATACATACATACCTATGATATCCTTCTGGTTGTTTCGTATTATTTGTGTTGTTGTTGTACTTTATTCCATTATGCAAAATATTTATAATTTTTTTTTAATGATCTAGGTGAGAATGATGCCGTGGATTGAAGAAGGAGGAGGTGGAAAAAGTGGTGACCTTTCTGCTAGTACTTCTGCTGGTACAAGTACTAGTTCTATATACACGCTGCGGTCTCGCAAGGTAATTAGGCAACATGTACCCTCTGGTTTCCCAAAACGGAAGCGAAGTCGTCCCGGCATTTTTAAACCCTCGAAAGCTCTTCTGCAAGAAATTCACAGACTTGTGGAGAAAAAGGAACTAAAACCATTTTGTTGCGACATCCTAAACTTGGTTACTGATGATTGCCACATGCTCTCCTCCAACTCTGACTCTGACTCTGACTCTGACTCTCGCTCGTAAGCAACCCACTAGGCCCCTAACCTACTACCTTCCGCGTTATTATCCATTATTTTTATACTCTACTCACTATTATATTATGTGTGTATATATCTTGTCTAATTGTATGTATGTATGTATGTTGTTTGTTTAATCCTATTGCAGTTCTGAGGACTTGTCTCCAGTTCAACTTGCTCAATTTCCATTGTCTACGGTTACTCATCGGTACGGTGGTATTATTTATTGCATTTTCTAACCCATGCACTTGATTATTCTAGCTTATTCATGCATGATTAGCTTTGCTTTTATATATATGGGGTTAGTTGGCCTGGCTAATTAATACTTTTTGTTGTTTCTTTGTTATTGTTATACTGTCTTATACAGCAGCACTCGCACTCCCAAAGTTGTTGACCGTTCTTGTAGTCGGCTTAAAGAGAATCTTCAAGCCAATCTTGAGTTATATGCTGCCATGGCAAAGTTAGCCCTAGAGTACTACAATTTTAAGCAGGTACTCCATATTATGAATAACTAGTTTTTGGCTATTTGCATATGGATACGAATAAGACTACATATAGGACGACTAATACAAAAAAATATACACTAATAGATTAATCATGTTGAGACTCTTAAACAACATCTAGTTACCATGATCAATAATCATACATTATAGGTATAACATATGAAAAGCATAAAACTCAAATAAGAAGAAATTTAATGCAGTCTTTACCTGTACAAAAGGTCAATTACTTAACTGAATACTCTAAATAATTTCATTTTGAGTACAAGGTAGTTTATGATTTGTAGTCATATACACAAGCAGCTTATACATGATCGATTGTTGAAAATCATGTGAGAATTTAATTTTTGAAACCCTACACCAATCATATATGAAAAAGGCTAATATTTGAAAAAGTGGGATTTAGTGAAAAGTAAAGGTTACAAGAAAAGAGTGTAGACTTATGTAGCCATATAAGATGATAAGAAGTTGGATATACTAATTTTTGAGAGATGAGAGTTCCTCCTTAGCTTTTCCAGAAAGAGCCATGATCGTGAATAGTTAGCTACCATGTTTATATGCTCTGCTTATGACTTTTGTTTCATCTTTAGATCGAGTTTTCCAGCCAATTTGTGAAAAATTCTGTAACAATAATCATTCCTTTATAAGACTCTCCTCCTACTGATGTCTTTGAATAAGTGACATATCAAAATTCAATAATATGTAATTGTCAAGTTTTATATGAATTTATTGGTTAAGTTAATTAGAGTTATCGTGTATTTGTGAGAGTTTTGCATTCTAGTACTTTCACCCTTTGTGTTAATTGGTTCAACTTATTTAAGGAATTGAAACAAAGTAAATTGAATTGAAATTGATTTATGAACTTTTTACACTTCCAATAATCTAAAATTACTAGGAATGAATCAAAGTATGAAGGGGAAAATCTCACTCCACCTGATATGCTAACATATCAAACATTACGCATATTGAACCATATTTTAACGTCCACTCTTGTAATAACACTATTAGGAAAATGGTTTTGCTTATAAGCTAACAAAACAATTATTGAAGTACCTTTGACTTGGGTAAAATATTGGCTTACTTAGTATTACTAAAATATCTAGGTAACTATTAATAAACAAAATAACATATCCAACACAAAAGGGAAAATAGAAACAGATTTACAATACCTTGGAGTGACTAAAGCTATGATTGTACTTCAAGTTTTCCCTGCAAAAAAAACATGTGCAAAAGTTCATAATAATTAATTAGCAATGTAATTGATAGCAAAGCTTATTTTTTGGGTCTTTATTAAGTAGATCAAAACCCCCACATATTCGTATCATATTAAATTGTCAACTTAAGAAAGGAGAGAACATTTTCAAACATGCCTATTAAAATCATGTAGTAAAATTTTCAACTTAAGAAAGGAGAGAACATTAAGTCGCTGATCACTCCGAGCCAATCAAGTTGCTTCTAACACTACTAACTCAGTACCAAGCACATGTCTTTTCTTCTGCATGATCTAATAAATCAAATCTAAACCATTAAAAAATATGAACATAAAAAAATAGATAGGTTGCGTTGATAGTGAAGCTTCAAGGAGAGGAAAACAAAGAAAACATGCCTATGAGGCTATGAATGCAATTGGGTCCACACGAGAAGGGAAAGCCAAAGAGGGGGTTACTTGGAGCAAAAATAAGTTACACATTGAAAGATTATTAATTAAGGAATAAGAAGATAAAAAGGAGAGGTGGCGATGTAAAAGTGCGACATGTGGCGTTCCAAAGTGGAATATAAGAGATGTGTCATTTTGGGTCTTTATTTTTATATACTAGGTAGTGAAGTGATTGATATACAATTGTTTCATCTTTCTTATCTTCTGCGTGTTGTTATTGCTTGCTTGGATCACCTGTTGTCTTTCTTCAATTTTTTTACTTTTGAGGTGTTTGTTTCCAGCATGCCAATCTGAAATTTACGGAAGTTACTGCTGCATCAGAGGACTGGGATTCGGATACCGTAGAGAGAATTCATATTAACTTCATTGCTGCTTCCTCCGATGGTGATTTTCAGAGTCTAATTTTTGCTGAATTGATAAATGATCCCCTCCTGCATCCGGATTCGTCTGGATATTACGTGCAAGGGTGCTGTGTGATAGAGAAGGTTGATTCTGGTATGTATGTATGTATGCATATTTATTTAACAATATATTTATGCACTAGTTTGGGATTTTAGTAATGTCGAATTGAAATTAAACTAAATTAATTAAATTAAATTAAATAAATTAATTAAACTAAATAAAATTAAACTAAATCAATTAAATACCTTGAAGCTCACTTCAACAAGCTTTGCATGTGAATTAGGAAATCCTCTCGGCCAAGCTTGTTACGTATGCTCTTCAGATGAAGGCCCTTCCCACGAAGTTCAGCATCCTGGCCCTCGCTAT
The DNA here is from genome assembly GCF_948465745.1 of Chenopodium album. NCBI lineage: Eukaryota > Viridiplantae > Streptophyta > Magnoliopsida > Caryophyllales > Amaranthaceae > Chenopodium > Chenopodium album. The sequence continues at coordinate 1,831,807 of NC_137838.1, forward strand.
GGATATCGAATTATCTCAGGAGATGTGTTTAAGGGTTATAGCTTCTGGGATTATCATCCCGTTGCATATGAGAAGCGGCCTCATCCCAAGTTTAAGCCATTGCCAATGCCATCTGCAGAATTGGCAATATACGTTGCTTCTGCCAAGAAGGCATTACACTACTTCAATTCTAAGCAGCAGCAGCAGCAGCAGGTCATCTTTTCTTTTGCCTTGATATCCCACTCTTTTAGTAAGTTGCAATAGCTAGTATATTTGGATCCTAAACAGATTATGAACTGGGTTTTATATGGAAGCTTTATCTATTGTCATGGATAATTGTCATTTATATATATATATATATGTGTGTGTGTGTGTGTGTATGTGTATGTGTGTTTATATATATATATATATATATATATATATATATATATATATATATATATATATATATATATATATATATGTCATGTACACTGCATCATAATATCATGTTACTGCTTCTATATCATGTACATAGTTAGGTATACAACACAAGTGTCCCTGCATATGAAATGTGAAACATTCACACGCTTCTGTTTTTGTATTATGAATATGGTGTTGCATGTTTTGTCATCTGTCGGTATTGACCAACATATATTTATGCGTGATAACTAACCCAAGTCAAGGTATTGTTTCAGGTTACCACATTCAAGGACGCAGAAGCCACTGCAGGAGCTCATTATATGACAGAAGATGATGGAACGGTTGTTCACATCAACTTCATGGCTCAGTCGTTGAGTGGATCTCAGCAAGGGTTGTTCTTCGCTATTTTGTCAATCCCACCGTTTGACGTTGAATGTGACTGGGACGATTGGAAAGAGCCCTTTGTCAATGTGGAAGCTTGTTGTCGATTGAACAAGGCTGATTCTGGTAATGATGCTTACATTTTCAAATTCGATCTTTTTCAATTTTAGACATTTCATGCATTTCCAACTTGAATTGACTATAAAATTCGACTCTCTAACGCAGGAAAAGGAAATCTGTTTGGTAGAGATTGTAAGCTTTGCAGAATTTTCAATGTTGGAAGAGTTATTCATCCCAGTCCAAGAGATGGTTACATTGCTGCTGAGGGAGATGACTTTGCTGATTATGATTTTATGAATATGGGCAGTGGTATCTACTGATGAGTTTGCACGGGTGGCTTTTATATTTATGTGTTGGGCAGGTGATATGATTTGCATGTGTAAAGCTTTTGGGATAATATTTATATTTTTTGTCTTAGGGAAAATGCCACTTTATTGCATTTTAAAAGGAATAGTTGATACTGATGCATGCTTTTTTATTTGTAAAATTATGTCTATTATGTGTTTCCATTATTACATTATGTCTTCTTAGGTTACATTCATGTTCATTATGTCTGGTTAGTTTTAATTATGTCAAGCTACATTATGTATTGTTAGTTTTCATTTCTTTCATTCATTTACAATTGCTCCATATTAAATATTGCACCAAAAAATGTCAGCAAGTGAATGGGATGCCGCAAATTGAACAATTACTCCATTTAGTTAACAACTTAGGGACCAATTAGAAAGTATATCAATTACTCCAAATTAACTACAAGTATATGCCACAAATTCAACAACTATATTCAACAACTTAGGGATTAATTAGAATGTATATGACAGTTCTCCATATTATGTACAAGTTTTCACTTCAATTCCTACAACAAAATATAACGAACGATTAGGGTGATATCATTAATGATAATGATAATAACAAAGTTGATAAAGATTATAGTAATGATGAGAATGGAAAAAAAAATTACATCGATAATTACAATTGACAAGTTCATTGAAATCTACATGTACCCGGTTGGCATCTAGCTTGGTAATAATTTACCCAACCTAACACACTAGGGTGACATAAGGTTGAAGGCGATATAGGATGTATCGGGTAGGATTCTAGTTTGGTGTCATGTGGAGGTTGGGATTGAAGTTTAGTTGGTATTTGGGGTTGGTTTGTGTTGGATTTTGCTATATTTTTGCAGGTATGGTTTGCATGAAACACTTGTTTCAATGTATCAGGCTTACCCTAGTGCCTTAAGTGCTTGCATATGAAGTTGGTGTTGGATTTGAGTAATGTTGTTGGTAAATTAGAAGCTAGCTTGGTTTTGTTGCCTTGAGATCAGGTTGGCGTGGACATAGCTAGAAGAGGTATGTTATGGAGAGTGGCTAAGGGGTGAAGATTTTTGTGTGTTCGTTGTTTTGGTTCGCTTCTCTTTGATTTGACTTGAGGACGAGTAAGAATTTGAGTAGGGGGGAATTTGATGTATGCTACTGTACTTTATAGTGCATGAACATGAGTTTTTATGGAGGCTGGATGCTGATTTAGTTCGATTTTCGTTGTTTGTGGTTAGTCCTCCTCATTTGCAATTTGTTGATGTGATTAGGGAGTATTAAGCAGTTATTTGGAGCTTGATTAAATAATGAACATTTGTTTGTTTCATGGTGAGGGTTTTGGTATAATTGTGGGAGTGAGGTGTGAAGATTTGGGCATTAACTAAAGGGAGGAAAGCAAAGGAAGGAGGAGGCAACAAACAGGCAGCTAGCCGCGGCTAGCTGCAGTAGGTTGCGACCTATACAGTTGTGAGAAGTCTGTGCGGCTGAAGCAGTTGGCCACTACAACGAGCAGCTGGGTGCGGATCTGGAGCAGCGGGGTGCAGCTTCTGGCGTGCACAACAAATATTTGGGTCGTTTTAGTTTATTTTGCCTTATAATCTACTACGTATTATTTATTTTTCTTTGGAGGATAGTATATAAGAACTCAATTAATTAGCTTTGAGGTTAAGGAGAAAGTAGAGGAAGACATCGTTGTTCATATTTTTGAGGAGTTCTCTCAACTTTCATGGAGAACTAAACCTTGTTCTTCTTGGATCAATTAAATTGAAGCTTTTTGATTAATATAGTTGTGAGATATCTCTTCTTTTATTCCTTCTTGAATATTAATTATTCCTGTACTCTTATTTATATGATTGATATTTATTATTTTCCGGATTGATCAACTAGCTAGAGATTTATATCGTTTGATTGCTAGCTAGATGTGATTGTTGAATCCGTAATTGTTCAAACTTTCTTATCAAAGTAGCAGCATTTAATTGTTTTTTTTTTTTTTTTTTTTTTTTTTTGGTGAAAAGCAGCTTTTAATTGTTAAATCTCGTTTCTCTTGATTAATAATAGAAGGAAAGAAATTGTTTGCAACCACTTGTGTTGAATTCATCATACTTTATTGGTTTTGTTATTCTTAATGTGGCTATTAAACTGAAATTGAGTGTGTTCTTGGTTTGTATGATAGTCAGGGTTATTGATGAATGTTTTTCTTTGTTAATAACTTGTGTTATTGAGAAATTGGGTATTTTGATTCCGCAATAAAGTATTCAAGGGAGTTGAATTGAAGTGATTTCTGTGATCGATATTAAATTGACCAACAATTGTTACTTTAAAATATTCAAGGGAGTTGAATTGAAGTGATTTCTGTGATCGATATTAAATTGACCAACAATTGTTACTTTAAAATATTCAAGGGAGTTTAATTGAAGTGATTTCTGTGATCGATATTAAATGGACCAACAATTGTTACTTTAAAATATTCAAGGGAGTTGAATTGAAATGATTTCCTAATTTTCATCACTGGATTGTTCATTATTTTTAGTTTAATTAGTTTACTTACTATTTGAACCCTATACCTTCCCCATTATTGTTACTTCAAACTTTTGATTCGTTTGGTGTTTCTTTCATTAACATACATTAGAAGATTCCTTTTTCCTTGTGAATACAAACTTTACTTCCCTAATTACCAGCATATTAGTGTCAAGTAGCGATTTAATCTGGTGCATACATGACTAAAGCTTACCATGGAGCTTTGTTATGAAGTCATTGCAGGGTTTATAAGTGATTAGAAATCTCACCATATTAGTAGATTTAATTGATGTACATGATACTTTCACCGGTTAATTTTGTCTTATCTATTTTGAGAGTATATTTATCTAAGCTTTTAATTGTTTCACTCGGGAGGAAAGTCTTCTAAATATTCTTGTGTTCATTTAATTTCTTATCTTAGTTCTTTTACCAACACATCCCAAGTCTAGTGGGAAAATTGTATGGCAATTAGATCACTTAATCACATGTTGCTTAACGGTGGACATATATTCCATATTTCATACACTCAATAGAATTAGAGTGTCCCTTGTATTAACTCTATTTCATACGACATTTTTCACTATAATTATTTATGCATAAAGTCTTCCTATGGATTTCCTTACTTTATAAAAAATAAAATAAAATAAATAAATAAATAAAAAATAAATTGATGCAAGTATTGCTCTCTCTGATAAGTGACAACAAATTGCTCCTGAAAATAAATTCACAGAAAAGAATTTGCATTGTATTCATTTATATTGAAGTTTAAATTAAGGTTACAATGAAAACTAGAATCTTATGGAGGAAACAAAACTTCCAATATACTTTGTACTACAAAAGCTCTACACTTCAAACTTTCCTGGTCTATCCCTAGGTCGTGTACAGTAACTAAGATCAATGATAATGACAATTTTTTTGCACTCGTTGAAGAATCGCCCGAGACCCACAAGCGCAGCGTGAGGAAACATATGTACACAATCCAAAATTTGTGTAACAATATATATACATCCATGTCCCAACTATCAGGTTCTGTCAAAGTTAACATGATGCAGGTTCATCACAAGCTTCACTCTGAATTTTACAGCCAAAGCCACTTCTTTTAGGCCATTAATATGCTTTGACGATGGTACAAATTGAAGGTCACAACATTCTATTGCGTGTATCGATCATTGGAGTTCTCTCCTGCAGCTAAGAGAACAAGGAAGCAAAATGCAAAATGAAATTAGCAATCAATTTAACTTTGGAAGATTCATTTAGTGAAGGGTATGATATAAACAGGTCCTCAGCCCAAATAAAGGTAACTCTCTAGACCTTGACTGGAGAGAGAGAGAGAGAGAACCTCAATTGGTATGCTGCTTTCAGAAGGGAACCAATGCATAAGAACTCCCAAATGTGTCAAAGCCGGCATCAATTTAAACAGGATAGGAGTGGTAACCTTCAGTAAAAACAAGATTTAGCTGCAGAACTAGGTTGTAAAAGCTAGACAAGCTTTTTAGGCACTGTAAATAATCATCAGGAAAAGTAACAGTAAATGTTATCAGAAAAAGCTTACCAAGCTAAGAGCAGTTGTTCCAAGAAGTAAAAGATACATTGTCCCCTATAAAAAAAAAATAAAAAATCTGTAAGTCGCATTAAAAAATAACTATACAGGAGGAAAGTTGCTGCTAGCCACCTTTACTGAAATAAAAGAGAAAAAAACTGGAGTATTCCCAAGTGGAGGATGAAAAGGCACAGCCCCAAAAGAAATGAGTAGAAATAAACAAACTCATTTTGATGCATCCAGCTTTTAGCATTATTATCTCTACCAATGTAGCCTAGCAGAAACTACAAGTAGCACTCTAGGAAATACCACACCAAGCAAAAGAAGCAATGCAGCACTGAACAAATGCTATCAGAGTAATCAGACAAAACATGCACAAAATATACTATTGCTGCAAGGGCTTGGGAAATTCATAATGTATACAACCTTAATCTTCACCATTCAAACTAACAAACAAGTTTGCCACCAAAGAAAAACTTAATGATAAAAAAAGCAGGATCATTCATAAATTAAGAACAAACACAGGATAGAGCTCAATACTAGAAAGACCTTTCACAAATTTGGAATACTTCTAACCGTTCTTGGTGTCAGCATTGTACTAGAGATATCCACCACATTTCAAAAAGGAATATAAGGAAACAAATAGCACCGTGATAGTGTTGCAAAGCCCTTGATTTTGCCAAACAATCAAAGAAAACAGATACAGCGAAAGCGTTTTTTATTTATATAGAAAATAATATTGAAAAATGGAAAATATTTTGCAGAAAACAAGGAGTGCCCCAACCTTAACAAGAATAATTGTCTATCAACCACATTGGCAACATTTTAAATATACTCTAGATAAACACCAAATTTATGCAAGGGATTCTCAGAATAGAGAACAAAAAACAGATTAATCATCCATTACCAGTTTCCAGCCACACATGTCCCCAAAATAGCCAAGCAAGCTGATTTTCAAGATATGAATATACGATGCAAAAAAACAAACATTATGTTTTTTATAAAAAAGAGAATACCTCGATAAGGTGAAGATTTGAAGCACGGCTTAGAAGAACAAAAGCGAATTCTCCAATTTGAGCAAGTGACAATCCAACCTGTTTGTGTCATTTCAACATAAGTCAATTTTGTGCAAGCTCTCTACCTTTATAATAAAAAGAACTTCAGAAGCTATACTTACAAGAAGAGATGTCCTGATACTGTAACCAAAAGCCTTAGTTATCACAGCCGTAACAGATGTCTTAAACACCACAACCAAAATAACTGATGCAACCAATATATCCACATGAAGCCAAAGAAATTGCACACGTATCAGCATTCCAATGCTGGAAAGGAAAAGAGCAGCAAACAGGTTACGAATTGGCTCCACCTGCAATATACGATTTAAGAAACAAATACTGCTCAAAAAGGCTTCATGTACAAATATAGCTCAGAAGCAAACAGTAAGTAACATAAATAGCAAATTAGTTGAGCAGACAATTATTGCAGAAGCTTCTACAATAGTGACTCTGAAATTTTATCTGTTTTCAGAATTGACAACAGCTGAATTGAATACAGGCATTTTTCTTGGTAATGTAGCCCAACATAGGCAAGCTTATAAATGAACTACATCCGAATAAATGAATTCTGGTTCATATACAGAAACATACCTGGTCCAAAGTGTGCTGTGCAAAGTCCGTTGTAGAGATCATGACCCCAGCTACAAATGATCCCAGTTCTAGACTAAGACCAAGCTTATCACTGCACTGGAAAGACCGTAAACAGCATAAATGAGCACAACCGATATTCACTGATTCTATGTTAAAAAAAAAAAAAAAAAAAAAAAAAACCAAACACTGAAACACCGACTTTCAATTACATCCAACTCCAAAGAGTGAAACCTTCATGTTAAAATAGCAACATATTATCCAACAGTAATCTCTCACTTAAAGGATACGCTGATACAGTAAAACAAATTCCCACAAACAATTGTTCTTTACCCCAAACTCACTTAGGATCGATATGACAAAATATGAAATTTTACAGTATGTCACTAGTAGCCACCCACATAAGGACAAATAGTCCAAACAACCACAGGTATATCAAGTAACAGAGTAACTAAATTCGTGACATTGAACTAGTACATAAACTACAAAAAATTCTTCAGAATAACACTTGTCATAATTCTATATGTCATTACAACAGAGAGCTCAACTTTCAAACCAATTGTCCAAATGAATAGCATATTGGTGTTACATTAAAGACTTGAAATAAGATAATAATAAAAAATTTAATAAAATGGACACTATAAGATATCCCAAATTTGGTGATGCAATTGAAACATTAGCACACAAGCCATACACAAAATAAATATTTCAGAATTGACAACATTAAAAGCCAGCATAAATTGGATTCTATTAAAAGCCAGCATTTGTTTATGCATAGATGTACATGCACAAATTATTATTAATATTTAAACTAATTTGTCAGAAGTGGGAATTATTTCAGGCTGGAGCAAAAAAACACAAGAACAGATCTTATGGAAAAATGATTGTGTTGGTAGTACTCACCCAAGCAGACAGCAAGCAGAATGCCACCAAAGCAAGTTGATAAAGTTCATTTGTCTGAAAAAGGGAGAGAAATAAATGCCAATCGACATGTTTAATTGAAAGATGGTAAATTGGATAAATAAATTAGAAAAAAAAAAAAGGCGAAATATAGTAATAAGAAAAAAAAAAGGGGGGGGGGGGGGAGATAATAAGATACAAGTTGATCATGTGTACTATATTTTGACAATTACTGAGCAAAAACCAAATAGAAAAGCATGTGAGTTAAGGACGGTAGACATCAACCACGGTCAAAAACAAATAAGGTTGATAATCATTGTTATAAGCCTATCAAAAGCCTCACATAACTGATATGTTTACACATATACAAACAAGTAAAATCCCAAAGTAAAACTATTCTTAATCGTCAAACTACTAGATACCTACACACGTGCGAAATCCTTGAAATGTTATCAATGTTTCCTTTTGCAGATATATCTACATCTACCACCCAAGATCACACCTCCGTCCTTAGCCACTTTATTCAAAAAGTTAAAACAATTAAAGGGTTTGATTATACGATGCTCATGTTCAGACTTCAGATAAGAATATTTAGGGAAAAGGAAGGGGCGAGTAAATGAGGGATCCGTATTCCCATGTCTGGATATGCACGGGGCTAAAAGAAGGAAAGAAAATGGAATTATAGGGATCCATTTTCATTCCTGTTTATATAAAAAAAACATTTAATTGTTTGGAAATTTTGGAAAAAAAATGAAAATCCTCTTATTATTTTTCCTCGCCCCTCCCCTCCCCTCCCTTTCCCTTACCTCTATTTATTTCTTTCCCCTCCCTTACCCCTACGTTGCAATCCAGATAATTGTTCAATTATTACCACCAAATGAAACTATGAAAGTATGACCAACTAATTAGTAAATGCTGAATTACTGATAAATATTAAAGCATCTGCCATGAGAATCAAACTCTCCAACATCACATAACAATCCTCAACATACTTGTGACTGTTTTGTTGTGAGAGAATTTCGATTAACATTTGGGCTCCTTGGTTCTCCCACAAAAGCCTCTTCAATGAAGAACATTTCAGGACTAATGTTTGAGGAAACCCACACAATATAATGCTTCTTAGCTACCAAATTTAGCCTTATGAATTTATGGTCCCTGTGACCCCATTAACTGCAATTGACCAACAATTTTTTTATTTAATGTGAATTCAATTATTAATCACGGCTAACTCAGGAAACTTACAAGTTTGATGTTTCAATAATTATTTTGACAGTGAACAAAATATGATCACTCACCTGAGATGACAGCTGTATCATCAGCTTTAGGAAACGAGGTATAAATGACCATGTTAATATAGATGCAGTTGCGAGGTAGAGAGACAAGATCAACAACCTGAAATTAGAAGTCACATAAATAGAATGATTAAAAAAAATGTAACCATCAAATGAAGTAAAAGTAGGGACAAAATATTTCGAGTTAGAATCATAGTTTTGGATGTGGAAGTTTGATAACAAAGTAATCTTGCAGACTGCATAAAAACTTACAATCTACCCATTGAGGCAATTCCCATCAGAAGGCCACTGTTACCACCCATAACTGGAAGCAATGCAAACAATAACCCCACAGCACAATCCTGAAATCTCTCAAAGCAGAATAATAAACAGATATGAAACAACTAACTCAAGATCCAACTTCAGCAAGAAATTCAATTTTAAATCACCTGAAAGATAAGTATCCCAATAGCAACTTGGCCATGTAGAGCATTGTTCTGGTTTCTTTCTATCAAAAATTTCACCACCTAGATAAAGATTTACAGTGGAAGATTGTCATGTGATGAATGCAGCCACATTATAAAAACATAATAAACCGTCAGGCTACAGCAAGAGTACACAAGGAAATACCACAGCTGTTGATGACATAGAGAGGAAAGAACCCACAAACACCCCCTCTGACAATTTTCCTCCACATATCTGCAGGGACGGTCATATATTATCACCATAACCACTTCAACATCAAATTTACGAGTAAATATAAGTTCAATAAAGTACAAGTTTGAATCCTGAGACTTTACCATAGCAGTTATGCCACACAAAAACATGAATACGATAATTTGAAGCATCCCACCAAGAGCAGATACAGGCCCTACTGCTCTGAGCTGCACCAAACTACAGTTAATACAGCTTCTACCATAGAGTATGAACACATTTGTGGTTTTAATTTATTTATGTTCATTTGTCAAAATGAACACATAAACTTATTGTAATGAAACTCTCCATCAACAAAGTCAAATTAACAGCAACAGCAAGAACACAGATAAAAAAGTAATCAGGAAAAAGAATTCTTGCCTTGGTCATGGAAAATTCCAATCCTAAAGCAAATAGAAGGAAAACAACACCAAACTGTGCAACAGTTTCAACCTATACAGAAGAAAACATGTAAAACAAATACAGAACGGTTAGATGGCTGAAGAAATAAGTTCCCAAAATGTGGTAAAGCTAAACACATTTAAAAAGAGAAACTATCAGAGGCAAATGGATTAGAAGCTACATGAAAGAAAACATTCCGCTATACAAGTCTCTCTTCTCAAAAGGTCACATTTTACTGTCATACACAAAATATAGGAAAAAAGAAACGTTCTATGTTCACTGTTGTACAATAAACTATATATTTCCTCCCTACATGTTGTCTTTAAAATACTTCCGTGGATTTGATGAAAATGAAGTAAAATATGATATTAAAGCAACTGCAAAAGCTGAGGAAGAGCACGAAAAACTAAATATTCGCAAATCATACGAACAAAAGCTCACGACATATTATAACAGAGCATGGCAAGGAATTTCTAATATTTTCTCCGTTTCTTTTTAGTTGCTACACTTTCCTATTTTGGAAATTTTTAATTAGTTTCTCTCTCCTACCCACATGGGTCCCTCTTATTTTTCTCTCTATCTCTCACCTCTTAAAAAAATGCCTAGGAGACCGTGAAAATACGAGTGTAGAAACTAAAAAAAACGGAGGAAGTATATTTGTAAAGAAACAAGGCAGTTTGACTTCACCTGAACCATTTCACTGATACAATTAAGACCCCCTGGCCCAATCATTGATCCCGCAAGGAGGTAGCCAACAATAACCTGCATTCGGTTATGAAAGCGAAAGGCTTAATACGCATAAATGCAGACAAATAAAATCCATTATCTAGATTCTAGAATCAACATCTCCCCCCACCCAAGCAGGAGGTAAAAAAAAGTACCGGTTGTCCCAAACACGAAAAGATAATCCCTCCAACGGCAGCAGATACAATCAGTATAACCAAATCTGAGATTAACCTGTTACAAATGCAAAGCAAATACAATTTGTAAATCCAGCAAAATTGATATCCAAAATAAAATGCACCACATAAATACCTAGTTATGTTCGCATAATAATGAGTAGCTTCAGTTTATTTGAACTGAAGAACAAAAAATATAAGGACAAATATAGTTGACAGATGTAAAAGACAATTAATCACATACCTAAAATCTACTTGAAGAATTGGATATTTTGATTTCTTGTTAGACATCACAAACACATTATCCTGCAGGAGGACAATGTAATGAGAGTTGTCCAAAAAAAAAGTCCATAATAATCTGAATATATTATTTGCAAATTCAGAACAAGAATGCATCCAAGTTTGGACTTTGGAGCACCTTTTTATCAATCAATGTTGCCATGTCATCAGACTCTTCATTATCCAAAGAGAAAACATCTTGGATCTGAAAGGCCTTTGTTCCACTGCCACGGTAATGTTGGCAACACAGTAAAGAATAAGAATCAAAATACAAAAATAAACAAAGCAAACTACGCTACTTTACCTTTCTCGCAAGAATATATATATATATATATATATAAAAAAAAAAAAAAAAAAAAAAAAAAACACTCTAGATTGAACCAGATCTGACAAATGCAATAACTACTGCATAATGCCTCCAGTTATTTTCTTACTTTGCTTCTCCTGTCTCATTTTTCTTGCCTTTTTCGTGAGAAATTTTAGCAACAGTCTCAAGCTCAGCCTATTGAGAAAGAATAAAATAATTAACATCATGCTTAGCCACAACTTCATATAACTTACAAGTGTATACTAACTATTTCATATGAGAGACATGACAGACATACATTTAGTTATAGAGCAGTAACAAAATGACATTCATAATTAAAAAAAAAATAAATAAATATATAATAAATAAAAACTTTGCCCTATGATGTTAAAATAAAGTAATGAAGACAGATGTAACTATGCAATGGAGTGTATGAAGAAAGGGCATTACCATATCAATACCAATGGGACTATTAAAAGGGAGTGTGAAGAAAGAAATTAGGGGTCATTTGGTTCAACAAAATAGATTGGAATGGATTGGAAATTCCATATCATGTTTAATAAGTTTGGTTATAACTGGAATGGATTTGTATTTAATTAGAATTTGTATCTAGGGTGGTATGGATTTAGAATCTTAGGGGATGAGGTGGGGATGAGATTGTAAGGAGTTGGAATGGAGTTAAATACTAATATATAAGGTTCCATAGCATAAAATGTCCAACCCAAACCTAACATTGGAATGGATTTGAAGCCATTTCAACTCATTTCCCTAGTGGATGATCGGCCCCACCCAAAATGAGAAATGGTGCTTATAAATAGCACATAAGTTCTACGAGGAAATGGGAAGACTTTGTTTAGGGGCAGAGGAAGTAATTGCTTCATAAAAACTAGATACGCTATCAAATTCCATTCAAGTTTACAGAGATCACTACATTGACATTTGACAATAAAATTATGTAGATCATATGGCGCCAAATACATATTAGCAATTAAAAATTTTCAAAACCCTTACTATCTTCCTCTAATCCAGCTATCCACAGGATAACATGTCACCTTGCATATACTTTACAAGATAGACAACATTAAGTTTGAACATCGGACTGTAAATACATATGTTCATCTATCGTTCATTAATGATCTAGAAAAGCTAAAAATTGCATGACGAAACTTATTTATTAATCAGAGAATAACAAGCCCATCTCGCTCTCCCCTGTCTACTACAGTCCTAAATGAAGTCACCTAGATGCCAGATGGCATGCCAAATGCATTATAAACAATCAGCTTACTGTTCATCATCATTGTGATCTTACATAAGACCCTAATAGTCTACCGACTACACTCAGCAGTTCATTAATAGACAAGGGGGAAAAGAACATCATGTGCAGAATACTTAAGATGTTAAAGCAGCCAGACCACATTGTACGATTTTAATTTAGATACTTTCACATTTCATGTAAGCAAATCCGTTCAAGCATAAAGCCTTGTAATAAATACTGAGTATCTAACAAGTTTAAAAATAACTATTATAAACTATTGAAATCAGAACCAAGAATATGGAGGCATTGTGGAATGTGGACCTACTTGCTTGTCAGCTACACTGGTGTTGAAACTACTTCCATCAGAGCCTGAAAAATACATCATAAAAGAATTTAAAATGACATCATCATCATAAAGTGATCAGGAAAACAACATCAACATCAATTAACTGCAGACCTTAAAAGTCATTAAAATTTTAAGTGAACATGGTTCTATAAATTCCTTGAAAAGAGGACCTTGTGGAAACTGAAAACATAATTTGGATGTTGAACAGTACCCACAGAATAACAAATTGATAAGTTCCTAGACACAATCTAGAGATGAAGCAAGAGTAAATATTATTTATTTGACAATAAAAATCACCATATCCAGAGGTATTTGTGGTCTCAAGTGATTTCATGGACAAATTAGAGTAACAAGTTCCCACAATAAACCTATAAAAAAATAAAAATAAGTTTGGGAGGGGTTGGACTTTGGAGATTAAAGACACTTGAAGAGGAGTTTGCACAGATAAATTAGGACCTACATTAAATACGAATATATCAAACCATCATATATGAGGTTTGATATCAGCTAGTATCAGCTTAAATCTTAATTATAAGTCACAAAGCAATCACTTCCCTGAGTAAAAGGTGTTAACTCCAACAAAAACTTTAAAAAGAATTTTCAGAACTGAGCTAAAAAAGCCAACTTTTCAGCTTTGGCTAATACAAATATTAATATTAAAAAATTGAAACAAGAGAAGAAGAATTCCTAAAACAAGGCCACAAGGGTCACAATATGCTGCACGGCTGAACCACCACCAAAAATTGACCCTTCCATGATTTGTCATATTGTCTACACAAATCTTAGCATAAGGCAGGATCGCAATATAAAAAATAAATAAGATATACGGTTTGTTTGGATAGCAAAGTGGAATAGAAAGGGAAGAAACGGAAAAAGAAGGAAAGGGGAGGAATGGAGGGGGGGGGGGGGGGGGAGAAGGTAAGGTTACATTTTCCCTCCAAATCTTTCTAACATTGGAAGGATTTGGTTAATTAAGAGGGAAAGAAAATGAATCCTTTCATTTCCTTTCCTTTCCCTTCCCCTCCTATCCAAAGAAGGGAGGATGAATACATTCATTTCTATTCTTTTCCTTTCCTTCCAATTTTCTCAATCCAAACAATGTGATAAAATCACCCCGTAATTGAGTAAAAGTCACCCTAAGATTCAATTTATATGTAAAAGTCTCTCCATCAGCCCATCCATTGTTCAAATTCATCCTCACTCAGCTAGATAAACATAACAATGTGATTATGAACATACATCGTCAAAGTTCGTCAAAAAGCAACACATCCAAACACAATCACAGGAACGGACCAAGGAATTCGCCACACTAGCCATATCAGCCAAATGCATCCGAATAAGCTCCCAATTAAATATACTCACTCTTAGTGTTCATTCTTGCACCGTGAAGTAGTAATCATGCTTAAATCAAATCATATTCCTAAAGTCAAAATTACCTCAGACATTACATACCAATGCAATCAAATGCAACACTAATTCAACTACAACTAAACTACTTCAACTCAAATTATAACACAATATCAGAGTAACAACCCAAACAAACACCAATTTTCTCAACTTTCATCAATGCTAACACTATAATTCAACATTCAATTAAATTATAACCTGAAATCCACAAAAACCCTAAAAACAAACCAAAAAAACCAAAAAAACCAAAAATCATCAAACCTTCAGGCTGATCATTCTCAGAAAACTCCTTCTCCAACACATGATCGATCATCTTGGCGATAGTACCCTCACCATCAGGCGGCGTAGAATTGAAGATATTATTGCCATAAAATCTCTCCCGCATTTCTTGGTCAGATCTCGCGCAATTACAGAAATTGACGCCGATTTCAGCAACCATTAAAATCGAAACAATACAAACCCAAAATCTGCTGAATCTCCAACTGAAAAAGGGTTCCACATTCGCCATTTTCGGAAGCAAGAAAGATGAAGGAGGGTTGAATTTTCTCTCTCCTGGAATCCGGCGGAAGAAGAAGGGAGGTTGGAATGAAAAGGGAGAAGAAAGAAGGAAGTTTGAGTTCGTTAAAAAAATGGAATTGGGAATTTCAAATAAAATTTAATTGGGATTTATGATGTTAGCGGGATCACCATTGGTTGCTTCAAATGGCAACGATGTGTGCCTTTTTCTTTTTTCCCTTTTTTCCCTCTTGTGTGTTTTGACTTTTTTAGGTGCAAATCTAACTCTATTTCTTACATGGTTGTTAAAGCTACTCGGGTAATAATATTCTCCCATTTGGGTAAATAACTCTTTTAAATACGATAAGGGAACAGTGTTATCTCTAATGATGACACATGCTGGTGCTGAGTTGTTTTTTAGTGAACCGTCAAACTTGAGTTTAAAAGAGTTTGAGGGGGTGCTTCTCAAATAACCTAATGACGCGGAATGGAATGGTTTGGGATTTCTACATAGGTTAACGCGAGCTTAAAAATGTATCTGTGAGAGTGCGACATTGTCACTCGTTGAACGCAAATTGCGCTTTGTGGAAAGTTCAAGGGATATGTAATGTTTTACTTCGAAAAATATAATAGAATTTTGTTCATTCCATATGCTCCATAATAAAAAGATAAACTTTGTAAGAGTTGAGTTGTTGTTTTTGAGGTTGTTTAGGGTGGGTAGCAAGTCTCCATGATATGAGAAGTTACTACCTTTAAGGGCGTGTTCACTTCATCTTATTTTCAATTTAGTTTAGTTTTTTATTTTCTTATTTTATAAAATATACAGTTCAGGTCAATTTAGCTCAATTCAGTAAATGAGAACAGGCCCTAATTTAGTATAACTATTATTTTTATTACATATACTATATAATCATGACATTTTTTTTTAATAAAAACTTCTCGATCAACTGTACATTCTATAATTATTTTATTGTGTAATTTTACATAAAATATACTGATATTTACCCTTTATAAGCAGTGATCATGTGTAGAAGGACAATCTCATTCAATAGCTATCTGCCTCTATTAAATAATAATCGTTCAAGTTTCTATAACAACTATAGGAGATGAAGAAAAAAAAGGCAAAGCAAATGAGAACACAGGTTCAATTCAACATTATTCTCTCTCTACGTTTTTTGGTTTTAATTTACTTCGGGCCTGTTCTAATACTTTTATTTTCAGTTTAGTCCAGTTCAGCTCTCAATTTCTCTCTTATAAAATATTCATTTCAGTTCAGTTCGGTTCAGCTCCTAATTTCCTTCTCTTATAAAACATTTATTTCAGTTCAGTTCAACTCCTAATTTCTTTTTCTTACAAAATATTTATTTCAGTTCAGCTCAGCTCAGCTCAGCTCAATTCAGCTCAGTTCAGTTCAATTCAGAGTTTAGTCTATGAAAACAGGCCCTTCTTTAATGATTTTTTTCCTCGTATTTATGTCATAATTTATTACTTTCTATGTTTCTGCTAAGTTGCTACGCTTTTCTATTTTGGAAATTTCTAATTAGTTACAACACTTCCATTTTTGACATTCTTTTCTCTCTATGTTTCTCCTACCCACATGAGTCCAATTTATTTTTCTCTCTATCTCTCTCCTTTTAAAAAACTGTTTAGTAAACCGTAAAAATAAAAGTGTATCAACTAAAAAAAGATTGTGATTGCAACGTTACATTACATCAACTTTTTGTTTGTTCACGCTATAAATTATATAGGTATGTTTTGTCAATTGTTTTTAATACTACTAAATATTTATTGTTTAGAGTAATTTTTAAATAGACCGTGAGTCCTAACTCCTAAAGTAGTAGAGTACTTGTATAGTTGTATGCTTGTATCTCTTAAAAACGAAGTTATCTATGCAACATGGGCTCTCTCAACCCAGCCCATAATAAAACAAATATTTGGAAACCCAAAGTTTAATACTTCCATAGCAGCAACTCAACCTGAGACATTTGCAATGGCGGCAAAGCAGAGGAAACCACGAAACCCAGAATTGAATCACAAGTGTGGTATTTGGGCTATCAAAGCTAAAAACGGCGGCGTTTTGATGATGTCATTGATTAATAAACGTAACCCTAAGCCTACTAAACTCAGGTTTGTTATCTCTCGATTGTACAGTAGTTCTTTTTATCAAGGAATTTGGTTGTGATGTTGAATTGGGTTTTTTTTTTTCAGAGCTAATATTATGATATTCTCTTGATTTTCTAAAACTTTTCTACCAACAACTTGTGTGAGTTTGTTGTCTATAATTGGAATTTCATTGAAAATATTAAGAATATGGTTGCAGAAACTGAAGTCGTTAACTCTAATATTGCCGTCTCTTGCTTACAAGCTGTAAGTTTTTATTTTTTTACAATTATTTTTGGCCTTTTTGCTCCATGTCTTTATTTGTTGTTGATAATTATGTGATATTGTTCATTTAATTTTACATATCATCGTTAGATTGTTTGATTGATGTTAATTTCCAGAGATTGAGAGTTGCAAAACGAGAATTGAGCTTGAAAGTTTAGGTGATGGAATTATTAATAAGATTGGCAGAACTGTTGTGTGTGAAACTCAAAATTCATGGGATTAAAACTTGAGCGTTTAAATTTTGATAGTTTATTGCATTCATAACCCCTTAAAGTTATTGAATAGACTAAGGGCCTATTCTCTTAGGTTAAAATTCAGTTCAGCTCAGCTCCTAATTTCCTTCTCTTATAAAATATTCAATTCAGTTCAGTCAATCAGAACAGGCCCTAATTATACATTATACTGCTTTAATCGATCGAGTAAATAAATTTGTACCCATCTCTGAGATTGGTTTATCATAACCCTAATTGAAATAATCTATATATATGGACTATCATACATGATAATTTGAATTGTCAATAGCAAATTTAGAATGTGTTAGTCTGTTTTTCAATGCTTGTAGAACTAGCTTAATTTTATTTCCTTCATCAAATCAATGAAGCATTTTAATTTTTTTAATTTTATTATTATTATTATTATTATTATTAGTTTTTAATTAAACTGCTTATCTTTTGATTCTGTTCTCATCAGAATTCTGAGTGCGTGATATCTTAATTAGATTGCCCACAATGTAGGGATTTGACTTGGAACATATGATCTGATATGTGTAGTTGCCTAGTTGGAGTTAGGAGTTGCTCTGAAATTGTTTATAATTTATTTATTCTAATTAATTTTAATAAGAAGAATCCTATCTTGTTTCAGGATAAAAAGACCCCATCTGATGTACTGCAGTTTGTACCAAATATTTGCTCAGGTAGCTCTGCTGATATCGGGCCACGTAAGCGTAGGGAGGATGAACATATAAGGATTGATGATCTTTCTCTGTACTTGGACTCAATGTTTAGTTGTCCCAAGCCAAGTGCTTTTTATGGGGTTTTTGATGGTCATGGAGGTCCTGAAGCAGCAGCTTATGTCAGGAAAAATGTGAAAAGGTTCTTTTTTGAAGATGTGAAATTTCCCGAATACTCTGAATTGAACGACTTGTATCTTCAAGAAGTGGAGAATTGCCTCCGCAATGCCTTTCTTCTTGCAGATCTAGCCATTTTTGAAGATAGCAGCATCAGTTCTCGTACAGGAACAACTGCTCTTACAGCTTTGATTTTGGGAAGGTATTCTTTCTTTTAATTACAGTACATATGTCTCCTTGTTTTCGTGTTGTATTAGGTGCTGCTCGGTTTAGTTTAGTTTAGTTGAGTTTAAACTTTCAATGAAGCTGTATTTGATCATTCATCGTTGTCCTGGTTCTCTTTCAGGTTCTTGCTGGTTGCAAACGCTGGTGATTGTCGTGCTGTCCTATGTCGAAAAGGAGAAGCAATAGATATGTCGCATGACCACAAGCCTACATACCCATCAGAAAAGAGACGAGTTGAAGAGCTAGGTGGCTATGTAGATGAAGAGTATCTAAACGGTGTTATAGCAGTGACAAGGGCACTAGGGGACTGGGAAATGAAGCTTCCTAAGGGCTCAGCCGCACCCCTCATTGCCGAACCTGAACTAAGACAGACTATCTTGACTGAAGATGACGAGTTTCTTGTAATGGGGTGTGACGGAATCTGGGATGTCATATCAAGTCAACGAGCCATAGACCTTGTGCGATATGGATTAAGGAAGCACAATGACCCACAACTATGTGCTGAGGAGCTACTCAGAGAGGCTTTGAGGCTCGAGACTTTTGATAATCTGACTGTCATAGTTATTTGTTTCTCTTCTTGTGATAATCAGAATAATAGTCGCTCAATGTTCAGGAGTCCGGGGTCTAAACGTAGCCTCAAAGTGGAGTCCTTGTCAAAGCTGAAGAGCTTCATAACTCATTGATAAGTAGAGTGTTGCTAACATATTTGTTGAAAAACATGCTTGCATTTTTGTTAGGGGTACACATTAGAGTACTAGAGTGTTAATTTTTCCGAAATTCTTGCTCAATTGATTGTTTTTTTTTTCCTCAGTCTGTTTGACCGAAGTTAATTTTGGTAGTTTGGCCCAAGATTATGTCTTTTGGTGTTTAGAGAGCCACAAGTGTGATTGATGAGAATCGATCCCAAAATCTCTTGAAATAGGGAAGGGAGTTCTAACCACTTGAAATATCCCTCACTCTCGTACTTAATATAGTACTTTTTTCTAATACGTAATTCAAAATATATCGGGATTGAATCAATCAAAGCACGAACCTTGTCTATCTGAACAAATATTTTTGGTCCACTGCCTCCAGAGCTCGAACCGTATTCTAGTGTATCATGAGGTCCTCATGTTAAGATGCGTTGATGTCCTTAATGATTAAGACCCCTCATTTCTTAATCCTTATCTAAGGACACAAGAAAAGGGGTAGCAAAATCTTTAATTTGCCAAAAAGAATGACGTGGCGATGATTGATCCACTGATAACTCATATACATGATCAACAACAAAGAGTGTGCTCTCCACACGTTCAAAATAAATACACTTCTTCCTTTTCACTCATATAATAATTTATATCTTTCTTAACTATTTTGGCATCCTTTCTAAACAAAACAAACATTTTTTAATTCCTTTCAATAATTTTACCAAAGAAAATGGCTTCTTCTCTTAACATATTTAGCAATGTTGTTAATGGGTTTGGGTGCACGAAACCATCAGTTGGTTCACAACAGAGAAGAAGGATGGTTGTGGTAAAGGCAGAAACAATTAACCCAGAAATCAGGAAAACTGAAGAGAAAGTTGTTGATTCTGTTGTTGTTACTGAGCTCTCCAAGAATATCACCCCCTATTGCAGGTTCTTATGCTAATTATTACTCTATTTCATTATAATTTCATACACTATATTCTTGACTATTTGTAGAAGATTTTTTCCCAATAAATGTGCTTCGGTTGTACATAAAATATTAAAATATTGTCTTGGCTTTATCTAGCTTAATTTTAAAATTCTTATAACCTTTGTTGTTATAATTAAGTGTCTTTGGAAATTATCCATACAAAAGTAAAGAATTGTTAAATAGTTATTGGTTTATGGTATTTAAAATTGATGTTCAAAATTGCCAAATAATATTGTATGTGTTATTTGAACATGAGAAATTGTATCCTTATTTGTTTAATAATAAGCCAATGACAATATAATAAGGATATAGATCTATTGGGCATTTCTAACTATTCTAAGGATACCGTGTGGTTACATGACTTACATCTATATATAATAGATACTTATATTGTATCTAACATCGTTCTCACTTTATATTATCAGTCACTTAAATATCAACGTAATTCCCTTCTTAAGTACTCAACATAGGGGTGACAATTGAGTTGTTAGGCTTGGATTAGTTTTAGCTATGATCATTCAATTACGGGTGTGAATCTTATCAAATATACTATCTCCGTTACAGGTTATGTGCAACGATTTGACATAAAGCAGAGAAGAAAAATGTCTAATAGTTGCACATAACTTATAACGGAGGTAGTAACTGAAATGGGTTGTTTTCTTGGGCCAATTTTTGACAACTTTAGTTAGTAACAAGATAACCTCTATTACGTGAGCCCATGTGAGCATAACATTTGAAGCGGCCCAATAATAACAATATGATTTTGGACTTCTTTGAGCCCACTAACACATAGCTTACGTTGCAGGTGTTGGAGATCAGGGACATTTCCTTTGTGTGATGGGAGTCATATGAAGCACAACAAAGCTACTGGTGACAATGTTGGACCTTTGTTGTTAAAGAAGCAGTAATTCTGGTTCATATCGATCTAAGCTACTTTCATTCATTTTTTTAGGTTGCTTTTCTTCTTGTTTGGATTTTGATTATTGTCACCTAGCAACTTATGCCTAGAGTTGTTTCCTCTTCGAGTGGTTGAGATTAAATAAGCAACCATATTTTGACAGTGCATGCTAATGAGTTGTGAATCCTGTGATAAACTGTTTTGCGACAATGTTATTAGTTATTACCTGTTGTTGCTTCCTTCGTTCCAAAATTATACTCCGCCCGTAAGTCATATCTCATTCACATGATCTAATATAAGTAATAACATTCGGATGTAATTAGATTAAATTGAAGGAAGGTAATAAACTCATGACGGCCAAGCCACTATTGTATACTTCGTATAATAGATGATTAGATATCCATTGTCGTGTTCACCCTAATCGATAATTCGATATGATATGATGGTTCATGACTTGGTGTATAGATTCTCTCCAAATTAAGCTTGTTAATTTGCTATTATATTGTCGGTGGTGCCGAGCACCGTGCGATGTGCGTGAATTGTCTAAGTTATAAACGGTAGGTATGTAGTTGTGTTGAATTTAGCTGTTGATTTGCAGCCAAAACACAAGATTAAGCGAATAGAACAGAGTCTCAAAATTATTTTTGCAAGTTAATTGACATGCGCAAGTTTGTTTCGTGACCACCTACAACGGCATGTGCACTATAATTTACCAAGATTATATTCTTTGACTCCAATTCCACCGACTAATATTAATTCATTCACAGCCTAAGATCATTGAATTGGTTGTTTTAGTCATTCAAAATTTAACAGAGTCGTTACAAAGATCTTTGGTAAATTTATTGTTGTAGATAGTTAGATAATCCATACTATTTATATGCATCTATATTTTATTTTTAAAAAACTATGTGCTTAGATAAATTGACTTCTTTTGCATAATTACATCACTTTAATTATCAAGCTAGTACGATTGCTGACCATAACTA
This sequence comes from Chenopodium album, assembly GCF_948465745.1. Classification (NCBI taxonomy): domain Eukaryota; kingdom Viridiplantae; phylum Streptophyta; class Magnoliopsida; order Caryophyllales; family Amaranthaceae; genus Chenopodium; species Chenopodium album. The sequence continues at coordinate 1,854,110 of NC_137838.1, forward strand.
TGAACATTAATATTACAACAACAAAAAAAAACCTTTATATGAAGTATCAAGAGATTGTACAATAAAACTGATCCAATAATCTACGAGTACAATTTACTTGATAACTTTTTTTTTTATTTATTGTTTTTTCACTTTTTTTGTAACTCATAAAAAGTGTAAGTTAATCATTGTGAATCTTTTTTTTGGGTTTAGATTTAGTAAAATAGTAAACTTTGTACCAAGTATATGACTATTTATCAAAAAAATCAGGATTAAATTAACTTTTTTTTAAAAAAAAAAATAAATAAATAAATCTCCTCGTAGTACTATACTACGATGAAATGTAAACTAAAATCTTCAAAAGATGTACGTGGAAGTCCCAAATAACAAGTGTCATTTGTAGGTCAAATTATAATGGAATCTTATTTGAATGCTAGCTATCCACCAATTCAAGAAAGGAGATTAGAATAGATCAATTAATGTTCGTAGCTTAGTTTGCTCTCTCAATCATGTAGAATTATATAATATTTAAAATCAAATAAAGCACATACTTTTAATTAGAAGCCGCAGAGGTGTTCTAATTTGCAGAGGTATGAACATTGAACAACCTAAGACGTGTTAATTGTGATTTTTTCAACTTTGATCAGCAGGCCAACTTGTACTAGTCATTATTTTCATGTGATTTTATTGTCATATATCACATTAAAGATATAGTAATGCAGACTATATACTAATTATTTATTAAAAAGTAACCAAATGATTATAGATAATTAGATATTGCCTTTCAAATACATGTTACAAGTTATGGACAAACTTAAATTGCGAAAGATACACTATACTTCATTACCGCTTATAATACGAAAAAATTACTTCAATTTTATACATGAAAAGTAATTGCAAATTTAAATAGGTGTAAACGTGTAATAATAATAATCAACTATATTATGATAATATGATCAATAATAATACTCCATACTGGAAGGCTATGATGTATTTGCTAGCGAAAGGTTTCCAACCCAAAAACGATCATGGATCGAATTATTCGAATATGACAATTGGTGTATCAACATTGGTATGTACAACTATACAAGACACTCTATGCACTACATACAAAATTAAAATTGGGAATTCATGACAAAATCACGCGTCGTTCGGTGTAATTAATGTTAATTTTATTCTAATATTTGCTCTTTAATTCTATTATCTAACGCCTCGAGGGCGCTCATTAGTTTTTGCCTTATCATTATTATCAATTTAGCTTAGCAATATTGTTGTTCCTAACACGTCATACTCGATCATATGCTTGTACTCATAAATAGTGAAAATAATGGAGTAATTAATGACGAATATTTAGCGACAAAAACAGCATCTTAATTTTGTGATTATATAGTATTAAATGCATTAACTTCAACTTTGAGAAGCTACCGCAAAATTGAAGACACTAATCACGTTAGATTGACCGTACATTTGAGAAGCACTAAGTCATAATTACAAGGGAACCGACCATATTTCTTGGCGCTCAAATCTCAAACATTATGCCTAACTCTAAAGTTTAAGGGTTGTGATTTGTGAAGCTAAATACGTACGTTTTGTTCTCCACCTAATAGTTTGATGACGAGTTGGTTATGTGCTTATGTCACCATTGGAGTATTGCAAAAAAAGAAGCCTAGGTCATCTCTCATAAATGACAATTTTCTTAGCTCAATTGTGTGAGATCGAATTTCTATCAAGTTCCTCAAATTAAGTGTGAGGTGTCTAATAAGGGTTTGTTATCTCAGCTTATATTCACTTCAGTTCTCAATTTCTTTCTCTCATAAAATATTCAGTTCACTTCAATTTAGTTTAACTCCAATTAGTTTAATTCAGCTCAATTCAGCAAATCAGAACAGGCCCTAAGTGAGCATGAGAGCATTAATGTGCATCCTATCATTATTATTGTTAACTTGTTACACTAATAAGAAAAATGGCGATAAACTCAATTTATTTATTAAAAGAAAAAAAATGTATTAGAAACTAGAATTTGGATTCATGGAATGTAAAGCTAAGTAGAAAATATCTTGCATTATTTGTTAAACAATTAACATAAATAATACAAGATTATATCCTATCACATGGAGTCATGGACCAACATATATACATAGTATTTTGACATTTACGTTTTTCACGTACTAAACTCGCTTATATTACATTAAAAGGTAAAGTTAAATCGATTATTGAAAGTGAGTTCAATAAAAACCACTTGCCTAGAGTAAAATCCATTTTTACCAACATAAATCATGTTCGATGTTTCGATGATGAGAAAATATAAAGCTAGTTAAAAGATATCGAAACCTCTTGAGCATCACCACTAAGTTTATCCTCTCCGCTATATAATTAATTGGATACGAGTTGATTTAACTTGGGTTGGGTTTGAACAAGAAAGTTTCAAGTTGCTTTTAAACCTCTCTACTAATCAATTGTATACGAGTTGATCTAACTTAATTAAGTTGAACTTTTTTGGTTTAGTAAATAATTGGATAAAAGTTGATTCAACTTGAGTTGGATTTGAATTGAAAAGTTTTGAGTTGTTCATATAATTTTAATTTTCCAGGTCAGTAAATCTCGTTTCAAATCGATGATCTCTAATTAGGTCGTGGTAAGTCGACTTATTTAGCGACTGACACTCATATACAACAAGGAATATATACTACTGATTTCTGCGTACTCCATTATTTGAGCTGATGATTGTTATATTCTCATAGCACGTTACTGTACACCTTTTGTTTCTACTACACAATCTATTTTCACGTTTAATCACACCCTTTTGTACAGAAACACCAAAACTGACTGAAAAAATCTGGAAGCAGCAGCAGTTTCATTTAGCCCACTCAATCAACTCCCACGTGGCAATATCCCAACCCTCGTATTTCACCTGTCGGTAGCAGATTATTTCCCGGTACCACCCATTAAACACGCGTCCATTCCAACATTTTTAAAACCATTTAAATATTAATTAATTAAATAAAAATATAAAATTAATAATTCTTCCTCTTCTTTCCATAAACCCTCACTTGTCCTCACTTGTCACTCCACCAAAATTTCCGCATTTCTCTCTCCTTTATCCCCTCCACTCCACAACATTCAAACCCACTTTTCCGACCAACTTTCCGGCGAGAACTCACCGGTAAACAACCATTAACAATCGGAATTTCCACCATTTCTCATGCTTCCTGTAACAGACACTTCATTGTCGTCTACTCAAGACCGGCCAACAAAAAGACCCAAAACCCCTCCTAAACAAATACCACCATTTTCATCTTCTCCAGAATTTTCCAAACCTTCTTACTTCACTTTCTCTCTCCTCTACCACCACCCTCGATCATGCCTCCTCATCTTCGTCCTCCTCCTTCAACTCCTCCTCCTCTCATACTCCGGCCACCGTCCTCCTCCCCTCTCCGCCGCCTCTTCCACCACTCTCTCCGTCGCCATTTCCAATTCCTCAACCTTAAACCCTAACCCTAATCCTAATCCCGAACATTGCGAATTAGGGAAATTCTTCGTGTACGATGATCTTCCACCCAAGTTCAACTCCGAAATCTACCAAAACTGCGACAAACTAAGCCCATGGGGGTCCCGGTGCGCCGCCCTCTCAAACGACGGATTCGGGAGAAAAGCGACGGGAATCAACAGAATCATGCCGGAAAATCTCGCCGACGCTTGGTATTTCACTGATCAATTTTCCTCCGAAATATTATTTCATAACAGATTACTCTCACATAAATGTCGTACATTAGACCCAGAATCTGCTGCTGCATACTACATCCCATTTTACGCCGGACTAGCCGTCGGTAAATATCTATGGTCAGATTACAGTCCAAAAGATAGAGATCAACATTGCGAAATGATGCTCAAATGGGTTCAAGAAGAACACCCCTATTTCAACCGATCCAACGGCTGGGATCATTTTCTTGTAATGGGTCGAATTACATGGGATTTCCGCCGTTCAAATGATCAAGATTGGGGTTCAAAGTGTATTTACTTACCATCAATGAGGAATATCACACGGTTGTTGATTGAGAAAAATCCTTGGGATTATTTTGATGTTGGTGTACCTTACCCTACTGGATTCCACCCTAGTAACCCCTCCGACGTCGTTTTATGGCAGGAGTTTGTCCGGTCACGTGAGCGGCATTCGTTGTTCTGTTTCGCGGGTGCTACTCGTGGTATGATCGCGAATGATTTCCGTGGGGTGTTGTTGAATCAGTGTAGAAACTCGGTCGGGTCGTGTCGTGTCGTGGATTGTGGCGGGAACCGGTGTTCTAATGGTACGTCGGAGATTCTAGAAACATTTCTTGATTCGGAGTTTTGTTTACAACCTAGAGGTGATAGTTTCACTCGTCGGTCTATATTTGATTGTATGTTAGCCGGTTCGATACCGGTTTTCTTTTGGAGGCGATCGGCTTATTATCAATACGAGTGGTTTTTACCGGGTGAACCGGGGAGTTACTCGGTTTTTATTCACCGTAATGAGGTTAAAAATGGGACTTTGGTTAAAAGTGTGCTAGAAAAGTATAGTAAAGAGGATATTAAAAGGATGAGGGATAAGGTGGTGGAATTTATTCCTAAGTTTATCTATGCTAAATCCAATGAAGGGTTGGGGAGTATAAAAGATGCTGTCGATGTTGCCGTTGATGGGGTTTTAAAAAGAATGAAGGAACAACAAGAGTATGGTTTTAAATGGTAATTAGTTTAGAGTAATGAGGTATTATTTTTCATTGTGTATATAACAATTGCTATTGTTACACGTACTAGGGAAGAATTGTCCACTTTATTAAGTGTGATGGTCGCATAGTATGGAGTATGGACTAGACAATCTTTTTATCCAAATTGAGGCTGTTTAAAATTTAGGTTCGGTGTATTGTAATACTCGTATATATTATACTGAGTAATTATTATACGTAGTATATTCTTTTGGGTGCTTATTAATAAATGGTTGCGAACTTTGTTATGGGCAAGGTGGTGTTGAGTGTGATTATGTATGTCCAATGTAATAATGGAGGGTAATTTGGGTAGCTAATATTTTAGCACGTCACACCATAAATTGGACCCGCTTTTAAATGAATGAAAACGACGAGGAAGTGTTGTGGAATCGTTATGTTTGATGAGGCAGGGCCATGCATGTTTGGTGTTTTTTCATGTAATGATGTGCTCTGGATATTTGATTTTTAAACATTTTTAAGATAGAATTAATCGTAAGTACGGAGTAACACTTCGAAAGAAACTATACAACTGTAAAATGCAATGTGGAGTAACAATAATCCTTATTATCATCATATTTACTATTGGCAGGGAGTGGCAATTGTGTAGTGTGTGAGATGGATTGATAGCTACTCAATTTTGGTGACTGGGGTTGGTGGCGCCCATGGGCCATGGCGGCTTTGGGAGTGTGTAAAAGACTAAAAGGGCATCTTCGTATTTTGACTGTGTAGTTGTTGATGATTTAAAGTAATTGCAGACCTGTTTTAACAATAACTAATAAGTCTACTAGAATCTTAAATTGGAAACTAAAATGAAAAGGAGCAAAAGGAATAATAGAATTAGTACATTAGTCCTCCAAGAATCTACCATCTTTTGGAACATATTTGCTTGAATTGAACTCCATAATTATATAGGGAAACAAGGGGGAAACTATATATGACATCCTCAATGTCACAAACTCAAGAGAACCAACAATTCAATACAATAAGCCCAAATGATCACAACATCTAATCACCAACCAATTCAATGCGGTAATAAGAAGATTATATTTTAAATAGTACACATGAATTATACGTGAAAAATCCCTTCAATATGAATTGAAAAGTAAAACTCACAAATTGTTTGAAGATTTTACCTTACTTCACTTACTGATAATTGAAGATAAAATAAATCTAATTCAATCTACAAAAGGTTTACTATCTCACCATTAATAAACACATGAACAATTGAGAGATAAAAGTGTTAGATTTCGGGAAAACTCCTCAATCTGGAGTGTGTACCATTGATCAAATATATAGAGTTTACAACGCTAGGCCTAATCACGTTAGGAATCCTAGATACGATAAACATACAAAATATACAAATAATATATCCTAATCTGTGACAAATATTATCCTAAGTATAATATCTATCACACCCCCGCAGTCGTAGCGGGAGGAGGTCGTACGCTAAGACTGGACCTAAATTCCAGAAATAAATCTCGTGGTAGGCCTTTAGTGAAAATGTCCGCAAACTGATATCTAGTAGGAACATGGAAAACCCGTACTTCCCCCAAAGCAACCTTTTCTCGAACAAAATGAATATCCATCTCCACATGTTTGGTGCGTTGGTGTTGTACCGGGTTGCCAGAAAGGTAGATAGCACTGACATTATCACAATAAACTATAGTAGCCTGCCGCAGAGGACAATGTAACTCAAGTAATAAATTACGAAGCCAACACGCCTCAGAGACAACATTCGCGACGCCTCGATATTCTGCTTCTGCACTCGATTTAGACGAAGTATGTTGATGCTTAGATGACCAAGACACGAGGTTGTCCCCAAGGAAACAACAATAGCCCGAAGTAGAACGCCGGGTATCGGGACAACCTCCCCAGTCAGCGTCAGTGTAAGTAATCAATCGATGAGAAACAGTAGGATATAAGTGTAAGCCGTGATCAATGGTACCCTGAACATAACGCAGAATGCATTTCAATGCCTCATAATGAGGTTCCCGGGGATCATGCATGAATAGACACACCTGTTGTACCGCATAAGAAATATCTGGCCTGGTAAAAGTAAGATACTGAAGAGCACCTGCTAAACTGCGATACAAAGTAGGATCCCGAAAAGGTGGTCCTGCATCTGCACTAAGTTTGGACTTAGTGTCAACTGGAGTAGCTGCAGGCTTACAAGAGGCCATACCTGCACGCTCTAAAATCTCTTGTGCATACTTTTCCTGTGAAAGTAGCATATAAGAGGGTTTGCGGGTCACCGCAATCCCCAAAAAATAACTCAAAGGACCCAAGTCAGACATAGGAAACTCAGTTTGCAACTGAGAAATAAATCCTGTACGCAACCTGTCAGATGAGATAGCTAAAATAATATCATCAACATATAAGAGCAAATATGCCATATCATCACCCTGTCGGAAAGTAAAAAGAGAGTTGTCACTCTTGGAATGACAAAACCCAATTTGACTAGAAAATTTGCAAAGCGTTGGTACCAAGCTCTGGGAGCTTGTTTCAAACCATAGAGAGCCCTGCGAAGCCGAAAAACATGAGTAGGAGCCCTCCGATCAACAAAGCCCGGAGGTTGATGCATATAAACAGTTTCCTGCAAATCACCATGTAAAAAGGCATTTTTGACATCTAGTTGATGTATCGACCACTTTTTAGCCAAAGCTAAACTGAGAACAGTACGAATAGTGGCCGGTTTAACTACCGGACTGAACGTCTCATCACAATCCACACCAACTTCCTGCGACCTGCCATCACATACAAGACGAGCTTTGTGCCTTTCAAGGTCACCATTAGACTTGTATTTATGCTTAAAAAGCCACATACAATTAACAACATTCACCCCCGAAGGCCTAGGCACCAATTCCCATGTCCCTGTCTTAATTAAAGCACTATACTCATCATTCATCGCCGCATTCCAATTTTGGTCATTTAATGCTTGTTTATATGATTTTGGAAGTGGTGATTTTATGTGAGGTGGACCCGAGTTTTTAACGGTTAGGTTACAATACTTAGGATTGGGCTTAAAAATACCCCTTTGACTACGGGTGACACGGGGGGAGGGAGGTGGTGGCCGAGTGGGCTGAAGAGGTGGCACGCCACGCATGGGTGGCGGAGTGTAATGTGGAGTGGCTGGGATGTGAGGCTGGGCCAGGAGAGGAGTACACGGGCTCCCCGCAATTGGGCTGCCGCGTGTGTGGTGTGGGGAGGATTAGGGAGAATTAGGTTCTGGGTGGGCCGCTGGTGTTCCAGCGTTCGCTGGCCCAGTCCAGTTATGGGGGGGAGTTTCTGCCTGGGCCGAGGGAAAACCAGCGCACGCTGGCCCACGTTGCTGGTCCGTCTGGGATGGCAGATTTGGGCCAGGTGTGCGTGTGGTTTGAGATGGGCTTGGGGTTGGATTATGTAGGTGATTTCGTAGGTAGTAGTGGGTGAGCAATGGAGATTGTTCATCAAATCCTAGAAAATCATAATCCGAAAGTTTATATTGAGCCAAATTCTTATATGGAAAAGATGACTCATCAAACACCACATGCCGAGAAAGAATGATTTTATTTGTGGTAAGGTCAAGACACTTATAGCCACGGTGATTGGAAGGGTAGCCTAGGAAGACACATGGAGTGGATTTTGGAGCAAGCTTGTTAGGAGCGGTTGAGGCTAAATTTGGGAAACAAAGACAACCAAAGACTCTTAAATGATCATAAGATGGGTTTCTGCGAAAGAGAGCTTGAGCCGGGGTCAAGTTGTTTAAGGACTTGGTTGGCAAAATATTTAAAAGATAGGTAGCGGTCTCTAAAGCATGAACCCAAAAGATCGGAGGAAGAGAGGCATGGAATAGTAAGGTGCGCTTGACATTATTTATGGTGCGAATCATACGTTCGGCTTTGCCGTTTTGGGAAGAGGTGTGAGGGCATGAGAATCTAAATACCATTCCATTATTTAGACAAAATTTTTTAAACGGATCATTGTCGAATTCACGACCATGGTCACTTTGAAAGCATTTAATAGGTCTTTCAAATTGAGTTTGCACATATTGTCTAAAAGTAAGAAAACATTGGAAAGCTTGAGATTTAGAAGCTAATGGAATTGCCCAAACATAATGAGTGAAATCATTAAGAAGAACCAAATAATATTTGTGACCATTACTACTACGAATAGGAGATGTCCACAAATCGGCATGAATAATATCAAAAGCACAATAAGTTTTACTATTCGAATTATAAAAAGGAAGTCTAACATGTTTCCCTATTGGACAAGAATTACAACAATTGGAGTGATGCTCCTTATTGTATTCAATAAAATTATTGCTCCTAAGAAAGCATAAAGAGGGTGCTCCCGGATGTCCTAGACGATCATGCCAAGTAGAAGGAGCGACTGTGGTGACAGAAGTGGCAAGACATGCACTTGGGTTATTGGTGGTGATAGGATAGAGGTCCCCGGAACTATTGCATCTGGTGATTACCCTCCCCGTTCGTAGGTCCTTCACAGAAAAACCATTAGGGTCAAACTCAATAGAAACCAAATTATCAGAAGTAAATTTACGAACAGAAATAAGGTTTTTAATGATTTGGGGGGCAAGGAGTACATCTTTTAGAGCTAAGGGTTTGTTCGGGAATTTAGCATGACCATAACCAATAATTGGAATGCGATGACCATTGCCTACTAAAATATGATTATTAGTGCTTAAATTAAACAGGGGAAGAAGATTACCGGAAGTATGAGTCATGTGGGAGGTGGCTCCCGAATCCATATACCATCCATTATCCGGTGTGGATAACCCCGAGGAAGAGTAAGCACTACCAAGTTCCGTTGGAGTCATGGGCGGACCAAGCATGGGTGACCCAACATAATAAGACTGTTGTTGTGGACTTGGAGTATTGGGCCTATGCTGAAGTTGGCCTGAAGTGGGAAACGGTGCAGGTGGGATGGCCCACTGTTGAGGCCAGTAGAACTGCTGTTGGGGCCAGGCCCAATTCTGGCCTATTGGGCCCGTTTGTTGCGAGCCCTGCTGCTGGCCTTGTTGTTGTTGCGAGCCCTGTTGCTGTGAAGACTCGCCACGACTTTGGGACTGGCCACCACGACCCTGGCCGCGACCCTTGCCGCGACCACCCTTTCCTCCGCCGCGGCCACGTCTAGTCCCACCACTGCGGCCACCACCAGTCGCCGGCGACTGGTCAGAAGGTGGCGCCGAGCTCTGCTGTGCGACGAAAGAAAAGGCAGGGGAGCTGTTCTCGGTATTGCGACGCGACTCCTCCAGAAGAAGTCGAGAGCGCGCGGTGTTGAAGGAAGGTAGGGGGTCCGTTTGTGCAATCATAGTAGCGACGGTGTCGTAATCGGTCTTGTTTAGTCCGGCCACCATACGGAGGACTAACTTTTGATCAGAAATAGGTTGATCGACATTCGCTAATTGATCGGCAATGCTTTTTAGCTGCTGACAGAATGCGGTGACGTTCTGGAAGCCGGCTAAATGAATTGCATTCAACTGAGTTTCGAGATATACCGCCCTCGTGCTCTTGTTGTCTTGAAAGATGTCCTTGATACGATCCCATGTCTCTTGGGCAGTAGACTTCCTACCAAGTATTGTTTCAAGAAGATCCTTCGATATGGTGCCGTAGATCCATTGCTTAACAATGGCGTCAAGCCGTTTCCACAGAGTGTCAGAAATATATGAGGGTCGTGGAGTGTTAGAGTCAATGTGGTCTAGAACATCATAAGCGCAGACATGATTCTCAAATAATTCAACCCAGCTTGAGTATTGAACTTTCTCATAATCTAGAGTAAGGGGAATAGAATTTTTGATGTTGGTCACGGTGAGAGCGGGGTGGAACTCGGGTGTAGAGGGTGGAGGAGATGGCGGTGGTGGCGTGTCACCATCCTTGGCCATGGTTGAGAGTCGGTGACAGAGTTAGGGGTAAAGCGGAAGCAAGAAAAAAAAATTAATTTTTGGTGAAAAAAATTAATCGGATCGAAAACCTAAAGCTGTGATACCATGTTAGATTTCGGGAAAACTCCTCAATCTGGAGTGTGTACCATTGATCAAATATATAGAGTTTACAACGCTAGGCCTAATCACGTTAGGAATCCTAGATACGATAAACATACAAAATATACAAATAATATATCCTAATCTGTGACAAATATTATCCTAAGTATAATATCTATCAAAAAGGAGTAGAAATCACAAAACAAAAGTTCAGGCTTTCATCCAACAGAAATTCCAGGCAACCAAAGCTTTAAATGACGATCAAACCATTCAAATAGAGACCCTTTGTGTCCTCAACAAGTAAACAAATTAGAATACATTTCGATAGTTGATTTTTAGACAATAGAAATATGTGAAAGTTATCTCAGAAAAATTGGAAATGAAGACTCGAACCGTTGTTCTTTCCTCTGTATTTGCGTGAGAATTGTCTCAACTTTCAATCTTCACACTCACTTCTTTTTCAACAAGAATTAATGCACCTAATCTTACTAAACAAACCGTAGAATAAGCCCCAATTACACTTAAAACAAACAAGTAAAATGTTAAGAAAATGGGCCATCCAAATTGGACAAAGATCAGAAAAAACACACTTTTCCCAATTAAACTTAGGTTAGACCCACAATAAATTATTCACCACAAATAAGAAAGCATAACAAAATCCTTTCTCAGTTTCTCTATTATATAGTTTCGTTTCATTATCAGTTTATCATAATAAGCCTTTCCTAGTTATAAGCCTTTCCCAGTTAGAGACTTTAAGAGGCAATATAGTTTGTCTACAAGCTAGCTCATCTTTGTAATGTAAATGACTTCCATGAATGAATAAAAACCCCCTCTCCTTTCATTTAGATAAAAGAAAATTAATTAAATATTAATAATTGACCATATAAATTGTTCATGATATGTGGCTTAAATAAAAGAAAATAAGGAGTAAGGACAACAAATTAAAAGCAGATATAGAGCAAGAAGACAGGGCAGTGAAATCGCATACGGCATAACTCTAATTAGCACAACGAACTGAATCAAATGATCTTTCTAGAACAACTATGGATTATATACAACTGCATTGAAGATAATGGATTGCACAGAACTTTATTGATAAACGAAGAGGATTTTTTTTTATGAGATCTTTGGTGGATTGAAGTGGAGTAGAGGAAGAAAAAGATATAAAATAAGGGCTATTATACAAGTGATATAACTATTTCTAAACAAAAATGTACAGGTACGTATAAATTAAATCATTTAAATTTTACATAAGTGTTAAGATGAAGGGAAAAAAAAATCAAGATTATAGTATGGTTAATCAAATGATAACTAATACAGCATAGAGGAAGTACTATTACAATATAGAGACTTATTTTGACAACAATACTAGTCAAAATCACACTTAGTGGTGCAAGCAATATTACAACTTACAAGTTGTATAGTTGACTTTAAAATAATCTCATTACTACCAAAATATGGATTACACATTGGCTCTCGTCACATGTTGTCATTTGTTATTTGGAATTAACTAATTTTGAATATGAAATTAACTAATTATTTTAACGATCTCGTGTTTAATTTGTTATTGACTTTTACAATACCGATCGTAAGATTGAATTATTACCTTGACAAAAATTATAGAATAATTTTAGACTAGTTGGTGGCATAATTGTTGAATGATTAATAAAATTATCAAGTTGCAATAATGCATAGACGTTAATCAATGTTTATATTCATTTAGTTGAATTTTAATAATGTACAACTCCATTGCATATACATACGAGTATTTGACTCACATACGAGAAATACATACACCTTTACAACTCCCAACAGCTTTTCCCGCATTTTTTCTCCCTCCACCACCAAAATAACCACCAAAACCACCACAATTTCCGACTAAATCCTCAGCCACCGGTGAATTCTCACCGGAAAATCTTTTCTCATGCTTTCTAAATCGGAAACATTTTCGTCTCCTCCAAACCGCCAACCGCCCAAACCACAACCACCGTCACCACCATCATCGCCGACCGATTTCTTCTTCTCTCTCTTCCACCACCACCCTCGCTTATGTCTCCTCTCCCTTTTCCTCCTCCTCCAACTCCTCTTCCTCATCTCCTTCTCCGACCACCGCATGCCATTTCTCACCACCGCCACCTCCGCCGCCGTCTCCGCCGTCAAATCCACCGCCCCACCACTTAATCAATGCGAAAACGGCAAAATCTTCGTCTACGATCTCCCCTCACAATTCAACTCCGATCTTTACAAAAACTGCGACAAATCAAGCGTTTGGGGTAACTGGTGTGGGGCCCTCTCAAACGACGGGTTCGGCCGTAAAGTGACGGAAAACATTCACTTAATGCCGGAAAATCTCGCCGGCGCTTGGTACTCAACTGATCAATTCTCATCCGAGGTTCTTTTTCACAACCGTTTACTCTTTCACAAATGTCGCACACTAGAGCCAGAATCTGCTACGGCGTACTACATCCCATTTTACGCTGGAATCGCAGTTGGTAAATATATGATGGATGAATTTAGTCCAAAAGATAGAGATCAACAATGTGAGAAAATGGTTGAGTGGGTCCAACGGAATTACCCGTATTTTAATAGATCCAACGGTTGGGATCATTTTCTTGTAATGGGGAGAATTACGTGGGATTTTCGACGGTACGGTGATCAAGGGTGGGGGTCTAGGTGTATCACCATGCCGTCAATGACACATGTCACACGATTATTGATCGAGAAAAACCCGTGGGATTATTTTGACGTTGGTGTACCTTACCCTACTGGATTCCACCCTAGTAACCCCTCCGACGTCGTTTCATGGCAGGAGTTTGTCCGGTCACGTGAGCGGCGTTCTTTGTTTTGTTTTGCAGGTGGCACACGAGGGTGGGTTGAAAATGATTTTCGCGGGTTGTTGTTGAGTCAATGTCGGAATTCGTCTGAGTCGTGTAGACTCGTGGACTGCAGCGGGGGTCAAGGGTGCGGGACGTCAGTGATCCTTGAATCATTTCTTGATTCGGAGTTTTGTTTACAGCCTAGAGGTGATAGTTTTACTCGTCGGTCTATATTTGATTGTATGTTAGCCGGTTCGATACCGGTTTTCTTTTGGAGGCGATCGGCTTATCTTCAGTATGAGTGGTTTTTGCCCGGTGAATCGGAGAGTTACTCGGTTTTTATTCATCGTGATGAGGTGAGAAATGGTACTTTGATAAAAACCGTGTTGGAGAAGTATGGTAAAGAGGAGATAAAAAGGATGAGGGATAAAGTGGTGGAAACTATTCCTAAATTAATATACGCAAAACCTAATGAAGGGTTAGGGAGTATGAAAGATGCCATTGATATTGCTGTTGATGGTGTTCTAAAAAGAATTAAGGAGAAAAAAAAAATGAGGAAATTAATTTAGGGTGAGTATATGTTCAATGTGAATCTATAGATCATATATATGTTGCGCCATTGTTGCACACATGGAGTACCACCTTATGGCACCGTCAAATGTGACAAGGTTCAATCTTGTTAATTGAACAGTTTCGAGTTGAAGTGGCTATCATCACGTATACATGATTAATCAACGTGTTGCAATAGTTACATTGTATGGTTACTAACCAAAGGTAAAGTTAGTTTATACACTATGCAATTTGTTAAGTGGTTTTGCGTAACAAATTGTTGTCCAGGTCACAACTCACAACATGGAAGGAGGCACCTTTCAATGCAAATTAAAGATGGGAGAAACTATTCTGTATATTATTATATACATCATGGCCATACATGTATGCTACAGAGTAATTTTTTTAGTTACAGTGAATTTATATAGTCATGTAGGTTAAATATAGATTTATTAGTTTTATTTATTTTAAAAAATTATTTATTTAATAATTGTGAGATAACAAATGTTTATTGCATTTTCACAAATCACAATAGTGTGGGTTGTATTTTTGCGTACTCCATATTAATCTACTACTTTCTCTGTTTTTATTTAGTTGACGCGTTTGATTTAGACACATATATTAAGGAGAGGAGAGAGAGTGAGAGAGAGTGAGAGAGAATGAAAAAACAAGTGGGTAGCTTGTAAATGTAAGGTAAAAAATTTACCCCAAAATGAAACGTGTCAACTAAAAATAAAAACTTCCTAAAAAGGAATACGTGTTAACTAAAAAGAAACGGGGGTAGTATAAAGCAGTGAATTGGGTCGTTGGTCGCTATCTGCACAGTAGGCACTCACTTTCTTAGAGCTGTAATTAATGGCAGCATTGTATGGGAAAGCTGTGAATGACAGTTCAGTTTGGCACTCCCTTATTTCAAGTCTTGTTCGATTACTTCGGCTAATCTTTGATTATTGATTAAAACTTCTCAATTTAACGTTATTGAATATTGTTGCTTACATAGTAAAACAAATCAAATTTTAATCATTTTACGTAATAACTAAAGATTGTTTATATTGATCAGGACAAAATTTTAGTAATTGTGAATAATTTATCTTAGATAAGTTAACAACATGCCAGCCTAAACAATTGGAAAGTTATAGGACATGCGTTGTTGCCACAAACCAGGCAACAGGCTGAACAAAATGGCGACACATTTGATAATTGATACTACTCTAACTGGAGCGTGGGAATTAATTTGAGCATTTAGAAATTAGAATTAATTAAATTGGACCACAACAACTTCAATTAGAGATTAATAACGTGGCCACATGGAGTCATATATGGACCATTCACACATTCATGCCTTCATGGTGATGAATGGTGAGTCATTTTATATTTATTTTTTCAAGAATGAAGTCAATCTTTACGAATTTTATTTCGACAATTTTAGGCAGGCATTTAGCTATCACCTTTTAACATTTTTGTTTAGTAAAATTAGATGTCTAAATCTTTAAAATATAAGGTAAAAATCTTACGAGTATCAAGTGAATAAGTAATGAGTTTTTACTTTAGTCTCTTACATGGAATGTTTGTTTGTTTTTGTTTTTTCCTTACAACTTTATGTTTTTGTTATGAAAGCAATTTGTAATAATGGTTGAAGCATGATGTAAATAAACAAATAATCAGAGAAGCAATACAACATTATACGGAGTAATTATAAAGAAGGCCAAGGTACGTGATTTTTATTTTATTCTTTGCCTCGTGATTAAGTTTGACCTCCTTTTTGTCTATATTTCAAATTTATTGATATTGTTAAATGTAAAGTAATCGATAACTAATATGCCACTTGCATTTACTTTATATTTAGGAGTACTTAAGTAAAAATCAATGCTTTTCATACTCCTATTTTATTTACATAGACATTATATACAAGTAAGTTTTAAATCAAGTTCCGTCGTAAGTAGAAGTATTGTAGTTTGAGTGAAAAAAAACAATTACTACATATAAAATCCAATTTTTTTTTTCTTTTTAAGAAGGTGTTTAGTAATAGTCTTTCAAACTCTAAAAATCATGACAAGGTTCTACATTAGCCATCACATAATCTTTTTTTGGTTAACCTGTGAATAGTTGAATATTGTGTATAATTATAGTTAGGATATAGTTAGGTGGGAAACAGAGATTAGTGTACCCAGAGATATTAGACTAATACTGAACCGAGAGATATTAGTGGACTGGACTGAAGCATTAAAACTAACTGTACATGTTTGGTTTAATTTGCGGATATGGTCCAGTGGATCCGTCAATCTTTAGTATCAAATCTAAGACCCAAAACATCGTAATAAAAGCTCTTAATTACTTGTTTTTCTTGGCCCAACAATAGGGCCATAGGGGTCAATCTTTTTTTGAAAGAAAGGGGTCAATCTTTTTTTGAAAGAAAGGGGTCAATCTTAAGGGTATTTTTGATGTTTATAAAGACGACTTTAAGTTTGTCCCAAACACGTTGCGTTGTAATACCCCTTCAAAATTCGAAAGAGACCACGAGAGATTGTTTCATACATCCATTGTTTGACAATGAAGTCATGTCTTTGCCATACAGAGGTTGAGATGTCCTTAGCATGACCTTCTTATAGTTCACCATTTTGAGTATGTACAGTTATTCGATCAATCGAAGATAAAAGGGATACAATTTTAATATTATTGACAGAAAGAGCACAATGGTACTCATTAGGAGAGGGTTGATTGTATTTTTAGAAGAAGAGGGAAACCAAGCTAAGGCTAGATTGAGATCTTAAGTAGTGAACTAGTTATACCATGTTAGAATATGATAATCTATCTATACATTATACTAAAAGACAAGCGCCTCAATGTGAGGATGACAAATGTCACTCTCTCATTGGCTTATCTTATCTATAAAATATATCTATATAATTACTGTTTATATATTTAAGCATAGTTATTTTTGTAATTTTCATGATTTTGATTTAATTTCAAACAATAAAAGCAAGTTTCTATACATGCATAAGATTTTCATGATTTCCTAACATAAATATTGATTTAATTTTTTATAATAAATATATACTTTCCAATACTACAAATAATCCATAAAATCTTTCCAATCTTTATTTATAGTTAAGTTAAAGAATAATAACTAATTTGAAGCAATATGATTAAAGTGGCATAATTAAGGAAACAAATATTTCGTATTTTGAAAGGCTAATATTGTTTTTTTTTTATGAAAATTAAATAAAATCGATAATATTTAGTTTAACGTCAATTATGAAACAATACAAACATTTAAAAAAAATCAGATGTACAATAAAATATTGTGCACCTATTATAAAAGCTACATACCTTGTAATGAATGAAAGTTATTTATGTTTATTGATAAAAGTTACCCAAAATAATGTAAAAGTTTTTTATACAAAAGTTTTTGATGAAGATACAAAATAGTGTAAAAATTACTTTTATCGTTTGTTGTACTCCTTGACAAATACTGAATGCTGAGCCGAAATGTTGTCTTGGAAAAAAATACTTAATCTTGAACATAAATTTAATTTTAATCGGCCTTTCATTTTCTATACAATGTCTTTTACAATGACCTTTTGTTTTTTTTGCATAAAAAAAAAAAAAAAAAAAAAAAAAAAAAACCTCTGAACAAATAACCAATCTAAACAAGAGGAATAAAAGTTAAATTGAATTAGACATTTGACGGAAAAGGGATAGATATAAAATGTATTATAACTATTACTCATGTTTTAAATTGTAATATTCGTATTAACAATGCAATTACTTATGAATTTTTTTTAGAAAAACTAACATTTTGATTTAAAAATCGTGCATTGCTCATGTACTATACTAGATATACAACAATCATGTGCAATAATTTATGTTGTTTTATACATAATAATACGTTTAACTATAATAATATGTGTATATAATACAATATTTTTTATAATATAAAAAAGTATACGTATATAATATAATATTTTATAACACGTGTCCTTCATACCAAGTGTAGTCTCAATCACCACTACACCAATTGGTTGTTGGTGTAGTGGTGATTGAGACTACACTTGGTAGGGATGACCTGTGTGCTCCCCTGCAACAACAATCAGAAGGGGAGTGGAACCTAATAACCTAGAACTGATCCTCAAATCTGGAAAGGGTGAACCGGATAGAACACCCAAAAAACTCAATGCATATATGACGGGAATTAACTTATCCTTTATCTATCTTATACAAAACTCCAAAGTCTTTTTTTTTTTTTTCTAAATATGATAATAACATTTGTAAATTTTTGTTAATATGAAAGATATAAACCTATCAAAATGTATATATAGTTAAATTGTTTAATAACTTATATCGAATGCGTAGTTTTATTAAAATTATTTGCATGTAGTCATTAAATGTGTTAGATGTTGTGTAGCTATGCAATGTCCAAAACTTTAGTTGAGCGACTTAGATTTAGTGATTGTATGGTAAAAAGATATTGACTTCGATCTTGAAACCTAATAATAGTCTAATAAATTCTAAATAGAAAAATTAAAACAAAAGGAAATGAAAATAGTAAATGGCTTTAAATATTGAAATAAACATAACCTTTTAAATCAATTTAGCGAATTCCAGAGACAATTTTAAGGCACTTAAAATTAAATGGGGGAAAATATATGTAAAAAGAACATTTTTAGATATATAAATGTCCATGCACTATTATAAGAGTTTTGTTAACCTTTTTATAATTAAGGTAGGGATAAATCTTAGTAATATATACTCCGTATATTTTATTTATATAAAATTATCAGTATCCATACCTATATACAAAGTATTTGTGTCGTATACTATATTTAGTCAGCTGTTGGTTATATATATGACTATTATATAATATATAGTTTTTGGCACAATGCTTAACTTAGGAAAATATATGGTCTGGTAGGTCAAATATAAGGTTATTATTGTGTCTATAGATTTAATGAGTGCGACGGGTAAATAAAACATGTATATATTAGATTAATTGTAGCTACTGATGCGGATGGTATGAGAAGAAAATTTTAGTTTTTTTCTCAACGGGAGATATAAATAAATTAATCCACTTCTTATATAGCTATGTGGAGTATTATTCAATTATTTTTCAATTAATAAAATAAAATTATAAAAAATTAAAAGAAATTTAAATAACATAAAATACTATTCAAATAACGTTCCTTTAATTTTTTTTTTTATTGACCATTAGTACAAGTCCTTTAATAGTAAATGAATTATCTTTGTTTTTATTTTTATTTTTCCTACGGGTTTAATAATTTGATTTATAATCCGTGCATAGCACGGGCACTATGCTAGTATATACACTAAACAAAGGACTTATATGACAATAATTAAATATTGTAAGGTTACACAATTAAGATTGCATGTTTAACATTTACAAGAATATAGTAAAATAACCTTACAATAACCACAATTTTAAGGTGATTTTCTTATCGTTTGCTAAATACGCTAAATTAACACAACAATTAAACGTATGAGTAAATTATAAAACCATATCACTTTAATTAAACACAACAATTAAACGTATGAGTAAAAAATATTCATCATATTTCCCTCATTGCTTTTCTTGTGGTCATAACTCATAAGATTAATAACTTATAATAAAAGTATAAAACACATTAAAACCCCAAAACATAAGATATTTTTTACTTTAGTTGTAAAAAATATCTCCAAAATCCAAGCATATACTTTATGCTAATTCCAATTATACCCCCTAAAAAAAAATCCAACGGCAACATATTCAATAGAATAGGGTTTCATAATCGGACGGCTAAAATCACCCCGCCTCCAAAATCTAACAAACATATAAAACCACCTTAAACCCTAACCGTCTTCTCCCTCTTTCCCTCCTTCTGCAATTCAGAAAGAGGAATTTCGTCGCCATTAAACCTTCAATCTCTCTCCTCCATTTTTCAATCTCCTTCATTTTCTCTCTCCTCCAAATTTAATGCCTTCATTACCAATGATGATCGATTCCGTTACCCCAGAAACCCTAAAAAAGGAGAAGAAGATGAAGTCGGAAACCCTAGATTCCGACAGCACCAAAAAGGAGAAGAGCAGCAGTAAGAAGGAGAAGAGTAGCAGCAAGAAGGAGAAGAGCAGCAGTAAGAAGGATAAAGATGAGAAGAAGAAGAAACGTAAAGCTGTTGATTTAGATGATTTATCTGATAAAAGTGATACTAGCTCTGAATTAGTTCAGGCGGTTGATTTAAACCCTAAAAAAGCTAAAATAATGGAGGTTGTTGATGATGATGAAATTGAAAACCCTTATTCTCTTTCGAATTTTCGGCTTTCGAAACCGTTGAAGGATGCTTTGATTTCGAAAGGGATTAAGGCGTTGTTTCCCATTCAAGCTATGACATTCAATGATGTTTTTGATGGGTGTGATTTGGTCGGTCGTGCTCGTACTGGTCAGGTGTGTATTCATCTTTTGATTTTTCGAGCTTTGATTCTTAATTTTTTAAATTTTTTTTAATTTTTTTTTAATGATTTATGAATTTGATTTTGGTTGTATTATTATGGTGTTTGTATGAAAATTTATTCTTGAGCTTGATTATAGTGTATTACTGGTTTGTATGAAGAATTTTTACTGAACAAAGTTGTATGATTTTATTGGTTTCATGATTATTTATCACCAAGTTTAATTTTAGTGCTTTTATGATATGATTCATATGAAGTACTCCGTATGTTATTAGGATTAGTATGGGAAGCAGAGTTGTGGAATTCAAAGTTTGAATTTTTATGTGATTGGCATTGTGTTATAGGTTCATCTTATAATCTGTTTTGGGAATTTGTGAAATTCAATGACTGACTTTATGAAGAAAAGGATGAATGAATGTATTTTAATTTATTTTGCTGCTTAGATAGGCAAGCTAATTGGTTAATACACACTATATAGCTTTTGCTAAGTATTTTAATTCAATTTTGATATGTATGTAGTAGAAGATAGTAGACTCTGTCGTATTTGATGGTTTGAAGACTTTTAACCTATTTTGTGAGGAGGTTGGTATTAGAAAAATCCTATATTTCTTGACTATGGATGTGTAGTGTATTTGTCATTGAAAAATGAAGATAATTAACTATTATTATGAGGTTTTACTGTTTTAGTGAGATAATGTTCTGAAACTACAGGGTCTTGAGCTCATTACTTGCCTTATTCTTATGTTGCGAATCATTGTTGTATGTGTATAGTTGACCAAAATTTCTTATGGGCTTTTTATTTGTTTACTGCCGAAACAATTAACTCACCGTCAATATACAGGGTAAGACACTTGCTTTTGTATTGCCAATAGTAGAGTCTTTAGTGAATGGGCGCACCAAAGCTTTAAGGAAAACTGGCCATGGAAGGCTACCAAGCGTCTTGGTTCTCCTACCCACCAGGGAATTGGCAACTCAGGTACGGTGCAGAAGATGCACTTCAAATAAATTTTTGCCCCTATGTCCCTAATGTCCACAAGATTGATTAACATTTAAAATCTAATTTAGTTCATTTGTTTATTTCTACTTTGTTTGTGTGAAGGTGCTAGCTGATTTTCAAGTTTATGGAGGCGCCGTAGGGCTCTCGGCTTGCAGTGTATACGGGGGAGCACCCTTTCATTCTCAGATTAGCAGCTTAAATAGAGGTGTTGATATTGTTGTGGGGACACCTGGTCGTGTAAAGGTATTGTTTTTCTGTATGATGTATCATGCAAACCTGATATTGTTTAATGTTTAGCTCTTGCCTTAATTGATTCTTGCACTTGTGTCTCTATTTCTTATCTTGTTTGTGAATGTCTTTATAGGATCTTTTAGAGAAGGGTGTTCTTAAACTTGGTTCACTGCTATTCCGTGTCCTTGACGAGGCTGATGAGATGTTGAAAATGGGTTTCATGGATGATGTTAAACTAATATTGGGTAACCCACATCTAACTATATCCATTTAAAACTTATTGCTGTCTGCCTATAAGTTTCTATATTATCCCTTGCTAAGTTTGTACTTTGTAGTACCTCCAATCCCATCCATCTTTTGTCAAAATTTTAATTACCATTTTTCTACATTTTTTTGACAACCTATCTACTGCTTTTTCAGAAAAAGTTGATGACTTTAACAAAGTTCAGACACTTCTTTTTAGTGCTACCTTACCCAACTGGGTCAAAGAGGTTTGTATTTCCCTTAACATTTTAATTGATTAGAAACTTTTTATGCAATGAAAGTTTAGCCTAGTTATTTTATGTGTAAAATATTGTTGTGTACTGATTTGCGGTATAAAATCAATGTTTTGCCTTCAATAGAATTTGGTGATAAATATCTATTTTGTGTTCTAAACAAAGCTGTTGTCTTGTCAAGATTTCTCGAACATTTCTCAAGCCTGCTAAGAAAACCATAGATCTGGTAAGTGATCAGAAAATGAAGGCCAGCACCAGTGTTAGGCACATTGTTATACCATGCTCTTCCTCTGCAATGGCTGATCTCATCCCAGATATAATACGGTGCTATGCTAGGTTGGTTTGTTGTTTCATTCAGTTAATTCTACGCAGAAGCCCCTTGGCTCCTTACTAGCTAGCAACTTATATCTTTATCCTGTATATTCAGTGGAGGTCGTTCAATTGTTTTTACGGAGACAAAAGAATTTGCTTCTCGACTTTCCGGGTTGTTGACTGGAGCGCGGCCTTTGCATGGAGATATACAACAAACACAACGAGAGGTATATCAATGAAGTGACTTTATACAATAGTTCTTGTTGATGCGATGTGGAAATTTAACTAACCTGGGATTTGCTAATTTTAGGTCACCCTTAAAGGATTCAGATCAGGAAAATTTATGACACTTGTAGCAACAAATGTAGCAGCAAGAGGTCTGGATATTAATGATGTGCAGCTAATCATCCAAGTGAGTATAGTGTTCTTGTACTCATCTTGTATTATGACTGTTAAACTTTATATTTATGATTAATGATTACCGTAAACTTTTCTTTGTTATATTTGGGTTTGTGTGAACCACCACCCCAAATCAATTGGGACTAAGGCTTTGATGTTGTTGTTGCAGTGTGAACCTCCACGCGATGTTGAAGCCTACATCCATCGTTCTGGCCGGACAGGCAGGGCTGGTATGTGATCTTGATGGATGCTTTTTAAGTCTGTTTGAGCCGCTGTCATTGTGGACACTTATCTAAGTGATGATGGTAATTTCAGGTAATACGGGGATTGCTGTGATGCTTTATGATCCAAAGAAAGCCAGTGTCAATAAAATAGAAAGAGATTCTGGTGTTAAATTTGAGCATTTATCTGCCCCCCAGCCTGCTGATGTTGCCAAAGCAGTTGGTGTTGAGACAGCAGAGGCTATCACCCAAATATCCAACAGGTAGTACATTTTTTATAACTCTTCATTTACCTATATATGACGCCTAAACTGCAGTCATCTTATAAAGATGTACCCTTTTTTCTGCGTTCAGTGTTATTCCTTCTTTCAAGGATGCTGCCGAGGAGCTTTTGAGTACATCTGGTCTATCTGCTGTGGAAATAATTGCAAAAGCACTTGCCAAGGCGGCTGTAAGCTTCTTTATCTGATCTTTGCATTGATGCTGTGTTGGTTGAGATTTCTCTTAAATTAAATTTGATGAGGTATGCATCTTTGGACAGGGTTACTCGGATATAAAGGAAAGATCACTTCTTACAGGCATGGAGGGTTGTGTAACTTTACTTCTTGAAGTAGGTGGGAAAGAGATTTATAATCCAACGTAAGTTTTGATATTACTGACATTTGGACAGGATTTGCTGTTGAACCTTGCCTTTTGTTTTTGATTGGTTACTTTTAGCAACAAGATGCTCCCCTACCTAGTTATATATACATTGTGTTTGTTCGAGTTGACTTTTCTAACAAGTTCAGATAAATAGAAATGGAAAGTTACTGTCTTTTATAGCAGTTTGAAACAAACCAAATTAGAAAGTAAGATACTAAAAACAATGAGAATGCAACAGAGAGATGCCGTATTATTTGCTGACTAGTGCTTTCAGCAATTGCTACTTGTGAACTGGTTCTTACAATGCTGGTTTTAACTTTTTACTCTATCCAGCTTTGTCTATACTATGTTGAAGAGGTTCTTGCCCGAGCAGAAAGCAAACGAAGTGATGGGTGTGGCCCTCACTGCTGATAAGCGAGGGGCTGTTTTTGACGTCCAAGCTGATGATTTGGAAACTTTTCTTGTTGGTAAGTAGATCTTACACATTTCTGTCAACTAAGATTCTTTCTTTTGCTGAGTTAAGATGCTCTTGAGGGCTATTTGAATTTGCTCTAACACTGGTTACTATCCAGGCTCAGAAAGTGCTACAGGGGTGAGCTTGGATGTGGTTAAAACCTTGCCTCCATTGGAGGAAAGAGATATGTTTAGAGGAAGACAAGGCTATGGAGGTGGTTCTAGATTCGGTGGAAGAGGTGGCCGTGGCGGCGGATATTCAGATAGAAGGTACAGCTCTAATGGGTATGGTGGTGGAAGAGGGAGAGGTCGTCGTTAAGTGTTGTAGAATACAAAAATATCAAGAGAGGATTCTCATCTCATCGTGCACAAAGGTGCAAAAAGTTTTGATGACGAAAAGCATGTGTTGTATTTTTTTTTTCTTTTCTATTTTCATTTTGAATTTATTAATATTCTTAATTTTTCTTTTTGAGATCTCATTTTTGGGGTGATAAAAATACATAACCTGATTAATTGGAAACTCTAGTTAAGCAATGC
The DNA here is from genome assembly GCF_948465745.1 of Chenopodium album. Taxonomy (NCBI): domain Eukaryota; kingdom Viridiplantae; phylum Streptophyta; class Magnoliopsida; order Caryophyllales; family Amaranthaceae; genus Chenopodium; species Chenopodium album. Next base: position 1,878,900 of record NC_137838.1, read on the forward strand.
ATTTACATGGGTCAATACCTAAATACACAATTAATCGCAAATTTTGTTGTATCATCTTTAGATTAATGTAAGTTGTTTTCGTTCACGGTAGCTATCATCTTACTGTACTCCGTAATTGACTACTAGTTAATAAAATGGAACGTGTTCATGTCAAAGTGTTGTCCAATAGTCTAACAGGGGAATAAAAACATAGTCAATAGGAGGATGATTTACAATATGACTGAAAAGCATGTATAAAAGAAAATCATGTTAGATTGCAAAAACTTGTGTGTTCTTATACTACAATCCAAATCGGTTCGAAAAAATATCCATTTTTGTTAGGGTTCTTCTAAACAAGAGAAATGTACTTGAGCATTCAATTTAGAATCAATTCCTTGTCGTCAACCAAATATTTTTCGAGCAGTTAAGCTGTTACTGTTAGTAGTTTTTCAATGATGCTGTTGACAGTCCCTTGACACCGATTACCATCTGCAGCAATAAAAATAAAACCAGATTATGCCAATTATACGAACCTAATTCTCATGATAATATGAGTAATTACATTGCAATCAAAATTCACACTTGTTTTTGCTATTCTAAACTTTATTTTATACGGGGGACTTAAAGCATTATCGTATAATCAATATATTTAATGTAATGTAAAATAAGATTGGCAAGAAAAGCCCTCATATAATCAAATTGAATAAATGGAGTAATATAAACCCGAAAACTGTTATCATTGAAATTCAAAGCAAGTGTAAAATTGCCAACCAAAAACCATGAATTGGAAAGTAGAAAAACGATTGAGTATGAAAATACCTCGACTCAATGCGTCAGACTCACAAGAGTAGATCTCTTCTTGGTTGTTCGTGTTGCATTTGATTCTTGACAGTACTGCAGCTCTAATCACTTCTGCTATGCTTCGTCCTATTTTGTCACCATTTTCTCCAGAAAATCAGATTTTCAATGAATTTGTGATTGAAACTGGGAGGTTTTACAATCAGATTGAATAATGGGAGATTTTTTTAATTTTAATATTAGAGATGTATATAGAAATAATTTGATTTACATGGATAAAATTACAGTTATTAGTTTTAACTAATATTTGTTCAATGAGTCCAGTCGATAAAACTGGTTTCCATTGAAAGGCACATCCAAAATTGTGGGCGAAAACGCAAATCACATTGGAGTCCCGAATGGAAAAACTTGAACAGATGAATTCCATAAAAGATTCAAGAGTTATTTTGAAAACCACAAAACAGGCCAAGTTGCTGGAGATACAGATGTTTATGGTTACAGAAAGCCTTCAATTGCATGCCCTGCAGCAACTTCACGGTATATATTCACTGCTTCCTCCATTATATGAGCTCGAACTAATAGCTGTGCTCTTGTTTTCCCAGACGGATGGGTTGAAAGATAATCCCTTAGTCCGGATTCACCAGAGATCTTTCCAAGCTTCTCATATACCCGGGGTGCAGCTCGTGGGTCGTATCCAGCAGAAGCCATCAGAAGAAGTCCAATGTAATCTGCTTCTATTTCCATCCTACACGATAGACACAAAAAATAGATGCCAAAAAAGCCTAAGCAATTTTGAAATTTGTAGCAGCAAGTTCCATCTTGACAAATAAGAACCAGAACGATACAAAAACATTTGATTACTAAACAATGACTAGATAGAAATTGTCAAATGAAGGGCAACAAATTACATTAAGAACACATGCTAAATATGGACTTCTCTTCTTAATAGCACCATTGTATAAAAACTACAACAGAGAGGGGAGAGGGATGTGAAATAGGAGAGAACAATGTCCTTGCCAAAAACCCAAGATTATTAAGAATATGCAAGGTAGTCAGAAAGGTTTATAACAAAACGATTATGGAGGAATAAAATTGTTGATACGATCACTAAATGTTGGAGTAGTAGTATTGAGTATTGACAATAAACAGGAAGATTAACACCTGTGGCATACAAGTGATGAGCTATAATGATCGCAATGAATTTTAAAATGCCTTACGGTCCATAATTATAATTGGGTTAAAACTTAAAAGCATGATCAAAGGCACAGGACGAACACAACTAATTATATCCAAGAAATGCCCTTTGCTGGAAACACAGTTTGATTGAGGAAAGAAAAACAACATTAACTTTCAAGTGGCATGAAAGCTTTAAAGAAGAGGAATAAATAAAATCCGAAAAGGAAGAGCTTATGAGTCATTAAGTCAGACACTTCTAACCAAGTCAAGATCAACAGATAGAAACATGAGTATAATTGGAAAATATAATTGGAAAACATATCAAAATATTTCCTGGAATTTCCAACTTTAACAGGTTGCAATCCCTGTCTCAGGTAACTACACATAACATGTATACAAAGGTGAAAGCTATTTTTCGCTATCTATAATCTGAGGTTCCACCACTAAAAGGGCACCAGAGAGTCTGAGAGTGGATGTCAAGATTGATAATAATGTCTGATGAAACAAGTTAAATGTTACAAAGTATGTGCAGTAACAGTGTGACATAAAAGCAGCTAGATGGCCTAGACGACTAACTTCAATTAATTAAAGATCTAAGGCCTAATATGAAATGACGAAGAATTATTATACCATATGACCAGTTGTGCATAGTCACTAATGTTTGAACACAATCCTCTCCAGTAAGTCCAGTCAGTCAGTCACCTTACTACTCTCCAGCTAGGTTGCACAAAAACGGGTACGGATACCATCCCTATGCCTCCCACGAGTCCCACCCCAATTTAAATCAGAAAATGGTAATTCAAAGTTCACTAGGAAACCATCCCTCTTTAATTATCTTCTCTTTTATTCAGTTCTCAGAAAACAAAAAGACAATCAAGAAATTAAAATACTATGACAGAATTCACCAAAACCATCAGAGTCTAGTAATTTTTGCTCAATTTCTCCTTCTTTGTGAAGCTTATGATATGCCCTCAGGTGTACGAAGGATTCTGATAATACTTATACGTACAACGTAGCAGTATGAGAAGACAATTCAACTCTCAGTTATTATTTTATTGTAGGACAGGACCTTATGTTTTAAGGAAATTTATAAATAGAGGTTGAAAATAGAAGAAACTGAAAATTATGTCATGCAAAGGGATTTTTACTCCATAAAGAACATGCTATAGGAAATTATCAAAATAACATATTAAGAGTAACAGACTTACTTTCGAGAAAAAGGAAGCCTCAGTAAAAGATTTGACATTGCATTGGCAAAATCAGGCGCGATGAATTGAACAAGGATCAGTTGTAAGATTGCAAGCCACAAGTTCTTTGTAATCTGTTCTGCAGAATGTCTAGCCACAGCATGCCCAACCTGACAAAAAAGACACCCACATAAAATTGACATCCACCATGGAAGAGACCTGACATATCAACACTAATGATCAAACAATTCTTTCAAAACACAAGAAAGAACAACATAACAATTTCGCAAACCAAAGTAATTGCATACCTCATGTCCAATGATTGTAGCTACTTCAACATCCGAGTTAAAATGCTTGAGCAATCCAGTAAAAACAACAATCTTCCCACCGGGCAAACAAAAGGCGTTGACAACCGGTTCATCAACCACCAAAACTTCCCAATTCATCCCTTCCAAATGCTCAGTATTTGCCTTAGCATTATGCTCCCTCCCCTTCTTCCTACTATCCTTAACCCAATTATCATCAAGCACCTCCTCCTCCTTACGCCAACTCTCAACTGCATTCTCTTCCAGCTTATCAGTTAACACCTTCTGAGTTTCGTGTCCATTAGCCTCGTTATAGCTACCGCCTTCCACGGCATAGCCTGGATCACTCCACACTTGCTCATGGCTAATCCCTCTCTGCAATGACTCAATGATTTCTTTAGATATCAACCTAACCCTCACACTATCAGGGTGTATTGCAGGCAAAATTTTCCCCTTATATTGTTTCTTCAACTTTTCAAATTCACTTTCCCCAATTTGCCTCTCTAGGGTTTTTGACAAAAGGACCAAATGCTTCCTCTTTGTATAGGGCACAATCTCAGAATTCCCAAAATAAACAGTAATCACAACACCAGAACCAATCACAATTACAATGAACAAATGCCTAGGATTCTGAAACCATGATTTAAAACCTCTTGGCTTAAAATGATACATTTGGTTTCTGTCAACATAGTAATTTCTCCTAGTAATACCAGAAATCAAGCTACTTTGATTATTCTTTAACCCATTAAAATTCCCAAATTTTGAAGAAATTGAAGGTGACCCAAATAACCCAGAAGACTTAAATTGATTGCAAAATAAAGAAGATGAACTGGAATCAACTCTTGGGGCAGGAGATTGAACTGGGGTTTTAGGCAATAATCTAGAACTAAAGCATCTGAAAGTACTGTAAACAAACCTTGATCTTCTGTACCATGACGCCATGATTTTAGGGGAAGAAAATGTGCTTATCTTTGATCAAAATTCTTCAATTACTGGATCATTTATGAACTGGGTTTCAAGAAAAACGATCGATTTTTCGTATATTGAATTTGTTACAAGATTAACGATGCTGGAGGAAAGTTAAGTTTTTTTGTTTGAAGAAAACTTCGTTTCTTGAATGGCAAGAAGGGCGTGAATTATATTGAAGATTTAAAGCTAAAATAAGGGTGGTGATGTAGAAGAATCTGGAAGTTTGAAGCCATTGTCTGTGAATTTTGGGAGCCTTGGAGGTGATTATTGATTATTTAAATTGGTTTTACCCGGAAAAGGTGACAAGCTTTTATTTCTTCAAAAGAAACTCCGAATAATTTGTCAAAAATGGAAACGGGTCTATTATTTGATTGGCAATCTAATTTAATTGAACTATAGAGTAGAACTACAAGCTATAATCAATTAACTACTAAAAGCGAATCTATAGAGACATTTGTCAATATGTTATTAAAAAATTTCCCGCCAAAAGTACTTTCTCAAAACATCATTGTTGATTAAGGAAAAAATAAATTACATCTAAATTACGACATAATTTGTTTTATATAAAATATTTTAAATATTTTCTCTTGCATGGTTTTATTTTTGATATACTCTATATTTTTTTATACTCAAGTCATTATATTAAAAATTTTATAATAAAATTATCAAAAATATTTAACAACCGTGCATTGCACGAGATTTAACCTAGTGCTATATAAACACCAAAAAACAAGCTATAATGCTATATAAACACCAAAAAACAAGCTATAATGCTATATGCCTATATCTATATACTGGTAGAGTAGTAGTACAAAATATTTCAAATGTTCAAGTTAAAATCAAGGATATTTAGGGTAATATTGTAATACTCATATAATAGAGGTAGTGAATTATTTGATCGTACTTTAAAATGGATGATATAAATTAAAGTTGATTGTGATCGTCTTGATTTGAATTCAAATAGACATATATAGCTAAGTCGCTACAATTCCTATTCCATATAATATGTTTATGGACAAAAATAGGAAGTCAAGAAAGTTACTCAATCCATTAAATACAATTTGACACAACTGATTTGATTGTCGCTTTTACAATCTTATACTCCGAGTAAAGTATTCAACTTATATAAAGATGAATCGTTTAAATCTCGTTGAATAACCTGTCAAACTAAATAACATTAGGTTTAGGGTTGTTTCACTTGCTTAGCACCAACACTAAAATCATTAAAACTAAATTCCATTAGTATTTTTTTTTAGAAATTGAAAAAACTATGTAAGTTACCCTCGATATATAATTCACTATAGGAAAAAAAAAAGTTCCATACTACCAAAGAGGATGTTACTTAAATTTTTGCCCAAATTTAGTTGAAGGGCACTATTTGATTTTCCTAGCAAGTAGCAACAATAAAAAATTGCGTGATTAGTTAGAATAAAAAAGAAAACTTTGACCAATATTATTGGTGGGTAAGATTTAACATTATGTGAAAATTTATAATCGTGTTAGATTTTCTTACTAATAATTTAACTAGTAGTTTACTACAAATTACAAAAGATGTAGACTATATTGAAGTGAACTAAATTAAATCAAATGGAAGAAATTGGAACTAAAAAAAAAAAAAAAAGCCTAATTATTCTATAGGGTTTAATTCTTGGTTCTCATTATTGACATTTACAAATAATCTCATCACAAATGTAGAATTTGGAATCTTTAGCTTTCACTAATTTTACAGTTTATAACGACTCTTTGAATACTAATGTAACCGCGCAAAAGTTCTGGGAAATCTGCAACAATGATAGAACCCATTACTTCATGGTTCAAAATCTCAATTTCCCGGTTATTAAATCAATGCAAAAGCATGAAACAGCTCAAAAGGATTCATGCCCAAATTCTTAAAACCCCTAAAATTTCAGAATCAGACCGTTATTTTCTCACTACTCGTCTACTCTTCTTTTGCGCCATTTCTGAAGCAGGTTCCCTTTCTTATGCTAACAAAGTTTTTACTCATTTGGAAAGACCAAATCTTTATGTTTATAATGCTTTAATTAGAGCTTATTCTAGTAAATTATATTCTGGGCAGTTCATTGATTCTTACCCCTCTTTAAATCTGTATATTCAAATGCTAAGAAATGGGATTTACCCTGATAATCTTACTTTCACATTTATCTTAAAGGAGTGTAGTAGAAGGGTTGATGGGTTAATGGGTTTGGCTGTTTTATCACAAGTTGTGAGATTTGGGTTTAATTATGATTTATATGTTGAAAATTGTATGATTAGTTTGTTGTGTGAATGTGGGTTTTTGAGTTGTGCACAGAAGCTGTTTGATGAAATGCCTGAGAGAGATGTTGTTTCGTGGAATTCGATGATTGTTGGGCGTTTGAAAAATGGGGAGCTTGGTTTAGCATTGAGTATGTTTAGGAAAATGGAGGAACGGAATATTTTTACCTGGAATTCTATGATATCGGGTTTTGTTCAAGCTGGCAAGCCAAAGGTTGCTTTGGAGTTGTTTCAAGAAATGCAGCTGATGAGGGATGGTGTAATTTGGCCTGATAAGATGACGTTTGCTAGTGTTATTTCGGCTTGTGCATCTCTTGGCGCAATTCACTATGGTGATTGGGTGTATGATTATCTTCAGAAGAGTGGGTTGGAGATTGATATGGTGACTGCAACAGCATTGATTGACATGTATGGTAAATGTGGTCGTGTGGATAAAGCAGTCAAAACCTTCAGAGATATGCCTAAGAAAGATGTTATGGCTTGGACTGCCATGATCTCAGCCTATGCTCTTCATGGGTTTGGGAAAGAAGCTTTGGATCTTCTAAATCAGATGGAAAAGCTTGGAGTAAAGCCTAATCATGTTACTTTTGTTGGAATTTTGTCAGCATGTGCTCATGCTGGCTTAGTAGAGGAGGGCCGCCTGTGCTTTGACATGATGACACATGTTTACTCTATTGAACCCCGTGCTTATCACTATGCTTGTATGGTTGATATGCTTAGTCGAGCCTCGCTCTTTGATGAGGCAGAAAAGCTTATCAATGGCATGCCAATGGACCCAGATGCCTATGTTTGGGGTGCTTTGCTCGGTGGTTGCCAAATGCACAAGAATGTAGAGCTAGGGGAGAAGGTTGCTTTGAGATTGATTGAATTGGATCCCCTGAATCATGCTTTCTACATCAACCTTTGTGATATATATGCTAAAGCTGGTAGATTTGATGATGTAAAGAATATAAGAAACTTCATGCAAGAGAAGGGAATCATGAAGGCTATGCCAGGCTCCAGCATGATTGAAATTGATGGTGTTGCTCATGAATTTTCTGTTAGAGGATCACCTGAACTTGTGATGGATGAACTAGTTTGTTTATTGAGTAGACTTAATTATAAGATGAAGATAGGCTCTCACGGAAATGATCTGGATGAATTTAGTCAATAATTGTGAATGTTTATTGATATTATGGGATATTGGGATGTGAATGTTTTCAGTAGCTTGAATTAAACAACTGCGCCCTAGTTGATAAACTGAGAATCACCCCTATTGCTTTCTTTACTTCCAAAAAAAATAGGGGAAAGCATTGCAAGCATGCCAATGAGAATGATCATCATTCCAAACCTCTATTGCCAAATGTCAAGGAGCCTTGCGCTGCTTTCAGAAAAGTTACTCTCTCAGAATTCAGAAGCACGTCAAGACCAGAACTTCTTGTATCATTATAAAGGTAACATCTTTTGCCATACATGAAAAGGATGTAACTTGTCATGTTATCATATTCTTGACAGCTCCTGATTATAGTTCAAGTTAAAGAATTTCAGATCAAAGGATACTGTGTAGCTCCATAATAGAGTACTTTTCTTGGTCTGAGTAGTACACTGCTTGACTGCTTCTTTGACACGAATTTCATGCTTAAAACATCTTCAATGAAGCTATCTTGGACTTGGACAGGTTTCTAAATCATGAATGAGAATGCATCGTCCACATCTACAGCTCTAATCTAGATGAGAACCAGCTGTTGCTTTCACAATAAACAGTCTGTGCTAGTGTTGCTAGATGCTATTTCAATTTCTAAACAGAAGATGGAAGTGTTAGACGATTAAAATTGTAAGTGCTGGGATTGGTCATTTAAGCAAAATATTTGCCGTTCCTTGTTTCGGGCTCAAAAGTATTGTTTCTAGTTAGCATCACTTTTTAGCTTGTAAATTAGATGACTTGATCTTTAGTTTGATAACACTGCTACACAATTAGCATGTTTTGCAATTGCTTTCATGTAGAAGTTGCTGAGAGGTGGATGCAACAAGCAAATGTTTTGTGCCTGTTTGACATATAATGATGATCTGACTTTCTTGTTATTTATAGATTTGCTCTGATAACTGAATCAATTCTGATGCAGCCTCCAAATTTCACAGAATATGACCTCATTCAAGATTATGAGATTATCTACTGTACAGTTATTGCCCTCTGCACACAGAAGCATGCCAAACATATTATCAGGGTATGAAATGTTGACATTTTGCTTTGATTCAGAGTAGCGTAGCAAACTTGGTTGATATTTGAAAGTTTAGTGCTCTCTGCACGTAGAAGCATGCGAGACAGTGTAATAGACCGACTTTAGGGGGTAATTAAGTAAAAGACAAATTTAATTAAGAAGAAGAGAAGGAAAGAAAGCAATCAGCTTTTTGTATGTTTTAGGAAAATTTGTCAGAAAAAACCTTTTAAAAGGCTCATTTTGCAAGAAAAAACCTTTTAAAGCATTCTTTGTTTAAAAAAACCTCGACGATCACTTTTTTTGTTGAATGAAACCTGAGTCTTCTTTTCCGGCTTTGACCATGACTTTCAGGCGTTGACTCCCCTATTTTCCTACTTGCTGCCCTTTATTTTGTTATTTGCACTCCCCTTCTAATTGTTCCCCTAATTTTCCCTCCAACTAAGTTGCTCTGTATTCCCTCTCTCATCTCTCTCTCCTCTACTCCATGAATGCTCTGCAAAACTATCCCATCAAAATGGGTTTCTCCCTCTCTCTCTCTGCTCGCAATTAATACATGATCAATAAAATACGGTAAGTGTTAAGTAATCTATTGTATGTTCGAAAATAGCCCAAAAAAATTGGGGTTTTACTTTGTTCAAGACAAGCAAAGTTGCTCACTTTTTTTTTACTGTATTCAATGGGTAAAGGTCGAAGGAAGACGACGCTTGGACGCAAATCAAACTTTCCCAATTACGTAGTGAAGTACAAAGCCAGGTATGTTCTTCATTTGCGCAATTTGCGTGTCAATTGGTAGATAATATCACCAAAAATCAGCGTAAATCAAACATAATTAACCTAATTGTTGTTGGTTGCTCATTGATTTTGATCTGTGATGGCTTAATTGATACATGCAAACTTGTTTTTGCTTATAAATTGATTTGAATTGTGACTTTGTTGCCCTAGATAATTGAATTTCTGGAATTTTGTTGTTGTTGGTGTGTTTATCAGGTTTAATGGTAGAGTAAATGTGTTTGAACCTCGATTTATATTCATGGAACCTATTAACATTAGGATGTACTATGGTGGTCATTTTGTGACTAAGAAAAACACTACAACTTATGAGAGAAAACCAAATGTAGACCCAACAAAGTGGGGGATGGCATTACGTGTGAATGTGGAGGAGGTTTGCTATTTTGAGTTTGCATACTGGATTAAGTCTGATTTAGGCTTTGATGAGATTGGGGAAATTTGGTATAGAAAAAAGGGATGCTCTTTACACACTGGGAGGGCTAAAATAGAGGGAGATAAAGACATAGCAGAGTTTCTTGATGCACCTGAGAAGGATGGCTTTTACCACTTGTATGTTGTGCATGCAGAGAAGGTGGATGATGTTAATAGGAGGTTAATATATGGGCCAGGTGTTGGTTTTTATACAGATAGTGAGAGCATTAGTGAGAAAGGCAGTGAGATGGCAAGCAATGGGGGTAGTGTGTCATTAAATAATGTAGAGGGGGGTCCACAAACACAAAAAGAGCATGACTCTCAAACTAAAAACCCTAGATCTGAGTTGCCTGGTAGTCAAAGTGCATTTCACCAAACAGTTTCTGAAAATGTTCTCCCTCTCAAAAAAACAAAGCTTCCAATAATTTCTGCAACCAAAAAACCACCCACCCAAATTATTGACATAAGTACCCCTTCCAATTCTGCCAATAGCTTCCCTGTTCTTCCAGATTTAGGGGTTCTTCCTACACTGTCTACATTGCCAGAAACAAACCCAGAAATAGGCATTGAACAATTGATGCTCAATGATTTTGAATTTACAAACCTGACTGATACAGATGATGATGAGGAGTTAGCTGGGGGTGAGGAGTTAGCAGGGGGTGAGGATTTAGTGGAAGATGATGCTGATTTAAGTGAGAATGATTATGAGGACAAAGATGATGATGATTTGTTTGATGAGTTTGTGGATCATGACATACAAGAGAGGGTGACTAGGAGTTTAGGGGGTCTGTCAACTGCAGTTTTAGATGATGGTGGATATGATGTTGAGGATGGTTTGCAGATTGGAGATGATGAGGACATTGTGGACTCAGATGGTGAAGTACTTAGTGAGGTAGGTTCTGATGATGAGGGGCCAGTGTATCCTGAGTTCAACCCAGAGGTTGATTTCAAGGGCAAAGTGGTGTTGACTAAAGGCTTGAAATTCCCAACTAACAAGTGCTTTAGGAGGGCTTTACAATATCATGCAATTGACCATGGTTATGACTTTTATTTTCTACATAACAACAACCAAAGAGTGAGTGCATATTGTGCTCATAGATGTGGGTGTCCTTGGAAGAGAGCTAGAATTTTGGAATGCACATGCAAGGCAAAAAGAAAGTGTAGGTTTAAGATACATTGCAGAAAGTTAAAAGGTGAGGCAACTTGGCAAATTAAGAGTTTAAGGCTTAAGCATATATGTGGGCACCAAGTTAAGAACTCAAAGATAACTTCACAGTACCTAGCTGAGAGGTACCTTGAAGACTGGAGGGATGACCCCACTTGGAAGTTAGGTGCATTCATTAAAAGGGCAAGAAGAGAGTGTAAAGTAGAAATAGGCTACTACTTAGCATGGTATGCTAGGCAGAGGGCTTTCAAGATGATTTTTGGAGATGCAGATTTAGAATATGAGAAGGTTTGGGACTATGCAGCTGCCATATTGAAGTATAACCCAGGTAGTACAGCAATTGTGAAGGTAGATGGAGTGCAAAACCCCCAACCTGTATTCCAGAGATTATATGTGTGCTTGCAAGCCTGCAAGCAGGGATTCATGGCAGGATGCAGACCCATCTTGGGAGTGGATGGTGCTCACTTGAAGGGGGCATATCCAGGCATCCTTTTGACAGCAGTAGGGAAAGATGGCAACAACAACATCTTCCCTGTAGCCTGGGCAGTTGTAGAGGTGGAAAATGGAGAGACTTGGACCTGGTTTTTGGAGCTACTAAGGAAGGACATTGCATCAGTTGCAGATTCTGTCACTTGGGTTCATGAAGCTGATGAACTCACTTACATGAGTGACAGGCAAAAGGTAATTATATTGCTAAATGTTTAGTCCATTTTTCATATCAATATCAAATTTAGTTTGCTAATTGCTTGCTGGAATATTTGGAAACAGGGACTATTGGATGCATTTGCTACAGTGATGCCTAATGCAGATACTAGGTACTGTTGTAGGCACATTTGGAGCAATTTCAAGAATAAATTCCCTGGGACTGTATACAAGGAGCATTTTTGGAAAGCTGCAAGATCAACTACAGAGGTACATGGCATAGTGTAGTATTCTTTGGTTACATATACATATTATTCTAAGACCCTAACACTTGTTATGTTGCTGTTGTTGTCCATAGCATCATTTCAAGCAGCATATGGAACAGATCAAGAAGCTCAGTGCAGATGCATACAACTACTTAAATGCCATTCCACCTGCTCATTGGTCAAGGCACAAGTTCAGCTCTCATTCCAAGTCAGGGATGCTCTTGAACAACTGTTGTGAGAGCTTCAACAATGTTCTCAGAGAAGCTAGAACTAAGCCTATTCTGCAACTGATGGAGTGGGTAAGAAGATATGTTATGGGAAGGTTTTTTGCAAAAAAGGAAGGGCTCAAGCATTTCACTGGTTTGATTATGCCAACTGTTTTGAAGTTTGTGCATAGAGGTTTGCAACAAGTGTCCAACATGAGGGTTACTCAAGCTGACTTGATGGAATTTGAATGTGATGACTCAGAAGACACTTATGTTGTAAACCTAGAAACCAAATCTTGCAGCTGCAACAGATGGACACTTATGGGTATTCCCTGCTGGCATGCACTTGCCTGTATTCAATTGAGAAGGCTGGACATAGAGCAGTTCATTCACCCAGCTTATCATGTGGAGACATACACCAAGACATATGCTCCAACCTTTAAAGCAATGCCAGGTCATCAACAATGGGAAGTCACCCCTTATCCAAAACCATTACCTCCTCCTCACAGAAACCTACCTGGAAGGCCTTCAAGTAAAAAGAGGAAGAAAGAAGCTGGAGAAGAGAAAAAAATGAAGACTGTGAAAAGGGCAAAAGTGCAAAATAAATGTTCTAACTGTGGTGGGTTGGGGCATTACAAGAATAAGTGCCCAACCCCACCTATTGAAAAGCCAAAGAGGCCTCCAGGAAGACCAAAGAAAGGTGCAGCAACAGGGCAACCAGTAACAGGGCAAGCAGCAGAAGCTACCTCATCTCAGCCTTCACAGCAGACCATCTCACTGTCTGCACCACATGGAACCCAGAATGGTACCTGAATATTGCTATGAAGCTTAACATGTTTATTGTTTTGTTAAAAAATTTGTGTACTTGGTCATAATAGTGTTTATGTGAACAATGTTGCAACTTTTGCCTTTACCAAGCTTAACAACATTGGTACTTGGAACAAATTTTTTGTGAACAAACTCATGATGTGGAGATCTGTTTATGATCACATCATTTTGTGTAATGTTATGAATGATTTCAAAATTATTGTAGCTATAAATAAGCTGTTTTTGCTTGCTTTGTTTTGGGTTAGTTATACCACTAATCAAATAGTATAAAGGACTAATTAAGGAACATGAACCAAAAATTGTTTGATACCAAAAGCTTGTTTTTTTTATTCGATAATAAGGGGTACAAAATACACAAAATGCTTAGCTTTTCAATTAACTTAAACCCCCCACCAAAATAGCCAAGTCTACTTAGCTAAAAACAACAACTTACCTACCTTAGCCCCTACATACTTACCAAACCACCAGCCCTAGCATTCTAACTACATAAACATTTTCATCACCACACTAACAAACACAGAGACAACAACACAAATGACAGGTAGCTTAAACCCCCCTTGCTGCATCTCTGGTGCAGAGCTTCTTTGCATCCCCCTTTGAAGATTGTTATGATCTTCAAGGCAAGCATTTCTAGCCTTCATAATAGTCAACTCGGTTGCCCTCCTATGCCTCTCAGCAAGCAGCACATTAATCACATCACGCTGCCACTCTGTTTGCTCCTCATCCAGCCATTTGAAAGTGTTGCAACCTCTTTCTCCGGTGTCGTGGTTGTACTTTTTGCAAGCCTCGAACCTTCTTCCCGGATTTTCATGTGTCCAAGAGGTCCTCTTCGCACAGGGAAAGCCACAACCGCAATTCACCATTTTACCTACAAAATTATACAAAAGAAAACAGAGGTATTAGAGATAAGAGAAGAACCCAATTGGAGATTTGAACACCATAGTTGTGAAAGAAATTGCTGAAGAACCCTATTTTACCTTTTGATTGATCTGATTTTGGGGGGAAATTTGCCCTCATTCGAAATGAAGTGATTTGGGGAGGGCTATCCTAGAATATATATAGGAGGGAAATAAGGGAGACAAAAAAAAGGAGGGAAAAATTAGATGCTGTAGGCTGCAAGTAGGAAAATAGGGGAGTCAACGCCTGAAAGTCATGGTCAAAGCCGGAAAAGAAGACTCAGGTTTCATTCAACAAAAAAAGTGATCGTCGAGGTTTTTTTAAACAAAGAATGCTTTAAAAGGTTTTTTCTTGCAAAATGAGCCTTTTAAAAGGTTTTTTCTGACAAATTTTCCTATGTTTTATTATGGTTTTTCCATTTTTGTTAAGTAGTCACATGTAAGCTTTAAGGTCAACCTTAGTATAAGTAAGTTAGTATGTGCAACATAGAAGGTAGGCAGAAATTGAGTGAACCTCTTGAGAGACTTGTAGCCTCAAGCTACTAAAGAGATTTGTAGCCTAAAGCTACTGAGAGATTCATAACCTCAAGTTATGACTATCCTTATGTAATCCAACCTTCAATCAATCAAATGTTCAAGCTTTTAGCCTTAAATTAATATTCTTTGTGTTAATCTTGGGGTCAGAAACCTGGTCTATAACAGACAGCTAATTGGTGTGTGAAGCTGATTGTTGTCTAGCAAAGCATGGTATTATTGGTATCGAGTTGTTTGTTGTATGTTTGACAGTCTTTCAGCTTTTTTCTCGCTCTTTTAAGAGTTACAACTTATCCTCATCTTGATCTTATCTTATGGTTCTGTTTTTTTTGGTGTTAGTTGAGAGAGTTTAGGATGCTCTAATTGTTTGGAGTAGAAATTGGCTCCTTTCCAGTGAAGGCAAGTTAAAGCTGTAAAAGTGTGACAAATTAAACCTCCAAAGTTCTCACAAGCTTGAATCTGGAGGATATAGTTGAAAGAAACTATGTGAGACCTAGGTGCAAAGGAAGTTGTCCTGATCACTTTTCAAGTAAGTATGTTTGAATTTCAGTTCCTGAATCTTTTCTGATGAAAGGTCATGCCCTTAATCCTTTTAAAATATATGGTTGAACCATCTTGCAAGTATAATGGTTTTTAAGTTCATGAATTTCATCTGAAATTTGTAACAGATGTAAAATATTCACTATATGAAGTGCATGTCATTATTGGCTCCCCTGCCCTGGGATGGAGGTAGACCATGGTTGTTTTCATAATGGTAGCACGATTAACATTTGCATTGCCTTCATGATAGAAAAGTGAAGTGAAAGGTAAATAAAAGGAAAAGAGAAAATAAAGAGCTAAACTCTTTATACCTAAATGTTAGGCGCTAAATAAAATAAAGTACGATCTTTATCTTTTAAGAGTGAAAAAAGTTAGAAATATTGAGGAAAAGTATGACCTTCTTGTTCTGAGTCTACCCCTGTTTAATGGCTACAATTAACCAATAGTCTTACTCTATTATATGATTAGAATGTCAAACAACAAAATGTAACTAGCTATAAGCATAAGACAGTGACCTTCAAAATGCCAAAAAAATATACTTCCTCCGTTCTTTTATTATTGCACCACTTGCCATTTTTGGAAGTTTCACAAATATTGCACCATTTCCTCTTTAGGAAAAAAATTATTTGTGTTCACACTACAAATACCCAACATACCCTTGCTTTTCCACATTTACTTTTTAGTTTATTAATATGTCACATGGGCAATTTTGTATTTTTACCTTTCTCTCTCTTACTTTTTTCCACTACCAAACTATTTGTACCCAGCAATAATAAAAAAACGGAGGAAGTAGAAGAAATGTATAGTACAATGTAGAGATCATGAACCTATTTTGGGAATGAGAGTAAACATATGCCACTTGAAAGAAAAAGGTGAAAGTATATGATAATATGATTGTAATGTGAATAATTTAAAGCACTCTTTTTATCACACATTGACTAAGCAAATAAAATGCTGTTTGATATGGATTTCTCTATACCTCATTTATAGCAAATTCAATAATACTCTGTAAATGGTTTTCTGTGAGCGTGTCATTACTATATTTCTACATTCCCCTTTGTCTCAAATTGATTGTTCCATTGCCTTTTTACACCATTCGTAAGGAAGGTTAAAACCTGCTCATGCTTCGCACATAATTTGTTCTTCCTATTCTTCTTCTTTTGAGTACATCTTCTTTATTGAAATAACAGTTCATTTTATTTTTTTATCTCTGCACTTTTTATCTTCTAGAGCCTTTTCTACGGATTACCTAATCATAATCTTCATTCATGGGAATCTTATAAAGTCAAGTGTGATACTGATTAGTGATTACTGACAGTTACACTCACACACCGACAGTATAGCATGATCCTAACAACTCCACGTGTGTTTCACTAATTCTGTAGACTTCTGCTACACATTTCATTGCTTTTTTGAGTAGTACTTTTTTAGTGTTATTGTTCACCTTAATTATAGAAGAGTTTACTGTAAAATGTAAAAAGTGCTGGATTTCATTTAACTCTCATTGAGTTATTGGGATGCTTACACTATATTCCATATTAGAGTTAAAAATAAGTACTCCCGTGACTCCATTATAGGAAAAATAAAATTTAAGCATGAAGAATAAGTACTTTGTAGTTCGTAGTATGGATTGAGTTAGGAACTAACAAGTGCACGCGCCCACACTTTACATGCGCGAGTGCATGTAATGGCCGGATGATATGGGGGCCTTGCGCATGTAGATAATGTCCACTTCTAGCCAAGTTTATTGTAGGAGTGCTTCAAATACCACTTGGAAAACCAACACATGTAAACCTTGTGAAGTTTCCTTGCACTTCCTAAATCTTTTTTGGGAGTTTGGATATACAGATAGACAAAGACAGGAATATTGAGTAAAACAAAGCTCCCATTAATTTTGTGTACGTCTGTGAAACATTTTGTTGCCTTATGTTGTCATTATTCACCTAAATCAATGAAGAAAGCACATAATTCTTGTTTTCACTCAAATCTCATTGGGATGATTATAAGGGTCGAGAAACAATCCAACAGAAGAGATCAAAGGCAAGTCCCGTGACTTTACTACCCTGATCTTCACCCTCTTGGCATGCACACCCCCAACTCCCAACCAATGAAGCCTTTTATACCCTACGGTTGTCCCTTTTGCAACCTGCTTTCCGTCTACGTATATCTCATGCTGTTGGATCCTCTGACCTAGCCCGATTGCCTCTTGGATCATGATTACATTGAATCTAAGCCCTTGATTATCCGC
The DNA here is from genome assembly GCF_948465745.1 of Chenopodium album. Taxonomy (NCBI): domain Eukaryota; kingdom Viridiplantae; phylum Streptophyta; class Magnoliopsida; order Caryophyllales; family Amaranthaceae; genus Chenopodium; species Chenopodium album. Next base: position 1,896,311 of record NC_137838.1, read on the forward strand.
CCTTATCTCAATCCATTTGTCTTCCTTGTCATCTTCACTAGGTGCCCAATAAGTCCATAAGTGGTCCTGATCGAGCACATTTTCTGGTCCAAAACTACTTCCTTTTCCCCCCCTTTGGCTACTTGATTTAACTAAGCACTTCTGCGCTAAATTCTGAGAGAAAATTGTGTTGATTGCATTTCGGAACTCTGTCAGCCGTCTGATGTCAATTTCGGAGATGAGACCACTGGAGTTTGGTGGTACATTTAGTAGTAATACACAGTTTCTTCCTACAGAATTGTAGTATATTTCTAGGAGCTCACTTAGCTTCTTTGGTTCTTCAGATTTATGCCAAAACCACCCTGGTCGAATCGATACGTCACATTCTGGTGGTAACCAGTCTGTTCCTTCAGAATCTCCAGTGCTAAGATAGCTGCACTTTTAACAGAAATCAGTTGTTGATGACACAAACATCACATAAACCATATTTGCATGATACAAAATTATAAACTCAAAATAAACCAGAAAAATAAACATTCTTTTTTTGATATACTAGCATTCCTGTAAGACAGTATACTGTATTTGCTGCATCTGGAGGAGTGGAAAATGATTGGGATGGTTTGAAGCCATTCAATCAAATTTCTACTATGAGTAATAAACCATACTACTTTTGTTTTACCATTTATGCATAAGGAATACTCACTCAACAATGCTGGCATTGCCGATTGACAACGATGTCCTGTTAATTGTAGACCAGCATGTGTTCCCAGCAAATCCTTTTTCATTTCCCACCCATCTGACGTCTGGACCGGCATCAGAAAATATGTTGATTGAACTCTGGAGCTCCTTAACCATTGCAAACCAATCCCAAAAATAGTAGGACATGTTTGGTGCATTAGAACCTTTGGCTCCATCAAACCAAATCTCTTTGATACCTCCATATCTGTGATAACAGAACAACTCACATTAATTAGTCTGATGAGTTTCCGAGTCCAAGTAACATAGCTACCTAGTGAGTAATTTCAATAGTGGACTTAGTTACCTGGTTAGAAGCTCTTGTAATTGAGCAAGGTAGTACTCATTATACGCCTTCTCGTTGCCATATCTCTTATCATGTCTATCCCATGGGGAAAGGTACAGCCCTGCATCAATTCCATGAGCCTTGGCTGCAGTAACAAACTCCTGAACAACATCCCCATGACCCTGTTTCCAAGGGCTCTGGGCAACAGAATGGTCAGTGTACTTAGAAGGCCATAAACAGAACCCATCGTGGTGCTTAGCTGTAAGAATGGCCAATGATATCCCTGTCTCAGCTGCAACCCTGAACCATTGGTCAGGGTTCAGTCGAGTCGGGTTGAAAACGGCTGGTGATTCATGGCCGGTGCCCCATTCGGAGTCAGTGAAGGTGTTGACACCGAAGTGGAAGAACATTATTATCTCTCTTTGTTGCCATTTTAGTTGGGAGTATGAAGGGAGTGGTAGGATTGGCAAAGGTGGTGGTATTGCTGGTTTTTGTAGGGAAGTTGTAGGAATAATAAAACCAAATAGGTGTATGAGGAGGAGCAGAAAGTATAAAGGAATACAGACATTAGCCATTTGTACTTTTTGCTCTTCTTTTAAAAACATTAGGCCATACATACACATGTTATATAGATGTGGAACAGTGGAAGTCTACCTGTTGCCTCATGGCTTATCTATTAATAAAGTAGGAATAACATTTTTTTGAAATTAATATTGCTTTCTCTATGTAAACCTGAAAACTAACTCTTAAATTGAAAAACTGTGAAGGGAACTGATAGGTTGAGCTCCAGAAAATTTTGCTAATCCCCGATCACCACCACTAGAGGCGTGTTCGAAGTACCGCCACAGTCCACGGCTATCCAAGGTATTGTCAAAGTTATTAACCACGATAATATTTGAATTGTTACCATACATATCTAATGACATGAGATTTAATTGTTTTGTTGGTCTTTAAGATTAACTAGTAGTTACACACTTCGGTATCTAGTACTATAGTGAGTAATGAGTATAGTCTACAATAGTAGAAAGCTTATAGAATCAATAGATTGATTAAAAACCATGATGCATTCTAGCTTGCTTTTTTATGCCTTTCCTGATTCAAAATCTAAATTTCACATTCTATACTATGAACTTTTTATGAGGTTGTGTATGGTTGTATAACTTGAAAACAAAAACTCATACTTTGGTGTTAATCCTAATTAGTTGGTCAAAACTTTCAAGTTCTGGTTAGTTTTTGTTAAGTTTGTGAAATAGGGATTGTAATAATGAGATAAGGAAAGCTAAAGACAACAGATAAGACATATAAAGAGACATGGTACCAAACAGAAACAAAAGATCATTTCTCCTGTTTGTATCCATCCTTCCATTATTTCTTTGTTTCTTCACCCTGCCCAAAGACTGAATGGTTCACAAGTGAGCACTATTACATATAGCCATATAGGGTCACTTTGTATATTATTTGGTGTATTGGCGATCCATTTTTTGTAAAACAAAGTGAATTGGCTTGGCGAAAATTATAGGATACATGTACGAGTAGTTTGATTTATATGAAGAATTAGTTTTGGGATGAAAGTTTGTTGTCGACTCATCCTTGTAAGACCGTTGGTTTTACTTTTTGGTTGAAGTTTTGTTTATTTATAGTAGACTTTCATTTACAAGGCTTAAAAAAGTGTTACTAGATAAAGTTTTATGTGGAACATGTTACAACAATTCAAAATTACAGTACACATACATTATTCTATCAGTACTGCACATTTTAAACAGAGCATATTATAAAACTGATGTATTCATGTCTGAAGAGATTATTCTCAACTATTAAATGCTAAAGCTGGATACTTATATATGGATCCAGCCCATGGGCCCTTCTTGGACTCACCAACAATGGGCTTAATACATTCTAATACAATACTTGTACACTTAGGCCCACTTCCCATCCCAAGCATCCAAACTCTATCTCCTTTTTTCACTCTCTCCTTAGCTTCAATGTAGGCCAATTCATACCACAAAGAAGAAGAAGACTGGTTCCCAAACCTATGCAATGTAGCCAAAGCTGCCTCCGTTTCTCTATCCCCCAATCTCAGCCCTTTCCCTATCTCCCTTATCACTGGCTTTCCGGATACCGGCAAGCAAAAATGTTGGATGATCGTTTTGAAATTTGGCACATAAATCTCAGCTGATTTCTTCCAATATTTCTTCTTAGCAATAGATGTAACAAACTTTAACTTCTCCCAAGTAGGCAACATAAAGGATCCGAGAGCGATTAGTTGGGCCCGGATCATATCCGAAGCAGCTTCTAAGATGTCCTTATTAAGAGTAACCCCAGTAAGCCCATTAGAATCCTCTTCTCGAAATGCTGACTTATAGGCCCAATCATTGATGGCTTGTTGGGCCCTAGAAGTCCAAATAACTCGATATTTGGACTTCTTCCGGGCTAGTTTTTGATTCGACAACAAAATGGCCGCCCCACCCATTCGGAAGAGGCAGTTTATTACCAATTTGGGCCGTTCATTACCCGAATACCAACCCGTAGTTAGGATCTCAGTACTCAAAACAACCGCATTCGACTCTTGATGGACCAAGAGCAAGTTATGGGCCAGGCCCAAAGCAATCATACTAGCACCACAGCCCATTCCAGAGATATTAAAGCTCTTAACATTGGGCCTTAGTTTGAACTTGTTAACAACTAATGATGTTAAACTAGGAGAAGGGCAAAGCCCACTACAATTAACAATGAGAATGTCAATGTCAAGAGAAGAGAGATTGGACTTTAGTAGAAGATCCTCCATCATAGGGAAAATGACCATTTTAGCCTCTTCGACGGCGTCGTAATGGGCGGGCTTAGGAGGAATGTAATGCAAAGGTGGTGGGAGATAAGTCTCTGGGCCTTGGCCCGAAGAATTGAGGATCTTGGACATAAATTCCGCACTTTCTTTGTTAAAATAGTTGATTAGATGAACATGTTCTATAAATGAAGAAAGTGGGATTCTACAATAATTTGGAGGTTTATAACATGAAAAATCTACTAGGTATATGTTAGGAGGTTTTGAATGAAAATAATAAGCTATAATGTATGAAATTATGCATACAGTTAGAATAATAATATGGAAAAATATATCATATTCTAGGAGAATTAGAAATGATTTAAATGAAGCAAAGACTAAAGTTGCTAAGAACTTGAGATGTTCTAATACTGGTAAGTTGTGAAAATTTTGTAGGATTGAAAGTAACTCCATAGAAGAGAGAAAAATAAAATAAAGGGGAAATTGGGAAAATAAGGGGTTATTTTTTCTTATTTGATGAGAATGAGTAAAAGTTAAGAAGTATATATATATATATATATAACTCTGAATATAATGGAACATAGAAAATTTTAAGAAAAAATTCTAGTACTAGCAATTAAAAAAAGTGGTATGTTAAATTTATTGGACATGCTTTCATAAATAAACTAGTAGGTGGTCGCATTTACTATGAGGTAATTAGGTAAAAACAAGAGTCAAATTGCAGTAATTGGAAGGCATACCTAGTAAACTGTAAACGTGTATGCCTTCTGCAAATCTGCACCAATTCATATGGTGAAAATTTGTTACTGTAGTACCTTTGAATCTTTCTGCTAGGTTTTGATTTGTTTAATTTACTGTATTATTGTTGTGTTGTTTCTTTAATTACTATAGGTTGTTTCTAGTTTGGAAGCAGGTGGGTAAAAGTTACAAGTAAAACTTATTAGAAATTTAGAATTCAAGATTTCTTAATGTAATGAAGTTTATTTATCTTACACTTTACTTTCGGTCAAAGTAGTGTATATAGTTGCTGGAATGGGAAACCCTATAGGTTTGAATGAAGATATAAAAAAAGGCATGCCTAGGACATTGAGGTAAACAAGATTCAATCCCATGTGTTGCGTATCACCTTAGTATGTTAGCTAGTTTACATTTACTAATTATATGCATTATGAGCATATATGCATATTATAGATAGTGGTGTTAATTTGGTGAGGTTCAGTCAGGTTATGTCGGACCTATTTTATAGTTGAATCATGCTATATTAGTAATTTAGTATGTCTATACGTATCGATATATGAACTGCGTTTTTTCGGGTCGGGTCGGATCGAGCCAGTTTTTGACACTAGTTTTGGAAAACTTTTTTTTAAAAAAAAAAAAAAATCCTAACTAGTTGAAATTAAAGATAGACTACAGTTTAATATCCTCCATCTCAAAACAAGGTATAATTTCTAAATTTAGATTGTTCCAAAAATATTAATATATGAGAGGGTAAATGAGATGAATGATACAAAATATTGTGTAATCGTTTGATCAATTATATGCTTCTTAAGAAATTCATTTCTATAAAATTTACGGAGTACTTATTACTTTTGAATTTAGATCGTTTTGAAATACGTAGTAATAAGATATGAGAGGGTAGATGAGATAATTGATACAAAGTACTTTGTTATGTAATCGTTTGATCAATTATATGCTTCATAAGAAATTGACTTCAAAAAAATGTCATATTTTCAGGTGCAAAATATTTATATAAATTAGAAGCGACAAACCAAACATAAGAGTCGATATGTCCGAGTGGTTAAGGAGACAGACTTGAAATCTGTTGGGCTTCGCCCGCGCAGGTTCGAACCCTGCTGTCGACGATTTTTTTATTTCCAATTTTTATTTTATTTTATTTTATTATTATTTTTTTTTTTCGTGGAAGACCGTAAAGGAATTACAAAAATAATTGGAAGCCCAATAAAGGACATCGTGGAGGTTCAGGCCCATATAATTTTATATGATCATGAGCCCAAACCCAATGATAATCTGCTAAAGAATTAATGTGATTTTTGTTTTTTTAACTCATGTGATTTTTCACTTATAGTACTTCTACCGTTTTTTTTTTTTAAATATTACACCACTTGCTTTTTAAGGAAGTATTACAAATATTGCACCATTTTTATGTTAGGAAAATAAGTACTTGTGTACACACTACAAATACCAAATATACCCTTACTTTTCAACACATGATTATTTAGTTTATGAATACCATTACATGGACAATCTTGTATTTTTACCTTTCTCTCTCATCCTATTTTCCACTACCAAAAATCTTGTGCCAACCTCCTATGGTACAATAAAAAAAGAACGGAGGAAGTATAAAATCTAAAAATACAAATTACGGACGTAAACTAGTTTAATTGTATATATAATCCAATATTATAATTTCATTTCAAATTGGCTAACTTATGAAATTGTTTTCTAATAATCTTCTAAGCTCAACAATTTCATAAAGTTAGCCGATTTGTCATTGGCAAGAACCCAGAGGTGGCAGGCGGTCCTCAGATGAGGTCATTAACTCAATTCCTACATGCAAGTTGCGAGCCACAGTAGGGACCAATCTTACTTTTAATGAAATCATCTTTCCACCAATCCACCATAAATCCATCTTGCTAGATATTTTCCTGAATTCCCTCTTTCATTTTTTCATCACGTACCAAAAGGTACTAATCAATGTTTTCTTCATTTACTAGTATAACATAATTTTGTAAGAATGCTCGTTTAAAAAAAAAAATGGTACGTATACACAACTACGAGAGTATCATACAGTAATAATTTACACAAGGTGAAAAAACAAAAAACACGTAACGACAATGTTATCCATTAATGCGTATAACCAACCTTTAAAACTCGATAATTCAAACCCGAAGTTACATTAAATTTACTGTCACTCTCTAATACTCCATAATTCAAAGTAGCTAGAGATAGGACCTCTGTTTATCAAACATTGAAATAAAAATAATTCCTGTCTAGATGAAACACTCTATCCTAGACAGAAAAATCAGTGCCTCTTCTATTACATGAAAAAAATTGGAACATAAAAATAAAAAAGACCATATCATATATCATATGCCATGTTGCATTACATTACATTGTCATCCCAAATTAATTTTCACCACCATCTTCTGTACTACCCTATTTTACTCTGCATTCATGGCATCACCCACCTCCTTTAATACATTCACATAATTACGACACTTATATTTTGCACTCTTCATTTCCCACTTCACATTTTTATTTTTCTCTCTCCTCTTTTTTTGAGAGAAAATTAACAAGAAGAAAAAAAAAATGTTTAAGGAATCAAAATTTTTGGTAGTATGTTTTTTGTTATTTTTATTATGTTTTAATTTTGTTGTTGCTTCAACAACAAAGAAGACATATATTATTCAAATGGATAATTCAGCTATGCCATTGGTTTTTACTAATCATTTTGATTGGTATTCTTCCAAAATTGGCTCAATTGTTGCAGATGAAGATAGCAGGATTATCTACAATTATCAGAATGCTTTTCACGGGCTTGCGGCCCGACTCACTGAAGAAGAGGCTTCTAGATTGGGCCGAGATCATGGGGTTGTGGCTTTGTTTCCGGAGACAATGTACCAACTGCATACTACTAGAAGCCCAATGTTTTTGGGCTTGGATAAAGAGGAAGTGGTTATTGACAAGGCCCGAGCCCAAGGGAATTACGACGTCGTTGTGGGGGTGTTGGACACCGGGATCTGGCCTGAAAGCCCGAGTTTTAATGACTCGGGGTATGGCCCGATCCCGGCCCGGTGGAAGGGTGCATGCGAGCGGGGTCGGGCTTTTGACCCGGATCGGCATTGTAATAAGAAGATTGTTGGTGCAAGGGTGTTTTACAAGGGGTATGAGTCTGCCACGGGGAAAATAAATGAGGAGATGGAGTATAAGTCTCCTAGGGACCAAGACGGCCACGGGTCCCACACTGCTGGGACCGTGGCCGGGTCCCCAGTGCATGGTGCGAGCCTACTTGGCTACGCACAAGGCACGGCCCGAGGGATGTACCCTCGGGCCAGGATCGCTGCCTACAAGGTGTGCTGGACTGGGGGGTGCTTCAGTTCAGACATCTTGTCGGCGGTTGATCAAGCAGTGTCAGATGGAGTGGACGTACTCTCTATCTCTCTAGGAGGTGGAGTGTCGTCCTACTTTCGGGATAGCTTGTCAGTGGCTACATTTGGAGCTATGGAGAAGGGAGTATTTGTTTCGTGCTCGGCGGGTAATGCTGGGCCTGAACCGGTTAGTCTTACCAATGTCGCCCCGTGGGTTGCCACCGTCGGGGCGAGCACGTTGGATAGGAATTTCCCTAGTATTGTTAGGCTTGGGAGTGGGAAATCATTTAGTGGGGTGTCTATCTATAAAGGGAGAATGCATTTGTCACCTGAGAAGCTTTACCCGGTTGTGTATTTGGGGAGTAACTCAACTAGTCCGGATCCGAATTCCTTGTGCTTGGAAGGTATGCATACCAATACTTGCTACTTCTTGAAGAACCTTACATTTTTATAAGTCATGTTAGTCGACCCCAAATTATTTCGGAACTAAGCCTGTTGTTGTATTAGAATGTTAATGGAGTATATTTCACATTGCTACTGTAGTAATTTATGCATTAGAATGAATTGCTGAATTGAATTGAATTGGTGTTATTGGTGCAATTATGAATACACAATCTCAATTATAGTTAGATAAGTATTGTGAGAGTTAATTAATTATTGTGTAGGTGTAATGAGAATTATGATGCACTGTAGTGTTAGATGAAAATTTTAATGTCCTGCAGTTGTTAGAAGTTATAAGGGTACTCCGTAGTCCGTACTAGTCAATTAGCTATGACACTTCACATGCAAGGTTGATAGTTGATTAAATGTAAAAGTTGACGCGTTACTAATGTTGTGCAGTTTTCGTTTTATACTCCATTCAATCCTACGTCCTAATATTTTGTTGGTCGTGTTTGATTGGTGGAAAGTTTAACTTACTAAATTTAGAGAGTGACGTTAAGTTTAGACGGTGTGAGATGAAAACATGGCCTACCATTCCTTTGTCTGAAATCACCATTTGTATAAGGTTGTCACTCAATATAGCATGATACATGAAAATGACAAATTTTTATTAAGTGTAGTACTCTACTAGCCAAAATAAGAATATTCTAAAATGACTAAGAATGCATTTGATGCAGTGTAGACTGTAGAATATAGAATAGCAATGTTTGTACACTTGTTAACTTGTTTACTCATTTCATTGTTCAATAGGTACTCTTGATCGACGAAAAGTGCAGGGAAAGATTGTGATTTGTGACCGTGGAATCAGCCCTCGAGTTCAGAAGGGTCAAGTAGTGAAACAAGCTGGAGGAATAGGCATGATCCTAGCCAATACTGCAGCTAATGGTGAGGAGTTAGTAGCTGATTGTCACCTGCTCCCGGCAGTTGCAGTGGGAGAAAAGGAAGGCAACATCATAAAGCGTTATGCATCGCGTGCAAATGCCACAGCAACTATATCTTTCCTTGGCACTAAAGTAGGCATCAGACCATCACCTGTGGTTGCAGCATTTTCCTCCAGAGGACCCAACATCCTATCTTTGGAAGTCCTGAAGCCGGATATGGTAGCCCCTGGCGTGAACATCCTTGCAGCGTGGACTGGCAGCACAGGCCCCTCAGGCGTGTCTGCTGATACAAGAAGAGTCAAGTTCAATGTACTGTCGGGTACATCAATGTCGTGCCCTCATGTTAGTGGGGTGGCCGCCTTGATCAAGGCTAGGCACCCAACTTGGAGTCCTGCTGCCATAAAATCTGCTTTAATGACTACAGCATATATCCATGGTAATAGTAGGAGACCACTAATTGATGCAGCAACTGAGACACCCTCAAGCCCTTTTGATCACGGGGCTGGTCATATAAACCCGGTGAGAGCTCTCAACCCTGGTTTGGTCTACGACATTACCCCTCAAGACTACTTCGAGTTCCTCTGTGCCCAAAATCCAACTCCCACACAGCTCAAGATTTTCTCAAGAGGTGGTAAATTGGCTTGCCATAACAAACTTTCCAAGGCAGCAGGGGACTTGAACTACCCTGCTTTATCAGTTGTCTTTACATCAAATGCGAGCATCTCTAGTATAACTGTTCAAAGGACAGTCACAAATGTCGGTCAACCTGTATCGAGTTACCGTGCTAGAGTCACCCCGTTTAAGGGTGCTAAAGTGGTTGTTGAACCAAAGGTCCTGCACTTTACCAAGCTGTATCAGAAGCTGTCTTACAAGGTTACATTTAAGACGGTTTCGAGGCAGCCAGCACCAGAAGTTGGGTACTTAATGTGGAAGGATGCAACTCACAAAGTAAGAAGTCCTGTAGTGATGATGTGGTTACCACCGTCCAATTAGAATCACTGAGGATAAAGACACTTCATTAGTTTGAATTGGGACAGTAGTAGGTTCAAGTTATTTACCATGTACTTGGTTTTTTTTTTTTTTTTTTTTTTTTTTTTTTTTTTTTTTTTTTCTTTTTTGTTACTGTAATGGAAAAGGACTTCAATTTATCTCTGAATAAGACTAAGGGCTGGACCTTTTTTTTTTTTTTTTTTACAGGAAGAGGATATTGTATTATGATATGGTATGAATTAATGAATGCAATATTACAGTAGAGTTTTTTTAAAAAAATTGGGAAGAAACAGCTTTTTGATTAATTTAATTAGTGGTAAGAGTACATATATTTGGACCTTCTCAAACTTTATTTTGAAGATATTCCCTCCGTCCCTAAATTATATTCCTCTACTATGTGAGCAATAAATGCTAGATGTAGGAATATAATTTAGGGACGGAGGGAGTATTATTAAATTGGATTAGTATTATTTGTGACAAACCAGCTAAAATTAAAGTCTATTATGACTTGCCTGTCAAAAAAAAAAAAAAAAAAAAAAAAAAAAAAAAAAAAAAAGGAAAAAAAAGTCTATTATGACTAGGTTATTGAAGTTGACTGTCAAAATTGGTTAATGTGGCAAGTTAATTGTTAAAAAAAAAAGATTAGACAAGCTATTAAAAGGATGAGGGGCGAGTGTTAATGAGCTTAGGTAATACCGTAACACATTAACACATATGTAGTTAAGTTATAACATTAAACTTCAAAATTTTTAAATCAACTTCAAATTTATGATAATTCGAACTTGACATATTTAGGGCCTGTTCTCTTACGTTGAAATTCAGTTCAGTTCAGTTCAGTTCAGCTCAGCTCAGTTCAGTTCAGTTCAGTTCAGTTCAGCTCCTAATTTCCTTCTCTTATAAAATATTCAGTTCAGCTCAGCTATGTTCAGTTCGGTTCGGTTCGGTTCAACTCCGTTTAGTTCAGTTCAGTTCAGTTAAGTTCAGCTGAGTTCAGTCAATGAGAACAGACCCTTAGTAGGTTCCAAGTTAAAATTAAAGTATATAGACGATTTTAATCAACCATGCTCACTCAAATATCATACGGTCATGCCTATACGTATACAAACACTAGAAAAGTAGAAACTTGGTAAGAGTATAAAAAATCTTCAAGTCCATAAACATATGACCAAAAAAAAAAAACCCAATTTCTTCCTCCCAAAATCACCTACACAAACTGTCAATTTTTGCTCTTAAAAGCCCAACAGTACAACAAATGTTTTTTTTTTTTGGTGTTTAGAGAGCCACAATGCCCACAAGGGCCGGGGCGAGAATCGATCTCAAAATCTCCTGAAACAGGAGAGAAGCTCTAACCACTTGAGCTATCCCTCACTCTCACGGTACAACAAATGTCAGTGACATAGTTATACACTAATTATACTTATATATCAACAATTCAACACTAATTTGCATAGAAAAAAAAAAAAAAAATCAATACTGATATTACGGCGTGCCATTCTTTCAAAAAAAAAAAAAAATAATAAAATTACAGCGTGCCCTTAGAATTTTCATAACGAATAAAATTCAACTACCAGATCGAACTATCCAACACCCTTAAAACAATTCTTTGCCGGAGTTTCGCCGGAAAATGACGACACTTAACCTAATCGCCATTAGAGACGGCGAAAATAACGGCGGATTTTACTCTCCGGCGAAAGAAAAAGCTGCCATTAGAGGTCCTTACCATCAACGCTTCCAAATTTTCCGGCGTCTCAGTCATATAGCTAAGCTTAAGCTTCTCCTTCTCATTTTATTTGCGTTTTGCGGCGTCGTTTTTTTCTCCTCCCGAATTTCCTCTTCATTTGGCTGGAATCTTCACTCCTCTTCTTCTTCTTTTTCTCCTTCTAGGTAATTTTATTTCTTTTATTTGTTCTTTTCTGCAATTATTATAATTTTCTGTTTATGTTTTGTTGATTTTAACATTTGAGTATTGAATTGTGATTATATATATAATTATTATATTTGGGAATTAAGATCTTGGTTTAATTGGGATTGCTATGAAATTAATGTCACTAGTAAGTTCATAAAATGGAAAATTTTAATAGAGATAAACATAAAGCATATGAAACTCCAATTACTATGATTGTTAAATTGATTGGATATGGGATTTCTTTGAACTAGGCGTGTAATTTATGAAAGCAGTCTACTTTAGCTTTTGAGTGATCTGGGTTTTAGATTGTGTGTTCTTAGAGTCTTAGGCATATAGCAAGAATTATGTAGTGAACTCGGGTGTGTTGGCGAATTGATGTACTACCTCCATTTCATTTTATTTGCAATTTTGGGTATTATTTGTGAGATATTAAATATTCCAAAGTTGCAAATAATATGAAACGGAGGTAGTAAATTCTAATGATTTGAAGTTTACTAACTGTTTTGGGGTTAATCTAGAAGGCTAGAATGATATAAGTATATGTTTGTGAAAAATTGTTATTTTGTTGATAAAATTGGACTTGGGAAATGTTAAATTATGAAAGAGTGGTTGATCATGGATGGTATAGTGCAATTTAAAACTAGTTCATTAGACCTCTATTAGGGAAGGTGTCACTCTTTTGGCTAGTAGGGTGGGTTGATTCCTTCCATTTCCTAATGTTTTAGATTATTATCTCGGCACTTGGTGGATGATCAATCAAATTTCTGGATCAAAGTAGTTTTGGATGCTTGAATAGAGACATAAAGAAGTAATAGAAGGAGATCTAAGGGAAGAGTCTAGACTTTAGATCAACTTTTTACTTACGGGAATTATATTGTGCCTCTTACTTCCTAATGACTTGGGTGATTGTCGTTTTGGTATTCCTGTAGCTGGTAATAAATACAATTAACTGAATTTGATGGGAGAGTAGAATATTATAGAAACATGATAAACATAGCTTTTAGCTCTTTTTGACAAATCTTTTGTAATGCAAATCAGTATTGAAATTTTAATAGATTAGTCTAAGCATTGTAATATTTTTTTGTTTGTTTGTTTGTTTTGCCTCTGATAAGGTAAGCAACATAGAGGTGCTAATGTGATATTTAATGGGGACTAGCTTGTATGGCTGTTACAACTCTTACACTGAAGTAATGATGGAATGATGATGTATGAGTTTGTTGAGTTCAGGGAAATCATATCCCTTTGTATGCAGTGCTTAATACTCCATACTCTAGTATCATCAATACAAATTTATTATTTTGTTTTCTATGCTTGCTTAAAATTTTGTGTAATATTTAAGTGGCTCAATTTATTGGATGACTGTATTGCAAAGGGAAAGGAGATTTTGATCTAAATCTAATGGTAGATAGATTTATATATTTTGGAATGTATACGAAAGTTATAAGTGTATAATTATGCGGAATTTCAAAACTATCGGGATCTATAGTAATCTCTCTGATAAATTGATTAGTTGTGTTTTATTGCCTCTTACTATAAATATTTTTGCACTTGCTTTCATTTCATATTTAGGTTATATGCTGTATACTCCTGAATATACTTCCTTTATATGTGTGTGCATGTGCAGGGGTGTGGAAGCATGCACTGTAATTGCATTTCTGCGTGTGCATGTGTGTACAAAGCTTGTATACTTGAGTGTTTAGGGTCCTTAGTAGAACTTTATCATATAGCATGTTCTTTGTTTGGAAAGAAATTGAAGGTGCTAGAGTAAACTAGTTCTCTACTGATTTGTTTCCCATATAATTTTTTCCTCCTTCACAGAGGTGGATATACTGTACTCATGAATACATGGAAGCGCAATTCTCTTTTAAAGCAGTCGGTTGCTCATTATGCTTCATGTCATGGTACCGATGCAATACATGTGGTATGGAGTGAGAGTGATCGTCCCTCAAGTAAATTAAAAAACTATCTTAACAAGATTGTGATAGCGAAGTCCCGTACAGCTAGGAAACCCAACTTTAGGTTTAATGTGAATGAGGAAGATAATCTCAACAACAGATTCAAACCAATTAAGGACCTGAGGACTGATGCAATCTTCTCTGTTGATGATGATGTCATTGTACCTTGTGATGCACTAGACTTTGCTTTTACCGTGTGGCAAACTGCTCCATCAACGATGGTTGGATTTGTTCCTCGCATGCACTGGCTGGGTGAAAAGGTAGACCTATCGATAAGTTATATGTCCATTTCTTCCCTCCCCCGAAACTAGTTTTAGGGTATCATATCCTAATTACTGTAGATATGAAAGATGATGAGTGACAACTTCACTGAAGCTGAGTTTTGCCACCATGTGGTTCATAAGTATCAAAGTAACAGTCTGTCTTAAGATGGTGGAGAGTCTATTTAGAGAAGTGACATTATGAGCTCGAACATCATTCATGCATGTTTTTTTTAACCATCAATCAAGTTCATTAGTAAGATTTTTACTGGCCAGTCAAAAGAAGTATGCTTCACCCTTCACCTTGCTTGTGAACATTGCTGGAGCTGGCTACAGAGTCCTTCCAGACAATTGTTGCATTAGGGTTTTCATTTTTGAAGGGATATGGGAAGGAATAGCTTCATCAATCCCCAATAGAAAGCTTCTCTCAAAAACAATAGCCACATTATTAAGATCTTAATTTTGTTTCTCTAAAGGTCTTCATGGGTTTTGAAATTGAAGAAACAGCTAAAGCACGACTTATGCATTGCTGAAAACCATTCAATAGACACGGGTAATAAGGTATGATAGGATTGAATAGATGATTTGTGTGAACAGTGGTGCAGAGGATTTTAACTTTACTTTTGTAAGGAGATAGAATATTGAATTGAGATGATGTATTTATCAGACTATCAAAATATTATGCTTTTGGTTCTTACACACCCACTCTTTTTCTGTATGGCAGAAGAATAGCCATGCGTATTATGATTATGGAGGATGGTGGTCTGTTTGGTGGACGGGTACTTACAGTATGGTTTTGTCAAAGGCAGCATTCTTCCATCGGAACTATCTTGATATGTATACCAATCAGATGCCAGCATCCATCCGTGACTATGTAACAAGAGAGAGGTTTGGGCAATTTCTTACTTTGAATCATTTCTCTTTCCAAGGTTAATTCCACCTTTTCACGTTCCTGGTTTGTTAATTACATCACAGGAACTGTGAAGATATCGCGATGTCCTTGCTTGTCGCCAATGCCACAGCTGCTCCTCCCATTTGGGTCAAGGGTAAGTGCTACTTTATTTCAAAGATGTTATGATCTGCCCCAAGACCATGTTTCCCTTATTACTCTTTTTTTTTTAATTATTATTATTTTTTTATTTAATAAATAAACTAAGAGCTCAAGATTAGAGCTTTTATGCGGGTCGGGTTTGGGTTGGGTCATGCTTGGGTCGAGTCACGTCGGGTCATACTTCTTATCGGGTTTAGGCCGGGTTTAGGTCGGGTTAATAACAGGTCGGGTTACATTTGGGTAGGGTGAACAATAGGGTCGGATTTAATTCTGGTTTTCACGGGTTACAACGGGTTAGGGTAATTCTCGGGTTCGAGTCGGGTTCGGTTCAACTCAATAATTTGCGGGTTAAAATCAGGTTGGGTCATTCTTGGGTTTGAGTCGAGTTCGATTCAAGTCAATAATTTGCGGATTATAATCAGGTCAGGTCATTTTCAAGTCCGGTCATTCTCGGGTTCAAGTCGGGCTCGGTTTCAAGTCAATAATTTGGGGTTTATAATCAGGTTGGGTCATTTCCAAGTCGTGTCATTCTCGAATTCAAGTCGAGTTATGTTCAAGTCAATAATTTGCAGGTTACAATCAGGTCGGGTCATTTCCAACTCAGGTTATATTCGGGTTCAGCTAACTATAAACAGATAATTATCATTTTTATCAAGCTAATTATTTCCTTTGACTATAATATATATGGCAATATACTAGGAAACTATATTCTATAATTTAGGAAGATAATTATCTCCTTTGACCATAAAACAAATATATATTATATTTAACTCTTAAATTTGATGATGATGTTCCTTTCTGGACCGACTTGGGCTCCCTAGACAAAATGCTTTGATTAACAATAATAATGTGGTCTAAATTGCATTTAAGGTGATTTGAAATCGGGTCAGGAAAAATTGGGTTGAATTTAGGTCGGATCAATAACAAGTCGTGTTAATTTCGAGTCGGGTTAATAACACATCGGGTTGAATTTTTTGGTTGGGTAAGTAATAGGTATGGTAAAATTCGGGTTGAGTCAATAACAAGTCGGGTTGAATTTGAGTCAGCTCAATAACATGTCAGGTTGATTTCGGGTCGGGTTTGTAACAGGTTGGGTTAAGTTCGGGCTGTTGGGAACAGATCGGGTTGAATTCACGTCAGGTTAGTAACAAATTAGGTTTAATTCGGGTTTTGACAGGTTAAAACGGGTTTGGGTAAATTTCAATTCAAGTCGGGTTCGGTGCATGTTAATTAAATTGGCCGTTGTAAACCGGTAAATCGGTGCAAGTTGTAAACCGGTAAATTTGCCTTTTAAAAGCAGATTGCCTTTCAAAAGCAAATTGAATGGATCCACACACCCAATTGGATTCCCGAAGGATATTAGGGATCATGGTTAACATTTCGGCAATTTTTATTTTCGGACTAAAAAAAGTCTAAAAATTCCAAAATTGAAGGTTAATATCCACATTTTTTGAGAAATTTTGGAGGTTTCGTGGCCAGGTATAAAAAAGTCTTGAAATTTTATGGGATTCATCCCGGGGTCATATAATGCCGTTTGGAATTATATATTATCATTATTTGTTGTCATAAATGTTCATAGTAGGCTTGAATTAATTAATTAAATTGGTGCAAGTTATAAACCGGTTAGTTGGTTGTTTAAAGGCAAATTGGATGGTTCCACCCACCCAATTGGGACTCCGAAGGATATTAGGGACCATGGTAAACATTTCGGCAATTTTTATTTCCGGGCAAAAAAAAATCAAAAGTTTCAAAATTGCACGCTTAATATCCACGCTTTTTGAGAAATTTTGGAGGTTTCGGGACCCGGTGTATAATAGTATTAATATTTTAGGGGATACATTTGGGGATCATATAATACCGTTTGGAATCATATATGATCATTATATGTTGTCATAAATTTTCGAGTAGGCTTGAGTTAATGAAATCGGTGCAAATTGTAAACCGGTAATTAAATTGGCCGTTTAAAGACAAATTGGATGGTTCCACCAACCCAATTGGACTCTCAAAGGGTATTAGGGACCATGGTAAACATTTCGGCAATTTTTATTTCCGAGCGAAAAAAAGTCCAAAAATTCCAAAATTGAAGACTAATATCCACGCTTTTTGAGAAATTTTGTAGGATTCGGGGCCCGGTGTCGAAAAGTCTTGAAATTTTAGGGGATACATCTCGGGGTCATATGATGCTGTTTGGAACCATATATGATAAATATTTGTTGTTATAAATGTTTGTGGCAGGCTTGAGTTAATGAAATCGATGCAAGTCTGATGGTTCCAACCACCCAATAGGACTCCTGGATGGTATTAGGGACCATGGTAAACATTTCGGCAATTTTTATTTTCGAGCGAAAAAAGTCAAAAAATTTCAAAATTAAAGGCTAATATCCACGTTTTTTGAGAAATTTTGGAGAATTCGGGACCAGGTGTTGTAAAGTCTTGAAATTTTAGAGATTACATCTCGTGGTCATTTAATGTCGTTTGGAACCATATATGATCATTATTTGTTATCACAAATGTTCGTGGTAGGCTTGATTTAATGATATCAGTGGAAATTATAAATCGGTAAATAGGCCGTGTTTAGACAAATTATATGGTTTCACCCACCCAATTGTACTCCCGAAGTGTATTAGGGATCATGGTAAACATTTCGGCAATTATTATTTCCGGGCGAAAAAAAGTTAAAAATTTCCAAAATTAAAGATATCCACGTTTTTTGAGAAATATTAAAGGTTTTGAGGTCCGGTATTGAAAAGCCTTGAGATTTTAGGGAATACATCTCGGGGTCATATAATGTCGATTGGAACCATATATGATCACAATTTGTTGTCATAAATGTTCGTGGTAGGCTTGAGTTAATGAAATCGGTGCAAGTTGTAAACCTGTAAATTGACCGTTTAAAGACAATTTGGATGTTCCACCTACCTAATTGGACTATTGAAGGGTATTAGGGATCTTGGTAAACATTTCGGCAATTTTTATTTTCTGGCGAAAAAAAGTAAAAAATTTCACAAATTGAAGGCTAATGTCCATGCTTTTTGAAAATTTTTGGAGGTTTCGGGGCACGATGTCGCAAATTCTTGAGAATTTAGGGAATACATCTGGGGGTCATATAATGCTGTTTGGAACCATATATGGTCATTATATGTTGTCATAGATGTTAGTTGTAGGTTTGAGTAAATGAAATCAGTGCAATCATGGTAAACATTTCGGCAATTTTTATTTTCGAGGAAAAAAAGTCCAAAAATTCCGAAATTGAATGCTTTTTGAGAAATTTTGGAGGTTTCGAGGCCCGGAGTCGAAAAGCCTTGAAATTTTAGGTGATACTTCACGGGGTCATATAATGTCGTTTGAAACCATATATGATCATTATATGTTATCATAAATGTTCGTAGTAGGCTTGAGTTAATGAAATCAGTGCAAGTTGTAAATTGGTAAATTGGTCGTTTAAAATCAAATTGGGTAGTTCCAGCCACCCAATTGGACGCCCGGAGGGTATTAGGGACCATGGTAAATATTTCGGAATTTTTTTATTTCCGCGCGAAAATAAGTAAAAAAAATTCCAAAATTGAAGGCTAATATCCACGCTTTTTGAGTAATTTTAGAGTTTTCGGGGCCCGGTGTCGAAAAGCGTTAAGAATTAGGGGATACATCTCGGGGTCTTATAATGCCGTTTGGAATCGTATATGATCATTATATGTTGTCATAAATGTTCTTGGTAGGCTTGAGTTAATGAAATCGGTGCAAGTTGTAAACCAATAAATTGGCCGTTTAAAGGCAAATTGGATGGTTCTACCCATCCAATTTGCCTTCCAAAGGGTATTAGGGACCATGGTAAACATTTCGTCCATTTTTATTTTTGTGCGAAAAAAAGTTAAAAAATTCAAAAATTAAAGTCTAAGATCCATGCTTGTTGAGAAATTTTGGAGATTTCGAGGCTCGGTGTCGAAAAGCCTTGAAATTTTATGATTACATCTCGAGATCATATAATGCCGTTTGGAACCATATATGATCATTGTATGTTTTCATAAATGTTCGTGGAAAGCTTGAGTTAATGAAATCGGTGCAAGTTGTAAACCGGTAAATAGGCCGTTTAAAGGCAAAAAGGATGGTTCCACCCACACAATTGGACTCCCCGAGAGTATTAGTGACCATGGTAAACATTTCGACAATTTTTATTTATGGGGGAAAAAAAGTTAAAAAATTCAAAAATTGAAGGCTAATATCCACGCTTTTCGAGTAATTTTGGAGTCTTCGGGGCCCGGTGTCTAAAAGTCTCGAAATTGTAGAGAAGACATCTCAGGGCAATTTAATGTCGTTTGGAATCATAAGTGATCATTATTTGTTGTCATAAATGTTTGTTGTAGGCTTGAGTTAATGAAATCGGTACAAGTTGTAAACCAGTAAATTGCTTGTGTAAAAACAAATTGAATAGTTCCACCCATCTAATTGGACTAAGGGTATTAGGGACCATGGTAAACATTTCAGCAATTTATATTTCCGAGAAAAAAAATCAAAATCCATGCTTTTTGAGAAATTTCGAAGGTTTTGGGGAGGTGTCGAAAAGAAATGAGATTTTATTAGATACATCTTGGGGTCATATAATGATGTTTGAAACCATAAATGATCATTATATGTTGTCATAAATGTTCTTTGTAGGCTTGAGTTAATGAAATAAGTGCAAAATGTAAACCGGTAATTGGCCGTTTAAATGCAATTTGGATGATTCTATCTTCCTAATTGGACTACCAAGGGTATTAGGAAAATTGGTAAATATTTCGGCAATTTTTATTTTCGGGAGAAAAAAAGTCAAAAAAATTCCAAAATTGAAGGGTATGCACGCTTTTTGAGAAATTTTTGAGGTTTCAGAGGCTCGGTGTTGAAAATCTTTGAAATTTTAGGGGATACATTTCGGGGTCATAAATGCCGTTTGGAACCATAAATGGTCGTCATATGTTGTCATAAATGTTCGTGGTAAGCTTGAGATAATGAAATCGATGCAAGTTGTAAACCGGTAAATTCACCATTTAAAGGCAAATTGGATTGTTCCACCCACCTAATTGAATTCCCGTAGGGTATTAGGGACAATGGTAAACATTTCGGCAATTTTTATTTATATTAAAAAAAAAAGTAAAAAAATTTCAAAATTTTAGGCTAATATCCATGCTTTTTGAGAAATTTTGGAGGTTTCAAGGCCCAGTGTCGAAAATCCTTGAGATTTTAAGGGATACATCTCGAGGTCATATAATGCCAATTTGAAACCATAAATGATCATTATATGTTGTCATAAATGTTCGTGGTAGGCTTGAGTTAATGAAATTAGTGCAAGTTGTGAACCGGTAAATTGGTCGTTTGAAGGCAAATTGGATTGTTCCACCCACCTAATTGGACTGCCGGAGGGTATTAGGGACCATTGTAAACATTTCGGCAATTTTTATTTACGGGCAAATAAAAGTCAAAAAAATTCCAAAATTGAAATCCACGCTTTTTGAGAAATTAAGGTTGTTTCGAGGCGTGGTGTTGAAAAGTTTTGAGATTTAAGGGGATACATCTTGGGGTCATATAATGTCGTTTAGAACCATATATGATCATTATATGTTGTCATAAATGTTCGTAGTAGGCTTGAGTTATTTTAATCGGTGCAAGTTGTAAACCGGTAAATTGGTCGTTTAATGGCAAATATGATGGTTTCTCAAACCCAATTGGACTCCCGGAGGATATTAGGGACCATAGTAAAAATTTCGGCAATTTTTATTTTCGGGCGAAGAAAAGTAATAAAATTCCAAAATTGAAGGCTAATATCCACGCTTTTTGAGAAATTTTGGGGGTTTCGAGGCCAGTTGGCGAAAAGACTTGAAATTTTAGGAGATTCATTTCGAAGTCATATAATATCATTTGGACCATAAATGATCATTATATGTTGTCATAAATGTTCGTGGTATACTTGAGTTAATGAAATCGGTGTAAGTTTTAAACCGATAAATTGGCCGTTTTAAGGCAAATTGGTTGGTTCCACCCACCCAATTGAACTCCCGAAGGGTATTAAGGACCATTGTATACATTTCGGCAATTTTGTTTATGGGCGAAATAAAGTCAAAAAATTCCAAAATTGAAATCCATGTTTTTTGAGAAATTTGGGATGTTTTGAGACCCGATGTCGAAAAGTTTTGAGATTTAAGTGGATACATCTCGCGGTCATATAATGTCGTTTGGAACCATATATGATCATTATATGTTGTCATAAATGTTCGTAGTAGGATTGAGTTATTTTAATCGTTGCAAGTTGTAAACCGGTAAATTGGCCGTTTAAAGACAAATAGGATGGTTCCACCCTCCCAATTGGACTTCCGGAGGGTATTAGGGACCATGGTAAACATTTCGGCAATTTTTATTTCCGAGCGAAGAAAAGTAAAAAAATTTCAAAATTGAAGGCTAATATCAACGCTTTTTCAGAAATTTTAGAGATTTCGAGGCCCGTTGTCGAAAAACCTTTAGATTTTAGGGGAAACATCTCGGGGTCATAAAATGTCGTTTGGAACCTTATATGATCATTTTATGTTGTCATAAATGTTTGTGGTAGGCTTGAGTTAATGAAATCGATACAATTAGAAATTGATAAATTAGCCGTTTAAAGGCAAATTGGATGGTTCCACCCACCCAATTGGACTCCCGAAGGGTATTAGAGACTATGGTAAACATTTCGGCAATTTTAATTGCTGGGCGAAAAAAAGTCGAAAAAATTCAAAAACTGAAGGCTATATCCATGCTTTTTGAGAATTTTTGGAGCCTTCGCGCCCGGTGTCGTAAAGTCTTGAAATTCTAGGGAATACATATCGGGTTCATATAATGTCGTTTGGAACCATATATGATCATTATCTGTTGTCATAAATGTTTGTGGTAGGCTTGAATTAATGAAATAGGTGTAAGTTGTAAACTTTAAAGGCAAATAGGATGGTTCCACCCACCTAATTCGACTCCCGGAAGATATTTGGGACCATGGTAAACATTTCGGCAATTTTTATATTCGAGCGAAAAAGTCAAATTATTCCAAAATTGAAGGCTAATATCCACGGTTTTGTAGAAATTTCGAATATTTCGGGACCTGATATCGAAAAGCATTTAGATTTTAGGGGATACATCTCGGGGTCGTATAATGCCGTTTGTGTCCATATATGATCATTATATGTTGTCATAAATGTTCGTGGTAAGCTTGAGTTAAAGAAATCGGTGCAAGTTGTAAATCGGTAAATTGGTTGTTTATGGCAAATTGGATGGTTCCTCCTAGCCAATTTGACTCCCACGGGGTATTAGAGATCATGGTAAACATTTCGGCAATTTTTATTTCCGGGTGAAAAAAAGCCAAAAAATTCCAAAATTGAAGGCTAATATCCACGCTATTTGAGAAATTTTGGAGGTTTCAGGTAGAGCTTTTAATTCGGGTAAATGGGCAGGTTTGGGTCGGTAAGAGTGGGTCGGGTCAACCCGGATTAATTCCATAACCTATGCGGGTCGGGTTTGGGTTGGGTCATGCTTGAGTCGGGTCACGTCGGGTCATACTTCTTATCGGGTTTGGGTTGGGTTTATGTCGGGTTAATAAAGGTCGGGTTACATTCGGGTCGGGTGAACAATAGGTCGGGTTTAATTCGGGTTTTCACGGGTTAAAACGGGTTAGGGTAATTCTCGAGTTCGAGTCGGGTTTGGTTCAAGTCAATAATTTGCGGGTTAGATTCAGGTTGGGTCATTCTCGTGTTTGAGTCGGGTTCGGTTCAAGTCAATAATTTGCGGGTTATAATCAGGTCGGGTCATTTTCAAATCGGGTCATTCTCGGATACAAGTCGGGTTTGTTTCAAGTCATTAATTTGCGGGCAATAATCAGGTTGGGTCATTTACTAGTCGGGTCATTCTCGGAGTCAAGTCGGGTTATGTTCAAGTCAATAATTTGTAGGTTACAATCAGGTCGAATCATTTCCAAGTCAGGTCATATTCGAGTTCAACTAACTGTAAATAGATAATTATCATTTTTATCAAGCTAATTATTTCCTTTGAATATAATATATATGGCAATATACTAGGGAACTATAGTTTATAATTTAGGAAGATAAATATCTTCTTTGACCGTACAACAAATATATACTATATATAACTCTTAAATTTGAGGATGATACTCCTTTCTTTTGCTGCCTGGACCGACTTGGTCTCCCTAGACAAAATGCTTTGATCAACAATAATAAGGTGATCTAAATTGCATTTAAGGTGATTTGAAATCAGGTCAGGAACAATTTGGGTTGAATTTAGGTAGGGCCAAAAAAATGTGTGATGATTTCGAGTCGGGTTAGTAACAAATCGGGTTGGATTTTTGGGTCGGGTTAGTTATAGGTCTGTTAAAATTCGGGTCGGGTCAATAACAAGTCGGGTTGAATTTTGGTTAGGTCAATAACAAGTCGGATTGATTTCGGGTCGGGTTTGTACCAGGTTGGGTTAAATTTGGGTCGGGTTAGAAACGGTTCGGGTTGAATTCAGGTTAGGTTAGTAACAAGTCGGGTAAAATTCGGGTTTTGACGGGTTAAAACGGGTTTGGGTCAATTTCAGTTCAAGTCGGGTTCGGTTCAGGTCAATAATTTACGAGTTACATTTGGGTCTGGTCATCTCCAGGTTAGTTCATGTTCGGGTTCGGGTCTCACATACTCGGGTCAACACGAGTCTAGGGTTGGTTTCAGGTCGGGTTTGGGTCACCATTTTTTCGGGTTCAGATGGGTTGGTTAATAATTGGGTTTGAGTCGGTATTTCGGGTCAGGTCAACTTTTGACAGCTCTACTCAAGATAGTGTCTGTATAGCTGTGTACTTGTCAAAGCTATGTATCTGAAGGCTATATTAGTCATGAGACTACAACAAGGTTCTATGGGTTTACCTCAAACTCTCAAAGTCTCGCAAGAACTTGAACCTTGCTTTAATTTTGATTAGGAGCATTATAGCATGTGTGATTACAATTTACACTACTCCCTCTATCTCACAATGACTGTCCTGAGATTTTAACCAATGCTAGCATAATGGGAACAAGCAAAGATGATAAGCCATACCAATAGAGAGTACCATGGCCTTATGACGGAGTGAGTTTCTTTTGTTTTTTCTTAGTTTCATATACTCATAGAATCTTAGGAAATTATGGGAGGCACTGTTTGCATTCCTGTTGGGGGCAGACTTTGTAGACTAAATATTCGTTGCAGTTTGGTGCTGCTTAGTAGCATACCCTCCTTTGAATTTTAGCCTTCTGCATTTTCTTCTGTTAGTCACCTCCAAGAGTTTCAATAGAATACACTGTGTATATGAATATTAAAATTTAATCTTTAACATGAGCTTGGAAACTTTATTCTGTGGGCTGTCAGTGTCCGAAAGTGGGTTAGCAGAATTTTGACCTTTTTTTAATGGGGTGTGTGTGCGTGTATTGGAACAAGCCTAGAATTGTGAAACTAAGAGAGGGTGGGTTTGGGGGTGGGGGTGGGGGGGGGGGGGGGGGTGCAAGGGAAGGGAACTCCTCACGCCCCCTGGCAGGATTCTAACATTGTCTGTGTGGTAATTGGTAAACACACCCATGATATACCCAATTGTAATGTCTGTCAGTGTAACGCTGCATTGTCCCTATTAAGTGACATCACTTAGAGAATGAAATTAGTGTCGTATATGTCTATCAGTGGATCCACTGAAGTTGTTTTCTGTAATACTATTATACTTTGTTAGTGATTAGCCAGAGGAACGATTCTTGGGACTTCAGCTGTCAAAGCCAGTCAAGTAATTGTGGGCATTGTGGCAGCCAATTGAAAAGCTAGTCATAAATCAATTGGACTCAGTAGTGGTAAATTTTTGGTTGGATTCAGGAGACTTTTAGCTTATTTTGTGCAGGATTATCAAAATTCTAAATAAAGAAAAGTCAAGACTTTGCTCTCTTATTGTACATGCAGAAAAACTTTAAAGTCACTAAAATTTTGTTGCGTCAACTAAAAATTCTTTATTTTGCAGGGAAAATACATGAGCTTGGCGCATATGGCATTAGTAATTTGAAAGATCACAGTAGCAAGAGACGCAAATGCCTGAACGATTTCATTTCCCTCTATGGTGCTCTTCCTCTTGTATCAACTAATGTAAAAGCTTTGGATTCAAGAAACGTATGGTTCTGGTAGCTGTTTTTATGTTCTTAATCCTAAGTTCAATTCATCTGACCTCGATGTTTTGCTCATAGGTTGTTGTTACAAGTTCAGTTACCATTGTTGGTTTCCTTGATCATGCGAAGTCTGCATGGCAGGTCCTAATCGTACTGTATAATACAGCTGTGTATATCTGTAATGTGATCATAATTGTGCTAGTTATTAATCAATCGGAAGTAGTTTTGTACGACACCAGCTCAGTATGATCCCGTCATTGGTAGCATATTGCGTCTGTCTCGCAATCCCGAGTTATGTAGCCCCAAGGAAAAGAAATCCAACTGTCTAATTTTCTATACTTCATTGATTTTCTTCCAGTCTTATCAGTGCATCACTATCTTCCGCTGATTATGGTTGTTAAATTATTGAAGCCAAAAGCATTATTGGGAGTGGACATGAATTATCACGGACATAGATACTGACATTTGGTGCATAATTGTTTGCAAATTTATTATAATTTATTAATTCAACTAATGGCTTTTATTCTCAGGTAAGTGACAAGTTTGCAATTAGATTTTGCAAAATTTACTCGTGCTTGATTTAAATTACTTGATTCCAACTCGAGGTGTAATTGATATTAAATCACCAAAATTTGATCACACTAAGAGTCTGTTCTCTTCAGTTTAATTTTAATTCAGTTTAGTTTAGGGTTCGTTTGGCATCGCTGTGGTTTTCTGTTTTTTAAAAGTATATTATATATGTCATATAATGAATCAAAAATTATTTAGACTTATTAAAATCATGATAATTTTAAAAACTGACAATAGAAAAGTAAAAACACCTTTTTCTTGTTTTCTGTTTTTGGTTTTTAGTTTTCAAAAAAACAGAAAACTGAAAACAAAAAATGATGCCAAACAAGCCCTTAGTTTTTAGTTTTCTTCGCTTATAAACAGTTCAGTTCAGTGAATCAAAACAAGCCCTGAATAACAACTCGAAATAAATTGACCTATCTAAAAAGTAGATAATGTATTACACTCCATATTGAAGTAATTAATTATACTACACTTCGTATATGAATATGACCCGATTTGAATAGTCTATGAATAGATGAGTAAAGACTAAATACGGTCCCTGAACTTTCGTATTACGCTCACTTTTAGTCCCTCAAAAACTATTTGTGCCCTAGTCCCTCAACCACCTTCTTTGGTGTTTGTCAGCCAAAAGTTGAGGGACTTTGATGACTAAGCAAGAGTTTAGGAACCATGACTCATTTTATTTTTTGTTTTTCTTTTTCTTAAGAATTTATTTAAAAATAAATCTTTTAATTATTTGTTTAAAAAATATTAATAAAAAACCAGCTACCCTTAAAAAGGCCAGCCACCTTTCCCCTCCCGCTGCCGACAGCCAGCGCCGGCGACGGCGACCAACACCGCCAGCCACACCCACCACACGCACCACCAGCACCATAAAAATTCAACAAACTCCACAAATCAATCGATCATACAA
Source organism: Chenopodium album (assembly GCF_948465745.1). Taxonomy (NCBI): domain Eukaryota; kingdom Viridiplantae; phylum Streptophyta; class Magnoliopsida; order Caryophyllales; family Amaranthaceae; genus Chenopodium; species Chenopodium album. The sequence goes on from NC_137838.1 coordinate 1,923,320, forward strand.
ATCAAAACCCCTAATTTATCACAAAATCATGAATTCTACACAAATTATTCAACAAATTGGGCAAAATCATACTTCCTCTGCTTCTAAATCATAATAATTAAATAGTTAAATAAATTAATCAAACATTATCAGTTGCCAAACACTTTTCAATCACGATAAACTTCACAGACCACCATCACCGTCGATCCTGCTGCCCTCATCTCAACTACCCCTCGACACTCGTCGCCACATCTAGACCACCGTCGTTGCTGCCACCCCCATCTAAACCACCACCGTACCCGCCCTCTTCTAAACCACCCCCGCTGCTACTCGACTCTCTTTTAAATTAAACTACCACCCCGCTGCCATCGTCCAAACCACCACCACCACTGTACCACCCATATTTATTCCTTAAAAAATGGCTTGAATTTTTGAGATCTGAAGAAAGAAAATCAAGAAATCCCCACCCTAACCCTAAACCCACCTAAGCCTACAGCCACCACAAACCCAGCCTAAGCCACGCACCACCACCAGCACCATCACATAGCCACACCCACCACACGCACCACCAGCACCATCACTACCCAAAAAATTAAAAAAAAAATTCCTCAACGTAACGTACCTTATGAAATTTTCAACGTTTGGTTTATATGGTTAAATTCGACCATGAAAACCTCATATCTGGAATTTTCATGGTCGAATTCGACCTAAAAAACCATTAATTGATAGTGGTCGAATCCGATCAAAAGCCCTGGGGGTGGGTGGCGCTGGACTTCAAAAACCAAGGATAGAGAATGAGAAGGGAGGGGGGAGGCGGATATGATAGAGAAAGTGGGAGGAGGGACGAGGGAAGCAGAGATCAGAGAGAAAGAAACTGAGGAGATGGAGAGGAGAGAGAATGAGAAGAGGAGGCTGGGTTTAAATACATATTAAAAGATTAATTTTTTAATAAATTCTTAAGAAAAAAAAATGAGTCATGGTCCCTAAACTCTTAATTGCTTAGTCATCAAAGTCCTTCAACTTTTGACTGACAAACACCAAAGAAGGTGGTTGAGGGACTAAAAGGACACAAATAGTTTTTGAGGGACTAAAAGTGAGCGTAATACGAAAGTTCAGGGACCGTATTTAGTCTTTACTCATGAATAGATCCGAGTAGTAGATTAGATTATTAATTAATACTCTTATTCTGTGCCGTGCTAAATACTCTGTGAATAATGCAAATTGATTGATGGGATTAAACCCACCTTAAAAGTAATGGCACGAAGCTTGAAGAGAGTGTCTAATCTCAGAAGAGATGAGCCAAAGATCATACATTTTAATCGTTGAAAATTTCATAAAGTTTATGCACCTTTTTGCCTTTTGTCTTTCTCAACCTTGAATTTCAGAGATGTGAGTTACATTCTTTGATTACTTACCAAGGCTATCATAGCAACTTTATGTCCCACAAAATTTTTAATTGCTATCCCTTTTTTTTCCATACTTGTACGACAATATTGACAAGGCTAGAAAGAAACATATTCATTACTAGACAAACTTTACGTGGGAAGTTTTCCTTGCGTGTTTGAGACGGGGTACGCTACTAACTTCTTTTATATGTAAGAAGTAGAACATTTTAGACATCGTAATTTTCTGTGTTTTTGTCAATGTAATTACTCTACGTGTTACGGTCTTACTATATAATTATATTAATCGAATGATAATGGATTGTGTTCAATCTTCCCTATTCAAGCATACAGCTATACTTCCATGTCTTTGTGATATGATCGTATCTAATGTGAGCTGTAACAATGACTTATTTGATCATTTCTACCCATGCAAATGTTGAAAAATCCTTGATTAATCTCGCAAAAAATGACATGGTTGACTAAGTCTAAAAGTGTATATATTTCATACAAAAATTATATGGTAGGAAAAGAATTTCACAAATTTGACTTGTATATAAAGTGAGTATTTTTTCTATAGTAATAGTCGGCAAAATTGATTATAGAACTGTGCTTCTAAAAAGGTGGGGTATTAACAATTAAAATGAAGTAAAAAGTTGACATAATGGTGAAGAATTGTCAAACCAATACAAGGAAAAAAAAAAAAGAGAAAAGGTTGGGTGTTTTTTTCTGGTTTGTTTGCTTACTTTAGGTGAATATTACAATTTGTTGATTTAAGTATTAAAGCTTAAAAATTGAGACTAATGAAGAAGCAAACAAGAAATAATACCAACTCTATATCTAACCTCATAAAATTAGATTTTTTGCATCAAAACAAATCTCACACGTGGATAGCTTGCTTGCTTGGACCCTTTGTTTAATTAAGTTAGACTTAAAGAGTACTATTTGACTCTAGTATCTTAGATTTTCATATTAAGTCTTTATAGAAGCCAAAAACATTTAAACCAACCATTCAAAATATTAGAGATGAGTGATACGTGTAAAATTTGTTCAATTAAATTAATACAAGAACAATTTTATGAGTTTGTAATAAATTAGTGACATGTTCTTAGATTGATTGAAATAATAAATTGATAAGTTCATACATAAGTATGATAAAAACGAAGAGTTATTTCCTAAAAACATTTTCTACCTACTTTTAGCCAAATAAAGTGGATATCACATGCTATACTCATTGTTTAAGCTAGAACCTTAAGCCTTAACAAAAAGTACAATTTATTCTTAATCTTCTTTCAATTAATCTCCAATGAAGCATATAGGAATCTAATTAATATAGATAAATAGCCAAGTCAATCTCTCCAAATATAAGTTGATGGTAATTTTTCTTCTTAAACATCAAACACTACAAGTAATACGTATCAATTAAGTCGGAACAACTTCCTTACAACCTACAGCCGGGATAAACAACGTGGTCCATGGATAAAACTCATAAAACAACTCAAAATCCAAATCTCGTCCAAAAAAGAAACAAAAAGAAAAAGAAAAAGAAGGCAGGTAAGAGTACAGAAAACGAGGGAGAAAGAGAAAGAAAACATACTCTTCTTTCTCTCTCCTCGAGTAACAGAAGCAGCTCCTCTGTCTTAATTCCTAAATTAGTACTTTCTCTTTCCTACTTTTATTCTTCTCCAACGGCCATTTTCACAATACCATGACTCTTTCACTCTATCAATTTCCCAGATTTATCAAAACCCCTTAATCATCATCTTCTTCTTCAACCTTCAAGCAATCATCAATGGCGTCTTCACCATCTTCAAACCCCAACTTTCTCTCTCCTCCTTCACCTCACCTTCACCACCACCATCATCACATCACTGCTTCTCGTCTCCTCCCACCTCTCCTCGGTGCTACCCTCACTTTTTCTCTCCTCTTCCTCTTCGCCTCCTTCTTCCGCCGTTTCTTCCACCGCCTTAAACGCTCCCCTTCTCTCTCCTCTTCTTCACCCACCCTTCCTCGCCGTTTCTCCTTCTCTACTCTCAGACGCGCCACCGCTAACTTCTCCGCTTCCCGCCGGCTCGGTCAAGGTGGGTTTGGGTCCGTCTTCTCCGCCACCATCTCTGTTTCTCGCACCCGGAAGCTAGCCGTTGCGGTTAAGTTGCTCGATTGTGGGTCCCTTCAGGGTGAGCGTGAGTTTCAGAACGAGTTGATGATTGCGAATAAGCTGGTTGAGTCGGATCGAGTTGTGAAACTTCTGGGTTTTGCTTCGTCTCGGAAACGACGTCGTATGTGTCTGGTTTATGAGCTTATGGTGAATGGTAATTTGCAGGATTGTTTGCTGCATAGGAAATGCGAGGAGTTGATGGAGTGGTCTAACAGGTTTCGGATTGCTGTTGAAGTTGCTCAAGGTTTGGCATTTTTGCATCATTGTTGTGATCCTCCTGTAATTCATGGTGATGTTAAACCTAGTAATATTTTGTTGGATGATTGTTTTAGGGCTAAGATTGCTGATTTTGGACTTGCTAGGTTAAAATTGGGGGAAATTAATGATGGGGTTGTTGTTAATATTGCTGGGGATAATCAGGGGATTAAAGGGGGTTTTAATGCTAGTGTTGATAATGTTGTTAATAATGCTAATGTTGGTATTGATTGCAATAATAATAATAATAATAATGTTGATGTTGGGGTTGAGGATACTGGGTCAGTGATGGAAACTGAGAGTGTGACTACTACGGTGGGGTTTGAGGAGGGGAGTGTTGGGATTGATCTGTCTCCGATGAGGATAGAGACCTCGCCGGAGATGGTGACTGCGAAGACGTCTCCTTCAGAGTTTAATGATAAGGGGTTTGATTTAGAGGGTCAGTTTAATAGGATGGATTTGGAAGAAGTTGGGAAAGAGGTGGGGAAAGCGCGGAGTTTGAATGTCAGTGGAGGGGGGGCTGGGAGGGTGAAGGATTATGTGATGGAGTGGATGGGAATGGAGGTTGGGAGGGAGGGTTTAGGTAATGATTGTAATAATGGGGGAGCTTCTTCGAGCTCTGTAGTGCCCAAGAAAGGTGGGAAGGCGAAAGGGAAGATGAAGACGTTGGATTGGTGGGTGTCGATGGAAGAAGGGTGGAGTTCGAAGAAGGAGAAAAGGAGGCCGGCAAGGGAATGGTGGAAGGAGGAGTATGGTGAGGAACTTGCAAGGAAGAAAAAAAAGAAGAAAAAGAAAAAAAAGAATCAAGAGTCCAAGAGTGATAATGAGGAGAATTGGTGGCCTAGGGATGATGAGGTGTATGCTGATAAGAAGAACAAGATGTATAGTAGGAGTAGGAGGAGCAGCCGGAGTAGTGTTGATTGGTGGTTGGATGGTTTTAGTGGAGATCTTAGGAAGGCCCGTCACACGAGCTATGATTCAATGAGTGGGGATATCCCCAAGAGTGGTGGGATTAGTAGCACCCCTAGTATGAGGGGGACTGTGTGCTACATTGCTCCTGAGTATGGTAGTGGTGGTGATCTCTCTGAGATGTGTGATGTGTACAGCTTCGGTGTGTTGCTTTTGGTTCTTGTTGCTGGGAGGCGGCCTTTGCAAGTGACTGGCTCACCCATGTCTGAATTCCACAAAGCAAATCTTGTTTCATGGGCACGTCAACTTGCTCGTTCTGGAAAGCTCCTTGATTTGGTTGACAAGAGAGTTCGTTGTTTGAACAGAGAAGAAGCTCAACTCTGTATCATAGTTGCTCTCATGTGCCTGCAGAAGTCACCAGCTCGTCGGCCTTCTATGAAAGAAGTTGTAGGGATGCTCTCTGGTGAATTAGCTCCTCCTCAGCTTCCAAAGGAGTATTCTCAATATCCTTTCAGGTCCCGGAAAAAGAATTTCCGGTGAGGTTTTGTTCAAAATGCTGCAAATTATGGTTCAACACTATACCTATTATAGGGTTACTTGTTAGCACCTAGCCTTGCTGATTTTTTAGTAATTTTTTATCTGGTGAGGGATTGCATATTCTTATTCTTTTGAGAGTTCTTGTACAATAACTGTAACTCCTAAAACCTCAATGTTGAGTTTACCTTCTTGTACAGCTATAAGTTATACTTGAATGAAAAGAAAACAATACACGTGCTTTGCAAATCTTTTGTCAATTAGGATTAGATTAGCTATTATTTCCTTGAATTCTGGCTGTTTGAAATCATTCATGGAATCATGGTACTAGCCATCAAGCAATCTTAACCTGTGAGCTGTGACCATGTGAGAATCTATGTATTGGATATTTCTGGTGTGGTTACAGACCACAGATCTTAGTAAATCTTTCTGGCTTTTGCCTTTCTGTTGTACTGATTCTTTCCTGGGCAGTAGGGAAGGAGAATATATCTTCATTTTGGTTTTTTTTTTTTTTTTTTTTTTTTTTTGCAAATTCGACACTCCTTTCTGATTTCTGTTATCTATCAATCTTGTTGTCAAGCCTAGGCTTTGTCTTCTGTTAAGTGATATTGACACTCGGTTAAATTGCTGATGCATAGGAATAGAACATTGGCACACCAAACACACATGAAGATGAATTATATAGATTTATGACCAATTTTTGGACCTAGCTTTGCATTTTTGTTCCCTCTTTTTGTCTTTGATTTTGGTAGATCTGCTACCTGGCTTAGATGCTTGCTTTATTATGGATCGCCCTGTATATTGCTTAGTCTGGTACAATTTTTTTACACTGACTTCTGCTTCCTTGCTGAATCTGGTATTGATGCTTACCTTTTATTTTCTTTTACCCTGTTATTTGTTTCTCTACTGAGTCTGGTATTGATGCTTGGTTTATTCAATTCTATATTCTGCATCAACATTTCCCACAGTATCTTCATTTGTCTGTCAGTATATAGTGAAGTCCCTGCTCTTGAGCTGGATTTTTCTGGATTTATATTATTGACTTCTTATTGCTGTTGTATCAGTGTCGTAGAGTAATTATACGGATATCTCATAGTTAGGCTCCTATTCCAAGGAAGATCAATTTTCATTGTTCTCACTGCAGCATACGTTCCATGTATTATGTATGCTTCTTAATATATGGATATCATTCTGGGTTTTTTTTAGGAACGTAGTTTTTAGTGGGGAGGACTATTGGAAGCTGATTTTGAGCTTCTACTTGAACTATGGTGACATGTTTGATGCAAAAGTTATTTATTCAGTTATATGTAGCTGGCTTTGAGATTGTTTTGGTTTCTAGAACTGCTGTATCCCCAGACTGTTAATCAAGGCGCAAGGGACTGCAGGATTGTGCTGCAGCTCTATGAAAGTGTAAAGGTGCTGAATCTTTGTTCTGGGGCTCTCTCTTTAATCCTTTGTGTTAAGTCATGTGTATGATCTGAATACTGATCATTTGGTTCTAGTTTCCTGTACTGTTTAGCCTAATATTTCATCTACTACTATTCTGAATCAGGTTTCCAGGCACGATATGAGCACCACTGGCTGGGTATAATGTGACCTTCCAAACCGCTAAAAAAATGCAGGTCTGACCCATTCATTGGCATGTTTCTGTATTTTCCAGGTTTCTCCATTTTATAGAGGGGTTAAGCGGTTGCTAATTGCTATCACAAAGATTCTGGCTTCTGCATTAAGATGTAAAAGCTGCCTTCTAGAGTATGCTGGTTTTACATCATTCCCGTCATTCATGTGGATAATTTCTTCTGACTTTGTAGAATCTTTATAGATAGTAGTTATTGAGTTTGTGTTTCTACACTTTGGAATAATTTGAGACCTTTGCTACGTGCAACCAGTGCCGAGTCTGGTACCACTTTAGATCTTAGATGGTCTGATGTGTGATGACAATAGGATAAATTGAGGTCTCTTAAGTGCAACATGGAGTTTATGCCACATTCCAGGCCGCAAAAAGTCAGTCCAAATCCAGTAATGTTGTGTCGTGCCTGATCAGAATGAATCGCAAATTGAGCCAGGCCACCATGAACAACTCTAAACGTACTGTCATACTTCATGTACAGTTGGAATTCATTGCCGAGGCCATGAAGGGCTAATGGCAGTGTTACTAATAGCTACTGAAGTGGGCTTCTCAGCAGCTATTTCGTGAATCGTGACTGATGATAGCTGATTCTTGGAGGTTGGCCTCTAGAAGTTCTTTCCTTTGGCCATTGAAATGTCAAATATCTCACTATTTTTATGCCATGATGATGTTGTCACTCTTTCTTGACTTGTTGGTGTACATTGGTGATGCCATGATGATTGTGCCTCTTATTAGAACTGTCAATTCGGGTAAACAGCTCGGGTAAGAGTGGGTCGGGTCAACTCAGGTTGGGTCAATTCAGATTAATTCCATAACCTATGCGAGTCGGGTTTGGGTTAGGTCATGTTTGAGTCGGGACACGTTGGGTCATACTTCTTATCGGGTTTGGGTCAGTTTAGGTCGAAATAATAACAGGTCGGGTTACATTCGGGTCGGGTGAACAATAGGTAGGGTTTAATTCGGGTTTTCACGAGTTAAAACGGGTTAGGGTAATTCTCGGGTTAGAGTCGGGTTCGGTTCAAGTCAATGATTTGCGGGTTAGAATCAGGTCGGGTCATTCTCGGGTTTGAGTCGGGTTCGGTTCAAGTCAATAATTTGCGGATTATAATCAGGTCGGGTCATTTTCAAGTCGGGTTATTCTCGGGTTCAAGCCAGGTTTGGTTCACGTCAATAATTTGCGAGTTATAATCAAGTTGGGTCATTCTCGGATTCAAGTCGAGTTATGTTCAAGTCAATAATTTGTAGGTTACAATCAAGTCAGGTCATATTTGGGTTCAACTAACTATAAATAGATAATTATCATTTTTATCAAACTAATTATTTCCTTTGACTATAATATATATGTCAGTATACCAGGGAACTATAGTTTATAATTCAGGAAGATAATTATCTCCTTTGACCATACAACAAATATATACTATATTTAACTCTTAAATTTGAGGATGATGCTCCTTTCTTTTGCTGGCCTGGACCGACTTGGTCTCCCAACACAAAATGCTTTGATCAACAATAATAAGGTGGTCTAAATTGCATTTAAGGTGATTTAAAATCGGGTCCGGACCAATTTGGGTTGAATTTAGGTCGAGTCAATAACAAGTAGTATTAACTTTGAGTCGGGTTAGTAACTGATCATGTTGAATTTTTGGTTTGGGTAAGTAATGGGCATGGTAAAATTCGAGTCGGGTTGAATTTGGGTCGGGTCAATAACAAGTCGGGTTTGATTTCGAATCGGGTTTGTAACAGGTTGGGTGAAAATCGGGACGGGTTAAGAACGGGTCGGATTGAATTCAGGACAAGTTAGTAACAAGTCCGATTAAATTCGGGTTTTGACGGGGGTTTTGGGTCAATTTCGGTTCAAGTCGGGTTCGGTGCAAGTTAAATAAATTGGCCAATGTAAACCAGTAAATTGGTCGTTTAAAGGCAAATTGGATGGTTCCACCAACCCAATTGGACTCCCGGGGGCTACAATGGACCATGGTAAATATTTCGGCAATTTTTATTTCCGGGCGAAAAAAGTCAAAAAATTACAAAATTGAAGGCTAATATCCACGTTTTTTGAGAAATTTCGGACGTTTCGGGGCCCAATTTCGAAAAGTCTTGAAATTATATGAGATACATCTCGCGGTCATATAATGCCGTTTGGAACCATATATGATCATTATTTGTTGTCATAAATGTTCGTGGTATGCTTGTATTAATGAAATCGATGCAAGTTGTAAACCGGTAAATTGGTCGTTTAAAGGCAAATTGGATGGTTCCACCAACCCAATTGAACTCCCGGAGGGTATTAGGGACCATGGTAAACATTTCGGCAATTTTTATTTCCGGGCAAAAAAACAAAGTTAAAAAAATCGAAAATTAAAGGCTAATGTCTGCGCTTTTTGAGAAATTTTGGAGGTTTCGGAGGCCAATGTCGAAAAGTCTTGAAATTCTATGGGATACATTTCAGGGTCAGATAATGCCTTTTTAAACCATATATGATCATTATTTGTTGTCATAAATGTTCGTGGTAGGCTTGTATTAATGAAATCGATGCAAATTGTAAACCGGTAAATTAGTCGTTTAAAGGCAAATTGGATAGTTTCACCCACCCAATTGAAATCCCATAGGGTATTAGGGACCATGGTAAACATTTTGGCAATTTTTATTTCCGAGCGAAAAAAAATCAAAAAATTTCAAAATTGAAGTCTAATATCCACGCTTTTTGAGAAATTTTGGAGGTTTCAGAGCCCAATGTCGAAAAGAAAGGAAATTTTTGGGGATACATCTCGAGGTCATATAATGTCGTTTGGAACCATATATTATCATTATTTGTTGTCATAAATGTTCATGGTAGGCTTGAATTAATGAAATCGATGAAAGTTGTAAACCGGTAAATTGGTCGTTTGAAGGCAAATTGGATGGTTCTACCCACCCAATTGAACTCCCGGAGGGTATTAGGGACCATGATAAACATTTCGGCAATTTTTATTTCCGAGCGAAAAAAGTCAAAATTCCAAAATTTAATGCTAATATCCACGTTTTTTGAGAAATTTTGGACGTTTTGGTGCCCGATGTCGAAAAGTTTTGAAATTCTATGGTTTACATCTCGGGGTCATATAATGCTGTTTTGAACCATATATGATCTTTTTGTTGTTGTCATAAATGTTCGTGGTAGGCTTGAATTAATGAAATTGATGCAAGTTGTAAACCGGTAAATTGGGTGTTTAAAGGCAAATTGAATGGTTCCACCCACCCAATTGAACTCCCGGAGGGTATTAGGGACCATGGTAAACATTTCGGCAATTTTTATTTCCGGGTGAAAAAAGTAAAAAAATTCATAAATTGAAGGCTAATATCCACGCTTTTTGAGAAATTTTGGACATTTCGAGGCCCAATGTCGAAAAGTCTTGAAATTCTATGGGATACATCTCGGGGTCATACAATGCCATTTGGAACCATATATGATCATTTTTTGTTGCCATAAATGTTCGTGGTAGACTTGAATTAATGAAATCAATGTAAGTTGTAAACCGGTAAATTGGTCGTTTAAAGGCAAATTGGATGGTTCCACCCACCCTATTGAACTTCTGAAGGGTATTAGGGACCATGGTAAACATTTCGGCAATTTTTATTTTTGGGCGAAAAAAAAAAAAAAAAATTCAAAATTGAAGGCTAATATCCACGCTTTTTAGAAATTTTGGAAGTTTCGGGGCTCGGTTTCGAAAAGTCTTGAAATTTTAGGGGATACATCTCGGGGTCATATAATGCCGTTTGGAACCATATATGATCATTATTTGTTGTCATAAATGTTCGTGGTAGGCTTGTATTAATGAAATCGATGCAAGTTGTAAACCGGTAAATTGGTCGTTTAATGGAAAATTGGATGGTTCCACCTACCCAATTGAACTTCCGGAGGGTATTAGGGACCATGGTAAACATTTCGGCAATTTTTATTTCCGGGCCAAAAAAAATCAAAAAATTCCAAAATTGAAGGCTAATATCCATGCTTTTTGAGAAATTTGGACGTTTCGGGGCCTAATGTCGAAAAGTCTTGAAATTCTATGGAATACATTTCGGGGTTATATAATGCCGTTTGGAACTATATATGATCATTTTTGTGTTCATAAATGTTCGTGGTAGGCTTGAATTAATGAAATCGATGTAAGTTGTAGACCGGTAAATTGGTCGTTTAAAGGCAAATTGGATGGTTCCACCCACCCGATTGAACTCCCGGAGGGTATTAGGGACCATGGTAAAAATTTCGACATTTTTCATTTTCGGGCGAAAAAAAATCAAAAAATTTTAAAATTGAAGGCTAATATCCACGCTTTTTAAGAAATTTTGGAGGTTTCGGGGCCCGATGTCGAAAAGTCTTAAGATTTTAGGGGATACATCTCGGGGTCATATAATGCTGTTTGGAACCACATATGATCATTATTTGTTGTCAGAAATGTTTGTGGTAGGTTTGAGTTAATAAAATCGTTGCAAGTTGTAATTCGGTAAATTGGTCGTTTAAAGGCAAATTGGATGGTTCCACCAATACAGTGGGAATCCCGGACACTATTAGGGACTATGGTAAACATTTCGTCAATTTTTATTTCCTGGCGAATAAAAAGTCAAATATTTCAAAATTGAAGGTTAATATCCACGTTTTTGAGAAATTTTTTAGGATTTAGAGTCTGGCCTGGTGTCGAAAAGTCTAGAAATTTTAGGCGATGCATCTCGGGGTCATTTAATGCCGTTTGGAACCATATATGATCATTAATTGTTTTCATAAATGTTCGTGGTAGCCTTGAGTTAATGAAATCGGTGCAAGTTATAAACCGTTAAATAGGTTGTTTAAAGGTGATAAGTTGTGTATTATTGTAGGTGTTTTTTTAGAGTTCTTTTAGTTAGTTTTCGAGTCTAGATTAGTTGTTCGTAGCTTATTTTGGCTTAATTTGGTTTATTTGTGATCATATGATGCTTCTTTGGGTAAATTCGTTGTTTTTGATGTATTTCAGGAACTAACACTACTAAAAATTGGCCAAATTGCGACCGGCGCAAACGGTAGCAAAAAATAGTAAAAACGGTTGCAAAACATAATTGCGACCGGCAACGGTCGCAACATGGCAGTCGTTATTATCTTGGTTGCAAAAAAAATATATTACGACCGTTTGACGGTCGCAGATTTTTAACGGTCGTTTTACCTATTTTCAACGACCGTTAAAAAACGCTTGCAAATATTAGAAATTGCGACCGCCTTATGAAACGGTCGCAAATATTGAATTTAGCAACCGTCATAAGCCGTCGCTAAAAGTATTAAAAAAACAAAAAAAAAAAGAAAAAGACGCACCCTTAAACCCAGATCCACCCAAAGCAGATCCCACCCAAACCACCACCACTGCCCACCCTACACAACCACTAGTCGCCGCCTCTACCCACCATTACCTTCACCCACCTTCAACCACCCATACCCACCACCACCCACCCACCCTTAACCCAGAAATTCGAACACAACAATTAAACCCAGAAATTCGAATAAAAAAATTCAAACACAACAATTCCAACCCAGAAATTCGAACACAACAATTTAACCCAGAAATTCGAACACAACAATTTAACCCAGAAATTCGAACAAAAAAATTCGAATACAATAATTAAACCCAGAAATTCGAACAAAAAAATTCGAACACAACAGTTAAACCCAAAAATTTGAACAACAAAATTCGAACACAAAAATTAAACCCAGAAATTCGAACAAAAAAAATTCAAACATAACAATTAAACCCAGAATTTTAGTACAAAAAAATCAAATAAAAACGTAATAAACCCTCATAAATCGAACCTAAATTCGACAAATTAACTCACAAATCCGAACCTAAATTCAACAAAAAATTCGAATGTAAATTCGACAATTAAACCCACAAATTCGAACCTAAATTCAACAAAAAATTCGAACCTAATTTCGACAATTAAACCCACAAATTCGAACCTAAATTCGACAATTAAACCCACAAATTCGAACATAAATTAAACAAAAATTCAACATACCTTTATCAATATTTTTTCCTCTAATGGTTCATGTCGTCGAATTCGACCACAAAAACTCCAGATCTGGAATTTTTATGGTCGAATTTGACCATTAACACCATAATTCGTATGTTGCTCGTTGAATTTATCAAACTTTGTTAATTGCTCAGTGAAGAATCAGCAAAGGCTAGCTAGCTTTGGTGTAAAAGAGAACGGAGGGAGGAGAAGAAGAGAATAAAGGAAAAGGAGAAGAGGAAAGAGATCTGGGAGAAGAGGAAAGAGAAGGGGAAACAAATCAGGAAAAGAAGAAGAGGAAAGAGCGAGAGAGAGGGGAAGATGAGAGAGGCGTGAGGAGAGAGAATTAAAAAAATGAGAGAGGGGAAGAGGAGCGGCCGAAACTGATTAGGGTTAGGGTATGCTCCTCTTTTATAGTACCATTTTTTTTAAAAAAAAAATAGATCTTTTGCAACCGGCATTAGCGGTCGTAATTTTGCGACCGACTCTCAAACAGTCGCAATTGTGGGAATTTGCGACCGCCACGAACAGTCGCAACAGCATTATTTTTATTTTGAATTTTTTTTGACATATATTTTAATTTTAAAAAATATCTAAATACCTTTGCGACCGTTTTTTAGCTCAAAAACGGTCGCAAATCTGCGACCGTTTTCATGACAGTCGTAGAAAAACGGTCGCAAATTGGCAGAATTTTAGTAGTGTAATGAGGTTATATAAAGGTATTATGAAGTTGCGAATCTTGATCATAGCTTGTAATTCACTTTAAAGGCTAATGTTTGGTGTTGAAGTGAAAAGAAGCTAAATATCATCCAGACACACCCATGTCACTCAGAGACATGGGCATGTCAATGTGTTTTGAGAAGGCAGAAAGTTGGAAGTTGAAGTTTAATCTGAGGCACGCCCACGTCCATTTGAGGCACGCCCTTATCGAGTCGAGTGTTTCGAGCTAGTAGCTACGTGCTAAGGGAAGCATGGTCGTGTTGAATGCAGGCATGCCCATGCCACGTTGAGTGAAGTTGGCCCAGCGAGACACGACATTTCAGATTTTGATACGCCCATGTCTCGCTGGAGATTGAAGAAAAATCGATTTTTGACTTTAGGCACGGGCATGTCTTGTGTGACACGCCCATGCCTGGACGAATTTGGTCGGTTTTAAACTAATTTCTTTCCTTATTCTATCCTATCTTTTAGCTTTTTATAAATACCCTTTAGCATTATATTTTCATGATCTATCATCTTAGAACCCTAGTTTTCTCTCTAGACTTTATTTTCATTGTAATTTAAGATTATGCACTCAAGTTTCTTCATTTATCTCTCATAATTCAAGATTTTGTATTTACTTATTCTTTTAATTCCTTTTAGTATTAATTATGTTTTCTTCAATTCTTGTTATTGTTTTCATTATTACATCTGAGTAGTTTCCTTATTCCAAGATCTAGCGGAACCCGAATATGATTAATGCATGATTTAATTCTTTAAATTCTCTAATGATAATTGCAATTGATATGCTTGATTGATTATGCTCATGCCAATACTAGATTAGGGATAAATAGTATTGTTATTAATCCATTGTTTTAATCGCAACGGGAGTTGGGTTTTAACGGGTTTGAATAAATCAATTAAGGGTTTGAATGAAGTTCATCACGGGAGTAGTTGAATGGATGATTAGGAAGTTAAAGTAATGTGCTCAAAGTCTTTAATTTACATGATTCCATGGAAGTAGGCTTGATTGTGATTAGGGAAGCCATTGATAAATCGGGAGAGACCATTGGTACTATATAGGGATTACTTTTCCTCATTAATCAATTGAATTATATGTTAGGGGTAGAACGACTATTGCATTAATTGTATTCGTGGTAATGCTTGATCTTGGATGTTTTTAACATTGATTTGTCTTATTACTTAGATTTAATCGTTTTAATTAGTTCTTTAATTATTAATTCTCACTTATTTGATTTGGTTACTGATGAGTCATATTTATATAGAGTTTATAGGCACGTTTATGCTAAGTTTATTGTTGCTTTTTAGGTCTTTTTGTTGCTTTTTAGGTTGCAAGTGCATAAGTTGTTTGTTTTGTGCTCTATTACGCTCCGTTTGTGTTTGTCTTGATGTTTCAGGTGATTTTGTAGCCATTTGGACGCTTTCGAAGTGTTTGGAGTTGATTCGGATGATATTTAGATGGAAGTCGACGAATTGAGATTATTAACCGTAGATCCCACATTAGTGGATGTTGATTTTGAGATTTATATGCATGAGGAATGAATATAGCATCCACGAGGGTTGTTATGCACTTTTCGGAATTGAATTTGAGTTAGAAACGAAGTTAAACGATATTTTACAAAGTGGCAAAACTGACCTTTGTCCACTCTTTTGATCATAACTTGAGTTCTACGGATCGGATTGATGCGATTCAAATTGAGTTAAAAACTAGACTTGAAGAGATTTCCAATGATAGGTCACATGACTCAAGAAGCCTCCTAGAACAGAAGTTATGGTCGTTTTAATCCGAGCTAGGTAGCCTGCGACCATACCCCGCGCCCAATCGAGGCTCCGTAGCTACTGCCAGGGCGCGGGGCTGACCTGCGCCCGCAGATTTTGGCGAGTGAACAGCAGCCACGAGGATTTGTCGCTGTCACGTCTTCACTCGTCCCTTTTGCACCGATCATCTTCGTGCCACGTCATCATCTATGGTCCAATAGTAATGCAGCTTATGTATTTTTTTATTTTCTTATTTCTTTTCTTTAATTTATTTATCTTTAGATTAGATTTAGGAAGTTTCTAAATATTCCAAGGGATTAATTTTCCCTTATGCCTTTTATATCTTTTATTATTTTACGTTCTTTTTAGTTTTCTCTTTTGAACCCTAGTTTCTCATGGCAACTACTAGAAAACAGGCGAATTACGACGGAAAATTCCCGTCGAAAACACCTTGTTTTCTGTCGGAAAACTGGTTTCCGACGGAATTCCGTCGGAACTGTTTGTCGCCATACATGTTGTCGGAAAAAGGGCTTATTCCGACGGAAATTCCGTCGGAAACGTGTTTTCCGACGGAAATTCCGTCGGAAACGTGTTTTCCGACGGAAATTCCGACGGAATTCTGTCCGCCGGAAGTGAATTCTAGGGTCGGGAAAGTCCGTCGGAAATCTTCGACGGAAATTCCGTCGGAAAATGCTTTTAAAAAAACAAAAAAAAAACCACCTCCCACCCCCCCCCCCACCCACCTAAATCGCGCCACCAGCCTGCACCACCACACACCTAAATCGCACCACCACCCACCTAAATCGCACCACCGGCCTGCACCACCACCCACCTAAATCGCACCACCAGCCTGCACCACCACCCACTACCCAACCACCAAAACATCTACTAAAACCTCTACCAAAACCCTAACCCACCCAAATAAACCCAGATCTACAACCCTAACCACCACCCACCTAAACTACCATTGTCGCCGAAATCCACCTAAAACCACCACTTCCGCCGAACTACAATCAACCACCCACCTAAAACCACCACAACCGGCACCGAAACAAGCCAACCACAACCCAAAAATTAAAAAAAAAAATAAATAGAATCCCGACCCAACCCCCAAAATTCGAACACCAAAATTCAAAAAAATCAGATAAAACAACAAAAAAAATCAAAAAAATTACACATACCTTAATTCGACATAATAAAACCTTGAAATTGGGTTTAGGAGGCCAAATTCGACCACAAAAACTCTAGATCTAGAGTTTTCATGGTCGAATTTGGCCTAAAAACCTTTGTTTTCTTCATGAGGAGAGAGAAAGGGCGAAATTGGAGGAAATTGTTGTTGATTCGTAGTCGATGTTGGTGTTATATTGATGTTGGTGTTGTTGTTGTTGATGTCGGTGCTGGTGGTACTGGTGCGACGTTGGTTAGAGTTGGTGGTGGGAGATAAAGAGGGGAAAGAAGAGGATAAAGAAGGGGGAAGGAAAACGAAGAGGAGAAGGAGAACGGGGATGGAGAACGAAGAGGAAAGAGAAGCAAAGAGAAGAAGAAAGAAAAGGAGAGAGTAGCAAACGAAAAGAGAAGGTGAGGGTAGAGGAGAGAGGAGAGAGAAGGGGAAAGAGGAAAGAGGAAAGAGGAAGGGAGAAGGGGCGGAAGACTGGAAGAGGATTTAGGGTTTTCTTAAGGGAGTGTTTTTTTTAAAAAAAAAAATAAATATTATATTCCGTCAGAAATCCGTCGGAAACTAATTATCCGACGGAAAAATCCGTCGGAAATGTAAAAATCCGTCGGAAAATTTCACTTTTTCGACGGAATAAAGTGTCCGTCGCAACTAGTCCATCGCTATTTCCCTTTCATTGAGGTATTTTATTTCTATATTCTTGCTTTTAATTATGTTTTATTTCTTAGATCTAGTTTTATTTATTTATTTCATGCTAGACTAGTTTATTTCTAGGGTTTGGGAATCCATGTTTATATGATGAATCTTGTTTGATATTATTGATATTTTGATTATTGATTTCTCTAATTGATAGTGTTTATTGTTAATCTTGCAACCTGATCAATTGTTTGATTAATTCTTGTTAATAAGAGTTTGAATCGAAAGATCTTACTTTTAGAGGCTTACCTACACTTAGCAATTCTGATTATGTTAGCGACCGAACAACATATGTTGAATTGAGAGCGTTAAGACCTGACCGTAGGCTTAGCAATTACTCTAGATAATTGATTGATTGAATTGTTTTTGATATTTGATAGATTTAGAACTATAAGCATGGTGAACCACAACCCTAGGTCTTTTTATCAATTGTTTTATTCCTATTTTAATTTAGACTACTTCCCTATCCCAATTTCGTGACATAGTTTAATTTCTCCAATTTCTTAGAGGTTTGATTGAATACCATCTCCCTGTGGATTCGACCCTACTTACCCTACTACATTGTTAGTTGGTTTTGTTAGGAATTTATTTTTGACAAGTGTACGACAACCTATCAGTTACTTGCTTAGTAGTTACTTGAGTCTAATTAATTAGTTGAACCATAGTCTCTTGGGATCCGATCCTTACTTGCCCGTCTACATAGTAGTGATCTTGTTAGGTTATTTTTGTTAGGTACGCGACACGCCTATCACAAGGCAAATTGGATAGTTCCACCCACCCAATTGGTTTCCAGAAGGGTATTAGGGACCATGGTAAACATTTCGGCAATTATTATTTTTGAGCGAAAAAAGTCTAAAAATTCCGAAATTAAAGACTAATATCCACGCTTTTTGAAATTTTTTTGAGGTTTAAGGTCCCGGTATCAAAAATCCTTGAGATTCGAGGAAATATATCTTGAGGTCATATAATGTTATTTGGAACCATATGTGATTACTATTTGTTGTCATAAATGTTCGTGTTAGGCTTAAGTTAATGAAACAAGTTGTAAATCAGTAAATTGGCCGTTTAAAATCAAATTGGATGGTTCCACCCACCCAATTAGACTACCAGAGGGTAATAGGGACCATGGTAAAGATTTCGGCAATTTTTATTTTCTTGCGAAAAAAAGTCAAAAAAATCCAAAATTGAAGACTAATATCCTTGCTTTTTGAGAAATTTTGGAGGCTTCAGGTCCCAGTGTCGAAAAGAAATGATATTTTAGGGGATACATCTCGGGGTCATATAATGCCATTTGGAACCATATATGATCATTATTTGTTGTCATAAATGTTCGTGGTAGGCTTGAATTAATGAAATCGATCGATGCAAGTTGTAAACTGGTAAATTGGTCGTTTAATGGCAAATTGGATGGTTCCACCCACCCAATTGAACTCCCGGAGGGTATTAGGGACCATGGTAAACATTTCTGCATTTTTTATTTCCGGGCGAAAAAAAATCAAAAAATTTTAAAATTGAAGGCTAATATCCACGCTTTATGAGAAATTTTGGAGGTTTCGGGGACCGATGTCGAAAAGTCTTAAAATTTTAGGGGATACATCTCGGGGTCATATAATGCTGTTTGGAACCATATATGATCATTATTTGTTGTCAGAAATGTTCGTGGTAGGTTTGAGTTAATAAAATCGTTGCAAGTTGTAATTCGGTAAATTGGTCGTTTAAAGACAAATTAAATGGTTTCACCAATCCAGTGGGACTCCCGGACAGTATTTGGGACTATGGTAAACATTTCGTCAATTTTTATTTCCTGGCGAAAAAAAGTCAAATATTTCAAAATTGAAGGTTAATATCCACGTTTTTTGAGAAATTTTAAAGGATTCGGAGCCTGGTGTCAAAAAGTCTAGAAATTTTAGGCGATGCATCTCGGGGTCATTTAATGCCGTTTGGAACTATATATGATCATTATTTGTTTTCATAAATGTTCGTGGCAACTTTGAGTTAATGAAATCAGTGCAAGTTATAAACCGTTAAATAAGCTGTTTAAAGACAAATTGGATATTTCCACCCACCCAATTGGACTCCCTAAGAGTATTAGGGGCCATGGCAAACATTTCGGCAATTATTTTTTTCGAGCGAAAAAAGTCCAAATATTCAAAAATTAAAGACTAACATCCACGATTTTTGAGAAATTTTGGAGGTTTCAGGTCCCGATATCAAAAATCCTTGAGATTCAAGGGAATATATCTCGAGTTCATATAATGTCGTTTGGAACCATATGTGATTACTATTTTTTGTCATAAATGTTCGTGTTAGGCTTGAGTTAATGAAACAAGTTGTAAATTGGTAAATTGGTCGTTTAAAAGCAAATTGGATGGTTCCACCCACACAATTGGACTACCAGAGGGTATTAGGGACCATGGTAAACAATTCGGCAATTTTTATTTTCTTGCGAGAAAAAGTCAAAAATTTCCAAAATTGAAAGCTAATATCCACTCTTTTGAGAAATTTTGAAGGCTTCGAGTCCCGGTTTTGAAAAGAAATGATATTTTTGGGGATACCTATCGAGGTCATATAATGCCGTTTGGAACCATATATGATCATTATTTGTTGTCATAAATGTTCGTGGTAGGCTTGAATTAATGAAATCGATGCAAGTTGTAAACCGGTAAATTGGTCGTTTAATGGAAAATTGGATGGTTCCACCAACCCAGTTGAACTTACGGAGGGTATTAGGGACCATGATAAACATTTCGGCAATTTTTATTTCCGGTCTAAAATAAGTCAAAAAATTCCAAAATTGAAGGCTAATGTCCACGCTTTTTGAGAAATTTTGGACGTTTCGGGGCCCAATGTCGAAAAGTCTTGAAATTCTATGGGATAAATCTCGGGGTCATATAATGACGTTTGGAACCATATATGATCATTTTTTGTTGTCAAAAATGTTCGTGGTAGGCTTGAATTAATGAAATCGATGCAAGTTATAAACCGGTAAATTGGTTGTTTAAAGGCAAATTGGATGGTTCCACCCACGCAATGGAACTCCCGGAGGGTATTAGGGACCATGGTAAACATTTCGGCAATTTTTATTTCTAGGCAAAAAATAATCAAAAAAATTCAAAATTGAAGGCTAATATCCACGCTTTTTGAGAAATTTTGGAGGTTTCAAGGACCGGTGTTGAAAAGTCTTGAAATTTTAAGGGATACATCTCGGGGTCATATAATGCTGTTTGGAACCATATATGATCATTATTTGTTGTCAGAAATGTTCGTGGTAGTCTTGATTTTATAAAATCGTTGCAAGTTGTAATTCGGTAAATTGGTCGTTTAAAGGCAAATTGGATGGTTCCACCAATACAGTGGGACTCCCGGACACTATTAGGGACTATGGTAAACATTTCGTCAATTTTTATTTCTTGGCGAATAAAAAGTCAAATATTTCAAAATTTAAGGTTAATATCCACGTTTTTTGAGAAATTTTTGAGGATTCGGATTCTGGTGTCGAAAAGTCTAGAAATTTTAGGCGATGCATCTCGGGGTCATTTAATGACGTTTGGAACCATAAATGATCATTAATTGTTTTCATAAATGTTCGTGGTAGCCTTGAGTTAATGAAATTGGTGCAAGTTATAAACCGTTAAATAGGCTGTTTAAAGGTGATAAGTTGTGTATTATTGTACGTGTTTTTTAGAGTTCATTTAGTTAGTTTTCGAGTCTAGATTAGTTGTTCATAGCTTAATTTGGCTTAATTAGGTTAATTTGTGATCATGACAGGGTAAAGTCGTATCCCCTAATCAAAAATAATTACCTAAGTCCTCTAACTAAAGTAGATAGGGAAGTAGGGTCGAACTCCACAGGGAAACAAGTCTTTCTATTCCTAATTAACTGATATAATCTAGATTATGAAATAACCAATATTTTTATATTTGAATAATAAACTAAACTATGAAGATTGAGAATAGGGAGAAAACAATATATAAAAGGATCTAGGTCATAGGTTCACCAATAAATAATATTTCAGGGTAAAACATAATAATCAATCATTGACATTGCATAAATAACATGATTAACAGGCTCTCGCAATTTATTAATCAACATAGACCTAACAGGCTCTCGCAATTTACTAGATCTAAGTTCCTATTGAAAATAGCCTTTAATATCAAATTAACATCTGCTCGATTCATCAATTCAATATTGCTATACTTTTACTAGACATAATTGTAAAGCGTTAGAACAATTCAATAAGAAATTATCATGCAATATAAAAAATCAATAATAGTCAATCATCAATGCATCAATTAACCAGATCGTAAAGGATTTTCGCTACGTATTACAATCACAGAATTAATCTACCGGTATTAAATCTCATCTCTCGAATCTCGACTTAACCATTTATAAATTAATCTGCCTATTGAAACTAGACCTAAACATCAATTCTCATCTGTCGAATCTCGAATCAATATTTTCAAACTCATGCATAAAAGATCAGGCCTAATCTAGTCACAAAGCATTAAATCAATCAATAGGAAATTAATCTAGCATTGATAATTAACAACAATAAATTACCCCTTCATATTATTTAAGGTTCCCCATAAACCCTAGAAATAGAACTACTCACACATGATAAAAACTAAACTAATAAAAGCAATAAAGTAAGACATAATTAAAGGAATAGAATAAACAACTAAGATTAAGAGAAGAGAAATAGTTACAAACGAATCTGGAATTAAGAATGGATTAAGAACAAAAGTTTAAGAGAGAGAGAATCTAAGAAAACAATTAAGAGAATAAAGAAAGAGTAAAAGGAAAGAAGAAGAGAGACGTAAAATCGTATTACGGAGGAGTATTTATACTCCGTACAAATCCTAAATTAAAACAAACTAAAATGACGCTAATCGTCTCCGAATAAATACACGCGCCCGATTAGGCGCGCCTTCTTGCTCGTCAGTACTAATCTCGCGCCCGGCCGGGCGCGTCACCAGGCGCCAGCCTTAACTTCTCCCGCCCGGCCGGGCGCGCCTCCGGGCGCCAGCCTCTTTAGCCGGGCGGCTCTCTTGGGCCACTATTTGGACTACGATTGGGCTCCAATTCTTCGGGCCAATCTGGGTTTCCTCTTCCGGTATTGAATACTCGGTCCAAATGCTCGGTATCACCTATACCGAGCCCTTAATCACCGGTTCGATGGCTCTAACCGGCTCTGGGCTATAAAATCTGGTCGTGCTTCTCTAATGTTTGTGATTGCTCCAAAATATCTCGGAAAAATACTCCAAAAGTATAAATCCCTGCAAAAGTCAACCAATTAGTAATAAAATTGGCTCTAAAGAGCCAAAAACACTACTAATTATGACCAGGGGACGGGGGTAAAATACTATATAAAATAGACATATCAGATCATATGATGCTTCTATGGGTAAATTCGTTGTTTTTTATGTATTTCAGGAACTAATTAGGTTATATAAAGGTATTATGAAGTTGCAAATCTTGATCATAGCTTGCAATTCACTTTAAAGGCTAATGTTTGATGTTGAAGTGAAAAGAAGCTAAATATCAGCCAGACATGCCCACACAATTGGACTACGAGAGGGTATTAGGGACCATGGTAAACATTTCGGCAATTATTATTTTCGAGCGAAAAAAGTCTAAAAATTCAAAAATTAAAGACTATAATCCACGCTTTTTGAGAAATTTTGGAGGTTTCAGGTCCCGGTATCGAAAATCCTTGAGATTCGAGGGAATATATCTCGAGGTCATATAATATCGTTTGGAACCATATGTGATTACTATTTGTTGTCATAAATGTTCGTGTTAGGCTTGAGTTAATGAAACAAGTTGTAAATCGGTAAATTGGCTTTAAAACCAAATTGGATGGTTTCACCCACACAATTGGACTACCAGAGGGTATTAGGGACCATGGTAAACATTTCGGCAATTATTATTTTCGAGCGAAAAAAGTCTAAAAATTCCAAAATTAAAGACTATAATCCACGCTTTTTGAGTAATTTTGGAGGTTTCAGGTCCCGATATCGAAAATCCTTGAGATTCAAGGGAATATATCTCAAGGTCATTTAATGTCGTTTGGAACCATATGTGATAACTATTTGTTGTCATAAATGTTCATGTTAGGCTTTAGTTAATGAAACAAGTTGTAAATCGGTAAATTGGTCGTTTAAAAGAAAGTTGGATGGTTCTACCCACCCAATTTGACTACTAGAGGGTATTAGGGACCATGGTAAACATTCCGGAAAATTTAGTTTTCTTGCTAAAAAAAAGTAAAAAATTCTAAAATTGAAGGCTAATATCCACGCTTTTTGAGAAATTTTGGAGACTTCGGGTCCCGGTGTCGAAAAGAAATGATATTTAAGGGGATACATCTCGGTGTCATATAATGCCGTTTGGAACCATATATGATCATTATTTGTTGTCATAAAAATTTGTGGTAGGCTTGAATTAATGAAATCGATGCAAGTTGTAAACCGGTAAATTGGTCGTTTAATTGCAAAATGGATGATTCCACCCACCCAATTGAACTCCCGGAGGGTATTAAGGACCATGGTAAACATTTCGGCAATTTTTATTTCCGGGCTAAAAAAAGTCAAAAAATTCCAAAATTGAAGGCTAATATCCACGCTTTTTGAGAAATTTTGGACATTTCGGGGCCCAATGTCGAAAAGTCTTGAAATTCTATGGGATACATCTCAGGGTCATATAATGTCGTTTGGAACCATATATGATCATTTTTTGTTGTCATAAATGTTCGTGGTAGGCTTGAATTAATGAAATCGATGTAAGTTGTAAACCGGTAAATTGGTCGTTTAAAGGAAAATTGGATGGTTCCACCCACCCAATTGAACTCCCGAAGGATATTAGTGACCATGGTAAACATTTCGTCATTTTTTATTTTCGGGCGAAAAAAATTCAAAAAATTTAAAAATTAAAGGCTAATATCCACGTTTTTTGAGAAATTTTGGAGGTTTCGGGGCCCGGTGTCGAAAAGTCTTGAAATTTAAGGGGATACATCTCGGGGTCATATAATGTTGTTTGGAACCATATATGATCATTATTTGTTGTCAGAAATGTTCATGGTAGGCTTGAGTTGATAAAATTGTTGCAAGTTGTAATTCGGTAAATTGGTAGTTTAAAGGCAAATTGGATGGTTCAACCAATTCAATCCAGTGGGACTCCCGGACAGTATTAGGGACTATGGTAAAAATTTTGTCAGTTTTTATTTTCCGACGAAAAAAAAGTCAAATATTTCAAAATTGAAGGTTAATATCCACGTTTTTAAGAAATTTTAGAGGATTCAGAGCCTGGTGTCGAAACGTCTAGAAATTTTAGGCGATGCATCTCGAGGTCATTTAATGTCGTTTGGAACCATATATGATCATTAATTGTTTTCATAAATGTTCGTGGTGGCCTTGAGTTAATGAAATCGGTGCAAGTTATAAACCGTTAAATAGGCTGTTTAAAGGCAAATTGGATAGTTTCACCCACCTAATTGGATTCCCGAAGTGTATTAGGGATCATGGTAAATATTTCGGCAATTATTATTTTCGAGCGAAAAAAGTCTAAAAATTCAAAAATTAAAGACTAATATCCACGCTTTTTGAGAATTTTTTGAGGTTTTAGATCCTGGTATCGAAAATCCTTGAGATTCGAGGGAATATATCTCGAGGTCATATAATGTCATTTGGAACCATATGTGATTACTATTTGTTGTCATAAATGTTCGTGTTAGGCTTGAGTTAATGAAACAAGTTGTAAATCGGTAAATTGGCCGTTTAAAAGCAAATTGGATGATTTCACCCACCCAATTGGACTACTAGAGGGTATTAGGAACCATGGTAAACATTTCGGCAATTTTCTTGCGAAAAAGAGTCAAAAATTTCCAAAATTGAAAGCTAATGCCCACGCTTTTTGAGAAATTTTGGAGGTTTCGGAGCCTGGTGTTGAAATTTTTAATATTTTAGGTGACATATTTCAGGGTCATATAATGCTGTATGGAACCATATATGGTAATTATATGTTGTCATAAATGTTCGTAGTAGGCTTGAGTTAATAAAATTCGTGCAAGTTGTAAACCGGTAATCAAATTGGCCATTTAAAGGAAAATTGGATGGTTCCACCAACCCAATTGGACTTCTTGAGGGTATTAGGGACCATAGTAAACATTTCGGAAATTATTATTTCAAGGCGAAAAAAGTCAAAAAATTCCAAAATTGAAGACTAATATCCACGCTTTTTGAGTAATTTTGGAGGTTTCGGAGCCCGGTGTCGAAAAGTCTTTAAATTTTAGGGGATACATCTTGAGGTCATATAATGATGTTTGGAACCTTATATGATCATTATTTGTTTTCATAAATGTTCGTCGTAGGTTTGAGTTAATGTAATCGGTGCAAGTTGTAAACCAGTAAGTTGGCTGTTTAAAGGAAAATTGAATGTTTCCACCCACCCAATTGGACTCTCGGAGGGTATTAGGGACCATGGTAAACATTTCGACAATATTATTTCCGGGCGAAAAAAATTCAAAAAATTCCAAAATTGAAGGCTAATATACACGTTTTTTGAGAAATTTTGGAGGTTTTGGATCTCGGTGTCGAAAAGAAATGAGATTTTAGGGGATACATCTCGGGGCATATAATGTCATTTGGAACCATATATGATCATTATTTGTCGTCATTAATGTACGTGGTGGGCTTGAATTAATGAAATCGATGCAAGTTGTAAACCGGTAATTAAATTGGTCGTTTAAAGGCAAATTGGATGGTTCTACCCACCCAATTGAACTCCTGGAGGGTATTAGGGACCACGGTAAACATTTCGGCAATTTTTATTTTCGGGCGAAAAAAGTCAAAAATTCCAAAATTGAATGCTAATATCCACGCTTTTTGAGAAATTTTGGAGTCTTCGGGACCCGGTGTCGAAAAGTCTTAAAATTCTAGGAAATACATCCCGGGTCATATAATGTCGTTTGGAACCATATATGATCATTATTTGTTGTCATAAATATTCGTGGTAGGCTTGAATTAATGAAATCGGTGTAAGTATTAAACCGGTAAATTGGTCGTTTAAAGGCAAATTGGATTGTTCCACCCATCCTATTGGACTCTCGGAGGGTATTTGGGACCATAGTAAACATATCGGCAATTTTATATCCGGGCGAACAATAGTAAAAAAAAAAAAAAAAAGAAGAAGAAAAAAAGAAAAGAAGGATAATATCCACGTTTTTTGAGAATTTTTGGAGGTTTCAAATATAGTTTTCAATTTGGGTAAACGGGTCGGGTTTGGGTCGGCTCAACTCGGGTCGGGTCAATTCGGATTAATTTTATAACCTATGCGGGTAGGGTCATGCTTGAATCGGGACACATCGGGTCATACTTATTATCGGGTTTAGGTCGGGTTACATTCGGGTCGGGTGAACAATAGGTCAGATTTAATTTGGGTTTTCATGGGTTAAAACGGGTTAGGGTAATTCTCGGGTTCGAGTCGGGTTTGGTTCAAGTCAATAATTTACGGGATAGAATCAGGTTGGGTCATTCTCTGGTTTGAGTCGGGTTCGGTACAAGTCAATAATTTGCTGGTTTTAATCAGGTCGGTTCATTTTCAAGTCGGATCATTCTCGGGTTCAAGTCGGGTTCGGTTCAAGTCAATAATTTGCGGGTTATAATCAGGTTGGGTCATTTCCAAGTCGGATCATTCTCGGAGTCAAGTCGGATTATGTTCAAGTCAATAAATTACAGGTTACATTCAGGTTGGGATGCATGTCCTGCAAATTAAGAGAACTACTATATGAAGTATGAATGAAGATTAGAGTTGTACCTTGTACCCTTGTTTATAAGGCTATGAAAATAGGTTAATGTGTTTTAAATATTGTATTTCGGTCTAATATTTCAGTGTTTCAGCTACACAAGTGTAAATGAACTGCAAGGGCTTAATTTTTTTTGACCTTGGATCTCCAAAACTTTTGAGGCCAACTATTATATTCTTGGGCTCATGGGCTTTATTAGTTTGAAGAGCCCACTGTGTTTACATTCACCAATAACAATCAAACTCTAGAATATATCTCCAAAATTTTTGTTCACTTCATAGTCACTCATACTACTATATGTTTTACTTTATTTTTATATATATTAAATGTATGGTATATATTTTTGATGGGTAGAGGAAGATATTTAAATAATATATGGATGATAAAATTAATATATTATTTGTTGAATATCATAATATTGAATAAATAACACCACATCCTCAATATTTATACTTCGTATATAAGAAAAACATTTTACCGTATTAACAACCTTTGGTTAGGACATGAGGGCAGTGTTTGTCGTAGCTCATAAGTACAACATTATTGTTTGGAAAAGCTCGTTGTACAATTGCAAATATATAAATTGATTTATAATATCATAGTTTTGTACAAACTTTAATTAATCGACATATGCATTTGATAAATATAAACTTATGGTAGAAATATTATTGCCTTTTGTGTGCACATTGTTTGAAATAGATTCTTCCTTCAAGTAGACACATACTGACCATTTTAATACTAAGATCAGAACGTATATTCATGTAACCTGACCATATTAGGTGATTTTTGGTTTTCAATGTGAGAAGAATTCAAAGAATTTTGGTTCACAAAACCAAAGAAAATCCTGACAACCATATCTTCTTCGATCAATTGTTTCTACATAAATATTTCTGCAGAGATTTTCAATCAAATAAAGTATGATCTTCAATCAAATAAAGTATGATTTCGATCAAATTCTTAATGAAATCCTGACTAAGTAGTACCTACCATACTCTCTTGTTTCTCTGTAATATAAGATTCTTCTTCTCTGTCTTCTAACATTTTTTTATGGCCTTTTAAATTATTAATTGTACACATTTTGTGAAGTTGTGAGTTGTGGATACCAAATCGATCTTCAATAATACTACTAACTTAATTTTGATATTGTTTTAATTAGTTGGGAGTAACGAAGAAGAATGATTGGCATAAAATTTGATCACGGATTTTAGGTATCATCTTCTACATAAAAAAAAAGGCGGAAAAAAAATCAACTACTCGATGATTGTACGATAGGTAAACAAGTAGAGCTATGAAAAAGAACGACTAACATGTAAAGTATATAAAGTTTAACGCCGCTAATTAGCTTTCCTTTTAAATTTGTAGGTAAGCAAAAGAGATCCATATTGGAGTGAATCATAACGGGACATTAGGGTGTACAAAGTGATCTTTATATTGACATTTTTTTAGGCTCAAATCTGATTTGTCTGAAGATAGATGTAGACATAATTATGGGTATGATAAGGATATGAAAAAGAAAATAAATAATTTCAATCTTTTTAAACATACAATATAAGCATATGTGTTCAAATTGAATCAATTTTGATATGTCACGACTTCAAATGTTCTTAACATCAAAATTCAAATATGGACGGAGTACAAAATCTACTTTGTATTAGCATGTGGCTAAAAAAACTCGATCTCTCTCATATTACAAAAACATTAAAAAGAGTTTCTTGTTATGTTTAAAAGTTTTAAATCCACTCTCAAAAAAATTGATTTTAACAATATTGGACTAATAAGTCAAAAGCTCATAAGTCATAACTCTGATTAAGAGTCAGAAGAAAAAAGGAAGAAAAAATTGGAGTTGTTCAATGTGAACAAATATCAATCAAGTAGATACATGAATGATGGTTTAAATTTATTTATGTTATAGCTAGGGTCTAGAATAAATTCGTTCTAACATTTTACACAAGACAATGGCTTAAGAGATCAACTAAATAGGTATACATTACACTCCGACAATTAACAAACAGGAAATTTGGACCATGTTGAATAAATTTATAAAGCTATTAACCTATCAATATCTAATTTTCTCGGTTTCACCTGTAAAACACAACATATTCGCTTATATGTGAGTCATTCATGGGATCTCAACATTGAATTGTGTAAAATCTTGTCTAATTACAATTCAAGACGGAATTTGTCATTTTGCCTATTAGGCACGTTTGTAATTAATACAGCAGTAAAAGGGAAAGTCCTAGTGAAAGCAACACCAGACAATGATGTAACAAGAGTAGTTTAACATCAACTACATGCATCGCATCTCTTATTCTGAAGGTGATGATAGGTTTATACTATCTGCGGCTTCAAAACATCCACCATATTAAGTACTTCGTCGTCAAATGTGCCATCCCCCACTTGTCTATCACTTGTTACATATGTACTATTCTTTGATTACACATATTCTTTATTCTTTAATTCATCTCAATTTATTTAATCATTAAATATCTTTAATTTAATTACGAGTTATAAATAATACTCCGTATAATTATTTTTAATCATTTAAGTATAAAACTATGTCTCAATACCAATTTATTGTGTTGAAAAATATAAAAGTATCTTAGAAATGGAATGGGTTTTAATTTTTATTTAATCATACCCACAATCTTTCTTTTTCGAGCATTTTTACCCTTGCCATTCCTATTTTCTATGTTAGACCACTTTCATATTTTAAAATGACCTCACTAATATTAAATAATTTATACAAGTAGGGTATATGTTGTGAAAGTATACTCACTCTGTTTTCGAGAATTCAATTCACATTAAATTTTGAGTCATTTCAAAAAGTTTGAGAAAAAAAGGAGTATAAATTATGGCTTTAAATTTGATAAAGTTGATTTTTACTAATGACTAAGAGAATCTAAAATGGTATTACTGCTTGTTTTAGAGTATAGTAAGAAAATTTGACACATTAAAATTGTATTTAGCCTAACAAAATCTCATATACTCGTACTAATTAATTTGAAGTATCTTTTCTAGCATATATATAATGAGTATAATCAGCATTTATTATTTTGACAAAAACTAAAACTAAAATAAGGAGACTTGTGTTTAGCTCATATGATTTAACCTAATATGAATTTTTCTAATTTGTTCTGATTTTCATATTTGACAAAACTTTGACTTAATAATTTACACCATATTTAGGGTCTGCTCTCTTCTGCTTAAGTTAAGTTCAATTTAGTTCAGCTTCAATCAATTCAGTTCAACTCCTAATTTTTTCTCTCATAAACAATTCATTTTAACTCTATTCAGTCCAGTTCAGGTTCAATTAGTTCAGTTCAATTCATTAAATCAGAACAGGCCTTTAGAGACTAAATAATTTAATTTACTTCAACATTGGGGCCATTTAATTACTAACAGTGATTTGTTGCAAAATGGGTGAACAAAATGAGATAAACAGTTAAATGGGGGTGGTCCCTGTACCAATTGCTGCTGCTCTGGATGGATATCAACTAGAGCTGGGCATGGGCCGGGTCAGCACGCGGGCGGCCCGGGCACGGCCCGAGGATGGCCCGGCACGGCACGGCCCGCTGAGTGGCCCGGCCCGGCACGACGGCACGCCCCTCGTGCCTCGTGCGGGCTGCGTTTAAAAAAAAGCAAAAAATGGCACGGCCCGGCACGAGCCCGTGAAATGGCCCGCCGGCACGGCCCGCCGGCACGGCCCGCAGGCACGGCCCACGGTGGAGGCAATATGTTATATTGTTATTTAATTTTTGTCTAATACTTATATAGTTATATGAATAATATGATATATAGTAAATTATGAATGAACAATAAATATTAATATAATTTAAACAATATTTAATATAACTTAACTCCATAAAAAATTTAATAATTATTAAATTCAAATATTAAATTGTATAATTATTCAATTCAATTTTTTCTTTCATAAAAAAAATTCAAGTTTTTTTAAAGTTTTTTTTAATTTTTTTTTTTAAAAAAAAAAAAGAAAAAAGGGTAAGCCGTGGGCCGGCACGGTGGCCGGCACGACGGGCGGCCCGGCACGGCACGACCGGCACGGTGGGCCGTGCCGTGCCGTGGACAGGGGAAGCTTGAAGGCCGGCACGGCACGGCACGGCCCGCCTCCACCGTGGGCCGGCACGGCCCGGCACGACACTGTTCATGGCCCGCCTAGGCACGGCCCACGGCAGGCCCGGCACGGCCCATGCCCACCACTATCAACCACGTGAGGTTTGACAATGCAATTTTATTAATGGATGGATTATGGAAAGCAATAACCAAAAAAAATTGATTGTTCCTTTTTTAAAAAATAATTTTAATTAGTATTATTATTGAGTAATTTATGGTGTACTCTCCATAAACATTGGGATGTGAATTATTGACTTTTGGTTGATATAAACACTCTACATAGGACAGACCATTTACCACGGAAATATGCCGGAATAAAAGCACAGAGAAATTGAAGATGGTCACTTCACTTTCCACTTTGGTTGAGATAGGGTTTGCTTTGCATTTCATCATTTGGATCCCATTTTGGCCATTGTGATCGAATTTGTGATAAAAAAAATTATATATGTCGCAAAGTGCTCTCTTTAACACTTCTTTTCTTAGCTAGTTTTATTTTGATTATTCTCCCATCGAAATAAAAACCTTATCTGAGAGGACTTAGTGACCTCACCTCGTCTTGTTAGTTAATTTATGGTGTCTTGTTTTGGATTTGTTATACCCTCCTTTGCTTTATATATATATATATATATATATATATATATATATATATATATATATATATATATATATATATATATATATATATATATATATAAAGTTTTAGTTTTTAATGGTTCTGTTGAATGAGCTTATTAAGTTATTCTTAGAATAACGATTTTAATTTGTGAATGAGGAGTCATATTTTTTCATGTACAGATTTGTAACTCGACATGAGCTTGAGAAACTAAATTAATATAAGATAATAGATTATTAATGTTAGAGATATTAGACTCACTGTGAGTCCGACTCACCCCATTTTTTTCGATTAAAATTTGAATTTTCAATTAATACTACCTCAATACTATACGGATAAAGACTCGGTTTTGTAGTTGATTAAAATGTACTTTTGTGCAGTACATTAGTACCTTTATGTAAGAATGATTTGTACTCCTTATATTTTGAATCTATTTTAAACAAATTATAAAATGCCCATTTGACAAAGTCCATTTGCATTTAAATTTGAGATTTTTTTTTTTTTTTTTTTTTTTTTTTTTTTTTTTTTTGTGTAAAAAGTTATGAAAAATTATTCTCTATTGAATATAATGTCGAAGTATCTTTAACACATACATTACACATATAGTAAGGACATAAACTTAATGAAGTACCAAAACCCAAATAAAAAAAATGATTAACAACAAGAAAATCTCTTTAGTGACCAAATCAGATCTTGCTAGTGTGTTTAAAATATAATTAGTCAATTATTACTACAAATTATATTAATTAAATGATAACCCTTTCCTTTACCCATTTAAATGATACCCTTATTTAGACAGCTCTTGGTCCACCGTCCATAAAGTTTGATATATAAATGGATGAACATATTTTTTTTTGTTATATTAATAAAAACTATACCATATACAAATATACAATACATTATATTATACACCTTCTTTTCTTTCTTCTTCTCTTCTTTCTCTTCCTTCTTTTACAGCATTTTTATGGTGCCCATTCTTCTTTCTCTTTGCAATTCGCATCATTTCTTAATCTTATAATCAATAATTAATCCAAACCCAATTAATTAATCACAATTTCTTTTTGCTTGTTAATTGGGATTTGCCACTTATTCAAAAAGATCTCTCAAATCCCCTAACCCTAACTACCAAATCTTCTTCTTTTAATTATTTTTTTCTTATTTACTGAACCAAATCTTCTTGAAATAAAACTTTTTTGATCTCCTCCATGTTTCCATTTCAAAGTGGTGAGTTATCTTTTCAAATTTCCAATGATTTAGAAAATAATAATAATAATAACAATAATATTACTACTAATACAAATACTAATTTTCTTTTTGAGCACCATATTAGTAGTACTAATGCTGCAGTTGCAGCTAGTACTACTACTACTAATATTGACCCCGTTCATCAACCTCATTATGGTGTTGATTCTAAACTCAAGAGCCCAAAAACACGAAAACCGCGATCCGGGAAGTCTGTCCAGGATAATACTAATGTTAATAAGATTAATAATGAAGATGAGATCAAAGGAGATGATAATACTAACAAGAAGGTTATTCATCGAGAAGTCGAACGACAACGAAGGCAAGAAATGTCCAATCTTTATGCTTCCCTTCGCTCCCTCCTTCCGGTAGACTATGTTAAGGTAAATTCTATAAATCTTTCCTTTTCTTTTTGAAAATAAATGTAATAAAAGTCTTAATTACCTAGAATAGTAACAAAAAAATAACAATTTTGGGGGTTTTTGGTTAAGGATAATATAGTAATTTACTTTCATACATTTGTTGTTGTTGTTGAATACTATTAAGCATTTGGCAATCAATCATGTTCATATTTTTTTTTTTGGTTATGTTCAAGATTGAGTTTGTTTAAGCTTGAAAAAATTTGTTTTGGATATTTTTAGGTTGATTTAAGTTGATTATCTAGTGATGGGGTTTTCAGGGAAAAAGATCGGTATCGGATCACATAACCGAGGCTACAAGGTACATCAAAGACTTGGAGAAGAATGTAAAGGAGCTAGGAGAGAAAAGGGATAGTCTTAAAGACACATTTTCTTCATTAGAAAATCGACGAAATAATAAAAGAGAGAATAACAATGTTGGATGTTCATCATCAAGTAGTACAACATCTACTACTTCAAGAAGTAGTAGTAGTTGTAGTACTAGAGATTATAATGTCAACATTCATAAATTTTCTAAAACACTTCAGATTGAGATAACAGCCGGGGTTGAAGAGGATGATCCATGTCCTATATCGAAAACTCTCAAAGTGTTAGCTCAAGAAGGCCTTGATGTTGTTAGTTGTGTTTCTAATAAAGTTAATCAGAGGTGGATTTATGTGATTTATTGTGAGGTATATATATAAGTTTTGTTATTGTAGGTTATAAACTTTGGAATCATTTTCTTGTATTATATCAATTTGATCAGTATTGTGTTGTTGTTGTTGTTTCTGTTGTTGTTGTTGTAGGTTACTGAAGAAACAGCCGTCGATTCGTGTCATTTGCGAGAGAAATTGATGAGTGTAGTTGTTTCTTCAAGTGATGTATAAGAAGTGGCCCTTTCATACGCAGGTTTGTTCTTGATCTCTTTATTTTTACCTTGCATAAGCTTTCTTTGAATCACTAATTCAATTACTTTATTTACCAAGTCAGCAGAATGACCTATTTTGCTTAAAATCACAATTTATGCTTAATGTTAGTTAGAAAAAGATTACAAATTTACAAGTAAAGGTTGGAAGAATAATTTGGTTGTTGTGAGATCAATTAATAATTGGGTTATCACCATTGTTGTTGTTGTAGATTTACTATGTTACGGGTGTTGCAAATGAAGTGGTTTTACACTTGCAAACCTTAACTTGTTTTGTGCTAATATTTTTGGCAATATTGATTTTGTCCCTTATTTGAATGTGCTCTACATGTGTAGACTTATGTCTTAACTTTCCCCTGCTTATTTATAGGCTACTCTCGTACTCTTTTTATATAGAGATTTTAAGTACTCATATGTATTTCATATTATTGTGAAAGAAGGTTGTGTATATCTTAACCTCTTTTTACACTTTTAAACTTATGAACCATACATATTCACGGATTTTTGAAAATTCATCTAATTTGTACGTAAATGAGATAGCTAGATAGACCTTGACCTATGGAGGGATACTTATTAATTACCATATGCTAAAGATCAGATCTTTTTCTTGCATGAAATCTTAGTTTCCTGTACTCTGAGAAAATTCCACATCCACAAACATGTCATCTGTTGTTGTATGTCTCTTTCTCAACACAAAAATAGTGGCTTGAGATATAGGATGACACACCATAATTAGCTACATACCGTTAAAGAGAGCATACTATGTCATTGTCAACAAGGTCCAGAGTTACAATAATTTTTGATGTTGATACTATATAAAGTATCAATAATAATCGAAAAATCAATGGCTAGCTTTCCTTAACTACGTTGAAAAGTTGCTAGGAGTTTTGAGTGTGACGACCCCAAACAGTCCACCATAACAAGTGTAAAACTCAAATGGATGGAGAAATTACTCATAGGCTCCAAGAAATTCAACGTGTTGGAAAGAGACTAATGATATGATGTTACATGTACGATCCATATTATTGAGGTTTTATCTCAAAATCAATTGGTGGTGGACGTGGAAATAATAAGAGGATATAATATAGCGTAGTCTTCCTTCAAGGATTATTGTTGTTACTTGCTGGCATGTTATGGCCTTTTGATAGTAACCTATTAATAAGTTTATATACAATTAATTGGAGATGAAACGATTTTGTTGTAAAAATGTAATGTATATGTTAGATAGCATGCATACTCCACGGTTTATCTTAGAGCAACCGAGGAAGGCTGGAGTGGCATCGAGCCTAAACCTTTGGAACGACTGAAAGTTCTCCTAGTTCCTAAGTGATACACCTTAGATTAGCTTCCTACATGAATTGGAATGATATAGATTTATGGTATATATATATAGTTTACAATTTTACAAAGAAAGAGTGCAGATTTACGTAGGACATATATATAAACACAACATCTACAATAATGTGTCAACTTGTACATTATCGATCATATTTCAACCTTCACGATCAACTAATGTGTCACTCATCATTTGAAATATTGTCAAATAACTGTGTGCTGGCCTGGAGTAGTACACATTTTCTCAAGTGTCCTTAAGTGTTACTTGAGGGTTGACAAACATCATTTGATCTCCTCTAATAATTAGCTTAGGTAGAAATCAAACATCATTATTAGCTAATTGATTTTGATTAGTCAATTGGAACATGGTTAATTATTGTGCTTGACAGATTCTTAAGCAATGACAAAATGAAAGAGATAGCTCTTTATTTTACTTTTACTTACTCTAGTATTTTAGTTTAATTTTATAGGATAGTGTGTAGATATTTTCAATTAAGTGTTTATTTACCTTAATAAATAACTTTGGCTTGAGTTGTTACTTTCCAAATTAAAGTTATTTTGATTTTTTCTCCCTTTTTTCTTACCCTTTATATATGCAATCTTAAATGAAAGGAAAAAATAGACATTATTTTTTGTATTTTTCCTCCTTTATTTATTTCATTTTGCATTTTAATTTCCATCTCTATTACTTTTACTCTAGATCGATGTAATATGTATAGAAAATAAATAAAAATTCGTACATTATTACGAGAACTGTACCATAGATAAGCTGATAAATAAATTAAAGCATGCAAGTGAAGTAAAAGAGAAAAACGGAAAAGAAAAAACTTTTGTTTGTAGATATTTATATGTTAGACATGACGACTATAAAAGTATTGTATATACAGCTAACTGCTTATATAATTCATGAAAGTTGTATGATGACCCAGATCATCAATGCTGTTAAGTGTTTGACAGGAATTCACTAACTAGAATTTCTGCACGTGATCCAAACAAGCAAGTGGATAGATCGGATATTAATATCGCTTTCTTGATATTTTCTGTGATTGTTTGGTAGACATAGAAAGTACGTACTCAATATATAAAAAAAGATATGAAGTAACAATAAATACTGTTCTATAAGAGTGAAATTGTTTGATCATTTGATTGAATGAAATAAATTTATTACCTCAATTTAGATCTCCCAGTTCATTTTTATCACATATCACTAGATTAAAGTCCTTTTTTTTTTTGAGAAAATTAGATTAAAGTCCTTAACTTATACCATTAACGTGATAATTAGTTCAATAAAGTATACTTAATCATACAAAGTATAATTTCCCACTTTCAACATTTCATACTATATATATAAGACCCTATTTACTTCACCTTGAAAAATTATGTTAAGTAAAAATAATTTCAATTCAGTAAAAATAGTTTCGATTCAGCAAAATTAAAGTGATGTGAACAGGGCTTAAGTGGTGTATGTTAGGGTATGTAGTACCTCTCAATCTCTCATAAAATCCAGTGGCTCATGCATCTGCCCTTACATTTACTAATGCTAAGTCCTACCTGCATGAAATGTCATAAATCTGCCTGGACTCCCTTCTCCCAACTAAAAATAATATTGTTACTTAAACTTATTTGATTTGTACTTTCCACTACGAGTACTTTTTTCTTTTTTCAGATGTTATAATTCATGGCATATTTAATTTCTGAGTTTGATCCTTCTACTTATTGATGAACTATGACCATTGATGAAAAGGAGACCTAAATATAGTGATTTCTTTTGCTATATACTCCATATACTTGGTATACTCCGTATTATATGCTACTCATCTTAATTAAATGTGGTAAGCTTGGATACATGATAAAAGTACATATTTCCTTTTTTTTTTTTTTTGAGTTTACATATTTCCTTTTTAATTTGATAGGATTGCATTACTTTGTATGGAACCTTTTTTATTTAATTAGTAGCAGCAAATAGATCAGACGAAAAAGTACCATATCAAAACACATACGAAAAATTGCATATTGAGATGAGTCATTGTGAGACTATATATATATATATATATATATATATATATATATATATATATATATATATATATATACACACGGTGAATTACTAATTTTAATTAGCTAGCCTTATAATTCTTAACGAACATGTCATATGCATAATAAGTTAGTTTGAAATCGCTAACAAATACAAATGCACATGAAATCTAATGCCATGAATTTAATGTGTTACTGTTGATACAGGTCCGAGCCTTTGCATAAATAGTGCACTGCATTATATTGTGTAGTTGGCCTTGGTGATCTTTGCAGTTCTGCCATGACATGACTACTACTTCAAGGCTTACAAATAAATCAGCAACATTTTGGCAGATAGAATTAATGCAAGAGGCCACATTATTTTGATTATTTTTTGGAAATTTGTATAATTGTATGGATAGAAAAAACTCTTCTTTGATAGATCGAATGATAGACCTATTTTTCTTAGAGACATTAATTAAGGTAACAGCTATGGTAATTATTACTATCGCTTTTGTTTTTTTTGGAAATATTTATGTTGTCCAAGGTTTTTTTTTTTAATTAAAAACTGAAGTTGGATATATTCTCAAGTCCAATGATTTCAAATAAAGGATGAAAGGGAAGATGAGAATTCTGGAATTGATGGAGGTGCACATATTATTGTTATCATATGATCAGGTTGGACTTAATTATTTGTAAATCATATAATTGTAAAGTTGTGTATCTTTGTCCAAAAAAAAAAAAAAAATATTTATCATCATGTGAGGTTGGTCATGTCAAGTTAGTTTGTACTTGTAGGATGACTATTCAATAGTTACATAACAATTGTGGTCACTATATATATTAGTTTTAAAAATTACCATGATTTAAAAATTACGGTGGCTACAAAATTTATGTATCCAGTTTAAAATTGTCTTATCTTTTTAAGAATTTGCTAATTATACTAAGGAAAATTTGGTTTTGATTTTCCCAATTTTGGCTAATTTTCTTTAAATAATTTCGACTTTTGGTAGTCTTGAAATAATGCTAACCTGAGGGTGCGTGTTTTTCTAATTGATTGATTTCAGAATTGAGATTATTAAAAAAAAAAAAAAAAAAAAAAAAAAAAAAAAAAAAAAAAAAATCTGTCAAAATTGAGATTATTTTTAGTACTTCACTACTTTGTAGGGAGGAATGAAGGCCGACCAAGTTTAGGCATCAATAGACAATAACCCAACACATTAGATATCTCACCTAATTCAATAATCAACAAATTCCCTCAAAAAACAGATATAAAAAAATATATAAATAAAAAAAATTAAAAAAAAAATCAACAATTAAACACAGTAGCATTCCCACCAAATACAAAATTTTTCCATTTAATTAACATGTGTGCTGTGTGACTGTGACTACAGTGAATATCTTTTGACTGAATATTCTTTGCTTTGTTAAGGTCAACTTCTCTTCTAAGCACCTCAAAAGCCTTATTTCATGACCTATTCAACTTATATTAATTTCATTTTTAATACCTGCATGTAATTTTTATATTCTGCTTTTTTTCTATAATTATTTTTATAAAGAGAGACCATAAAATACAGGTTAATTCTATTACATGATTTAAGATCTCTAGCATGACCAACAGAATCTCTACAGGTCACCAAACTTGCATCCATTTTTTGGAATTTTAGTATTTACCAAATGCAGCAATTTTTCTATTACTGACTATATATAGAATATCACGAGTTAAAAGAATTGTGAGCCGATAATTATTGTGACCTGTTCTCTTCTATAATGTTCGAAATAAAAAAAAAATGACATATTATAAGGGAATGGATAACAGTTCAATATAGATTAATGTTGCAATACCCCTTCACAATGGTGTGCTTTTGAATCCATCTTAACATTGAGAACTATTTTTAGAATGATATGATAATCCCATTGTTATTAATATTTTTACAAGGCATATGTAAATGCGCCTAGAGTATCATGGATGATACAAACAACAAACCTAGTCCAGAAATTTGGTTTTTAGACTTTTTACAATCAAATTATAGCACATTTATTAAGAGTCAAATAGAGTTCAGAATATATAGTCTTACGAGGACCTACTCTTAACAAACATGCACCTTTCATGAAACATATTTTTTTTCTTAGAGATCAATCTTGAGGAAAAAAAAATGATTTGAATATATTGTACTCTATATTTAGAAATTATAAATGGGTTTAGCATGTAAGAGACCCGTCCTACCAACCTATTCCAAAACTTCATTGATCAATTGATCTTCTGGCTCTACCAAAGATTGTTTGACAAAATGTAATCATCTTGTTGGATTCTGTTAATCAAGATATACATATTTATAATAGATATAGATCAAATGTCCCAAGATTAATAAATAAAATAAATTTTTTTGATTAGCTCCCATTAGTTAAAGGGTCCTAACACTAGGACATGGACATCGACCTTATCAACAAACCTACTATATGTTGATAATATCAATCCTCTTACTAATTGTATTTTGTACTATAGTAGTATTCTGATTTAGAAGACAATAACCTAATTTTGAAATATTGTTGATGTCACTAAACATCAACTATCTTAGATGACCATCAACAATTTAAGGTAATGCTTAGAGCTGGATGATTACTGAAATTTGTGTATTTAGACCCTTGAATAATAATTCTTAATCATCGTGTCTATTTTGTGCTGAACTGTAATAATTATGATTTATGTTTGTATGTCTCAATGACATATTTGCTTATACGATGTACTAGCTAGTTTCAGCGAATTTTTCATGTTACTTAAAACTTATATTGGTTTTCTTGGTTTAAATTTATAAGATCTAATAATTTCATTAGAAATTGTCGATTAATCAAGTTAAGTAACACAATTAGCCCTACCTATAAGTTACTAGACCATCTTTCTCTTTATGTCATTATATTTAAGGCCAGATTCAAATAAAGCCATATTATACTGTTATATGAAGATACAAGTATAAAGTAGTAGTGTATTAGATTACTAATCCTAGTAATAAAATAATAAATATGGAGTATAATATAAAGTGTGTCCAAGTCATGGTCAACAAATGGTAAGTGTTCGTGATTAAAAAAAAGTGGGGGCCACCTACATCATGTTATCATGTTATTCGCTGGAAGATTATCCTGTTTGATACACTGTTCATTTTGCTGCGACCCTTTTTGATTTTCCACTCAGGATAATTACGGACTACAGACCAATTATCTGTATGAATAATATAATAAAATATAATATAATATTAATACTCGTAGTCGTTTTCCGTACGTGTTGTTGATTAGTGGTCTTGTCGATTTACTTTGATATTTTAAGTTCCACCACAAATTAATATTCCACATGTTTTTGGTTTGTTGTACTTCAGTCTTTTTAAGAAGTTGGGTGTTCTTTCACATAAAAAATAAATAGATTAATTAGAAAAAAAAGTTTGGTGTAAAATGAC
Source organism: Chenopodium album (assembly GCF_948465745.1). Taxonomy (NCBI): domain Eukaryota; kingdom Viridiplantae; phylum Streptophyta; class Magnoliopsida; order Caryophyllales; family Amaranthaceae; genus Chenopodium; species Chenopodium album. The sequence continues at coordinate 1,964,429 of NC_137838.1, forward strand.
CATTTTCCATCTATGACGGATTGAAAAATAACAATTATTAAATTGATAAATTGATTGTATGTGTAAATCACAAATTTTTATATGTGACTAGTTACATGATGTGACTATTTCATATGCAATTAATTAAATAATGAGGGTTATGGTAATGAACAAGTTAGGTTACTTTAACGGATAAAGGTTTCACAATAGAAAATTGGTGTTACTACCAATCAAGTGGAGTTTTTTTTTCAATATTAAAAAAGAGTCACTTAAATGAACTTTAAAACTATCCCTAATTCGGTAATTCCCTATCTAGCACCATTTTTGAATATTTGACACCGTCGTAACTTTAATTATAAAAGTATCATTATGTTTATGATAAATCTAACAAAATCTTTCTTATTAATGAGTAGTATATTATGGAACGAATTGAAAGTTTTTTTTTTTTTTTGGTGTTTAAAGAACCACAAGGGCGGGGGTGAGAATCGATCCCAGGATCTCCTAAAATCGGGAGGGAAGCTCTAACCACTTGAGCTATCTCTCACTCTCGTATTATGGAATGAAAGTAGTATTACTAAAGTGTGGTTTTGTTTATTTGTTCACAATACTTTGCATAAAAATTACTGTACATAAAAGGACTTGTTTATTCTTGTAAACTGATAAGAATCAGGCTCTGGCTAAGGTGGTCAGCCCATAAATCACTAGCCCATTAATCTCTCTAGGCATTATTACACTTTTATAATTTTATATATCAACTCGATGAGTGAAATCATTTTAATTATTTATTTATTTTTTTTAAAAAAAGGAACCATTTACTTTTGATGTTTTGGGTTCAGAAAAAGGTTATTCATAATCAAGTTTGTTGTTTGGGTTGTGCGATGTGTTAAATTCAACATATTTTTGCCTATAACTAGGTTAAATCCCGTGCCATATACGGTAATTTCAATATTTATCATTAGTTTAATACAATTATTAGACTATAAAAAATAATATCAAATTGTAAAATAGGATGAAAGTTCTGTAATTACAATTTTTTTGAATCTTAAAAAAAACAGAGGAAGAAATGCATGCACGACTAATAAAAATAACTATGGATTACATTACAAAGTTATAGATAATATTACATTATTGTATTACATGACTTTGTTCCCGTCATAAAATAAATAAATATATAAATCTTTGTTGAATGTGTAAAAATGAATATACTTGCCAAATAGAGAAGAAATATTATTGTAAAGTAAGTATTAAATTAAATACTTCTCTAAGAAGCTTTGGCCAAAAAAAAAAAAAAAAAAAAAAAAAAAAAAAAAAAAGACATTTTGGAGGAAAATTTTTTAACAGGTTATGACAAGTGTCATTTCTGATTTCGCCTTTAGTATAGGTATATGATATGTAAATACATTCATCATCCATAATCTCCAATATTTCGCATTATAAAGTACTAATTACGGTTCCCTCAAAAAAAAAAAAAAAAAATTACTAATTACGGACTACTTTTTATCAAAATTTAAACAATTCTAATTTAATAGAAAATGTACAACAAAGCATCATTTTAAGTTTTTAACAACTTTTTAATATTTTAACAAGATAAATGGAGAAATTAAAAGACATCAAGATTGATACAGTGATACATACAACTAGAGCTGTCAATTCGGGTAAATGGATCGGGTAAGAGTGGGTCGGGTCAATTAAGATTAATTCCATAACCTATGCGGGTCGGGTTTGAATTGGGTCATGCTTGAGTCGGGTCGGGTCGGGCATACATCATATCGGGTTTTGGTCAGGTTTAGGTCGGGTTACATTCGGGTCGGGTGAACAATAGGTCGGGTTTAATTCAGATTTTCACGGGTTAAAATGGGTTATGGTAATCACCGGTTTTAAGTCAGGTTCGGTTCAAGTCAATAATTTGTGGGTTATAATCAGGTCGGGTCATTTTCAAGTCGGGTCATTCTCGGGTTCAATAAGTCGGGTTCGGTTCAAGTCAATAATTTGCGGGTAATAATCAGGTTGGGTCATTCTCGGATTCAAGTCGGGCTATGTCGAGTCAATAATTTGCAGGTTACAATCAGAACAGGTCATTTCCAAGTTAGGTCATATTCGGGTTCAACTAACTATAAATATATGATTATCATTTTTATCAAGCTAATTATTTCCCTTTGACTATAATATATATAGCAATATAATAAGGAACTATAGTCTATAATTTAGGAAGATAATTATCTCCTTTGACCATACAACAAATACATATTATATTTAACTCTTAAATTTGAGGATGATACTCCTTTCTTTTGCCAGCGAGGACCGACTTGGTCTCCCAAGACAAAATGCTTTGATCAACCATAATAAAGTGATCTAAATTGCATTTAAGGTGATTTGAAATTGGGTCAAGAACAATTTGGGTAGAATTTAGGTCAGGTCAATAACAAGTCGTGTTTATTTCGAGTCGGGTTAGTAACAAATCGGGTTGAATTTTTGGGTTAGGTAAGTAATAGGTATGGTAAAATTCGGGTCGGATCAATAATCAGGTCAATAACAAGTCAGGTTGATTTCGGGTCGGGTTTGTAATTGGTTGGGTTAAATTCGGGTCGGGTTAGGAACGGGTCGGGGTTGAATTCAGGTCAGGTTAGTAGCAAGTCGGTTTAAATTCGGATTTTGACGGGGTAAAACGGGTTTGGGTCAATTTCGGTTGTTAAGTGCCAGTTAATTAAATTTGTCGTTGTAAACCAGTAAATCGGTGCAAGTTGTAAACAAGTAAATTGGCTGTTTAAAAGAAAATTGAATGGTTCCACACACCCAGTTGGACTCCCGGAGGGTATTAGGGACCATGGTAAATATTTCGGCAATTTTTCTTTTCTCGCGAAAAAATGTTAAAAAAATTCCAAAATTGAAGGCTAATATCCACGCTTTTTGAGAAATTTTGGAGGTTTCGGGGTATGGTGTCAAAAAGTCTTGAAATTCTATGGGATACATCTCGGGGTCATATAATGCCGTTTGGAACCATATATGATCATTATTTTTTGTCATAAATGTTCGTGGTAGGCTTAAATTAATGAAATCGGTGCAAGTTATAAACTGGTAAATTGGTCGTTTAAAGGCAAATTGGATGGTTCCACCAAACCAATTGGACTCCCGAAAGGTATTAGGAACGACCATAGTAAACAATTCGAAAATTTTTATTTTTGGACGAAAAAAGTCAAAAAATTCCTAAATTGAAGGCTAATATCCACGTTTTTTGAGAAATTTCAAAGGTTTCGGGGCAAGGTATCGAAAAGAAATGAGATTTTATTAGATACATCTCGGGGTTATATAATGACATTTGAAACCATAAATGACCATTATATGTTGTCATAAATGTTCATTGTAGGCTTGAGTTAATGAAATAAGTGCAAGTGGTAAACCAGTAAATTGGTCATTTAAATGCAAATTGGATGGTTCGACCCACCCAATTGGACTACTGGAGGGTATTAGGGACCATGGTAAACATTTCGGCAATTTTAATTTTCGGGCAAAAAAAAGTTAAAAAATTCCAAAATTGAAGGCTAATATCCACGCGTTTTGAAATTTTTTTTTGGGTTACGGGGCCCGGTGTCGAAAAGGTTTGAGATTTTAGGGGATACATCTCAAGGTCATATAATATTGTTTTAAATCATAAATGATCATTATATGTTGTCATAAATGTTCGTGGTAGCCTTGAGTTAATGAAATCGGTGTAAGTTGTAATTCAGTAAATTCGCCATCTAAAGGCAAATTGGATAGTTCCACCCACCTAATTGGACTCTCGGATTTTGGCAATTTTTATTTACAGGCGAAAAAAGTCAAAAAATTCCAATATTGAAGGCTTATATCCACGCTTTTTGAGAAATTTTGGAGGTTTCGAGGCCCGGTATCGAAAATCCTTGATATTTTGGGGGACACATCTCGGGGTCATATAATACCTTTTGGAACCATCTATGATCATTATATGTTGTCATAAATATTCGTGGTAGGCTTGAGTTAATGAAATCGGTACAAGTTGTAAACCACTAATTTGGTCGTTTAAAGGAAAATTGGATGGTTCCACCCAACCAATTGGAGTCCTGGAGGGTATTAGGGTGGTATACATTTTAGCAATTTTTATTTCCGAGCAAAAAAAGTCAAAAAATTCAAAAATTGAACACTAATATCCATGCATTTTGCGAAATTTTAAAAGTTTCGAAATTCGGTGTCGAAAAGTCTTAAAATACCAAGAAATACTTCTTGGTGTTATATAATGCCATTTGGAACCATATATAATTATTATATGTTTTCATAAATGTTCGTGGTAGACTTGAGTTAATGAAATCTGTGCAAATTGTAAATCGGTAAATTTGTCGTTTACAAGCAAATTGGATGGTTCCACCCACTCAATGGGACTCCCGGAGGGTATTAGGGATCATGGAAAATATTTCGTCAATTTTTATTTTTGGCGAAAAAGGTAAAAAAATTCCAAAATTGAAGGCTAATATCCACGCTTTTTGAGAAATTTTAGAGGTTTCGGGGCCCGTTGTCGAAAAGTTATAAGATTTTAGTGCATACATCTCGGGGTCATATAATGTCGTTTGGAACCATATATGATCATTATATGTTGTCATAATTGTTCGTGGCAGGCTTTAATAAATGAAATCGGTACAAGTTGTAAATTGATAAATTGATTGTTTAAAGGCAAATTGGATGGTTCCACCTACCCAATTGGACTCCGGGAGGGTATTATGGACCACGATAAACATTTCGGCAATTTTTATTTCCGTGCGAAAAAATTCAAAAAATTTAAAAATTGAATGCTAATATCCATTCATTTTTAGAAATTTCGAAGGTTTAGGGGCCCGGTGTCGAAAAGAAATGAGATTATAGGGTGATACATCTCGGGGTCATATAATGTCGTTTGGAACCATAAATGATCATTATATGTTGTCATAAATGTTCGTGGTAGGCTTGAGTAAATAAAATCGGTGCAAGATGTAAACCGATAAATTGGCCTTTTAAAGGCAAATTGGATGGTTTCACCTATCCAATTGGACTCTCGGAGGGTATTAGGGACCATGGTAAATATTTCGGCAATTTTTATATATGATCATTATATACTTTCGTAAATGTTCGTGGTAGTCTTGAATTAATTAAATCGGTGCAAGTTGTAAATCGGTAAATTGGTCGTTTAAAGGCGAATCGGATGGTTCCACTCAACCAATTGGACTCCTAAAGGGAATTAGGGACCATGGAAAACCTTACTGCAATTTTTATTTTCGAGCGAAAAAAGTCAAAAAATTCCAAAATTGAAGGCTAATATTCACACTTTTTGAGAAATTTTAATTTGGAGGTTTTAGGGCCCGGTATCGAAAAGTCTTGAAATTCTAAGGGATATATCTCGGGGTCATATAATGTCGTTTAGAACCATACATGATCAATATATGTTGTCATAAATGTTTGTAATAGACTTGAGTTAATTTAATTGGTGCAAGTTGTAATTTAAATCGGTAAATTGGCTGTTTAAAGGCAAATAGGATGGTTCCACCCACCCAAGGACCCCCGGAGGCTATTAGGGAACATGTGAATCATTTCGGCAATTTTCATTTCCGGGTGAAGAAAAGTAAAAAATTCCAAAAGCGAAGGCTAATATCCACGGTTTTTCAGAAATTTGGAGGTTTTCGGGTCCGGTGTCGAAAAACCTTTAGATTTTAGGGGATACATCTTGGGGTCATATTATGCCGTTTGGAACTATATATGATCATTATTTGTTGTCATAAATGTTTGTGGTAGGCTTGAGTTAATGAAATCGGCGCATGTACACCGGTAAATTTGCCGTTTAAAGGAAAATTGGATGATTCTACCTACCCAATTGGACTATCGGAGGATATTACAAACCATGGTAAACGTTTCGGCAATTTTTATTTTCGGGCGAAAAAAAGTCGAAAAATTAAAAAATTGAAGGGGTTTATCCATGCTTTTTGAGAATTTTTCGAGTCTTCGGTCCTGGTGTTAAAAAGTCGTGAAATTGTAGGGAATACATCTCGGGGTTATATAATGTCGTTTGGAATTGTATATGATCATTATTTGTTGTCATAAATGTTTGTGGTAGGCTTGAATTAATCAAATCGGTGTAAGTTGTAAACCGGTAAATTGGTTGTTTAAAAGCAAATTTGATGGTTCCATCCCACCCAATTGGACTTCCGGAGAGTATTTGGGACCATGGTAAACATTTCGAAAATTTTTATGTCCGGGCGAAAAAAAAAAGATTCCAAAATTAAAGGCTAATATCCACGCTTTTTGAGAAATTTCGAATGTTTCGGGGCCTGGTGTCGAAAAGCATTGAGATTTTAGGGGATACATCTCGGGGTCATATAATGCCTTTTGGATCCATACATGATCATTATATGTTGTCATAAATGTTCGTGGTAAGCTTGAGTTAATGAAATCGATGCAATTTGTAAACCGGTAAATTGGTAGTTTAAAGGCAAATTGGATGGTTCCACCCAACCAGTTGACTCCCAGAGGGTATTAGGGACCATGATAAACATTTCGGCAATTTTTATTTCCTGGTGAAAAAAAAGTCAAAAAATTCCAAAACTGAAGGCTAATATCTACGTTTTTTGAGAAATTTTAAAGGTTTCGGGTAGAGCTGTCAATTCGGGTAAATGGGTCGGGTCAACTCGGGTCGGGTCAATTTGGATGAATTCCATAACCTATGCGGGTCGGGTTTGGGTTCGGTCATGCTTGAGTCGGGTCATGTCGGGTCATACTTCTTATCAGTTTTGGGTCGGGTTAATAATAAGTCGGGTTACATTCGGGTCAGGTGAACAATAGGTCGGGTTTAATTCGATTTTTCATGGGTTAAAATGGGTTAGGGTAATCATCGGGTTCGAGTCGGGTTCGGTTCAAGTCAATAATTTGCGGGTTAGAATTAGGTCGGGTCGTTCTCGTGTTTGAGTCGGGTTCGATTCAAGTCATTAATTTGTGGGTTATAATCAGGTCGGGTCATTTTCAAGTCGGGTCATTCTCTGGTTCAAGTCGGGTTCGGTTCAAGTCAATAATTTGCGGGTTATAATCAGGTTGGGTCATTTCCAAGTCGAGTCATTCTCGGAGTCAAGTCGGGTTATGTTCAAGTCAATGATTTGTAGTTACAATCAGGTCAAGTCATATTCGGGTTCAACTAACTATAAATAGATAATTATCATTTTTATCAAGCTAATTATTTCCCTTTGACTATAATATATATGACAATATAATAGGGAACTATAGTTTATAATTTAGGAAGATAATTATCTCCTTTGACCATACAACAAATATATACTATATTTAACTCTTAAATGTGAGGATGATCCTCCTTTCTTTTGCTGGCCTTGACCGACTTAGTCTTCCTAGACAAAATGCTTTGATCAACAATAATAATGTGGTCTAAACTGCATTTAAGGTGATTTGAAATCGGGTCTGGAACAATTTAGGTTGAATTTAGGTCGGGTAAATAACAAGTCGTGTTGATTTCGAGTCGGATTAGTAACAGATCTGGTTGAATTTTTGGGCCAGGTTAGTAATAGGTCTGGTATAATTCGGGTCAGGTCAATAACAAGTCGGGTTGAATTTGGGTCAGGTCAATAACAAGTCGGGTTTATTTCGGGTCGGGTTTGTAACAGGTTGGGTTAAATTATGGTCGGGTTAGGAACGAGTCGGGTTGAATTCAGGTCAGGTTAGTAACAAGTCGGGTTAAATTTGGGTTTTGACGGATTAAAACGGATTTGGGTCAATTTCGGTTCAAGACGTGTTCGGTTCAGGTCAATAAATTACGGGTTACATTCAGGTCGGGACATCTCCAGGTCAATTCATGTTCGGGTCTCACAAACTAGGGTTAACTCGGGCCTATGTTGGTTTCAGGTTGGGTCAGGTCGGGTTTGGGTCACTATTTTTTCGGCTTCAGATGGATCGGTTAATAATCGAGTTTGAGTCGGTATTTCGCGTTAGGTCAACTTTTGATACCTTTACATACAACATTATGAACTTGTAAACATTAGGTGTTATTCTTATATATTTATTAAGGTAAATGTTGTTTATAGTATTCTTTTGAGAAGACGTTTGAGATGACGGTCTTGTAAACATTAGATAGTGGGTTCTTACCTTTTTAAGGCCTTTTCGTGTCGAGATGATGAGGGCAGTTGCAATAGCTTTGGAGGAGTAGTATAGTCCAACGTCTAATGCTTTTAATGGATGACCAGCTACTCTTTTGGCATGACAGAATGGCGATTCTTATGGGCTGTTTACGTTCTTTCGCTTCGTAGAAAAGAAATCGGGTTTGGTAAGAGTGTTTATTGGCCTGGGTTGGAATAAACCGATTCAACTAAACTATTACCGTTACTTAGTGGTTGATTAGAAGTTTTAGGTAACAGTTATCATTACCTAGGGGTAATGGTTTTCACCTAATTGTTACCTCTCTTAAATCTAAGGTAATAATTTCACTTACCCCCCTCAAATAAAAAGAGAGGAAGTTATGTTTAAGTAATTCCTTTTCATGGTTAAACCAAACATATGAAAAAGGTAATGCAAGATGCTTCCTTTCCCCTCTCTTATTTGTTTCATTTTCATTTGATTTCCAATATTCATATCAAACGCCCCAAATTGAAGCATTATGCCGGTTAAGTATTACAGTAACATACTAGCTAGTCATTAGTGCTTCTAAAGGCGTGGAAAAAAATCATCGAACTATATTATATTAGAGTACACTGCACGAAAATGTAGCAAGAATAACTGTACCAAGTTTTAATTTATTATGTGTAATGTTATATGTAGGCCTAAGGGTTTTATATAAGCATTAAATGTATTCTTGGGAATTGTATAAAATTAGGAATTTATGACAAAAACACGCGGAAATCAGTGTTATTAGTGTTTATATTTTGATGATTTCTTTAATTTTTACGATTTTCAAGTGTAAATTTAATGCTTATATGTATCCCTAAGGGCTATGTTTACTAATACTCTATATTTTTGGAGTATTAGAACATCATTACGTGAAAAATGTAGCAGTTTTATTTCTAGTTATTGAGTTGTTTTTATGTTTAACAGTAAGCCCTTGTTTGAAGCTAAGAAACGAAAAATTAAATTTTATTTGGAAATTTGAAATACATTAAATTGGATCCAATATGTAAGTAATTTTAAAATAAAAAAAAAATGAAATTTAAACCAATCCACATCCATTCAAAAATAAATATAATAAATACATTTAAAGATTTAGTTTAGTTTGGATTGAATGACATGTTGTTATGGTAGTCTTCCTATACTGCCACTATATTAAAGCCCTTTTCTGATGCGATTATTTTCAGTTCAGTTCAGTCCAGCTCTAATAAGTTCAGTTCAGTTCGATTTAGCTCCTAATTTCCTTCTCTTATAAAATATTAAGTTCAGTTCATTTCAGCTCTAATCAGTTCAGTTCACTTCTATTTAGTTCAGCTCTAATAAGTTCAGTTCAGTTAAGTTCAGCTCTAATAAGTTCAGTTTAGTTCAGTCAATGAGGACAAACCCTTAATTTTCATTGGCCGATCTCTGATTTATTTTTTTGCTGGTCAAATTATTAAAAAAATGCATTTAAAAAAAAAAATCAGAAATTAATTACGAAAATAAAAAATTTGAAAATTCAGAAAATAAATGAAATTTTCTTTAAAAATGTAATGAAAAATTAAGTTTAAGTATAGCATTTTCAGATTGAATTACACTTAATTGTACTTGAATAATTTTCTCCCCTTAATCTCACATTACAAAACAAATTCATACTCATGAAGTCATGAGTAGCAAAAGACATAAATTGCAGACTTTGCAGCATAATAAAAGCTAAAAATACCCTCCCTAAAAAGAGTTACCTAGCTATACATTCCCTCTTATTAAAAAACACACATACATTCCAAACATAATGCAATTTCTTGATAATTATTATTACATCATTAACATTAATCAACACCTATTATTGGATCAACTCAACATAAAATAATTAATCTAGTAGATTCTATGTATCCTAAACAAAGTCTTGGTCTTTATTGAGTAGACTACACTATATTACTTAGTTGGTGCGTCTACACCCAATACTATAATACGTGCTTACGATAATTAATTAGATACTGTAGATCTTTCCTTAATCATCATGATCTTCCTATATCTTTCCTTGATCATAATACATCATCAAATCATATCATCAGATCAAGCGGCTATTATTAAAAGCGAGCTCATCATAAGAGTGTACGACAACTCTAGGGTAGTCCCACAAAGATTTTTATTCCATCAAATTATGGATTACCCTTAGATTAAATAATGCCCTTTTATTATTTAATTATGTTTTCTTGTCTTAAAATAAATAAATAATTAAAAACTCTTTTAGAAAGAATTATTAAATCTCTACCCTTATTTCTCCCTAATTATTTCTTCTAGTTAGTGTGAAATGATCTTGATGTGATCCGTTTGATTTTCTCTCTCCTAAATTAAGAGAAACAAAGAAAAAATCCTGTTCCCTTTCCAACGAAGTTGTGAGCTGTCGTTCAAAATTAGTGATGAGGGGGACCAATTTGAAGAAGAAGATGAGATTATGTTGAATGATAATAATAATGTTTCTGTTGGCCTAGTCAATAATACAACTAGTACTAATCCTGGCCGAGGCCGAGGTAGAGGTGGTCGTGGTCGAGGCCGAGGTCGTAAATCATCATCATCGTTAGCTAGTAGTAGTAATACTAATACTAATACTACTACTAATATTGATGATGATGAAAGAAAGGTTATGCATAGAGAATATGAACTTCAAAGGAGGCAAGAAATGGCTGATCTTTATAATTCCCTTCGTTTAACTCTTCCTTCTGAATCTATTCAGGTTTAATTTCATTTAATTTCTTAGGTTACTTTAATTTTTGATTTATGAATATTGGTGTTTTTTTTCTTTTTTATTGGTTTGTTTAATTTGATGGGTATATATTATTTTTGATTTAGTTTGTAGTTTTTTATTAGGGTTTTTATTTAGGGTTATAATGAGTTTAATTAGAAACATTTGAGGTAATTAATTAGGTTTAATTTAAGGGTTGTTATTAATTATGGAGTTTCAGGGAAAGAGATCAACAAGTGAGCATATAGGGGAAGCAGTAAATTACATACAACACTTGAAAAAGAATGTAAAGGAGCTTGAAGAGAGAAGAGATCAGCTTAAACAATCAGTAGAACAACAAGAATCGACGAGTTCGACTTCTGAATTAGGTGGATCCAGCAACTCATCTGTAACAATTAGACAATCTGTAGTTGGTTTTGAAGTAGAAATTAGTGTTGGATGTGAAGATGAAGACCGATTTTCGCTATCAAGCGCTATACAAGTAATTTTTGATGAAGGACTTGAAGTTGTGAGTTGCACTTCAACCAAATTCAATGATAGACTAATTCACCATTTGCAATGTCAGGTAAATGTACCTTTTTTTTTACATGTATATATAGTTGATGTGTGGAGCTTGATTAGTACTATATATCTTGAATTGAAGCTAAGTTGGTTAAAATTTTCGATCTCCCTACACCTTAGGGTGTCCAATTGTCCATCTAGACACTCGAGTGTAATTTAGATCATAGATAGAGTACACGAAAAAGAGAATGTGAAGGGGTGTAAACATTTGGGTGTTATGTAGGATGCCGATTACATTCCCAACATCTAGGATCACAAGATTCTATCTGGTTTGATGTCATTGTCGTTGTTGCTATCATGAAAACATGGTAAAATTAACAGAGATACTACAATACATGGATAATCTAAATTTCATGTGAAGTTTTTATCTTAAAATTAGGCTTTTTTAAAATTATAACCGCCTTTTTCTAATGGTAATTATTCTACCATCCATTTGGTAGGTGGTAAAAATTGGTGGTAATAATTTGTGTTCATTTTGCAAGAAAAGTTCTTTGCCAAGTTGTATCATATTAATGCGTAAAATTCTATTAGCCTTTTTATATGTATTTGGTATTATTGAGGGACATAATAATGGATTTATCTGAAGAAAATCATATATTTGTAGATGTTATACTTCACATATAACATCATTATTGTCTACCAATTCAATCATATGGTCTACAATTTTCATTCTCTTTATATAAGATTATGCTTGTTATTTTAATTAGATCTTCGGTATGATTAGCTAATAGTACGTACGAAATAGCTACTCATGGAGTCTAAGCTAGGATCATGTAAGTATATATGTAGAGCCTTGAGTCAATGAGTCATGCATATTACTCTGTCATCCTCAAGTGTAGATTTGTTATGTTCTTTGATTCACAAGTATGTTGTAACTTGTAAGACCCTATTTATTTTCTATATTAAGGTAGTTTAAGCAGTTTACTTTTGGAAGAGGTTTAATTTCATGCTACTTGGTTCAACCAATTCAGAGAAAAAAGAATATAGATGTACCAGTTTGAACTAACATGTGCATGCATATTTGTTTTGTAAAATGAACTATACATTCAAATGTCACATTTAACTTGATGTATTTCATTTTATTGTGAAATAGCAATATTTTTTATGTTATCTTATGGGTAAGGCAACTCACATACTTACATCCGACTCCCTAGCCTATTAAGGCCGTGAGTATATCTCTTTAACGATATTGGGGAAATGTTTATGTTGATTTTAATGTTGGTTATCAGATGTTTTATGTGAGTTTTGAGAATTTTGTAAATCGAAGGAGAGCAATTTTTATATATACGATACATTTTTTTGATAAAAATTAGTTTGACACACAATTTGTTTATGATGCAGGTAGGAAACACAGCATGCATTGATTTGAATCAACTACAACAGAAATTAAACGACCTCCTTTGCTGATTATATATACTATCATTATTACCTTTATAGTTTATACATAGCTTGTTATGGTGTGACTTGATCCAATTCTAGGTTATTGATGTTTTTGAAACAAGTTACGAAAGTAGACATATATGTTCATTTGATTCTTCATTTAGTATGTAGGCAATCAAATGCATTGCTAGAGCAGGAAGGGTGTATGTATGAAACAAGTTACGAGTGTAGATGAACAATCGATCATTTGGTTGTTCTTCTATTAATTAGGCAATAGAATATTGCTAGAGCAGTGAGGGTGTATGAACAAAGTGTAGTTGTATTCTTGTATATTATAAATGTTTGAGAGAAATTTGTTTATTCTTTAAGGGAAGTAAAATATATAATAGCAAGAAAATTATGATACATTATGCTTGAAAAACTTGTATATTCTAAGATTGTACTGATTTATGTGCATGAAGGTAGCTATCTATATAACAAAGCTTTGATAATGTTCCAATTAAAAATCATCTATATATGTGCAAAAGATATACTTAAATGAATTTGATGTAATATAACCCAAGAGATTTTCATCAATGTTGGAAAAAATTGGCCCTATACTACTTTAAGAATTTCATTATTTCAACCTCATACTTCATAGAAAAAACATAACTTTGTTGTGGTTAGGATGTTTGCTTGATAATTTCAACATTTTAATGATAATGATTTATTTTCTAGCATGTGTCCATATTGAGTTAATTCAACAATCACATGATCATATCAGTTGTCATAAGGACGTACTCATGCAACGGCCTTATTCAAGTGGTAGATGTAGAGCATTTAACAGCTTCTTTGACCACAAATCAATCAAATAATGTGGTTTATTTAACGATATAGAAAACGAATAAGATTTGAAACAGATAATTGTTCCTCTAAAAGGTAAATATGATTAGATGTCTAAAACTAACGCAACTATATTATAAATAAGGGTGAATTGTATACAATTTACTTTAATAAAGGCATTTAGGATATATATGTCGTCCTTTTTAATAGACCAATCAATTATCAACGACACCGAGTAGGTAGACTATTTCTTTTAAGAATGATGTCAAAATGAACAAAGAGCATTATGGGGTAAAATTTTCATAGGTGTGGCCCAAATAATATTTTGGACATGGTCAGTAAAGCTTACTACTCCCTCCGTTTCTTTTTATATGCATCACTTTCTTTTTATGGGTGTTTTTTTTTTTTTTTATATATGCATCACTTTTATATTTGGTAAAATTATACTATATTTTATTATTTCTCTCTCTTACTTTAAACCCCACTCAAATTATTTTATCATTTCTCTCTCTTCTATGTCCTTACTTAAATAATAAAATATCTATTCTCTCTCACATACTTTCTCTTTCATGGTCCCCATCATACTTTTATTATAATAATTTATTCATTCACTCACAATATTATATTTATCTCCTAAAACTATGTGCATTCCCAAGTGATGCATATAAAAAAACGGAGGGAGTAATATGTAATGAAAAGATGGTAAGACTATTAGCAAAGTGCAATCCAATAGTCTTGGTTTTGGCATATCCCTCATTATACTGCACTGTATAATTTGCTGCCTGCCGCCCTGTCGACTTTCTTGACATTTGACATGGAAAATGTTGTGTAGCAATTAAGTACTAGGGACAATCAAGTAGTTAGATGCATATTGTTGTATAAAATATACTCCGTATTTGTTATTATTGCTATATTTGAACTTTCTATTAGAATATTATTATATTTTAGACCTTACATGTGTATATATGTGCATGTTTTTAATCTTGCAAATCGTGCAATATTTGTGCACGTACGATTGCATGATTGATAAGATGGTTGGCTACCTACTAAGATCAATTCCATTTGTCACATTACTTATTTACTCACATATAATACGAATATCTGATCATTAATTCAGCTTGTATTAAATTATTGGTTGGTTAATATTTTGTGGGAGGTGGTTAATCTCAATCTTCTACATCATTTGTTCTTATAACTCACATATATATATATATATATATATATATATATATATATATATATATATATATATATATATATATATATATATATATTTAACATTGACATAACCAAGCTAAGTGTACTTGGTGGAAAACTCACCTTATGACTTGAAGGTCACAAGTTTAAGCCCCACAACTACAAAATGTTTGGGACTATGGGGATTCTCTTACCTCCCCACACTGCTCTCAAGCGATGACCTGCAGAGCCGAGCCGACTAAATCCGTGAGAGATGTCGGTTAAGTATAGTCCTTCATCACAACTTAACTTTTAAGTCCAACCATTTGCATCACTTACATCCTTTTCATTGCTTTCTTTTCTTTCAATTCTTATTTTATGTATATATCAAGAATCACTTACATTGTAGAATGTTGACAAGCAACTCAATCAAACGTTTTGTATTAACTTTTCTAGTTAATCAAACAATCATATTTATTTCTTGTCAAGATTTAAATATTTAATAAACTTTATTTAAACATCGTGAATCATACTCTTAAACCTCGATTACATGCATCAATAAACCTTTTTAAAAGTCTACCCTCGAGATTGACACGAATTAAAAATATTATAATCTACTTTAATTTGTTGAAATAATTTATCACGAGCTTGCTAATTCATTAAACTGTTCATTAATCGGCGAGAAACCAAATCATTAAAGAGGTGCCGCCCATTTATATTAAGCCGATTTAGGTTAAAGAGGTTTTAAAGACATGTGTTAATTAGGAGTACGGTGTGATTGTTTCAGTCAAAACTCAAAAGTATACGATGTGACATTACTTTCAAAGTTATTATATTTGGACTTTGATTAATTTTAAGTTTGTACACTAGATTACTTGTACACAATTACATGACATGATGAAGAAGTGGTTACTACCTCCCAGCTCCGACTTTTTTTTTTCCCTTTATTTGACTTTTTACGGTTTTTAAGAAGCGTTTTAATTATATATATTTTTTCAACTATACGCATAAATCTTGTAAAAACTTGATATTATAAATCATATAATGAGACGATTTCGATTCCCTATGAATATAGTATTATTGTATGTCTGTATGACTGTATCTCAACCACAATTTATGGTCAAAACTTTAAAAGTTTGACCAAATATATACAATGTAACAAAAAATAAGGGACTAAGGGAGTCCTAAAATAGTGTTTAGTCCAATCTCTATTACTACTTTGTACTACTCCCTCCCTCCCTTAATTAGATGCCTAGTTCTTTTTATTACGTGAGTTTTAAATACTAGAAATAGGCATCTAATAAAGGGATAGAGGGAGCACCTTCATTTCAACACATGGTTTATACTAATTTGGATTTTGGCATTTATTACTAGCTTTGCTTTGACTATTATTGGTGTTATAAAGACACTAGAAACAAAATATAAATATATAATCATTTTCATTGGATTTTGTCTTGATTTTTTTTATTGAATAAGATTATTTGTAAAATACATAATAGAATTATCTTAAAATACATAATTAGAGATATTATTGTGATCATGAAGAGTGAAAAGATAAAGTGTAACCATTTTATGAACACAGATGAATTATTTAAAGACATATTGCAAAATTATAAGTTGTTTGATGTTACTAGTTATTTTGATCAGTACTTTGTATTGCATTAAAATTAATAGTTCCTACTATATGGAACAGTTTATCGTACATATTTTTTTGACGGGAGTTTATTTTAGAACTACATCTATCATTTTCCAAAAGTTAAATGTGTAATGCTCCAATATTAAACAAATGTAACATAAAAAGGATATTTTAATAAATTTTTTCATTAAAAGAAACAATTCCTACACCTAAAAATTTCATCCAATAATGCATCAAATCAAATAGATACTAGACAGTCGAGATCTTTCCATAATCATAGTAAATGCTCATTTCCTCATCATCAAATCATAGAAGGGACAGAAAATATTCTAGATCAAAGCATATGTACAAAATCATGGACCCCGCAAAAAGGATACACGCAGCTTCATGTTTACTCCTACGATATACATATACTTATAGGGTTTCGGCTCTAATAATGCAACCGTTGTATATTTTATGTAGTGTGACAAATAGGTAGCACAACCTTTCTTCTTATATCTATATATTCTACTTCGTATAAATAAGTGAAGATATATGTTAGATATCACAAGGCCAACGGCTACAATAGTAAAAAAAACACAATCTTCTTGCCTTTTCCTTCAAATCTCCCCAGGAAAAAAATATTTAAATATAGTATTATAAAGTTGTAGATTTTTCTCTCAATTATTTTCACTCAAAAAAAAAAAAAAAAAAAAATCCATAAAAATGTTTCCTTTCCAAAGATCTGGTGAGCTTTCCTTCCAAACCACTGAATTTGTTGCGGAGGAAGAACAAATAGACGCGGAGAATCAGATTTATTGGTTGGATGGTGCACCGGTGAACATAGGAGATATGAACACAACAAATGTTAGCCTTGGCCCTAATAACAATAGAGGAAGAAGTCGAGGTCGAGGTCGGGGTCGAGGCCGAGTATCCTCTAACAATACTAATAATTGTAATGAGAATAATGATGATGAGCAAAAGAAGGCTATTCACAAAGAAGTTGAGCGACAAAGAAGATTGGAAATGTCTAATCTTTATTCTTCTCTCCGCTCTACCCTTCCTCCGGAATATATTAAGGTATTTATCAAATTGATTATTTTTTTTTTTAAGAAAATAAGCAAATTATATTCAACAAATTAAGTTTTTAGTTTCTATTTTTGAAGTGTAAAATGTTGATTCAAATTATTTTGTTTGGCTTCTGATGTTGAATTAGGGTTTTTACTTTTTTTGTTATTTAGGGTTTGTCGGACTTTACTAAAATCATTCCCACCAAAACCTACTTTATTTTGTTGACTTTACTAGTTACAAAAATAAACACATACATATGTATATATAACTAAAAACGGGGGCTAATAATACAGATTAATTGAAGAATTGTGCATTAAATGTAATGTGACAATATATCTGGTAATTTTATAAAATTATAACTCATTATTTGTTTGATATCGATCGAAATTAATCAAAAGTAGAAAATATGCAAATTATTTGGTTATCATTTGATTATATGTGTTCTACTTCACACAAAATTGGCGACTAGGCCTAAATGAAGCTCAACTACCACTAGTGAATTTTTTTTTAAAAAAATTATTTAATTGAAGAAAGTGGAATTGAATAAAATGGTAAAGTAAATTCTTAGAGAGTTTATGATATACGGAGTAATTTATACTTGTATGAAATATAAATTCAGGGAAAGAGGTCTACAAGTGATCACTTAGCTGAAGCAGTGAATTACATCAAAGACTTGGAAAAGAACATACAAGAGCTTTCTGATAAGAGAGATCAGCTAAAAGCCGCCCCGGAAAGTCATACTTCAACGTATCAAGTGGGCAGTTCGAGTCATCCAAGAGCATCCCTTGGAAGTGTAGAGATAAGTCCATGCCTAGGCGGGCTCGATATAGACATCAATGCAGGCTATGAAGACCAAAGTTTTACTCTATCAAGTGCTCTCCAAGTTATTTTTGAGGAAGGGCTTAGTGTTACAAGCTGCTCATCAACCAAAGTTAACCAAAGAATAATTCATAAGATAGTATGTGAGGTAAAATGCAACTTTTTTTTTTTCAAGGTAATATGATTTTACTTCAATTGACTTATTAAAGTAGTTGTGTATAGTAGAGGATTTTCTCAAATTATAACTTGATCATCAAGAGTTGTCTCCGAAATTCCCTAGTATCCAAGTAACTAGAACATCTAGTCAGTAGATAGAATTTTGATCCCTAGTCGTCTAAGGCAAACTATGAGCAGTATATAATGAGACTATATATCATATACTCCGTAGTAACATTTGCAAGATGTTACTCAATGATGTCTTGGCCTACTTCTTAAGATTGAGGGCATGTATACGACATGTTACAGGTTCAATTCCCCCATATACTCAATTGTAACTTGTACTATACTTGTGGCTCATTCACACTTAAATAACTATTTGCTAGATGTTATATAATGTATGTTAATTAGAGTATGGTAATTATGAAGTATATATTTATCAATGATGCTAATAATTTTGTTGCAATATTGTAGGTGACAGACGTAACATGCATAGATTTCCAGCGGCTTCACCAGAGATTGGTCAATCTAGTTTCCTAAGCAAATAATCGGTCTTATTACCTTGCATTATCGTGTGTTGCTTCACCTTCATCCAGGTTTTGCATTCTTTATTTTACCACTTGATCTTTTTGATGTTACACTGCCTGAATTCTCACTGGAGAGAACTTCTAGTCAGTACTTAAGCTAGAGTGTGATCTTATATATATTGATATAATGATATGTTTAGGAGAAATGTATGGTTAATCTTTTTAGCCATTGGAGGTGGATAAAAAATCCGATATAGGTGAACAGAAAATGTAGTGGCTGTGGTAGTTTTTTGAACGGATACATATGGTTGTATCTTGTATCTCATATATATAAGTACGGGGATTTATGTTTATGGTGGTACTTTGGATAATCGTGGTGTTATGCACTCGTACGTACCTTGTATATGTAGTGGTGTTCGTAAATGTATGTGATATTAGATGAGAGGTAAAATATATATATGGTACTAGCTCTTGGAGAGTTATCTGCCATTATTGCTAGCTTGTATATCTAGTAGTGCAGCTTGTGTCATATGTTTTTTGAGCTTGCTTAGGGTATTAATCATTTGATTGTAATTTTGATGTACATTTTTTGTTTAATTCAATCATAATACTTATCCAACAATGATTCATATATATAATTAATATAAATATGCAACATCTGCATATAAACGATAGTATGTTATGTAGTACTACAAGTTATTAGCTGATACTTCATTTATATATATGTAACATTTACTTCAATGCTAGTGTTTGGTGTAACATTTACATTTCTCCCGAGTGCATGCATCAATTTATCATATACTTAATACAATATACTACGAACTTACGAAGTATATTATAATGTTGTACAAATGTATAATATAAATGTATGTGGCATTTTCTTGATTATTACAATATATGATTCTTGTTATATTTTTGCGCCAATATTATCTTGAAAGATTGCCATCCATCATCATTCTAACTTTTTATATACGTAGTATATAAGTATCCTATCAACTTTTTCCTTCATCATAAGTTTATATGAGTAACCATAATCCATATGTATAAGTTCAAAGAACATGATTAGCATACAATCATGTTTTGATTTTGCTGATTAATTTAGATGCCTTTATATCTTACTTTTAGACTAAATAACAAAAAAGAGTACTTTGTTTTTAAGGTAATGTTGTTTCTAAACCATGCATAAAAGAGATGTCACAAAACAATGTACCCTTATTAGTTTTTTTATTCTATATGACACTATGATTAATCATTGATTAATTCCATTGGATGTCCTTACTATTTGTTTATAAGTGTGTGTTGCTAACAAATCATGGGATTCGATTTATACGATATTGATCCTCGTTCTAAATCAAATATAATATTATAAACACAAGTATGAAACACCGGGTGTAATTAACAAATATGCAACCATGGGAAGAGGATCAAAGAAGATTTTTTCCAGAAAATAGGATGACAAAATCTTGATAATGGTTTAGTTGGGTATCTTTAAAAGATTTTAATACCTCATTTGATGCTTTATTAGTTGTAATGATTATTGGAAGATGTGTTATTTTAAGTGAAATATGATAATTGAAAGATAGAAATTTCGATTTTCTTCTCAATATACTATTTAAAATTATTTATACATCTATCATGGATGGTGTACGTATACAATAAAATTAGATTTGGACCTTTATTTTTAATACATCTATCATGAATTGTGAATGCAATAAAATTAGCTTTTGATATGTATTTTACAACTACTAGGATATTCTTTACAAAAGTATATAATTGGTTGCTAATGAATAAATCATATAAATGGGTAAATAAAATTATGTGCGTTATTACACATTTAATATGACTATCAGATTAGCTCAACATTTTATGGGTGTATGTGTTACAACTCACAAGGTAGTCGAAAAAGTTACGTGGCGAACCCGAGTTATCAACTCCATAACACAAAAATGTTGTAATATTTCCAAAGTATGGGTGCAATTCAGTGAATAAAACACCTAAAGAGTAAAGGCTATGTACTTGACACAACTAAGCCCACTATAGTCAAGCTGATTATGCACATTTGAAGCCCATCAAATACAACAACATAATTTCAAACAAAGATGTTGGTTTGGGCATAATATCAAACAAGTACATACCTCTCCAATTCTCCAAATAGCTACATAAATTACCAATAAACAGATTGGTGCTTAAGACTATTGTTATGGAAAACTCATTTCTCCAACACAGCAGTACATTAGTACTAGTAGTACAAGATTCTAGAAGAAAGATCACTAATATTTACGGAAAGTGCTCTTAGAGTACATTAGACTTCTTTGCATCTCAAGTGTATGCTCAATGTTCATTTTATGCCAATAGCAGCATGAATATAATCAATCCGTGCAATCAAGCAATTATTCGTACAACAATATAATGCTTGACACACCAACTTAAACTCATATTTCGACGTTGTATGATCAGTGGCTCTATGCAAGTGCTGCTGTTTCTCTACACTCTATGGTGCGTCATTACAGGAGTAGACACTTATATGCAAGTGCTGCTGTTTAACAGTGCCTTAAGAAGAGAATGATATTTTTGTTTTACTTAACACAATTGATGATAATAGGTTGTAAATGAAAGGAAACAATGATTATGTGCTAACTCATGACTAGTGTCTAGATCAATTTGTTTGCAACGAGTACTCCGTACTATTTATTACGGATCGGAGTAATAATCACAAAGTCATAATATAGATTAGATGGTAAGTCATTTGCATTCCAAGTGAATATTATATTGATAGAGATATTTTTTTTTATTTCAAGAGAAAGTCATTTGTTTAATTATTGAAGGCCAGGCTTTTGTATTCAAGGGTTTATAGAATGAAATAAATAGATGTTATTGAGTGACAAATTAAATGTACGAAATTGGAAATGGTTTATTATAGATAGGCCATAAAATCAATGGATAAGATGAGAATTTGAGTATGACCCTTTTCAATTAGTTTTTAATTTTTATTAGTAGTCATATATATAAAA
Source organism: Chenopodium album (assembly GCF_948465745.1). Classification (NCBI taxonomy): domain Eukaryota; kingdom Viridiplantae; phylum Streptophyta; class Magnoliopsida; order Caryophyllales; family Amaranthaceae; genus Chenopodium; species Chenopodium album. The sequence goes on from NC_137838.1 coordinate 1,986,404, forward strand.
TAGTTAGCTAGTAATTAGTTTTATTTACTCCGTAGTAAAAGTTTGTTTTATTAAAGTATAACTACTTGACAAAAAAATTGATTTCAATTTGGAGAGTGCAGGTTGCTTGAACAAGACTGGTATCTTCAAGTGTAGGTTGAGTTCTACATAAAATATGATCTCTTAGTCTCTTACAGTCTTACATAGATATCCCTTTTTTTCTTTTTTTTTTTTTTTTCTTTTTTTTTTTTTTTTTTGAAAACCTTTCAAAAAAAACAAAAACATAAAAATCCCTAATAAGGTGATATTCATACATGAAAACCTTTAAAAACCTAATAATTAACTTTTAGTAAACATGACTTGATCTTTACCCTTAATCATGTGAAATGACTGTTAATTACAAAAATTATAATTTCATAAAGTTTATATTTCTCTGAAAGACTGAAATAGCTCTAACTTTCAATTTCGATGAAAAAAGTTAATCCACCATCAAACACTTTTGTACCTTGTTAAGCTTGCATTGCAAAGTCTCTACACATCAGGCATCAATCACCTTTTGTGCCCCCTTATTTAAAAAAAAAGTTGGTAAATCTTTTAGGAGGATAATTATACCCATAATCTGGATTTAAATCATCCATATATTGATTGGTGGATATGCAATATGCCTCCACATGCGTCCAACAATAACAACAAAATATTACTTGCTGATAGTGGCAGATTCCAGTCAAAATAAGTCAATAAAAAGTGGGGATTGCTCCATATTGTTAAAAAAAAGGTTTATTTCTTAAAAAAAAAAAAAAATTAAATGGGTTGACCTTGTGTAAAATTGTTGTCAAGATGATGTGAAATTAAGGGCTTGTTCACTTTAGCTTAATTTCAGTTCAGTTCGATTCAATTCAGTTTATTTTAGCTCCAATCAGTTCACTTCACTTTAGTTCAGTTCCTAATTTCCTTCTCTTATAAAATATTCATTTTCAGCTCAGTTCAGTTCAGCTCCAATCAGTTTAGTTCAGTTCAGCTCAATTCAGTAAATGTGAACAGGCCTTAAAGCTCAACAATGCTATAATTTTTTTATTTTATTTAATTAGCTTGGTCTTGTCCGATTATTCTATTTGTTGGTTAACATTTGGGGTATTTATACGTTAGGTTACAAGTTTAAATCCCCTACCCTAACTTTATTTGTAATTTGTATTTTCCTTAAGAATCATTCAACTTTAACTATACTTTATTTAGCCTATAACAAGATTTAGGGCATGTTCACATTTACTGAACTGAGCTGAATTGAACTGAACTTAACTGATTGGAGCTGGGCTGAACTGAACTGAACTGAACTGAACTGAACCGAGCTGAAATGAATATTTTATGAGATAAGGAAAGTAGGAGCTGAACTGAACTGAACTGATTGGAGCTGAACTAAACTGAACTGAACTGAAATTAAGTAAATGTGAACAGACCCTTAATAAAACATGCATGAGTTATACAGAGTCTAAGCCATGTACAGTGTTATGAAAAAAAGGGGGTATTGTGAACTACTACGAGTGTATGTTGATTGGGCCTAAAATTAAGCCATATAGGGGGTGTTTTGTATGTGGGAAGTGGGGCTTGGAATGGGAATTGAGGAGGTGGGAGTATATATTGCCTTGTTTATTGTTTTGTGGGAAGGGGGATTGTAGTTGGGATTGAAAATGGGAATAAAATTGCACCATTCTCATGATTTTATTACCTACCGTACCTAGTGGGAGGAGGAGGAGGGGGGGCAAGTAATAGAGATGAGAATTGGAAATAAAGAAGAAAAGACCAATTTGCCATTAATAAAAGCATAAGGATATTACATTGGTAAGGGGGTGATTGTAAATAGAAATTTATTCTCAATCAATTCCCTTTACAGCCCAAACAAGCAATTGACAATATTTTATTGAATTTTCAACCATAAATTCCCGATCCTATTCCCGACTTCGAATTCCCACTAACCAAACGCACCATTAGTAGAAAACGGTTTGGGATAAATTGTCCCACATAAAGCAAGAAAAACATTACTCCATGTTACTATCAACATATACTTCAGGACTTAAATTTGAAGGCCCTGAATTATAAGTTCTATTATTTTGTAATTATAGGACAGCTCAAGTTGCATTCTTTAAAGAGTGTTAACACCAAATTAATCAAAGTAGTACGTGTTAATAATTTTAGGTTTGAGATTTAATTACTTCGCACAGCCTTTGAACTATATATGAAACAAAGATCCAATGTTATGACTTATGATGAATCTTATAATCTTGTAGAGAGTCCTTTATGTTTTTGCCCTGTCCCTAATATACATGCATGAATGGTTGGCCAATATGCTTATGTTCAACCTGCCTCTAAAAATAGATTTATAACATATTTGAAGAAATCAAAACTTATAAAAATTATTGCACTAGTATAATTATATGATGTGGATGAAAGTCCTAAAAGAAAGTGCATCACCAAGTATAAGTGGTATCTTTCCAAACAGTAAATTATGATTGCAAATTGCAAAGTCAGGGATTTGGTGCCCCAAAAGAATAGTGGAAATCCTAGCACAAATCATCCAACAGTTGTACCCCACATGTTTAGGCAATTGGAGGAATAATACCATTTGAGGACCCCACTATAAGATTTCCTACACTTCCTCTAATGGATGCTCCATCAATTTTTTTTTTTAAATTATGGAAAATTCTTTTAACTAATAATTTTATTATTATAATTATTTAGGCAATCATAATATTACTTCATATATTGCACGGGTTATTTCATTTCATGTAGGATATACAACGGTTGTACAAGTTGTTTTCCGAGTATACTGATATGTATGATCGAGTAAACATGATCTAAATGAAAGATTTTGAAGTATTTGTACTAGAATGCACTATTCTTTTGTGAAGATATGACTGGTGGGTACGAATAGTACTAGTATTGAAAGAGAAATATGCCTTCAAATTGCCAGAAGTGGTTGATGATTCATATTATAGAGAGCCCCAGGAGACTTTATTAATATTCAACTTTTTCTAGTTGGCCATTTTGTGTGCATCAACACCGACCTCATTCTTTGTTAGTACAATTAAATCTTTTACATAATGTTTATATATATACAAAAAAAATAAAATTATACAAGTATTTTCATTCATTGCTAAGATTCAGAATGTGGTGATTTTGTATATGAATGAATGTGAATTGAATCAAATCCGATATCTTAAATGTATGGGCTTATTTGTTTGACCTTAGCTTGCTGCTTTAAACTTCGTCCTCTTGTGTTTGGCATGATATGGGTGTTGAATATTAGTAGGAACGAAGTAAAATACTTGGGCTTAGTACAACTCTTTATTGTTGTATTTAATTAGCAATTACGATCATTTAATTTGATTGAATTAAGATAACGTACTGCTTGTATAGTTGTATAACTTGTATTGGCATAAAGTTCAAGTACTACGTACGTATACAACTCTTAGGCGAGCTTACCTTCTAGGAACACCACTGCTACCTCAGCCCTGTTTTTTTGAGCTTTTGCCTCCTGTTCTTTTATGCTTCTGAGCAGATCAGAGTAGAACAATTGTCAGCAGAATATAATAGCTTATTTATACTAACCCTACCTAAATTCAACCCAAATTATTCCTGACCCGATTTCAAATCACCTTAAATGCAATTTAGACCACCTTATTATTGTTGATCAAAGCATTTTGTCTAGGAAGACCAAGTCAGTCAAGGCCAGCAAAAGAAAGAAGCACCATCCTCAAATTTAAGAGTTAAATATAGTATATATTTGTTGTATGGTCAAAGGAGATAATTATCTTCCTAAATTATAAATTATAGTTCTCTTGTATATTGCCATATATATTATACTCAAAGGAAATAATTAGCTTGATAAAAAATGATAATTATCTGTTTATAATTAGTTGAACCCGAATATGACCCGACTTGGAAATGACCCGACCTGATTGTAACCTGCAAATTATTGACTTGAACATACCCGATTTGACTCCAAGAATGACCCGACTAGAAAATGCCTCAACCTAATTATAATCCGCAAATTATTAACTTGAACCGAACCCGACTTGAACCCAAGAATGACCCGACTTGAAAATGACACGACCTGATTATAACCCGCAAATTATTGACTTGAACCGAACCCGACTCAAACCCGAGAATGACCCAACCTGATTCTAACCTGCATATTATTGATTTAAACCAAACCCGACTCGAACCCAAGAGTTACCCTAACCTAATTTAACCCATGAAAATCGGAATTAAACCCGACCTATTATTTACCCGACCTGTTATTAACCCGACATAAACTCGACCCAAACCCAATAAGAAGTATGACCCGACGTGACCCGACTCAAGCATGACCCAACCCAAACCCGACCCGCATAGGTTATGAAATTAATCCGAGTTGACCCGACCCACTCTTATCGACCCAAACCTGGCCCGTTTACCCGAATTTACAGCTCTACCCGAAACCTCCAAAATTTCTCAAAAAACGTGGATATTAGCCTTCAATTTTGGAATTTTTTGACTTTTTTTTCACCCGGAAATAAAAATTGCCGAAATGTTTACCATGGTCCCTAATACCCTCTAGGAGTCCAATTGGGTGGGTAGAACCATCCAATTTGCCTTTAAACGACCAATTTACCGGTTTACAACTTGCACCGATTTCATTAACTCAAGCTTACCACGAACATTTATGACACATATATGATCATATAGGGATCCAAACGACATTATATGACCCCGAGATGTATCCCCTAAAATCTCAATGCTTTTCGACACCGGGCCCCGAAACACTCGCAAATTCTCAAAAAGCATGGATATTAACCTTCAATTTTGGAATTTTTTGACTTTTTTTCGCTCGAAAATAAAAATTGCCGAAATTTTTACCATGGTTCCTAATACCCTCCAGGAGTCCAATTAGGTGGGTATTTCCATCCAATTTGCCTTTAAACGGCCAATTTATCGGTTTACAACATGCATTGATTTCATTAAATCAAGCCTACCACGAACATTTATAACAACGTCTAATGATCATAAATGGTTCCAAACGGCATTATATGACCCCGAGATGCATCACCTAAAATTTCAAGGATTTTCGACTCCGGACCTCGAATCCTCCAAAATCTCTAAAAAAACATTGATATTAGCCTTCAATTTTGGAATTTTTTGACTTTTTTTCACTCAAAAATAAAAATTGCTGAAATATTTACCATGATCCCTAATACCCTCCGGGTGTCCAATTGGGTGGGTGGAACCATCCAATTTGCCTTTAAACAGCCAATTTACCGGTTTACTAAATGCATCGATTTGATTTACTCAAGCCTACCACTAACATCTACGACAACATATAATGATCATATATGGTTCCAAACGGCATTATATGACCCCCAAATTTATTCCCTAAATTCTCAAGACTCTGCGACATCGGGACCCGAAACCTCCAAATTTTTTCAAAAAGCATGGACATTAGCCTTTAATTTGTGAAATTTTTAACTTTTTTTTGACATAAAATAAAAATTGCCGAAATGTTTATCATGATCCCTAATACCCTCCGGTAGTCCAATTAGGTGGGTAGAACCATCCAATTTGTCTTTAAACGGCCAATTTACTGATTTACAACTTGCACCGATTTCATTAACTCAAGCCTAACAAAAAACATTTATGACAAAAAATAGTGATTGTATATGGTTCCAAACCACATTATATGACCCCAAGATGTATTCCCTAAAATCTCAAGGCTTTTCGACACCGGGCCCCGAAACCTCCAATATTTCTCAAAAAGCGTGGATATTAACCTTTAATTTTGGAATTTTTACACTTTTTTTCAGCCGGAAATAATAATTGCCGAAATATTTACCATGGTCCCTACTACCCATCGGAAGTCCAATTGTGTGGGTGGAACCATCCAAATTGTCTTTAAACGGCCTATTTACCGGTTTATAACTTGCACTAATTTTATTAAATCAAACCTACCACGAATATTTATGACAACAAATAATGATCATACATGGTTCCAAACGACAATAAATGACCCCGAGATGTATCCCCTAGAATTATAAGACTTTTCGACATCGGGTCCCGAATCCTCCAAAATTTCTCAAAAAGCATGGATATTAGCCTTCAATTTTGAATTTTTTTGACTTTTTTTTCGTCCGAAAATAAAAATTTCCGAAATGTTTACCATGGTCCTTAATACCGTCTCGAAGTCCCATTGGATTGGTGGAACCATCCAATTTGCTTTTAAACAACCAATTTACCGTTTTACATGCAACTTGCACCGATTTCATTAACTCAAGCTTACCACGGACATTTATGACAACAAATAATGATCATATATGGTTCCAAACATCATTATATGACCCCGTGATGTATCCCCTAAAATTTCAAGACTTTTCGACACCGGGCCTCGAAACCTCTAAATTTTTTTAAAAAGCGTGGATATATAGTCTTCAATTTTGGAATTTTTTGACTTTTTGTCACCCGGATATAAAAATTGCCGAAATTTTTACCATGGTCCCTAATATCCTCCGGGAGTCCAATTAGGTTGGTGGAACCATACAATTTGCCTTTAAACGGCCAATTTAATTACTGTTTTACAACTTTCACGGATTTCATTAACTCAAGCCTACTACGAATATTTATGACAACATATAATGATCATATATGGTTCCAAACGGCATTATATGACCTCGAGATGTATCCTCTAAAATATTATTACTTTTCTACATCGAGCCCCGAAACCTCCAAAATTTCTCAAAAATCGTGGATATTAGCCTTCAATTTTGAAATTTTTTGATTTTTTTTTTCGCCCGGAAATAAATATTGTTGAAATGTTTACCATGGTCCCTAATATCCTCTGGGAGTCCAATTGGGTGGGTGGAACCATACAATTTGCCTTTAAACGACCAATTTACCGGTTTGACTCAAACTCGAGAATGACCCGACCTGATTTTAACCCGCAAATTATTGACTTGAACTGAACCTGACTCAAACCCAAGAATTACCCTAACCCGTTTTAACCCGTGAAAACCCAAATTAAACCCGACCTATTGTTCACCCGACCCGAATTTAACCCGATCTGTTTTTAACCCGACCTAAACCATATAAGATGTATGACTCGACGTGACCTGACCCAAGCATGACCAACCCAAACCCAAGCATCACCTTAAATGCAATTTAGACCACCTTATTATTGTTGATCAAAGCATTTTGTCTAGGGAGACCAAGTCGGTCCAGGCCAGCAAAAGAAAGGAGCATTATCCTCAAATTTAAGTGTTAAATATAATATGTATTTGTTGTGTGGTTAAAGGAGATAATTGTCTTCCTAAATTATAGACTATATAGTTCCCTAGTATTTTCCATATTTATTATAGTCAAAGGAAATAATTAGTTTGATAAAAATGATAATTATCTATTTATAGTTAGTTGAACCCGAATATGACCTAACATGGAAATGACCCGACCTGATTGCAACCTGCAAATTATTGACTAGAACATAACTCGACTTGAATCCGATAATGACCTGACTTGGAAATGACCCAACCTGATTATAACCCGTAAATTATTGACTTGAACCTAACCCGTCTTGAACCCGAGAATGACCTGACTTGAAAATGACCTGACTAGATTATAATCCGCAAATTATTGACTTGAACCGACTCCGACTCAAACTCGAGAATGACCCGACCTGATTCTAACCCACAAATTATTGACTTGAACCGAACCTGACTCAAACCCGAGAATTACCCTAACCCGTTTTAACCCGTGAAAACCCGAATTAAACCCGACCTATTGTTCACCCGACCCGAATTTAACCCGATCTGTTTTTAACCCGACCTAAACCTTATAAGAAGTATGACTCGACGTGACCCGACCCAAGCATGACCAACCCAAACCCGACCCGCTTAGGTTATGAAATTAATCTTAATTAATCCGACCCGAGTTGACCCGACCCACTCTTATCCGACCCACACCCAACCCATTTACCCGAATTGACAGCTCTACATACGACCACCCAACACAGTACATCCATGTTTAATGATTGAACATATACGTTCGGGTCTAATTGCAAAACATTATAAAATAACATCTGTAATTATTTACACTAATTATATACACTAGGCTCAATGGCTCAACAATACTTAAGCCAGTTAGAACAATAGCCAGGCCAGAAAGGCTAGATGCTCGTATATTTTAGGTCTAACCAATTTATTGTGATTTATAATGACAATACAACATAATTATTGAATTAATTTACAAAGCAATTAATCTTTATTTTGAAGTGACATTGCCTACAAATTATAAATATAATTTAGTGCACTACTAATTTTAGAAATAACAAAAGCAGCCACAAACAGCTATAATGTTCCCTACTCATTTCCTCATTAATTTATGTCCGACATTAAAGCTTAGGTAGGACTTGTGAAAAATCAGTGACTTAAATAAATAAATAAATACATTATTTTTATTTGACAAGATAAATAAATAAAATAAAATAATTGAACAATCTCTTTCTTACTAAAAAGTCCTAAAACATAAACTCGTGAATGAGCAATAATGAAATGAAGCTAGCTTATTTATGCATGGTTTGGTTTATTTGCTGCATATTTCTCAGACGCATGCAATTATATGCATGTATAAAGTGAGAGACGCCACCCTAGCTATGACCTAAGTGCTAACCCTATATACCTACTTATATTTATAATTAATACTATAGTATATATAACAGTCTATATTATCAGACCTTAGGTTTATTAATTATATTACATGAATATTGAATATGCAAAAGCTAACGGTTTCTGAATTTTATGGAGTTTTTTCTGTGCTAAGGATAAAAGTCATACAAGAAAAGTTTATTTAAGTTATAAGCATGCATTATACAAGGACAAGGATAAAAGGAACTTTTAAGTTTTGTTGATGAGACAAAATGACAAAACTATATATAGCATCCAAGATAGACCCGAAATTTATGTTGATCATCTCTACACATTTTGCAAACATCAGAGTCAATGCTGTTTGATAGTGATAGTGCAAATGTTTCTGTACTACTTTTCAAGTCTCATTTATAAGTAAGAGCTTTGAATTTATCGTCGAGATGTACTGTATCGAATGTAGTCCGTATGACTTTGTTCATTTTATCTAAATGAAAGTAATTTTTGGGAAAAATAAGTTCAAGTAGAAAGTCAGTAAGTTCTGAATTGAGTTTCCGAGCTTTAAAACAAGTAGGAAAATTCTAGTAAAAATAACGAAACATATATAATCAAAACGGTATTATGTGAAATAGCGACGTTAGGAGTTCTTTGGTGTATTATATGACCACGTAGGGAGAAGTACAATATTTTAGGAAATTCATGTGCTATAGTTTGATGGGCTTGATCCATCGCATTTTGTAGAGTACAACAAGTCCCTGGTAGTAGGGACATTATCACATGATTATGTAGGCTATTGGAGGATTAATCTCTTGACTGAGACTGCTAAACATGCTATAATATGGGCCTAAATTCTTGAACCATAACCTTCTTAATCATAAGTCCACTAGTGATTATTTTTTATAAGCACATATTTTAAGTGGCCTTATTAGAAGAGAACATTTAAGTTGTGAGATCAAAATTTTTATTTTGAAGAGGTTTCAATTAATAAAATTAACCTTATTTCAAAATAAATTTTAATCTTAACTTCAAAAATAATTTCAAAATTTGGAAGGTATAATGTCTCATATCTCACCTGTCCATCCCCAATGTTTCATCATCAAATGCTCATTCAATAATTTATACAACCACTTGAGCTCTTAAGAAAAAGCTACACTTGAGCTCATTCACTATGCTTATTTAAAAAATAGACAAAAATAAATGTTGATTTAGTTTGAAATGAGCAACAAATACCTCTATGACTACCTTCATTCGATTCCAATATCTTGATTGAAAATGTAGCTAAGAACCTATTCTCTCCAGCTTATTTTCAATTCAGTTTAGTTCAGCTCCAATCAATTCATTTCAGTTCCTAATTTCCTTTTCTCATAAAACATTGGGTTCAGTTTTAATTCATTTCAGCTCCAATCAATTTAGTTCAGTTCAGTAAATTAGAACAGAGCCTAATGCCCTAATTGTTCATGTCAATTGCTCTTTGTGTCTTTCTATATATATAAAAATGCATATATATATATATATATATATAAACCTTAATACGAGTATTTATAAAGGGGAAACATCAAGCCCACATTTATGTAAGGCCAGACTACTTCATTTCCCTTTCTTTGAATCTATTATTTAGCAATCTAAATTCACTAATCGTTTGTGTACGAATCGCGAGCTTATATACAGTAGTTATACGTAAGGTTAAAAGAATTTGGAAATTGAATTTTCTATTATTATAGTGGATTTTGGAAATTAATCTAAATAATCCATCACGTTTATAATTAATTGAATCCTTTGATTAATCTATTTGTCTAAGTTGTTTCAAACAAAAAAAAAAAAGTTCTATTTGTCAAGGTAATAAAATTGAATGGTTCCTTATCCCAATCCTAGTGGTGGAGCTGCATACATTACCACTTAAAAACAAAAACAATGTTGTATATTTTCCATTTTCTCTTTTTCTTTTCCCTCTATTATTTCGGGGTATATCTGATCGTGATGATGATATTTTGTAGTTCACTGTCGATATCTCTGCATGCTTCTGTTTTGTTATACAGTAGAAAAAGTGATTGAGATAGTTAAATTAAAAGATTAAAACATGTGGAAATCAAGGACTATCCCACATATTATTTTATTAATTAATTAACTAATTAATATTGACTGTCTCCCAATAAATCAATTTATAAAGACATTATTATTCCTAAAAATCTTTAGATTATCTATATTTGTATTATTGTTGAAAATTATTTACAATTTCATTTGTCAAAAAAAAAAAAAAAAAAAAAAAGATTTCAAAAATTTCTTGTGAAAAAAAGAAATTTGCCCAGTTTTCACAATATCAAAACCCACAACATTATTCATTTATTTGCCAAAAAAAAAAAAAAAAAAATGTAATGCAAATCCAAAAATATTATTTTTCCTTTCCTAATAAATATTTTCCAATTTCTGTACGTATATAATTTGTGTTTGTCAACTCCAAATTCTTGAGTAGTCATTGAATTTGTGTAGTCCACATCCCTAAAAATAAAGAACCCACCCTGGAAAATAGACCCAAATAGATAGAAAGCTCAATAAAAGTCGGAGATCTCCTATCTCCTATCACCTTTCGGCTTTCTCTGCCTCATTTTCATTCGTATAATATTATGCTCTAAAGATTGCATCAATTCGGACCTGCTCATCAAGGCATGGCACGACCAAAATACACTACTTGGATAATACGGCACTATGCACTACTCATTTACGTTACAATGTTCGATTCGATAATTTTAATTGATCTATATTTCTATTGAAAAAAACATGATCACAAGGTATAAGATTTGATTTAAACACAAACACATTGAAACATGACATGACACGTAACTATGTCAACCAACTACTCAAGTCATACTTCGGCCACTCTTTGACCTTGCTATTTTTTTTAACAGGTTTAAGATAGCTAAGCTAGTTGTTTGAATTAGGTCGGCCTTTTTCACTAAGCTATTAAAATTGACTTTTGCATATTACTACTGATTATAACTTCATGTTTTTTTTTTTTTACTGAACCTCGGTCTTAGTTACTAAGCCATGTCTCATTGGTAGCATTGATTATTACTTATTGCCATATTGGTATTAATCTATTTCGATCGACCAATGTTTTTGCTCATTGAAATGTGTTTGTTTCTCCTTCCTATTTCTCATCTAAACTACTTGCAATACAATTCAACATTGGGGCACTTGTGGCAGTGACGCTGAATACACCATAATCCTTCTAGACTTCTTCTAACTAGAGCTTTGTACATACATATGCTCCGTATAACCATGCTGCCATGCACATACAAGTGTAGTAAATCGTTCCGATTCAACAAGAAGATATCGTAAAATAGTATACATGATTATTAATTTCATTACCGGAAAACAACCTAAACATCTAATCTCTACAACAAAAGTATAGCATAGCATTGCATTACATAACATACTTTAACATAACTGAAATTTACAGCATGAAAAAACTGATAAGAGCCGCGTATTTCAGACCTGAGTACAATCATTACTCCCCCTATTCTCCAATTAATCATGCAAATTTGTTTCGTACTTTCGCTCTCAACTCTAATGACCCATCAAATTTTCAAAAAATATAAAAAATTTTCATAAAACTTTTCTTTTTACAGGGTTTTGAATTGAAAAAAAATGCCAAAACTGAACAGTCACATTCATTAGTACAGTTAGTTTCCACAAATCTCTCTCCCACTTTTTTCCCTCCTTCTTCCTCTGTTTTTTTTCAATTACTTTCACTTTCAAACATTTACTAATAAATATTAATATTCACTGTAATAATAATATTAAGTACAGTACATAAATCTTCCTTATTCAAACCCCTCCAAAACCCTAGTTTCTGTTTTTTTTTCTTTTCTTAAAGCTCCCATTTTTCTCTCAAATTCAACCAGAAAAATTAGCAAAACCCATCTATTTTCCCCTGTTAATTTTACAGAGTCCCCTGTTCTTTCATACCAAAAACAGTGGAATTTTTTTTATTTCCAATTTAATTTAAAATTCCATGAAATGAGTGAAAACAAAGAAGAGAGAGAAAATTCCCCACATCATCAGAAAGAAGAGAGAGATTCAGCAACAACCCAGAAAATCAGGGGACCTCCACCACCTCCTCTGTTTCTTCCTTCAAGCTTTGATTTTGAACAATCAAAAAGGCCAAGATATGTTCATCATCATCAGCATCATCAATGGAAGCAACAAAGCCCATTGGGCCTTCAAAACCCAGAATCAAGCCCATCTCCTTCAAACCCACAAGCCCAATTAACTTCCCCTGATTCATCTTCTTCACCTTCACTTTCTCCTATCCCATCTTCTTCAACTGGTCAAGAACTTACCAACAAACAAGAAAACCAACAACAACAACAACAACAGCAACAGTTTAGGAAAGGGAAGTATGTAAGTCCAGTTTGGAAACCCCATGAAATGCTTTGGCTAGCTAAGGCTTGGAGGGCTCAGTATCAAGGAGATGGTTCCGGTTCAGGTTCCGGGTACGAAAGCATAGGGGGAAGTGGAGGGAGAGGGAAAACAAGAGCTGAAAAAGATAGAGAAGTGGCAGAATTCTTAAACAAGTATGGAGTGAATAGGGATGCAAAAACAGCAGGGACAAAGTGGGACAATATGTTGGGAGAGTTTAGGAAGGTTTATGAATGGGAAAGAGGTAGTGAAAGAGAACAAGTTGGAAAGAGTTATTTTAGACTTTCACCTTATGAAAGAAAGATTCATAGATTACCTGCTTCTTTTGATGAAGAAGTTTTTGAAGAATTGTCTCAATTTATGGGCCCTAAAATGAGACATTCTTCTCATCTTACTTCTCTTCAAACTTGTTCTAGATCATTTTCTACTAGTACTACTAATCCTTGTGATTTTAGTCTTAAAGCTTTGCCTCCTCCTCACCCTTTTAGGGATGATACTTTTCCTCTTTCTAGCATGTTTTCAGGTATGTTCGTGTCTGTTTATTCCCTTCGTCTCATATTATTTAATTATTTATTATTATTAACACGTGTTGTTGATACTGCAATTTGAAATTGATAGAGAATATTAGTCGAATATACTCATCATATCATGGATTTCGAAAAGAGTAATATTCTCTATCAATAACGAACTAGTAATGTGATAACTAAATCGGAATAAAGTTAATAATAACTTTACATTTTTTGTTTTTTTATAGAAAGGGCAAGGCAAATGCAATCTTACTTGATGCATAACCCAAGGAATCCCTTTCTTGGGTTCGAGCCACATTCATCATCAAACGTAGGAATGTCACCCTTGTCAACAACGAGTGGATCGCCTCGAGTCGAGCTCCGAAGAATCGGAAGAATGAGGATGATATGGGAAGAGTGGGTGAGCTTGTGGGCGGAGGAAGGTGAGTACCATAGAGGAAGAGTAAAAGTACAAGGGTCTAACAATTTGTTGAATGCAGATGAACTTATTTACTTTGATGATTCTATGGTGGCTTCCTCTTTGGAAGCCTTTGAAGATGGCCCTCTAAAGGGCTTCTCCGTTGACCGGTTCGCCCCCGGTCAACAGCTCAAGGTGTTAGGAAGACGAAAGCACTCCTCTTCGCCTTCTCCTTCTATGTCATCAGCCGGTAATAACATACTTCAACACTTACTAAAACTACTTCATAATAGTGTTATTTGTTTACTTGAATGTTGCATACATTATAATGTGAGTATTTGATCATGTTTTTATTATATGTAGATTTTAATGAGAGACTCCCTTTTGCAATAGCAGCTGAACCCTCTATAAGATGTAAGTTCTTGATCAAATTTATACAATTCTATAAATTATTGGTTTCATTTTTTGTTTAATAGCATTACATTTTGATGGAATTGTTAAAGTTTATTACATGAAGTAACTTAGTGATTTATTATTACTTCTTAATTAATTATAGGGGAATTCCAAGACCCTACAGAGTATTATCTTGGCTGCCTAAGATCACCACCGACAACACTACCAACCTTATTTGAGCTATCATGGTACATACAAGAGCCTCCACCGGAGGAGTTTCGGCTACCTCTTCGCAAGGACATATACCGCGATTTGCCTCAAGGGAGAGAGCTCTTCTTCACCACATCCTCAAACGAGCCACTAGATTGTAAGTCTTTCACCATTGACGTCCTAAGCTCGCTCATTCGATCAATCCCAAGCATAACCGCCTCAACCTCATCTAGCCGGGACTCCTACATTTCCCTATGGGATGATTGTATCAACCGAGTTGTGTCAAAATTTTGTCCATATGAGATGGTCTTTACAAGGAAGCAACTCACCAAGGCAACATCTTCCGAATCAATTCGAGATCAATGGCCGAATTTAACAGGAATGGTGAAGAATTTTTGTCTTTGGAGAGGTGAGGAAATTGATCAACTTAGAGAATCACAACCTTTTATTGATCCTTCTTCAAGTATTACACAAAAAATTTCATGGACCTACAATGACCTTCCTTATGTGTTAGGGTACTATGCCCTTGGACACAATGTTACATTTTGTGCATTAAGCCCACCCTCACCTTCACCCTCATCATCATCTCAAGACTCGATCATAACCCGAACCGATCTCTACTCCCTAGACCTAACAAACCCTTCAGAGAGAGTCAAGTTACTAGTCCCATGTTGGAGAATTGGCATCCTATTAGCCTCCTTAGCCGAGAGGTGCACCAAGAATTGTTCCCAAAGCGACTATGAACGACTTGATCAAGGGGATGGTAACATAATTGAAATGACAACGACGACGACGACAAGATTCTACCCTAGCAAAAGAAGATGGCAAACAACCAAGGAAATCTACTCGGTCCTAGACCAACGAGTAGTCCCACACGCGGAACACATGATCTCCTACGACGAAGAAGAATTAGCCCTTGTGTTCAAACCAAGAGGAGTAAAGACAAAGCCAAAAAACACACAACAACTAGTACTAGCCCTAAAACAAGTAGCAAAAGCACTAGTAGCATTACATGACCTAAGTTTCATGCATAGAGGCTTGTCATGGGAAAAAGTCCTAATGGTAATGCAATCCAAGGTGGAGGAGTGGTTCGTGGCGGGGTTCGAGGAGGCGGTAGGGGCACCACAGATAAATCCATACAACGTATCGGAAACGGCGACAGCGGTGGCACCGGAGATGGGGAGAGGAGTGCATGGGGTGAAAGTGGATGTTTATGGAATAGGGAATTTGATAAAGACAAGTGAAGTGAAATCAGAAGGAATAGTAGGAAAACAGCTAAAAGAGTTGGAAGGAAAATGCATGGAGCAAAACCCAGAACAACGACCAACAGCAGCTGACTGTTACCATCACTTGTTGCAGATTCAGTCGTCGCTTTCATCCGCCGCCTCTGCTCGTTGCAATTGATTTCTGCAACAAATTTAATTCTAAAATATTACAGGTTTTTTTTTTTATTAGAGTATTTTTATTTTTAATTTTATTTATTGATATCTATATTTGGGGAAAAATGTTTATGTGGGTTTGTGCCATTTGTCAGGGTATGTGGTAGAAAGAGGAAATACTCCTATAAAATTGACTGTTCATTGTTGGGGGTATTTAGAGTACTTTTTATGCTAGGGTTTTATTTTTTGAGGGGTTTTCTTCAGAAATTTATTGGGATACCCTTTTTTTTTCCAAAAAAAAAAAAAAAAGGAATTATTGGGAGGTAATTAATTGGATAATTGAAGCTAGAATTTAAGTGTAGGAGAAATGATGTGAGTCAGTGATTGTGACTGTTCAATAAGGAATTTTTTTTTTTGGTACTAATAATTATTACAGTAGTACTCTACTAATTTGTGAATCAATATATGTGTTCTACCATTTTAGGCTAGACTTGTTAATTAATTTTATTATTACTTGTTTGGATTATTACTACTTGTGTGTCAATTGACTTTTTTTTTTTTTTTTTTTTTTTTTTTTCTTTTGTGCATTTTTTGGTTTGGGATGTGTGTTTTATTTGAGAATGTGCTATAAATTTTGCTTGAATATTTTGAGCCTTTTTTATTTAGTGAGTTCGGAGAACAGTAGTACGAGAGAGATCTTTCAAACCTAAAATTATTAAGTAATATTATTACTTTGTAGGTTAGATCTAGTTGTCACATTATTAGCTTAAAGTACATTATACGAATTATGTTGACTTGAATGTGATTAATTAATTCAAGACGTATTCTAACAAGTATATATAGGATGAAATTGTCAGACTAACCCATCTAGCATTGTTGGTGTTTGGAGATTAGTATGACATTAGATGTTACCTTCATAAATTATAATTAAATATTCAAGCACATTGTTTGTAGCTGACACATACAGTATATGTAAATCAAAGCTTGTTCATGTAGTAATTCAGACATGTAATAATTACTGCAAGCTAGAGATCATACACTGGTACTTGAGATGTAAAATCAAATTAAAATAGGAGTGACTATATATTATCATTTTCACCAAAAAAAAAATCATTTACACTTGGCTGGGTTTTTACAGATATATAACTAGTGTAATTAATTTCATATTATAAAGCTGAAGGAAGATTAATGACAACTGTTTCTTTTTTTCTTGTTTCTAATCTTCTTACTTGGTGTGCTTTGTATACGGTTGAATGTGATGTGGATAAAGTCTTTTCCAATGAAGGAGGTTATTAATAATTTGGTGCACTTGTACGTGAGTGTTAGATTAGTTGGCTTGTTTCATATTAAAAGTATTAGAAGCACGAAACATCTAACTTATAAGTCAAGTGAGTTACTATGCCTATTAAAATTACATTTTTATTATAAGTCAAGTGAGTTACACTGCCTATTAGAATCACGTTTTTATTATAAGTCAAGTGAGTTACACTGCCTATTAGAGTCACATCTTTTTAAGTCAAGTGATGAGTTAATGTGCCTATTAGAATCATGTCTTTATAAGTCAAGTGATCAATTACTGTGCCTATTAGAGTCACGTCTTACTAAAGCTTTGTTAGTGAACTTTTCTTCCATTTTTGTGGCTTTCCCTATCATTTCCTTCAAGGTACATTATATGTCTTGATCATCTTTTTTTTAAACAAATCAATTCATTCATAAAATATGTCTTGACCATCTAGATTCTAGATATATACTTCTTTGTGTTATATTACAACTTTACAATATGCTTTCTTTTGAAAAGATTAGTAGTTGCATATTTTAGTAAGTAATCAATTGAATTATGGGAAGTGCGATGATTATCTAAACTTTGCCGTGACCTAATTTTATTCTTAAGGCTTTTATGGTATTACAATAGCTCCAAATACTCTTTAAACTCCATTATCAAGTATTTTCCTTTCCGGTACAATAGTCTAAAACACTGTACTCTATTAGTTCAAATTACCCTACTTAATTTGATAATTATTTAAGCTATTGTACTTAGATTTTCATACTAATAAATTTATTGGCCTCATCTTCATTAGCATGCTTTACTTCACATTTATACCCTTGCGGCTAATTGACTACATATTCTTTATTATTCCCCTAGCTAATTAGACTATTGATTATTATAAAGAAAATTGCAAATTTAAAGGTAGTTACTATATAATTTTCTTCTTATTGTGAGGTGTAAAAGTTTTAATTTTTAAATCTAATAGCTTTTAAATTTTTATTCACCAACGAATAGATAAGTTTTTAAATAGTATATTATGTCCCTCTTATGAAACCCTAAATTTCTAGTGGTTGATTAATTTTTGGACTTGTTTAATTTGTGGCATTCTGGTATTTATAGAAAATGAGGACTGAATGTCTGAACTTTGAACAACTAAGGTCATCCCTTTAATTATAATTAATCAAATCTTTCTAGATTGAAACCAATTAGAGCCTATTTAGTTCAGCTTAATTTCAGTTCAGTTAAGTTCAGCTTAATTTCAGTTCAGTTTAGTTCAGCTCCAATTTCCTTCTCTCATAAAATATTCATTTTAGTTCATCTCCAATCAGTTCAGTTCAGCTTAGTTCAGTAAATGTGAACAAGCCCTTAGATGAGAAATATAGGATGGACAAACTAAACAATGAGATGCTATAATATTAAGATCAATAATGTATGATTTTGTAATTGCTGCTGAACTAATACTTACTTTGTGTTAATATTTTATTTTATTTTTGGTTAAAGGGAGCAGATTTAAATTATCATACAGAAGAGATCAAGAGAGAGTATTAGCCGTCTTACTTCCAAGATTACATTAACTACCATAATTGTGTTATTATGATCAACATGTTTTTACATTTTTCACTAATCATATAGTAACCTTGGCCATTTTTTACTAATACATAATCAAATATGTTTGTTCTTTATCTTGCTCCTTTCCCAAAAGAAGCAAATTTAGATGTGAGATGATCCCGAACTCCTTTCCATTCATCACCTACCCTCGAAACCTAATGATTATGGGTTCATCTCGATTTCTCTCTAAAGAGATGAGAAAAATAGCAACCTTAGACCTAAGCTAGCTCACAGAAGGATGGTCAAAATTTTATGGATTAGTATGAAACTCAAATTGTAGGAACTAATTTAATTAAGGAGTATTGATTCATAAAATACTCAGCTCCATATCATGCTTAAATTTGTTTATTGTGGTTGCTTAGAACAAATTCGTTCTTTTACAAAAATGAAGCATATTCATTGTACAAATACAAATCTTGATCTTGAAATTAATTTTCACAATGCTCCTTCTGTGTGCTTTGTCGATCGGATATCGTAACCTTACATACGACCCTTAACACTAAATTTCTCGCAATGAATTACAATATCATTTCATATAAAGGAGCTTTGTTCAACTAGTTATGAGAAGATTGAGTAAATGTCTTACCAGTTACTAGCTTACTACCAAGTTATGTCATACTTTACGTTTTCTTTTGATAACAAATTTAATTATGACAAAATTGAGTTATAAATTGAAAAATACTAATGGTTAACCCCACGTTAAGACTCGAAGTCCGGGCTCAAATCCTAGTTGAATTTTTACAAAATTTATACTTTCTTTGTTCCCCCCCCCCCCCCCCCCCCTTTTTGTAAGGTGCACCATGTACCCTATTATTGTGAGAGTTTTTTAACACACTATTTTCAAGGAAAACACCTGAAAAAAAAAACATAAAATATTGTTGACAACCTAAATGTACATGGGTACCTTGTTTATATATAGCTATGAGAAAGTATAGTCATTTGAGATCTTATTTGAATCACCTCGATATTAATTTTATTGATAATAACGTTCTTAATTTTTTACATGTTGTTATGTAGAGATACTAATCGTGAAATTGTCCGTTGGCAAATGTGATAAAATAAATTTGTTTACTAAAATAAACAAGAAATTCAAGATCGTCTCAAACAATTTAAGGTCTATTTGCCTATTTTTAAATTAGGCCCTGATGATTTTCACATGTCTACTTTTAAATTGAAATTATGCATGCTCTATAGTCTTAAACTCATTGCTATTAGCTTTTTTATTTTATTTTTTTACATGATGAAATACATAAAACTTATGTTCATATTAATAAGTTTATGATTTTGATTTTTTTTTTTTTTTGAAAGACATGAATTTGATTATTAAGTTACTCGTAATTCTGATTACTAGTTATAAAAGGTAAAAGAAAAAGTTGGATTGAAAATTTGAAATTAAGAAGACAACAAGGTCAAATCAACCTTTATTAATTTTATTATTTATTATTATTATTATTATTATTATTATTATTATTATTATTTTTAAAAGTTCTCAAAGAGTGAAAGGCATGGTTATAGAGTGGGCTGATACGTGCTAGGTTGGATCAAAAGAATATTTGCTAGGCCTTTAAAGTGGATGGAGTCTTTCTAGTTTCTACTGGTTGATGCACACTTAGGATGCATGGACACTTCATTCAACTGTCGTGTCCGTGTCGGACACCGTGTCAGACACCGATACTCGTGGGATACACGACGACACGTCTCGGACCATATCCTACTATGATATAGGTTGTTCAACTTTTTTTATTGAGAAGTTTTAAGTAGAGTACGATAAATAAGGCAATTGTTAAATGATATGGGTGCCTTCATATTGTTATATGATACTCTATAATCTTATGAGAGGACGAAATGACAAATATATGGTCAAATTCTTTTTTTTTTTTTTAAAGTATATTTTATGAATATTAACATCCCGTACCCATGTCCCTTATTTTGAGATAGACGTTTTACCGCATCCGTGTCCGTACCCGTTCTTGTGCAACCTAGATGCACACTATCAAACCATTTCACAGTTTTCTTAGCTCCTTTTTAGTTGCGTACATGGAGAACGCCCATGAATCTTAGGATCTTGTTTTAAACAAAGCACGAGGTTCCTAGCTTCAATCCATACGTAAAACTAATACCAAGTATTAATGTTTTCTACCTTATTCAGGCGCTATTTTTCATTTTTTTGGGCTTGAAGATCAAGCTTTTTTTCATCTGTATTGAACCTACTTAAAACGATATTGGCCCAACATTGCCTCAGACAAAAGTTTTGTTGGCCTTGGTCAAAGGCTCAAATCCATGTGCCTATTATATTCTACAGCCACTTGTATTATATCAATCCATCACCACATTCACTAGCATGCACATAAACCTAAAGATAAAACAAACCAAATTCTTTTTAATTTTTTAATTATTATTATGCCCACTTAGATCTCAAATTCATTGAAACACATGATCCACTTTACAACTAGTCTAACTACAGAGTATTGAGTAATAATTTAGTAAATGCTATTCTCTCTGTCCCTTAATTAAATTCCAACTTCTAACATTTATTCTTCACATAATAGAGAGATATAGAAATATAATTAGGGTATGTTCTCTTACGTTGAAATTCAGTTCAGTTTAGTTCAGTTCAGTTCAGTTCATTTCAATTCAGCTCCTAATTTCCTTCTCTTATAAAATATTCATTTCAATTCAGCTCCTAATTTCCTTCTCTTATAAAATATTCATTTCAATTCAGTTCAATTCAATTCAATTCAGTTCAGTTCAGCTCAATTTAGTTCAGTTCAGTTCAAATCAATTAAGTTCAGTCAATGAGAACAGACCCTTAGTCTGACTAGAGAGTATTACGAGTAAGTAAAAATTTAGTAAATGCTACAAGTTTAAAACTATCAACCTAACTTACTATTAACAACGGAGATAAGTCATAATTAAATTGTATAATATATTATCGGAAACTTGAGCGCCCGCCAAAGAAGATCTTACCCCCACTTGCTTGCCTCCACTCCATATCAAATGAATTATTGAACCTTGGAGAAGAAGCAATCACCCAATCTCCCACTACTATAAAAAACCTCATAATATCATTTCTCATTACTCATCTCATTTAACTTTTAACCCTCTTCTTTTGCTCCTTTAGACCTTTTCTATTACCAAAATAAGACATTTCAAATCTAAAATTAACATTTAGGTTATTTACCCAATAACTATTACTACATCTAGCTATTCTACTCATTTTACTACCCAAATGACTGAAATTAGCAAAATCCCAAACGTTAAAGAAACCCTCCTCATTACCCCAAACCCTGATGGAACCTTCACTCGTCCCTTTGACATCTACCCTACCGTCCCTCCTTCCACCGATGACCCCAATTCTCCTTCTCTTTCAAAAGATGTAACACTCAACTCCCAAAAATCCACTTGGGTTCGAGTTTTCTTGCCTCGACTTTTCCTTAACTCATCATCAACCTCCTCTTCTTCTAACAAGAAACATCCTATCCTAGTGTACGTTCATGGTGGCGGCTTTGTTGTTGCTAGTGCCGCACACCCGAACTACCATGATTTCTGCTCCTACGCAGCGACAAAGCTCGCTGCGTTGGTTGTCTCTGTCGAGTACAGGCTCGCCCCTGAACATCGTCTACCTGCAGCGTACGACGATGTTCTGGAGGCTTTGAAATGGGTGAAAGAGGGCAAGGATGAGTGGATACAAGAGTACGGAGATTTATCGAGTTGTGTTATGATGGGTGATAGTGCAGGAGGTAATATTGTCTACCATACTGGACTAATGGCCGCAGCTCAAGTGGATGAATTAAAACCGTTGATGACAAATGGTTTGATTTTGATCCAACCGTATTTTAGCGGCGTGGAACGAACCGAGTCCGAGCTCCGTTCCGAAAATGATTCAGTTTTGAAACTTGAATGTAATGACTTGTGTTGGGAAGTCTCTTTGCCGATTGGAGCGAACCGGAGTCATGAGTATTGTGACCCCGTTAAAGATGGTGGTTCGAGTTTGTTGGATCGGGTTCGAGAGTTGGGGTGGCGGGTTTGGGTGGTGAGTTGTGATGGTGACCCGCTTTTTGATCGGAGTGTGGAGTTGGTGAAGTTGATGGAGAAGAAAGGGTTAAATGTTAAGTCTAAGCTTCGTGAAGGTGGTGAGCATGGGATGTTTGTGGGTCATCCTTCTAAGTATAAGGCTGATGAATTGTTAGATTTTGTTAAAGGCTTTTTTTCTTAAGTTATTACTCGTAGTTTTTTATCTTTTAAGATAAGTATTATTATTTAAGCTAAAATAAAGGACCACAACTTTACTCTTACATATATTATTTTTAGTCTCGTTGTATCTCTTTCACTCTTTATTTACCTAGTTACACTACTAGGATGGGGTAAGATTAGAGTGGCAAAGGGAATACTACCTTTTGCATATATAATTTATGTTCACATAGTAATTTTAATTACACACAATAATGTATGTTTAATTAACATTTTTAACCCAAATTATTACCTCCATCTCATATTATTTATAACTTTAAGATAATTTTTATGAGACATAAAATATTTTTAAATTACAAACAATATAAAATTGGGATAGTATATAAGAGGACTATAATTTTACATTACTCTAATTTAAAATCCTTTTTATTTATAAATATATATGAAGTATGGCAATTTATTTTTATTTTTTTGCTTTGAAGACCAAGCCCAGCCCACATTTTTGTAAAAAATCTTTTCTTAGACCTACTTAAAATTCAAACCTACATTGGCCCAATAAAATAGCCACGCATACTTCATTGCCACATACAATTTTCACTTAGCCTTAGTCATACACCCAAAATCCATGTGTACTTCAATCTACAACCACTTGTGCTATCAATCCATCACCACTTCACCAGCATGCACATAAAACATAAGACAAACCAAATCCTTTATTATTTGTTAGATCTTTTTTCTAATGCCCATTTAGATCTCAATTGCGAGAATTTCTTGGGTTCAAATAGCTTGAGTTCAAAAGGAATGTAATAATCAAAGTCTGTTGGTATAAGGCCGAAACCTCAAAAATTTCTAAAAAAAGCGTGGGTATAAGCCTTTAATTTTGGAATTTTTTAACTTTTTTTCACTCGGAAATAAAAATTGTCGAAATATTTACCATGGTCCTTGATACCCTCTGGGAGTCCAATTGGCTTAGTGGAACCATCCAATTTGTCATTAAACGACTAATTTACCAGTTTTCAACTTGCACAGATTTCATCAACTCAAGCCTACCACAAACATTTATGACAATATATAATGATCATATATGGTTCCAAACGGCATTATATGACTCCGAGATATGATGTATCCCCTAAAATCTCAATGCTTTTCGACATCGGGCCCCGAAACATTCGAAATTTTTCAAAAAGCGTGGATTAGCCTTCAATTTTGGAATTTTTTGACGTTTTTTCGCACGGATATAAAAATTGCCAAAATGTTTACCATGGTCCCTAATAACCTCCGGGAGTCCAATTGGGTGGGTGGAACCATCCATTTTGCCTTTAAAATACCAATTTACCAGTTTACAACTTGCACATATTTCATTAACTTAAACCTAAGCTATTACGAACATTTATGACAACATATAATGATCATATATGGTTCCAAACGGCATTATATGACCCTGAGATGTATCCCCTAAAATCTCAAAACTTTTTGACACCGAGCCTCGAAACATCCCAAATTTCTCAAAAAGCGTGGATTTCAATTTTGGAATTTTTAAATAAAAATTGCCAAAATGTTTACCATGATCCTCAATACCCTCCGGAAGTCCGGGTGGGTGAAACCATCCAATTTGTCTTCAAACGACCAATTTTTGAATTTTTGAATTTTTTTGACTTTTTTCACCCCAAAACAAAAATTGCCGAAAAGTTTACCATGGTCTATAATAACCTTTGAGAGTCTAATTGGGTGGGTGGAACCATCCAAATATCCAATTTGCTTATAAGCGGTTAATTCACTACTACAAAAAACCCCTATCGAGTCGCCTGTAAATGACCTAACGAGTCGCTTTAAAGGCGACTCCACAGCCACAGACACAATAGCTTCCAACTTTAGGAGCCGCCTCTAAGGCGACTTGATAGCTTTTATATAAGTCGCCTATTAGTTGTTAGGGCGACTCTATTTGTTAAGCTATTGTGTCGCTTGTGTTGAAAGAGGCGACTTTATTTGTTAAGCTATTGTGTCGCTTGTGTTGAAAAAGGTGACTCTATTTGTTAAGCTATTGTGTCGCTTGTGTTGAAAGAGGCGACTCCATAGGTTAATCTATTGTGTCGCTTGTGTTGAAAGAGGCGACACGTAAAAAATCAACATTTTTTCCAACTATTTTTATTAGCTCATATAATGTCAGTGTTTATAACACTCAACATGCTTGATCTCTAGTTCTTTGCATGGAAGGTTGAAGTTCTTGCCATTATGCCAAACTTACTTTTCATATATATATGATATTGTAACTATTTTATATACATTTTTAGAATTAACCTATCGAGTCGCGTCTTACGTATTAGGCGACTTATTAGGTAGTGGTCATATAATAAAGCACCTAACAAGTCGGACTTTTAGAGTCTCCTATATATAAGGTGCGACTTGTAAACATATCGAGTCGCCTCATACTTATTAGGCAACTTGTTATGTTGGGGTTAAAATCAACAAAGCACCTAATGAGTCACCTAATATACATGAGGTGACTTGATAGGTTTACATGTCGCACCATATATGCATGTGACTCTATAACCCGACTTATTAGGTGGCTTAAATTAGATTTTTAAAGTCACCTGTATATAAGGTGCGACTTTTTAACCTATCGAGTCGCCTTATAAATATCAGGCGACTCATTAGGTGAGAGTCGTAGATAAGAAAACTAACCTATTGAGTCGCCTAATATTTATAAGGCGACTCGAAAGGGTTTCGAGTCGCACCTTATGTACAGGTGACCTTGAAAATCTAATTTAAACCACCAAATAAGTCGGATTATAGAGTGGCATGCATATATGAGGCAACTTGTTAACTTATCAAGTCACCTCATATATATTAGGCGACTCATTAGGTGCTTTGTTGATTTTAACCCAAACTTAACAAGTCGCCTAATAAATATGAGGCGACTCGATAGGTTTATAAGTCGCACCTTATGTACAGGTGACTCTAAACATCCGACTTATTAAGGGTTTTTTGTAGTAGTGATTTACTGATTTACAACTTGCACCGATTTTATTATTCAAACCTACCACGAACATTTAAGACAACATATAATGATCATATAAGATTCCAAACAACAGTGTATGACCCCGAGATGTATCCCCTAAAATCTTAAGTCTTTTCGACACCGGGTCTCGAAACCTCCAAAATTTCTCAAAATGCGTGAATATTAGCCTTCAATATTGAAATTTTTTGACTTTTTTCAGTCGGAAATAAAAATTGTCAAAATGTTTACCATGATCCCTAATACTCTTATAGAGTCCAATTGGGTGGGTGGAACTATCCAATTTGCCTTTAAACGGCCAATTTACCGGTTTACAACATGCACCGATTTCATTAAGTCAAGTCTACCACGAACACTTATGACAACATATAATGAATATTTATGGTTCCAAACGGCATTATATGACCCCGAGATATATTCCCTAGAATTTTACAACTTTTCGACACCGGGCCCCGAAACATTCGAAATTTCTCAAAAAACAATGGATATTAAGCCTTCAATTTTGGAATTTTTTGACTTTTTACGCACGGAAATAAAAATTGCCGAAAAGTATAGCATGGTCCATAATATTCTCTAGGAGCCCCATTGGTTGGGTGGAACCATCCAATTTGCCTTTAAACGACCAATTTACCGGTTTACAACTTGCACCAATTTCGTTAACTCAAGCCTATCACGAACATTTATGACAACAAATAATGATCATTTATTGTTCCAAACGACATTTTATGACCCCGAGATGTATTCCCCAGTATTTCAAGAATTTTAGACACTGGGTCTCGAAGACTCCAAAATTTCTCAAAAAGCGTGGATATTAGCCTTCAATTTTTGAATTTTTTGACTTTTTCGCCCAAAAATAAAAATTGCCGAAATGTTTACCATGGTCCATAATAACCTCTGATAGAATAATTGGGTGGGTGGAACCATCCAATTTTCTTTTAAAATGTTAATTTTCCGATTTACAACTTGCACCAATTTCATTAATTCAAGCCTACCACGAACATTTATGACAACATATAAT
The DNA here is from genome assembly GCF_948465745.1 of Chenopodium album. Classification (NCBI taxonomy): domain Eukaryota; kingdom Viridiplantae; phylum Streptophyta; class Magnoliopsida; order Caryophyllales; family Amaranthaceae; genus Chenopodium; species Chenopodium album. The sequence goes on from NC_137838.1 coordinate 2,013,465, forward strand.
GTTCATGTATGGTTCCATACGACATTATATGAACCCGAAATGTATCCTCTAAAATCTCAAACCTTTTCGACACCGGGTCTCGAAACCTCCAAAATTTCTCAAAAAACGTGAATGTTAGCCTTCAATTTTGAAATTTTTTCACTTTTTTCGGCCTGAAATAAAAATTGCCGAAATGTTTACCATGGTTCCTAATACCCTCATGGAGTCCAATTGGGTGGATGGAACCATCCAATTTGCCTATAAACGACCAATTTACCGGTTTACAACTTGCACCGATTTCATTAAGTCAAGTCTACCACGAACATTTATGACAACATATAATGAATATTTATGGTTCCAAACGGCATTATATAACCCCGAGATGTATTCCCTAGAATTTCAAAACATTTCGACACCTGGTCTCGAAACCTTCGAAATTTTTCAAAAATCATGGATATTAAGCCTTCAATTTTGGAATTTTTTACTTTTTCGCACAGAAATAAAAATTGCCGAAAAGTTTACCATGGTCCATAATATTCTCCGGAAGTCCCATTGGGTGGGTGGAACCATCCAATTAGCCTTTAAACGACCAATTTACCGGTTTACAACTTGCACCAATTTCATTAACTCGAGCCTATCACAAACATTTATGACAACAAATAATGATCATTTATGATTCCAAACGACATTATATGACCCCGAGATATATTCCCTAGTATTTCAATACTTTTAGATACCAGGCCAAGAAGACTCCAAAATTTCTCAAAAAGCGTGGATCTTAGCCTTCAATTTTTGAATTTTTAGACTTTTTTCGCCCAAAAATAAAAATTGCCGAAAATTTTACAATGGTCCATAATGACCTCTGAGAGTCTAATTGGGTGGGTGGAACCATCCAATTTGCTTATAAATGGTTAATTTACCGATTTACAACTAGCACCGATTTTATTATTCAAAACTACCACGAACATTTATGACAACATATAAAGATCATATAAGATTCCAAACAACAGTATATGACCTCGAGATGTATCCCCTAAAATCTTAAGTCTTTTCGACATCGGGTCTCGAAACCTCCAAAATTTCTCAAAAAGCGTGAACGTTAGCCTTCAATTTTAAAATTTTTTAACTTTTTTTCGGCCGGAAATAAATATTGCCGAAATTTTTACCATGGTCCCTAATATCCTCCGGGAGTCCAATTGGGTGCATGGAACCATCCAATTTGCCTTTAAACGGCCAATTTACCGGTTTACAACTTGCACCGATTTCATTAAGTCAAGTCTACCACGAACACTTATGACAACATATAATGAATATTTATGGTTCCAAACGGCATTATATGACCCCGAGATATATTCCCTAGAATTTCACAACTTTTCGACACCGGTCTCGAAACATTCGAAATTTCTCAAAAAACAATGGATATTAAGCCTTCAATTTTTGAATTTTTTGACTTTTTACGCACGAAAATAAAAATTTCCGAAAAGTATAGCATGGTCCATAATATTCTCCGGGAGTCCCATTGGTTGGGTGGAACCATCCAATTTGCCTTTAAACGACCAATTTACCGGTTTACAACTTGCACCAATTTCGTTAACTCAAGCCTATCACGAACATTTATGACAACAAATAATGATCATTTATGGTTCCAAACGACATTTTATGACCCTGAGATGTATTCCCCAGTATTTCAAGACTTTTAGACACTAGGTCTCGAAGACTCCAAAATTTCTTAAAAAGCATGGATATTAGCCTTCAATTTTTGAATTTTTTTACTTTTTTCGCCTGAAAATAAAAATTGCCGAAATATTTACCATGATCCCTAATATCCTCAAGGAGTCTAATTGGGTGGGTGGAACCATCCAATTTGCCTTGAAACGACCAATATACCGGTTTAAACCTTGCACCGATTTCAAGCCTACCACGAACATTTATGACAACATATAATGAATGTTTAAGGTTCCAAACGGCGTTATATGACCCCGAGATGTATCCTCTAAAATCTTATTTCTTTTCGAAACCGGGGCCCGAAACCTTCGAAATTTCTCAAAAATCATGGATATTAAGCCTTCAATTTTGGAATTTTTTGACTTTTTGGCAAGGAAATAAAAATTGCCGAAATGTTTACCTTGGTCCCTAATATTCCCTAGGAGTCCCATTGGGTGGGTGGAACCATCCAATTTGCCTTTTAACAACCAATTTACCAGTTTACAACTTGCACTGATTTCATTAACTCAAGTTCACCACGAACATTTATGACAATAGATTATGATAATTTATGATTCCAAATGACATTATATGACCACGAGATGTATTCCCTAGAATTTCTAGACTATTAGACACTGGGCCTCGAAGACTCCAAGATTTCTCAAAAACGTGGATATAAGCCTTCAATTTTTGAATTTTTTGTCTTTTTCGCACGAAGATAAAAATTGCCAAAAATTTTACCATGGTCTCTAATACCCTCTGGGAGTCCAATTAGTCTGTTGGATCCATCCAATTTGCTTTTAAAAGGTTAATTTTTAGATTTACAAGTTGCACCGATTTTATTAATTCAAGCCTACCACGAACTTTTATCACAACATATAATGATCATATATGGTTCCAACAACATTATATGACCCCGAGATGTATCCCCCAAAATCTTAAGCCTTTTTCGACATCGGGTCTTGAATCCTCCAAAATTTATCAAAAAGCGTGGATATTAGCATTCAATTTTTGAATTTTTTTGACTTTTTTTTCGCCCGAAAATAAAAATTGCCGAATTGTTTAACATGGTCCCGAATTGTTAACTCAAGCTTACAACGAACATTTATGACAACAGATAATGATCATTTATCCCTTAAAATCTCAAGTCTTTTCGACACTGAGCCTTTAAACCTCCAAAATTTCTCAAAAAACGTGGACATTAGGCGGCTTTAATTTTGGAATTTTTTGACTTTGTTTGTCCGTAAATAAAAATTGTCAAAATGTTTACCGTGGTCCTTAATAACTACGGGAGTTAAATTGGCATGGTGGAACCTTCCAATTTGCCTTTAAATATCCAATTTACCGGTTTATAACTTGCACCAATTTCAATAACTTAAGCCTACCACGAACATTTATGACAACATATACTGATCATATATGGTTCTAAACGGTATTATATGACCTCGAGATGTATCCCCTAAACATTCAAGGCTTTTTGACAACAGGCCTCGAGATCTCCAAACTTTCTCAAAAAGCAATGATTTTAGCTTTCAATTTTGGAATATTTTGACTTTTTTTTCGCTCGAAAATAAAAATTTCCGAAAAATTTACCATGGTCCCTAATACTCTCTGGGAGTCCAATTGGCTGGGTGGCAGTGTGGCACTATCCAATTTGCCTTTAAACGGCCAATTTAACGGTTTACAACTTGCATCTATTTCATTAATTCAAAACCATGAACATTTATGTTAACATATAATGATCATATATGGTTTCAAACGTCGTTGTATGATCCCGAGATGTATCCCCTAAAATCTCATTACTTTTCGACACCGGGCTCCAACACCTTCTAAATTTCTAAAAAAGCATGAATAATTTAATTTGCCTTCATTTTTGGAAATTTTTGACTTTATTTTTGCGCGGAAATAAAAATTTCCGAAATGTTTACCATGGTCCTAATGCCCTCTTGGAGTCCAAATGGGTGGGCGGAACCATCCAATTTGCCTTTAAACGACCAATTTACTGGTTTACAACTTGCATCGATTTCATTAACTCAAGCCTACCACGAACATCTATGACAACATATAATGATCATTAGCCTTCATTTTTGGAAAATATTGACTTTTTTTCGCCTGGAATAAAAATTTCCGAAATGTTTATCATGGTCCCTAGTTCTCTCTGGGAGTCCAATTGGGTGGTTGAAACCATCCAATTTGTCTTTAAACGACCAATTTACCGGTTTACAACTTGCACCGATTTACCTGTCTACAAATGACCAATTTAATTAACTTATACTGAACCCGATTTGAACCGAAATTGACCCAAACCCGTTTTAACCTGTCAAAGCCGAATTTTACCCGTCTTTTTACTAACCTGACCTGAATTCAACCCGACCCGTTCCTAACCCGACCCGAATTTAATCCAACCTGTTACAAACCCGACCCGAAATCAACCCGTCTTTTTATTGACTTGACCCAAAATAAACCCGACTTCTTATTGACCCGCCCCGAATTTTACTAGACTTGTTAATTACCCAACCCAAAAATTCAACCCGATTTGTTACTAACTCGACTCAAAATTAACACGATTTGTTATTGACTCGACTTAAATTCAACCCAAATTATTCCTGACCTGATTTCAAATCACCTTAAATGCAATTTAGACCACCTTGTTATTGGTCATCAAAGCAGTTTGTCTAGGGAGACCAAGTCGGTCTAGACCAGCAAAAGAAAGGAGCATCATCCTCAAATTTAAGAGTTAAATATATTATATATTTGTTGTATGGTCAAAGGAGATAATTATCCTCCTAAATTATAGACTATAGTTCCCTAGTATTGCCATATATATTATAGTCAAAGGAAATAATTAGCTTGATAAAAATGATAATTACTCCCTCCGTTTTTAAATACTTGCTCCATTTCTCTTGGACACGCATGCCGATGATCTTTGATCACTCATATTTTTAATTATCAATAAGTATATATCTAACAATTGAAAATTAATAATCTATTCATTGAGAAGATTCTAATAAGTACCCACAAGACTTTATTTTTTCTTATGTATAAATCACAAACATTAGTCAAAGTAGGACAAATGAATAGTGTGAAAAATAGAAATGGAGCAAGTATTTAAAAACGGAGGGAGTATCTATTTATAGTTAGTTGAACCCGAATATGACCTTACTTGGAAATGACCCGACTTGATTGTAACCTGCAAATTATGGACTTGAACCTAACCCAACTTGAATCCGAGAATGATCCGACTTGGAAATGACCCAACCTGATTATAACCCGCAAATTATTGACTTGAACCAAAACCCGACTTTAAAATGACCCGACCTGATTATAATCTGCAAATTATTGACTTGAACCGAACCCGACTCAAACCCGAGAATGACCCGACCTGATTCTAACCCCCAAATTATTGACTTGAACCGAACCCGACTTGAAGCCGAGAATTACCCTAACCCGTGAAAACCTGAATTAAACTCGACCTATTGTTCACTCGGCCCGAATGTAACCCGACCTGTTATTAACCCTACCTAATCCCGACCCAAACCCGAAAAGAAGTATGATCGAACGTGACCCGATTCAAGCATGGCCCATAACTCGACCCGTATAAGTTATGGAATTAATGCAAATTGACCCGACCCACTCTTACCAACCTAAATCCGACCGATTTACCCGAATTGACAGCTCCAGGTATAAGTATAACCAGGATACCAAAATTCATGTTTAACGGTATTAAAAGTGCAAAATTTTTTAGTGGTATTAAGATAATTCTATGTTGGTATTACAAAATGATACCGTCTTGATACCAACAAACATTATTAAAATCCCATAAACTCTAGTTATTAGAGCTTAAGAATTCCTCGATGATTGAAACGCATGATTCACTCTACAATTAGTCTATGAACATTAGTAGAAACTATTTAGCTATGGTGTATTTAGCCTAAGTCGATCTAATTTTCACAATAATAAGTTTTTGAGATCAAATTGTAAAAGTCTATGAATATACGAGGTAATTTATTAATTGAAATTTCAGCGCCCGCCAAAGATGACCTTACCCCACTTGAATTGCTTGCCTTTATACCACATGAATTGAACCTTGGGGACCAAGAAGCGATCACCCAATATTAAATAAATAAAAACCATAAAATCATTTCTCAGTAGTCATTTATATCATTTAACAAGATTTAACACTACATCTATTCTTCTCATTTTATTTTACCCACTTCAAAATGACTGAAACACACAAAATAATCCCAAACCTTAAAGAAACCCTCCACATTACCCCAAACCCTGATGGAACCTTCACTCGTCCCTTAGACATTTACCCTATCGTCCCTCCTTCCATTGATGACCTAGATTCTCCTTCTCTTTCCAAAGATGTAACTCTCAACTCCGAAAAATCGACTTGGGTTCGAGTCTTCTTACCCAGACTATTCCTTAGCTCATCGTCGTCATCTTCTCCTAGGAAGAAACATCCTATTATTGTGTACGTTCATGGCAGCGGCTTTGTTGTTGCCAGTGCCGCACACCCTAATTTCCATGACTTCTGCTCCTACGCAGCGAGCCAGCTCGCTGCGTTGGTTGTTTCTGTTGAGTATAGACTCGCCCCTGAACATCGTCTTCCTGCAGCGTATGACGATGTTCTAGAGGCTTTGACTTGGGTGAAAGAAGGTAAAGATGAGTGGATACAAGAGTACGGAGATTTGTCTAGTTGTGTTATGATGGGTGATAGTGCAGGAGGTAATATAGTTTATCATACTGGATTAATGGCCGCAGCTCGAGTGGATGAATTAAAACCGTTACAGATAAAGGGTTTGGTTTTGATCCAACCGTATTTTAGCGGCTTGGTTCGGACTGAGTCAGAGCTCCGCTTGGAAAATGATAAAATTTTAAACCTTAAATGTAACGACTTGTGTTGGGAAGCCTCTTTGCCGATTGGGGCTGACCGGAGTCATGAGTATTGTGACTCGGTTAAAGATGGTGGTTCGAGTTTATTAGACCGGGTTCGAGAGTTGGGGTGGCGGATTTGGGTGGTGAGTTGTGATGGTGACCCGCTTTTTGATCGGAGTGTAGAGTTGGTGAAGTTAATGGAGAAAAGAGGGTTGGGTGTTACGTCTAAGTTTCGTGAAGGTGGTGAGCATGGGATGTATGTGGGTAATCCATCTAAATATAAGGTAGATGAATTGTTGGATTTTGTTAAAGGCTTTTCCTCTTAAATTATTAGTCATTTATTTGTCTTCAAAATAAGTATCATTTGAGTGAAAAAAAACAGAGAGAGTATGATATAATTCTATTGTAATTGAAATTTCAAGTCATTTACCATTACTTGAATCATTTTTCGTCTAAGTAAAAAGCTTCATATCATGTCATGAGTTCATGACCTATATCGAACACTTAGTTAATAAGATACGAGTATATGGTAATAGCACGTACTCATGTAGCAATTTGGCTAAATAATTTTTTTTAATGATGACTACATAATCATCATCTATTTCTTAAGCCTGTTTAAGCATCACAATGTCAAGTTTCCAATTGTCTTTTTAATCAAGTTGTCTAACACCAAATATATAGTATCGTAACGTAACGTACTACCCTTGTTTCAAAAAGATGATGGGATCATGGGACGATAGGAAGAAGTAGTTCAAGGTCAAATTACTTAAAGGGTGATTTGGTCTTTTATCTTATTTAATTTATCTTATTTACTACTCAGTACTTTGATTTTAGATCTCTATACAAAGAAGGAATGAGAAATCTCATCACGACCTCCGCTACCACCGCCGCTACAACCACCGTCCTACTATTTCTCATACTCCTTTACCTCCACATCCAAAAATTATCTCCGTCCCATAAAATAATGTCACAGTTACAGTATTCAAACCCGATAGATCCTTATAACCGCCTCCACATCATCCAAAACTCCGACGGTACACTAACACGCCTCCCGGAGTTCTACCCCACCATCCCTCCTTCCACCACTGACACCTCCGCTCCTTCTCTCTCCAAAGATGTCATTCTAAACTCAGATCACAACACCTCGGTTCGAATCTTCCTTCCAAAAAACGTTTCAAACCACGAAAAAACCTCAAAGTAACTCCCAATACTAGTCTTTGTTCATGGAGGTGGATTCGTCCTCTGCAGTGTAGCCACCCCTGTTGTTCACGAGTTCTGCTCCGAATCAGCGAGTCAACTCGGCGCGTTAGTCGTCTCGGTTGAGTACAGACTCGCACCCGAACATCGTCTTCCTGCTCAATACGACGACGTTTTGGAGGCGTTGAATTGGGTTAAAGAAGGAAAAGATGAGTGGTTAAAAAATTACGGGGATTTAACGAGGTGTATTATGATGGGTGAGAGTGCAGGGGGTAATATAGTCTATCATGTTGGAGTAAAGGTAGCTAATCAGATCCATGATTTTAAGCCGTTGATTATAAAGGGATTGATTTTGATCCAACCGTTTTTTGGTGGTGTTGAGCGTACTAAATCTGAGATTAGGTTGGTTAATGATGAAGACTTGAGTTTAGTTGTTAATGATTTGTTGTGGGACCTCTCTTTGCCCGTCGGGTCGAACCGGAGTCACGAGTATTGTGACCCGTTTGTAGGTGATGGGTTGAAGTTATGGGATTGGGTTCGGGATTTGGGTTGGAAAATCGGGGTGACGGGTTGTGATGGTGACCCGCTTTTTGATCGGAATGTTAAGTTGGTTAAATTGTTGGAGCAAAAAAGAGTGAGTGTAAGGTCTTTGTTTGATAAAGGTGGTCATCATGGTATGTTTTTATCCAATCCTCCTAAGACAAAAGAATTGTTTGATTTTGTTAACAGTTTTTTTCCTGTTTAGTGATCAATGATAATCTTTGGATAATGATATTCAAGTTGTAAATTCTTATTGTACATTTATCGAAATACTACCTCTATTAATTATTATACTCAATTTAAATTAATTTTTATCTACACCTAAATATTTAACGATATATTACTTTGACCTATGTTGATTAGTATGTGTAATTTTTGAATTTTTTTTTTATAAATCTTACAAATAATACCCAATAATTGTACTCCCTCCGTCCCTAATTTACATTCCTATTTCTAGCATTTATTTCTCACATAATAGAGGAAAACAGGAATGTAATTTAGGGACGGAGAGAGTACATATTAATTAAGGGAGGTAATATATTATACTCAGTTAGATTTTAAAACAGCGATATCATACAAGCTTATTTAGGTTGCGAAATTAATTACTAGCTGCCACTCATTAGAATAATGTGAGATAAAAAATGTAGCATAAAATACTTCTCCATAGAATTGGAATGATTTACATCAAATCCTCCTAAACAAACAATGAAAAAGGCTAAGGGATCATAATTTATAAATCTTGATCCCATCTCTTATCACTCTAAACAAATGGGTCGTAAATTTCGAGTAATTGGGACAGCTGTAATTACACCAACGACAATAACAGTACAGTCCTTTTTTTGGCTTATCCAAATCATACTTTTCCTATTAAAATCAAGTATTTTACTTACCTTCAACATTAATCTAAACAGCAAATAATGGATGCTACAAAATTACCTGTATTCTTCCTCCTATTTACAATCTTAGCGATCCTACCAAAATATAATCAAGCACAAAATTCCACCGTTGATCCTTACAAATTACTCCACCTTATTCCAAACCCCGACGGTTCAATCACTCGAATTAAGGAATTCTATCCTACCGTACCACCCAACACTTCTTCTGTTGCATTCTCTAGGGATGTCCCTCTTAACCACGTTAAAAACACGTGGATTCGACTCTACTTACCCAATAAGTCCAACCTGTTTAACCTACCAATCATAGTATACGCCCATGGGGGCGGATTTATTATCCTTAGCACTGCCACCCCTAACTTCGACTGGTTTCTCTCCAACACGGCGAGTAACCTCACCGTGTTGGTTGTCTCGGTTGAGTACCGGCTCGCACCCGAACACCGCCTTCCTGCGGCTTACGACGACGTTTTAGAGGCCTTGCATTGGGTTAAAGAAAAAAAAGACGTGTGGGTGAACAAGTATGCGGATGTTACAAGGTGTATTTTGATGGGAGAGAGTGCAGGGGGTAACATTGCCTACAACGTGGGATTAGGAGCGTCTATTTTAAACCATAAGCTTAAGCCGTTGGTTATTAAGGGTTTGGTTTTGATCCAACCATTTTTTGGCGGGTTAAATCGTACCAAATCCGAGTTGAAACTACCCGATTCGGCTGGCTTACCCTTGGTGATTACGGATTTTATGTGGAATTTATCTCTACCACTCGGAGTTAGTAGGAACCACCCGTATTGTGACCCGATGTTTGGAGGCGGGTCAAGTAATTTAGATAAAATTAAAGAGTTGGGCTGGCGGGTTGCAATAGCGGGTTGTGATGGAGATCGACTTTATGACAAACAAGTAGAGGTATTTATGTTTTTAAAAAAACAAGGCGTAGATGTTGTTGGTAATTTTAGTAAAGGAGATTACCATGGTGTTTTTGTTACTGAACTCGCTAAATCACTAAAGCTGTTTGAGTTTGTGAGAAGTGTATTTTCTTACCTTCGTTATTGAATACTTGTACCTTTTTGCTCCTCATTAATTTAATTAAAGTCCCATCTAATAACGGTACTAAAATTACCTATTCAATTTTAATTCAAAAGTGTAGCACAAGAAGTGACAAAAAACTTTAACAAACACAATGGACCCAATACTGTCATCAAAGATGAATTTTTCAAATTTATGTCCCATCATTTTCAATAATTGATTCTCTTTCACACTTGAGCATTAATGAAATGCAACCAACTTTTCTCAATCTGTCTATACTTATTAGCTTAGATTCAAATCACAAAAATTATACTCTACTTGTACTAAGCTAAGCTAAAAAAATGAAAAACCCAACAAAACTACTAGTATTCTTGTTCCTAATTACAAGTTTAGTATCAATCCAAATTACTTTATCCAATGCTCAACCTCCCTTAATTGATCCTTACGCATTTTTCCACATAATTCCGAACCCGGATGGCTCAATCACTCGAATCAAAGAGTTTTACCCGACCGTTCCACCCAACACATCCTCTAATATTGCCTTCTCTAGGGATGTCCCTCTTAACCCTGCTAAAAAGACGTGGATTCGACTCTACTTACCCAACAAGTCCAATAACTATAACCTTCCAATAGTTGTTTTCGCACACGGAGGTCAGTTCATTCTATTGAGCACTGCCACCCCTCAATTTGACTCATTTCTATCAAACACGGCGAACCAACTCCACGTGCTAGTTGTCTCGGTTGAGTACCGGCTAGCCCCCGAGCATCGCCTTCCTGCTGCCTACGACGACGTTTTGGATGCCTTGTATTGGGTGAAGGATAAAAAGGATGAGTGGGTTAGAAAATATGGGGATGCTTCTAAGTGCATTTTGATGGGCGAGAGTGCGGGGGGCAACATTGTGTACAACGTAGGATTACGAGCGTCGGTTTTAACCCGCGATTTAAGGCCGTTGGTTGTCCGAGGTTTGGTTCTAATCCAACCATTTTTTGGAGGATCAAGTCCTAAGAGTGCCAATGATGGTAATTTTCAAGCAGTGGATGATTTGTTGTGGCATATGTCTCTACCCATTGGAGCTAATTGGAACAATCCTTATTTTAACCCTATGTACGGTGGTGGATCGCGTAATTTGGATAGAATCAAAGGTTTGGGTTGGAGGATTGCAATTGCGGGTTGTGATGGGGATTTTATTTTTTACAGACAATTGGAGGTGTTTAAATTTTTTGAGAGACGAGGGGTGAATGTTGTTGGTAATTTTACTAGAGGGTTTTATCACGGTGTTTTTATTGGTGATGCTACTAAAGCTCAACAGCTATATCAATTTGTAAGGGGTGTTTTTTCACCTTATGTAACTTCTTGAATGTGAAAATGCATTCATAATTGTGCATGTTATTATCTTACTGTAGTACGTATGTCATGACTCGATCAAATATATCAAATCATGTGGAGTCCATTAATGTGGTTTCTGGCTAATAAGTTACTAGTCTACGCAAAGTTGATGAATTCACATTGCATACGCATTTGTTTTCAATGATTTGATCTAGGATACTCATAACAGAAAACATATTCAATTACCCAAGTACTAGTATTGATTACTCACAACTTGTATGACCCTATTTAATAAAATCTATATCCGGCTTATTTGATTTCAATCGCTCAATAATTTGGATAAGCTAGTAATAGACATACTCAAATTTGATGGACAATGGACAATATAGTTTTATCAGTCTTAATATACATTCCATTTAATTAAGGTAATAATGCAATTATTGGAGTAACGCATTAGGATAGATTAATTATTGAAAGCTTCAAAGCACTAAGTCCTCTTTTTATGGGTATCAAAATGGGCTAGATGAAGCTCATAGGGCCTTATAATTAAGCTCGCGTCTGAGAAAAATCTAACAATATAAACCGTACCGTTAATTCTTATTAATTGTACACTTTTGGTGATGGGACACTAAAAAAACAACCGTTTTTAAAAAGTGAGGCACTTAAATAAATTAAAGAGAGTACTTTGTATAGAGTAGCTTATTTAAAGGTTAATTCCGCTACATTGTTCATCACCAACCGTCGTCTCCATTATACTCTAGATAATGGTACACAAATTAAATCTACCCTCTATTCTATTTTAATGTACTCCGTAATTAATGGCGCAAGTCTTAACAATATGACAAATAACTTTAACAAACAAAAATGGACCCATTACTGTCAACAAGCATGGCTATATGGTATTTTTTTCAAACTCATATCTCATCATTTTCAATGATTGATCCTCTTTCACAGTTGAGCAATAATGAAATGTAACTAACTTTTTTCTCAACTTTCTTTACTTATTAGCTTAGATTCTTACATAAAATTTATACTAAGCTAAAAATGAAAAAACTAACCAAACTACTAGCATTGTTGTTCCTAATTACAAGTTTTGTATCAATCCAAATTTCTTTATCCAATGCTCAACCTCCTCTAATTGATCCTTACTCATTTTTCCACATTATTCCGAATCCGGATGGCTCAATCACTCGAATTAAGGAGTTTTACCCGACCGTTCCACCCAACACTTCCTCTACTATTGCCTTCTCTAGAGATGTCCCTCTAGACCCCGTTAAAAAAACGTGGGTTCGACTCTACTTACCCAACAAGTCAGAACATGACTTTAACCTTCCAATAATTGTTTTCGCCCATGGTGGTGGGTTCATTATACTTAGCACTGCCACCCCTAGTGTTGACTCATTTCTCTCAAACACCGCTAATAAACTTAACGTGTTAGTTGTCTCCGTTGAGTACCGGCTTGCCCCCGAGCATCGCCTTCCTGCTGCCTACGACGACGTTTTGGATGCCTTGTATTGGGTAAAAGAAAACAAAGATGAGTGGGTGAGTAATTATGGGGATGCTTCAAGGTGCATTTTAATGGGGGAGAGTGTAGGGGGTAACATTGCTTACAACGTAGGATTACGAGCGTCTGTTCTAACCCGTGAGCTTCAACCCTTGGTTATCCGAGGTTTGGTACTAATCCAACCGTTCTTTGGAGGATCAAATCCGAATCGTGTCAAGTACGGTAATTTACAAAAAATGATTGATTTTTTGTGGCATTTGTCTTTGCCCCTTGGTGCTAACTTGAACAATCCTTATTTTAATCCAATGTTCGGTGGCGGATCCAGAAATTTAGACAATATTAAAGGTTTGGGTTGGCGGATTGCTATAGCGGGTTGTGATGGAGATTTTATTTTCGACAGGCAAGTGGAAGTGTTCAAATTTCTTGAGAAGCAAGGTGTGAATGTCGTTAGTAATTTTGGTAAAGGATTTTACCATGGTGTTTTTATTGGCAATAGTACTAAAGCTCAAGAGCTCTACCAATTTGTGCGCAATGTTTTTTCACCTTACATAACTTAGTGAATGTTTTTAATGCTTTTATACTTAAGCTTGCATTAATTATGTACTCATCCTTAATTGCGCATGTTATCTTTTTGTTGCATTTCAATATATCGAGTGATATATGGCCTTTAACAAAAAAAAAATGATATATGGCCCAATAATGCAGACTCACAAACTTGAGCCCATATTCCTTGGCCTTTCTATCAGAATTAACTACAGTGTTTTGTTTTTTTTGTTTTATTTTTTTTTACGATCCTAATTAATAATGTACGCAGTATTGACTTTAGAATTCTAATTTATAAGTTGATAACTTGATATGTGTTTTTAAGCTTATGAAGACAATATTTTGAGTATAAGAGAGGACCAAAAGATTTTCATTACCAGTATTTAAAAAATGCTTATTAAAAAAAAATAATAATAATAATAATAAATCTCAACGAACATAGTATAGGCACAAGAGATCGATGATTATGATAGCGCGATTGAGATTGATTAGTACTATAATCACTTTAATTGACAAGACACTGGAATGTAAGGCTTAACGATTAATTAATAGCTAAATTTGTTAGTCATATTGTTTGTATTGGATAAATAAATAAAAAATAAAAAATCAATAGAAACATCTACTACTTAGTAGTTAAATTGGACTACACATAGTCCATTAATGAAACTTTTGACTTTTAAACAAAAAATAACAAGTTGAAGTTTATGCAATAATAATATTCCTTATGTGGTGGCAAAAATTTCATGCAATGAAAAATACAAATCAAACGCTATACCCACATTATAATCCTCCAAACCACAAATTCTACTTCTTATAAAACTACCAAAAAAAAAAAAAAAAAAAAAAAAAAAAAAAAAAAAAAAAAAAAACAGAGAAAAACAGAGAAAAAACCAATCAAAGATCCAACCATGGCTACTGAAGAAGAAAAGTCGACTCCAATCTGCACCGTTGATCCATACCAATACCTCCAATCTAAACTTAACCCAGATGGTACACTTACTAGATACCTTGATGTTCCATCTACTCCTGCCACACCAGATCCCAACTCTTCTTCCTCTGTTCTTACCAAAGATTTTACTCTAAACTCGACTTACAATACTTATGTTCGTGTTTTCCTCCCCAAATCTGCGTTATCGGATCCTTCTAGGAAGCTCCCCATCGTGGTGTACTACCACGGGGGTGGTTTTGTTCTTTTACATGTCGATTCTTTCTATAATCATGATATTTGTTGTGCGCTTGCATTACATGCGTCGGTGATTGTTGTGTCTGTTGAGTATCGGTTGGCGCCTGAGCATCGCCTTCCAGCTGCTTATGATGATGCTATGGATGCTGTGAAGTGGGTTCGTGCTTCGGTGGTTAACAAGGAGCATAGCACTTCTGATCCAACTGTAAGTTCTTCCACAACTTAAGTCTAGTCTTTAGTCTTTTTCATTGGTAGTTATTTGACTTAAGAAATACTCCGTATTTGTCAAGTCATAAAAAAGTTATTCATTTTAGTTCTTTAGTGTTACGAATATTAACATGGTTGGTATTTTGCTATTTTAATTAATTTGCTACAATTTTTATAATATAATCTAACAATATTTCAAATGATGGTATAATTTGTTTAACTATAAATTGTAGTCAAAATTAATGAACATTGAGTCTTTGACTTTGAAAAGTCAAATATAGCAAGTGATATATTAGAGCTATCAAAAGTTGACCCGATCCGAAATATCGACTCAAACCCGATTATTAACCAAACCATCTGAACCCGAAAAAATGGTGACCCAAACCCGACAAGAAACCAACCCTAGACCCGATTTGACCCGAGTATGTGAGACCCGAACCCGAACATGAACTGACCTGGAGATGATCCGACCCGAATGTAACCCATAAATTATTGACCTGAACCGAACCCGACTAGAACCGAAATTGACCCAAACCGGTTTTAACCCGTCAAAACCCGAATTTAACCCGACTTGTTACTAACCCAACCTGTTACAAACCCAACCCGAAATCAACTCGACTTATAATTGACCCGACCCGAATTTTACCAGACCTATTACTAACCCAACCCAAAAATTCAACCCGATCTTTTATTAACCCGACTCGAAATCAACACGACTTGCTATTGACCCAACCTAAACTCAAACCCGAGAATAACCCGACCTGATTCTAACCCACAAATTATTGACTTGAACCGAACCCGACTCGAACCCGAAAATTATCCTACCCGTGAAAACCCTTATTAAACCCGACATATTGTTGACCCGACCTGTTATTAACTCGACCTAAACCCGACCCAAACCCGATCAGAAGTATGACCTGACGTGACCCGACTCAAGAATAACCCAACCCAAACCCGACCCGCATAGGTTATGGAATTAATCCGAATAGACCCGAACCGAGTTGACCCAACCCACACTTACCGACCCAAACCCGACCCGTTTACCCGAATTAACAGCTCTACCTGAAACCTCCAAAATTTCTCAAAAATCGTGGATATTAACCTTCAATTTTGGAATTTTTTGTATTTTTTGCACTCGGAAATTATGATTACCGAAATGTTTACCATAGTCCCCAATACACTACGGGAGTCCAATTGGATGGGTGGAATCATCCAATTTACCTTTAAACGACTAATTTAACGGTTTACAACTTGAACCGATTTCATTAATTAAAGCTTACCACGAACATTTATGACAAAAAATAATCGATCATACATGGTTCCAAACGACATTATATGACCTCAAGATGTATCCCATATAATTTCAAGACTTTTCGACATCGGGCCCCGAAACCTCCAAAATTTCTCAAAAAGCGTGGATATTAGCCTTCAATTTTGGAATTTTTTTACTTTTTTTCGCCCGAAAATAAAAATTGCCGAAATGTTTACAACGGTCCTTAATACTCTCAGGGAATTCAATTGGGTGGGCAGAACCATCAAATTTGCCTTTAAACAGCTAATTTACCGATTTACAACTTGCACAGATTTCATTAATTCAAGCCTAACACGAACATTTATGACAACAAATAATGATCATACATGATTCCAAACGGAATTATATGACCTCGAGATGTATCCCATAAAATCTCAAGACTTTTCGACACCGGGCCCGAAACCTACAAAATTTCTCAAAAAGCGTGAATATTAGCCTTCAATTTTGGAATTTTTTGACTTTTTTTTGCTCGGAAATAAAAATTGCCGAAATGTTTACCATGGTCCCTAATACCCTCTGGAAGTCCAATTGGTTGAGTGGAACCATCCAATTCACCTTTAAACGGCCAATTTTCCTATTTACAACTTGCACCGATTTCATTAATTCAAGCCTACCACGAACATTTATGACAACATATAATAATCATATATGGTTCCAAACGGCATTATATGACCTCGAGATGTATCCCATAGAATTTCAAGACTTTTCGACACAGGGCCCCGATACCTCCAAAATTTCTCAAAAAGCGTGGATATTAGTCTTTAATTTTGGAAAATTTATACTTTTTTTCGCCCGAAAATAAAAATTGACGAAATATTTACCATGGTCCCTAATACCTTCCGGGAGTCCCGTTGGGAGGGTGGAACCATCCAATTTGCCTTTAAACGACAAATTTACCGATTTAAACCTTGCACCGATTTTATTAAATCAAGTCTACCACGAACATTTATGACAGCATATAATAATCATATATGATTCCAAACGGCATTATATTACACCAAGAAGTATTCCCTGAAATTTCAAGACTTTTCGACACCGAGTCTCGAAACCATCAAAATTTCGCAAAATGCGTGGAAATTAGTCTTCAAGATTGGAATTTTTTAACTTTTTTCGCTCGGAAATAAAATTTTCCAAAATGTTTACTATGGTCCCTAATATCCTTCGGGAGTCCATTTGGGCGGGTGAAACTAACCATCAAATTTGCCTTTAAACGGTCAATTTACTGGATTACAACTTGCACCGATTTCATTAACTCAAGCCTACCACGAACATTTATGACAACATATAATGATCATATATGGTTCCAAACGGCATTATATGACCACGAGTTGTATCTCCTAAAATCTTAAGGATTTTTTATACTAGGCCTCGAAACCTCCAAAATTTTCTCGAAATACGTGGATATTAGCCTTAAATTTTTGATTTTTTTTTACTTTTTTCGCCTGTAAATAAAAATTGACGAATTGTTTACCGTGGTCCCTAATACAATCCAGAAGTCCAATTAGGTGGGTGGAACCATCCAATTTGCCTTTAAATGGCGAATTTACCGGTTTATAACTTACACTAATTTCATTAACTCAAGCCTACCACGAACAATTATGACAACATATAATGATCATTTATGGTTTAAAACAGTATTATATGACCCCGAGATGTATCCCCTAAAATCTCAAATCTTTTCGACATTAGGCCTCGAAACTTAAAAAATATCTCAAAACGCGTGGATATTAGCTTTCAATTTTGGAATTTTTTAACTTTTTTTCGCCCGAAAATAAAAATTGCCGAAATGTTTATCATGGTCCTTAATACCCTCCGATAGTCCAATTTAGTGGGTGGAACCATCCAATTTGCATTTAAACGGCCAATTTACCGGTTACAACTTACACTAATTCCGTTAACTCAAGCCTACCACAAACATTTATGACAACATATAATGGTCGTTTATGGTTTCAAACGTCATTATATTACTTCGAGATGTATCTAATAAAATCTCATTTGTTTTCGACACCTGGCTCTGAAACCTTCGAAATTTCTCAAAAAGCATGGATATTAGCCTTCAATTTAGGAATTTTTTGACTTTTTTCACCCGGAAATAAAAATTGCCGTAATATTTATCATGGTCCCTAATACCCTCCGGGAGTCCAATTGGGTGGATGGAACCATCCAATTTGTCTTTAAATTTACCGATTTACAACTTGCACTGATTTCATTAATTCAAGCCTACCACGAACATTTATGACAACAAATAATGATCATATATGGTTCCAAATGGCATTATATGACCCCGAGATGTATCCCATAAAATTTCAAGACTTTTCGACATCGGGCCTGGAAACCTTCAAAATTTCTCAAAAAGCGTGGATATTAGCCTTCAATTTTGTAAATTTTTGACTTTTTTTCGCCCGAAAATTAAAATTGCCGAAATGTTTACCATGGTCCCTAATACCCTCCGGGAGTCCAATTGGGTGTGTGGAACCATTCAATTTGCTTTTAAACGGCCAATTTACCGGTTTACAACTTGCACCGATTTACCGGTTTACAACGGCCAATTTAATTAACTTGCACCGAACCCGACTTGAACCGAAATTTACCTTAACCCATTTTAACCGATCAAAACCCGAATTTAACCCGACTTGTTACTAACCAGACCTGAACTCTACCCGACCCGTTCCTAACCCGACTCAAATTTAACCCAACTTGTTACAAACCCGACCCGAAATCAACCCGACTTGTTTTTGACCTGAT
Source organism: Chenopodium album (assembly GCF_948465745.1). Taxonomy (NCBI): domain Eukaryota; kingdom Viridiplantae; phylum Streptophyta; class Magnoliopsida; order Caryophyllales; family Amaranthaceae; genus Chenopodium; species Chenopodium album. Next base: position 2,032,500 of record NC_137838.1, read on the forward strand.
CCAAATTCAACCCAACTAGTTATTGACTTAACCCAAATTTCACCATATCTATTACTTACCCAACCCAAAAATTCAACCTGATCTATTATTAACCCGACTAGAAATTAACACGACTTTTTATTGACCAGACCTAAATTCAACCCAAATTGTTCCTGATCCGATTTCAAATCACCTTAAATGCAATTTAGACCACTTTATTATTGTTGGTCGTAGCATTTTGTCTTGGGAGACTAAGTCGGTCCAGGCCAGCAAAAGAAAGGAGCATCATTCTCAAATTTAAGAGTTAAATATAGTATATATTTGTTGTATGGTCAAAGGAGATAATTATCTTCCTAAATTATAGACTATAGTTCCCTAGTATATTTCCATATATATTATAGTCAAAGGAAATAATTATCTTGATAAAAATGAGAATTATCTATTTATAGTTAGTTGAACCCAAATATGACCTGAGTTGGAAATGACCCGACCTGATTGTAAACTGCAAATTATTGATTTAACATAACCTGACTTGAATCCGAGACTAACCCGACTTGGAAATGACCCAACCTGATTATAACCCGCAAATTATTGACTTTAGCCGAACCCGACTTGAACCCGAGAATGACCCGACCTGATTATAATCCGCAAATTATTGACTTGAACCGAACCCGACTCAAACCCGAGAATGACCCGACCTAATTCTAACCCGCAAATTATTGACTTGAACTGAACCCAACTCGAACCCGAGAATTACCCTAACCCGTTTTAACCCGAATTAAACCCGACCTATTGTTCACCCGACTCGAATGTAACCCGACCTAAACCCGACTCAAACCCGATAAGAAGTATGACCCGACGTGACTGACTCAAGCATGACCCAACCCAAACCCGACCCACATAGGTTATGGAATTAATCTTAATTGACCCGACCCGAATTGACCCGACCCACTCTAACCCGACCCGTTTATCCGAATTGACAATTCTATGGTATATCATACAACGTACATTCATACAAATATTTCTTAATGATTAACAACAATCTATCAAAGTAATTTTGTAAAAGTTTTTTATCTGAGGTAAATTATTTTGAAATAAACAAAGGTGAAATTTAATTGATTGCTCAAAAATCTGAATCGAATGATAAAAATATTATAGTAGACATCAGGTTAGAATACAAATTAAAGTATATGTGACAAACTGACAATCAAACCGAGTATGTGACATAATTAACTTAGTTATACTCAAAGAGGCAATGTCTATCAAAATTGAGGTAAAGTGTTTTTTCAGTAAATTTAATACGGGAAGTAAACATCTGAAATATTTTTATTATATACAAAAATATTAGCTTTATTTTACACTCACTAAAAGTCAACTTGTAGTATGTATTGAGAAACAAAAGATTTACATTATAGAGTACTCTGTACGTTTTATAGTAACGATTCTTAAAACTAATTTAATTAGATTATCCTGTGAAATTTTTTGTTTTCTAAAAATATATTGTTTGATTTATTATGTGTATTGTGTAGGATGAATGGTTGTCCAAATATGGAGACATTAGTAACTGTTTTTTGATGGGAACAAGTGCTGGAGGGAACATAGCTTATCAAACAGCATTAAGGGCATCTTATCTCATTGACGATCTCCACCCCTTGAAATTTAAAGGTGCAATTTTGCATCATCCATATTTTGGTGGGCCCCAGCGTACCGGGTCGGAATTGAGGTTGATTAATGATCCATATTTGCCATTGTCGGGTAACGATTTGTTTTGGGAGCTCTCTTTGCCCGAAGGGGCAAGTCGTGACCATGAGTTTTGCAACCCTTTATCAGGGTTAGCGGGTGATGGATTGGTTCGGATAGAAAGAATCAAGAAGATGGGTTTGCGTGTGTTGGTCACGGAGTGTAGTGGTGACCCCCTTGTGGACCGTATCTCCGAGTTTGTTAAGGTGTTGGAAAATATTGGAGTTAATGTGAAGGGGCATTTTACTGAAGGAGATTATCATGGAGTAGATATTTTGGACCAAAAAAAGTGCGAAGAATTGCTTGTAGTTATTCATGATTTTATCAACTCCTGCTTGAATGCTTGAGAATGTTGCGTGTTGATGAAACATTGCGATTCAAGTCTTTTCTACTGTACTTTTTATTGAATCGCCTAATTTAGCATATCGGAATTTATACCACAAAATAAAGCACATATACTTTAAATTTATAACACAATAAGACATCAATTGGTGTTATTAATGTAATAATTTATAATTCTGCTTTTATCTTCTTACAAAGTACTCTTATTATTTTATACTTACTTAAGTCTACATTCATTTTCCAATATCCATTGATAAATATGTACTTCCTCTGTTCTTTTTTACTTGACCTGTTTCTTTTATCACGCTTGCCAATGCAAAACTTTAGCGATCAATAACTTTAGTTCTCCATAAGTAAAAATTATAAAAGTTGTATATTATGATAATACTTATGGAGAAAAATTCAAAAATACCACATGAATATATTTTTCCTTATATATCATTCACAAAAGACGGTCTAAGGAGGGGTGATGAATATTATAAAAGTCAAAGCGGATCAAGTAAAAAAGAACTGAGGAAGTATGTTCTTTCCTCATAAAATCACGAGTCCTCAAGTCATTGCACAGCTAATTGAGCTAAGTTGTCCAATTTTTTTTCTAGAGTTTTGGGCCACGAAGAAATCAATATGGGCTTTAGTAATAGTGGCCCAATGTCAGGTGAAAGACAATTAGAATTGGGCTCATGGCTCTTGTCTATTGAGAACAATTAGCACTTTGTAATGTTTTCCATGAAAATATTTAATACAACTATACAAGTATCATAGGTCTATGGTTAAAATGACACTAGCAGAATTCAACACACACATGAGCCTCACGAGGAAAGCATGGCATGGTGGTTAACTGGCCATGTGGGATTAGTTATGCTTGAGCTTGCTCTTTAAAATATTATGACACAACACGACACGATAATTAATTAGTATTTTAAGCTATAGGCTGGATATAGTCAGGCCAGCCATGGTACATGAGCTTGGCGTTGCATGAATGCATGATATAGACATAATTTCGGAGTAATATGTAGTATAAGTTAATATGGAACAATTTGATTAAGTAGTGTTAATGTTGAATATCTTGATATGTTTGGAAAATAACATCGGAATATAAAAAATTAATACTACGGAGTAAGTAATTTTTAATTACATATTGCTCTCACTTGCCTTTGCATTTTATCCAAGTAATCATATTAAAATTATGCCTTATACATTAATTTTGTAAGCCAAACAACCTTTTAAAAAGAGAAAAATTTGATTGGTATCCGAAATTAAGGTTTACGAAACACCTACATTACATAAAATGCTTTTTTGTATTCGTCAATAAAATGGCTTCACTATAATGCTTTACACTCGGTTCAGTTCAAATATTTTTGCTTATATTGACCAACTATAGACTAAATGCTAAAGATTTAAGGTTTATAGTATGTGTATCATTAATTAGTTAGACGTGATTTACATAATTAAAAAAAAAATTACAATACCAATAAAATTAAAACTTTCACACTAAGGGTCTGTTCACATTTACTTAATTTCAGTTCAGTTCAGTTCAACTCTAATCAGTTCAGTTCAATTCAGCTTCCAAATTCCCTCTCTCATAAAATATTCATTTCAGCTCAATTCAGTTTAGCTCCAATCAGTTCAGTTCAGTTCAACTCAGTTCAGTAAATATGAACCGGCTCTAATACAAAATACTTTTAATACTTCCCCCTCACATTAGAAAATGTAAAACCTTCAACCACGTCAACTCAAAATTAGTAATTAGTTAGAAGTTCAAAACGATTGACAATCAATTACACGATTATACTATGATTCTAACTTCTAAGTCTTACAAAAACACGAGTAAACAACCTTCAACGAATAACAAATTTTAAAGTCAAAATAAAAGTAAACATATATATATTAGGAAAAAAAAAAGTATACGTATAATTATATAGCTAGATGACGACTCATTTTCCACAACATTATTATTCGAAGAACAACATCATAATGTTCTTGGCGTAAAATCCGCATGAATCAATGGTCAATTAAATCATACAATAAGTAACAATATTGCATGATGGAAAAATTAAGTACGATGTTGCAGGAAATATAGTACCCACGAGAGGAATAGGAGATGATTTTTTTTCACAAAATCTTACCACGAAAACCAATTTCAAAGATTTTATACAAAATTATATTATACTTTTGTTGACAACATGATGTGTACTAACCACTAATGTGATTGAGTTCACTGCACCTAAATCATTACAAAGGGCCAAGTAAGACCATAAATCTAAAAGCAATAAGCAAAGTATACTCTGTTTGTTGAAATTAATAGTCTAATTTGAATTAGTGGTGTGACAGATATTTTGTTTAACGCAACTTAACTATTTTATCAAACTTATCTTTGATGAAATTTAGTTTAGCCAACATTGTGTTTACCAAACTTGCTGAATTTTAATGAGTTATAATCAACATATTACTTATTGAGGAGAATAGAGCCTAAATTAAAACCTACTACTCTACTAGTATATAATGTCAATAAAATTGTATCATTAACATTGTTTATTATTAAGCTTGAAATGTAAACTTCTCAATCGTACACTAACAAGGAAGTTAATACAACTATACAAGACAAGGTTTGAACTTTAAAGTATAACATGTTTTAATCATTGTGATAATATATTTTAAGATGAATTTAAAGGATAGAATATTATAATGTTACATTTATAAAAACAGTTTGTGGAGGTGCCAAATCTCATCTACCCTATAAACTTTCCCCGCTACACATAAGACAATTTTTTGGATGTCAAGGCTTAATTAGGCCGGCCTTTCAAAAAAGTACTTAGATATAAATATAATACGTTAGAGATTAAATTACATCTACATCGATCAATTTGAGACTCATAATATTATATATGCTCCTGTTCTTTTGTAAAACAATTCTTATTTAAACAAGTCAAACACAGAAGTAAGAATTCTATTATTATTATTATTATTATTATTATTATTATTATTATGACAATAAAAATTTAATTATTTTAGAGTATATAATATAAGTTTCATGATTTCTTTCAAAAGACAAAAAATTTCATGATAGAATCATTTAAACTAAGCTAGTTGATATCCACATTTAAAATCCTAATTAACATGAGTAAAAGCATTTGATTAGTAACACCCACAAAAAGACAAAAGTCAAAGAATTTTTTGGTTATAAGAATCCAATGCATGCCATAGAAAAAATAAATTATCACTGGCAAACTATTAGAAAGAGTTTAAAGAAAACTATAATAAAAATGAGGAAAATTTGCAAATTACCACCCAAAAAAAGTATCAATTTCTAAATAACCACCCATTTAAAATTTTATTTTAAATTACCACCCACTAAAATGATTTTTTATGCAGATTACCACCTTTTTCAAAATCCGATGGAATTCAGATGAGTGGGGCCCTCCTAACGGCTACTAACGGCTAGTTTCTCCTTCCCAAATGAATTTCCCCCCGATTTTCCCCTATATAACATTTCTCCTACCCTAATTTGCGATTTGTACTTCAAAAATTCCCCAAATTCCTCAAATTTCACTCCCTTGTAATTGCTGTAGCATCTTGAAGAAACCTCAGAGGTGAATTCGCATCAGGTAACCTATGACATTCTTTAAATTTAGGGTTCTTATTGTGCTTAAATTGGGGAAAACTTGTTGATTAGTTGATTAGGGTGTACTTTCTTCGCAAATTAGGATTCTTTTCCTATTTAATTGGGGGAAACTGAGTGTTTAGCTATTTAGGGTTCATGTTCTTTGCCCAATTTAGGTTTTTTGTCATTGAATTGCTGTTTGTACTGGGTAAGTTGTGTTTGCAATTTGTGCACTTAATTAAGTACTGGTAGTATTGATTGAAGCATGTTTTAAGCTTTTATGTTTATTTGTTGTTGGAATTATTGTGGCAGAAATGGAAGAGAATAAGGTGATTCTCAGATTTAAGTATTTGAGTAGCTTACAATAGTGAAATCGACAAAAATAATAATAATTTAGGAGGGAAATAACGACTGTGGGCCCCACACGCCTGAAATCAACCGGAAATTTTAAAAAGGTGGTAATCTGCGTAATTAATTATTTTAGTGGGTGGTAATTTAAAATAAAATTTTTAATGGGTGGTTATTTAGAAAATGGAACTATTTTTGGGTGGTAATTTGCAAATTTTCCTAAAAATGACTAAACATCAAAAAAAATCAGGAACACTTGGCAATCAATAAACTAATTAAAATGCATAAAAATAGAAAGGAGAAAATGACAAACCTATGATTTAAATTAAAAATTAAAACTTGTAAAATAAATACCAGAAATAATGGAGCTTTCTTAAAAAAAAAAAAAAAAAAAAAAAAAAAAAAAAAAAAAAAAAAAAAAGAAATAATGGAACTTGGATTTATCTATAACATGAATTCCACTCAAATTTGACATGAAGTTCCCATAAAATTTGTCGTTTTGATGCATGCAATCGACAGATTAATTATTCAAAAAACCAACTTTTATTTAGCCAAAAAATAAAAATAAAAATACAAAATAAAACAAGAGCTTCATCCCAAAAAAAATTAGTTGAGTCTTGATAAGACTATGCTGTAATATTAAGCCCGCCATGATGTGGTCCTTTGTAGATCAGGATTGATCGAAAAACTACATAAATACAAAAATTAAATGAATTTATAATACATGCAAAAACATGAATTTTGCTTTAAAAGGGAAAAAAAATAATAATTAATTTCCAAGGTTGAGTTTTTCCCCCTGTTTTTATTACCCTTGAATTCTTGTATAGTACGTACCATACTAAAAGTTAATAAGGACCAAACCCTACGTGTTTACAATAATATCTCGATTTCCAAATTTTATACACTCTGTGGGCTTAATATGGTATATAAATGTATTCGGAATTATTTCTTTATTTTAACTTGTATCAATTTGAATATGATAATTTTCGTTCAATTGATCACTAAATTTTAACATTTAGATAATGTAGTGATCAATCCAACGAAAATTAAAAAAATAATGACATTAAATTTTACAAATTGGACTCGGTTTAAAATGTGATCAAAATTAATTAGTATATAGATAGGATAATTGAAAGATATAAAATGCATGTTTTGAGAAGTGACAAAATAATATTTGCTTGATTATTGTCAAATAACTAGAATTATTCATATTAATATAAATTATGAAAAAACACTTCGTAAAATGAAAATTACACATTACGACGAATGACGTAAAAATATTACGGAGTAATTTAGATTTTTGTATCATTCTCTGTGTACAGGTCACAAATGACAATAATATAGACTAGAAATTAAACTCATCAGCTTCACGTCACCACCTTTAAGAGTTTGACAGTTGTCATCCCGTTAAACACTAGAGTTAGTTAAAATTTGAAGTTGATTGAAACTACTTGTTCAGTTGCAAGTGGCACTTAATCGTACCTCGACTAGCCGACTACAAAAACTAGAAAAAGAGAGATTGAGAAAGATAGAGGAGAGAAAAACAAAATTAAATGGTTCAATTTCATAAAAGAGAGCGATTAAAAGAAATGGATCTTGCCTTGTTATTCTAATAAAATGATATCTATGACTAAAGATTTCACTATCAATCACTAATTAACCAACAAAGTAAACGACAGATGCACATTTAGAAACAAACAACAATATATCTGATCTAATAAACCTTGAATAACCGTTATATGTATATACGTTTGTGTATGACATGCTGGCACCGTGGCACGTACTAAATATAATTTAAAAAATCATTAATAATTAGGAATCCGGATCTTAGGTTATACAATTAATTAATATATTTGCATGGAGTTATTATTCTTGATTAATAATAATTGCAAAGCACGACGAGGTATCCGATCCTAAACAAATTTGATAATAATAATTATATGCATGATTTTTGTCATTATATAGCTCAATATCAACTAATTAAAGTATTGCTTTGGTCAATTTTTTAATTAATTTTAGCTCAATGATAAGTTTTGTAGAAAGTAGTCCATAGCCACCAAAAAAAAATTATTGATTTTTGTCGTTTATGATAAAATCAATTTGTTGAATAGTAATCTTCCATTTTACCTTTTGCTTTTAAAATGTGCCTTGTTTAACTTTCTAGATCGCAATTTTGGAGCTACACAACCAATCATATAAGTATGCAATTGTTTTTAGCTATACAACTAGTAGTAATTAATATAAATATGCAATTGTCTTTAGCTATACAATTAGTATTAATTAATTAATTAGCTATATACAATGCAAGTAGTTTTTAATGATCTACTTTATTCAATTCTATCATCTATCTTACCCCCCATAATCCAAAATTAAAGTTGTTTTAGCTTACAATCACGTACATTTGGATTTTGATTTATTTTAATTTACTAAAATTACATGCATAATAGACATTAGCTTTAACATTGAATTTGAACGATATAAAATTGGTAGTGCATGTTAATAAGATAATATACATATGTAACCATAGAATAATATATAGAGAGCAAATAATATTAATTCTACATATATGTTATGTAGTAGTCGATAAGGGAAAAAAGTTATCCATAATTAAGAAGGTAGATCCTACTCGACTTTCCATTCTCCTATGCATAAAACAACACTTGGAGGTAATTAAAAAAGAAGGTAGCAAGCTAGACTGTATTTTTCTTTATAGACTATTGATCTTTCTGCAATGTATATATATTTAGGACTAAAATTTTGCTTGAAAAAAATAAATTAAAGATAATAATAAAGCAAAATTATGAAATAAGAACAAGCTTTAAATTTTTGTTTGTCTTTGGCAACTAAGATTTGGTAGAAGCAAAAGCTAATGCAAAAAGCTTTGAGACTTTCCACGTGTACTAAACAAGGTTGCTAAAACATAAATTAAAAAATTGAAATTAGGTCCCAAATTAATTAACAGAAGACATCAAAGCTATCACAACATGTCTAGTTGTCTACATGTATGGAAAACTTTCAAAATCAAGTCGTGGTGCTTATTTATTAATTGCGACAATTGATTACGAATATACAGTAAGGTAACTTGTATTTTTCTTTTATAAAATAACAAATATATTCATTAACTTGTATTTTTCTTTTATAAAATAACAAATATATTCATTAATTAAAACTCTTATATAAGCCAACCTTTTGTCGTTTTTGAACTCTTATAAAGCCAACTTGTATGTTGTTAACTATTTCTGTTTCAAAAGTTTTGTGGGGTAATTGAAAAATACATACAACATTTACATGGATTGGATAGGATTTAAGGAATTTGTTGGTGAGAATTTAAGCTGAGGCTTGCTTTCAGACTAATCTCTTAACGTCCAACTTCCAAATACATATCTATCACTTGAGCATATTTATGTATGTATGTAGAGTTGTAGACTGAAAGGTATAATGGACATCGTAGTATATTATTTAGACGTACGCTTGTCTCTTATGGTTAAGCTCTTAAATTATTATAATACTGCGTATAAGATATCACATACAAGAAGCAATTAGTGTGTGTTGACTCAAAATTATTATAATAGTAAAGAAGTGGTGAACGGGATATATATAGTTTAAGCACCTGTATATTTTGTGAATTAAAGATGGAGTGATTGAAGGAAGTAATATTTTTTATTCAAGTTTGAATTTAGGTGATAAAAGATATATCATTCTTTACTCTTTGTGAATCACTGTTCATCAAATAATTGTTGTGTAATAGTTGGTTAATTAAAGGTCGGCTACTAAAAACAATTTGTAACTGTATATATATCCCTGATATATCTAGAGCAGACAAGATTATTGTGTGCGCAATTTGAATTATTACTACTGTATATAGATAGAATAATCTTATAGCATGATTAGAGATCGACACCGGGGCAACTCGATCATGTTAAATGTCTAATGAGATATACATGCATGCATATACATACCTTTTCTTAACTTGAAAGGAGGAATTGAATAAAAATTATAGAGAGAGGGGGGTCATGATAGTATGAGAAGAACAAACTTAGGTTGTTCACTAGTGCAATGAGAATATGGCCAGCAAAAAATATAAAGACTAGGACATGTCAAATGAGGCTGGTGAAATCCATGGTGCAATCTTAGCAAGTGTCCTTATATGTGGGATGGAAAAGAGTAACGACAACTTGAATTTGTAATTATTCTAGGGTTGTCAAGTTAAAGCCAGATGAGAAGGGGGAATAAACCACAAGGTTTCCACGTGATTGCGGGCCTTTTGGAACAAGGGCAGTTTTAGTAACACTAGCTTACCCTAGCTACTAGTCTACTACTATTTATTTCATAGCCTTCAATTCCTACCTATGTGTCCTTGTCTTCATTTGTATGCACTTTCCATATTAATGGCTCCTTTATTTATGGTACAATTGATTATTATATTTATACGTTGCGTATACATAGACAAAGACATGTAGAATATAGTAATAATCACACATCTGTGTATGACAGGTTATAGGTTCAAATTCCCTAATCCTTTTTTTGAAATTTGCATTATATTGTCTTTGTGACTCATTTGAATATATAGTTATATACTAGTATATGGTTTTAGCTTTTATACAATTTTAATCCATAGTTATTTTATTTTCATATTTATATGAAGTTAAGGTGATGGATTAATGGCTTCAGCTCCTATCTCACATTATTAAGATCGAGGGATCAAAACCTCATACAACTTATTTGAGGGATTTTCCTTATCTCTTCCCTAAAAAAAATCTCATTATTATTCTTACAACTTCTCTCTCTAGCGAGATAGGAACCAAATAAATAAATTAATTAAATAAATAAAAAAAAATCGGATTTTCTATCATTGTATACTTTAGGTATGTATTATAATATGATTTAGTTGCATATTACTTGATTTTAGTCAAGGTCCGGTCTATGAAAAAGTCGTGGAATGAAAAAAATGTGAATCATGTGTACAAAGACTAATAAAAGCTTTTATTTACTATTTAAAATAAAAAGTGTGTGCATTGGATCTTCCTATTTCATGCCTACTGTAAATCTGTAATAGTGTAAACATGTAAGGTCTTCTAAAGATAGCCTATTTTTCTTGTCAAAATTAGATCAAACCAAATTTGATATTATGTTTTAAGTAACTCAAAGATGTCAATTAAAACATGGAAATCGAACAACATACAATTTACAACTAATTGACTTATATCTAACTATAGCCTTCATTTATCACATGGACTTCTTTTTTTTCAAGGTATGCATGTGTAAGTCTTTTCTCATCTTCATCAAAGACATGCACTTTCCACATTGAAGATATTTGCTAAGATAATATATACGAATTGAAGTATATAGTTGTACCATCCACATGATATAACTAGTTGTATAATAATAGAAATTGACAATAAACCTTTCTAAGAAATTGGAAAGCTAGCTAAGGGAGGTTTAATAGGACATTAGGACTTGTTCTTTTCAACTTATTTCGGATACTTATTACTTATTCCTTAATAAATTCAGATCAAATCAGAAAGATTCAGATTAGAACTTTTGATTATCATTTACTTATTGTTAAATATCGTTAATTGCATATTAATTTTTTTTATAAAAATTACATATTTAAAAAGTTCATAATGAGACGAATCTAACAAGATCCATTTTGATAATATTTTTCTTTATAGATTAGTATTAAAATGCGGTCAAAGTTTAGTCAAATTGTTAAATCAGATCAGATCAGACCAAACCAGAAAAATTCAGATCAGACCTTAAAAAATTCAGACTAGATCTACTTGTTTCAAGTGAAGAGAACAAGTCCAGATTTCTTTCTAATCTCATATTATATTCAATTCTATCGGCTGAAACATGTTTTTCCTCCACCAGTGACCATGTTGAAAAGAAAGAGGGTCGTATTTAGGGCTCCTAATCTCCCAAAATCCGGGATAAATTTAGTACTCGATCTAGAGTTGGCCTATATGAGGTTGGATTGTACGTGTATATCTAAAATTGGAGGTTAGTTGAAAAAAAAAGGAATAAAGTATTTGATTTGCTTGCTAAACAAGATTAAAATTGGTAAATACATTGTCTTATAAGTGTTTGCAATGTCTAATAAATTGATAATTTATATAGAGTATATATACAATACGTGAGACAATAAAAAATAAAAAAATAAAAAAAGTTTAAATTTTCTCTACGTGAGATAACTACATTCACCCACGTACTACCACAAACATATAAATCACATTCGACATAGGTAAGTTAAAGTGTACTATGTGCTCGTTCAAATACGAGTATCACCTATAAATATTTGCGATGTTTAAAAAAACCTACCCATTGAAAAGTAAAGGTGGGGTAATTTAAATTCATATGTACGCTAGCTAGCTAGAATGGTAATTAATCATTTATGGTACTATTACTTAATAGTGGGGAAAATAGTGTTCTTTCAATTCGTGGGGACTTGAAGAATTTTAACTCTATGCTTGATTTTCATAATGTACTGCATATTCATAAATTAACATCAACAGAAGAATGTTGCAGTGTTTAAAGACAAGCACCACGACAAATGTTGCAAGTATTCCTTGACATACTATATTGTCACAACCTTCCAAATCTTCAGATATAAAAATATACAAACCTCAATAAATCCAAATGACCAACATTATTTTGCAGCTAATTTAATTGAGTCTATTATTAATTTCTAATGGATTTTAGCTTCTCTTTTGAATCATTCAATTAATTTTGTGGGGGCCATTTACTTGGAAGTATATACTAAAGTGTCTTTTACCTCCTGCCCATGTAAATCCAACTAAATAATAAATTTTCATTGGTTATATGCCAAATAATATGACGTAGATTCTGCCACCATTACATCATTTTTATTCACCCAATTACAATTCACTATATATGAGTATGTATGTGTAATACCTAAATTCTTTGTGAGTATACTAACCTTTAAGGTGTTAGTTACCACTCCCACTGTTTGATAATGTTAATTAAGCATCTATATTTTTTTAAGGTGGCATTTATTAAATTTGTATTAATAAAGTAGTTAATTTTTCCTTAAAGTTTTTATAAAAACTATCAATTAAATATATATATATTGTTATAGTTTTACCTAACAAATTTATAGGTTGTAAAACCTCCAAAATATTATACTTGTATAAAAGAAAGAATATATTCAACCTTTTAGTCCCTTTGATTGCATCTTTGTCTTATTCTCCATGATTCCTATATAATTATATTAAGGGTTAAAAAGTAGCTAAACTTACTGAGTAATACACATATCTTTTTCCATAGTTGACTCATCGTGATCAGTCTTGTTGCATAACTTTTTCAATTTATAGGGTATGTTTTTTGTGAACGGTGGTGAAGCTAATGAAAATAATAAGATATTTTTATATATATCTAAGCTTTAGATCTATACCATGTATCTTCACAATAGTACACATATATATTTGGATCGATGGGAAGTACATTTAGGCTTGATTGTATATTTATAAAGTCATGTGAGTTGGTGAGCTTGAACTTTATTAGATGAGTTTATCCAACTCATGATCTTGCATTGGTAGGGTAGTGGCTTTAGGTAGGAGGGCTTAAAAAGATACTATTATTTATGCATAAAAATGGGAGAACATATAGTATATAGTATATATTAATTAGATGCTAATATTTTCAGAGTGTCATATTTGATATTGGTGAGCACATGAAAATTGGACATACGTTAGTGCTATTCGAATTCAGCCAACCCAAACTTGGCCTTAATATCTAGTGGGAGTCTTTTACCTATTCAGTATTGGAAAGCCGCATCTATTGGGGCAACATCGAATGGAATACTCATTAAGGACATGTCAAATTACTCTTTATATATAAGAGAAGCTAAGAGAAGGAGTGAAAGGACTTATCACACACTTAGTGGATACTTTATTTTATTTTATATATCTCACTTTTGACATTCCAAGGCCGTCTCTAGCAATTAGATAGCCCTGTTCTAACTATAAAAATTGGGCCCTTAAATTTTTAAACGATTATTTTTAAAAGGTTTTGGATGAATTTTTAAAGGGAATTTAATTTTGTTTTGAAAATTAAAAGGCAAAATCAAAGATTTAGGATGAATTTTTGGTTTTAATTTGGAAATGGTGGTCTTTTAGTTTTAATTTAAAGGGAAGAAGGTGAAAAGGTAAGGTTAAGATTTTTTTTAATAGGGTCAGCGCTTTTTTTAAAATTATGGTCACGTGGATTTTAAGGGCCTGTTCTGTGGGTGAGGAAAAACATGTCCAAAGCTGGGCTGTGACATTCCAATGTAGCTTAAAAATGAAGATGGTTGATCAGAGTTTAGAATGATAGAGTTAATTAATTACGTTCATTTCATATGGACGAAGTTTGTATCAAAATGATAATTTGTCATCATGCATTGTTCTCTTATGTAGTAGTTAAATTTGGAATCTTTACTCTTTTACAGCCACATGCATTAATATTGTTATCAATCTACTTTGATTAAACACTAATAATCATCAACGAACAATTTAAAGATTTGTATTCATCACTCGAGAATCACAAGATTGATATATTATTCCATTGAATTTTATACATGAAATAAAAGCCAAATTTTGATTATCTATCACTACTCTCACATTATATCACTCAATACCTCAACCTAACTCTAACTACTACTACTAATACTACTTATCTTCTAAATAATAAAGCAAGGAAAGAAATAAAACTTGCATAGCTTCATAATTTCAATCTCCAAACTATCATGGAAACTTTCCTTTTTACTATGATCATGCACCATTTCTATCTCCTCTTTCCTTCAATTTCCAATGTCTTGTTTTTTTCCAAATTAAGGAGTTTACTAAATAAGGGCTAACTTCCAACATAGGTCACATTTATATTATATTTCCACCACTTAGGCTCTTTGTTGTTGAACCCATTTAGAGAACACTTTCAAAGTATTCATATCAGCTCTATAATGCTTTTGTGTAAATTCTAGCAACATAGGCCATGTGAAATCAGGATATTTCCTTTGGTTGTTCTCATTGTCTACAAGTTCTCTTGGTGGTTTTACCACTTTGTCCTTGCTTGGGCATAGAAAAAATGCTAGTGATTTCCTTGGTTTCTCACTATTCACCACTGCTCTATGCAGGCAACTCTTATATATTCCATTCGATTGAGCCTGCAATAGCATCAAAGACAAACGTGAGAAACGTACGTAGCTTTAATTTTAGGGTTATGGATAAACAGTTAAAAAATAGTTGCATATTATAATACTTCATAACATAAGATAGAGTAACACATAATTTATTATTTATACCATTCAATTCAAAATTTTATTTAGTGCTTATTATCCATAATCCTTATAATTTGCAAAAACTTAATTAGTATATTATGGCACCATCAGCTGAAATGAATTATATTGATAACAAAAGGTCAACCACGTATCATAAATTCATAACATATCAGATATTATATTTTCACATTTTGCTATAAAAAGGTGTCCTAAAAAAACTTGTACTTTCCTTTATAAGTTAGTGAAGTTAAAAAGCGAAATACCTAATTAATTTTATTTTATTTTGGGTTTTTGTTGTGGGATCTATATATCCTTGTATTTATTTATTGAAACTTTAGAGGAGCTACTTAAAAATAATAAAAAAAAAAAATTATGAAAAAAAAATCTAATTTAATCACAATGATATGATTAGAGACACAAAGTTTTAATATCAAAAGTAACAAAGATTTAATTTTTTCAATTCAAATCAACCAAAAAAAATATGTATAAAAAAATCTCCCTAGAAAGTTTTAATTCACTGAAGATATGAGAGTGACATTTCACATAAAAGTATAAAACAAGTATATATAAGGTGATCAATTTTAGGACAAAGGAAGAGTTAGGATAAGATATTAGTGACATATTATTGGACGCTCCATACACGTACCATGAAAGTGTCACCAATGTTGACGACAAAAGCGTTGAAATTGGGTGAAATGGAACGCCATTTTCCATCTGCAAACACTTGAAGACCTCCAACTTGATCTTGATGAAGGATTGTTAATGATGTTGGATCACAATGAGGCCCGGTACCGAGTGTAAGGTCCGGTCTTTGACATGGTGGATAGTATTCAATCTCATCACTGATTCATTGTCTTCATAAAACTCTCTAAATGCTTTTCTTCCTACTCCCATGCTTAGTCCTAGCAACTCCATGATTCCTAGGGATAGCTTGCTCATCGCCTCGCAATAGTCTTGGTACACCTTCCTGTGTATTCATTCAAGTATATGTTGTAAGCAAATGAGTTAACTATAATATTCCACCTTTGAATGATCTTAAAGAATATTAATAACCAAAAAAAAAAAAAATGTTTGGGTTATTAAATTAGCTTACCCTAAGTGATTGAAATCATCACCCAATTTATTGTTGAAGTATTCTTGGACAACTTTGTTGGAAGAGGATGAACACTCATCATTAGAAGAGGGAGGAGAGAATTGGAAGGAGAGAGTCTCCTTCCAAGGAAGACTAGAAGAAAATCTACCGGTGAAGCTACTAGCATAGCCACAATGCTCACCAAACTTCCTTTGAGCCTTCTCTTTCTGAGCCAGGGGTTGGTCAAAGAAATCGTCCATCAAGTTATGAGCATCCCTAACCAACTTGGAATCAACACCGTGATTCACAACTAGGAAAAACCCGTGCTTGAGGCAAGCCTCACCCACTAGCTTTGAAACCTCCAGGGTTTCCTGGGAATCCCCTGATAGGAAACCCTGGAGGTCGATGAGGGGAACTGGTAGCTCTTCCGGGTCAATGATGCTTGGCTTCTCATCATCAGGCCATATAAATTGTTGTGGTATGCTATGTTGGTGGCTAAGAATTGAGGAATCAAATACAAGTTGTGTGTCATCTTTTGAGTTTTGGTAGGTTTTTGTGGTAGTATGAGGTATGTTTCTCATGCAATCAATAGCCATTTTTGCATGAAACTTTATGAATATGTATAAATATATATTTATTTTCTTATGAGCTCAAGGGAAAGAAAGTACCCTTAAAAATTATATTAGAAAATAGATGGAAAGGTAAAAGGGAAAAAGGCGTATGTTTTTCAATGAGTAATGAAGGAGAAATGTTGAGGGATTATATAGCTCTAAAAAAGGTAAGTAATTTGCAAAAAAGGGCTTATAAAATTGTGTATTTGCAATGGGGTTATAAAGTGAACAAAGTAGGGAATGGCCCAAGTTGTTTTGTCGTGTGTGGAGATTGACAGAGAAGCTTTTCCCAATGGAATTTGGCGTCTCTTTAAGAAAGAGAAATTATTAATTAATTTATTATTACTTCTACTAATATAATTAAGTGAGTATCAAAATATATAGCTAAGCAACACTCTCATTATCATTTTAGTATCTAGTGAAATGTGTCAGACCTAAATTTATTTTAGCTATACAATCCAATCTTTCAATGGACAGCCTTGAAGTTAGGCAATTGATTGTCAGCAAATTCATAGGTCCATCAAATTAACAAATTAGTAAAAAAAACTCTAAATTGAGTTGTATGATTGATCAACTATCTTACTACTTATGCATTACGGAGTACTTTGTCTTTGCTATTGTTATTTTTTATTTTACATCTGGGTGTATATCGTACACTACCTAATACAATATTTTTGTTTAGTTGCTCATGAATTGGAAGAGGATCAAATCACTAGCAACTAAGTACTTGTATAAAGCAAGTGCGGGTGTATCATGTGCATATGATGATACACTCAGTTGTATTATGAACATCTTTTGTTCGAGTTAAAAAATCAAATAATAATCAAATTTTCATCTATACTCTTAATTAATGCTAACACATTTCTTGTTTTGTGGGTATTAAAAGTGTTTGCAAAATCCGTTGTTATTTAAAACGATAGTTAATACAAAGTACGAGTACTATTCTTAATTGATTTTCAATTAATAGTTAGGTAAGCTATTCTTAATTTTGCATTAAACCAAGATCCAGCAAAAATTCTAGTATTCGCACCAAATACAAAAAAAGATGTTAACAAATAAAATGATAGTGAAAAATCTAAAAATGATAAAACATTTGGGCCTTGTTTTGATATTTAAGTGCACCAAAGAGTTGGTAATAAGGGCTCCTCAACACGTGTCACATAAACCTAATTGTGACCTTTAATTGCCAAAAACATACATTGAGCACTAAGTTATCTTCAATTGATTATAAATTATAAGTAATGACTAATGAGTTGCTTCTTTTTTATGGCTTCAAAAAAAAAAAAAGTTGTTTCTTTTTTATAATTACTCAAACATATGAGTGCACTTGTACTCTAAAGATTGAATATGCCACAATATCATGCAGATTTGCCTTTCAGGATTATAATATTATGTTTCATTTTTAGATAAACCTAAAATATACATTAAGTTGTTAGATATGGATATAGAGTATATAAATTTGTACCTAACATTTACTAAAAACACTAAAATTAAGAAGAAAAAACTACTATTTCCGTTAATTATAATGTGCAATTTGAGGTATTATTTGTAAGATATAAAAATTTTCAAAAGTTGTACATAATAATAATTAACGGAGGTAGTAAATTTTTTAATCATAATATCATAAGTGTAAAATATATGTACTGATAAAGTTAAGTTTAAAAAAAATCTAAAAAAAAAAAAACCCTTAGAAAAGAAAAGTTGAATAAAGAAAAAGTTTTAATCAATCGTGGGTATAAGTTAAAGTGATTTTTTATAGACAAGAATGTGTTTTGTTGGCTCTCTTTTTTTTTCTAAATTAGACCCATACATGATGAAATGATGATAATATCTAGATCTTTTTTTACTAAATATAAAAGCAAACCAGCCCAGTCCTATGAAAACAAAATAATGCTCTATTACGAGATTACGGAGTATATATTATATATCCCTTTCAGTATTAAGGTGATTCTTTTTTTTTTTTTTTTTGAGAAATAGTATTAAGGTGATTCTTACATGTTTATTTTGACCTAAAACAATGCTTCATATTTTTTTTATTTATTATTGGGTTATTTTTTTTAAAAATATAATTATTTTATAAATTTATCTGTAGATACTTTTTTTGGTTATAAAATGAATTATTTGTAGAAAATTAGATAT
The DNA here is from genome assembly GCF_948465745.1 of Chenopodium album. NCBI lineage: Eukaryota > Viridiplantae > Streptophyta > Magnoliopsida > Caryophyllales > Amaranthaceae > Chenopodium > Chenopodium album. The sequence goes on from NC_137838.1 coordinate 2,051,606, forward strand.
AATAGTAGTGGAAGGTTTTTTTTTTTTTTTTTTTTTTTTTTTTTTTTTTTGACAAGAAGAAATAGTGGAAGTTGTACATTGGTAAATATAAAAGCCAAAATACTTATGTTGAACAATAAAAATAAAATATGATACTTTAAATAAATAATTCGTATATCATATTTTTTTTTAAATCAGACAATTTTTCGGTCTCTAATATAATTATATCGTAACTCGGAGGACTCCGAGGACGATGATGATGACTTCTCAATTCCTCATGCTAAGGGATTTCTACCTCTTACACATTTTGGAACATCAAAATTTAAAAATGAAATGAGCTAAAGCAATATGGCGTTGGAACCAAAAACGATACTCTAATCAACCATCTGTTTTTGACAGAAGAAAAGATACAGAAAATAATGATATAAGACCAAAAACATCTGTAATAATAAGAAAATAAGGTTAAGGCTAAAGACACAAAAAACAAGCACGGTACATTAGTTTTCAATTGTTTAATTTTGTTTTTTTAGGCATCGTAAGTGTAATGATTTAAACGAGATTTAATTTTATACGGAGTACATCCTTTCTAAGAATTTAACCCGTGGAGCTAGATTTAATTTCGATTGCAAACTTAGGATAAAAAAAATAAAAGAGAGGTTTTGTACATTGCACTTAAATGCAAGAGAGTGCCAAAAAGTTGACATATTATGTGGGAGTATTAAGTAGTATAGCGATGTTACCATGACATGGGCCACCACCGGCCCACATTTCTTACTATATGGCTATCGGGCTTTGCCCCAAATATTAACTTCACCGCTAACATGAAACTCTAGGCCTAATTTTGTACGGACTACTACATTGATAACCTTTTTAATATTTAATCTCTCTTCACTTGGATGTTTATATAGCTTCCAATTCTTGGAAATACAATAATTAATTAATTATTATTTTAGAAAAATATAATAATTAATAAATCTTGTCGGTATTAATTAATTATTTGACCGTATTTAACTTTCAAGTCGAAATATTATCTTCAAATTTTATCAACCTAGGCATCACTAAGACACAAAAAAGTACACTCTAATATCGTATATCTAAACATCCTACATTATTAGAACGAATTATTATTTGACCATATTTAACATTCAAGTAAAAATGTTATCTTAAATTTTATCAACCTTTTGGGCATCGTTCGGGCATAAAACCAGTATAAATAAAAAGATCAAGGTTTCTTATGTTTAACAATAACGGAAGTTCATTTTTCGTTAATTTAAGAGAAATTGGAGAAAGTAATAAAATATTGAGGTATGGAAGAATAAAAAAGTTGTAAAAAGTAAAAGTAGTGGAGAGAATTGGAGGAGAGAGAACATGAAATTTATAAAATATTATTAATGGTGGGCCCACGAGGTGAGAAAAATAAATTAAATATTGTAAAAGTTTTCTAAATAAGAAAATAGAGCAAGTATTTAAAAACGGTCGGAAAAGAAAAGTGGACCAAGTATTTAAAAACGGAGGGAGTAGATGATAAATGTGACTATGTCTTTTTTTTTTTTTTTTTTTTCATAAGTGTACATTTTAGCTTTTAGAAGTAACGTCAAAGTAGCTATTTGGTATTCTTCAAAAAAAAAAAAAAAAAAAAAAAAAAAAAAAAAAACTATATTTTTAAGTGTTCATTACAAACTAATTGTTGATATAATTAAATTTTTAAATGTTAAATTTATTAGTTGACATTTGACAAACACCACTCCAAAAGTTAGTTTTGTTAGCTTTTGGAAAGCAATAATTCAAAAGTTAATAAGTATGTACCATCATTTGGCCTAACACTAACATTTACGGAGTACATTAGAAAGTATTTTCATACTACGTATTTTGTACTGATCAAAACATCAAAGCACTAAAAGTTATTGTGAAACATATAAGGTAAGGAAGCCCACTAACAAAGCCCAAATTGGATGTCATTTTAAAACACTTGGGTTATAAAGTGAAGCTCTTATTTAAAAAATAATAATAATAAATAAATAAATAAATAAATAAAATGGGGCGCATAATAATCACACACTTACTCTTAACAATGAAATCGAATACACTTTCACAAAATGTGTCTACTCATATTGAGTATCCAAATCTAACTCTAGTTAGAAATGATCCTATCATTACTTCTATTGGATTAATATTTAAGAATTCTAGCTTACAATTATTACCTCAAACTTAAACTTTGTGAAATATTATCAGTTTGTAATATTCATGTACAAACATTATACATGACATCAATGAGAATGAAAATGATAATGATAGATAGATTAGTTGATATTTTATTACCTAGAAAACAAAGTTTGAAAAGAATTATCAATTCGTAATACTAATGCATGACATTAAATTAGTGAAACTGTGAAAGTGAACATGATAACGATCAAAGTTCACAAAATTTCATAGAATAAAACGTTGCTTTTCAATGAAAGGAATATCCAAAATGTCATACTGCTAAAATCTTTGACTTAAATTGGATTGATTGACAAAACATATCAATCTTCATATTTTCTTGATATTAGAGGATGTAGTTAGACAAATATGGGTAGGATATATATTAATGGTACATGCACCAAGGAAATAAAGAAGCCACTAATGTGATTTAATTATGCGATTCTTCTAAAGATCATACCATCTTAATATTAATCACCCCTCTAAAATTAATATCTCAAGAACTTCTAAAAAATATACTCGTATATAAAAGAAGTCAATTCACGAATAGTTCATCCCACTGAAATGTTGTGATGAGACCTATATCTAGAAAAAAAATATTGCGTTTTAAAAAGTGTAAAAAGAAATGATTAGAATATAAGTCTATTGAGCTATCCCATTTATAATTCATTGATTCTCACAGTCGGAGTCCAATTTAGATAAGTGGTCAGCAGTCTGTATATATGCATTAGAGGCCTTATTAGGGCCATTACCGATTTAATAGAAGTGACATATGGTGGACACATATTATCACTATCATTTAAAAGTTTCCGATATATACTAGACACTAGAAGATATATTGCTGGCAAAATTTCATGGTGGGTCTGATGCATTTCATGCTTCATGTGAAGTAATTGGCACATTAGCCTAAGGTACTAGATCAAATAATAGTTTCTACTCGAGAGGAAATCAATTTATGGATGCTGATGAGATTTATTCATTGACATTTAAAAGACAGTTTGGTAAAAAAGATTCGAATAAAAATGTGATAATAATGGCCCATAATTTTGTTTATGGGTGATTTGTATCCATGCTTACCACTAGTTAGTTTTGCTCCACTTGATTCAATGAGGCGGCAAAAGAAACTTTTTGCCATTTGAAATGACCAAGATTAGTGATTAATTACCTTTCTATGATACGGAGTAGACCGTATAATTATGCTCTCTATGAATTCATACTATATCGATTATGACTCTATTAGTCCTTGTCAGGTGGTTTGTTATGTGTTACTCTCTCTATTTTAAATTATTTGCATCAGTTTAATTGAACTGAATCATAAATTTAGATTTTGTATTACGCTATTTTAACTTAAAATGAACAAAATTGACATCGTTATTGAAAGGTTGAGATGGAGTAGGTCATACATTGTATCTCCCCTTTCATTTGAATTTTGAACCTAAATGCGGAAAAAACCTTCATTACAATTCACCTATTACTAATAGAGTAATTGGTTATACAATAGCTTTACACGAGATTCTATATGGTCTAATCTCTCCCTAGAAAGCTATGCCAATGTCCAATGAAATTGTGACACACTATCTAAGGCTTCATGGTAAAAGATTCTGGGCCCAGATGATGAACAACCTAAAGGAGAGATTTTGTTCGTTGGCATGTGCAATAATCTGTCAATGTTGTTTGCCCATTCAAAGTGCGGCAATCCTCATGGGCCACTTCAAAACTTCATTCAAAAAAATATGATCATCATAATTTTACCCGGCATGAATTAAGATAGCGGTTTTATATAAGCATTTAATATAATAAGTATAGTATCGAAGTACAAAAAAAAAAAAAAGTATAGTATCGAAGTATTAGTTTAAAATATAAACACATTAATAAAGCGATCGGTGTCATAAATGTTCAATTTATAATTATATAAAAAAAAAAAAATTACTTTTAACTTCATCCTTACTTAAATTATACGTAAAAAAAAAGGTTAAAAATTGTTTCCTAATTATTATTCTTTTATACATATAAGGTTCTAACCTAATGAAGAATTTCTCTTTTAATCTATTGTTAAAATTGTATTATGTATTTCTTAGAAATATTATTACGTATATAATGATTTATTTGCCCTTATATATTAGTGTGCATATAATACATTTAAAATTCAATCAAATTATGCTAGCACAAACCAAAATAATTTGGAGCAAACAAATCAAAGAAAAAACATTATAAATTCATACATCAATATACCTTATTTCAAGTAAAAATATAGCCTAAATATGACCTAAAGTTTCTATTGAACCAGTCTATTATATTTCATGAATATACTTATATGTCTAGGCCTAATGGATTTATTTTGACATGTGATCCGTTGCAAACTTATTCTCAAAGCATACCCCATATAGCTAAAGGCACTAAGCTCAATAGTAGTATGTCAAGTGTTTACAGACATGTAATATTGTACAGTTTGAACGTCCCAATAAACCGAACAAAATATCTAAGACTTAAATTGGCCTGCTATTAGGTTGAGGATTCGACCTTATGACTTTAAAGGCTTAAACTAATGATCTACTACTACTAGTTCTTGAAGGTAAGGATCTTTAATCCTTCTCTTACACTTTTAAGTGTATGACATGTGAATGATACGTAATATATTAAAAAATCATGAGGATAAAAGTCTAATTAGAGTCTTTTGCTTAATCGAAAAAATAAACAAAAATGCAAAAGAACCAACGGGTTGAATGTTGATAATTTACCAAACATGAGCTCACTGCTGACAACATCAAATCATTTTGTGTAGAATACAGACTGAAAACAAACAAAAACAATAATCTCCAATGAATGTTGTGTCTTGCTCTCAGCAATAACTCGTGTAATCTGCAAAAATGGTATCAGTAATCAATGGGTATATTGTACGTGTATTCAAATTATGCACTTTTTCAATGAATTTTCAAAATTAATCAAACCATGTACTTTATTTTAATTATGCCTGCAAACTTATATTTTAATTATGCAAACTTATATAATTGGTGTATTGATATACTCCCTCCGTCCTCGATTGATAGTCACTTTTGAAGAAAAATCACGGGATTTAAGAAGAATTAAAGAAAGTACATTGAAAAAGTAAATTTACATTGAGTATATAAAAAAGTAGAGAGAGAAAGTAATTAAAGTACATGAGAAAGTAAAATTTACATGGGAAAGTTAAATTTGCACAAATATTTTTGCAAATATTAGAGAATTTTGGTAAAAAAATAATATTAATGGTACTTGAAAAAAGCAAATGTGACTAACATTTTGAGTCATCAAAAATGGCAAAAGTGACTATCAATCGGGGACGGAGGGAGTAATAATTAAGGAAAAAGAATTAGAGCCGCATATAAGAAGCTAAAAATGGAAAGAATTGACAATTAATACACATTATTTATTACACCGATTTGCTCGTGAATTGTCGATAAGTTCCCAACTTAATATTAAAAAAGGAAGTATATTAAATGCTTACATGCAGCCCTCTAACATTACCCAATAATTAATACGAGTATATAAAAATATATATATGCATGTATGTCCTAAATTTTGATCCCCACGTACTACAAATACGACACACATGCCCATGCAAGTTTTGGATTACAATTCATGTAAATTAGAAAATAATGTAGTTTCCTAGATATATATGCATGATATGATGCTCCAAGATCCACAATTTAATTTGCAGGTTGTTGCCATCAATCTTTGGACCCATGATAAGCCATAACAACAATTACCAAGATATGATTAGCTTTGGCCTCACTCCAAATGGATCAGACCATTTATTATTTTTGTTTATTTCAGTAAGAGTATTGTTAATGATCACATAACCAAAAACAATGTCAATCTGATAGTAATTCAGAAATACACCAAATTAAGCTGACTTTTATAAGCAACAAAATTTATCGACTTCTATGCCTTCTAAGGGGCATCATTGATGTGTCCGACTCGAATTTCTTAATAATTTAACTTTCATTTACCACTGTCACCTTCTGTTTGATGGCTATTGGAGTCACCAAATTATGCTCAAGTCCCAAAATTTGAGCTCTAAAATGTCTGTAATTTGTCATTAACGAAAAATCACATAACTTTGTCATGTAATATGAGTAATAATATTGCCATATTCATTCATATGTCAACGATTTTATTACTATCAATGTTGCGCACAAGGTTTAGACAACATCATTGATAAAACCCTTATAGGGTTTACTCAGCTCCAACACTCAGTATCTGATCGATTATTTGCATAAATTAAAAGTTCGAGTTCTTCATTTGTATAAATATTCGTGATGTCAGTTTTTGTGCCTACATAATTTCCAAAACAATTGGCATCTAACTTTTTTAAGGGGCAAATTTTTTTGTTTCTCCAACAAGGCAACAAGTTTTTTTTTTTAACTTCGAATACTTTAACATTCGTGTAAAAGCAGTTTACTTATTTTGTGACAAAAATAACTTATATATATGAAGAAATAGATAAAATTGAAAAAAGAGGAAAACCCAAAGAAGAAGAAATAATGCTAGATTGAGATGACTTTGTCATGTATATTTCATAGCAAGGTGACTATGTTTGGCATAATGTGGATTAGGATTTTTGTAAAGCTTAGAGAAAAGTGACAAATTGCTACCACTAATTGCCTAAGATCGACTCTTGGCAACCAAAGTTGTTAGAATTGAGATACTTTGGATCGATAGGGTTGTTTAATTTAGAATTGGATTGCTTGAAAGTTGAAACGTAAAAATTAATTTAAGACATCATTGATGACATTCATATATATATTACTAGAATCCTCCAAATGTTGGAAAATTAGACATATATTTTTTTTGAAAGAAATTAGAAATATTTTCATTGAAGCAAATTATGTATCAAATTGACTTTATGAAGGTGTAAATAATCAATCCATGATTAATGATTTTTATTCTTGTGTACTCCAATGCATTTGGATTGGCCCTAAAAATGTGTGATCCTATTTTATTTTTATTTTTTTAAAAAAAATTTATCTTTTACACATACATTATCAAAAATAAAAAGTGCTATTTTAATATAAAGTAGCATTATCACACGAGAAGACAAAAATCCATTTCTTATCAAGAGAAATAAAATCTAAAATGTTATATGTTGATGAATAACATCCACTAGTTAAAAATAATTTAAGCCTTGTAATGTACCAAATTCCTCTTTTGGAAACATTACTTAGCTAAGTGAGGCAATATTAAAAATGCATTTCCTATCTAGAGTAACACGTTGTTTCTGGAACTCTTGCGTACGATGTGACGTGCAACAATGCAATTTTTCCATATGGATGATCAAAAATGATGGACAACAATATTATTATAGTGTTTTATCCACTAAGAACTTAAATAAATAAAGTTAGGACTTATATATGGACAATGTAAACGCATAATAAAAAATTATGAATGTTAATGGAATTCTAAATATTTGCTCATTATCATCAATTTATCATAACATACCAACTTTAGGTCAGATACTTTAAGAGTGAGGGAGAAGGGTAAGGGATCCCCACCCTCAAAGTTAGAAGGTACAATCTTTACCACTAAACCAATCTTAGCTTGATGGTTATACAGCTTATACTTGTCAAAAAGTAAATGTTGAAAACAGGAATACATACTATGAGACGAATTCGATCACAAACATATATTCTAGACGGAATTGAACAAGTCATGTACGTACATGACGCCATGACGGAATATATAAATATGCTACTCGTAGCTTATATTAAAGGCTAGCTAGCTAAACAATTACGTGAGCACTAAGACAGCTACATTAGTAGTTAGTACTTGCTTGAATTGCTCCAACTATTTTAACTTCCCATGTTATATCTCATTGCTATCAGATAGCTAGATGATACGTAATTAAGAAACATACAGATGATGATTTAGCTCCTCAAATCCTATCTCTATTGTACTTACGCAGTTACGTACATAACGTGAATTTTGGTTGCATATGTAGATCGGAAAGATAAATCTTGATTGGTTCAACAAACAGTTTAAAATACGCATCGGTGAATATAAATTATTATACTCAGCACTTGTTCTGTTCAGCTTAATTTCAATTCAATTCAGTTTAGCTCTAATAAGTTTAGTTCAGTTTCTAATTTCCTTCTCTCATAAACAATTCATTTCAGCTCTATTCAGTTCAGTTGTTTTCAGAAAATTAGAATAAACTCTCAGTCTTGTTACGAAAGATACATATTACAAAGAGCTTGCACGATCTTCAAACGAAGAGCTAGATCCGGAAACGGAACATACAACAAACATCCATCAGTCCATCACATACCACTATACCACCATGGCACCATGCTGCATTAAGAACCATCCTTTTAGTAATACTTTCCACAGTACGTCTGTACGGTTCAATTTCTTATGTTACTCCGTACTTCCGTAGGCTATATGCAATTATGCATGGCACACATTATGGAGATCGTACTTTGATTTTTTTGAGAGTATACTGATTGATCTGAACGTAGGATAAATAGAGTATAACATTAATTTAATTGTATAATAATCACATCAAACCTACTTAGTAAAACCTTATAACTTGCTAACATATAGGGAATCACAGTACATACACGGATACACATGCACAAGGGCGTAGTCACAAGGGGGCTGGCAGGGGCCCGGCCCAAACATGCATAATATGATAATAGTATACTAAGCTACCTACGCGTAGTTGCGTTGGTTTCCTTAGTTATGCACAAAGACTAAGAAGGACATGCTGGAGAAATTAAAGTGTACTAGCGCGTAATGAAAAAGAAGAAGAAATATCAATGTTACAAGTCTGCGTGAAATTTATGTTAAAAATAATTTACTCGTAGAAACTAGATAAATGACAAGGTTTGTATCTCATAAATTTGTTACTTCTTAATGGTAGTATAAATAAGGTTTGTGTCGATTCAACCTCACTTGAATTCCTGGTAGTGTAATAATTGACATAAAACTATTAACAATAATATATACATTATTATGCTATTCCTTTTAATATTTAAATATTATGAGGAAGGAAACAATTTAAGATAAAATAATTAACACATGCTAAATTAAAAAGGACAAGAAAAATATTGATTGAGAAGGAGAAGACAAAAGAAAGAGTTGTGTTAGTAGAGGCAAGTAACATGATGAGTAGATTGAAGAAAAATAAATAAACAAATTAAAATAGTAAAGCAAATTAAAGTGTAATTAATTAATTATAAAAGGTGGGGCAAATAAGGTCCCTTGTTTGAAGGCAAAGAACATATCCTTCATCCTTGACATCGACAATGTTAGACCCAACTAGGTTGGATGATCTGTACTACTTTCTAATCTTAGATTATAAGAGAATATTTTTCTATTTTTTCAGGACACCCATTCTTTTCATCCTTTCCTAATAATCCACAAAAAGTTTATTTGCCTTTTTATTTTTTGTGTAAATTTATTTTTATCTTCAAAGCTTAATTAGGATGTGGGGAACAAAGATGATACGATTTGATATTGCTCTTGGATCCTTTAGAAAGAAAAAAGTTTGTCTTGATTATTCATTGTTTTTTCTTCAAAAATTATATATGCTCTCTTTAATCAATCAAGTTTTTTTTACTAGCTAGGTCCTAGTTTTGACCCATTCAAATTAATTTTAACTTGTACCTATTGTAAGGGGACAAATTTTTAATCAATGTCTTTGGATGATTTTTGGTCTCGACTTGGGAGTCCATATAGTCATGCATGGCTGCATGGGTAGTTTCAATTTAAAATTCAACATTTTGGTTGAACATAAGAAGTGAAATTTTCATGCTAAATAATTATACTAGTAGAATAATGCTTAAATATTCACTTATTCAAAGCATTAGATCAATTCTGACAAGTGGTCATGACGTTTTCAAGTTAAAACCAGGTGTCGTTTATAAAGTAATTAACAAATTACACATTTTGTGGCACATATACATCAATATAGTATGATGTCGGTTTTTCAAATCCCTTACCGTTTAGATTCATATTGAGATCAGATATTTTATGGATTCGATTAATGGTATATATTCAATTGTGGATATTGACAATCTAGCGAAGTTGCGATTCTCAGTCCACAAACAAATAATAGAAGAAACATGAATAAAATCATGACTCGTGAATATTACTGAGTGTTAGATACTGTAAACTCCTTCGATCGGAGTGTATTCCATTAATCAATATATATAGGGTTACAAACATGAGTCCTAATCACATTAGGAAACTCAAAAGATATTTACAAATATTCACAAAATATATCTCCCACTATAACAGAATAACTAGAATATCTATCGTATATTCTATCACACCCCCGCAGTCATAGCGGGAGGAGGTCGTACGCTGAGACTGGATTTGAACTCCAGAAATAGTTGTCGAGGGAGGCCTTTCGTGAAAATGTCAGCAAACTGATAACGAGAGGGAACATGCAGCACCCGTACTTGCCCCAACGCCACCTTTTCTCGAACGAAATGAATGTCCATTTCGACGTGCTTGGTGCGTTGGTGCTGTACGGGATTATGAGATAAATATATTGCACTGACATTATCACAATAAACAACAGTAGCCTGTCGGAGTGGGCAATGTAACTCCAAAAGAAGATTACGAAGCCAGCAAGCCTCGGCAACAACATTTGCGACGCCCCTGTATTCTGCCTCTGCACTTGATTTAGAAAGAGTAGGCTGACGCTTCGAAGACCAGGAAATAAGATTGTCCCCAAGAAAACAACAATAACCCGAGGTCGAACGACGAGTGTCCGGGCACCCGCCCCAATCAGCATCAGTATAAGTAATCAAGTTTGTAGGAGATGAAGGATATAAGTGTAACCCGTGATCAATGGTACCCTGAATATATCTTATGATGCGTTTCAAAGCATCAAAATGAGCTTGTCTAGGATCATGCATGAATAGACAAACTTGCTGAACTGCATATGTAATATCAGGGCGAGTAAAAGTAAGGTACTGTAAAGCACCTGCAAGACTGCGATAGAGTGTTGGATCATGAAACTGAGGGCCAGAATCTGCACTGAGTTTGGATTGAGTATCCACTGGGGTTGCCGCGGGTTTACAACTAGCCATACCTGCGCGCTCTACAATTTCCTGTGCATATTTTTGCTGAGAAAGAAATAAATATGAAGGAGTACGAGTAACAGCTATACCCAGGAAATAATTCAAAGGACCTAAGTCAGTCATCGGAAACTCATTCCGTAGGTGAGAAATAATTTTCTCACGAAGCCGATCAGAGGAAGTAACCAACACAATATCATCAACATATAGTAGCAAATATGCCACATCACTTCCGTGCCGGAAAGTGAATAAAGAATTATCACTTTTAGCAATGACAAACCCCATCTGCAAAAGATAGTTAGCAAATCGCTGATACCAAGCTCGTGGAGCTTGTTTTAGACCATAAAGAGCCTTGCGAAGTCTGCAAACATAATCTGGAAAACGCTTGTCAACAAACCCGGGGGGTTGATGCATGTAAACACACTCATTCAAATCACCATGTAGAAAGGCATTTTTCACATCAAGTTGGTGAATAGACCACTTACGAGCCATAGCTAAACTCAACACTGTACGAATAGTGGCCGGTTTAACAACCGGGCTAAAAGTTTCATCACAGTCAACTCCTTCAACCTGTGACCTGCCATCACAAACTAGACGAGCTTTGTGTCTTTCAAGATCACCATTAGCATTCAATTTATGTCGAAATAACCACATACAATTGACAACATTCACCCCCGTTGGCCTAGGAACCAATTCCCATGTCCCCGTTTCAATTAAAGCACCATATTCATCACGCATCGCTGCATTCCAATTAGGGTCAGAAAGAGCCTGTTTGTGATTTTTAGGTAAAGGAGAACGGTGTAAGGTGGTGCTAGGTGGGGAAATGGTTAAGCCATATTTTGGATTGGGTTTGAAAATCCCATGTTTGGATCTAGTTTGCATTTGTGGGGAATTTGGAGGTGGTCTAGTTGGTGTAATTGGCGTGAGACCTCTAAGGGGAGGAGGAGTGTAAGTATTTGGGCTTGTAGATGAAGGAGGAGAAGGTTGAAGGGGTGAGTTGGGCCGAGAATCCGGCTGGGCCGAAGGAGAACCAGCATGCGCTGGTGGGGAATGGGCTCGCTGCCCTTGCTGGGCCGTGGGTAAGCCAGCAGAAGCTGGGTTGTGGGAAGGCAGTGTAGGCCGCAGCCCGGGTGTGGCAAAAGAGGTTGGGCCGCAGGTCCCTTGTGGACTAGGCTGCCTATTGGGTTGCCGTAACACATTATGAAGGTGAAATAAGGGGGATGGCTCACAATCAACTAAAAAATCATAATCTGAAGTTCGAAATTGTGTGATGTTCCGAAATGGAAAAATATGCTCATCAAAAGTGACATGACGCGAGATTATAATTTTATTGGTTGAGATATCTAAGCACTTGTAACCCCTATGTTCGGAAGGATACCCAAGAAAGACACAAGGTGTGGATCGAGGTGCTAACTTGTGTTTGGCCGTGGCGGAGAGGTTAGGAAAACAGAGACACCCGAAAACTCGAAGGTGAGTGTAGGATGGGACAATGCCAAATAAAGCTTGAGCAGGAGTAATTTTATTGAGTGTTTTGGTAGGCATGAGGTTCAACAAATAAGTAGCCGTGTCAAGGGCATGACTCCAAAAGGAAGGTGGGAGAGAGGCATGAAAGAGAAGTGTACGTTTAATATTATTAATCGTACGAATCATGCGTTCAGCTTTGCCATTTTGTGATGATGTGTGTGGACAAGAAAAGCGAAAAACCAATCCATTTTTGACACAGAAAAGTTTGAACGAATCATTATCAAATTCGCGACCATGGTCGCTTTGGAATGACTTTATGGGACGCTCAAATTGGGTAAGCACATATTGTCGAAAATTAAGGAAGGTTTGAAAAGCTTGAGATTTATAGACAAGAGGAATAGTCCACACATAATGAGTGAAATCATCTAATAGAACTAAATAATATTTATGTCCTTTTTCACTACGAATAGGAGAAGTCCACAAATCAGCATGAATAATCTCAAAAGCAGAATAAGTAGTACTATTAGAATCATAAAAAGGCAAACGAGTATGTTTTCCCAACTGACAACCTACACAAGTAGTGGAGTCTTGCTCCGTATTACAATCAATAAAATTATTATTCCTAAGAAAGCTCAAGGTTGGCGCTCCAGGATGTCCTAAGCGGTTATGCCATGTGGAATGGGATAAAGCTGTGAGTGAAGTAGCTAGACAAGTTGATGGTGTTTTTGTGACTGGATAAAGGTCCCCCGCGCTATTACATCTGGTTATTAGTCTCCCCGTTCGTAGATCCTTCACAGAAAAACCACTAGGGTCAAATTCTATAGACACAGAATTATCAGAAGTAAATTTTCGAACGGAAATTAAGTTTTTAATAATTTGGGGAGCTAAATAAACATCACGAAGGGATAGGGATTTATTTGCAATGCTAGAGTGACCATAACCCGTAATTGGAATGCGTTGACCGTTTCCCACTTGAATAAAATTATTAGTGCTTAAATTAAAAAGGGGTAAGAGAATACCGGCATTGTTAGTCATGTGGGAAGTGGCCCCGGAGTCCATGTACCAAGACGGATCATAGTTTTGAAGGCTCATTGTTGCAAAAGAATTTCCAAGCTCGGTGGGAGTCATTGCGGACCCGTACTCCGACCCTTGTGGCTGAAATTGATGCTGCTGTTGCGGATATGGCCCAGAGAAATAGGCCTGTGGGGGTCTGCTTTGCTGCTGGGCCGTAAACCCAGGCCTTGGAGGAGCCCACTGCTGCGGGTAAGGGCAGGGAGCAAAGCCCCATTGTGGAGCTTGAGGCTGGGCCTGGTTAGTACCAGCCCACGCAGGAGCACCCCACGACGGAGTCTGTTGCTGCTGCTGTGGCTGGGGTTGCTGCTGCTGTTGTGCCGTTCCCCGGCCACGGCCTTTGCCCCGGCCACGGCCGCGGCCCTTGCTCCGGCCACCGGCGCCGCTACCCCTGCCGGCTGTAGAGTTCTGCTGGGCCGGGGGTGCGGTGGTTGATCCAGACGTGTTCGAATTGGTGGTCTGAGCCACGAAGGAAGAGGCTTGAGCAGTGGTGTCATTAGCACGCCTTGATTCTTCAAGTAACAACCGAGAACGTGCAATTTCGAAAGAGGGAAGAGGGTCCGTTTGTTGTATCATTGCAGCAACCGTATCAAAATCAGTGTTAACGAGCCCCGAAACCAATCGAATAACCATCTTTTGCTCCGACACCGGTTGATCAACATTGGCTAATTGATCTTTTATGTTCTTCAATTCACGGCAATATGAAGAAATATCTGAAAAATTTGAGAGATGTAAGGCATTGAACTGATTTTCAAGATAGACGGCTCTAGTAGTTTTATTGTCTTGAAAAATTGCCTTGAGTTTGTCCCAAATCTGTTGAGCCGTAGCTCCTTTTTCTATAACTGTTTCAAGCAAATCCTTGGAGATTGTGCTATAAATCCAGTTCTTGACAATGGAGTCAAGTCGCTTCCACATCTCAACTGATACATCCGTCGGTTTAGAAGTTTTAGGGTCAATATGATCAAGAACATTATATGCGTGTGTATGACACTCAAATAATTCAACCCAATTGGAATACTGAACTTTCTCTCGATCAAGTATAAGAGGAAATACATTCTTGATGTTATGAACACCTAAAGCAGGGTGATAATCAGAAGAAGAAGAGGAAGAGGGTGTTTCGTCGTCTTTGGTCATGGTATTAGTGGCAGTGAGGGATCAGGCGCACCAAACGTAAACAAGATAAAAGGAATTAATTGATTAGGTAATCAATTAATGATGGTGGGAAAAACCTGCAGAAGCACTAATTTGAGGAAAAATCCGTGGAAAGATGACAAGATGGCGACGTAAACAAAAACAAAAATAAAAAAAAGAATTAAATTTGCGGAAGCTAGATCGTAACCTAAAGCTGTGATACCATGTTAGATACTGTAAACTCCTTCGATCGGAGTGTATTCCATTAATCAATATATATAGGGTTACAAACATGAGTCCTAATCACATTAGGAAACTCAAAAGATATTTACAAATATTCACAAAATATATCTCCCACTATAACAGAATAACTAGAATATCTATCGTATATTCTATCACTGAGGGACAATTACTTGACGCCACAAAAAAAAAACAAAAAAAAAAGTGTTACTGAGTACTCCTACTATACAACGATTCTTAGGATATGTAAACTTTCTTAAAAGATTCAATTATGATAAAGTACGGAAAACCACGGTAAATTTTCAATATTGTGGTTGCAAATCACAAATAAGAACTTTGATGTGAAAAGGGGAATCAAGAACCTTTATTAGTTATCCCACATAGGATTCAAATAAATAAATCAAAATAATGTTGTATTTTAATATGTACACAGTATACCGTATATACATGAGAAATGAGAATTGAGATGAGATGAGATGAGATGGATTATATATTTATACGGAGTAACATTTACACCACGTTAATAATTCAAAATAATGCTATAGACTAATAGACATGAATAATAATGCGTACCATAAAAATAATAAATGATGCGAAGTATTATTACAGTCGCAGATGGAGTTGAATGAGAGCTGACAAAGTTGATGGATAAGCTCACACTCTCAAAGCATTAGATTGGGTCAGAGGCAGGTGGTTCTTTGGTGCTATGAGAGGATCAAAAGATGAAGACATCAAGTTATGTATTCTGTCTCCTCTTTTGGGGTCGAATAGATTTTAATATTAATTCTCAAATAGCAACATCTTGTGCATGATTTGCATCAATAATTAAATAATTAGATTTTCATAACTTTTTGTGGAGATAGTTTGAATTGCATTTTATTTTTTTATATACTGTATTATTTTTGTTTTCAAAGACTCTTAGGGTCTGTTCTCGTACGTTTATTTTTTGTTCAGTTCAGTTCAACTTTTAATTTCTTTCTCTTATAAAAAGTTCAGTTCAATTTAACTCAGTTCAACTTATTTCAGTAATTCTGATGGGTATAATTTACTTAGAAAATGTAATTCTGATGTAAAAGTTGAGAAGAAAAAATATGCATTGAGATAAATATAGAATATCTTATGAACAAAGTACTTATAAATGTATAATATATACCTTATATGTAATTCTGATGCATGAATAGTAAATAATCAAATTTTACATTCAACCTAAAACATAGTTATAGATATAGAAAACTGATGCATACATGCCCAATTTACCATCAAACTTTTATCGCAAATCACATGATTTAGATCGACCTAAAATATCTATTTTTTTGACAGTGTGTTTCTGGTGTGGCTGGCCACACGGTGCGGTAAGGTGCCATATCAGTAACCCCTCTAGTAACCCCACTTAAGTAACCCCTCTAGTAACCTCCCAGACAAAGTAACCCTTGACTGACTTAGTAACCCCTGACCAAGTAACCCCTAACTGACCAAGTAACCCCTAGTAACCCCCGACCTAGTAACCCCTAACTGACCAAGTAACCCCTAGTAACCCCCAACCTAGTAACCCCTAGTAACCCCTAACCGACCTAGTAACCCCTAGTAACCCCTAACCGACCTAGTAACCCCAAGTAACCCTTAGTAACCCCCGATCGACCTAGTAACCCTTGACCAACCTAGTAACCCCTAACCGACCTAGTAACCCTTGACCAACCTAGTAACTCCTAACCGACCTAGTAACCCTTAGTAACGACCCCTACCTAGTAACCCCTGATCAAACAAATCACTGCCTCACACCACCACCCCACGCCACTAGCCGGCCCAGCCCCAAACACCACACCACCCGCCAGCCCCTAACCCACACCACCAGCCAGCCCCTAACCCACGCCACCTACCTCTAACCCACGCCACGTTGCAACCTGCCTCTAGCACTTAAATTTAAACATCTAATACAAAAGGCAACCAAAAAAGTGAAAATTCTGGAAAAATGAGCATCAAATTCTTCAACAAAACGAGCACAATACATAAGATCAATAAATAAATTACCAAATCAAGATCAATTAATAAAATGAAAGTGAAAAGAACACGACGGCGGAGTGAAAGTGAAAGATCAATTCGAGCAGAAGGATGAGGAAAATAGAGAAAGTTAGGAGGAGAGGACGACGATGGAGCTGAGGTGGCTTGCTTGGAGCTTCGAGGAGATCTGACGAAGATGACAAACACGACAGCGACGGATGGAGAAGACGACGACGGAGCTGAGGTGGCTGGCTTGAAGCTTCGAGGAGATCTGGACGAAGACGACGAACACGACGGCGGTGGATGACCTAGCACGACCATTGATGGTTAGAGAGAGAAAGTTAGGAAGAGAAAATGGAGGAAGGAAGAGGAAGGAAGAGGAGAGAGAGAGGAGAGAGAAAATAAAAAAAAAAAAAAAATAATGTGGTTGGCCGTACGGTGCGGCCAGCCGCATATAAAACTTTGTGTTTTTCTTATTTTTTTTGGAGGAAAATCTAAAATGTTTAATAATGATAAGAATATTAGCAATAAATAGAATATGACCCAACCTAACCCAATCTAACATTCTAACCCCAATGACTTAAATCCGAAACCAACTCAAACCATGCTTCACTTATTGACATACACATTTCCCGACCCAAAAATAACTCAACCTATCTGAAGAACAAATAACTCACCTCTAAAATATCCTAAGCTCGTGGCAAAAGGTACATAGTAATGCACAAGATTTTTTTATATATTTTTTTAATAAAGTAACACATAATTCATACAAAAATTATAGTAATAGATGAGTCACAAAACTTCCCAAATTCCCGTAGTAGAAAAAATGTGTCGGAAAACTATTACTTCTGCTACTGAGTTTGAAAGTTTAATACAGAGAACCATAAAATTTATATAGTATTCAAATACTGTAAACCCGAAGTTGATGGGAGATTATGGGAACAAGATCAAGATTTTTAACTACCATTACTTGAAAAAGAGTTCATTGATCAACGAAAATCGGCAAAATACTGTAACATATTAAGTTCAATACCTCTAAAAATAACTTGATATCATGAAATTACATGGCTAATATATATTTACGGGTGATCTGTGATTAATTTGGGGGTGTTGCAAATGAGCTATCACGAGTCCGCCTCACCTAAAACTAAGCGATGCAAGTACTACGTATTAACGTATATATGAGTTGTAGCAAATTTACGAGTTTTCTGCCGAACAAATCCTAGGATCAGTACTTGTAGATTTAAATTTGTTTGTGTGTTTGGATCAAGTTTCTCTTCAAAAAGGCTTCCAGCGACGTATATCTTTCACACGAACGTGTCAAGTGACTCAAGTGAACGATACAGCAGCAATGTAATGACTAATGAAGCAAGGTAGCAGCTCCAATTCGCCGCCGTGTGAAGTAGTGAGCAAGACACGTGATGTATAACCCTAGAACACTAGTCACATTGCATGGCAACTCTTGCACCAACTGTTAGCATTTTCGTACCATCACACTGTCTATAAAATTCATCTTTTACTAACACATCAAACAATCTACCTCATCATTCGCACTTGTTTAGCAACTAAAAAGATATCATGAATTTGAAATTCAAGCTACCTTTGTTATTGCTGTTTTTTTCAGTTGTCTTAACCTCCAGTTTGGCAGTCCGCTTTCCTAACCAGTATGAAGCATCGAGTGATGAGCATTGGCAATGCTTGCAGCGTTGCAGAAGTCAGCGCGGCGGCCTGCTAGAATGTATTGATGAGTGTAAAGGTAAGGGAGGGAGTGGGGAATGGGTCTCTGAAGGCGATGATGAGTTGATTGACATAAATATCAACCCACACCATGAACGTGAGCACCAGTTTGAGCAGTGTCGTCGTAAATGCCAAAGGCAGGGCCAGCGTGGTCAAAGCGAACAATGGCAGTGCCAAAGGAGGTGTCAGGAGAAGTATCAGGAGAGGGAGAGTGGTAGAGGTGGTCGTCGTTATGGAGATAGGGATGATGAAGTAGAGGAGATCAGCCAGGGTCGTGACCCATACAGTCGACGTGACCCACAACAGCGCTTCGAGCAGTGCCAACAGAGATGCAGGAGGCATGGACAAATAATGGAATGCCAAAGGATGTGCCAGGAAGAGCTGCGAAGGCAAAAAGAGGAACACCAAAGCCGGCGTTTTGAGGAGGATGGCTTAGAGGTATCCGAGAATCCCCAGCGTGACCCACAACAACGCTTCAAGCAATGCCAGCAGAGATGCCAGAGGAAAGGGCAAAGAATCGAGTGCCAGAAGAGGTGCCAGGAAGAGCTACAACGGCAAAGAGAGGAACGTCAAGGTGGGCGCTACGAGGAAGGTGACTTAGAGGTATCTGGAAACCACCACCGTGACCCACAACAGAGTTTCAAGCAGTGCCAGCAGAGATGCCAGAGGCAAGGGCAAAGTCAAAGAATCGAATGCCAGAGGAGGTGCCAGAAAGAGTACCAAGGGCAGGAAGGAAGAGGCAGGCGCTACACAGAGACGTCTGGCCGCCCCACTATACTAGCTTTCTTCTTGAAGCTCACTGGATTGTTTTAAGTGATGACTGGTGAGTGATATGGTAGCTTGATGGCATTATGAATAAAGTGTACGATGTAGGATGAGTGATGTATTTCCCTTCTCTTTTTCAATTAGATGCAAGGACCAGAGAGGCAGTGAGTGTGTTTTACCACTCTGCATCTTTCTGTTTCAAAATAAATATAAATAAAGCAATATACTGGTAAATAATGAAAGTTGCATTGCTGTCAAAAAAAGAAGGAAAAAATTACCATAATATTTCATCCAAGTTCACCTAGATGGAAAGGTATAAATGAATGAATTAAGAAACACAAAATGCACATCCACCAGGCATGTAATACCTCAGTTTGCAAAACTATTGAACGTTAAATTCATTGAATTTTCAATTGTGAATATTTTACAAAAACAGCCTACATAATTATACATGGAATAGCTTATTCTTGAGATTATCTGAACACATTCAGTTATGTTTTATTCCAATTCAAATAAAATTATACTTCGCACTATATTTTAAACTATTTTGTTTGGGGGGGGGGGGGGGGGGGGGGGTGGGGGAGTGGAAAGCCTAACTTAGCTAGGATACCTGAATGACGGGGAATCAGGAATGAATCTATACTTGCGAACTTGCCTATACCTTTTGGTTTATGTGATAACAGTAGGCTTCTCCCTTCCGGTGAAGTCCTTCAGCTTCGATATAGATAATGCAAGATCTGAACATTGTAGGTAGCAAATAAGATTTCCAAACACAAATCAGGTCATGTTACGTACAGCATAGAAGGGAAAGTAACAAACCTATCAATGGTTTTAATGCTATTTGGGCATCCAAATCGTGTTTAGAGGCATCAGGCTCAAATTGCTCAATGTATACTCTGATTGTTGCACCTGCAGAACCAGTACCCTGCAAAAAAAAAAAGAGAATTCATTCTAAGTCCCAATCATGGTTCAAAACTAATACAATTTAAATTCTCACACACACTATTATTCAATCGAATTTTATTATTTCTGTTTCCCTCCATCTGCCAAAAAAATCTACCACAGCCAAAAAAACCATAAATAGATTACTTATGAAAAGATTGTGTTTAAGATATCTAGTTCAATTGACAATGGTGATGTGGCAAGCTTATAAATGACATGGACTGAGACGTAAGATTGAAAAGAGGACTTCTAATGATTTTTTTCACCCAGCAAAATGTTAAAAGAATAATGAAAAGCTTAAGTTTGCACATACCGATAAACGAAATATTATTCGTGACCCATCAGTAAACACAAAGCGAACACCTTGCTTTGATGCCACACTTCCATCAACCTAAGACCAATATAAAAAATAAGGCTACTAAATATATTTGTAAAAACATTCATATTCTGTATCTTTTAGATAAATCACCGCCAATAAAAGCATTAAAACTAGAACTTACAGGATCTGTGTAGCTGAAGTCATCTGCAAATCGAAGGACATATTCCCCTGTTTTGAGAGTTACGTTAATACCTGCACTTTGACAGAAGCCTCTGATCTAAATTTCTAACAGCAAAGCAGAACTTACCATATCTATCTCCTTCCCTGCTCTTTGATATCAAGTCTCTGAGATGGTCAACCATCTTATTAGCACCTTCAGATTCACACTCCTGTTAAAATGAGCATCAATATCAAAGTTCTACACCACCACTACCAGTATGTATCTCACCTCAGAAGAGGTAATGAGGTCAAGTTGCCAAGACATATGCAGCCTTGCATCTAATTGATTCTAGTCACTAGCACTACAAAGGTTGGTTAAAATAGACCATAAATCCCACAGGAAAAAAAGTATTTCCTCCATCCTCAAATAATCTTCATGTGTTCCATTTTAGGATCACCACAAAAGAATCGTCTTGTTACATATAATAAAAATAAATAAATAAATTTCGCTGAAACCATGTGATGTGGATCCCTCCAGTAACTTTCTTTCTCTCACAATCTCACCTCACCCTACTAAATTCCTTAATATGCGTGTCAAACCTAATAGGAAGATTATTTGCGGACAGAGGGAATGATTTGGTTAGTGATAAAAATTAAACTTTCTATCTTAAACATGAACAAGCTAATCAATTCAGAGTTTCAGACAACAGCAGATCTGATGCTCACTTCATAATCATATCTGGAGAAAAAATTCCTCCCATAAGTTGCCCAATATTCTTTTACTACATCTGAGACGGAAACAAGTCTTTCCCCAGGTTTTGTCTCCTTGTTTCTGTAAGCGATGATTGACATCCAGGCTAAAACAGCCCTGCAATAATAAATCTTTTAAGTCAAACCACATTAAAGATAATATTTTAATTACACAGATATCAGAAGCTCGTTAACTCTGGCATTGGCTAAAACACAAAAACATGGATAATCAACAGTACACTTTCACACATATCAACGTCTTAAATCTTGGTCTATGCTTTAGTCCATTACAGAAATATTGGTCAGAAAAGCAGACTCTGAGAGTTTCTGCAAAAGGTTCCTATATACTACATAATTCACATAATACAGTAACTGCACAGCTTTAATTGTAGATTTTTGCTAAGTAACCTGGAAAAAGTAGAGAATGTGCACTATTCACTCCCCCCCCCCCCCCCCCCCCTCTCCTTAGCAACTACATTCTCAAATGTGTGAAGTGAATTTCAATATCTGGTGCTCTGTGCACAAAGTTAGCACACCACCAAACAGAAATCTATGCTGCCGTACTCAATCCAGTTATAGGAATGTGTTCCGGGTGAGATGGAGAAGTGGATACAGCACCCTTAGTAAAATTAGGCATCGGCAACTAAGCTGCGAGAGACTTGTCCTATCGGCAAAGTCATCCATTTTTGGGAATAAACAACAAATCTAGAAGAATAATTCACATATTTATTCGTAGGATCAACACAGTAGGCAGCTGCAGCATGTTCTTGAAATGGATTCTGCAGCCTTCAGTTGAAAGGCTAAAGGTAACAAGAACAAGGAGGGACAAATCTAAATGAGCTCATTCAAGAAAAAAAGATTGATGGCTTTTAGTTGCATATCAGAACAAGGTGAGGCAAACCAAACCAAGCTCATAACCTCAGATTAACTGATGGCCATTAAATGCAAAACAGACAATCATTGCACTGAGATAGAAGGCACTGCCTTGGCCACACAGCCACACACAGACGGTTCATAATAAGGGAGTTCATAAAAACTAGTCATAAGACTTACCATATGCCATCCTTTTCACGGATGTGATCAGAACCAGTACCAAAACTCTCTTCACCACAGATTGACAATTTCCCAGAATCCATGAGATTACCAAAGAACTTCCAGCCAGTGGGAACCTGAAACAAGAGAACCATGCATTGTCAGCCAATTTTAGATGATACCAAATTTCAACTAACTACAAGTGATTTCATAAAAATAAGCTGATACATGATGTATGCTGATCTAAATCAGTTTTTCAGCTTCATATCCCAATAAGTGAGTTGTAAAGGGCCAATATGTGTTGGCCTCTATAGAGCATGAACAACTAATGCAAGGCTGATTCAGGCCAATAAAAGGGTTTAATTGCTGACACAAAGATCATGGGACACGATTATCACACCAATATGACCCCTCAATCAGCATCACAAGCTTGCTTACATAATGTGTGATCAATATTGCAATCAAAACTGACATTAAAATCTGAAACCCTAAATATCTGATCGCAAGTGAAGAATAGAAACCTCAAAAAAGGGAAGTTTCAATTTTTCAGCAACACGATCAAGTGCACCACTTGTAGGCATGGATCGAGCCAAACCCTGCAGAGCACATACAACAAGCACTGGATGAGCAACCAGAAACAAATATAAAAAGATAGTTGATATGCAGACCAAAATGTGCACAGGTTTTACCTTAATTCCATCACGGAAGTATGGAATTGCTTCTAGAGCATTTGCTGCAATTATAGCAACTGAATCTGAAGGTGTAACAAAGAAACTTCTACCCAGAATCATATTTCTATCCCCATCACCTGGGCCATTAAAATAAAAAAAAAAATTAAAAAAAAAAAAAAAAAAAAAAAAAAAAAAACCTTGTGAACATTTAAGCAAAGAGATTGCTAAAATTTCACACTGCTAATGAAAATTAACTGTACTGCTAGAATCTTCATAAAAGTTTGATAAACATGCAAACCCATATAATGAACACTTGCGAGAAACTAAAAATATGGTAAGTTAAAAAAAAAAAAAATACAATTTCCTTCTTTTTCTTTTTCCTTGGTGGAGTGTTAGCTCTAAGGCTTCAATGAGTTCAATATCATTCTTTGGAAAAAATCCAAGCAGAACGACACAATGTAAATTTGTAAAGACTATTAAAACCTGATTCTTGTATACCTTGCTCTTTTTAAAAAAAAAAAAGATAAGGAAAGGATAGCCCTAGGCAACACTTCCATAGTCCAAAATAGTCTGGGGGTGAAATAAGTCAAATAACAGCCAACCACAATTTACCTGGTCAAAAAGGTTCTAGAAAACCTTTTAAGAGGTCGTCTTCTTTTTTATAATCTCAGAATGCATTTTGCAAAGATTGAGAATGTGAGATGGATCTTTAAAAAATTTCCTAGCAATTTCCGGCGCAGTAGATACTAGATAGGCAGTAATATATGGTGGCAATAAATTTTTAAAAAAGAGATTGCGTGTTTCTTATCAATGTCCAAGGTAATGCAAGTAGGCAACTCTACTTCCAAGTACATGTTTCTCCCATAAATTTCCAATACCATTGTCAGAATGACAACAATAAAATTTTGAATAAAAACAAACATTTAGAGATAGAGTTGGGTTACAATGGACATTTCATGGATCTTTCATCACAAATTACACAAAAACTTCATAATTATTACTTCTAAATAATACTGCCCGCCAAAAGGGCCATGAGGAACTGACATTGAGCTAAAACAATGGCTGGAAAGGCAAGGGGGGATAGAAATTATACCATCACTAGCAGCCCCAAAGTCCGGTCCATTCTCAGCGTACATTATGTCAACCAAATCCTTAGCATAACTGTTCCAATCACCAGTCAGAACATATCATGCATAAAAAGTATCCACCGTAAGATGTGAATATAATCTTACGTGAGGTTAGGGTCTGGATGGCCATGGCCAAAGTCTTCCAGAGGAACCCCATTTGTTATTGATTCCTAATGAAGGCCTCAAGAAATGTAATCAACATAGCAAAAGAGTTATAATTTAATCATAATTCTGTTAACTCAGATAGAAAAAAAAAAAGTATACCGGACTGGCACCCAGCTTTTCCACGAAGATTGGTTTCGCATATGCTCCGGTAACTGCATGCATGGCATCAAATGTGAACCTGAGAAATTATAAACGGGATTTACATGACAAACTTAGTAGAAGGTAAAATTAAAATAAAAAATAAAAAAAGATGATACATAAATGAAACCATCACTGGGATAGATCATGCATAAACACAGAAAACCAACGAGCAAGATCCAAATTCATAGAAAATGAAAAAAGATGTGATGAAACAATTAAAATCCCATACTCTGACAAACTAATATGCGGTTAATTATCCTCTCTATCCATACAAAAATTTACAATAATTTCTATGCATCATATATTAAGGATCAGAACCCAAGTATACTAATCAATTTGGGTCAGATAAGTGTCAGTCACAGGCACAATAAAATAGTTGGGAGTTGAATGAATTAGGGTACGTATGTCAACGTTGGATACAAAGATGAATGCTTTTGACCCACCACCTACTCTCAGAAAGAGGGTCACAGAATAAAGATTTGAAGCAAATGAAGCATGCAGTAAAAAAAATCGGGAAAATTTAATCAAAAGACAAACAGAAAACCGGGAAAATTTATCAAAAGACAAAAAATTTGTCAAAAAATATGGGTTCACACCTGAAATCTGACCGTGATAGAAGACTTCTGATAAGCTGAAAATCAAAAACACTCTGTGCATAGCAGACAAATTTTGTAAAAATTAAAATACAGTAGAGTATTTGGGTTATCTTGTCCAAAACAAGAAGTAATAAGATGACCAAGTAATTAGATCTCCAAATAGCCCTTCTACCTCCAACAGCTCCATATAGTCCGCAACTGGGTCAACTACTTCAACAACGAAGTTGCCAAATTTCGTAACTCCAACACAAGAAAGATCTACATCAGGAATGGTTGCCATCTTAATTTCAGATATCTGCATAAATAATCCCATGTAGGTATCACTCAGATTTCTAGTACAGATGAATATAGATGTCCCCAAAATCTCTAGTGGAAAACAGGAACAGAGTCATATTTGGGACTTAGGAGAAAAAATTAGGCAAATTATAACCAGAATTCCAGAAAGATTCTGTTTAGATACTAGCTTTGGGCATTAGAAAAATGTGAATTTTATGAGATAAAGATGCACTCTTTTTGTAGGTCACAGTAACCATGAAGAAAGCAATTGGCCACAAGAAGTTAACATAACTGACTGTATATTCCAAAATTTGGAATGTTAGATGAGGATGAAGCACGTCCAAAGTTTATGAATTCGAAGGGAAACAAAGAAAAGAAAGTTGAATGTCATGTGCTCTTTAAACATCCAGAGAGATAAAAAGACAAAATGGATGAAAAGGATTGTTGCTTCAAATATTTGCAAAACAAAACAAAAAAAAAAAAACAAATGATGATTCAAGCAAGAATAATTGTAACATAATATGTTCATTTGTTCATAATGTATTCAAGGTCAAAATGACCAAATTTGACTTCCATACTTCCAAATAAGCTAACATTTTGGGATGAATAATTGAAATTCTTATACGAAGTTTTTTTTCTAAAAAAGCATGGAGATGTATAAATAATTTATTTGCTTCAAGCAGATAATGCGTGGAACTTCGGAAGGGGTATGGAGCTATTTATATACCGAGCATTCCCTTGCAAAGAAAATATTTCCACACATACACACAAAACAAAACAAAAAAAAACCTGCATTTGTGAAGGAAGATTTGGCATAAGAAGCTTTTATGATTTTACCACCTCATCATACACCCGAAAAACAAAGGTATTAGCTCAGGGAAATCCTGCAGACGCCCTGCGTTAGTGACTTGGTGGCGGAAGCCCAATGATGTTCTGAATCAGACAGCTAATAATACAAGGATAATGGACACTAAGCTCTAGAAAACAGAATCAGCAGATGTTACAAACACGGGAAAAGGGTGGCAGAAATGCACATAGGTGAAGCATTTACAGAAGATCAGGCACATACAGAAAGTGTGTTGCCGTATATCTTGTCAGTGATGGATTCAGGTGCAGGTTGCCCACTGCTGTAGTTGAACTGAAACATTAATACAAAATTGTTACCCTTAATTAAGAAAATCAAAGAACATAACAAAACAAAAACTGACTGCCATGTCACATGTTAAGCAAATAACATCTTGAGCCCCTTGGGAGTGTCTTGTTTGACAGCACCCACTTTACATAAGATGGAAAGCTTGCCAGGACTTAAAGAGTAGGAAAAACTAGAAGGGCTGGAAAAATTAAAGTGCTTTCTAAGATCCATTAGAATTTTACAAAAATCTTCACCAAAATAAATGACAAGATAATAGCAACTTCACGGCTCAGCAACTGCAATAACTACAAAAAGGGTTCAACAACTACAATCTACACACCCATTCTTATATGAAAAAGCATGCATAACAGTTAGACATTTGAAGTTGGAAAGCATCAAAAAGTAGAAATATTACATGCATATGCTTAAATCTGATGCCAACAACATTAATATGAGAACATCCACATGATGTATAGTAGCAATTGCAATCCAGAATGTCTTCTGCTGGTGCTAGCAGTCATTATTCATGAAACTTTTTTCCTTTTAAGACATCAATAGCATCAATAAGGCTCGACCAGTGTAGATAGCACAAGTAATTCTTATCCAGGGGAAAATGATTTAACCGTTATTAACAAAGTTTATAAGTAAAACTAAAATAGGCATCAACATATATGTAGTAATAGTGCTGAGGCAAACAGAACCTCTATCAGCACTATCCAGCCTTTAAGAAAATCATAGTGCAGTAATGGCTAATTTTGCTCAACATGCACCAAACAATGTGCAAAAAGATGAAGAAATGGAGCAAAGAAAAAGGAATAAGGTGAAGAACATAAATTCTTTACCAAGTACATGAATGTACATAACATTACCTTGATTCCCCAATCATAATCGGGTCCACCAGGATTATGACTTGCACTCATTATAAAACCACCATTGGCCTGCAGAAGTGTGATATCAGCTTTCAAATTAATTAGCATTTATGTTGTATAAATACATAAGAAAAACAAGGAAAGAGATACAGAAGCTTGCCTTCCTCTTTCTAATCACAGCAGAAACTGCTGGTGTTGACAAAATACCATCCCTACAATCATACAACTTTGTCAAATTCGCATAAATCAGACAGTGCCTAGTTATCATAAACATTTATGGTTCTTTACACACATTGCTAACCAGTCTCAACTTTTATCATGATGTTGCAGGTCATATGAGTTACACGAACAGATTGAATAACGAGAAAGTGAATGCAGACATAGACATGTAGTAATGGATACCAAAAGAAAAGACGAACAGATTGAATAACGAGAAAGTGAATGCAGACATAGACATGTAGTAATGGATACCAAAAGAAAAGTACGTGGTTTTAGCACTGAAGGAAGGTTACAGAGAAATACTAAATAGCTTAGTTTGAAGACAAGCAGGTACAATGTTGATGAAAGTTGTAGTGTACATCAGAATCTAAGAGTAATCAGGAAGGTACTAGAGCAACTCCAATGTCGTAGACAAATGGTAATGGGTGCTCAAAAGAAAGTGTTTGTGCTAAAAGCTTCATGTGACAAGAGTGTTCTATAATAATTATTTTCAAAGAGAAACTATGATGTTATCTCAAACAAAAGCAACAGGCAGCAGTTGTAGCTCAACATTCCTCTACAAACCAGGTAATTCTAGGAAATATCTAGGGGAATATGCACTATCATAGTAGTATCAATGAACCAATACAACTGTGAACAACTCGCGGTCAAAGATCATTCTCACTTGGTAAACAAATGAGCTTGAACAAAATTTAAGGGCATGTATAATAAAGAAGCCTAGCTCAACGAAAAAGTGTTCATCTCGTTTAAGCTCACAAACAAATTGTCCGCAAATGATTATAAGCTCATTCAAGTTCACTTGAATACCCATTCAAGCTTGAATATGGCCAACACCTAATATAGGGAAAAAACAAATAATATTCCAAAAAATAGAACCAAAAACAAAAATTGAAATTATTGACATTATTAGTAGATTCAACAAATTTTAATTACACACTAACGCATTGATATAATAGCGTACAGTTATATTTTAGTGATTTTTTTTTTTAAATACTTGCATATATAGAAGTGTCCAGGTATATTGATCATGAGTAAGTGTTTTAAATATCTTGGTCAATCATCCAGATAAATGGTGATATTGATCAAGACTTGGCACACGGGATTAAGCCAGGGTGGCTTAAATGGAAAGCTGCCATGAGAGTGTTATGTGCCCGAAGCATCTCTTTACATTTAAAGGGAAATTTTATAGGACTGACATAAGACCAGTGTTGCTATAGGGTATAGAGTGTTGGGCTTCTAAGAAGCACATCAAAAAGATGAGAGGTTACGAAAATGCACTTGTTAAAATGGGTGTGCGGGAACTTTGAAATGAAGTTATTCGCAAGAAAGTGGGTGTCAGGGGGATTGCAGACAAACTAAGGAAAAATCGTCTGCATTAGACCCAAGGGTGCACTGGTACGAAGAAGGGAAGAAAGGGATCATGGATAGGGACCGAAAATGTCTTGGTTTAAGGAGTTGATATGATGCATATGGATTTGCATGAGAATGAGGTATTTGATTGTAAGGAGTGGAGGAGGAAGATTTTTGTGAATGATTATGCGGAATAATCACTTTTGGTTCATGTAGCCAACCCCACTAATGAGATTAAGGCTTTGATTGATTGATTGACTTACATATATAGAAGCATGTATGAAGCTTGTTTAGAAGCATTCCCCTTCAAACTTGATTTTGCTCGGCCTAAGCATTTTACAGTTAAAAAATATAAACAAGCCAATCTTGAACTTTTGAACATGTGATTTAATAATTGAGCTCTTGAGGTTTTGGGATTGAGCTTGACAGACCTAACTTAGGCTTACAAAGAGGATGATCATACATTCTTACAAAACACACGTATGTAAATGGTGTTAAATATTCAAAATCCTTTCAAAAATAACACTCATTCATGATATCAAACTATATAACAACATAACACATAAGAAGGAAAAAATATATTTATAAACAGGATACTCACTGCCCAACTAGTATTTTTGCAACCCCATTGGCTGCCGCGATTTTGATAATTGTCTGAATAGCAAACCAAGATGCACAAATTAATGTCCATACATAGATTATGCAGATTTCATAACTGAAGATGAGTATACCTGTGCAGCCTCTTTGTTAAAGTACCGACCATCGCCACCAAGAACTAACACCCCATTCACATAGTCCTCTGTTGGCAGTGAATTAAACAATGCCTGCTCATTCATAAAACCACACACTAATCAATGCCGTAATCACAATGCCACCAACATCTCATGTAAACAAACTATGCTTTTTGAGCAATGTGTTTTGAACCTGTATCCAATTGGCAAGGTAATTCTCTTGCATAAACACTTTAACCTAAGAGCAAACCAATTTTTTAAGAAAACAGTTAGTTTCCACATCAAATTAACAAAAAGCATTAATCCATATTACTTACAAACACGAAAAACGAATTAAACCTTCTTCCGGAGACCGCTGGTGCCGGTTTTCTGACCATCATAAGGTTTCGTCGGCACCATTTTTATCTGTTGAACTCAATTAAAATAATCAGACGACAATCAATACAAAATGCCACTCTAATTACACTACTTCCATCAAATAAAAAAAATTGCAAATTTCAAGACATAATAATAGTGATCAAAGAAACAATGTATTACTATATCAAACCAAATTTCTATAAATACAATAATTTATTGACAAAATGCAACAATTAGCATCAAACAAAGATACAATTCACATCAAATTATGAGTATTCATGATAATAAAAGGCAATTAAATATATATATTTATACATTGAATCAATAATTCACAACAAGAATGCGCTGATACAAATTCTCAACTTACAATTCATCATTCAAATCAAATGAAAACACAAATTATAAAAATATACAGATTTAAAATTAATTAAATTGAAATAAGATGAATACCGAGAAATTCTGAGATTCGAGGATACTGGAGGTAGAAGGAGATGATGAAGAAGCTTTAATGGCGGAATGAGAATGCGACGACATTTTAGTAAGAGAGATGAAATTGTGAGAAGGAAGAGGGAGAGAGAAAGAGCGAAGAGGAAGAGAGAAAATTTTGATAGGTGTTTTTCGAGAGTAGAGAGAGAATGAAGGTTCAATTTTTACAGAAAACGCCATTGTTACAGAGCTTAGAGAATGAGAGGGTGAGAGGAAATGTGGGAAATAATTTTGCAGATTTTTTAATATTTTTTTTATCAATCTGAAAAAAACAATTGGGCTGGGCTTCTGGACTGTATTGGGCTGGGTTGGGGAAGATCCAAGGACAAATTGAATGACGGTATTTTGACGGAATGTATTAACACCACGTGTATTAAGATTTGCCCTTGGTTCGATAAGTTATCACGTGAGTCGGTGAATTTATTTGTGTTTTCCAATGTGATTTTTTGGTGTATGAGTTTGTTAACAACTTTAATGCGGTGGAAGTGCATGGTGATTGCTTAGCAGCTTAGGTGGCTGGTGGGTACACTTTTAGTCCTTTGTAGATTTTTGCATAACGTGTATGGGACTATGAAGAAGTCACTTTATATATTCTCCATTTAACACCCGACTACGGATCTGTTCTGATTAATTAAATTGAGCTAAACTAAATTGTTTATGAGAGAAAAAAATTGAAAACTGAACTAAATCAAACTGAAGAGAATAGGCTATACATCTGGACTTTAGAGATTCAAGAGTGTTTATTTGATCACTTTTTAATACACAAAGTAACAATTGTTATGAATTTGGTGATTAATGTATGATTGTTGAGGTCTGATATGTATTTATTTAGTCTACTTTGACTTGAAATTTTTTTTTTTATATGGTTTGGTGTAGTTTGTTTTTGTCTAATTTTGATAAGCTGAAAAATGACTAATTAATTTTTGGGTAGTGATATATATATATAGTCCATGCATAAGCATTAAATATACTTTCTAAAATGAAATTAAGTTGAAAATTCATGACAAAATCACGCATTAATCTATCTTTAATATTTCCTTTTTTAGCTCCTTATACATAGCCCTTAGGGCTGTGTTTATCAATTTCCTTAATATTTAAGCAACGAGATTGATACTTAGTAATAATATAGAGGGTTATTGCTGACATAAAAATTGATAATACACACTTGAAATGAGATTTAGAAGTATTTTTCATACAACAATAACTCAAACTATTTAGGAACATATTGTAAAATTTCATTTAAGTTGAATTGTTAATTTTCGAGATTTGAAATAGGGATAATAATTATTGAGTTTTTTTTTTTAATAATGAAAACAGTATATATGATTGTTAGATCATATCTGATTATATTCTAATTTATACGATCATGTACAATTTTGCTATGATATTGCAATTTTGTACAATTCAGCTACGATTTTAAGCTCATTTGTATGATCTTGCTATGATTATATGAAGTCCTACGTGGCTATAATCATGTTTTCAATCTGGATCATTTAGCTAGTTTGGAATTGCAAAAATGAACGATCTAAATCATGATTTTGACAGCAATAATGTATATGAAACACAAGTGACGCAACATCAAGAAGTCATTTGTAAAGACAAACCTCATGTGACTGCTTTAATTTGATTAATTAGACGAACAATTATGTGACTATTGTATTATTATAATGATTACGAAATGAAGCCGATGCTATGACAAGGGCAATAATCAATCATCAATAACACATTTCTTTTGAAGACGTTTTTTAAAAAAAATATTTTCCAATTGAAAACCGTTTTTCCACAAATACTACAAAATCGCAAATACAATCAATCATACAAACCATGGAGTATAAAGAATAAAAAACAAAAGCAAAATAGAAGTGTGGTACATGCACAAACTAGCACGCCGCTGTTTTGTTGGTCAGCAAATTACTCTTTCCCCTGAAATAAAATCGAAATAAATAAAATAGAATAAAATAAAGGGGTTTGGTTTGGTCAATAAAGAATGCAACATTAACGGGGTATTGGTATTACTATTACATTTCTAATTTCATGAATCATCATAAATTCATACACAACCCAGATTTGTTTCTTACGACTCTCCAAAGATCCAACAACCTTCTCTTTCTCTCTGTCTCCTCTTTGCTGTACCAATAGCGTACCTTCTTTTTTTTTCTCTCTTTCTTCACCAATTTTTTCTCAACTACAAGGGTTTTATTGCTAACAATTTTTCATGGCTCATAATCCTTCTTCTGGTTGGTTTTCTTTTTTATTTCTTCTTGTTTTTTTTCCTGCATTTTTCTGCTTAATTTGATTGTTTTGTTATTAATTATTGTTTAGTTTTGCTATTGTGAAGTGGGGTTTTCCTCCTAATCTTTTTGGTATCTTAATTTGCATGTTGAATATACTCGTGATTTTGACTGTTTTAAATGATGATTTTGACAACTTTGATATGGGTTTTATTTAGTTTGAATATGATGTTTGATTCTAGATCAGATCATCATTATGTTTGTTGTAATTAGTTGTAATGATTTTAAGAGAATTTGGTTATATGATGATCTGGGTTATTAGTTTTTCAGTTCAATGATCAGAAAATCTCTGTTTATTACAGCTAAAATGCTGTTTAAATGTGTTAATTCCACCAAATTCTGCTATTTGAGTTTGTTACAAATCAAGAATCTAAAGAACATGAGTCAAATATGATGTTTGTATAGAAAGATTTATGTTATAGCTCATAGATGAATGATTATTATGATCGTTTATGAGTTGGAGTATATGGGTTCTTTTGGTAGGTACAAATGGTAAAATGAAGGATGATAAACCACTGGTGGTTTGCTTTGGGGAAATGCTGATTGATTTTGTGCCCACGGCTGCCGGAGTGTCGCTTGCTGAGGCACCTGCATTTGCTAAAGCTGCTGGTGGTGCTCCTGCTAATGTTGCTGTTGGAGTATCGCGATTAGGAGGTTCCTCAGCTTTTGTTGGAAAGGTAGAATTACTTCAATTTGGTCCTTTGTGTACTAATTCTGGATGTTTCAGTTTTTGGAACCTAGTTTAATGCTATTATGAAACATAATGAGTGAAGAGTTCATTGCTGATATATCCACATTGTTAACTGTGTTTGATGTTCATTTTTAGAGCACTCGGAGGAATATATTTAGAGGCTAAAGTTCTGTTAATCAGAAAAACTTTCTAAGCTTTGCCTTATTTGAGCAAAAGCAGATGTAATTTGTCCATGTTTTAATCACTGTGGAAGAAGCCGCTAAAAGATTGCTTTATGTTATTTGTCTAAGTATCTTACAGGGAAATGTTGGTAATCAGAAGTAATTTAGGATAATCAACTAACATATTACTCTTTGGTTCTCTGCACTTGTTTTTAGGTTGATTCCAGTGTGGCTATGTGTGGTTTCCAATGATATCTGATGAGCTGGCTGCTGCTCTCTATGTTTATTCTTTTCTGATTGTTTTTAGGATTATTGCCACCTTGTATATTGATTGAACATAATCTATGCTCACGAAGCAAAATATATTTCTACTGCTCTCTGTGTTTATGCTTTTCTGATTGTTTTTAAATTTTGATTAGGTGGGAAAGGATGAGTTTGGCTTCATGTTAGCTGACATTTTGAAGCAAAATAAAGTAAATAATTCAGGAATGAGATTTGATCCTGGGGCAAGGACAGCACTGGCTTTTGTTACTTTGAGAGCTGATGGAGAGCGTGAATTTCTCTTTTTCCGCAATCCAAGTGCTGACATGCTCCTTCAAGAATCTGAGCTCGATAAAGACCTACTTGAGAAGGTGTGTTATTGATGATTGAATTTTTTATATTTTATTTCCCTCTAGAAACTTGCTTGTTTCTTCTGTGGCTGCTTGGGAATTGAACTCTTACTGTGACTGTAATCTTAATGTAGGCAAGGATCTTGCACTATGGTTCAATTAGCTTGATAGAGGAACCTTGCAGATCAGCTCATCTTGCTGCGATGAAAATTGTGAAGAAGGCAGGTGGTTTCCTTTCTTATGATCCCAATTTGCGAAAGCAATTATGGTCATCAGAGGAAGCTGCTAGGGTTGGCATAATGAGCATATGGGAACAAGCTGATATGATTAAGGTATAAATTTCGGGAGGAAAAATCTTGAATTTTATATGAGCTGAAAATACTAATCTGCTAATCATGTTTAACTGTGCACATGTGATTTTAAGACTGTTATTTTTGCGGCAGGTAAGTGAAGACGAAATCACATTCTTGACTGGTGGTGAGGACCCATACGACGATAATGTTGTTATGAAGCTCTTTCATTCCAATCTTAAGCTCTTGATTGTGACTGAAGGGTCAGAAGGTTGCAGATACTACACTCAGGTAAGCAAGTTGATTAGGGCATTCTATACCTAGTACTGTATTTGTCCAATAATTCTCTTGAGATATCTTCTTGTCTGGTAATTGCTGCTTCATCTTTAAGCTAGTGAAATGCATGTAGTTAATGTTACTCTTGGTGAAATGATTATGGAATCTTTAGCTTCTTAACAATATTTCAAACTGACAAGAATTTTAACTATGCCCTTATTTTGCAGACGTTTAAGGGTAGGGTTGGTAGTGTGAAAGTTAAACCTGTGGACACAACCGGTGCAGGCGATGCATTTGTGGGAGGATTTCTAAACATTTTAGCCTCTGACTTGAAATTATTGAAGGTAATTAATTGCAGGGCATGAAAAATACTTTTATCATGCTTCAATTTGCCCATTAGGGCTTTCGTGTACTGTGTTTAATTTTTAATGCATTTTGTGCTGAATATATATGTATAATCATGTGCCGGGCATATCAGTATATTCTGATGCTCAATAAATTAATGATGATGATGCAACTGCTCATAGTGGACATATGCATGGAGCAGGCTGCTGGATGGGATAACTAGAACGATTTATTTATTCTTACTACCACACAAAACATACACTTGTACAGTATAAAAGAAGCTATATGGACCTTCCTATATATGCAAATGTGATGTAATGTAGTCAATGACAACATAATAAAATAATAATGTGAATAAGGACAGGTGTTTTTGCTTTAAGACATTGATTTTCTTCTGGATTGCCTATGACACATTTAGTTGATGGAAGATGCAGAGATGATCACTTGCAGCCTATGTTATTCTCCTAGATGATCTTGCTCTCTTAAATTTTAGTGCTATAAGTCCTACCTGTTTAAATCAAACTTTATAGCCGCTGAAACGTCCAGTTGCTGATTAAGGATTTAAGGTTTATTCTCGTTTGTCTATCTCCCTCTTGGTCTTGGGCCTAGCTGAGTATTTACATTGGAGGTAGCCTGTAGGTTGATTGAGACCAACCCAACCTGGCTTATGAGCCAATTGGTGACCACTGACCAGTCCCTTTTTATCTAGTCTGTCCCAACCAAGCCCTATTGTAGCTTGTCCGTGATCACATCTCTATTCTTTTTCTCTTCGACTTGGTAGTTGGTGCTGGCTGCCGCCGCCGCCTTGGTTTTTCAGTTAAATTAGCTTGTTGCCTTGATTGAATATAAATATGCAGTTCTGTGCAATTAGTTTGGCAATTTGTATTGGAAAGTTCAGTTTTAGCTCTTCTTGCAGGATGAAAAGCGGTTAAGGGATGCTTTGTATTTTGCAAATGCATGTGGTGCTGTTACGGTTACGAAGAGAGGAGCCATTCCTGGTTTGCCAACAAGAGATGAAGTCCTTGAAATCTTACAACAAGTGTGATACAAATTCTAGGCACATTCTTTTTTGAGTAATATTGTGTATTTGATGTAATTCTAGGTTGATAGTATACCCCTTTTAGGGTGCAAAATATATACAGTAGTTCTTTTTGTTTCAAATTACTATAGTTTTTTTCGGTTTTAAGTTGATAGGTTAATCCTATTTCAGACTAAGCAGAAGCTGTATCATCGCCAAGTTAATTCTTTTAGCTTGTTTGATGTTGGTGTATGATTGTATTGCACCATTATTTTCTGAATAAAAGGTATCATTCTTGTATTATATGTTTCGTAAAATTTTATTTTACGAAAACAGTATGGGTAGGACTGTAGGAGACTGTAGGAGAGTGCTGTTAATGCCAATGAAATTTGCTGTTTTGTATGATACTCAGTCCTATACGACTATACGGAGTTTTATCTTTCTTTTCTTAGATTGTGAATGTTATCAGTGCTTATGCTCCCCAAGTGGGTTTAGATGCAGAAGAGAAACGACAATTTTGGGAGGACCTAGACGAGGTGGTGCAGGGTGTCCACCACTCAGAGAAGTTATATATTGGAGGGGATCTAAATGGGCACGTTGGGGCGAGCCGAGATGGCTATGAGAGTGTCCATGGAGGCTTTGGGTATGGGCAGAGGGACGCCGGTGGTGAAGCTATTATGGATTTTGCCCAATCATATGATTTAATTTTGGCTAATACTTGGTTTAAGAAGAGGGATTCACACTTGATAACTTTTCGGAATGGAGCAAATGCAACTCAAATAGACTTCCTGCTCACAAGGAGCAAAGATAGACAAAGTTGCATAAACTGTAAGGTTATCCCAGGGGAGAGTGTGGTCACCCAACACCGGCTATTGGTAATGACTATTCGTCTGAAAGAGAAGGCGAAGAAAAAAGTTAGACAAGAAGAACCAAGGATAAGATGGTGGACCCTAAGGGATGCAAAAGCTAAGGTTTTTACAGAAAAGGTAATTGAAGAAGCGGATTGGGATGGAGAGGTGGATCCGGACATGACTTGGTTACGAATGAAGAACTGTTTCCTAAGAGTGGCCAAAGAGGTCTTAGGGGAAGTAAGGGGAAGAACTTCGGTACAGAGAGATACTTCGTGGTGGAATGAAGAGGTGAAAGCAGTAATTAAGCAAAAAAGGGAATGCTATCAAGCCTTAGGAAAATGTAGGAGTGATGAAACCTTTGCAGCGTATAAGGAGGCTAAGAGTAAGACAAAGGCAGCTGTTCGCCAAGCAAAAGAAAAGGCATATCAGGAGGTTTATGAAAAGCTTGATTCCAAGGAGGGAGAAAGGATCATTTATAAGATGGCAAAGAGAAGACAAGAGGCAAGGAAGGATATTGGCATGGTGAAGTGTGTCAAAGATAAGAACCAAATGGTCCTAGTGCAAGAGGAGGGCATCAAGGACAGGTGGAAGGGGTACTTCGATGAATTATTTAATGGAAGTAATGGAGTTGTGATAGGAGATACCTCTATGAGTGATGAAGAAATCAACATGGAGTATGTGCGAAGGATTAGGAGAGTAGAGGTGGAGATTGCACTGAGGAAGATGAAACCTAAGAAGGCGGTTGGCCCTGATGGGGTACCGATAGAGGTGTGGAGGTGTTTGGGTAAGATTGGTATTGATTGGTTAACAAACCTTTTCAACAAGATATGGACGGCTACAAGGATCCCACAAGATTGGAGGAAGAGCACCTT
This sequence comes from Chenopodium album, assembly GCF_948465745.1. Lineage (NCBI taxonomy): Eukaryota > Viridiplantae > Streptophyta > Magnoliopsida > Caryophyllales > Amaranthaceae > Chenopodium > Chenopodium album. The sequence continues at coordinate 2,089,983 of NC_137838.1, forward strand.
GGTCCCGGTTTATAAAAACAAAGGAGACGCTCAAGATTGTTCTAACTATCGAGGAATTAAGCTTATGAGCCATACTATGAAGTTGTGGGAAAGGGTGATTGAACAAAGGTTGAGGGCATGCACAAGCATTTCAGATAACCAATTTGGTTTTATGCCTGGGAGATCTACTATGGAGGCAATCCATTTGATAAGACAAATGATGGAGTTTTATAGGGTAAAGAAGAAAGATCTTCATATGGTCTTTATTGATTTAGAGAAGGCATATGACAAGGTGCCAAGAGAGATACTTTGGTGGGCAATGTTGAAGAAAGGTATCCCATGAAGGTATGTAGACCTAGTTAAGGATATGTATCGGGATGTGTCAACAAATGTGAGGACATGCGGAGGGTTGACAAAAGATTTCCCTATTACAATCGGATTGCATCAAGGGTCTGCATTAAGCCCTTTTCTTTTTGCAACGGTTCTAGATGAATTAACTAGACCAATTCAAGATGAGGTTCCATGGTGTATGCTGTTCGCAGATGATATCGTTTTGGTGGATGAGACTAAGGATGGGGTTAATGTCAAGTTGGAGCAATGGAGGCAAAGGTTGGAATCTAGAGGGTTTAAGCTAAGTCGGAGTAAGACTGAATATTTGGTATGTCGTTTTGGCACTCAGAGGGGGACAAGCAATGAAGTGGTGAGTTTGGATGGAAAGGATTTGACCATGAGTGAATGTTTTAAGTACCTAGGGTCGATCATCCAGAAGAATGGTGACATTGATCAAGACGTGACCCACAGGATTAAGTCAGGGTGGCTTAAATGGAGAGCGGCCACGGGAGTGTTATGCGACCGCAGCATTCCCTTAAAGTTGAAGGGAAAATTCTACAGGACTGCCATAAGACCAGTGTTGCTCTATGGTACAGAATGTTGGGCTTCTAAGAAAGAGCATATTAAAAAGATGGAGGTTACGGAAATGCGCATGTTAAGGTGGATGTGTGGAAACACTTTAAGAGATAGAATCAGAAATGAGGTTATTCGCAAGAAAGTAGGTGTGGCGGGCATTGTAGATAAATTAAGGGAAAATCGTCTGCGTTGGTTTGGACATGTAAGACGGAGACCCGAGGGTGCACCGGTGCGAAGAGTGGAAGAGTGGGACCATGGAGGGATTAAACGAGGAAGAGGGAGACCAAAGATGACTTGGTTGGAAGGAGTGAGGAAGGATATGAAGTGCATGGATTTACGTGAGGATGAAGTTTTGGATCGTAAGGGATGGAGGAGAAAGATTTATGTTGATGACTACACGGAATAATCAAATTTGGTTCATGTTAGCCGACCCCACTTTTGGGATTAAGGCTTTGATTGATTGATTGATTGATTGATCTTACCTTATGAAAGTATTACAACAATGTAATTTAGTAATTGTGCTTGGACACTTCGACAAGTTAGACATTTTCAAAACTTTTATGAACTTCTTAAAATCATATTAGATCATGATCATGTAATAGTTGAAACCCGAATATGAATTGCTAGCCAATAGCCCTATAGGGGAAGATGTATTTTCACCATACAAAAAATGGTTATATATGGAGTAGTAAATTGCTAACGTTATAGCGAGTTAGCAAGATTCTATTCGATAATTAGAGATGTTAACAATAAGTTCGTACATTGACAAGCGTGACATAAGAAATTGCTAACGTAGAGTACTCCGTGTAATTTTATTTTAACAAAAGGTTTGGCCATTGACCATCCGGATTTGATGTAATGATCCACGTGAAGTCTAAAAGCAGTTGTATTTCCCAAATCCCCATTATCAATCCAATTGCTGCATCACACTAATCTATCCCACTTGATTACGCTAACATTTTTACAATCTTCATTCATTCTTCATCCCTTTCCATTAATCATAATTAATCACCAGATCTACCTCCATTTTTGTGTTCTTCCTGAAGATCCAACAATTCAACAATGGCGAACAATGCTAATCCCTCGCTAATGTCGGAGATTGGCCCCGATGGTCTCTTTCGTGAAGCTCCTGTCATCGCTTACACTGAAAAGGTTTCTCTCTCCTCTCTTTTTTTCTTCCGGTTTTTTTAATCTCATTTTCTAATGTTAGGTTTTTGGCGTTCATGATAGATTATCGAGCAGGAAAAAGTTCAACTCCAGAAGTAAGTTTTTATTCTTTTTTTTTTGGTTGATTTTAACTTAATTAGTTGCGTTATTGAGCATAATTCAAGTTGCATTTGTGAAATGAGTGCAAATTGATCAGGAATTTGTGAAAAAATTGCGCACTTGTAGTTTGATTGTTCTAAATTTGCTAGCGTTCGTTGAATTGAGTGATCAAGATTTGAGTAGTGATCCTACTATTCAAGATTTGTGCAGTGTTGCTTTGATTAATGACTTTGATTATGCTAGTGATCAATTTTCTTTTGAACATTTTGTGAAATGAGTGAAATTTGTGCTGAATTGCTGTAAAATTGAAATCATCAAATTATTAAGCTTGCGACTACACGACTACTATAGAGGTTTGGCTTATTACACTGTCGACCAAACTTCTTTTTAAATTTGCATTGCAAAACCAGTAAAACTTGTGCTGAAGGCTGTGAGAATTGAAAAGCCGAAGTTTGTTGGATTACTACAGGGGATTGGCATTGGCTTACTGTGTCGTTGACTCTTGAGTATCCGATGTTGAGTTATGAAGAAAGCCAAGACAAGCCATTGAGCTAGCATCATCTTTGTCTTTTATAACCACCATAAGATAAGAATATAGTGTGCTAAAGGTTTTTGATCATTCTTGTATTATAAAACCAGTGAATTTGTGCTTGCAAATGAGTGGAAGTCATGTTAAAGACGGTGACAGTTGAAATCCTGAAGCTTATTACTATAAAGCATTTGCTTATACAGTTATACTTCATACGAAGTATGTTGTTGTGAGGCTTATATATGTGCAGTATTACTTGCAAGTATCAAACTCTAATTAGAGAAGTCATTGAGCTGGTATCAAACTCTTGCGTTTAAAGGACCTTTTTTTGTTCGTAAGAAGCTGTAGGCTTCATTGCTTCATGGTCTATCTCAGCATGAGGAATCACGTTTGTTGACCGAATGTGTGGAACAATTGCCTTTTCGCTATTAATTATATTTATGAAAAGAGGAATAGCATTAACCAGACATGTATTGCATTGATCATATATGTCATTGTTTTACTTTGTGATTGTAGTGTGTTGTATATTGCTACATCCTTGCATGGATGCTGGTCTTATTGGATCTTCTTTTTGCTGCATTTGTCAGATATATAGAGGAAAATTATTCAAAAATTCGTGATGTTGAACGTGAATTTGCCAACCTCAATTTGGAGCTGAAACTTACGGCAGGATCAAAGCATGCAGGTTAGCTTTGCTACATATACTGTTGACCTTAATTATTTTGACGAGCCTTCCTCCTATCTCTATACATGTTTAGAATGGAATTAGTTTAAGAGATTGCATTAAATCAATGGTTAAGAATCGAGGAGGATGCCGAAGTAAAACAATGTAAGCTTGTGCATCTACCAACTTTTTACACCAATCAACTTGGAATATATGAAAGTGGTAAAAAGAACAAACGTTGTTGAATAGTGGCGGATTTTTTTGGGGAATGTCTAAAAAGAAATTCATTTGCTGATATCTGCAGCATTTGAACACTTGAGAAAGAAGATTGAGCTTCAAAATGAGCAAATTAAAGCGGCTAAGATCAAGGAAGAACAAGCAAAAAAGGTTCTTACTTCTTTACTTGAGTTGGCAGTTACACTGTTAGATGTTCTTCAGATCCTACCACCTCATTGGTTTGGTATTATTGTTTTTAGAGTCAGTAAGTGACCCTTTTTAAATTATTAAATCAATTTTTTTCCCCCCTGTTAATTTGTGAAAGAAGGATAAGATCGTTCAATTGTTATCTGTGAAGTACTGTATTAGTCTGTTTATTTGTGAGTTGTGACTAGACATTAGTTTGGAACTTAGACTCTGATAGATATTGCTTCAATTTGAAATCATGTTGGACTACCATCGGAGAACATATCTACATCTTCTTTAGATTGATCTTTTGTCATCTAAAATTGTTGCAATTTTATTGCTTTTATGTCTCTCAAATTCATTCCTTTTGCACCATGGTTGCATACTTGTGTATCTATGGGTTTACCAAAGCAATATGAGGAAGAGAGTGGATTATTGTATGCTATTTTGTGACAACGCAGTTTGGGTGGATAAAATGGGAAGAGTGTTTATGATAAGTTAGAAATTTTGAAAAGAATAAGAAAAAAACATTAGAATCACAAAGTTATTTAAAGCTTCTGGCTGTGTTGAAAAAAATGCCTACTTATAGTTAAAGTTTTAGCAGGGTGGGATACCTCGACCTTGCGATCAAAAGTTAAACAAAGATGATACCAAAAGTATAGCCTTTTCTAATTAAGGAGACATTTATCTCAAGGGAATATTTGTGTGTGTGTTGGAGGGGGGAGGGGGGGTGGGGAGTAAGTTTTTACAATTTCCATACGACTCCTTTTGTGTCTTTTCTCAAGAGCAATAACAAGTTTTTTAAGAATCCTGTGAAATTGCGCCGGTATACTGGATTGTTATCTCTGTCCTTTTTATTACTAGATTTGTGTACCAAATGCACCATATTTTGGAATATATATACCATGTTTCTGTATCAATGCGTTTGATTTGTTATATTCAATTTTACAAATTGTGTTGGCCGAATATTTTCTGAATGCCAGGTATGGGAGGCTGCTTTAAAAGTTGTGCAGGATGAAGAATTAGTTAAGCAGAAGCTATGTGAGGACCTGAACCAATTGGTATATCCATATACCTCGTGTTTTATGTGCTTGATTACTTGTATGTATGTGCTGTTTTCTGATGCCGCTATCTATACTAGGTCCAAGAAAGCAGTAACTCCCAGTATGCAAGACTCGAGCAGTTGAAAAGGCGGCTAGAAGCTTTGAATCCAGGAAGAGCGTCAACATCTACTATGCCTGTATGTTGTTTCCGATATGCGCGTTGTTTGGAGATGTTGTTTTCTTTGCTGGTTAAAGGTTATCAAAATGGAATCTGTTCACGGTCTTTGTTCTGCAGCACTCTGTTCTATTCTTTTTGAGGATATTGCAAGAATTTAGATAAATGTGTTTCCTTTCACACAATCAATATCAACGGGATTGTTTTTCATTAGCTTGCTGTCCTAGTAAGCATGAAGCTGCTCCCACTCTATTTCTGCTTCAATATATTTTTTATTTAATAATTTTGGGGGCCGGGGGGAGTGATTGGAGAAGGTGGAAATCTGGCTTTGCTTCTATAATGACTCCTTTTGTGTAATTATACTGGTTATATGTTCTTTGTCTGAGTTTCGCAATGAATTGTTGAACGTTCTTTATTAGAGCCATTAAAGTGATTAAACTACTTCTCTAGAAGATATATAGGGTAGACTGCATGCGACAAATCAGTATTGTGGAATTATTGATCGCATCAACCTACTGAGGTTAGATTTATGGGATGCAGGGAGAGTGTGTGCACTCTTCACTTTGACTTTTCACCTCCCCATATGTAGAGTCATCCATTTTAACAGGACTTTTGAAGGAGAAAGAGTCGTATAAGTAGTAAATAATAGCAGAAATCGATATTAGTTTTATTAAAAATTTAAAACAACTGATATATGTGGTGTAGGTTTTGGATGAGGAAGCAGTATATATGTTCTACTTGTGCTGACAAAGATGGATGATTTATGGGTGCTAAGACTGAGTTTCTGTTTGATGTTGTAATGAAATTTTGCAGGATAGCACGCCAAATAATGCATCAGCTGCTGCTTTGACGCAAGAAGTAAATGGGGTGGTTTCAAACACTCCAAGTCAAGGAAATGATGAAACTCATGAAAGTGTACCCACTGTTACTGCTCATAATCAACCACCTAGTGCTGATGGAGAAGGAAGAGGGAAGAAGAAAAACCTATTACAAGGAAAAGGAAGAGGAGTTGGGGCATTGTCAAAAGGGAGAGGGTCTGTGACTGGCTGGACTGGTTCTGGGTTTGACGTGGATACTAGAAGTTGAGTGGATCTCAGTGGCATGTCAAGGTTTGTGATGAGAAAAGTGTCTCAGATTATGTGCAAAAGGTACTCTTATTTATTTTAGATTCTTTACATCCTGTTATAGTTTGGATTAGATCTTCATTTGTGAATAGTGATTGTCTCATTTACATTAGATTTTAGATGTTAGAATATCTGATTGCAGTTCAAACTCATATCAATAAAGTTAGCTGCTTAAGCAATTTGTCTTGTGAGTCGGTTTATTGTTGGCTGTAGTTCATTTGTAAATTGTGCTTTTCTGCTGGTCAGACTTATCTTGGGATGAATTCACCTTGATACTTCAGATCAATAATATTTCTTTTTCTCTAATTTTGGTGCTTTTCTCATGAGCTTTGCTATCACCGCGTTGTCTGTATATCTCCGCCTTTAGGTCTATATAAACCTTTTTACTACTTTTTAAATCCAAATGATCATTTGTGTATATCTCCTCCTTTAGCTCATAAAGTTGCACATGGAATGGGTAGCAACTTACAAGAGAGACATTTAGGCTGGCCAGCTGGACTAATTTGTTCTCACTTTTGATCAGCATCATGTTTGTAGGATGTTTTTGTGATTTCATCTTAAACTTCATGTGTGCTTGATGGCCTTGATTTAAATCTTTCTTTTCTCCAAATAGGGGGGATTTTGCAATTTGTTCTTGGGTGGTACTGAAGTTTTCAACTTAGTTAGTTGTATAGTTCATTCGTAAGATGTAGGCCTCATTGCAGCAAAACCCTCACGGCCATCCTTCAAACCTGTAGAATTTAGTAAATACATATAGTCACTTAAGAGCATAGTAACTTGTGAGACTTTTGAACTTTCTATATCTGGAGCAAACTGTATTAGGAGTCTTAGGATCTTTTTTTTTTTTTTGGCAGCAGGATAAACAAGATTATTAAAAAAAAAAAAAACAGTACATGATATTAAGATGATCTGGATCCTGGGTCTTATTAATACTTTAAAAAAAAATTATAATGTTGTGCTCTTTAAAAGCCCTAATCGCTAAGATGAGTTAACAATGCCTGAGCTGAATTAAGATGATCAGTTTTATCAATTCTCTCGTCTAGATATGAGGTATAGGAGGTATGAGGAAAATGGGGAGAAACAAGAGTTAAGGCTGGAATAGATCCCTTTGTTTGTCCTCACAGGAAGGGGGAGTGAGGCAAAAGAAAGACAAATCTCCAGGTATAGTCATGGCTGAATATCAACATTCAACAATCACGTCAAAACCTGGAAGAAATTGTACTCTTACCAGCCAAGCCTTCCCCATTATAAATACGGAAATATATCCAGAAATTAGAAAGATCTGAGTGAAATTAAAACCCTAACGCCCCACCACCACCACCACCACCAAAAAAAAATAAAGAAAATTCCAAAGTGGAAAATGACTGATGATATAATGATGGAGCTCTGAATGTAGTACAAGTACTGGGTCATATTTTTCTGTTTTCATCGCATTCAATTTTTGGCAGCTTATATCAAGCTGACGCAAAAGGTCCACCACCAGCTATAAAATTCACAGGACTGTAATATCCTTAAAGGACATTAGATAGAGGGTTGAATGTGATAGTTATTTTATTTGGAACCCAGATTCTGTTTTTAAACAGCTAGTCAACATTCAATTTTCAGGCAATTACCATTACCTTCACAGTTTCACTATCTATTCTTGTTTCTATGGGTTAATGTTGTATCCTGTTGGTACTTTTCTGTTATGAGAAACTTAGGGGTATAGAAAGTAGATTTGTCTAATGGTTTGGTTTGAGTAGGTAATTTCATGTTTAGGCCAGGTTGTTTTGGGTTGATTTTCTGGATCGATTTTACATTTAGGGTTTCAAGTTGAGAGACGGCTTTTGAACTAGGCTACAGCTAGGGTGGGCTGGTTGGTATAGTTTTTCGTACGTGATTGTTTGATTTACATTGAAATTTGGTTGACAAAAACAATTTGCACTTCATGCACTTCCTAATACTTCATAAGTTCGACTACCTACAAAATAGGGAAAGTTGTCTATTGAGTTCTGCACTTTCATTTAGCAATTTAAAAGGAGTTATGTGGGTTAAAATTGAATGACTTGTACGGTGTGGCAATGAACAGTCCAAAACTCAGCCTATAAATGATCCTGAAAAAATATCGTGAGGGTAATATTGAACTGAGGATGCAGGAGGACAAATTGATGAAAGAGTGTGAGTGAATGTGGAAGATGCAAAGTAGAATATTTTCCTAAAAAACCTTCATTTACTTTTTTGCATTTTCAGAAGTTTTTTCATCTTGATGCACCAATTAAATTGACCAAGTAGAATCTCTGCATTTTCTGCTGCTTGAATGAATGCATAATAAGTTACCAATTCAAAATAAGTTAGACGTAATTACTGCACTTCACATCTTGAGAGTGATAGTTGTTTCTCTTCATGCATGCCACAATCATTTTTTTTGCTGACAATTACACACCTGAATTCCCCTTTTTTGGGCTCCTAAGTCCTAAGATTCACCTTTTTTTTGTTATGCATTTTTACCCCGTTTGATTTCCTTACTTGGTAGTAATTGTGGACAATAATGTAGACGGTATTCGATTCTAAGTGTAGTATAAATGTATAATGCACATCCCTCGCCTAGACTTTACCACCCAAGGCTAGCTCCTTTATCGGTGATTGTGAATTGGTGCATTTTTAACTTTCGGGGTCATTATGACTTATGATCACCTTCATCATGAATTCATCATTAGTCAATGACAAAGATCAAAGTATCTATATGTTGATTTTCTTATCTTTATCTACCTGATTTTCATTGGTCAAAATAGGAATCTTGGTTATTTTGCAATATTTTGTTCAACATAATATCTTCAACACAAACATGGGAAAGGGCAAAGCTCTTGGAAGCTGTAAATAAATCTTCTCTTGATTCAGTATAAAAAATTAATTGACTTCTAAGTTGTAAAGAATAGTGATTTCAACAACTTTCTTTGAATTTGAGTTCGATCATGAGCTGCATTATCCTACTTGTCGAGCAATAAATGCGAACCCGCTTCAATTGAATGGCAATCCCAATATATGGTCAGTCAAAAATATCAATATCTTACTGTCGATTTTTTTTTAAACTAAATTTTCAAAACTTTTATTTTAAATTATAAGCATAAACTCTGAGAATTCGAGCAACACAGATTTTTTTTTTCTTTTTTCCTTCTATTAATCAATCACTTTATCACTCCGTTTTTCTTGATTTATTTTTCCATGTTTTCTAAATCTTTATATTCTTTTGAATTCTCCACTTTCATATTAAAATGTAATTTACTGAAGCTCGTCTGAGAGTATTTACTGCATTCTGTACCTCTGCAACACGTTGAAGCCACTATCTTACCCCATTTAACTTCCAACTTTTCTCTACTTAAAAAAACTAATCAAAAAATAAATAAATAAATAAAAATCCCACCAATATCATCTTCATTAAAAAAAAAAAAAAAGTTATGGCACTTCTTACTGACAGGTTTATCATCACTTTCGGTTTCATAGAAGAGTCAGTTCCACCTAAGAAGAGAGAAAAGGGAAGTGTCACTTTTATCCCATCTTTCCCTTTCTTTTAGTGATCTCACATTATTAGCCTCAAGAAAACAGTTCATTTGTCTTAGGGCACAGCCGCACAGGGGCAAAGGGCATCAGAGTAGGGGTGTTAATGAGCCGACTTGGACACGAGTTCCACTTGTAACACTTAATGAACCGAGCTAGATAAAAAAACTGAAATCGACATTGTATTAGAAAAAGTTACCAGCTTCACAATACCTGTTTCACAATACTTAATTATCCTGGCAGAGTTTGTTTATTTTTGTTTTCGGACAAAATCACACAAAATTGAAGGTAATTCTTGCAAAATAAAGTTAAAGGAAAACAAAACAAAACAGGATCTGCTGCTAAACATCTGTAAAATTGTAAAGAGTACTACACTACTACTGTACAAAAAAGCTCTCTTTTACTCCTAAAAATTACTCCGTAAAACTCATAGTAGCATTATAATATACCAAAAATACAGAGTACTACGGAGTAGTAGTAAAGTTTTCCTTTAATTTTACCTCTTTATATTTGTACTGACATCTGCAAAATTAGAGTGTTCTTTCTGATACAATAGTAATTAATAGGTAAATACATGTAAGAAACTCTGCAGTTTTGTCCCTATAGTTTAATTTATTGAATATATTTTCACTATACATCTTTGTCTTCCATTTTTCTCATTGAATTCTATGAAATGACAATTCATAACACCATCTATTAACTACTCGTACGTCTGCTTTTATAGTATGGCAATTGTAATAATGCCAATGCTCAAAACTCCCGAAAATTCTGTGACTTGTTGACTCTTTCCTTCTTCAGTACTTGTATTTTTTATTTATAGCATTAACCTATCTTTGTTTCCCTTCTAAAACTTGTAGAAGTTACATTTTTCACCCTTCAATTTTAACCTTGTACTTCTATGTAACCTTTCATCCAATCCGATTCCATCCGCCTTGTGTATTGTCAACAACATATTATGGAGTATATAATAACCATTTTATAGGATCCGCTTATCTTATTAGGCATACCCCAAAGTTCTAAACTCGTATTAGGAGGAGAGTCAGACAACATTAAACTTCAGTATTTTGTACTCCGTACATATATACTACCTCTGTTTCTTATTATGTGCAACAAAGGAATATTTTATAATATCCCTTTGTTGTACGTTATAAGAAACGGAGGTAATAAGTAATATTGAAAATCAACTTACATTATAAAACAAAATACCCTATTTAATGTATATCATCAATTTTGCATGGAGAGAATATTGAAGAGCAAACCATAGGAAAAGGCAAAACTAACAAACCACCAAAAATGAAGGAATCTGTTATGAAATATATAGAAATTAGAGGATTAAGAGAAGAAGGTAATAAGAGAAGTATTACTACTTTTATGTATTACTCTTGGTAATATTTTTTTTGTGTATCATACAAGTGAAATTACATGGCTATTTATAGTAGTAAAAACCACTATTACATTGTGGGCTATAACCTTAGAGGGTGGCAATTAGGGTTGGCTACTACATTAAATGTAATGAAGAAATTGGAGTGTGGACATTCACACCTTGACTAAATTAATTAACTCTTAACACTCCCCCTTGAATGTCCATACAGAATAGGGTATATGTTGCCTCGTTAAAACCTTGCTAGGTAAAACCCTTTAGGATAAAAGCCATAGCTAAGGGAAAAGAGTACAACAATATATTACTATATGCTTTAGTGTACTGCCTCATTAAAAACCTTGTCAGGAAAAACCCATTGGGATAAAAACCTGATCGAAGGGAAAAAGAGTGCAGTGCATATAATGCTCCCCCTGATTTTAACATAGTTTATGAAGACGACGCATCCCAATCTTGTGGACCAACCGCTCAACACTCTTCGAAGGTAGGGACTTAGTAAACAAGTCTGCAAGATTATCAGATGATTGGATCTGTTGGACATTTATCTTCTCTTCCTTCTGCAAATCGTGTGTAAAGAACAGTTTTGGGGATATATGTTTATTCCTATCACCTTTAATATATCCTTCAGTTACTTGTGCGATACATGCAGTATTGTCTTCGTAAATGATGGTTGGACTTTTAGTTACTTCTTTCATCCCACATTCTTCTTGGATATTGCCGATCATTGACCTTAGCCATACACACTCACGTCCTGCTTCATAAAGGGCAATCAACTCAGCATGATTTGATGATGTCGCAGTTAAGGTTTGCTTTGTTGATTTCCAAGAAATTGCAGTTCCACCATAGGTGAACAGATATCCAGTTTGTGACTTGGCGTTTTGTGGGTCTGATAGATATCCAGCATCTGCATATCCGATGAGGGTGGCATCTTGCCTTGATTGATAAAACAAACCAAGATCTTTTGTTCCTCGTAGATATCGTAGTAAGTGTCTTACTCCTTTCCAGTGTCTCTTCGTTGGTGTGTTGCTAAACCTGGCTAACAAATTCACAGAAAAAGCTATGTCTGGTCTAGTATTGTTAGCTAGATACATTAGAGCCCCAATTGCACTTAGATATGGTACTTCAGGACCAAGGACATCCTCGTTTTCCTCTCGAGGTCTAAATGGATCATATTTCATAGTCAAAGACTGAACAATCATCGGGGTGTTTGTTGGGGTCGCTTTGTCCATGAAAAAACGTTTTAACACTCTTTCGGTGTAGTTAGACTGATGGACGAAAATACCATTATTTAAGTGCTCAATTTGCAATCCAAGGCAAAATTTAGTTTGTCCAAGGTCTTTCATCTCAAATTCTTTCATCAAGTATTTTGCAGTTATTTCAAGTTCATTTGGGGTTCCAATGATATTCAAGTCATCAACATAAACTGCAACAATTGCAAACCCTGATTGTGATCTCTTAATGAAAACACAAGGACTGATTTGATTATTCTTGAACCCTTCTTTCATAAGGTATTCACTAAGACGATTATACCACATCCTCCCAGACTGTTTTAATCCATAAAGTGACCTTTTTAATTTTATGGAAAGTAAATGTCTAGGCTTGTGGTTTACTGGTAATTTTAGTCCATCTGGGACTTTCATATAAATATCTGTATCGAGTGACCCATATAAATATGCGGTCACTACATCCATCAATCGCATCTTTAGTCCTTCTGAGACTGTCAAGCTTACCAGAAATCTTAACGTAGTTGCATCAACTACGGGAGAATATGTCTCCTCATAATCAATCCCTGGAATTTGAGAAAAACCTTGGGCTACAAGTCTTGCCTTGTATCTAACAATTTCATTTTTCTCATTTCGTTTTCTCACAAATACCCACTTGTATCCAACTGGCTTTACACCTTCTGGTGTAAGGGTTATTTTTCCAAACACTTCTCGTTTTTCGAGTGACTTTAACTCTGTCTGCATTGCCTCTTTCCATTTTGGCCAATCATGCCTGCAACGACATTCTTCCACTGTTCTTGGTTCACTATCATTTTCGTCAGATGCCATTTCAATTGCAATGGAATATGCAAATATTTCATTTACGATAACATCATTTCTATTCCAATAATTCCTGGTAGAAACAAAGTTTATTGAAGTTTCATTGTTATCGATGTCATGGTCATCTTGTTCATCCCCTTTCGGATTATCATCTTTTTCTCTATTCTCATCTGTACTTTGTCTTTCTTGACCTTCCGTAAGGGGAATGTTGTTGATCTCATCAGGTCTTTTTAATTTTCTTGGTTTAGAGTCTTTTGAACCAAGTGGTCTTCCACGCTTTCGGCGTGCTAGAGATTCATTTTCAGTGATCTTATCACCAGATGGAATTTCAATTCGTGCAGGGGCATTTTCAGCTGGTATATGTGATTTTGTCACTTTCTTTGCATCTATAAATGCATCAGGCAGCTGATTTGCAATGCTTTGTAAATGAACAATTTTCTGAACTTCTTGTTCACACATATTTGTTCGTGGATCAAACATTGACAATTGTGTTGCATTCCAAATGATTTCTATTTCTTTTTTTCGTGGGTGCACTTTCTCTCCCCCTAAGGCTGGGAATACTGTCTCATTGAAATGGCAGTCGGCAAATCTGGCCGTAAATAAATCACCGGTCATTGGTTCAAGATATTTAATTATGGAGGGTGATTCAAATCCAACATAAATTCCCAGCCTTCTTTGTGGACCCATCTTTGTTCGTTGGGGTGGAGCAATAGGAACATACACCGCACAACCAAAAATTTTTAGATGTGAGACATTAGGTTCTCGACCAAAAACTAATTGTAGTGGTGAGAACTTATGATAAGCAGTTGGTCTCAATCTAATTAGAGTTGCCGCATGTATTATGGCATGACCCCAAGCAGATGAAGGCAATTTTGATCTCATCAATAATGGCCTTGCAATCAATTGTAGTCTCTTAATTAATGACTCAGCAAATCCATTTTGTGTATGAACATGAGCTACTGGATGTTCTACAACAATTCCAATCGACATACAATAATCATTAAATGTTTGGGATGTAAATTCCCCAGCATTGTCAAGCCTTATTCTTTTTATTGTATGGTCTGGAAATTGTGCTCTTAGTTTAATAATTTGAGCAAGGAGTTTTGCAAAAGCAACATTTCTACTGGATAAGAGACTTACATGTGACCATCGAGTTGAGGCATCAATTAATACCATAAAATATCGGAATGGTCCACATGCAGGATTAATTGGTCCACAAATGTCTCCTTGAATCCTCTCTAAAAATGTTGGAGATTCAGTAGCAATTTTGTTCATAGATGGCCTTATTATTAATTTGCCAAGTGAACATGCAGAGCATGTTAATTCATCTGATCGAGGGATTTTGACATTCCTAATTGAATGTCCTACTGAATTTGCTATAATCTTGTGCATCATTCCTGTACCAGGATGACCCAAACGATCATGCCATAAATTTAGCAGATTCTTATTATCTAACTTCTGGTTAGATATCGAATTTATTTCAACTGGTCGTATATCTATATGATATAACCCTGAAGAATATGCTGGCAATTTCTCATACACATGTTTCTTGCCATGTTTTTCTGCCGTGAGGCATAAATATTCCTTTTGATCCACTATCATTGTTTCTAAATGAAAACCATTTTGACGCACATCTTTAAAACTTATAAGATTTCTTCGAGATTTACTCGAATATAAAGCGTCATTAATGATTAATTTTGTTCCATTTGGGAGTATTATGCAAGCTTTTCCAGAACCTTCTATTAGCTTGGCTGACCCAGAAATGGTATTAACATTTGCTTGAAACAATCTTAACTTTAAAAAATATTTTCTATCCTTCAGAATAGTGTGTGTTGTTCCACTGTCCAAAAGGCATTGAAATTTGGAACCAACTTCGGGCAGATCCATATCTTCATAAAATAATAAGTATAAGATTAGTTTAAGATAATTAAACTGGACTTACTTTATTAATGATGAAAAATTAAAAGTATATAACTTGAACATGAAAAAAAAAACATACAAGAAAAGTACATAATGAAAACATAATACATATCATAGTAATTGATGAATTATCTAAACATGATTATTCTCTCCAAAGATAAATTCACCACCAGCTTCACCATTGTCTATGTGGAAATCAGACACATCAAGGCTAATTCCAGGGACATTTTCTTCATTAACATAATTTGTTTCGGCATGTTTTTCTTTCCCTTTAATGGAAGCCTGGTATAGTTCTACCAGATGTTTGGCCGTACAACAAGTACGTCCCCAATGTCCAGTCATGCCACATCTATAACATGTGTCTTTTCCTTTTGTGGTGGCTTGATTTTTGTTTCCTTGTTGATGCCCCCTTTGAGTGTTGTTTCTAGGGGGAAATTGGCCTCTACCACGGCCATAACCACGTCCACGGCCACGTCCACGGAAATTTCCACGACCTCTGCCACGGTTATTATATTTTCCACGTCCACCTCTATGAGCAACATTTGTCTCAGGTGGATTTGAGCTTTCTACAGCATTTGTTTCATTGAATGCTTGAGACCCAGTTGGTCTTAGGTTGTGATTCTTCAACAGAAGATCATTATTCTTTTCAGCAACCAATAATGTAGAAATAAGCTCAGAATATTTTGCAAAGCCTCTTTCACGGTATTGCTGTTGCAATACAATGTTGTTAGCATGGAATGTAGAGAGTGTTTTCTCTATCATTTGCACTTCAGTGACTGGTTGATCACAATATCTCAATATTGATACGATTTTATATAGTGATGAATTATAATCACTGACAGATTTAAAGTCCTGAAATCTCAGGTTTGTCCACTCAAATTGTGCTGAAGGAAGGAGTACCCTTTTATGGTGGTCATATCTTCCTTTCAGGCTATCCCATAGTTCTTTGGGATTTTCCACCATTAAATACTCAGTTTTTAAACTGTTATGTAAATGGTGCCTTAAGAGAACTATAGCTTTTGCTTTCTCTTGATCAGTAGGAACTTTAATTTGAGCAGGGGCATCTTTTTCGCTTCCTGGGATGGTAATTTCTTTGATTGTATGTTCCAATCCCTGAGCCTTTAAATTCATTTGGGCATCAACTGTCCATTCAAGATAATTATGTCCGGACAAGTCTAATACGTCAAATTGTCTTTTCATCAAGTCTCCCATTTTAACTACAATCAAATAGGTAATTATTATTAAGCCAATTAAGCAAGTGATAATTAAAGTAATCAAATTGTAATCATAATAATAATCCATTTAAAACATATTTGCTTCTCCCCCTTGGGTTATTATTATGATTTACATAAAGTTGAGCTAAAATTAAACATGATAATTACTTTAGTTAAACAACGACAACAACAAATATAACAATAACAATGATAATAATAACAATAACAATAAATACTACTACTATTACTATATCACCGACAACAACAACAACAATAATAATATTAATATTAATGACATACATTAATGTTAAGACAAAAGGAACATTTATTATAACAAAATGCACTTATAATCTACCTAGAAGACAAAAAAACTTGAAGTACTACGGAGATTACATGCATGAATTCCCTTTGTCGAAAAACCGAGCGCTACTTATGTAAAATGATGAAAATCATCATTGCCATTAATAAAACTACTAGGGCCATAATTAAAACTAAATATAGTTTTAATTTCCTTAAATCTTCTTCAAAGGTAAAGGGGTGTGGTGGTTGTCGGTTGTCGACGGGGAACATGGTGTGTGACCGGTGTAAATGGAGGAGGAAGAAGAGGAGATAATTTGGGTAAAGTTTAAGGAGGGGATAAGGTTTGTATGGTGAAATAAGGGGGTGTAATCCGCCTTTTATAGGGGGGTAAATTATCCGTTTCAGCTTTACACTACTGTAAAAAATATCATACAATGTTCTAGACTGGTAAAATAATCGTAATCAAACTATAAATATTTACAAACGTAAATAAGTATCACACTGGGATGCAAGCCGTAGTGGTCCGAGAACCCTAATCTATTCATGAGGTCAAGGGTTCGAAAACTGAAAGAAACATAAAAGTGTGTAATCTAAAAATTAAATAAATATAAAGGCTGCATCATTTTTTTCATTTCAGTAATTATGCACAAGTAAGTAAGTATAAACATGATTTGTGTGACCATGAAATTTACTTTATTAACATGCATACAACAAATATTTCCACATGCAAAAGTAATTATATATTACTTTCTATAACCATGCATGAGAGTTACCAAACTAAATATCATAAATAAGGTATGTATTGATATCCTCATTTTTATCAACATGGCTAATTATGTAGAGTAATTTTGTGGAGAAATATATTATGAGTTTCTGGTATAGAGGATCCCATATGGGCAACTATAGAGCATACTCCTCAAAATATATTTTGTGAAAGAAATTGAATCTTTGTAAAAATTGGATAATCGGTATAAGTATACCTGATTGAAGATGGTGCTGATAACGTGTTATGAAATATATAGAAATTAGAGGATTAAGAGAAGAAGGTAATAAGAGAAGTATTACTACTTTTATGTATTACTCTTGGTAATATTTTTTTTGTGTATCATACAAGTGAAATTACATGGCTATTTATAGTAGTAAAAACCACTATTATATTATGGGCTATAACCTTAGAGGGTGGCAATTAGGGTTGGCTACTACATTAAATGTAATGAAGAAATTGGAGTGTGGACATTCACACCTTGACTAAATTAATTAACTCTTAACAGAATCATCCTTTTATTTAATTTTTACTGCCATTTGTTATGTTTTTGCTTGCCAATAACAACAGTTATTGTTGGCTAGCCTTAGCCAAAACAGTTACTGTCCCCAAAGTTTTAACATTCAAAACGAATTTTAAGTTTTCATAAAAAAAAAAAATTGAAAGTTTTTTTTTTTTTTTTTTTTTTTTCAAAAGAAAATTCCAAACATCCCACGTGTAAGTTCGAAAATATATGAGTCTCCAAATGGGCAAGGTTCCAAGCATGGGCTTGGGACCATTACCAACAAAATATTGCAGTAGCTCGTCACGTGAATGGCCCATGTGCTATTTTTTATGCCCAATTTTCTCTTACTCTCCCTTTCATTCAGGTGTATTCACTCTTCTTTCTGACTCCTCCCACTTTGTCTTGTGCCATCATTTTTAGACCATATTATTATGAATTTATGATTCCTACTTTTTTTTCTTACTAGTTAGGATATTATTGTTAAGAAACATGATACAATTAGCATTGTCTTCATCTTTCAACCATACCATGAGGTTAGTTACTTAAGTGTTTCATTTCATACTTAAGCTAAACTGATCAACTGAACTAAATATTTTATGAGAGAAGGAAATTAGGAACTGAATTTATTATAGCTGAAGTGACCTGAAATTAAGCTGAAGTGAACATACCCTTAGTTTTTTTATTTTTATTTTTATTTTATTTTTTTTTTTAAGTCTCTAGATTTTCTTTAAATTGTAAACTTTTTAATCCATCTTAATAGTTCTTATTTGAATGATGATTGTACCCTTATAAAAAAAAAATTTAAAATGATGAAGGGAGTACATTATATATATAATATGTCATTTTAGAATTTTAACCTAAAGTTTTAACATGGATGATAACTTTTTTGAAATTAAAGATAAAACTCATTGAAATGGAGTTGAATTGAGGAGCTAACAAATGTAATCTATATTCAATAAATATTCCCCTTTGTCTTAAAACCAACTATCAATATATTAATCTAACCCAAACATGTTCATCACGCAAGTTCATCATTTTGAACTTATTCAACAGCTATATTTGCAGAATCACTAGTTTCCATTTTCAACTTTTAGTTAACTATACAATTAAAATATACAGAGAATATATGCTTAATCAAACCAAGTTTAAACTCTAATCTTGAATAAGTTCAACATTACAACATAACATAGAATTCAACTTTTATGGCTCACATTTTTCTAAGAGATTAAATTACTCATTAGCACCTTACCTTCTAGGAAATGGGATTTGTCCAAGAAGGTGTGACTTGAGTAAATAATCCAAAATAGACCCTTATAGCTGAGGACCATGTACTCCAAAAGGACCGTAACTACTCTAATACATAGATTTTCGCAAATTAATAATGTAAAAAATAATCGCGGTCCTAAATGTCCGAGATTAAGCCTCTAATCACCTTCATCATATCATTGGAGAAACATTATTCAAAGTATTAAGCTCAATTCAAATTTTATTATTTCTATATTTGTGGTATTAATAAGGTTAATGGATATACTAACAGAAGCAACCAACAAAAGCCAACGACTAACAAAAATCACTAATTAGAACCCATTTGACTAACATTTACATGGTCCCACTCATCATTTCCTAAATCCTATTTTTGAATCAAACAACAAGAAAAATCTCAACTAACTAAAACAAACATTTTATTTACATCATCATTATTATTCATTAACATCAATCTTCCCTAATCTAATAGTAATTTGCATGGAAACTGCTACTTCTACTAACCTAGCACATTTCCTGGACTAGTGAGTCCATAATATAACGTTCAATCTCTGTAACAATGTCGTCGCCTTCGCCTTCGTCGTGGTAAACAATCATATCACTCGTTGCTCCAATTCTTGGCATGTCTTTCTCAACAAGTGCATCAATATCTTGTAGTGTTTGACAATCTGCACTAGGAAAACTTCGAATTTTCAAGCACAACGTCTTCACTAATTGAAACCCATTCATCTGTGTATCATGATGATTTTTCTGATGACGACGACGATGATAATGATTCTTGAGTTTAACATAAGGTTTTAACATATCAGCTAACATTTCATCAACTAAATGAAATATTAGCTTTCTGTTAATTGAAAGATTTAACTGTTCACAAAATCTGTCACTAGTTGTAATATAGTGAGTAGCTTCTAAAGTGTGGTAAATTGATGGGTCTAAAGGGTGTGATGGTAAATACCACCTCATAAATGAAACAGGGGTATCTCTGTCAATTCCAGTACATTTCAGTATTCTACTGATGTACTGAAACTCCATTACGGAAGTACCTGTACCTGCATCCTTCCTACCGCTCCTCCAGCGGTCGGCGGGTGTATGCGTCGCTTCTTCTTGTCTCTTCTCGTCTATCCGTTGTCTCGGATAACGAGATAACCGTGCCGTGGTGGTGGTGCTGGTGGTGTTGTTGATGATAAGCCGCTTTGAAAGCTGAGCTTCTGATGAAACTCCCTATGAATAATTTTTTTTAACTTTTGATTAGTATGACTATCTTTTGACTATGAAGAACCCAATACAAACTCAAAAGAAAGTAGAATTATAATCATAATAATAAGATTAAAAATATCCAATGCAACCGTTATATAGTACGGAAACTTGGGCTAAAAAAAAAAAAAAAAAAGTTACCTGATTGTCAAGTAATTTTGTAGGAGAAGGTACTGGAGAAGAATCCTTCTTGAGGGGGACAAGTGAAGGGACTGTCCCGTGAAGAAGATCACTAGACAACATATTCTTCTTGCATTTCTTGCTCGTTGTCGTCGTTGTTGAAGGGTGAACAAATTGTTCCTCTTTCTTATTCCTTATTGAATTGTAGGACTTCAAAGGCTTCTTGCTTGGCGTCGTTGTTGTCGTTGTCGTAGGTTGAACATGCTTCTTTAAGCTTTCATCCTCGCTTTCGACTGGTTTCGCTTGCAATGTGACCGTCTTTGGCGGAGGCACTACTTCAGGAACAGCTGGTGGGAGCTGTTCCGAATTTTTCGAGTTCGTATGCTTATGGTTTTCGTCACTGTAAGTTTTATACCTCGGCGAAGACTGATCTTTTTTGGACTTCTTGGGTTTTATTGTTGTTGCTGCTTTTGTTGTTGAAGATGACAAAAGATGTTCATCTCTTCTATGTTCTCTACCAATTGTGTTAGTAATATCAACACCAACTCTTCTACTAACAGTTTCCTTAACTTGTTTCATAATCTGCCTAGCATAATAGCTAGGACTCTTAGCAACTTCTTCAGCATCATAGTTTTTCCCATCTCTTCTCTTGGTAGTTATCGCGGAACATGAAGGCCGCGATAACTCCATCTCCCTCTGAATGTTGTTCTCCTTGTTGATCTGGAGAGATAATCGATGGTGATCAACAACATCCATGGACCGTCTTCTTGTTGATTGCAATGATCTTGGTGTCTCGGGCGAGGACCGGGGACCGGGGCCGTTGTCACTGTAGGAGGCTCTAGTACCAGGAGTACTACAAGCACTACAAGATTTTCTTGTTTTGGTGGAAATGAGAGGGGTTGAGGATCTTATGTGTGGAGAAAATGCTTGAGAATGTGATGATCTTGGTGTTGTTGTGTTTGATTCTGGGAGAATATCTAAGCCCATTAGCCTTGCTACAAGGGTTGGTGTCCTTGCACTTGCAGGAGAACAACTGCTTTCTGATGACAAATCTTCTATTTTACCTCTTGGCACTTGGACTAGTTTCAGCGCTGTGTCTCTTCGATTCGTTTTCGTCTTAATACCATTCTGAAAAGCATAACATTATTTTTATCATATATAGAATAAGAAGATTAAACCATTAATAATGATTTTTTTTTTAAGAGGGTGGAAAATCTTACAGAAATGTGTAAATGATCATCCTTATCTTCTTCTGTGACTGATTCCAAGCTGTTTCTTGGCGCTTCTACACCTGAACATTGAGAACCAAAAAAGAAAAATCAAAATTTGAAAATGTGGTTTAAAAAACAAAAGAAAAAGTATGATTCTTTTGTAAGACTGTTACTACTAGTTCTACCTTTTAGAGGGGTGGGGTCATCTGGAAGAAAAGAACCATCGTGAGGATGTAAGCACAACTGAAAATGCTGAAAATCAAACAGATGAAGTACAGCATTCATGCATCCTCCTGCAGATGCAGCAGCAGCCGCCACCGTAGCCGTTGGTGGCGTAGTCGGTTTTCTTTCTACTCGACTACTACCACCACTACGACCATTACCATTACCACTACCACTACCGCTCGTCTTTCCTTTCTTAGAGGAGGACTTGGTACCCCAGTTTAGGTACCATTCTCTACCCATAACAAATAGGCTAGCAATATTTATTTTTTCCTCCTCTATCAATTTAGTTGGTGTTCAAAAAAATAAAAATAAAGGGTGTTAGAAGAAGTAAATGTACAAAGAAAAGGGTGAATATATGAGTGTGTGTGTCTGAAACTGTATGTTGTTTTTATATGAGAGCACTCACTCCCAAGTGCTTACAGCAGCAAAGACCGGGAAAAAGACCAACCTTACTTTCTTTCATTGGGAATTTGAATTTATAAATATTGAAATTATTATTATTATTATTATTAGAAATTAAATTGTTATTGTTATTAATTTTATTATATGATCTATTATAGCTTAGCTTAGCTTAGACTACTGACAGTCCATGAGGTTTTACATTCAAAAAGTTTGGGGGGACTAATATATTTAATTGGATTTGGTATGTTAGTAATTAAGATTGTTTAATTGGTGTTACATGGACCACACTATATATATTTTCTAGCTATGACTTAAACTATGAAATATAATTTCTAGCTATTATTATAGCTATTGTACATGAATTTAATCTAGACTTTTTTTTGGATTTATGGCTAGCTTGTCATAAATATTATTTGAATGAATTTAATCTAATTGATTTCTCTATATTTGTCTATTTATGCCTACTTTGACAAAATTGTTTCCATGTCACTATCAAATTGATTTGTCTATGGACTAGGTTTGGTTGCTAAATTAATCTTTCTAAGCTTTTTTTTTTTTTTGGATTAAATAGAAGAACAGAACTATGTTTAAGTATTTTGCTACAGAAAACTTGTCACATCTTGTCAACAAGTTTTGAAACCAAATGCACCATTGATTATGTTGTACGGAGCAATTACAAGAGAACCATCCATAGTTGTAGTTGGCTAATACTCCTATTTGGCTTTCAATCGATCTAGTGGTGTCTTTTCATATAACTTTTCTAGTCGTAGTTTTCACCATTTTCTTATTTCTTATTTAGCTAATTAAGATATAGTTGATAGAATTTTTCACATTTTGTTACACGAAGTATAATAAATGAGCAATCAGTACGTTCCTAGTTTTCAAAATTTGTTTTTGGTCAAAACCTTGCGCATATGTAGGAGAAAATTAATACGGAGCACGGAGTATTTCTTTGCTTTCATACTTCTAAAATTAGAGAATAATTACCAACTTTCTACCTTTTCCCACAACCTAATTCATATTTCTAGTAAAAGATTTAATACTTGAATTGTTGGTTAGATTTAATTTTGGTGTTGAGAGAGGTACAAGCATGTAAAAAGTTAATTAAAGAAGATGAGAGATTTGATTAGAAGTCTTGGGATTATAGGTCTCTACTCTCTAGTAGTTTAACTCGTTAAGTAAGTTGCATGACTTGCATTTGCATAATTATTCAATCATTGAAATGTCCTTTGCATGTGGGTGCTTTACCACCACACTTCATGAGACCATTCGATCGCAAATTTAAATTTATTGAGGTCCAGTCAATGATTTTATATATTTCTAATAGTACTAGCTTGTTTGAGACTAGTTGATTGAAAAGACTATTCCTAACACAACCACATCAAGGGAAAATAAAGTATTTTCCTATCAATAAGACAGAATTACATATGAATAATAAAATATCTCTTATAAAATAATTGAACTATATTAAACCTGTGTAGTCGTTTTACAATCTCTAAGTGAAAAGAAATGTTTCTAAGTCCCTTCGATTAAAGAAAAAATTGATTGAACCACAATTAATTGTCCAACTCAATATAACTAATCTTTACACTCGTTTCATTTGTTTTCATCCCCAAAAAGAAAAAGGTGATATAAGAATATCAACATATATCACCCTCATATTGTTTGTGTATTTTTGCTCCCTTTTTTGTTATGTTAAGTCAAGATCAAAAACCCTATAGTAGAAATATTTTGGGAAATTTATAAATTGTACTATACATTCAACATACCCCATTAAAATACACAACTTTAGTTCAAAATTTGAGCTCTTTCAACAATAAGATAAAAATCCCTCCAAATTTTTCTAGAGTAATAATAAAATAAATAAATCATTAAAAGATTTAAAACACAAGGTGGTGGTGTGGTGTGGATATGTTTATTAGGGATCTGCAAAAATTAATTCAACCATTACGCTCATGTGACATCCTATCAAGTACTAATTATCCCTTAATTTTTTTAAAAAAGTCTTATAGATTAAATAAATATAATCATGATCTAGGTAAGATTTTGCATATTAATAGTACCATATAATAGTATAGAAATTGTATTGGTAAAATCAAAAATTATATCCGTTAGTTGTTGTTTGTTGTTGTTGATAAAAATCATGGGTGACGCAAGATAAAATTGAAGGTATTCCTCTTGGGAAAAGGGGAAGGCCATATAAGATTATTTCAGGTGTAGCAGCTGATCGAGCAGAGTGTAAATTTGCATATGATAACTGATTTTTGCTTGCTAGGTGTCATCTTTGTGTTTGTGCAACCAAACTTCCTGTCTCTCCCCCTCTAGCTTCATTGTGCCCTTCTTTGTTCCCCTCCCAAAAATGTTAAAGCTCCTGTGATTGAATTTCGTCTATATTAATATACCCGTATATATTAATAATTTAATATAGTTTTAAGCTCTTGTGATTGAATCTTATCTATATATATTATACAAGTATAATTTTTTTGTAATTCAATTTGAATGATAGGAAAAGAATAAAATCACACTGACCTTTCATGACTATTAATACTTAATATTAAAGGTTTATTTTATGAGTAAGGTAGCGAGTTGAAGTAGTTAGGACCTAATTTATCTTTTGGTATCCTTTAAGAATGGATTAAATTAGTTTCTTATTTTCAATTTATTGAGAAAAATGCGAGAATAAAAATAGACATAAAAAAACACATATTTACGTGATTTGCTAACAATGTATAAATTACACCCACAAACATGTAAGATAGAGTTTTATTGATCTTGACTGTAGCCCTATATATAACGAAGATTGTATGCTTAGAGGCGTTACCCCTGAACCCCAATCCAAGAATGGTCGTTTGATGGGGTTTAACTGATTTAAGACGTATTTTAACACGTTTAATTAAAAACAATCGGCATACGCACACATTCCTACATAAGCACATACATTGATGATAAACATCAAAGTAAGCAAGGGCTCAAAAACAACTAACTCCACTTATGAGTATAGCATAAACACCTATAAAACTCTGTTGGTGATTTGGTACTGTACTTTTTAGTTGCTAGTCTGTGGAATTTGTTACGTCGTATTAGTACTACTACTAGCACACATAATATTCATGCAGGTTTATTTACTTACAAGTAATAATTTGCTGCATATTTATTTATTTTGAAGAAATATACATGTTTATAGTTCTATGCATATGGCCCGCTAGCCGCTACTAAACAACGTAAACTGTCTAAATTGTTTGTTGATGGGTCCAATTCATCTTTATATAATGGTCCTCAACTTAAATATTCCATTTTTTTCCCCCAAGTTACAAACTTTACTATCCCTTTCACTTATGACACTACATGGTATATTGCAGGCTTGAAAATGAACGTAAATACCATATCATACACATAAAATGATAGTTATTATAAAATTTAGATTCATAAACAAAAATTGTAAAGAGTTGGAATGACAACATATACATGATCCGCTACAGTTATTGTTTTGTATAACACGTACTAATTATAGTGTTCAAGATTTTTCACTGATTTTTTGATACCTTCTAAATTTTCTACGGCATAATTTTGTGTATGACCTGTTTCACTAACATATGCGAGTAAAAATTATTATTCAAAGAGATACTCGGTAGACTGTAGTGAACAACATTTGTTTCTTAAGCTCTAGTCAAATTTTGTTAAAGTTGATTTACCATTACTTACTAACTACCACTATAGGGATTAAATTCCATTATTACTCAATTTTATTGATCTTCTAAAATCTTTTTATTTCCCTCCCTTCTAAAATCAGTTTATACCTATGTATATTATAATAGTATTGTAATTTAATAGTATTGTAATTGATTACACCTTTCTATAAACTAGGACTTTATGAGTACATACGAAGTATATCTTATACTATGTGGTTCTTCCGTACTAACCATTGCATGTTAAAAAGTTACACCAAAGGTACTCTTGTAGGCCATGGATGGCATATTGGCATGTGAACTATTTATACTTGGTAGTATATATATTTGCTATTTTGCTGCACAACTTCATTTGGACCCAAATAATGCAAGGAATAAATAATACTGTAGTCTCTAGAAAGGAATTCAGAAAGGTAAAGCAATAATACCTTCAATTCCAAATTACATACGTTGTTTCTTTCAAAAGATTTAAGTTCGGATCACTATGGCACATTTGCGACCTAATTCAAATAGCATTCATATACATTTATTGTCGTAGCTAATAGTATAAGTACGGAGTCACTAGCTTATAATTAATGAATTAATTTAAAGATAGGATCACGATCACTACAAAGTACTTGTACATATCTAATCATGTTGGTTACTACATACGTATATGACATGGTGATAATGCTTTGTATGTGCGCCTGGGTGCATGATGTGCCTAAGGTGTGGCACATGTCTGATCTTTCAAATTCATACAACATGATATTTGTGGTTGAAAAAACTACATGCTTAAGTCATATAGCAAGTAAGAACTTGACTCACTTGGTAAGACTCTTACACTAAATTCTTGAGCTGATCAAGTCTTAATTTGTTTTACTACCTTATTGGATCATCAAATAGTGTTCCAAGTACTTCGCATTAGTTTTCTCGATATTTACTACTCCATAGCTTATTTTTTGACACAAAAAGTCAATTTGTCTAACAAGTTAGACAATTAATAAAAAATGACATATACGTAAAATTCTAATTCAATAATCAAACTCGAGTTAAGTTCATTGCGCTATTGCCATGCATATTACTTGCTTGATTATAATACAATTAATAAAAAACGATTGAGGACTCTTTCTAATTTTCTATTACCATTACCAATACTCTTAACTCAAAAACCGCAATTTTTATGTCCTTTTTTTCATGTAAACATGCACCTTTACTAATTATCGACGAGCAAAGGCCATGCATTAGAAACAAAAAAGTGGATCAAAAGTGAAAAGAAGAAAAATAAAGCAGCAAAAAAAAAAAAAAAAAAAAAAAAAAAAAAAAAAAAAAACAGATTCCAAACAGTAAAATTACAAACTTTACAGAAGATTTCTTTCTTCACCAAAAGAGGACGACAAACCAACACCAAAAGAACTGAAAATGTTAAACTTTATTACATACATATTCACGTACAATAACACTTTTTATTCACTCATTGATTTAGTTGGTTATTATTATAACAGTTGTTAAGTTATTTTTGGTGCAACGGCTAGATTTTTAACATGACATCAGATTATTAGATTCTAAAGTTATAATATTAACGCTCAAAACATTGAAGATTCCTCTCAACATGTATGATATTCCTGACCATCGTCACTAAAATCAAGGCCCCTTCAACACTGACAAACCCCAGCTAGAGAGAGAGAATGAAAGATGGAACTGTTTCAAATTTTGAAGTTATAGGAAGCATAAATTATTGAAAAGAATACCATAATGTTACAAGGATAATGTCTCATTTTGACTAAAGAATAATTAAAAAATTAAATGGTGAAGATATAAGTCAGGTTCCATAAATGCAAATATGCAATAATGTATGTAGATGTAATTTGATAACTGATTTTTTTCAATTTGATAAGGAGTACAACAATTAATTGATATACTCAGCTCTTACAATTTAATTTGTTGTGTAAAGTCAAATCAAAAGAAATTTTGAATATAGCGCACGTATCACGCGTGTTAGCTGCCTTAGTTAATATTAAGTAAAATAATTTATTGAAAACCAAATTATGTGAAAGAAAAGTATTAATATAAGGGAATAAAAAATAAAAGAATAAAAGAATATATACTCTCTTTTTCTATTTTTTTTTTTTTAATGTTTAGAGAGTTACGTACAAAGACAGATAATGATGATAGAGAAGAAATACATGATACATAGTGTAAAAGATGGAATAAATTTCCAAAAATGAAAATGTGACACTTTAAAAAAAAAACGATTAAGAGAGTTGTAATACTTTATTTTATTTTTTTGTGACAAAGAGAGTTATAATACTTGAAGAAACATAGAGTGTATGTAATTAATATCTTAATCTAATTGACATTTTGTCCTTCATGCATGTGGAATTTGATCATTGATCGGTTTCAAGTTACACTAGCTATCAAATGTATTTTTAATATTTATTTTAATCAATTAAGCTAGTTTATATATTTTAGCTTTTATATAAACTAAAAACTGAGTAATGGATCATACATAATAATATTATAGTTAAGGATGATCATTACAAATAATAGAATAATGTGGGGAAGATGACAAGAGTTAGGAGCGTGTGTTTGAAACATAGGCTACAGAAAAATAAGAAACAAAATTATTATTATTATTATCATTCGTCAAAATTATTATTATCATTATCATGTATGGGTCGACTATATGGTCATTATTGAGGTGAAGAAAGCTAAGTAATTAAAAAAAAAAAAGAACTGAATAAGTGAATAATGTTAGTCAGTTGTCGCAATTATTTTCATTCTGAATATCATGCATGTTCCATTTATTATTTTCATTTCATTCTAAAATTTGTTGCTATAAATACTGTTAAACTGTCTATAGAATATAACGTGTCATTTGAAACGTGACAATATTATTGTTACAATGTTACTTCAACTTGTACTGATATACTGTTAAGAGTATTGTTGCAATTTATCTTTTGATTGGAAATAATTTACCTATAATTAATATATATAATTCAAATGTTTACAATAGAAGTTTAAAGTTTTATGTTAATTTAAAAATATATATGAAGACAAGCCGTAGCCCAGTGTAATATTATTTATTGTAGTTAATTTAATAGCAAATTTGTATTACTAATAAATCTATAATCTAATATATATATATATATATATATATATATATATATATATATATATATATATATATATATATATATATATATATATATATATATATATATAAAGGGGAGTTTTTCCCCGAGTTTTTAGAGAGCCACGTACGATTTATTTTTCTTAGCGTGCCATGTAGGATTATGAATTTAAGTTGTAGCCAATTAAATAAGAGATTATTAATTTATTTTACAATTAAATAATTCAAATGCCACGTTAGCAAAATTGACGAATGAAATTTTAAAGTTTAAATTAATTAAATACAAAATATTATCTTTTAAGATTAGAAATTTTATCTAATATTTTAAAGCTAATATAATACGTAGTAACAAAAATCACATAAATATGAAAAATATTTTTTTAAAAAAATACTAACAAACCGTGCATCGCACGGGCTTCATCTAGTATTATTAAAACTCATGGGAGCAACATACTAACAACATGTGTCATCCTTATGCCACATGTGCACTGCATGTCATCCTATGTGTCATCTTTCCTCTTTCACCATATTGAATTGTATTAATGTTTAGTCTTTTAACAAAAACTCTTCATCGGTATAACTTTAATAATAAATAATTGTGTTTAATTTAATTGAAAAACTCTTCATATTGACCTCTTATTACATTTTCATTTAGTTATTACTTATTAATATTGTTCAATATTAACTCTTCTAAATTAATTTAATCAAACTTATACTTTATGATGATTCAGGGCATCGCCCGGGTCAATAACTAGTTCGTAATATTAAACATTCATGTTTTCTAAATCTAATTTATTTATGAATATTATATTATTTTATGATTAAGGAAAATGATTAATGTGACCCTAAGGTCTACATGTAAGAAGTTTAAGGAATGATAGATTAAGAATAACTAATCATTAGTTTTAATGGAAATTCAGTAACATTTTTTAGAAGTGCTTTTAAGTTTTAAATGCAACCCTATACATTTATTTTATCTATTGAAGAAAAAAAAAGACCCCAACACATTGCATGAGGAAGAATATCACTTGAGAATTTGAGATGGACATGGGTTGAGCAAGAACGAGAAAGGCCCAACATGGCACAAACTTTAAGCCTATCATAAGTCCGACACGACACGAGACGAGAGGCACGATGATAGCAGCACGAGCACGACGAGCGTGTTTGCACACTTTTTTTACCAATCTATCAATAATATTTTTTAAAAGGGGTTTACTAACACGGCAGCGAATATACTACCTCCGCTTCTTATTATGTGCAACAAAGGGGTATTATTTGTGAGACATAAAATATTCCTTTGTTGCACATAATAGGAAACGGAGGTAGTAAGTCAAGCTAAACGTGATCTCTATTCATTTATGATAAACTAATACAACATCACCATAGCACAACTATTTCTTCCTAATCTAAACACTCGGCATTAGAGTACGAGTACGAAGTGCGTTGACATGACAGATGTACCTACAGGCTACACGGCACGGTCCATGCCCACCTGTTAATATAAGAAACTTTTGGACCAAAGGACGAAATCATAATATTAGAGAGGCCCAAACCAATATCCCTAACACATTCTTTGCAAATGTTCGGATTCGGTCAAAATACGAGTTGGTCCAGATTTTTGCGAAGGTCCAAATCATGGAAGAGCTGATTCGACATAGAAAACTAGAGGAGAGAGAGAAAAAGAGGAAGAGAGTTGAGGAAAGCAAAGTGCAAGTAGAAGAAATCTGGAAAATGGGAGATCAAAAGGTGGAATTCCCAGTTATCAAACCTAAGCACAAGCTCCAAATCAATTTTCTCAAAGGAAACGATCTTATCACTGTAATTATCTTGCTTCCTCTCTTTCTTTGCAATTTATTTAGTGCTTGTTAAATTTTTGCTGAATATATAAAATATACTTCGTATTATATGTTAAAATTGGTGTTATTTTTAATGCATAATTGATATTGGGATTTATTGTATTTGGGTGCAAATTACTTGTATTTCTAGGTTGCATTTTTCTGGGGTTGTGCTAAATTTAGTGTGTTAATAAATATTTGGGGAAATTTGCCTTTTCAAATTTGGCGAATTCCCATTTGATGGATTAAAACAAAAAGACTGTGAAGTTGATTTTACATGTTAATTGTTTTTGTAGTTCAGGGGATGATCAGGGATTCAGGGAATTATGTTGGAGGTGAAAGTAGTAGTCTTTTTGGGATTAAGTCATACCTTGTATGTTTTATTAATCAAATTAGTGATTCAATCATAAAATTTTCTGTTTTAAGATGCTCATAGACCGCTCAACATTCAGAAAGAGGTAAAACACGGCTTTTGTGAGGATGGGATGGAACTAGGGTAGGTTCTTCATAGTAATATCTTTGAAGGATGAAGGAATGTGTTCTTCATAAGGAATGAACAAAGACATCCATTATTGTATTATAATAGGTGCTAAAATGTTTAGTATGAGATTGGGACAAGTCACAAAGCCTAAGTGTTGGGATGTTGGATGTTGCAAGGGGGCGTGTGGCATGTGCACAAGACATGTGCATCCAAGGACAAGGCATACAAAGAATTTTTTTTGTCATTTTAGAGTACTTTTTCTTTGCCTTAAGAGATGTACTCAAGGACAAGGCATACAAGCTGATTCGGGCACTTTGAAGGCCCTTTGGGTGGCTGTTGAAAAAATGATGTACGGAAGCCAAATTTGAAGGCTATAATACATGAAATCGGAGCAATTTAGGAGGTCTTGGGACCCAGTGAAAAAAAATCACGGCACTTAGTTTAGACCCATATACAACCATTAGTCGGCTACACTAAGGTCTCGTGAAAGCTTATAGCCAATAAAAGAGGGTTTTACGAAAATGGGTATATTGGATGCTTAAAGACAAATTGGATGATTCCACCCACCCAATTTGACTCCCTAAGAGTATTGAGGTCTACAGGAAGCATCTTGGCAATTTTTTTTTTCGGGTTAAAAAAAGTCAAAAATTGTTCAAAATCAAAGGCTATAATTCACGCTTTTGAGCAATTTCGAAGGTTTCGGGACCCGGTGTTGAAAAATCTCGAGATTCAAGGGATACATCCCGGGGTTATATAATATCATTTGGAACCATATCTGATCATTATATGTTGTCATAAATGTCCGTGGTAGCCTTGAGTATATGAAATCGGTGCAAGTTGTAAACGGGTAAATTGACAGTTGAAAGGCATATTAGATGGTTTCACCCACCCAAATGGACTCCTGGGGTGTATTAGGGTCCATGGGAAGCATCTCGGCAATTTTTTTTCCAGGTCCAAAAAAGTGCAAAATTGTCCAAAATTGAAGGTTATAATACACGATTTTAGGTCAATTTTTGACATTTTTTCAAAAAATGAACTGAATGCGTGGGGTGACTCCTAGGGTCATATAAGATGATTTGAAACTATAGGCACCTATAAAGATGTCTATAAAGTACTAAAAATGAATTGTGTTTCCATTTTTTTTTTTTTTTGAGGTAATTGAAATATAATGATGCCTATTACAGTACAATTATGGATGTCGTTGTTCATGAAGTCATGATTTATGTATGTACGTTGCCGTGATAATTGAATTTGCTATATGTATAGATGATGTCTTTATTGCCTTATTGGTATTACCTGGTAATTTGGAATTGCACATGTTAGAAGAATTAAAACTTTTAGAAGGGTGATATGTCTAATATCTGAAATCTCATTTAAGATGTTCAGGTACCTAATTTTTTGACGCCTTTTGAATCTGAGGCATTTGTCAAAGCTGCAGAGTCACTTGGTTTTGTGCACCAAGGGAGTCTTGGGCCAGCTAAAGGTGAAGCTTATAGAGACAATGACCGGGTCTCTGTGAATGATCCTCAACTTGCTGGCATAATTTGGGAGTCAGGTCTTAACAAATTGTTTAGAGATATCAAAATACACGGGAAAGCTGCTGTCGGGCTTAATCCAAACATCAGATTCTACAGGTTTTCTTGCTATTTGGTTTGTAATTATTGTATGATTTGTATCCATGGCGTCATTCATCTATTACCATTCTTTTCAGGGCATGTGTAAACTTTTCCTAATCACTGAGACTTGGCTCTGAGATTCATTGATCTATGTGATAGGTCCATGTTATGATCATGTATTGCTTTCCACTCTACTAGTATTAATTCAGGTTTTTATCTGATTAGTCGAGCTGTAACTTATAATCAACTTGCAGCTCTATTATCGTGAAATTGTCACAATAAAGGTTTCTCTATTTCAATTTATTGACCCTATGAACAAAAAACTGATTTTGCCTCTGGAAAATGTCCTTTGTAATTCTGCCACTTCGAATTTTATTGATGATTAGTCTGAGATCCCTTGTCCATAAACTCTCCATCCCTGCTTTTCCTCATTCCACTAATACTCACCTTCTATCATACTTTCTAGGGCATGGGTGGTTATTTTCTAATTGATGAGACCTGGCCTTAAGATAATTTCTTGTATGAGATAGGTCCGCTTGATGATTGCAAAATGTTTTCCTCTATTATATCTTAATTCTTAACTTGCAAATTTATCACTGTTGAATTATGACATTAATGACTTGTTTGTTTAATATTTATTTACCCCATGAATGAGAAGTTGTTACTGCCTTTGGGGGATGTCTTTTGTAGTTTTGCTACATTAAGTCATACGGAGTATTGATGAGCTATCCGAGAGCCCTTGCCCATGGATTTTTTAGTTTCTCCTGCTTTCCTTGCCTTTGTTTTTTTCTGGGGATGGTGGCAGTGTGGTTTATGTTTTGTCACTGACTCTAGCTATATATGATTTAGGAACTTATGTAATAAGCTCTTGGGATTTATTCATTCATTAAGTGAAGGTGATTCTGAAATTGAAATTGGTCTCTTGGTTTCGCAGATACAAGGTTGGTCAGCGTTTCGGGCGTCATATTGATGAAAGTGTTGATCTTGGTGATGGAAAGCACACACACTATACACTATTAATATATCTTAGTGGCAGTTCTCAATCCAAAAGCAAAAGTGATGTCAAGAGCCTAGGTAACACAGATCCCTTAGTTGGAGGTGAAACAGTATTTTATGGTTCAAGAAGCAAAGTGGTGGCTGAGGTGTGCTCTTTTTCCACTTTTTCTGACTTCTTTGTGTTATTTTTCTCAAAGAGAAGTAATCTTATTGCTGTGAATCTTTGAGAGTATATATGGCTAACTAAAAGGCTGCATATGCAGGTGGCTCCTGCAGCGGGGATGGCACTCGTTCATATCCATGGTGACAAGTGTATGTTGCATGAAGCTCGGAATGTAACCAAAGGGGTCAAGTATGTTTTTCGTTCAGATGTAGTTTTTGCTTGATCGAGCTAAGTATCATCATTATTTTTACTATAACACAATGCCAGAGCCATTTATTGCCTTCTGCATTTATCATCGCTATTTTACCATCACATAATGTGAAGGCCAGCTATTACCTTCTGCATTTCATTCTTAAATATGATCTGCAACGTATATAATGATGTTGTAAATTTTTTTAATCCTAAGTTATTAATTGTGAATTTTGGTTGACATCAATGCTCAATATTATATGGAAAAAGATCTCTGTCTGTGAGTGGTTTTTTTTACCTTTTTCTTTTTTGACAGAAGATCTCTGTGTTTATTTGAGGTATAATTCAGATAAGGGTATTCCTAGTTGAAGTAGCATCCATACTGTTCTGAGCTCAAAGCATCCTGTATTGGAAGATCCAAATGATTTTCTTGTTATACCTTTTCCTCTTGTACTTACTAACTTGGAAACCAAAATTTAATTCAGTCCTTACAGCTTTCCCAATATATGAGGCTTTGTTGCATTTCCTCCTGTCGTGATAAAACTTATCATCTTTAAGCTCTCTGATCGTTAGAAATTTAGCTTCTTAGAAACAAGCAATAGCATTAGAAAAACATGTACCAATTTGGGATTTTCTGATTTGTGAGAAGTAATTTTTCCCAACATATTTGTGATTTAAATAGTAGATTACTAGAGTGTGATGTCTCAAGGTAACCCATATGAAATTCGATGTTGAAGAGAGAACAAAAATGTTGAAATTTTTGAAAGGGTTGATTCATCATGACAATTAGTCCTAGAAGGTATTATTACAAACTGAAAGGAAAGAAGAGGAAGAGGAAGTAGAGCTGTAGGTCATGCTTGCTGCCGTATTCTGGCTGGGTGGTTTGCTGATATGGTTGTATTGATGAACTGCTATTATAGATATGTCTCAAAAAGGTGTAGATGAAATTTAAGGTATATTATCATAAAGGTCTAAGTTCAGAATGTATGGGAAGGCAGAATTGGATGTTATCAATCCTATTACAAAGTATTTTAAGCCAATAACAATTGCCCTTATACCGTTAAAAGCCTCTTGTTTTAGAGAAGGGGGTTGAATGAGCTTAGTCTTTCCCTGCAATATTGGAGTGGATTCCAGTCAACTCTTGACCAGAGATGTTGCTTTTTCACTGTAAGAATGAGGCATAATCTGTTTAACAAGCCATGTCATTATAGTGCATTATGATAAAGGTCTAAGAACAGTATAATAGGTGCTACTATATAAATTTGAGCAGATGAGTTCATTCACAATATCAAGTCAGCAAGTATTGTTGGCATTGGGCATGGGTTCATGCATTTGATTAGTTTTCAACTCATGACCCGGGGTAGAGAGGAGATATTGGTGTATTTGAGCTTTTGACCGCCTGCCTGTGTAACTTGGGATATGTAAGTTTGTAAAGCTAATTGGTTTTCTTTCTATGGAAATGGCTTAGTTGATGGATGCTGAATGATCCTGCTTCTTGTGTATTGTGCATTCAAGTTTATTTTTTGTAGTTTTTCCTTTAAGATATTTCCAGATAAACTTGATTAATTTTGCCCGAGTATATGAAAATAGTAAATTTGCATTATGATAGAGTACACAAACATAAAACTCTCACATTATTACATCTCTCTACAATACAAGAAATGGCTTCTTTTCTCTCTTCAAAGTTTCTCCCTTTGATATACACATGAATCCTTTATCAACACTCAATTTATTCTTCGGCAGTTTAGTCGCACTTCTCCTTCTTCATTAACCCCCACATTTCCGAGCTTTATCATTGAGGCTGCAAACTCTCTGAAGAACAAGTTTTGGTCTTTGGCAAATGCCTCAATCATTGGGCGAGTCCTCTGGTCATCATACATGACTTGGTCTGTATTAAAAACACCCTTTCTGGCGATGATCTGTTTGTAGTAGTTATTATCAAATCGTGATGCAGTTGAATCTAGGAACTGCCCTGCATCTCCGTTGTTGTTTGATCTTGGACACTTGTTCTTGAGTAAGCTGGCAAATTCGGAGTTCATGCTAGGATCAGTTTCATGCACTGTGCTGAAATTATGGACACGAGCAACAAAGGAAGAACAGTGTGAGAAGCCAAGAGTGTGGGCACCGGATAGAGCGACCAGATCCTTAATGCCTAATCCTCTTTTAGCAAAGGTCTGAATTAGTTGATTCGCATTCAGAAATGGGGGTGGAAGATTTGTAGTATCACTGGCTTTTGACACTCTTCCATCTTTTCTTCCTTTGAGTACACTCCAGTAAGGTCCTCCAGTCTTAGAAATAGAAATCGAGAGTTAGACAATGAAGATTCATCGAGTATGCAACTATGTATTATAGAGTGAAATACTGATGTCTATAGCAATAACTTACCATAGTGACAACATCTCTGGCAGCCATAGCTATTACGTCCGCACATGAAACTATGTGTGGACATGCCTTCTCAAGCTTAGTCTTTGCATCGTCAATGACATAGAATGAT
This sequence comes from Chenopodium album, assembly GCF_948465745.1. Lineage (NCBI taxonomy): Eukaryota > Viridiplantae > Streptophyta > Magnoliopsida > Caryophyllales > Amaranthaceae > Chenopodium > Chenopodium album. The sequence goes on from NC_137838.1 coordinate 2,126,774, forward strand.
CGGACTGAGATGTTTGGTGGACCATCCTTCTCAGCTTTGTTCCCAGGAGTCGAGTCCAATAAAATTGACGCATCACATCCCTAGCATAATTCAATATCTTAGTTAATGTATAATAGAATATAAATCAGCCTAGATTGGTTTGATTGATTTTGTACCTAGACTGTTCGCATTGCCCAAGCTCCCTCTAACCCACTTCCAAGTTTCGATATTATTAAGAAAAGAAAAATATAGCCTATTTGGTGCATGCTTTCATGGATTGGAAGAAAGATTCTTACCCTGATGAAGCAGTCATGGAAGAACATGCGAAGGAGGCGAGCAGGGGATTTGGGATCATATATGGAGGCATTACGAACTGTCTGTGCGACAATATACTCCGCCTGTGGACATGTTTGATCGTAATAGTGAGTATCGAGTGCTGCCTGACAGCTAAAAACTGCAATGGAGAGAAGTAATAAGGCTGACAGGAAGAGGTTTTTGGTGTCTTGAGCCGCCATTTCGTACTTTCGAGGCAAGTTAAAGTGTTAATACTTGTAAGCAAGCTTGTTGTGATGGAAATACCATAAACTTAGAGCCCTATTTATAGTTAATGTAGCACAGTGTTAGAACAAAATAGAGGACTGCGCTTTGAAGGCACTCATTGGACTCAAAATTCCTTTGAAACCACCTGTTCTTACTGTACTTTAAAGATCAAGTATTCCTTTTAATTTTATGTGATTTTAGAAGATTTTAAGCTCTGTTATTTTCAAGTTTTTAGCTAATCAGAAACGTGATTGTGAATAGTACCAACAGCCGAAACTAACACCCTTTTCTTTTCTAGATTGTTGACTCAAATTCTAAGTCCTAATTTATATTATAAGTTTTTCTAATCACAGCATTTATGCATTAACATATTTATATTTCTCTAATTGGTATAAAATTGTGAATTTAAGACAAAATTTAAAGCAATGCTACGTTTAACATATTCCTTTTAATTTTTATTTTATTTTTATTTGCATGGTCTTTTATGCTTTTTCCTATGAATTAAAATATCTATTGAGAGGTTTACATATTACCGTCATACTTTGATTTTGATCACTAAATCAATGCCTCATTTGTTAATTCATGTAATTATTGCATTTCTATTAGAGTTTATACATATTAATCCCAAATATTTGTTTTTTTAGAGCTAACTTTTTAGTTTTAGCTTAAATTTGAGTTCTATACTTCTATGTGTTAATATTGTTGGTTTTGATTAATCAATAGCCAAACTTTAAAAACTTTGATTTAAACTCTAAGAAATGAGCCCAAAGTGTTGGTTCATACTGATCAATCAGGTCTGTTAAAGGACTACGGTTGGTGACCCTTAAAGTAGACGTACATGTATTTTTGTACTGCATGTGTTAAGCAATGTCATTCCAACTCTATGATTGATCAGTCAACATACCATTTATTCTCCTCTGTTTCGAGTTAGTTAAATTTGCATATTCTATGGATTAGAATATACGGAGTAATCATTAACCACTATCATGATTAATAAATTTACTCGTACTTGCTTTAGGATTTCTCGATCCAAAAGTAATATATGTGACTAGTAATTTCAGACAGATAAGCGTGGTATAAAAACTGAATAATTACTCCGTATTCTGTAAAACAGTTGGATGCACTAAGATTTTAGGTTACTCGTATGCATTTAAGTAGTTGTTCTGTTAAACACTCTTGATGAATACACTAAATTGTCTGGTTATGCTACCAGATCTTGTAAAAAGCAATAACTCGAGCTGTTTATTTGACTGTACGTATTGATCACCCTTACTTTGTAGAGGTTGGGGTAGAGCCTCATTTGAAGAAATCTATTTTGTATCGCAGTGGTCTACGGTAACAATTCTGTTTTAAGAACTTACTCCGTACAATTGACGCTAGAAATTAAGGTTCGTGTATGTGTTGGAATATAGTTTGTTTACTACCCCCGTAATTATTATGGAGTACTATCTCTGTTTCATAATAATCTTAACATATTCTATTTCAGGCAAACATCTTTTATCACTTACTCTCACCCACAAAAATTACACATTTCTACTTATTTACTCATCGTTTCTTATTTTATCCACCATTTTCTTACTTGATGTCTCTTACTTTATCCATCGCTTTGTTATACCCACCCATTATTTTATACAAATTTTCTTATACTGTAATTCTTGTATAAATAGTAAATGTTGGCAATGGGTCGGGTTAGGCACAAGTCCAAAAGCACGCCTAGGCTTGGCAAGACTCGAACCATGTTGTATAGTATAGTGGCTACATCTTGGGGGCTAGCCTTGGCATGGCTTGCCCATTTAATACTATGCGCGTATCACATAACACATGCACGTGAAATATGATGTGCATACTGCATAGACTTGCATACTTTAAAATATTCATGCATCTTGTGTTCAAAAGCAGACTACTCGTGCATGGCAGTATCGGTTCATACTTGATTGCATATTGTAATTTACAATTGAGAATTTTTTAAATTTGAAAACCAAAATGTACATTATGTGATTTATGTCCAAGTTTTTCTTTTTTTATTTCTTATTTTATTGATGGTAACATCATTTTATAATTAAGAAAAAATTTCTGGAAGTAGAGCTGTCAATATTAACAATGATCCTGGATTTTGAGTTATTTATTTTATGATTTAATAAGTTGACCTGTCCATTCTCCAATGATTCTGGAGATTTTGTGAGAATTTTAATTTTTAATCTTTTAAAAAATTCATGTTCCTGCTGTTGCTGAAGATTCTTCACTGCCATACATAAAATCAATAAATATTTCCCAACAAATAGTTAATGTATGTACCAATTCAGAGAATTATAAGTAAGAAAATAATAATTCACACTCCATTTTGTTGAGTATACAAACATATAAAAAAATCTTTACAGTATAACATCATCTTTCAAGAACATGAGGAACAAATTAGTTATGGCTTATTTTTTTTCTCACTCAAACATTATTACATTAGAAATGTCTTCTTTTCTCTTTACACATTCTCTTGGAATCGCTTTCGTCTCTTCCATGTGTGTTGTATGTACACGATCTGGTTCCGGAACTTAGTTTGGTTTTCGGCAGTTCAGTGTCACTTCTCCTACTTCATTAACCCCCACATTTCCAAGCTTTATCATTGAGGCTGCAAACTCTCTGAAGAACATGTTTTGGTCTTTGGCGAATGCCTCAATGATCGGTCTAGTCCTTGGATCATTGTACATGGCTTGGTCTGATCCGAAAACACCCTTTCCTGCAATGATTTGTTTGAAGTAGTCATTATCAAACTGTGATGCAGTTGAGTCTAGGAACTGTCCTGCATCGCCGTTGTTGTTTGTACTTGGGCACTTGTTCTTGAGTAAGCTGGCAAATTCGGTGTTCATGCTAGGATCAGTTGCGTGTAATGTGCTGAAATTGTGAACGCGAGCTACAAAGGAAGAACAATGTGAGAAGCCTAGAGTGTGTCCACCAGATAGAGTAACCAAATCCTTAACACTCAATCCTCTGCTAGCAAAGGCCTGAATCAGTCCTGTCGCGTTTAAGAATGGAGCTGGGAGATTGGCAGTATCATTAGCCTTTGATACTCTTCCGTCTTTTCTACCTTTGAGTACGTTCCAGCTTGGTCCTCCAGTCTGAGGTAAAAAAAAAAAAAAAAAAGCGTAAACTAGAGAGTTGATGTTAGAGATATGAGATGTAATCAATATCGGAAAACAATCTCTAAAGAAGTTACCATAGCGACAACATCTCTAGCAGCCATGGCGAGTACATCAGCACAAGAAACTGTGTGTGGACATGCCTTCTCAAGCTTGGCCTTAGCATCGTCAATTACGTAGAATGCTCTAACTGAGATGTTAGGAGGCCCGTCCTTCTCTGCTTCGTTCTCAGATGTTGAATCGAGTAAAACTGATGCATCACATCCCTAATATGATTCAACATTATTAGTTGTACTAACGTGTGATTGCATTATTTCTAGACTTACCATAATAATAGAGAAGATGCTTACCCTGATGAAACAGTCGTGGAAGAACATACGGAGGATACGAGCTGGGACTTTGGGATCATATATAGAAGCATTGCGAATCGTTTGTGATACAATAAACTCGGCTTGTGGACATGTTTGATCATAATAGTGAGCGTTGAGTGCTGCATGAGTGCGGCAAATTGCGAAGGAGAAGAGAACAAAGAAGAGGACTTTGGTTGATTGAGTAGCCATTTTCGTCGTCTTAATTAAGAGGATTGAAGAGATGTGTTGAAGGGATGCTTGGTGATGGAAATGCCTTAAACTTGGAGAAGTATTTATAGTTCTGTAAGAGAATGGATTGAGCTTTCAAGGCACTCATTGAACTTGAAAAACTCTGGGAAAAATAAACCAACTCTTTAGTGTGCTTTAAGATCAAGTAATTCCTGATTAAATTTATGAGAAAATTTTAAGCCATGTACTTACTAGAAAACTTGTACTACTATTATTATGGTTGTGTTTTTGAAAAAGGTAGTCTTCAAATTTGTGGTCTTCGATTTGATATATCGTACACCTTCTATGTATTTTGCTTATCGTAATGTATTTCAATTTTATTTTTTTTCCCGTAAAAAAAATGAAGTCCATATTTATTTTTGAAAAGTTGCAAAGTAATTGCACAACTACTTGGATATTGGTTTTGTCTACATTTATCTTCACCATCGTGAGCACTATAAAAATCATTAAGTCGAGCAAAATTTATTTCTAGCTAGTTAAGGAGGTGACATGTAACTATAATATAATACGGAGTAGTAATGTATTTTCCTTTCTACTCATTTATATGTAGTATATCTCTTCTCGGTTTATAATTCTTGTTTCATACATACATCGTCGTTCTTTATAACTCTATATAGTGTCACCCTTTCTTTCGAGGGAAGTTTTTAAGGGCCTTTTTGATTTACTAAAACAGTTGAACTAAGCTGAACTGAACTGAATTGAATAGAGCTGAAATGAATTGTTTATGAGAGAAGGAAATTAGGAACTGAACTGAAATTAAGTTAAGTTAAAGAGAATAGGTCTTAAGTTATATTTTATTATTTTTCATAGTATAATGTATCTAGTGCAATACTCAATATACATGAATTAAAATCATGATGAAATATTGATTATAAAGTTGTTAATTATTAGGTCTTTTTTCCCTAAAAATTACTACTTCCTAGTATAACATTCTCTCTCTCTTCCTTCCTTTTAGGAGGGTTGGCAATGATATACTCAATAAAAACACTTTTTCACCAAACATAAAGTTTAGTACATTCTATAGATAGAACTGAAAAAGAGTTGCTTAACCCTTGACTAATGAATACCAAACTTTTAAAAGCTTTGAAATCCTTTTGAATGCAAGAAATATTACGTTAACTTAAGAATGTTATTAAAGGTAAGACTATTGGTTCATACTTATCTATCAACTCGGATTTCTTGGAGTACGGTTGTTGGTGTGAGGCTGTGAGCTGTGGAGTACAATTTCTCATTTATACCTCTTGTACATGTATGTAACGTACTTGTTATTCATTTTTTTCTGTTTCCTTTAACTATAAAACGAATCTTTTTTTTTTTTTTTTTTTTAAATATACTTGTATATATTTTACATATAAAAGAAAGGTTTATAATTAGGAGGAGCTACAAAGATCTGATTGCACTTCAATTTCTACTTTGAGATATGGTTAATATCATTGTGTTCCTTGTTCCTACTTTGAGTTTTAATTTTGTACGTATATTACCCTTAATTATATATTAACTACACCACTTAAACATCTGCACCATACTTTAGTGTATGATATTTTTGAAATAGTGACATAATTTTAAAAATATTGTGTTCAAAATAAGTAAATAGGGATTTTTTTATTTATTATGAATGTCAAAATATACATACATGAAAATTTCACTCTCTCTCTTTTTTTTTTTTTTTTTTTTTTTCAATCAAAAAGTTAGTGAGGTAGTCAAAGCTCTATAATTTGGTCTAAGAATTAATGTTTGAAAATGCATAAGGTCATAAAGACTTGAACTTTTTATATGGTACAACAATACCCTCTCACAATTTATTTATTTTTTTCCTTCTTTTTTTTCTTTTTTTTTTGGGGTATGGTACAGTACTAATTAGTCAATAGTCATGCATAAAGTCACAAACTAATACAGAGTACTTAATAAGAAACATTAAGAAGTACTATATATACCAACCATGAAAAAAAAAAATTAATCCTACAATAATGGTAATTTAAAATCATATGCACGTTTTTTTAGCCAAATAATCGCTTTGGTCATTCATAGAGACAAGTTCTTCTAATGCAAAGAGAGTGATACATGGAGTTGTTAAGCTGATTACATGCAATTTTTGCATTCTTCATTACAAAAAGAAACAAATAAATATACAAGTGATAATTAAATTCATACGTAGTGCAATTTAATTATAGTACTTAATCAATAATAACTAACCTCAACTAACAAATACATTACATAATTAACAAACTCTTTATCCCATATCTCTTTCTCCTTCATTCTTGCTTTGCATGCATGCATGCATGACACTCAATTCACAAACCTGCACTTTTCTCTAACTTCTCCATGGTGATGATCATTAACACCGAGATTTCCGAGTTTTACCATGGAAGCTGCAAATTCTACAAAGAACAAGGCCTCATATCTGGCATAAGACTCGACTAAAAACTTAGTCCTATAATCATTGTACAAAGCTTGATCCGTAGCAAGTACACCCTTTCGCGCTACTAATCTCTTGTAGTACTCATTGTCGAAGACTGATGAAGTCGAGTCCAAGTAATACCCTGAATTATTATTGTCCCTATTATGCTTACTAGCACACTTTTGTTTTAGGGTATTGGCGAACATGATGTCCATGCTAGGATCCATGTCAAAGTTGTCATCAAAACGATGTATTCGAGATTTAAAGGAGGAACAATGAGAGAACCCTAGGGTATGTGCACCCGAAAGGGTTACCAAATCTTTAATGCCAAGGCCTTTTTTTGAGAATAATTTTATAAGTTTGGTTGCATTAAAAGATGGTGTTGGCAAGTCTAGAGTCTCATTTGCCCTTGATGTTTTTCCATCCTTTCTCCCTTTCAACACATTCCAATATGGTCCTCCAGCCTAATAAAACCCAATAACATCAAATCAAAATGTGACAATATTTTACTTGCGGCATAGAACACTAATATTATTATAAAGACTTGCTTGCAATGTAAAAACGTACCAAGTTGACTACATCTCTAGCTGCAATAGCAATAATATCAGCACAAGAGACGGTTTGAGGGCAAGCCTTTTCGAGCTTGGCTTTTGCTTTATCAATCACATAATATGCGCGGAGTGATATGTTTGGAGGGCCATCTTTCTCTGCTAGGTTATCATCCGTAGAGTCTAATAGAACTGAAGCATCACATCCCTAGACAATTGTACCATGCATACAATATTAATTAAAAAGGTTCATCACATAACCATATATTGTGAAGATTATTATTAACTTTTATATAATAACCATAATGGAGCATATATATTGTGTAGATTCATTCTATACACGAAAAGATCTTATATGACTATGTTTTTCTGTAAATATAAATAATAAAATTATAGAGTATGTAAATAGTGCAAAAGTTAAAAAGTTGTAAGCATATATAAGGAGTTAAAAAAGGAGTGGAGGAAGCTAGAAGACTAGAATACATACCCTAACGAAACAATCATGGAAGAACATACGTAGGATGCGAGGAGGAACTTTGGTATCACTTAACGTTGCCTTATGAACTACATCTCTGATTATTCTCTCAACATGGGGGCATGTTTGTTCATAGTAATGACTATCAAGTTGCTTTGCTTTCGTTTGAGCCACCAAAATTGCAAAAACAAAGAAAATGAACTCATGCGATAGTCTCAACATAATTTGATAGGTGTATGTATGGACTAACCTAGGGAATTAGGAGCTTAAAAGGTGAAACTGTTGAAATTTCATCATAAAGATGGTAGTGCTATTTATTTGGAGTACTACTATATGTTATAAATGACTAAATGTCATACGACATTGTGTATAATTATTTTGGCCAAAAACTCTTACTAATAAGATCTACTTGTGTAAGATAAAGTGTAGTTTGAGATGCTCCTTTGAAGCAAATTGCAAAAACTAAAACCATTTGTGGTGTGCTTTATTTATATATCCAAATACGGAGTACACGTTTTGTTACCTACCAAAAATGCATAATACATGAAATTTCATGTGTGTATTTGTGGTAAGAAGTCTTAGAACATCTTTTTAAACTACTAAAAAGTCCTAATAAGTGAATACTTTTTTTTTGACGGGAACAAGTGAATACTTAATTAGGCATTAATCTGTCATAAAAATTGATTGTGTTATAAAAATAACCTTTTTTTTTTTACTTTTTTTTTTTATTTTTTTTTATTTCTTTTAGTATATGTTATTTTAAAATATACTCATACTTGGTACATAAGAATATAAGATATAATTATTTTAACCTTTGATATCGATGATCTTTACAATTGGTCAATTGGACTACTCAATCATGAATCATTATTGCTCACTATAGGCTACATACCTCATTTCTTTGATACCAACAAAACACAAGCATAGGGAGTCAAGATGTAGTTTAAAAAAAGGAACTAGATTCTATTTAGTTCACAATATCAATATGAACTTCTAGAGTTCTAGACTAGTATAAAACAAGTTTTGAATCTAAAAAACAACAATTGTACATGAGAGAAATATTAGAAGGTAGTTTCATAAATAATGTTGCTTGGAAACTCGATATTTGTACAGATAATTTGTGGGCTGGTGCTTATTGATAGGCCTAACCAGTGAAAAAGCCCAAATCGATAAAGATCGACTCAGGCATTAAGCCCCAAATCCTTTGTTTTTTCCACATTGTTCCTGCATGTGTGTCTACTAGGACAAATGAGCAATATTATGTGTGAAATTCCGTGCCCACTTACATAAATCGTTATGTTCGTTACTTGTATATATTTACATAGTAACTATATACAAATATAATAGTAGTTAAAAAATGAAATTCATAGCTTTTACCTTTGTAAAAAAAAAAAAAAAAAAAAAAAAAAAAAAAAAAATCATAGGTTTTAGGGCTATATATAAGAAATTAAAGTGTAAAATAACAAAAAATGAAAATTTGAAATTTATTACACAAGTCTATATGCAAGCGATATATATCTTTACCACTTTTTACCTATCAAATAATACAAGTAATTAATACTCTTCCAGTTCCTTATTATTTGCATCATTTGACTTAAAATACACTCACAAAAAGTGGTTCAATGGTGCAAATAAAAAAAATCTAAGGGCCTGTTCTGATTGATTGAACAAAGCTGAACTGAACTGAACTTGTTGGAGCTGAACTGAATTGAATATTTTATGAGAGAAGGAAATTAAGAAGTGAACTGAATTGAATTGAACTGAAATGAATTGAACTGAACTGAACTTATTGGAATTGAAATGAACTAAACTGAACTTAAAAAAATCTGAAGAGAACATGCCCTAAGCTATGTGGTACGGAGTAATATAATCAAAATTTAAACATTGTACCGGCAATAATGTACTACCTCTGGATCGTATTATATGCACTTTAAAAAATTTTATATCTCACAATTAATTTCCCAGCATCTAATACGATCCGGGAATAGTAAATAACTAAATATAATTATATTTTTGTGAAGGAAATGTAAATATAATTATATAAAGGCACTTGTCAAAAAAAAAAAAATTATATAAATAAAGGCAATATAAACACAAAATTATTTAAAGTTGAGCACAAATTGCGCCCCCGCCAAAAACAAGAAGAGAGGAGAGACCACAAGGCCAGATTTTCACTCACGCTCATGATCTTTAACTTCGGTGAGAATTCACGGGCCCACACAAAAGGATCAACACACACTTAAATCCATTTAATTAAAAAGAATTATTCCCCTCAAAAAAAAAATTAAAAAGAATTATAACCAAAAATCCATGTGTCACGCCGTGGTAGGAGGAAAACCTCACAAACGGCTACTAAATTACCACGTGTCGATATTAGGAGGTAGTCCCTCACCAAAAAAGCAGGGTGTGGGACATCAATGGACCCGCCTAAAATTAGCCCCACGTTCAAGGGTGCAACTACACTACACGCATAGCTTCTATATGTTTAAAACTTTAAAATGCATATAGGAGAGTTAATTGGTAAATTTACTTAGTTTTTGAGATTTTTTTTATTACTACAGTGGTATTTTGAATGTACCATTATATTTACAGTGGAATTTCTAATGTACTAATAGAGTTTAAGCTATTTTAATAGTAACAGTGGTACAAATATTGTATCACTGGAAAAAAAAAAAATCACCACTCTTTTGTCATATAGCTGCTCTTTACTTGGCATGTAAATAACAGCTATGCGCCAATACTTAACCCACATTCAAAATAAAATACCAACTCTATTTTATATTATGTGTAATTTTTCCTCCCTCTGTTCTAGTACTATTGCAACAATTGGACTTACACTAATTATTTATCATGTTTGTTTAATCACATATTATGATTTATATGTAAAGTAAAATATAGTTATGTAGGGTAGATTCATCTCATAAAACACTTATACAATATCAACTTTATATAATTTTACTTTTAAATAATTATATATATTTCACCAAAAAAAAAAAAAAAATTATATATATTTAGCATTATGTGTTTTAGAATGCGTTATCTCATCATTGTTGTAATATTTATGGAGCATAGGAAATATAAAAGATGGTTGTTAATTTGTTAGATATTACATGCAACAAATATATTCTATGGAGTAGTATTTTTTTAAATTGTTATATCTCTCTATCATCGTTACATGTATCATTATATTTTTCTCTCCCTCCAACAATAACAAGTATAATTCAATAAAAGTTTGTATGGACTCATTAGTTACAAATAATATGAAATGGAGAAAACATTAGTAAAAAAAAATAAAAATTATAGTAATAAGTCGGACCACAAATCACATGACATCCCCACAAAAAAGGTGATTCCACAAATTTAACCACTCTGCTAGGTCCACGGGCCACCACCTTAACTTGTTGACCCACCATAAAGTGGGGCCCACTACACCTAGCACAATCCCCAAAGTCGAGTATGTGGGGACCATCTCACACGTGCATCACTCAAGAAGCCTCACGTGCGAACTTTTTTGCTTTCCCCAAAAGGACCACAACACACTTGAAATGGATCCCACCAAAAATCAAACACATTTTCATTATCTTTGTATGGGTCCTATCTCTTTTCAATTTTGTTTGTTGAATAAATGAGCTCATTTTATACATTTCTTTTTTTTAAAAAAAAAGAAAAGAAAAAAAGAATATGTGAATGGATCATAAGTTAAAGATTCTTTAGGGTTGTTTTTCTCTTCTCAAACCTACCATTTGTAAATTGACTATTCTTTATAATTTCCGTGCGATAGCTTTATTAGATAAATTTTATCTAAATTCAGTAGATTACATTATATACTTGATTACCTTGGCGTATAAAGTCTATGTATATGAGTATATTCAACAACATATGTGCCACACAATGACATAAAATCACTAAATCAAGATGTGCATAACCAATGTGATCATTACAAGCACATATAGGTATATACGGTTGTGCACATATATACATTAACCAAGCATTGTCAAAAATAGACATGTGTAAAATCAATACGTTCATTACTACGGACAATGAAATTGATATTCATTTGAATACAAGACACAAAGTAATTTAAAGGATAACAAAGTGAGGATGAATCTTCAATAAAACAAAGTGAAACATAAGTGTTAAATTTAGAGAAAGTTTAAAAGTTAGAACTATCCCTCACAAATTGCATCATAAAACGGCTAAAAGCCTCTAAAACCTAACTAAACTTTTGCACAATCACTCCAAAAGCTAAAAATAACATGCTAAGCATCATAATAACTAGATTAAAAGGCCTAAAAGTGGCTAAAAAGAGAAACCCACCACCAATCAAACCACCTCCTTAATCACCCAACAAAATGTAATGGGGTTAACAATATCAAACACTTTGAGTTTGGTACTTTGATCAAATTGTGTATGCCTCATAAATTGAACCCCCCTAATATTTTAATAAATTAAAATCCACCAAAACTCATCTTACTTACAACTTATATGACATGACATTACATCATGATCATCATCCATTAATCCATTCCTAAAATTTCACCAAAATGTCAAACTGCTTGTGATGAAGATGAAGGTGGTGGTGTAGCACTATTACTACTTCCTCCTGCTTGTACTTGAAGCTGAACTTGTTCTTGAGACATTCCTTGATGATTATTATGATGATTAGTCTCATTAATAGGTCTACTACCCATCAATTGTAACTCCCTCTTTTGATGATTCTTATCATATATCTCTAGTGAAAAATCCAATAATGATGTAGTAGTAGCAGTATTGTTATTACTACTAGTTGTTGTAGGAGCATTCCCATTGCTAGTACCTGAACTCGGCCCTACACCCGTCTCATTCCGCCCACCACTTAGACTCATCCCCGGAACGACCTCAGACACAAAATTATTTATAGGCCGTGCGGCTAACCCGAACACCGGTGCAGCCCAGAACTGAGCTTGCTGGCCTCCACCGGCGGCATTGGGCATCATGAAAAAATTAGCTGGCCAAATCGGCACAAGCCCCTGGGGTGGCGGACCAGGGGCTTGTGCCGTAGTGAAGCCCAATGCCGTGGTGGCAGGCATAATAGGCGCCAACCCACTCGAAAGCGTAACACCACTACCAACGCCAACACCAACATCAGCCATATCAACAAAATCACTATTATTAGTCCTTCTACGCTTTTTCCCACCATAATCATCCTCGTCTTTTCCCGACGAAGTAGTCGGAATCTTCAAAGTCCCATTCACAGAAACAGCAATAGCAGGAATCGTACCCGTACCAGTAGCTTCAATAATAGACGGTTCAGCTCGTTCAAGAAGCCATTTGATTGTTTCACCATCAGATTTATGCCCGAGTTCTCGGGTCAGCTGGAAGATCCGAGCAGCGCAAGCTGCGGGCATTCGGATCCTCCGACCTCGACCTTCAACCTTCGTATGACGGTCCTTCGATGGCCGTTTACGCACCAAAGGAGGAGGTGAAGCGAGTGTAACCGCGTCAGTGGGTTCCACCTTCAACGCCGCCGGAATTATCGCCGTCGATTCTGAGTGGTCCACCGGCGGTAATGGGTCCGTCGCCGGGAAATCGCCGGAGTTTCTACTGTAAGTGTCGTTGTTGCTGCTACTGTTGTTCCCTTCGTCTTCCATTGTTTGTTTTTCTGTGTTTGAAGAAATTAATGCCGATAAAAATCTAAGATGGCCCAGAAAAATTCAGGAATTACCCAAATTAATTTGAAGAAAACCCATTAAAAAAAACTCAAGAAATCAATAGATGAAGAATTGAACAAACAATTTCATTGGAGAATAAGAACGAACAGGTGGTGGGCGGGGAAAAGAAGGAGGGAACACAGCTTTAATTTTTGTCAATTTTTTTTGACTGGAATTGGATTTATATTGTACTGTTAACAGATTAATAGAAGACTGTTTATGAAATACTTAATTAATAAAAATAGTGATTAGAGAGTAATAAATCAGAAAGGAAGAGAGAAGAGGAGAGAGAAAACAAACCCTAGAAAAGGCAACCCCACTTATCCGCTGTGGATGGTTTCTTCAAAGATTGGGACCCTCCAAAATTTTTAATTTTTTTTTAATTAATTACTTTTTTTTATTAAATAATCAATATTTTTAATTTTAATGGGTCTCCACACCGCTAATATAGGGGACTACATATAAATAGAGGGTGAGAAAATCAACGGTAGAAGAGTTTGGCCCCACAACAAAAATGGGTCCATAAGATAAGAATGAGTTTTGTGGAGAATTGGGACCCACCAATATATGTAGGGAGGAAGAGATAGGTCCCTCTTTATTTGGTCAATTTTAGTTGTCATCAAAATTGACACTATTGTTTGAAAAAAAAAAAAATGACATTAGTGTAGATAAAATAAATAAATAAATACTGTTTTCTTGATTTTTTTTTTAAGAAAAATAAGGCAAGTTTTTTAAAAAATAAAAATAAAAATACAAGTAACAGAAGTAGTAAATATTTACTATTATTTGAAATTACTCTACTGTGGAGATCAAATAATTTTATACTTCCTATGCTATTACTACTTTATTACTAATAATTTCACATGTAAACATTTATGTTAAGATATTTATAAAAGTTTGTAGAAAATTAAAGTATTAATTAGCTCCATTGTCATTATCATGTGGTTTAAAGCCCCACCACAAAAGAATTGAAGTTGAAAGATATATCAAAATTTGGTTTTAGTTTTCCTCAAAAAAAAAAAAATTGGTTTTAGTTTAAAGAAACTAAGGATGTATCACATTGTGATTATATGAATACTTTATTACTTTTTTATATAGTATAATTCTATGTGAATTTTGTATACAAAACTCGATTTAGTTGAACACCTACATAGTAAATCCTTCATTATTTGTGTCAAAATAAAAGTTATATGAATAAATTATAGTGTTAAGATTGGTGAATGCCCATAGAGATGCAAATAAAAGTTGTAGAGATTGGTGAGTATAATAGATATAGAGATTGAGAACTATGTATTAATAGAGAGAATAATAAAGGCAAGACAAGTAGTAGAAAAGACACACAAATGATATGTTATTTAAGGTGAGAAAGATCCTCAAATCCACTATATGCAAATGTAGTATAAAGGTAGAAAGGCTTATGTATATTTATGGCTTCTTGTGTATGTATAAAATCTTATCCCTAAAATTTATAGTTGTAGATGTAGGTTGAAAAAAAGGGTCAGAATATTCAAGAACTCCCTTCATCGTATATAGGATTTCCTAGAACTTTTACAAACCATATCTTTTAGGTGAATTCAATTTCAAGAATTCTCTAATTAAAATGTTTAAGAGGTAATTTCAGAGAAATCATAAGTATATATAACCTTGCGTGTTTTTTTTTTTTTTAAAAAAAGCTTCTAGTATATGTATAAATGCTCCACCAAAACAAGAAGCCTATAAAATTTGAGCCACCCAACAAATAAAGCTTAGGGCCTGTTCTCATTGACTGAACTCAGCTGAACTGAACTGAACTGAACTGAACTGAGCTGAGCTGAACTGAATTGAACTGAGCTGAGCTGAGCTGAACTGAACTTAATTTCAACGTATGTATGAGAACAGGCCCTTAGGAGGATTGCTTTAAGCATTATCTAATGGTTTTAATAGACTTATTACACAAAATTTTACCATGTTGACGTATCTAAATAACATATAGATTAGAATAAACCAAGATGAATTATAGTATTAGCATACAAATATCAATTAAAATAATTATTAGGACAATAATGCATTGGCGAGCAACAAAGGAAATATATGAATTTTTAAGGTAGTCCCATTATTTGGACTAGAGAGTTGGTTATAGGGTTAGGCTAATACGAGAGTTAATTAGATATGATCATATGATACAATGTTGAAACCCATTATAGCCCACTTATGAGTGTCCCACATTGGAGAAAGAGGAGAGATTGTTTCACTTTATAAGGTAGAGGAGTACCTCCTACTATTACCAATTGGTTTTAGTATGGAAGCTCCAAAGCCTTGTTTGTGGATCAAACTCTCCTCCTCCTTGTTCGGGTTGCCCAGGCCCATTTCATATTGTTTCGAAATTTAACATGGTATCAGAGCCCAGGTTGTGGGTCTCTTCTAAACTGGGTATTTAATCGCTACTATTGTCTAAGAAGTTCCAATTCCAAGGAAAATATCTTCCAATTAACCAAACAAATACATATTATGTGCAACCAATGAATATTACATGTCATAATTCTTTTGTTGCACATAATAAGAACGAAGATAGTATATTAAATTATCAATCACAAATCCTATATGATAAGACTATTTAGTTTGTCACAAATATGACTTGGTTTAGCGTCAGGCACGGTAGCACGATACACAAGCCTACATAACCTGACCCATGCTCAACTTTAATTAGAACTGAGCCTAATTGAGTCATAGGTCGGTTAGTTTAGTCAATGCATAGAATGTTAAAATCTACCCAAGGACCCAACAATTAGCAATTCTTAAACATGCATTATTTTACTCAAATCATGTTTTGTTGAATGAAATTATCCACCGAACCACACCAGGGACAAAGGTTACAAATTCGTGATCAAATTCCGTCCACATCACTATTGTGAGAACTCTACAATTATGCTTCCACTTAATTTTCAGTTTTTTCAGTCTGCCCTCAAAAATTAAAATGCACTTCTTACTTCATATTGTTCTAAACTACACAGATTTATTAATTGAGATTTCGTGCAATTTGTCTCATATTTTTTGTCCACTATCTTCCCAATACATGATCACGTCATTCTTCGATGTGATCACCTAATGATGTGATGCCAATTCTTCCCATTTGAAGAAATTTATAAAACGTTACTGTCTTTTTTGATGGGCATGAATTTAGAGAATCTGGATTAATGCTGATGTTTCAACACCCAGATTATGGAAATTTCAATTGCTGTTAATTTGAACTACTGTTGTACTATTTTGGTGGCATTTACATTTTGGAACTTGGTTTTTTGAAGGAATTTTTGGTAGAGTCTTCCAACTGTTGGATAAAATGCCTGAGAGAAGTCTTCTGCTGTTGGGCCACATGGGTTTTTTTTTTTAGAGTGGGTTTCACAATCAGCTGGCATTATGAGGTAATTGGGTAGGTGTAATAATGTTCCTCTTTTATTATGATTATCAAATGTTTTTCTTTTCTTTATTTTTTAATTTGATGAAATGTGGTTTATATGAAAAGTTGTTTAATTGATATTGTGGATTTCTTGTTCTTTTTGTCATTTCAAAGGACCCGAAGATTAGTGTTAGTAATAAAGATGGGATCTTTGATTTGTTGATGCTATCAGGTGGTTGTTTTCCTCTTCAAAAATTTGCATTAGGGTCATTTTGCCTGGTCATAATCATTTGGTGTTTAAATTCTAGGCAATTATAGCATTTGACGGAAAATGTCACCTCATTTCTCGAAAACTATCCTCTCATAACTCGCAAGTTAATCATGAAAGTTACCCCGTCTTTCTATACTAGTTGTCTTACAGCTTGAGAGAGTAAAGAGACCAAATAACTCGCAAGTTACTTTTGAAAGGTACCCTTTCTTTTGATAGTCTTATAAGTTACAATCAGAGAGAATAATGAGACCATATATAAAAGTTCTTGGTTTAGCAATCACTTGTTTCCCTGGCCTATGTCAATGAAACTAACTCTAACTGCTGCTGCTAAATTGATTTAAGTTGCTCATAAGTCTAGGTTCGCCTTTTGTATCTGTGTTTCTCAAAGATTACACATTATTTGGACCAATATATGACTAGTTATGTTATTGATGATACTATAAGAAGTCATGACTACTAGAATTCACAGTTTGATGAGAGTTGCTACCATGTAGTTTGATTGGCTGACTGGTATCTTACACCAGCAGATCGTGTAAAGGTCGCTTTATTCGTGCTTTGTCAAATCTTATGGGAATTTAGTGAAGCATGCCAGAAATTTATAATTCAGTTCGTACTGGTCCGTTGGTTCCAGACCCACCATTACACAAGTTCTTTTGTCTTAAGCAGCCTGATCTCTATTGTGTTGCTTTATCCTTTTATGTTACTGTTTTGTTATGTAGGCATTATGGTAGGTTTGGAGCTTTTTAGTACTTATTAGTTTTTGTTTCGAGAGTCCTTTTCTTATGCTGCTTTCCTCAGCATTATGTCATATATCATGTTTGACAGCTATGTTACTCTTGTGCCTTCTCCTGTCAACTGAACATTATGTTCTATATCTAGTTTTTGTGTTTTGGAGGAAAAGAGGAGTGCTTCCGAACATACTCACATACTGAAGCTTTCAACACTCATATATCATTGACATCCTGGATTTCCCGATTATTTTTAAACAGCTTACCAACATCTTTACAAAATTAAGAAGTACGAATAGTTGGGTGTGTCCAATTGCTGATTTTTGTAACACAACATCAATAGTGTATCTCAGGGTAAGCTTTAGAAATTCCAGCTCTACTTAGCATAGACTTATTGACAGCTCTATTAGTCCGTATCAGTTTATCATCAATTATGTGCTGCTTAGTGCTTACTGGAAACCTGTGGCCAGGAAAACTCTTTTTCTCACTGGTATCAACTATTTATAGTTGTGTTCTGTGTTTATCATTAATCTTATATTAACGTTATTATGATCTTAGTATCACTAAGAAGCTTCTGAGAACAAACACCCGGTTGGCTTGGGGTTATACGGTTATGAAGTTCTAGTTTTGCTTAGCAGCTTTGGCTGTTTATCTGTCACTCTGCTTGTCACACTAAGTATTCTATCCAGAGCTGCAAAAATTAAGGAAAATTTTCAAAGTTTTCACTTGGGATGTAATTGCCCTTTTTTTTTTTTTTTTTTTTGGATTAGCCGATGTATAGTACCTACTTTTCTTATCATTTCTTGGGATACCTCAACTAATTAGCTTATTGACTCCTGAGAAGTACAGAGAGAACCTTATCATGTTAGCTTCATAGGAAGTGCAATGTACAATTGGCAAATAATATGAAGAGCTTATCCATAGGAGACTTTATTGAAGAGCATGAACAGAACATGAAGGCCACATTTAAGGAAACCGTAGCTTCTATTTTCGTATGCTTATTATACCACATTGAAGTATTCTTCCATGGTTTGGTGAATTTATAGCAGCCCACTGCCTACCCTGGTTTTGCATCCAAACTATCAGTTAGCCATCCAAAAGTTACAAGCAATTAGGTTGCACATAAAGCTTTAGATGTCGTTTTATTAGATGGCTTCTATTTTATCTATTCTCTGGCTAGAGGACAACAGTCATTGAGTTATGAGTTATAACATATTATTTTTCCCGCAACTTCTGTAAAGTCATCAACCATCATCACTATCCAAAAGTTTTGATAAGCAACTAACTGTAGCCTAAACATTGCATCTAACTATGCTGTGTATGGTACAGGTGTTGTTTGGGGTTAGCAGATATTAGATAGCATATAACAATTTCTATAAAAGTAGATTCTGTTAGTATTTTTGACATGGAACTAGCTCAGAGCAAATAACAAATTCTGTAAAAGTGTTCAGTTGATTAACACCTAGCTATGGATTTTTTAAAAAATTGTTCTGAACGATAGGCGTGCATTTTGCTTTATAAAGTAGCATAAGCCATAAGGTTAATAATAGATATTTATGGGTTAATTACGTATTTCGGACTCTTACAAAAATATGCCATCAAAGAGAGTAGTTTAATCTCCACTACTTTTACGGTTTACCCTTAACCAAATATTACAAAACCATAGATTGACTCGTCAAGGCTGTTACTTGGAGTCTAATTTACTCTTGTTCCTTACAATTCACTCTTTACCAGACATTTTCTTGCAGAGTGTGCTGGCATATACTGACATAACTTTGTTGTGTTTGCATATGTTTACATTATATGTCTAGTTAGATATTATCATTTTAGTCATCATAAAATGCTGGCAAATTTTTTGTTTGTACCACTGGTAGTGCTTTTATGGTATAAATACTATAAACAAAGATTTCATGCTATTCATTTGTAATAATGTCATGTAAGACATAAACTGTATCAGATAAGACTGATGTTGAAACACTGAAGGGCAATGATTGGGCTGGAATTCTGCAAAAGAACTCAAAAATTCTACCTGAAATGCTGACAATTTGAAGGGAATATGCTTATCAGGAGCTATTAGAAGCAGCAGGTACGTTTTGTTGTTTTATGAGTATAATAAAAGGAATTTTACCAGATTGTGAAGTGAGATGTACAATAATGGCATATACTTTGTATAAAATATGCTGTCAAAAAGGTAAAGAGATAACAGATCCTTGATTCAATCACACTATGAACCTTGGTATGCTTCACCTGTAAGCATTGGTGACCTCATGATTCCGAAAACTCTGGAAAATTGATTATTGAACTAAGAATTGCCGCCGTTCAGATTTCAATGGTTGTCTGATTAAGGGCAGTGTATCGCCATCTCTCTTTCTCCACAAAGTCTGCATCCAAGAACTGAGCAACAAAAGCCCAAAGCTTGTAAGCATCTGCAAATGTGGCAATGAATCCGAATGCAGCTGTAACTACTCTTATACCTAGGTTTTCTTTTCCTTTCTTTTTGTTTCCTGGGTTTTCCTTTGCTTCACATCTTCTCTTCTCAAGAACACTAGACTTTTGGTGTTCATACTTTTCTGGAAACCAAATATGATGCAGAAAACCATAGCTTAATGATATGCTTTTCCTATCAGCAAGTTTCTGTATTAGAATAGGCTCAACCTTTTCGCCTTTCCAATCAAACAAATTGAAAGCCAAGGCTGGTCCTCGATCAAACTTTATCTTTGGCCCATATATTTTTACCAAGGGAACTGCCCTTTCTGCA
Source organism: Chenopodium album (assembly GCF_948465745.1). Taxonomy (NCBI): domain Eukaryota; kingdom Viridiplantae; phylum Streptophyta; class Magnoliopsida; order Caryophyllales; family Amaranthaceae; genus Chenopodium; species Chenopodium album. Next base: position 2,147,264 of record NC_137838.1, read on the forward strand.
TTTGGGTGCTGGAGCTTTGTTAAACCATTAATGAGCCAATTGACAAGGTACCTGCTCCTACTATTTACCAGTGAGAGCCCCAATGCATCAATATGATCCAAGCACCTACATTCAACGAGTGAATTCCTTTTTCTGCTGATTACCGTGCTTCGTCGCTCAACAAAAAGATCACTACCTTCATCTATCACTTCAATTTCTGAGATTTTTTGTCCATTGATCTTGACTCTTGTATCTTTATTCCTTACTGACGTAGAGGACTCTCCTTTTTCCATTGTCGGTGCTTGGATGGATATAGGACCAGAGAAGGAATTTGATGATGATGAGCCGCCCAACTCAAGCTCTTGTTCAAACTCTGTTTCAGTGCCAGAAGATTCTTCAGGCAGGTAAAATAACTTCCTTGCTGAGACAATACTTACAATTCCAGCAGAAGTTGAAGTTTCCAGGATCGAAATGGCTGATTTCTTGACAAAGAGACACCCAAATCCAGATGGGTTCTCCCCAAAAACCTTGTAGAAAGAGCATATTAAGAAATCTGGCTGGAAGAGAGACAGTCCCAGACTATCCATGTCTTTTGGTCCCACAGCACAGGCATCAAGAAGGATATGCCATCCATGTTCTTGTGCCACTTTCATCCATTGGTAAGAGTATCTAGCACCTGTCACTCTTGATTGAAGCTGGAAAACAAAAAGCCCTCTTTTCTTGCTGATCATTCTCTTGCTGGTAATCATACTCCTCAATTTTGATGAGTGAATCCTTAATCTTGGCCATGTAAACTCAGCTGCCATTGCTTGAGCTCCTCTCTTCTCTGAGCTATTAATCATTGTATCTACTGCCTCACTATCATGATCATAGACAGTGAGGAGCTTCTTACAAGACCCAAAAGGATATGACTCTGCAACTAATCTGAAGGCTGATGTTCTGTTTGCTGTCAGAACTACAGAATAATCATCTTCACTAATGTTGTGGAATTCCCTGATCCTTTTCTTGATCGCAGACTCCAATCTCGATTCATTTCCTCCTTCAAGCAGGTGGTTCTTCAGATTTACTGACTTGTACGATAAGTGGAACACCGGAAAGTCCGAGCTGTGGGGCCGCAATGGAGGGGGTGAAGATGATGTTGAAGGATATGTGAGAGAAAGCTGATTGTGAAGCTGTGAAAAAGAGAACAAGCCAATGCCAATGTAATCAAGGCATACATGGTTAGAGAGGGAAAGATTGTAGTACTCTTGAGCACGTATTTCATCAATTTGGTAAGTCTCAGTGTAGTTTGGGTAGGTTCTGATGAACTGATCAAATGCTTCTTGCAGGGAAGGAAGGGAGTCAGGGTTGTTAAACTCAGTGTTAGGGAACAAAGAGGAAGAGGTGGTGGAAGCAAAAGTGCGACGGTTTTCAGCTGAAGAATTTCTCGGTTTAGCAGCGATGGATTTATCAGCTTCATTTAGAGTGAAGAAAGGAGTTGGGCAGCAGCCATGGAAGCACAATTCTGTGACCTCCCTTGTTGAAGTTGACTGCATTCTTTGGGTAACTTCTTCAAACTGTCTTGGTTTTGTGCTCTGCTTTCATATTATTTGCCTACTACTATTGCTTTTCATTACTCATATCTTAAAGAGTTTATTTAGTTTTTTGAGGGTATTGCTTAGTTTGGAAGTATTATAAAGCATAGCCCCACTTTAAATGCATTTTTTGGACAAACGCACTTATTAAGGGGCCATAGTGTGGTGACTTTTAACAGGTCATAGTACTAAAGACCCCCTCTTTTTGTCTTTCAATCTACACTTGTGGGCTATCTTACATTTGACTAGTCGTATTACAATTATCCCTTTCATTCCAATCTTTTGATGATTACGATCATTTGAGAGAAATTATCTATTGTAACTTTGTAGCGAAGACCATTTATCAAAATGATCAGACTTAATAGTAAGAAAATGATCTAATACAAGGTTATTGTAGATAATTCCCTTTCTTTCTACACTAAAAATTTATAAAGAACATCAATTCCCTTCTTTTTACACCCAAAAATTAATAAAGAACAATGAAAAAGAAAGGATAGTTCTTTTTAGTTTTCTTGTAAACATGTCAAGAATCAAATGAGAGTGCAAAAAGATTATCTATTCTTTGATTATTTGACCCTGCCTTTGATTTTTAGTTTATCATTCATGGTTGCCTAATTGGTCCTACTAATGGAGTGTCAAAGGTGTACCTGACCTGTTAGAACCTGGTTAGGATCTTTTCTATTTTCCTAGAAAAGGATCATGAATCTCATACTATAACCATTAAATTTTTTTAATGAACACTTTTAGATTTTGGGTGAAGTGTACGAAATGAATAAGTGTGAAAAACTGTTCCATTACTTTGTTGTTGAAATGAGTAAGAGCTGGAATTTCTGAAGAATATACTTTTGGCTAATAATTGCTCATAACTGTCACGCCAATCCCCTAAACACCAAATATACTCTGTAATTACTTTTTTTTTGGGTATCTTTTTGCTTGTGTATACTTTATATGTATCCACAGTTCACACTACTTTCGTTCTCTTGATAAATCTGCCAAGATAAGCTGTATTAAGGATGAGGAAGTAAGAGTTTAACTTAATCGTTGAGCTCTCTAAACCGTACCCAAGTATATAAAAAAAGCCGTATCTAGTTTTCACACTTTCGACATTATTTACAAACCTTAGTGTTTGACCTATCACATCTCGGGGGAGTAATTATTAGTGATGATATCGTTTGCTTAAAAAATATTTGAGTAATTGACAGTGGTAACAGTGTGACAGTCAATTAGTCTATTTAGCCTGATTTAAGAAAAAAAATTATATAGTCAGAAATAGAGGCACTCCGCAATTAAAATGGTTTTGTAAGTCATTAAAGTTGTGGTGGTAGCACTTTGATAACCGCAGGCTTGATAAAGATGGCCGGGCCAAGGCTGCACTAAATTGACAGGAACTAGACAATAAAAGCATTACTGTAGGCTGATAGTGGCCGGCAGTATCACTAATAGAGTAGCTTAATATCTTCCAAATCTCTCCATTTTTCTCCTTTTCAATCATATGATTTGGAGCATTGAACAAGTCTTTGTGTTAAAGTCAGGATTTTTAGCTATTGATTATAATTTTCCTTGACATAGTAATTAGATGTATGTGAACTTGAATTGATGTTGCGTATGTCAAGGAAAAAGTGGAAAAGAAAAAGTGAAAAACATAGTTTTTCATGTTACCCCCTCCATAGTTTTAGGAGAGTATTGGCAGTAGAATTTTATTGTGGGACGAAGGGAGTAACATGGAAAAGTTGTCTATTAAAACTATGTGCCCTCTGGAAATGTTAACTTTTGTGGGATAGAGATAAATGAGAAATTATTTGTAGGGACAACCGAACAAGGGATGTGATTTTAAAGAAAGCCAAATTAGAAAGATTAGTCAAAATAATATTTCCATCCATCCTACTTGTTCTTGTGCTATTGACTATCATGGTTAAAAGTGGTCTTAGAGATAGGTTATAGTAATAGTTGTATGGTCATTAGGGGCTTAGGGTTGTATCTTAAGCTCAACCACTCTTGTCACTGTGACACAAATAGTCAAATATTTCCAAGGTAGAATACAACAATAACCACAAAGCTTTAATCCCAAAAGGATTCCGAGGTAGAATGAATGGTGGATGATTAACTTCAACTGGCTATAGGATACTAAAAATTTGATTTTGAAAAGATTTCTTTCTTTGTGCTTGTAGGTCCAGGCCTGGGGGAAAATTGGGGAACCCCACTGGTGGATGGTCGTGGGGGGCGGGGTTGACTGTACTCAAAAGCATGACTAAATGGGAGGTAGATGGTTCTACCATCCCTGAGGACTGAAGTGGTCGCTCTTGTAACTATAGGCTTTCAACCAATATAATCCTATGTCCGTACACTGAATAGGCTTACATAAATATAATCCTCAATCAAATGTGAGATTATGGAACATACCAAGTATTATACAGGGATAAAGGGAATACATCCTATGTCCGTACACTGAATAGGCTTACATATGAGGATATGCCCTGTGAGAAGATTTCTGATATTGGAGTAAAAGCGATTAGGGCTTATTTTTATACAGATTAGGATTAAATCTAGCATGGCAATAGACTAGACAAGTTTAGTTAAGGGATCATACATAAAATTCTAACCAATGTGGTCAGGTCCCCCAAACAACAGGGTATATCCATTGTCATCATCTATCTTCCCCAAGTAATCTGCCTTGTATACATCAAGATTATCAGCAGTCACTTGAATGGGAAGATTTTTTGGTAAGTAAAACTCTCCGTCTGTATCCATGTAAGCGAGTTTGGAAGCGTAACAACTTCTGGTGAGATCATGTGCTGCATAGACTCCTGATCCCATTGGAGCTGGTTTAGGGATGTTTGAAGGGCTATAAACCTTCCCTCCTAATTGCAGTACAGTAGTAGAATCCGCCAGTGTTGGAAATAACTCTTTTGGCCAGTAACCTATTGGTTCGTTTTCTAAGTCACTAAAGTTTTCAATAATCCACCAATTGCTTGTCTTTTGATCCTGTAAGACAATTTTGGTAATGGATGAGATTCTACTCAAAAATGTGTAAAATGTGTAGTAGAAAACAAGTTAGATTATTTTGAAGATATTACCCTGTAGATCTTGATATCCATGCCATAGGTCTTTCCTCCAACGGTCGAAACAGGATTACTTGTTGAACCCATTGGCAATCTTGGACTTATTTGCACATACCCTGGGCAAAGTGAGTTATAGCATCCTGTGCTTTGGAAACCATCTGCCTGAAATCCGACACAAATTTTTTTCCAATAATCACATACTTGTATATATCATGGAATGGTTAGTGTTAGTATAGTGGTGAACGGTTTTTGCTTCTTTCTTGAACATAAATGGGCAAATAATGTAGACGGGATTAAATCTTACTATATCTTAGCACCACTTTCTATTTGTACAGTATTTTTAAATGAGATTTTCTAGCGAGTGCCTCAACATTTTAATAAACTAACTTACAGTCCACTGGCTATAAGTTCGCGATTGACTATCTCCATACAGTTGTGGATTTACCTGCAAACCAAGAGAAAATATTGTAAATGAAAATTGGACAGAGTATCATTTGCCTAATGTAAGTTTGCAGCAGAGAGATTTAATTGATATTGAAACTTACTGTCCATCCATACTCTACACTGCTATATGAACCACTAACACCGGAACCAATCCATAGTAGAGCCTCGCTTAATTGGGGTGCTTGGACTGATAAGTTGTATACTGTGATGAATGTCGATGCTCCTTCTATCTTTCTGGATTTATCATCTGGAGTTGTCAACGCTGCATACTTCGGAGTACCCGAATCAATAAGGTTAAAATCACTAGCAAAGTTAGTACTCTGTATCTGAATATCTGATTTAATGGATATTGTACAGTCGAACATACTTACATGCATTTCAGGCGTGAGCCCTTGTGTTAAATTAACTGATCTAGGACGACGAAGATCACGAATTGCTTTAGCATTGATCAAATCTTCCTTCTGAACCCTCCTAAAAGGGACTGTTCCATGAGAACACCCTTTAAATTCCCCTTGATTATATTGTCGTCTATTTAATCTCGAACTTGCTCTTTTCACTCTTTTTTCTTCTGGTATAAAACTAGGTCTCCTCTTTTTATTCATGAATATAAATTAGTTTTATTAGCTAATCAGTGAAAGAAACAACAAAAATGAATTATGTGTATATATACCTGAAGCTTGTGATTCTTGAGCAATGGGTGATCAAAAGCAGGTTGCTTGTATATATCTACGCAATCAATAATTTCACCATCTTTGATCTATTATATATAAAGGCGAATAAATTGTTACTACGGGTATAAAATTATCTTGAATAATGGGGGCAATTGCTACTTGATTGAAATGTAAGTTTCATGCATGAAAATCTTGTTCATGCACATATATTGTCATATTATACAATTATTATCATTATCATCAAATCATAGAAATTTTAATAAAATGTCATCATTAAATTGCTAATTACAAACTTTTAAATAAATTTGGTGTACAGGAGAAGTAGTACATTTGCACTTAAGCTACCCTGATATTTTTTTTAAAAAAAAAAAAAAAAAAAAAAAAAAAAAAAAAAAAAAAAAAACCACAAATCCCAGTATGTAAAGTTAGTTATGTTATATCTTATAAACTCATTCTATGATTTATTTATAATTATATTCAAATGAGGTTCAAAATCACCTTGAAAATTACATTAAATCTTTTCAGTGTACAATAATACTATTGTAAACTAGGTAAACAGAAACATTTTTTACGAGTATGAGTCATGAGGGCTAACAATCCTAACAACTAGACCGAACCTTTGTTTGGTGAAAAAGTTAATAGAATTGAGTATTAGCTTTTCACCTTGAAGCTTGTAATGGGGGGCTTATTCAAGATGTTGAGTTGCTTATCGAGCTCTATATCTTCTTTTTTGAGTCTTGATTTTCTGCTTCCCTCTTCAGCACCATGACTCACAGTAATAAGAAAGATTAGGAGTAAAAGAATATTGATTAAGAATTTCATGGCCATGATTATAATTTCTTGAATATTTTTGCATTTGATGTGATATATTGGTACAGGTGCATAGCAATATATTTTTACATTGACTTCTCAATACTATAACGTCTGTATATGAGGAATGAATATGATTTTGGCATTTCTAAAGTACTTCTAATGTGAATTTATTATTTACTGCGTTATAATCCAATTATATGATAATCTAAAATTTAATTCAATTAAAATCAATTGCAGTATCTTCATTATTGGTAGGCAATCGATTGAATTAAAGAGAGATATCAACATATTATGGAAATATATATCTAGATAACGTCCAATTTATTTAGAAACTAAGCTAAATTATGTACGTAATGGTAGAGCTGTCAATTCGGGTAAACGGGTCGGGTTTAGGTCGGGTCAACGGGTCGGGTTTAGGTCGGGTCAACTTGGATCGGGTTAGTTCGGATTAATTTCATAACTTATGCGAGGCGAGTTTGGGTTGGGTCATGTTTGAGTCAAGTCACGTCGGGTCATACTTCTTTTCGGGTTTGGGTCGGGTTTAGGTCAGGTTACATTCGGGTCGGTAAACAATAGGTCGGGTTTAATTCGGATTTTCACGGGTTAAAACGGGTTAGGGTAATTCTTGGGTTCTAGTCGGGTTCGGTTCAAGTCAATAATTTGCGGGTTAGAATCAGGTCGGGTCATTCTCGGGTTTGAGTCAGGTTCGGTTCAAGTCAATAATTTGCGGATTATAATCAGGTTGGGTCATTTTCAAGTCGGGTCATTCTCGGGTTCAAGTCGGGTTCGGATCAAATCAATAATTTGCGGGTTATAATCAGGTTGGGTCATTTCCAAGTCGGGTCATTCTCGGATTCAAGTCGGTTCGTTATGTTCAAGTCAATAATTTGCAGGTTATCGAGTCATTTCCAAGTCAGGTCATATTCAGGTTCAACTAACTATAAATAGATAATTATCATTTTTATCAAGATAATTATTTCCTTTGACTATAATATATATGGCAATATACTAGGGAACTATAGTCTATAATTTAAGAAGATAATTATCTTCTTTGAACATAAAACAAATATTTACTATAATTAACTCTTAAATTGGAGGATGATGCTCCTTTCTTTTGTTGGCCTGGACCGACTTGGTCTCCTTAGACAAAATGCTTTGATCAACAATAATAAGGTGGTCTAAATTGCATTTAAAGTGATTTGAAATCAGGTCAGGAACAATTTGGGTTGAATTTAGGTCGGGTCAATAACAAGTCGTGTTAATTTGGAGTCGGGTTAGTAATAGATCGGATTGAATTTTTGGGTCTAGTAAGTAATAGGTTTGGTAAAATTCGGGTCGGGTCAATAACAAGTCCGGTTGAATTTGGGTCTGGTCAATAACAAGTCGGGTTGATTTCAGTCGGGTTTGTAACAGGTTGGGTTAAATTCGGATCGGATTAGGAACGAGTCGGGTTGAATTCATGTCAGGTTAGTAACAAGTCGGGTTAAATTCGGGTCTTGACAGGTTAAAACGGGGTTTGGGTCAATTTCGGTTCAAGTCGGTTTCAATGAAAGTTAATTAAATTAGCCATTGTAAACCAGCAAATCGGCGCAAGTTATAAACCGGTAAACTGGCCGTTTAAAAGCAATTAAGATGGTTCCACACACCCAATTGGAATCCCGGAGGATATTAAGGATCATGGTAAACATTTCGACTATTTTTATTTTCGAGCAAAAAAAGTCAAAAAATTCTAAATTGAAAGCTAATATCCACGCTTTTTGAGAAATTTTGAAGGTTTTGGGGCCAATGTCAAAAAGTCTTGAAATTCTATGGGTTACATCTCAGGGTCATATAATGCCGTTTGAAACCATATATGATCATTATTTGTTGTCATAAATATTCGTGGTAGGCTTGAATTAATGAAATCAGTGCAAGTTGTAAACAGGTAAATTGGTCATTTAAAGGCAAATTGGATGATTCCACCCACCCAATTGGACTCCCGGGGGGTATTAGGAACCATGGTAAAAATTTTGGTAATTTTTATTTCCGTGCTAAAAAAGTCAAAAAAAATTGCAAAATTGAAGATTTTTTGAGAAATTTTAGAGATTTCGGCGCTCGGTGTCGAAAAGGCTTGAGATTTTAGGGGATACATCTCGGGGTCATATAATGTCGTTTGGAACCATATATGATCATTATATGTTTTCATATATGTTCGTGGTAGGCTTGAATTAATGAAATCGGTGCAAGTTGTAAATCGGTTAATTGGTCGTTAAAAGGCAAATTGGATGGTTCCACCCACCCAATTGGAATCCCAGGGGGTATTAGGGACCTTGGTAAACATTTCGCCAATTTTTATTTTCGGACGAAAAAAAGTCAAAAAAAATCCAAAATTGAAGGCTAATATCCACACTTTTTGAGAAATTTTGGAGGTTTCGGAGTCCGGTATCGAAATTTTTTGAAATTATAGGAGATATATCTCGGGGTCATATAATGCCGTTTGGAACCATATATGATCATTATTTGTTGTCATAAATGTTCGTGGTAGACTTGAATTAATGAAATCGATGCAAGTTGTCAACCGGTAAATTGGCCGTTTAAAGGCAAATTGGATTGTTCCACCCACCCAATTGGACTCCCAGAGGGTATTAGGGACCATAGTAAACATTTCGACAATTTTTATTTCTAGGCGAAAAAAGTCAAAAAATTGCAAAATTGAAGGCTAATATCCACGTTTTTTGAGAAATTTTGGAGATTTCAAAGCTCGGTGTCGAAAAGGCTTGAGATTTTAAGGGATACATCTTGGGGTCATATAATGTCGTTTAGAACCATATATGATCATTATTTGTTGTCATAAATATTCGTGGTAGGCTTGAATTAATGAAATCGGTGCAAATCGTAAATCGGTTAATTGGTCATTAAAAGGCAAATTGGATGGTTCCACCCACCCAATTGGACTCCCAGGGGGTATTAGGGACCTTGGTAAATATTTCGGCAATTTTTATTTTCGGGAGAAAAAAGTCAAAAAAATTCAAAAATTGAATGCAATATCCACACTTTTTGAGAAATTTTGGAGGTTTCGGAGTCCGGTATCGAATTTTTTTGAAATTATAGGGGATATATCTCGGGGTCATATGATGCCGTTTGGAACCATATATGATCATCATATGTTTTCATAAATGTTTGTGGTAGGCTTGAATTAATGGAATTGGTGCAAGTTGTAAATCGGTTAATTGGTCGTTTAAAGGAAAATTGGATGGTTCCACCCACCCAATTGGACTCCCGGGGGGTATTAGGGACCTTGGTAAATATTTCGGCAATTTTTATTTACTGGCGAAAAAAAAGTCAAAAAATTTCAAAATTGAAGGCTAATATCTACGCTTTTTTAGAAATTTTGGAGGTTTCGGGACCCGATGTCGAAAAGTCTTGAAATTCTATGGGATACATCTCGAGATCATATAATGCCGTTTGGAACCATATTTGATCATTTTATGTGTCATAAATGATTGTGTTAGGCTTGAGTTAATTAAATCGGTGCAAGTTGTAAACCAGTAAATTGGTCGTTTAAAGGAACATTGGATGGTTCCACCCACCTATAATTGGACTCCCGGAAGGTATTAGGGGTCATGGTAAACATTTCGGCAATTTTTATTTCCGGCCGAAAAAAGTAAAAAAATTCCAAAATAGAAGGCTAATATCCACGCTTTTTTATAAATTTTGGAGGTTTCAGGACCCAATGTCAAAAAGTTTTGAAATTCTATGGGATACATCTCGAGATCATGTAATGCCGTTTGGAACCATATTTGATCATTTTATGTGTCATAAATGATTGTGTTAGGCTTGAGTTAATTAAATCGGTGCAAGTTGTAAACCAGTAAATTGGTCGTTTAAAAGAACATTGGATGGTTCCACCCACCTAATTGGACCGGAAGGTATTAGGGATCATGGTAAACATTTTGGCAATTTTTATTTCCGACCGAAAAAAGTAAAAAAATTCCAAAATAGAAGGCTTTTTTGTAAATTTTGGAGGTTTCAAGACCCAATGTCAAAAAGTCTTGAAATTCTATGGGATACATCTCGAGATCATGTACTGCCTTTTGGAACCATATTTGATCATTTTATGTGTAATAAATGATTGTGTTAGGCTTGAGTTAATTAAATCGGTGCAAGTTGTAAACCGGTAAATTGATCGTTTAAAGGAACATTGGATGGTTCCACCCACCCAATTGGACTCTCGTAGGGTATTAGGGATCATGGTAAGCACTTCGGAAATTTTTATTTATGGGCAAAAAAAAGTAAAAAATTCCAAAATTGAAATCCACGCTTTTTGAGAAATTTGGGATGTTTGAGGCCCTTTGTCGAAAAGTTTTGAGATTTTAGGAGATATATATCGGGGTCATATAATGTCGTTTGGAACCATTTATGATCATTATATGTTGTCATAAATGTTCGTATTAGGCTCGAGCTAATTAAATCGTCGCAAGTTATAAACTGGTAAATTGACCGTTTAAAGGCAAATAGGATGGTTCCACCCACCCAATTGGACTCCTGAAGGATATTAGGGACCGTGGTAAACATTTCGGCAATTTTTATTTCCGGGTGAAAAAAAGTCAAAAAATTCAAAAATTGAAGGCTAATGTCCAGGTTTTTAAGAAATTTTGGATGTTTCGGGGCCCGATGTCGAAAAGTCTTGAAATTCTATGGGATACATCGCGGGGTCATATAATGCCGTTTGGAACCAGATATGATCATTATATGTTTTCATATTTGTTCGTGGTAGGCTTGAATTAATGAAATCGGTGCAAGTTGTAAATCGGTTAATTGGTCGTTTAAAGGCAAATTGGATATGATGATTCCACCCACCCAATTGGACTCCTGGGGGGTATTAGGAACCTTGGTAAACATTTCGGCAATTTTTATTTTCGGGCGAAGAAAAGTTAATAAATTCCAAAATTGAAGGCTAATATCCACGCTTTTTTAGAAATTTTGGAGGTTTCGGGACTCGATGTCGAAAAGTCTTGAAATTGTAGGGAATATATCTTGGGGTCATATAATGTCGCTTGGAACCTTATATGATCATTATTTGTTGTCATAAAAATTTGTGGTAGGCTTGAATTAATGAAATCGGTGCAAGTTGTAAACCGGTAAATTGGTCGTTTAAAGGCAAATTGGATGGTTCCACACTTCCACCCACCCAATTGGACTACCGGAGGGAATTAGGGATCATGGTTAACATTTCGGCAATTTTTATTTCCTAGCGAAAAAAGTCAAAAAAATTCTAAAATTGAAGGCTAATATCTACGCTTTTTGAGAAATTTCTAATGTTTTGGGGCCCGGTGTCGAAAAGCATTTAGATTTTAGGGGATATATCTCGGGGTTGTATAATGCTGTTTGGAACCATATATGATCATTATATGTTGTCATAAATGTTCGTGGTAAGCTTGAGTTATTGAAATCGGTGCAAATTGTAAACCGGTAAATTGGTCGTTTAAAGGCAAATTGGATGGTTTCACCCAGCCAATTGGACTACCGGAGGGTATTAGGGACCATGGTAAACATTTCGGCAATTTTTATTTCCGGGTGAATAAAAGTTAAAAAATTCCAAAATTGAAGGATATTATCCACGCTTTTTGATAAATTTTGGAGGTTTTGGCCATAATGGTCAGGATCTTACTAACGAGCGCCTTTAGTTAGCTGAATAAGCATTTAAAACATTTCCTAAAGTGATTTTTTTTTTACACATATTTTTTTGACACATTTCTAAAGTGATATTAGTTTGGCAATATATGCCAAAATCAAGCGTTGATCGGTGTAATTAATATTCACTTTTATTTGATATTTCTACCTTTAGCTATTTTGGCCATCGCCCCGGATTGTAATAATCAATAAAAAAAAACTTTATGAAAGTCTAATTTAATTTGAATCTGATTTTACTTTAACGTAGTGGGCCCGACAACTCTAAATAAATTGAGGATGGTTGTCCAATTATGTTTATAGGCCCATTAAAGAAGAAATTCTATGCAATTTGAACATTTGATGTAGATGAAAATTCAGCTTGTCTACAAAAAAACTTATTTATTAAACTAGCTTACTAATTATCTAAAAGACCATAAATGATCCATAATTTTTTTATACTCTTCTTCATTTTATAACATTTGAAAAGCTTATAATATAAATAAATGATAATTCAGCTTGTTTACCAAAAGCTATTAATATAATTAGCTTGATTTAGCTTAAAGACCATACTTAATTAATGTTGTAGCCCTATCTACCTAAGGGCAGGTCCAAACACTAGTGTATACCCTCTTCCAGGATGATCCTTACTTGCATCTCCTAGGTATGCAGCTTCGTAAGTATCAGGAGCATCACCAACCACAAGCATTTTTTCGTCTTTTGGATCGTAAAACTCGTAATTATTATTAACAAATTGGATATTAGAAGCGTAACAAGTTCTTGTAAAATCATCTGGCATAAAAACACCGGAACCCATACGAGCCGGGCTAGGCTCGTCATTAGGACTCGAAACCTTCCCTCCTAATTGCACCACTGATGCAAAACTTGACATCTTCGGAAGTATCTCCTTTGGCCAGTAACCTACTGGTTCATGAGCTACATCGCCTAAGTTCTCGAAAAGCCACCAATTGCTTGTATTTGGATCCTACATTACATTATTTGATTGTACGTTAGTACGTATGTTACATATAAATATTTACATACATTGTTACTTGGTAGCACGGCCATTTTTAAATTAAATACACGATTATGTATTGTCAGACAGATTTATTTATTTTTTCCCGAAATTATACCTTGAAAATCTGAAATTCCATTGAATAGACGTCTTCACCCGGAATAGTAACTGGATGATTAGGTTCGCCCATTATCCGTTTTTGGCTCACTTGCACATATCCTGGGCAAAGTGCATTGTAACATCCCGCGTTTTGAAGACCATCCGACTAACAATGTCAAATAAAATGTCCAACATAATTATCATACTTCGTATATAATCATAAATTAGACTAGAGATATAAATTAAATTAGCCCAATAAATTTCTAAACTATGAAGAAATACTTACTGTCCATAAACTATAGGTTCGCGATAGACCATCTCCATACAGTCCTTCATTTACCTATAAATTGAAATTGAGATACGATTTAAAACATATTACTCGCGGTTACATATACACGAGTTGTTTTTTATATGTTATTGATAAAAACGGATACAAAGGCATGTATATAACATAAAATGACTTACAGTCCACCCGTATTCTATACTGTTATATGGACCATTGATGCTAGTTCCAACCCATAGTAGAGCCTGGCTATATTGGCCCTTTTGATCAGTTATGTTATAGACACTAATATCAGTTGCAGCTCCCCATAGCTGTTTCGAGGGATCATTTGGTGTAGTAACCCCTGCATACTGCACAAACCATTACAAGTACGTCGTATTAATTAATAACAACTCGAACAATTAGGAGGTTATTGTATGTAGCGCGCCACTTAAAGTACGTGCTACATATGTCACAAAATATAATACGGGGTACTTACATGCGGGTTTGGTGCATGTTGAAATGCAACTTTAGCCCTTATCAAATCTTCCTTTGTAACTCTTTTGAAAGGGACTGTTCCATAAGGACACACCTTAGATTCACTTGGATTATTTTGTCTACTAATTTTTCTATTATCGTCTCTTCTCAACTTCAATTCTTTGGGAAGGGAGCTTGGTCTCATCTATTTGATGAGCAACAGTACAAATTTCAATTAGTCCAACTTTTTTATGTTGGGAAAAATATATATAAATGGACAATGTACCTGGAGGTTATGATCCTTAAGCAAAGGGTGGTCAAAAGCGGGTTGCTTGTAGACATCGATGCAATCGATTAGTTCACCAAATTTGTTCTGTTTATAAGAGGAAAGAAAATTACTACTCGTAATAATATTAGACCCTATACAATTCACCTTAAGAAAATAATCTTAATTTATATTTGTATTCTATTTGATATATGTTATTTTATTGATATCTTTGTGTAATTTTAATACGGAGTAATAAAAGTGATAAATAGATTAGTTCGCTTTTTCTCTTTCTCTAGTTTTTAGAGAGAGATAGTTCCCTCTAGGGTTTTCCCTTGGGAGGGTTTTTCCTAGCCTATTTTGCTAGGGTTTTTTCTTTGTTTTTTCTTCAATCCTTCCCTACTTTTCTTTATCTCCTTCATTCTTGATTTTTATTTGTGAATTTTGTAGGGGCTTCCACTGGTTTTTACCGGTGGAAAGCCCCAAAATCTCTTTAATTGCTTTCAATAAAAAGATACCATCCTTAAGATGGTGTTCATGGTAGGAATTTTAATTATTTGTTTATTAAAGAATGAAGATCGAAGGTTTCGCAATTTTTATCGGAGTTTAGAAGACCAAGGAAGGATATTCATCCAAAAAATTATGCATCTGCAGATCTTATGCCGAATTAGAGCGAACTCACAGATTGTATTGCTTCGGATGAAGTTTTTTGTTAAGGCTATTATCAATCGATTCTGCGATGTTATTTTTAGGGTTTTATATGTTTTTGTTGGAGTTTTAAATTTCTCAAAAATTGATTGTAAGTGCCGTTTGGCTATTTTATAAATGAAATCTTTAATCTTCCCGTCAAAAAAAAAAAAAAAGATAAATAGATTAGTTCAAAATGAGGTGGTCAGATTAAATATTTAGACTTATTTTGACAAACTGAGGGGGTTAGATTAAGTATTTAGACTTATTTTGACAAACTTTTTTCTTACCCAAATCTCATTGGACCCACTTTAGACCCAAAACCTAATAGACTCAATGAGTTTGGGTATGACAATTTTAGACCCAATGAGTCTGGGTCGAATTTGGATCCACCTTAATAAGGATCGGGGTTAGGGTCTGGTCAAACCGACCCATTCTCATCTCTAATTGTAAATTTGTAATTCTAAGTAGTAAAGATTTAATTTGAATTCAAGGAGGATAAATTAAAGAAGAATTTAAACCTTGAAGCTCTGTATGGGTGGCTTATTCAAGCTATTGACTTGCCTTTCAAGTTCTTGATCTTCTTCTGTTGACCTAAACTTTCGGCTTCCTCCTTCGACTTCATGGCTTACAACACTAAGCAAAGTAAGAACTAAAACACTAATGGTAAAGAATTTCATTATTGAACTAACAAATAAAAACTTTGATTTGTTTTATTATTATTTTATTTGATACTTTGATTATTTGATGAATATATATATGCACTATGAGCATAGGACTATTACATACAACTATATATATAGCATAGATTGAAATCAATTCTGATTTTTTTTTTTTTTTTTTGAAAGAGAAATCAATTCTGATCTCATAACCTCAGCATGATGACAATTGTGCTGTCAATACATTAAATGCATAATATAAAGTGCATGTGTATCTATCCTTATTTTCTGATATGCTTTTGTAAATCAAAATTTCATGAAACAAATCCTTGTTATTTAGAATACTAAAGAATCTGGTTGATTATGCTTGTATCAATGTATGACCTTTTAAGTATGTACGTAATAATTTGCACTGTTTTTTACAATATATAATTCTTCAAGTATGTGAACTAACTCTATTATAAGTCCTTACTATAATTACTCGTACTAAGTTTTTAGTGTTTTTACGTTTTAGGATAAAATTCTGATTAAGTGTATAGAATTGAAACTTATTTAAGTTATAATGCGGATTTTCAATTGCTATCACTAGGATATTCTTCCACGGATTTTGTTAAACAACTTTAAAATAAAGGTGGAAAAAAACGAGGATATTTCAAACAATGAAACAAAGAGCATCATATTTAGAGGTACTCCGTAATACTAGTTGTTGTTTGATGGTATTATGAAAATTGTTTGGTTGACTATATAAAATGAGCTTTTTTTTTCCCAAAAAAATAGAAAGTGTAAACTTTATTTATTGTTCCCCAAAAACTTACTACTCTGTACTACCTAAAAGTCTCAACTAGATTTGACTTTTTTTTTTTTTTTTTTTTTTTTTTCTAATTGAATTAAGATGCATTTGTTTTCTCATTAAGGGGTGGAAAAATATCATTGTCTTATTGAGGTGTTGACCAAATTGGTTAAGACTAAATTTCAAAAAAAAAAAATAAAAATAAAGGCAAATTTTTATATGTGGCTGGCCACATGGTGTGACCAGTTCGTTTCATATAACGGACTCCGTTATACCAAACGGGTCCGTTATTTTAAATTAAAAAAAAAAACGTGTCTTTCTTTTTTTTCATTTTATTACATCAAAAGGTTCTTTTTTCCCAAAGTTTTCTCATTTTCTCTGTTTCCATTTTCTCTCTCCTCAAACTATTCTTCTTCCATTTTCTCTCTCCTCAAATTCTCTCTCCTCTAAATTGTTCTTTTCGTTGATAATGTCTAAAATCAAGATAATCTTCCTCAAGGGAAAGAAAGGATCGACATATACGCTGAACTCTCCTAATTCTGATATAAATTAAACCCTAATTTTAGTAATTTTTCGATTTTCATGTCATCTATGCTCTGCAATTTGAATAAGCATCGTGAGATTGTTTTTGGTGGTGTGAAAGAATTCGTGAGTAGAAATCAAGCAATTTATGAAGAATTACTAGAGAATGAAAAGAAAAAAAAAGGCAGATGAAATGGAGGTTGCTAAGAAAATGCTGGAGGAGCTTGCTAATGTAGAAGATACAACAATAGTTACTTTTTTCATTATGTAGGGATTACTTTTAAAATTACAGTGTACTTGTTTTAGGGGTTACTCGTTGGTTTTATAGGGAGGGGTTACTTGTTGATTTTACAAGGTGTTATTTGTAAAGTTTTAGGGGGTTATTACTTGTTACTCGTAGTTTATTAGGAGTTACTTGTTAGTTTTACAGAATTTGTTGTTAAGTTAGAGGGGTTACTTGTTAATTTTTGTTAAGTTTCAGGTGTTACTTGTTAGTTTTATAGGGGTTACTTGTTATTTTTAGAGGTTACTTGTTAATTTTTGTTAGGGTTACTTGTTTATTTTAGTGGTTACTTTTTAGTTTAACAGGGTTTACTTGTTTATTTTCGGGGTTACTTGTTAATTTTATAGGGGTTACTTGTTAATTTTTGTTAGGGTTACTTGTTTATTTTAGGGGTTACTTGTTTATTTTTGTTAGGGTTACTCGTTTATTTTAGGGGTTACTTGTTAATTTTAGGGGTTACTTGTTAATTTTTGTTAGGGTTACTTGTTTATTTTAGGGGTTACTTGTTAATTTAACAGGAGTCGTTACTTGTTAATTTTATAGGGGTTACTTGTTAATTTTTGTTAGGGTTACTTGTTTATTTTAGGGGTTACTTGTTAATTTTTGTTAGGGTTACTTGTTTATTTTAGGGGTTACTTGTTAGTTTAACAAGGGTTACTTGTTAATTTTATAGGGGTTACTTGTTAATTTTTGTTAGGGTTACTTGTTTATTTTAGGGGTTACTTGTTAATTTTTGTTAGAGTTACTTGTTTATTTTAGGGGTTACTTGTTAATTTTTGTTATGGTTACTTGTTTACTTTAGGGGTTACTTGTTAGTTTAACAGGGGTTACTTGTTAATTTTTGTTAGGGTTACTTGTTTATTTTAGGGGTTACTTGTTAGTTTAACAGGGGTTACTTGTTAATTTTACAGGGGTTAGTTCGTTATTAGTTTTACAGGGGTTACATGTTAATTTTACAGGGGTTAGTTACTTGTTAATTTCTTCAATTTCATTGTATCTATTTTCATCTTCCAGATCCAATACCTGATTAATGGTTTGGATTTCAAGATTCATCAAAAAATCTTCCATTTGTTCGATCTCTAATGATTCTTGTGATTCAGGTAATTTTTCGAATTCTTCTGCCATTGTTATTCTTTAATTCCTGGAAGAAAAATTGTGTGAGGTTTCGCTCAATTTTCGTATTTGTTCCTCGTAAATGAGTTGTTATGGGTTTTAAGGTTTAGAAATTTGCGCTTGTTTTGTAAAGCCATTTTGTTCAGCGCTTGTTTCCTAATCCCGTTATACAGGCGTCGTTCTCCGTTATTTTGCTGACTTGGAAGCAGGCCACACGGTGTGGCCTGCTGCACCAAAAAGCGCCGAAAAATAAATAAATAAATAAATTGTAAGTTGGTTAAGACTAAAAGTTTGTGATAGATCACATGTTTCAATAATCCCGCGACCCCCCTTTATCCCCATTTTCTAATTTTTTTTTTCCAAATAGTTGGTTCATATATTTTAAGTATGAGGTATGTGTCTATGTGGTATACGTTTAAAATAGGTTAAACTCATACTTAATGTTGGTTAAAGAGAATTCCAATTTCTATATAACAAGGCCTTCCAACTCACAGATATATCAATAATAATATATTTTTGAAAGATAATTACTCGCTAATATAAATATATGATATCACACCATGAGCTAGTAATTATCTTGATTATTACAGGAACAATATTATTCCAAGCTACAATCTATGAATGCATAATATTACGCTGTTGATCTTGGACCATCCAATAATTTCTGGTACAATAAAAACACTCTTAAGTCGTAAAATCAGGTCCTCCAAAGAGAACTTCGGCACCATCCAAGAATTGAGCATTGTAAAGATCAGGTGAATTCGCGAAAACATCCATTTTAAGAGATTCATCAGGGATGAGACCATAGGTTGAGTTAACAACATGGACTATAGCTTGGCATGTTTTGAGCAAGTCGTCCGCCACGAAATGACCTGAACCCATGGGAGTCTTTGAAGGCTCAATAGAAGGATTATACACCTTACCACCAACTTGAACATTTGTTGCAGAATCACTCATTTCTGGCAACAATTCCTTTGGCCAATATCCTATATATTGATTTGTTGCTTCTGGTAGGCTCTCCACTATCCACCAATTTTGTGTTTTTGGGTCCTATATTTCAACAACAATCCAATTTAATGTCATGTTACATGATCTGAATGTATATAATATATGACATTTATGAATGATACTTAGATTAGCGTTTTGAATTAGGGGTTGATCACATTTACTGAACTGAACTGAATTAAAATGAATATTTTATGAGAGAAGTAAATTAGGAGCTAAACTGAACTGAACTGATTGAAACTGAACTGAACTGGACTGAATAGAAGTGAAATTAAGCTGAAGTGAACAGACCCTTAATCATGTCAAAAGGTATTTTGTTACAACTTACTAAGGGTTTGTTCACATTTACTTAATTTCAGTTCAGTTCAGCTATAATCAGTTCAGTTCAGTTCAGCTCTTAATTTTCCTCTCTCATAAAATATTCATTTCAGCTCAATTCAGCTCCAATCAGTTCAGTTCAGCTCAGTAAATGTGAACTTGCCCTAATTTTTCATAAGAACCCATGCATTTTGACTTTTGAGTTATGTGTTTTAATTGTCATACATTAATTATTTCACATAAACTAAACAACCAAGTGTGTACTTTGTTGAGGCATACCTTGATAATTCCAAGCAACATAAATCTCGTGCTTTTATCATACTCCGAAAAATAGGTCAATTCATCTCCCATATGACGGAGTTGGTTTACTTGAACAAACCCGGGGCAAAGCATGTTAAAGCACCCTGTCTTACCAAATCCATCCGCCTGACCAATACAGAAAAATAATTTAAATATATATATATATATATATATATATATATATATATATATATATATATATATATATATATATATATATAATTCCCTATTAAATCGGAAAAATCTAAAACAAATACTCGTAACAAGATATAAGTAGCTTACCGTCCACAAATTAAATGTTCGTGCTTTTCTATCTCCATATAATTGTTGGTTGAACTGTTGAAGATCAATACATAACAATATCTAGAATTAGTCATGTACATATAAATGTACGGAGTATTATATTAGCTATAATATGGGATTTCTATTAAAACATGTAGTGTAAAATGTAAATGTGTATTATCTTACTCGTAAAACTAGCATAGTCAATTAACTCTACTCGAGAGAGATTAAATTTCGTGTACATTATTATTAGTTACGAGTGAAGTGAATGACTTACAGTGTATCCATACTCGATGCTGTTAAATGGACCGTCAACACCACTACCAATTCGCAAGGAAGCTGCACTAGTTTGAGCAGGAATCGCGATTGTCAAATTAAAAAGTGCTATTGCAGCCCTTGCTCCTAGGTATTTTTCTGACGTTCCATTTGGAGTTCCTGCTCCTGCATACTGTATAGTATGTATATACACAAATACAAGTACAAATTTATTTTTACATACATAACTAGTTAGTGACCCGGGCAATGCCCCGGGCTTGTTTATCTTCTTCATATTCAATTACGTACATGACAAATAATTACATGGATTATATCCTTTTTAAAAAAATGTACTCCGTAGTATTGTTTTCAAATTGGATGCACGAATGGATCATCAAACCAATATTCAACCACCGAGCATAGGTAGTGAATAATGAAAATTTTTACACACACTAACTTTTAGAACTTTGAGTGAACTATAAAGAAAATCAACCAATGAAATCTCATATTAAAATATAGCAATTCTTACATATTACACAATCATCGAACCAAAATGCTACTTATTGCTTAAAACATATATAGCCCATAATTAATTTGGGGTGATTTATTAAAAGTGTAAAAATATGAGTTAAGTATGCAAAATATATCCATTGCATTCCAAGGTAGGTAGAGTAAACAAATACTTACCTAGCTCAATACTGGCCTAGTAAAATGTTTCTCCAAGAGGTTTAGACCATTTAGTATATCATTTCCTTAGATAGTTAATTTATAGGGATAAATATATTGAATACATATCGGTTACATATTTTACAAATTAAATGGGTCAAAGCAATTTTAAAACATTTTAATTATTCATCTTATCAATTGTGACCAAACTAAATACTAATAATGGCTAGCCTATTGGTTTCCAAGTAACATCTTCTCTTTCTTTAAATTTAGAATCAATATTTGATTGATCATTATTATTATAAGGTGACGTGGCAAAAAATTTAAAGTGATCATTATTATCAAACACATTATTTAGATACAATACTACAATTGCAAAAGTGACGTGGCAAAAAATTTAAAGTGATGTGGCGAAATGACAAAAAAGAATTGACAAATGGCAAAATGGCACTCCTTGTCTTGGAGTTTTAATAATAATATAGATTAAATTTTTCGACGTAACATTAAATTAAACAAAATCAACGAACATACATAATTTCCTTGTGAGGGAGTAAATGGTGGTCCTCCGGTCATTGTACGATAATGGCTTAAAACCGTATTTGCCGTGACCAAATCCTCCTTTCGTGTTCTTCGAATGGGTACCGTTCCTGGAGGACATTGTGGGACTTTGGACGGTAATTTATGTTCTTGATCAAGTGACATTCCCAGCTTTTTTAGCAGTAATGAACTAGGTTTCATCTGTAGGGTTTTTGAAAAAGAATAAATTAATGTGAGTTATTACTTAACAAATGGATATTACCGTGAGTTATTAGGAGGAAGATGGTGAATTATTAATTAATTAACAGGTTACGGATTAATATTAATTTACCTGGATCCTGTGATTTTTGAGTTTTGGATGATCAAATGCAGGTTGTTTGTGTATATCAATGCAATCGATAATGCTTCCATCATCTTTCTACACGAAGATTAAAAATTACATATATGATGTTAAATACTTAACACTATTGTACATACAACTAATTTATTATATACTTCATATGTTTTTGGTATAAGGATAAATTTTTTTTAACAATGCCCAAGAATTTCACATAATTGAAACCAAAATTGAGAAATTAGTCAACCTACCAATCTACGCGTATTGCAAATTTATAATCAAATCAATTTAATTGTTATTTTACTTTGATTTTTTTTTTATTTATTTTTTTATTTTTTTGACAAATACTTTAATTATGTCTTATATATATTGGAAATTTCTAATTTTCAAATTAATATAATTAGCATTTTTTTTTTAACAAATTAAAGGCTTTTCCTTACCCACTGCCTACATTCACTACATCATATGAAAACTAATGTTTAATTAATAAAAAGTCAATTTTAAATAAATTCAACATGAAATTTTTCAAAGAAAATCAATAAAAGTAATTACACCAACAAGAAAAGTTAACTTTAAAGGACTAAAACTATTTCATCACCATAAAAACAAAACACCAAGATTTGATAAAAAATCAATAACCAATACTCCCACTATAATATTAGGTTAAACAACAAAAAAAAAAAAAAAAAAAAAAAAAAAAAAAAATCCAAAGTACCTGTAAACTTAGAATGGGTGGTTTGTTCAAGTTCTTAAGACGTGTTTCAAGCTCTAAATCTTCATAGGATAAATTAATCTCCTTCCGACCTTCAACACGTTCACCAAAGTTCGAAATCAATGCTAAAAAAACAACTACAATTCTCATAAAAACCCATACATTAATATTCCTAAGTCTGCCTACCATGTTTATTTATTTTTTATTTTTTCATACAAGTATTTTGTAAGAATGAAACTTAGCCTATGTTACTGATTATTTATTATATATATATAAGAAACATTTTAATTGAGAAGGTTATATAAAAATTTCCAAATTCATGGAATATACACATTCTAGCCATTGTTTCATTAGGAAAGTATTTGGTAGATTAGGAAAAAAATCAATATTTTAAATGAGGCATGATTTTGTCTGTAATAATTGATATCACTATAATTTAAAGAAAATAATGATTGAGGTGATTTTTTTCTATTTTTAGGGTGACTTATTTCCTTATGTTACAAATAATTTTAGGGGAATTTTCTAAGGTACCCTTGCTTAAGGTCAAGTGGAATGATAGAGTACAAAAACATATTCTTGGGCCGCAGCCATAAGCATAAGCTATTGGTTGAGATGGTCCATTAATATGGTATCGGAGCTAGTATATACAATATAAATTGCCTCTATAGTGTAATAGCCTCTATGGTGTGTTTACTCCATGACTTCTTTTTGCTTTCTATATATTAACCATATTATAGAGTACACTTTTTCTTATTGATTGATCCATGCATGTTACAAGTATTACTTATATAATGACTTTCATTTTGTTTTCCATGATCAATAAATGATTTTGAATTTGATTCAAAAGATTGATAAATAGTGCATAAATCAAAGTGTGGCATACCATTATACCAATGAGGTTATTACACTATAGAGGTTATTACACCCAACTAATCACACTTGATTACTCGTTTTTAGACAGGATTGGAGTTGGGCTTTAATTTTTTTTCCCTTTTGATTCAGCTTAAAACCACTATCACTATTAGCGGCTTTAGAAAAGAGACCGCACCTAACTAATAAATCAAAGTTACAACCCTTCAAATCACTCATGTCTAAAAATGATTAGACGCGTTTAGACATGATCATACATTGATAGAGTATATAACATATTCCTGAACCTTAACCATTTAGTTGATTTAGTCCACTTATTTGGTATCGAAACCAATGTGACATAAAGGTCACGGGTGCAAATGTCATCCATCATCCCTTAAGAGTGGAATTAATTCACATCACAAAACGCTTTCATGTTAGGGAGAGTGTTATAAAAGAATCATGAATTGGCAAAATCATCTTCACTTCTCTTCCTCTTCTTACAATGTCTATTCAAACCCTTCAAGTCACTCATTAATTCTGCGTTACTTGATGCCTGAAGATCGTTCTTGCACTTCTTAACCGGTAAATTTTTTCATGCATTATATCTTTCTATAATTTACATCATGATTCTGTATCAAATAAATTTCTTGAGCTTTGAATGATACCATTTGCACTTCTGCATGATTAATGAATTGGGTATAATTTTAATTTGCTGTTTTTATTCTTTGATGTTGCCAATTTTGGATATTAATTCATATTTATGTAATTTATTTTTTATTGCTCTGTGTTTGCAGTTGTGCTTTGCATTTTAATTTGATGCTTTGAAACCCAGAAGATTTCGGGCTATGAATTATTGTTTGTTTGTTTTTTGGATTAATGGGTTTATGGGGTTCGAATTTTTTGATGCAATTTTGACTTGATTGATGATAATGGTCAAATAAATCTAATCTATAGAAGATTGGGATTTAGGGTTTTTTGGATTCTATGGTTTTGGACTTTTGGTAAAGTGTAATTCCAGTGCTCAATTAAGACCATTTATGAAGAATTCCGAATTGGATCATCTTTTAGTAGGAGAACATCTTCATATAGTGAATTAGGAAGAATGCCATTGCCATTGGTAGTCCAAAAGTATTTTTTGATTGAGATAAGCAAGACAACTCCAATGGACCTTCGTCAAGATAGCTTGATCTCTCGGAATTTGTGTGTTTCTCTTCATTATAGGACCATTGATAATCATCTTTTACTTTGTGTTTATCTTGTGGGTATTTCAATACTATTCCCAAGTTCGGATTGGTATGTCTTGAGCTCGGTGCTTCCTCGAGTATGTGTGATGTCTTTGATGGGAGATGGGTATCGGACTACAACTATCCTTTGTATAATTCTTCACCATCTTCGGTGTGTCCTTTTGTGGAACAAGGTTTCAATTGCTTGAGTAATGGGAGATTGTTAGAAAGGATAAATACTAATTTAGAAAGGAAGCCCGAAAATGGTGACATTGATCCTTGATTTGAATGCATTTAACATATTGGAAAGGCTTAAGAGAGTTTACGAAGTGAAAGGAACATAAGTACATAACGAAAACTATGAGACACTTGGTTTCATTCCTTTATATGTGGAATTCTACCTGTCTGTTTTCCTTGTACAACTTGGTATCGCGACAAAGCATTCTCCAAAGAGAGTGAAGTCAACTCTTATGCCAGACTAATGGATGACATTAGCAAGGAGTGGGTTAATGGCTTAATGCAGATGCAATTATATTCAACTCACGACATTGGTGGATATCGTCAAAGTTATGTGAAATGTAAGTCTTCTGTTGCATATTAAAGTATGTGATTCAAGACTCATTTGCAGTTTTTTTGCTAACTTTATAATTCATCATTCATTGTTTCTGTACTTACATGGCATTAATTTTGTTATGCAGCCATTGATTCTTTTTTTAAAAAAAAATTCTAAATTAATATAATACAACAAGATCGATACCTCTTTGAAAATTAATACAAGATAAAATTTTTTTTTAAAAAAAAAAAAATCAACTAGTCATTACTTATCTACTATCCATTTAAACATAAGTATAGATTCTAAAATTATCCTAAGGATGGATTTTTCACTTGATTGGTTATGTTAAACATACGTGTATTTCAACTTTTTTACCGACTAAAATAAGATAAATAATGTATTACGAGTAATATAAAAATTATATCCCATAAAATTTTTAATGATAAAAAAACCAGATACCTATACTTAGGCTAGACTTCAGCTCTAATTAGTACTTCGTATAATAATTAGAGCCTTGAAGATACCTATAATGCTGTAAAGCTTTCGCATATTTTTACTTTGAATTCTACTTGAAAATAATACACAAATAGCCATGAAGATCGCCTTGTTTTTTCTTGTGCTTTCTCTACTGCATGTATCCTCAATTGCTGTAAAACAGGTAAATAACTCCCTCTCTTTATAATTCTTGAAATTATGTAATGGTACTTATCTACTTGACAACTTAACTTAAATTTGTGTACTTGTCTAAAAATTTTGTATCAATTGTATAGTCATACATAGTGTATATGGGAGCACATTCACATCCCGAAGATGCAACAATGGAGGTTTTTGATCGAGTGACAGATTCTCATCACAAATTCCTTGCAACTTTCCTTGGAAGGTACATATACATAGGAATTAGGAATTTTTCATGGTTAGTATATACAAATTATACACATACTTTGTATTTATTTATTTATTTATTTTTGCGTAAACAGCCTTGAAGAGGCAAGGGATGCAATAATCTACTCATATACAATGCATATTAATGGTTTCTCTGCTATCCTTGAAGAGCATCATGCAGCGGAAATAGCAAGTTAGTAACATTGAGTAAATTTTTTTATATTTCAAATCTTATTTATGAATATACTTTTTTAAACTACAATAAAATAAAAGTATACTCAGGTACATTAAGTCTAGTATATGATGATTTTTATTATTATTGGCGTGTATATTACAATATCCTTCTCTTTAATCAAAACTTATACTGTTTGTTTTTAATTTAAACTATGCAGAACATCAAGATGTTATTTCAGTGATTCCTGATAAAGTGATGGAATTACACACTACACACTCTTGGGATTTCATGTCACTAGAAAATAATGATCTACCTAGTGTTTCATGGAAAAAGGAAGCTCGATTTGGGGAAGATACCATTATTGGCAACCTCGACACTGGTATTATCTTCAGCTACCTATTATGGAGTAACTCCTATAGATATACACATTCATGTGTATATTTTGCTTGTATGAAATGACAATTACGAGTAGTCACTAAAACATAAGAAGTGACTCATATACTCATATGAAAATATAATATACTCATGCCTAGCTTTTATAAACTATTTAACTATGCTTACATTAGATTAACTACTGCCTACTGGTTAGGTGTTTGGCCCGAATCTGAGAGCTTCAGTGACGTAGGCTATGGAACGATTCCATCAAGATGGAAAGGTTCTTGTGAGAACTCCAATAACACGGCTGGAGTTCATTGCAACAGGTTTAATTATTGTCCACTGCTTCTATTTCTTGCTCAAGACTTGTAAATCATACTTTGGACCTAATGTACAAAATTATGGAGTATGTGTTGAAACAATTGTATTTGCATGTTGAAATCATCTTAGGAAATTGATTGGAGCGAAATGTTTCAACAAAGGATACAAAGCTTCTGGTGGAAGTATTTCGAAATCAATGGAATCAGCACGAGACTACAATGGTCATGGGTCACACACCCTTTCAACAGCCGGAGGCAATTTTGTGCCCGGAGTAAGCATAAACGGTATCCCTTTTGGGACAGCAAAAGGCGGATCACCAAGAGCACGAGTTGCTTCATACAAAGTCTGTTGGTCTTCAATCAACGGAAGTGCTGGATGTTTGACTTCTGACTTGTTAGCAGGTTTTGACATGGCCATTCAGGACGGTGTTGATGTGGTGTCCATATCGGTTGGAGGTACAAGTTCTGACTACTTTGATGATGTAACTGCCATTGGAGCCTTTCATGCATTTCAGAAAGGTATTGTTGTGGTGTGCTCTGGTGGAAATTCTGGGCCTTACTCTGGCTCTGTCACAAATGTTGCTCCTTGGATTATCACTGTCGCTGCAAGTACTATGGATAGAGAGGTCCAGTCGTTTGTTGAACTCGGTAATGGGCTCCGTTTCAAGGTAAACTAGCTCCATGAGTTGTGGAATTAGGTAACTTTTACAAAACACTAGTAGCAACATGAGGTCTAATAGTACCAATGGATAATATAATTATTGATTAGATTACCTCATTGAAACATGTATTCATATAGATTCATTCTAGTTAAATTTTTGCTTCATCATTGTGCAGGGTTCAAGCCTATCACAAGCATTGCCAAAAGATACACAATATCCACTCATCTCTGCTGCTGATGCAAAACTTGCCAATGCATCTGCTAATGATGCGGCGTAAGGACAATTTTTTATTTTTTTTTTCAATGTTAACAGTCTTAATACGCATACCATTTTTAGTGACTGATTTATTTGTTCGTGTACGTGTAGCCTTTATTGCATGGAAGGTACATTAGATGAGAAAAAGGTGAAAGACAAGATCTTGGTCTGTCTTAGGGGAATCACTGAGAGATTAGACAAAGGCTTGCAAGCTAAACGTGCTGGAGCGGCTGGCATGATCCTTTGTAACGACGAATCTCATGGGAATCAGACCACAGCTGATCTTCAAGTCCTTCCTGCTACAAATATCAATTTTCAAGATGGAATAGCTTTACTCAATTACATCAATTCCACACAGTAATAAATTTTATCTATACTATATATGTCATTCCTCTGTTTAATTCCTGTTTTTGGGTTTTTATTTATTCTACAAACTTCGTCTTTTATAGGAAGCCCACAGCTTACCTCACCGCCCCAAAACAAAGTTTTGGTGTCAAACCAGCTCCTCGTATTGCTGAATTCTCCTCAAGAGGCCCAAATCCAATTACACCAGAGATTTTGAAGGTCTGTTAAAAAATTACAGGTCTAGATTAGTTGAAAATGTATGTATAACACTGAGGCCTATATCTTCTATGTGTTTTACAGCCTGATATTACAGCACCAGGTGTCGATGTCATTGCTGCATACAGTCCTGCAGTAAGTCTAACCGGAATACCTGATGATGACCGGAAAGTTTCTTTCATGATAGACACTGGTACATCTATGTCTTGCCCTCATATATCTGGTATCGCTGGCCTTCTTAGGACGATGCACCCTACATGGAGTCCTGCTGCTATCAAATCTGCTATAATGACTACTGGTAAACCAATCTATTCTTATTATAATTGTGACCAACCTTCTTAATGGTATGTACATTTTCATAATTACTAACAAATAGTATGTTGTGATGTTATGTTTGTTTTTCATTTACAGCTAGAACTAGAGACAACACTATCAACCCAATGGGAGATGAAGTTTACGGCAAGGCTACACCATTTGGTTATGGTGCAGGACATGTCAGACCAAACCGTGCCATGAATCCTGGGTTAATCTATGATCTAACCACAACAGATTACTTGGACTTTTTGTGTGCACTTGGATACAACAAGACTAACATTGAAACCTTATATACTGGCCAATACAAATGTTCAAACTCAACCTCTAGCAAAAATACTGTTTTGAATCTGAACTATCCGTCGATTACAGTTCCTAATCTTTCAGACTCCACAACTGTTACTAGGACTGTAACGAATGTGGGATCTCCCGGAGTCTATGTTGCTCGTGTTCGCCAACCATCCGGAGTATCAATTACTGTGAAGCCAAAGGAATTGAAGTTTGAGAAAATTGGAGAGAAAAAGAAGTTTGAGGTGACTCTGACATCAAAAGGTCCAAAGTCTGAAGACTACAAGTTTGGAGAGTTATTATGGTCAGATGGCAAGCACTTTGTTAGAAGTCCTATAGTAGTTGCTAGTTGCTACTTCTGGTTGATGTAATTAGGAAATAGGTTTTAGCTTTTTAGGTTATTAGAGTTAAATGTGGTAGTATGGTTACTTATTTAATACGAAGTAGTAATTAGGGGAAAAAAAAAAACTGTATATATAATTATAACGAGTTAATAGTGAGTTAGCTACTGCCAGTAAACTTATACTATAGGCTATCTATACTCCTTAAATTCTAAATTCTTTCCAATTTGTTTAGCTTGAAGCAAATTGTGCATTGCTCTGTAATATTTACCAATTTCTATTTGAAATCGCGATTTTAGTGTGACAATGTAATGATACAGATGCTACATTACCACACAAGTACACACCTTATGCTTTAAACTTGCTATCACTTTGGTATGTAGGGGTCGTTTGGTTTGTACTTCATCGATGTTATGTATGAGGTGCAGATACCAACGCCTCTAGCCGAAAAAACGAGTTCAACATACAATGTACTTTCTCCGTTCTTTATTACTTGACCCGCTTTGACTTTTACACTATTCACCACCCCTCCTTTGACCGTCTTTTGTGAATAATATGTAAGGAATAATATATTCATGTATGATCTCTTTGGATTCGTCTCAATAAGTACTATCATAATATATAACTTTTATAATTTTTACTTATGGAGACATGGAAGAGTGAGAAGATGCCATTTGAGTTAGCTTGCGTTGATCTTGACATTAAGTGGTTGGGGATTAGGTGGATCCATTTAGACGTTGTTGATAATGCTTTAGATCCTGAGGAGCTGTTAGTAGAAAGATTGATTGGAACAACAAAAACAAATAATGGATCTAGGCTTGTACGAAGAACACTTTCCTAAAAAGGTTATTCACCCCACCGTACTAACAAGGCTATGATGAACACGTTTTTGGGATACAAAGATATACACTCAAGAGCGTTTAGTACTAACGATCATGAGACCCTAGAGTTTTTGGGGAAAACAGAGAAAAGAGGATTGCAATATATATAAGCCACTTAGCCCACTTGGAACCATATATGATCATTATTTGTTGTCATAAATGTTCGTGGTAAGCTTGAATTAATGAAATCGGTGCAAGTTGTAAACCGGTAAATTAGTCGTTTAAATGCAAATTGGATGGTTCCACCCACCCAATGGGACTCTTGAACGGTATTAGGGACCATGGTAAACATTTCAGCAATTTTAATTTCCGGGCGAAAAAAAAAGACATAAATTTCAAAATTGAAGGCTAATATCCACGCTTTTTGAGAAATTTTGGAGGATTCGGGGCCTGGTGTCGAAAAGTCTAGAAATTCTAGGGTATAAATCTCGTGGTCATTTAATGTCGTTGTGATTCATATATGATTATTATTTGTTGTCATAAATGTTCGTGGTAGGCTTGAATTAATGAAATCGCTCCAAGTTATAAATCGGTAAATAGGCCGTTTAAAGGCAAATTGGAAGGTTCCACTTACCCAATAGGACTCCCAAAGGGCATTCGAACCATGGTAAATATTTCGGCAATTTTTTGTTTTCGGGCGAAAAAAATAAAAAATATTCAAAATTAAAGGCTAATATCCACGTTTTTTGAGAAATTTTGGAGGTTTCAGGGCATGGTGTAAAAAAGTATTAATATTTTAGGGGATACATCTCGAGGTCATATAATGCCGTTTGAAACCATCTACTTTCATCATATGTTGTCATAAATGTTCGTATTATGCTTGAGTTAATGAAATCAGTGCAAGTTGTAAACCGATAATTAAATTGGCCGTTTAATAGCAAATTCGATGGTTCCACTAACCCAATTGGACTCCCGGAGGGTATTAGGGACCGCGGTAAACATTTCGGCAATTTTTATTTCCGGGCGAAAAAAAAAGTCCAGAAATTCCAAAATTGAAGACTAATATCCACGCTTTTTGATAAATTTTCGATGTTATTGGGCCCGGTGTCGAAAAGTCTTGAAATTTTATGGGATACATCTTGGGGTCGTATAATGCTGCTTGGAACCATATATGATCATTATTTGTTGTCATAAATGTTCGTGGTAGGCTTGAGTTAATGAAATCGGTGCAAGTTATAAACCGGTAAATAGGCCGTTTATAGGCAATTTGGATGGTTCTACCCACCCAAATGGACACTAAAAGGGTATTAGCGACCATGGTAAACATTTTGTCAATTATTATTTCTGGCCGAAAAAAGTTTAAAAATTCAAAAATTAAAGGCTAATATGCACGTTTTTTTAGAAAATTTTGAGGTTTCATGGCCCGTTATCGAAAAGCATTGAGATTCTTGGGAATACATCCTAGGGTCATATAATGTCGTTTGGAACCATATATGATCACTATTTGTTGTCATAAATATTCGTGGTAGGCTTGAGTTAATGAAATCGGTGCAAATTGTAAACCGATAAATTGGTCGTTGAAAGGCAAATTGGATGGTTTCACGGTTTCACCCACCCAATTGGCCTCTCGGAGGGTATTAGAGACCATGGTAAACATTTCGGCAATTTTTATTTCCGGGCGAAAAAAAGTCTAAAAATTCAAAAATTGAAGGCTAATATCCACGCTTTTTGAGAAATTTTGAATTTTTCGGGCCCCGGTGTCGAAAAGTTTTGAAAATCTATGGGATACATCTCAGGGTCATATAATGTCGTTTGGAACCATGTATGATCATTATTTATTATCATAAATGTTCGTGGTAGGCTTGACTTAATGAAATCGGTGCAAGTTGTGAACCGGTAAATTGGTCGATTCAAGGCAAATTGGATGGTTCTACCCACCCAATGGGACTCCCGAACGGTATTAGGGACCATGGTAAACATTTCGGCAATTTTTATTTTCCGGCGAAAAAAGTCAAATTTCAAAATTGAAGGCTAATATCAACGCTTTTTGAGAAATTTTCGAGGATTCAGTGCCTGGTGTCGAAAAGTCTTGAAATTCTTGGGGATACATCTCGGGGTCATTTAATGCCATTTTGAACCTTATATGACTATTATTATTTTTCATGAATATTCGTGGTAGGCTTGAGTTAATGAAACCGGTGCAAGTTATAAACCAGTAGATAGGTCGTTTAAAGGAAAATTAGATGGTTCCACCCACCCAATTGGACTCCCAAAGGGTATTAGCGACCATGGTAAAAATTTCGGAAATTATTATTTCCGGGAGAAAAAAAGTTTAAAAATTCCGAAATAAAAGGCTAATATCCACGTTTTTTGAGAAACTTTGGAGGTTTCGGGCCCGGTGTAAAAAAGTATTAAAATTTTAGGGGATACATCTCGGGGTCATATAATGCCGTTTGGAACCATATAGATCATTATATGTTGTCATAAATGTTCGTAGTAGGCTTGAATTAATGAAATCCGTGCAAGTTGTAAACCGATAATTAAATAGGCCGTTTAAAGGGAAATTGGATGGTTTCACCCACCCAATTGACCTCTCGGAGGGTATTAGAGACCATGGTAAAAATTTCGGCAATTTTTTTTTCATGGCGAAAAAAATAAAAAAATTACAAAATTGAATACTAATATCCACGCTTTTTGAGAAATTTTGGAGGTTTCGGAGCCCGGTGTCGAAATGTCTTGAAATTTAATGGGATACATCTCAGGGTCATATAATGCTGTTTGGAACCATATATGATCATTATATGTTGTATTAAATATTTGTGGTAGGCTTGAGTTAATGAAATCGGCGCAAGTTGTAAACCGGTAAATTAGCCGTTAAAAGGCAAATTAAATGGTTCCACCCACCCAATTGGACTCCTGGAGGGTATTAGAGACCATGGTAAACATTTCGGCAATTTTTATTTCCAGATGAAAAAATTCAAAAAATTCCTAAATTGAAGGCTAATATCCACGCTTTTTGAGAATATTTGGGGTTTTCGGGGCCCGGTGTCAAAAATTCTTTAAATTCTAGGGAATACATCGCGGGGTCATATAATGTCGTTTGGAACCATATATTATCATATTTCTTGTCATAAATGTTCGTGGTAGGTTTGAATTAATGAAATCGGTGTAAGTTGTAAACCGATAAACTGGTCGTTTAAAGGCAAATTGGATGGTTCCACGCAACCAATTAGACCCCTGGAGGGTATTCGAAACCATGGTGAACATTTCGGTAATTTTTATAACCGGGCGAAAAAAAGTCAAAAAATTCCAAAATATAAGGCTAATTATCCACGTTTTTTGAGAAATTTCGAATGTTTCGGGGCCCAGTGTCGAAAAGCACTGAGATTTTAAGGGATACATATCGAGGTCATATAATGCCGTTTGGATCAATATATGATCATTATATGTTGTCATAAATGTTCATGGTAAACTTGAGTTAATGAAATCAGTGCAAGTTGTAAACCGGTAAATTGATCGTTTAAAGGCAAATTGGATGGTTCCACCCCGCCAATTGTACTCCCGGGGGATATTAGGCACTATGGTAAACATTTCGGAAATTTTTAGTTCCGGGTGAAAAAAAAGTCAAAAAATTCCAAAATTAAAGGCTAATATCCACGAATTTTGAGAAATTTTGGAGGTTTCGGGTGGAGTTGCCAATTTGGGTAAACGGGTTGAGTTTGGGTCGGTAATAATGGGTCGGGTCAACTCGGGTCAGTTCTATTTAGATTAATTCCATAACTTATGCGGGTCGGGTTATGGTTGGGTCATGCTTGAGTCGAGTCACGTCGGGTCATACGTCTTATCGGGTATGGGTCGGGTTTATAACAGTTGGGTTACATTCGGGTCGGGTGAACAATAGGTCGGGTTTAATTCGGGTTTTCACGGGTTAGGTTAATTCTCGGGTTTGGTTCAAGTTAATAAATTGCGGGTTGGAATCAGGTTGGGTTATTCTGTTTTGAGTTGGATTCGGTTCAAGTCAATAATTTGTGGGTTTTAATCAGGTTGGGTCATTTCCAAGTCGAGTCATTCTTGGAGTCAAGTCGAGTTATGTTCAAGTCAATAATTTGCAGGTTACAATCAGATCAGGTCATTTTCAAGTCAGGTAATATTTAGGTTTAACTAACGATAAATAGATAATTATCATTTTTATCAAGCTAACTTTTTCCTTTGACTATAATATATATGGTAATATACTAGGGAAATATAGTTTATAATTTAGGAAGATAATTGTCTCCTTTGACTATACAACAAATATATACTATATTTAACTCTTAAACTAGTGAGTAGCCCGAGCGTTGCCCCGGGTTGCTACTTTTGTAATTGTACAATAAGAGTATTTTTTTTTAATGGATTTTGTATTATGCAATTGTCTTTTTGTAAGCAAACTTTTTTTTTTTTTTTAATAAAGTAAAAGATAGTTTTGGCACATCAATTTAACAATAATGAAAACAAAGAGTAAAAGGAAGTTTTTTTTTTTCTTAAACAATGGGGAATAAAGAGTCTAGATGTCAAGGTAATTCAGTACCCGCCTTAAATCATTAATACTATCTTTTTATTTTTTATTTTTTTGAATGAATGTTTGTGTTTTTTTTTAATAACTAAACTACGTGGTTTATATATATATTCCTTTTTCATATTTGTAACATGTTTGATAATTGGCTTAGATGGTTGAAGAGTTAATTTTGTTAGAAGTAGCTCGCGGTTCGAATCTCCTTATATTCAAATTTTTAATATGAAGTGATGATGTGGTATGATGATATGTTGGGTAGGTGACATGGCATCATGAAGGTGTTGTGAAATGACATGGCGTTATGAAATGCTTATGAAGTGACAAGGCGTAATTTGGAGGGGTTTACGTGGAACATTGACGTTTTTATAAACACCTTTTAATATATAGTGTAGATTTGAGGATGATGTTCCTTTCTTTTGCTAGTCTGGACCGACTTGGTCTCCCTAGACAAAGATCAACAATAATAAGGTGGTCTAATTTGCATTTAAGGTGATTTGAAATCGGGTCATGAACAATTTGGGTTGAATTTAGGTCGAGTCAATAGCAAGTCGTGTTGATTTCGAGTCGGGTTAGTAACAGGTTGTGTTGAATTTTTTGGTCGGGTTAGTAATAGGTGTGGTAAAATTCGGGTTGGGTCAATAACAAGTCGGGCTGAATTTAGGTCAGGTCAATAATAAGTCAGGTTGATTTCAGGTCGGGTTTGTAATAGGTTAGGTTAAATTCGGGTGGGGTTAGGAACGGGTTGGGTTGAATTCAAGTAAGGTTAGTAACAAGTCGGGTTAAATTCAGGTTTTGACAGGTTAAAACGGATTTGGGTCAATTTCGGTTCAAGTCGGGTTCGGTTCAGGACAATAATTTACGGGTTATATTCGGGTCGGGTCATCTCTAGGTCAGTTCATGTTCGGGTCTCACGTACTCGGGTCTCACGTACTCGGGTCTAGGGTTGGTTTCAAGTCGGGTTTGGGTCACCATTTTTTCGGGTTCAGATGGGTCGTTTAATAATCGGATTTGAGTCGTGTCAAGTTTTGACAGCTCTAGTTGCACATTTCCTAAAAAAAAAAAAGTTTCAAAAAAAAAATGACAGCTGTGGGATTTGAACCCACGCCCTCTCGGACCAGAGCCTAAATCTGGCGCCTTAGACCACTCGGCCAAACTGTCAGGTGTTAACTTCTTAAACAATTAAATACTAGACACCAATTAAAAAAAAAAAACGCAATCATACAGTAAGCATTTGATTTGATTTATTAATCATCGTCTTAATTTTTCCTCGGTTAAAATAAATTTACTCCTTAATAATGTATTATAGTTTATGCAGGTGCTTGGATGTGGAAGATCAATCTTGCTGCTGTTTCGCGGTGTTTCGGTGTAAGGTATGTTGAAGATATAGTATGATAGTTGTACTGCATTACATTAGTTATGAATATATGATACTATCAGTCCAATATTTCTGTTAGTTCTTGCAAAAAAAGTTGCTAAGTAAAGACAAAAGTTTATACTTTTATCATGCATCATCTCAAATATAAGCAATTTCCGTAAATTGATTGCCAGGGAGGCTACAAGATGGGGTCTAATTTAGCCAAACATTTGAATTGAATTTACATGTACTTGATCCTGTGATCTAATATTACAAAATACAGACTATATTTGTTCGTCGAATATGATTTATTTTTGTAAAAAAGTAGGTCCTATGTTTTGTAAGAGCTAATTTAGCTCAAACCATACATTATATAAACAATCAAATGTAAGGTTTTACAAAACAAAGAATCATGTATTCTTTTGGCTGCTTTTAACAAAGAATCATGTTTTCTTGTGGTTACTTTCCTTTGAGTCTTATCGTCGTTGTGCTAAAATCCTTTGTCCCATATATCTGCAATGCAAAGATATTATAGTAA
This sequence comes from Chenopodium album, assembly GCF_948465745.1. Lineage (NCBI taxonomy): Eukaryota > Viridiplantae > Streptophyta > Magnoliopsida > Caryophyllales > Amaranthaceae > Chenopodium > Chenopodium album. The sequence goes on from NC_137838.1 coordinate 2,184,101, forward strand.
GAAAACAGGAAGAGAAATTACCAGATAGGAGAACTTAAAAACTGATAATGAGTAAGGGTGATCATTGGCAACATAAATACCTTCCGAGCATCATCACAGTAGCTTGAGGATTGGTCCCTGGCGAGTCATAGAATGTAGACCCATCGATAACCCTTAAACCTACTGTGCCAAGAACCTTATAGTCCTTATCGACGACTTTATTAACTTGACAACCTCCATGATAATGCCATATACTCAATACTGTATCAATGCAAAACTGTTCCAAAGAAAGTGCAGTGGAAAAATGCCTTGGCCTTAAGTTTAGAGGGAAGTTGACAACAATGTTTATAAGTGCTTGTGTAGTCATTCCTGGTACACGGAACTTTGAGAAAGGTTCTGATTCTATGACCTTTATAATGGTCTCCATTCCCATAACACACCTTTGTAGGTCATCTGGATCTTGGAAATAGTTGAATCTGACAGCAGGATTGTCATTTGGATCTACGGTTGCTAGATGCAAATATCCTGAAGAGCGCGGACCAGCAATCTTTTCTAGGATACAGCCACTATTGATGGTTCCGTTCAATAGAGAATGCATGTATTCAATTGCTGTATCCAAGTCTCCTTGTGTAGTTATCACATTAGGTCCATCAGATGATTGGCTAGCCTGCACATATTCAACAATATCCTCTGTTACTATCCATATATCCAATAAACTTTATAATATTGTATAGCCTTGAATGTTGTGACATTTATGAATTATTCTTCATCTCACTGATGTTTATAATTCTAGATCACTCTTATCAATTGTCCATCGAAAATCAAAATGATATTAATTTACAAAAATACCTTACATCTCACTATTACCTGACTTCTGCATCAGTTTCAAAATTGTTTTTTTTTTTTTTTTTTTTTTTTTTTTTTTTTTTTTTTTTGAGGAAATCAGAATTGCTTTATAAATCAAGTACATGATGGAAAACGATATTTTCAACTAGTAGCTAGTCTTCTGTTGTGCTTTTAAAAATGTTATCCTCCAACATAAAATATGACCTTTAATTATGGATATGGAGCTGTGACATATATTCATGCTTTTAATGTATACTTGAAAAGTTGAAATACAGCATTGCTTCACATGATGTGGATATGAAACTTAGTAATTTCACCTTTATCTACTTAATTTTATAAACTCGAGGTCAGATATCGACATCATTATATCTATTGATCAAATACTTCAATTGAATACAGGAGTTTTAGGGGCCTCAAACCTGGGAAGTCAGCATCTGAGCAGCTGAAGGAAGATTCTGCATGAAAGCTCGTACATTACTTGAGCCACTTGCTGCTTCAATGAAACTACCAAATTCAGTGATGCCAACAGCTTGAATCAGGGATGTTTCCACACTAATAGGAGAAGGAATGAACAACAGATTCATGGGATTATCAGCCATTCCTTGTCCTACCTGAGGCTGGTCCAACACCACTTCGATACCATGAAGCATAAGCTCAGTAGCTGGTCCAACCCCACTTAGCATCAGCAATTGTGGACTTCCTAGTGCACCTGCTGATAAAATCACCTCATTTGCTGCCCCTGGTCGTAGAAATGCTTTGTGCACGATTCCGACTGAATCCTTGAATATCACTCCATAAGCTCTTGGCTTCCCAAGCTCTGCATCAACACCAATGAATACAATCAAAATATGTCTCTGCTACTGCATTTTCAATCAGTAAGGTTCTATCTGGTCATTTATATATCTATTGGCTCTGCTAAGAGATTAGAAAACTGAAATAAGGCCTAAAGTATTTTGTCAAACCTCCTCTCTAAAACTCAGATAGCCTATTATATCTGTTTTAGTCTTGCAGTCTCTAGATCTTCGAATTTTTCAGTATCTAGATCTAGGCAAAATTTGTCTCAGTTAATCTATAAACATGCAATTCTATCAAAATTATAAAAATGACTTCTCCTACACTGCAGGGTCAGGGATTAAAAAAAATTATGCTAATGTCCAGAGCTAAACCCGAACTTCATGTGCTTCTCATAGATATAAGGAGACACTCTGTTACTTGGACTCGGGTATGTACTTAAGTGCCAAACTCGGCTACTTGCTATGAAATACTCCTTGATTTTGGTCCAAGACATAGTGTCAGAAGGTTGAGGATCTAACATGGGTACTTGAAGTGAAATGAAGAGTCCTGAGTAAACGGAGGAAAAATAAACAGAACTGCTAGCAGAGATCGTACAATTACTAATCAAACAATTTCTTATACTGAAAAAAAAAACACATCAGTCTTACCTCTCCTGCTGAACAAGATTTTCTGAGCTACAGCATACAGATAAACCGTAGCTCTTCGAGGATCGGCATACTCTAGCAAATCAGCAGCTGTATGTCTGTGACCATTGTTATCAAATATAGTCCCTCCAAATTTGGTGCCATGAATATGGTCATAGGTAAATCCATTATAAGGCTGCACACCTGCCTGCAGCAATCCATCTTTAACCGCGGTCTGAAACTGCAGCATTGGTGGCTCAAATGCCACCTTCCTCTCAACCCAAGCATACGACTGATTCACCAACCCATAATCCCATCCAACTTTAGCCACAAACTCAGGGGGAGCCCTTGTGTAGAACCCAGCATTGATGGCAGATCCTCCACCTAGAACACGAGCACGGGCGTTTAAGACACCGTCTTCTGATACAAATCCTTGTGACGGCGAAGATGGAGAAACATTAGCAAGATTAGCTCCGAATGAGCCTATATCTTCAACATTCTTGTTTCCATAAGGTACTCCTCCTCGCTCTAACAATAACACAGTTGCACCATCTGAGAGAGTTGCTGCTAGTGAACACCCTGCTGTTCCTCCTCCAACAACTATGTAATCAAAGTAGGAAACTGCAGGAGCCAATGTTGCTGGTTTCACAAAGGAAAAATGTGGGGCTGCAACATAGAAAAAAAAAAACATATTAATTCAAAAGATTAATTTTAATCTGTGTAATCACAAAAATGAAATGAGTAAGTATTATTCATGTTTCTTGTCACATAAACCATATACTATATGGTTTTTGTTAAATAAAAAGTTAAGTCGTCACACAACAATTATTTTACCTTTCACTTTTGTTTAATGAAAATACAAAGAGATAAAGAGGGATTGTACATACCTTTCTCAGCAAAAGAAGCATAAAAGAAAGAAACTCCAAAGATGAAAATGAAGGCGAGTTTACGACACTCAGAATCCATGAGCAAGGTAATCTGAAGGTTATAAATTTTGTGAAGAAGCAACAAAATATAATGGGAGGCAACTACTCGTCTTTAAATAAACTCGTAACGCCAATGCAGCTAGCACAAAGAAATTTTAGTGCATTTTCCTTTGAGGTAAAAAGATCTTCCCTTACACTTAGTCACAAAATAAGGTAATTATTGTTCAACAACATTTAGCTTTTTTTGTGACACATTCATCTAAAGATTATTGCAAGCTAGATTCTAGTAAGCATGCTAAATGCACATTCATCTCCTTCTCCTTCCCCTTCTCCCCCTCATATTTATAATTTCTCGGTATCGCCTCGTATTATTACTTTAAACACTACTTGATTACACAAAATCCTTGGAGGCTATTGATTGTGGGTTGTTAATTGTTGAAGTTGGTTCAAAAAGCTTGCACTTGCATTGTGAGCTAGACTTGTCTCCCCTACATCCTGTCATTTTCTTCATTTTTTTAAAATTTTGGTAAAATTATTTTATTTTTTTTTCTAGGGAAATGGTCATATATTTAGTACGTGGATCAAATGTTCTCCATTCATAACTTGTCCTTGAGATACCATAGTAGTAAATGTGTATTTTATTCTATACATATAATTAATATTTGTCCATTTTTAGGTCCAAAAATAATATTTTTTTTGACTTTATTATTAAAAGCTGTTATTTCCTCTGTTTTTTCCATGGTATATGAACTAGAATGACCAATATACATTGGTTTAGAGAATAATGAAGAAACTATATGTTATTTTTCTTGTCGGTAATAAACGATAAATTTGGTTGGTTATTTTTCTGATGGAAATCTCAGTTATTATATGACAGAAGAAGATAATAAAAGGCAATCACTTTTGATACATTTATGACTGACTTTTTTTTTTTTTGATGATTTTAGTTAAGCCAGTAATTTGGTCAATCAAATGTGCATGCATGTTTAATGTATAAATGTTGTATTATTGAAGCAAGTTGACACATGAGGTGGTAAAATTTGAACGTGTTTTGTTTGTATGTGTAATTTTATTTGGTTGTTTGTAAGTGACCTAGCTTTAAACTTCTTGTACATTGAGTTCATTGTTTGTTTTATTACTTCTAGAAAATTCAGATAAACGTACAATTGAGTAATTGACAGGAATTTTTGAGTAGTTCATCAAGGGATTGGATATGAAGGGGCATTTTCAACACGCTTTGAAAATAAGGAGGGTATTATAGGGAGAGAATAGTGCAGGCTAAAGTGAATGAAATCTTGAATCCACTCTCTGAGATGGGGTAAATCATATAACTTCTCATAATGATATATACGTAGTATATGTACGTGAATGTAGGATACAAAAATGCAAATTGTCAAATAGTTGGTTGAGACATTAAACACTAATTGCAAGATCACAACCTTATTAGGAAGTTAATTCTTTTCATAGAAGTAATTTTGTCATTTTTCTTTGGTGTATTAAGAGGCATATATGCCATATTGATATTGGATTTGAACCTAGGTCTTCATTAGTTGGTATATTATATATCACACCTTAACTTTTTTTTTTTTAGGAAACACATAAACTATGATAAGTAGTTTAACAATTATTCTTTTCATGCTTTGATATTTTGGGGATTGAATTTTGCATTATTCTCCCAATTTATATATCTATATCTATACCCCTATTTGCAAGAAGCTAGTACTGCCAAAAAATGGTGTACTTTCACACAAGAGAAGCATAGCTTAAAACTATCAATAATCTTGCTGAAACTAAAAGTCTTGTATACGATGTTGACATTACTTTTTCCATGAAACTAAGTAGTTACTAGTTGAGGGATAAAGTTGTAAGCATTAATAAGGCCGGTGAAATTGTTTGGATTTGAAGAATTATTTTCCATGCAAATTAAATAATCGTACATACATGTTTTCACACAATTTTTTCGTTCTTATAAATCATAATATGTACCCTCCTTAAGCTGTCGTTTACTTTTATATGCGATTGACATATGTACGAGAACACAGAAATAAACATTGCTACTTTTATTACGTGTTAAATTAATCACAAATAATCCAATTAAAATATAGATATTGTACACAGTAATAACTAGTAGTAGTATAACAACTAGTAGTAGTACTTGTGATGAAAATTCAGATGTCAATTGGGTGATATAATTAAATGCACATTGTTGCTAGCTTTTGAAAAATGCAAATGTATAATAAAAATGAAGCAATGCATATAATTGGTTGTCCACAAAGATAGATAAGTCTCTGTCTTTGTGGGGCACAAATTTAATGAATAAGGCAGTGCATATTTAAGGCGGTACCAAATCTGGTGAAGATTTAACTCAAACGAGTTAATAATCTTGATCATTTCTAATGAAATGTATAAAGGAGTTGGCTAGCAAATTTGTAAAATTTAAAGAATTTAAGCAAGCAATTTATCATCTAGGTGGCAAAATTATTAGAGGCAATTTCGGAGAGGTAAGGCTGAGCCCATGAACATGAGCCAAGGCAAGGTAAAGTATATGTTGGGCCTAGGTCACCCACCTCGTTGGGCTGCACGTCACATTCATATGATATTGTCCGCTTTGAGTCTAACACACGTATATCTATTTTTTGACATCTTCCCAAAAGCCTTATATTAATGAGATATGCCTCTAATCATAAGAAAGTCGTCTCTTCTTTATTTCTTCCATGTGGGGCTTAGGATAAACAACCCAACACCCTGAGGCCCTCATGGTGCATAGGGAAAGCATCTTGAATGATGGATGGTGCATGACCTGAAAGAGTGAAAGTGTTGTCTAGAGGCTTTATAGTGGCTATAATTCACGAAATTGTATAATTTTAAAATATTCTTGGGACGAGTTGTCTAAAATTCAAGTAAGGATACATCATACGATCTACGTCTATCAATTACTCATATTTGGAACCATCTACGTCTATTAATTAGTCACATAAAAGTTAAGGCATTGATGGGAAGACATTTTTGTAACAAGCTAAATTGATAACTAAGTAGCAAAGTGGATGGTTCCTACAACCCAAGTAGTCTCCTAGGGTATCATGGGATTTTTTTTTTTCCACTCTTCTCTATTATTTCTGAATATGAAAAGTTGAAATTCCTCTAAAATTAAAGCTATAATCTACACTTTCGGATCAATTTCAAGAAAAAAAAAATTCCAAACTTAAAATGAATGTGCAGGGTGCTTTAATTCCGGAGTCATAAAATTAGTTTGAAATCATAACAAGCCTACTTTTTCCACTCTTCTCTATTATTTCTGAATATGAAAAGTTGAAATTCCTCTAAAATTAAAGCTATAATCTACACTTTGGATCAATTCCAGGAAAAAAAAATAATTCAAAACTTAACATGAATGTGCAGGGTGCTTCAATTCCGAAGTCATAAAAATTGGTTTGAAATTATAACAAGCCTACCAATAAGCATATAAAATCTCGAAAATGACATTGATTTTCTCCCCTCTTTCTCTAAAATATTGCTTCTGATAGAGTATAAAACTTATTCTTGGGTCTCAACCATCAGCTTAAGCTTTTGACTGAGTTAGTCCTCTAACAGTTTCCTTTTCTATTTTATATTAGTCCTTTTCAAATTGTTTCACACTCTAGTTAAATTTCATGGTCCTATAATTAGAGCAGATAAAAAGGGACCAATAGAGTACAGTAGTTGACTGTGTTTTTCTAGATGAAAACTTTCTGGGTCTCCAGCTATTTTTGTGATACTAGAGGGCATTTTGGTCCTTTCATGCATGGGACTATGGGAGTTAGGGGGGAAGGCAATTTATGAGTGAAAATCTTGAACCGTTGAGTAGATTTATTTTTCATTAATAGCTAACTACTTCATGTTTAGACTGACCCGATCGTTTCCTTAACCGTATACGCGAAAGCGTTGTGCAAGATATATTGGAGAAAAACGTCAATATAATGCTAAGACAAGAATTGGATTGTGATTCCTACGGACCACGATAGGATTATGGGTTACGACAATTAGATGTAGAGCAAGTCATGGATTTAGGATTACGACAATTAGATGTAGAGCAAGTCGTGAATTTAGGATTACGACAATTAGATGTAGAGCAAGTCGTGGATGAGATATTAATTAGGACGGACAAAAATACATACCTTTATAATGTGATAAATATGAATTGAAATATAACTTAATACTTCATATTTAATATACTCTGTATAATTGTGTTTTAAAAGCTATATTTACAAGTACGAAGTATCAAGAAATTCTTACATTATTATCAAAAGCTAATTTAACTATGCTTGTATAAAAAAAGTATTGGCAAACAAATTCTCAAAAGATGGATGAGTTATGAACTTATAATGATTGTATCTAGTTAAGTAAATTAATCTTTGGGAAAAAGTACATTGATGAAAGTTTGTTATTGAATATTAGAATTGTTTCAAATATGAGGCTCCCAAATTAATTATGATTATTGTCATATGTGCTCTTAAAACAACAACATTTAATAGTTAAAATCTCACCTACCCAATTGGGTGGTAGGCGGAGAAAAATAATAAACTTGTAATCATGTTAGCATGTGTATATGAGGAAAATTCATCAACTACTTAACTATAATCGATCTCCCAATTTTAATAATAATAATAATAATAATACGGGGTCTTCACCTTTGACACATTCGGGGTTGTCTGACTTCGTTCCTGGCCGTGTTGTGTCGGCGGCGGCTCAGCGGAAGCGGGACAAGTATGGGGCACGTTGCAGGGCTAATGGTTATGGTTTTCTTCCTTTCTCCTTTTCTTCATTAGGGGAATTAGACAAGGATGCTATTGCGTTGCTGAAGCGGGTTCAGGCGTTCTCTAAGACTCAGGATATTGGTGCTCGTGCAGCTGCTCACATCTTCAGTAGGATCGGGTTCGCTATAGCTAGAGGGGTGGGAGCCCAGATTGTATCTCGGCTCCCTACCAATTTCTTGTAAATTGATTGAATTTGTAGGTTTTTTTTTTTAATTTTATAGCAACAATATTAATAATAATCCGTAATAATAGTAATAATTATGATAATAATTTTGATGTTGCAAGATCTTGGTCTTCTTGGATTTTAATATGTTATACAACTCATATACCAACCAAAAAGTGGTAGAAAGAGGTATATAATAATGCACGAAATATTAAATGAAAATCAGGACATAGGATCAGTGCCCATATCTAGAATGTTCTTGACTGTTATACAATATCTTATCATTTTACAAGATTAGTTATTGATGTGTCCAAATGATTCTGTCCACTTCATAAATCACTAATTCTTATTGGGGGAAGAATTTAAAGCCGATGTTCCGCATCACAATCCTCCTCTTGCTATTTCATTCAAGTGATATTGGAGTAGGTCGATCACTCTATGCCATTTTCACAACATGTATAACTTTTAAAGACAGCGACAATAACAGTATTTGTCATTTTTAGAAACCAATGCAATTTAATTTTATGAATACGTGTTTGTTTAGTTTTAATACGTCTAATTAATTTTAATTATAATTTATAAATTTACGAATAAATGTTAAATGTGAAATCATTTTTCGGTTTCGCCACATGTAATAATTTGATGGGTCCTTAACCAAAGCTAGCTAGTTCAACTTAATGGCTGACTTTTTGATCATGTGAATGGAGTAAATTTGTCTTGGGCTCTTGGCTAGCAAGGTATTTATTGTTTGATTAGTAACTGTCCAGAAACATATTTATTTATTGGGGCTGGATTTTATTTTTTGGTTTAATGCAAGAAGGTGGCAATTGTGTGATGTGAGGTACGTACGATTGTATTTGTAACAATAAAACTTCCAACAAAGAAATTGCAGCCAATAATAAGTATCAAACTGGCCCCTATATATTAGCCACACAAATAGAGAACTATATTATCATATGTCAATGATAATCATGTGCTCTTGTCCATCATCATAGACTTAATTATAATCAGTTCATACGATGAGTCGCGACTTTGATGGTCATATGCTTAATACCCCTGGCTATTGGGCGATTTATGATGGGTTTACTAGGTTAGAAAGTACTACGAAATAGTGGCCTGGGTCAATAAAGGGTCGAATTGTTTTTCAATTTAACTTACTCCCTTCGTCACATTATAACAAAACAAGCTTCATTCAGCAAAGGTATCTGATACATGGAACAGCAATTCAAGTTTCAAAAATACTACATAACATACAAAGTACTCCGTAACTAGAATTTAGATATACAATTACAGTTTGACAGCCGAAAACCATTCTGGCTTGATTCAAGGCTAGCTACAGACCATTTTTGGGAGCCATATATTAAATTATTCATTTTTCTGTGTTTTTCGGTTAAAAATCCTATAGAATAACGAGACTAACCATTGAAAAAAGAAAGCTAACCAATTGGTTTTTTGGGGCTTGGGTTCAGGTCTTGGTCCTAGTATGCCTTTGTACATCTCTTTCTGCTTCTGATAGACAACCTTTTCATGCTCAGCAAGCAACTGCAACTCCCTCACAATTGCTTTGTCAGTAGGAGCATATTTGCGAGCCTTAAGAAGATCTTCTCTTGCTGCTTCTGTTTGCCCAAGTTCTGCTCTTGCTTTTCCTCGTCTATACAGAGCTTTCACATTGTTTCCATCCTCAGCTAAGACCTAACAGTGAGTGAATCATCCAGCAAGTATTCAGTGTCAATAGATGGGGCACAGAAAAGTAGATAACGGAAGATTACCAACTATTATGAAGTCTACTTCACACTTCATATATAACACATAGTAGCAGTAGTAGTAGTACGTAGTAATGAAGGGTTGAAGACCTAAGTTCATCCAAAAAAAAAACTCTGACATCAGTTGTCGGATTTACTACTAAACAAAATAAGTCATATAGTAGCTTCTGTACACTTCTTCAGGATTCAAACTTGATATATACAAGGAAAAAAAAAAAAAGGAGATGATGTGATAATTGCTAAAATGCTTTTGGTCTATGAGAAACTTTTGAAGGGTAAGTATGGATGATACATAAACATAGGTCCTCACTTTCAAAGACAGGCCTTTGGTACCACCAACACAAATGCATGATACAAAATTACATATATATAGGTCCTGACTCCTCATTAACACAGGATATATGTATATCCTAATCTGAGGCTAGCAATATGTTTTATATTATCACGAGGAAGAGCAAAACAGATCCAGGACTTATATGCTTATTAACAGAACCTGGCATATACTTAGTACAGCATAGACAATCATGCTGAGAAGCTATATTGAGGGAAAGTACAGAAATCAAGGCTGTATAGTTCATATGAAAGGAATTTTTCACATATTAAACAAACGGACCCCCAAAGAGCTTTTCTGTAATGCTGTTAGTAATGCCAGAACTTTTTAATGCCTTAGCAGTAGCATGGTATTACCAAATCAGGAAAGACAAGCTGAACTCTTTAATGAGATTATGAGAGAAGTAACTCACAATGCCGCATTGCATAATGGCATCCTCATATTGCTTGAGCTTTATAAAACATGCAGCCATGTTGAGATGACAAGGATTCTTGACAGCCAAAGCCATATCATGGTACTTTCCAAAAAGCTGGAACATGAAATCATCTCCCATATATGCTATTGCCTAATGCATCAGGAGATAACACATTTATATTAAATATTTAAGATCTAATATGAAGCAAAAACAAGACATGACAATAATATGGATCAAGGAAGTAACCATTTCATACTGTTGTATGGCTTCCTCCGGTTTATCTTCCATGAATAAAGCATTGCCATCCATCCTTCTGCGATCTGCAGCACCAATCCTTTCCTCAACTGTCATGTCACTGCGTGGTTTACCCTACATCACATTTGCCGTTTAATTTAATATATATAGATGAAAAGGAAAAATAAACAACTTCCAGATAACACAATACGATTAATATTAAATCTGTCAGATAATTTCATACTTCTTTGGTTTCATCAAAACCAATGAGTTCAGCTTCATAAATAATATCTGCCATGGGTGGAACATTTGGAAAGGAGAAACTTCCTTCTTTTCCATAGCCTAGTTCCCAACCAACATGTATAAGGGCACGTTCTCCAGACTTCATGCTTGAGATACCAATTGTTAAGCCTTCCATCTCTTTCTTCTCTGTCAAAAAAACAATAATTCCTGCTCAGTATTGTATATCTACAGTCCAGATGAGTGGAATAATATCATCAAGGTCAACTACTCAACTAAATACAAAAACTTGCAACTAAAATGCTTTCAGAAACTCTGTTACATTTATAGCTTAAGACAAGTGAGATAATGCCACAAATGTTCACATCAGATAACATTTTCTTCAACAAATTTCAATGATGACACGGAGACACGACACTAAGCATTTGGAATTGGGACAGTTCATGGAGTCTAAATCCAGAATACATGCATGGACATGCACCGATATCAGGTGCAGCAGCTCTTGGATATGTGCTTGTAGATAGTCAGGTAATACTGTAATAGACAAGCTAGCAGTGGCAGGTGTTATAAACCTTCAAGTCAGTGCCTCATAAGTCATACCTTCAAATCTTTCAATGACCCCTTAAGTCCTTACATGAACCTTTAATTCACTTTCAGCAAGAAAACAGAACATTGTCCAATAACACATTGCAGAATTTTTTGTAATATATAATTCAATTTGCATCCAGTTGTAAAAAAGTGAGGCTGCAATATATTCTAGGTGCCTTAATTAAACAAAATTTTGAAGTAACCTTTATCTTCATCAAAGAAGTGCAGTCTGATTGGAAAACACCACAGCCAAAGCAAGCATAGTTGATAAACCAGCATTTAGTATGTAACAAGCTAACATATCATCTCATAGCCAAACAAAAAGAAATACCTTTGCCCAGAACTAGTTCTACTGGTCGTTGCTCCAGCCATGTGTCTTCAAACTTGTGTTGTGTGCTCTCAGTCCACGCCCTGTAATGCACTATCAGAAGGGGAGAAATACACAATCATATAAGGGCTATGAAGGGAGAAATGAGAAGCTGATTTTACTCTCCGCATGTACAGTACTAAGTAATTACCAAAACCTTATTTTGAAATTGTAAAATAGCCATGTGAAAAAAAAAATAAAAAAAATTGACACATAAAGTCACGATTTAGAGCAACGGAGATGTGCCAAACAAAATTTTATCAATTTATGTCACAGGTGCATTTCAAGACCAAGAGTATCATAAAACAATAATACGAATACTAAATATATAGATTAAAAAAAAAATGGAGAGTACCAGTAAAATTGTTAAAAGTTTTCCTCAAAAGAAGAACATCAAGTGTCATGAAGTTATAATAGACATGGTATGGTACTTTAAGACAATGAAAGGTGAAAGTATTGCCATCTATACGAACAATGAAGAAAAATATTTTCCAACAAATTGAATGCTCAGCAAAATCAGCAATTTTAGAAGGAAGGCTGTGACAGAATACTGACCAAAGCATGTGGAATATTTGGAAGGTTTTTCACCATGGCCTTCCTTAATAATTTGCTTGGTAACTTTCTCATGAAGAACCTCAATTTCAGCATCCGATTTTGGGGGGGTAGTACCATCTTGATGTGGCTCCTCATGAGTAAATGCTGCCTTCTCAGTAACAATATCATTCTCTCCATCTTCACCTACATAGGAGAACGGCAATCTGAGATGTTTAAAAAGATAGAACTCCAGAGTCTAAAAGACAATGATTCATAGGACTGTACCACAGAATTTCCTAGCATGACTTCACAGGTAGTATAAAACTTTCAATCTGGTAGTAAATCAACGTTGAATTGACTCAAATTTAAAATTGAAAATTATTGAATCAGACATTATAGTATAATGCAACAATCCATAGAAAAAAAATATATATAAAAATAAATATACTCCATAGAGCTCAAAATGCTACCTCCAATCCCAAAGGTTCAACTCAAAGCTTCACTAACCCTGTCTGTCTAAGTTACATGGACCTTCTTCCTTCTCCAGAAATCCCATACATAAGTCAAAATTGGCATAAAAGTTATAGCAATAGGAGAATTTGAGCGACACTAGAAACTTCAAAGGGACACTGGAAGATGCATAACAGTCTTGCATAAATATAACCCAACAATAGCAACAACAACAGCAACAAAGCCTTAATCCCTAAAAAAAAAAGGTTGAATATAGGAAACTCTGTACCTACTAATTGACTCTGTTGCTCTACTTCATCCTCCATTTTTCTTTATAATAGCACAATGGGGTCTTTTGCAGTACCTGTTTAACAAACCAAGCTCATATCAAAATTTTGTTAATTCCAAACTTAAAATGAAAATTAATCCCTTGAATTGAATAGTGAACTTTTAAAAACCCAATTTATGCGTGAAATGAATAAAATATAAGGAACATTTTGAGAGCTTCTGAATATAATTTTATTTCTCAATTTGTGATCAAACATTGGCATTGCCGCAATCTCCATTTCCAGTGCCAGACACAAGTCTACAATAGTCAGCCAATGACCCTTATTCATTATTCAATCTACAATGATGTACTTCAATCAGCAATGGTTTTCACACTTCTCTCATATAGATGTCCCAAATTTTTTTCTCCTTTTTCCATAAAGTTAAATACAAATCATCCCTCTCTATCACATCAACCTCATTTCACTTAATCCCTTCGCTTTCCCCTAGATTTTCTTCTCTCTCTACACGTTCATCCAGCAAAAGTTCCCTCCTTAAGACATCACAACACATTACACAATACCAATGAATTATGACCACATTGTTGCTTTGTAAACATATCAAAGGCATAATTTTACAGCATCGAGTCACATTCCAAGATCGACATAACCACAAGATTCCATTTGCATTCTACAATTGATTAGATTCAATACCCATAGTGGATAAATAACCAACATTTCAATAACATAACAACTTCCCAAATTCAATCTATTTCTCAATTATCTTTTTACTACCCTCGTCTTAAAAACTGATCTTGTATATCTATGTCGAAATAAGAATCAATTTCAACCCAAACTTTCCATAGACACTCTTACATTTTAACTTCATGTACTTCACTAATCTCACTGAACAAGAATAACGTTCCGAAAATGAAATCACATCTAAGACGAACTAAAATACATAAACCACAACATAAATTAAATTCAAAAACCCTTCAATAATTCTTATTGGGTTTACAACAATCTAAACTACTTAAAACAATTAAATAACCAATAAGATTTGCTTAAACATAATCATCATACTTCATTAAAATCATATCACATCAAATTCATATCAAATTGAAGAATTTCCACATTGGCATATAATCAATATGTTTCAAACCATACTAAATAGTTTTAATTAGAACTTCATATCAGAAATCATAGTTTAGTATATTAGAACATGAATTCGTAAATCTGGGTATCCAAATTTTCTTTCTTGTTTGTAATAGGCGGAGAATTGATAAAGAGAAGGGAGAGGCGGCTTACAAGGGTGGCGCAAAAGGCGGGAATTTCGCCGGATATATGTTTCCGATGGTAGAACAGAGAAAGTGAGGAATCGGCGTCAAAGGTAGCACCACTGAGAGGACTGTTGAAAGAAAGAGAGCGAGAGAGAGTGGAAGTCACGCTCTTAAAGTTGAACAAAGGTGGCTGGATTACAGTGTTACGTAGTCAAAATTGAATAGTGAAATACCAAATACAGAGTATAATTTACGGTTTTCACCGTATGCTTGAGCTCTCAATTCGGGTAAACGGGTCGGGTTTAGGTCGGGTCAACTCGGATAATTTCCATAACCTATGCGGGTCGGGTTTGGGTTGGGTCATGCTTGAGTCGGGTCATACTTCTTTTCGGGTTTAGGTCGAGTTACATTCGGGTCGGGTGAACAATAGGTCGGGTTTAATTCGGGTTGAAACGGGTTCGATTCAAATCAATAATTTGCGGGTTAGAATCAGGTCGGGCCATTCTCGGGTTTGAGTCGAGTTCAATTCAAGTCAATAATTTGCGGATTATAATCAGGTCAGGTAATTTTCAAGTCAGGTCATTCTCGAATTCAAGTCGGGTTCGCTTCAAGTCAATAATTTGCAGGTTATAATCAGGTTAGGTCATTTCCAAGTCGGGTCATTCTCGAATTCAAGTCGGGTTCGTTATGTTCAGGTCAATAATTTGCAGGTTACAATCCGGTCGGGTCATTTCCAAGTCGGGTTATATTCGGGTTCAACTAACTACAAATAGATAATTATCATTTTTATCAAGCTAATTATTTCCTTTAACTATAATATATATGGCAATATACTAGGAAACTATAATCTATAATTTAAGAAGATAATTATCTCCATTGACCAAACAACAAATATATACTATATTTAACTCTTAAATTTGAGGATGATGCTCCTTTCTTTTGCTGGCCTAGACCGACTTGGTCTCCCTAGACAAAATGCTTTGATCAATAATAATAACGTGGTCTAAATTGCATTTAAGGTGATTTGAAATCGGGTCAGGAACAATTTGAGATGAATTTAAGTCGGGTCAATAATAAGTCGTGTTAATTTTGAGTCGGCTTAGTAACAGATCGGGTTGAATTTTTGACTCGGGCAAGTAATAGGTAGGTCAATAAAAAGTCACGTTGAATTTGGGTCAGGTCAATAAAAAGTCGGGTTGATTTCAGATCGGGTTTGTAACAGGTTGGATTAAATTCGGGTCGGGTTAGGAACGAGTCGGGTTGAATTCAGGTTAGTAACAATGCAAGTCGGGTTGAATTCGGGAATTGACGGGTTGAAACGAGTTTGGGTCAATTTCGGTTCAAGTCGGGTTCGGTGCAAGTTAATTAATTTGGCTATTGTAAGCCGGTAAATCGGTGCAAGTTGTAAACCGGTAAATTGGTCGCTTAAAAGCAAATAAGATGGTTCCACACACCCAATTGGACACCCGGAGGGTATTAGGGACCATGTTAAACATTTCGGCAATTTTTATTTCCGAGCGAAAAAAAGTCAAAAAATTCCAAAATTGAAGGCTAATATCCACGCTTTTTGAGAAATTTTGGAGGTTTCGGGACCCGATGTCGAAAAGTCTTGAAATTCTATGGGATACATCTCGGGGTCATATAATGTCGTTTGAAACCATATATGATCATTATTTGTTGTCATAAATGTTCGTGGTAGGCTTGAATTAATGAAATCGGTGCAAGTTGTAAACCGATAAATTGGTCGTTTAAAGGCAAATTGGATGGTTCCACCCACCCAATCAGACTCCCAGAGGGTATTAGGGACCATGGTAAACATTTCGACAATTTTTATTTCCGAGCGAAAAAAAAGTCAAAAAATTCCAAAATTGAAGGCTAATATCCACGCATTTTGAGAAATTTCGAAGGTTTCGGGGCCCGGTGTCAAAACGAAATGAGATTTTAGGGGATACATCTCGGGGTCATATAATGCCGTTTTGAACCATAAATGATCATTATATGTTGTCATAAATGTTCATGGTAGGCTTGAGTTAATGAAATCGGTGCAAATTGTAAACCGGTAAATTGGCCGTTTAAAGGCAAAATTGATTGTTCCACAAACCCAAATGGACTCCCGGAGGGTATTAGGGACTATGGTAAACATTTCGGCAATTTTCATTTCCAGGCGAAAAAAAGTCAAAAAATTGAAAGCTAATATCCACGCTTTTTTGAGAAATTTTGGAGGTTTCGGGACTCGGTGTCGAAAAGGCTTGAGATTTTAGGGAATACATCTTGAGGCCATATAATGCCATTTGAGACAATATATGATCATTATATGTTTTAATATATGTTCGTGGTAGGATTGAATTAATGAAATTGTAAAACGGTAAATTGGTCGTTTAAAGGCCAATTGGATGGTTCCACCCACCCAATTGGACTCTTGGAGGATATAAGGGACCATGGTAAACATTTCGGCAATTTTTATTTCTGAGCAAAAAAAAGTCAAAAATTCCAAAATTGAAGGCTAATATCCACACTTTTTTAGAAATTTTGGAAGTTTCGGGGTCCAGTTTTGAAATTCATGGAGATATACCTCGGGGTCATATAATGCCGTTTGGAACCATATATGACCATTATTTGTTGTCATAAATGTTCGTGGTTGGCTTGAGTTAATGAAATTAGTGCAAGTTGTAAACTGGTAAATTGGTCGTTTAAAGGCAAATTGGATGGTTCCACCCACCCAATTGGACTCCCGGAGGATATTACGACCCGTGGTAAACATTTCGGCAATTTTTATTTTCAATCGAAAAAAGTCAAAAAAATTCCAAAATAAAAGGCTAATATCCACGTTTTTTGAGAAATTTTGGAGGTTTTCGGGGCCCGATGTCGAAAAGTCTTGAAAATCTATAGGATACATCTCGGGGTCATATAATGTCGTTTGGAACCATATATAATCATTATATGTTGTCAATATATGATTGTGGCAGGCTTGAGTTAATGAAATCGGCACAAGTTGTAAACCGTTAAATTGATTGTTTAACGGCAAACTGGATGGTTCCACCCACCCAGTTGGATTCCTGGAGGGTATTAGGGACCATGGTAAATATTTCGGCAAATTTTATTTCCGGACGAAAAAAAAATCAAAAAATTTCAAAATTGAATGCTAATATTCACGCTTTTTGAGAAATTTCGAATGTTTCGGGGCACGGTGTCGAAAAGCATTGAGATTTTAGGGGATACATCTCGGGGTCATATAATTCCGTTTGGAACCATATATGATCATTATATGTTGTCATAAATGTTCGTGGTAGGCTTGATTTAATGAAATTGGTGCAAATTGTAAACCGATAAATTGGTCGTTTAAAGGCAAATTGGATGGTTCCACCCAGCCTATTGGACTCCCAGAGGGTATTAGGGACAATGGTAAACATTTCGGCAATTTTTATTTTCTGGTGAAAAAAAGTCAAAAAAATTCCGAAATTGAAGGTTAATATCCTCACATTTTGAGAAATGTTGGAGGTTTCGGCCGTATGCTCCAGAAATGTTATATATAGTAAAATTCTTTTTTTTTTTTTGAAAGAATATACAATATAATTCTTAGGGTTACATAAAAGTGTTAAATATACTTTTGAAAATGGTAAATAATTAGAAATTTGTGACAAAATACGCGTAAATCAGTGTATTTTGTTTTGATTTTCTAAATTTAAACAATTTTCAAGATTGTATTTAATGCTTATATGTAGCATAATTGGACAAGATTTTCTAAATTTAAAAGGGACAAGAATTCCCCTTCTTAATTATACAGTGGATTATCTCTCATAAAAAAAATAAAGAAAAATAAAATTACAGAGGATTATATTTATGTGTACACTTTATTTTGGAGAAAATACAAGTTAATCTTTATGATTAAGTAGCCATATTGTTCATAAACAGTTGTTTTTTAAAAAAAGTTCACTGATTTACAATATTACAATTAAATTGACAAATTTTGTCAACTAAAAATATTAATTGGGTTTGCCTCATTCATTTTGTGGATTGGGACATAATTAGTTCATGAAAAAAGTTGACCCATTTTAGTGAAAGGAAATCACTAGATGAGTTCCCAAATGGTCTTTTGTTTGTCGGGAGGGAATACCACTGTGCTCTTAATTTGCTTGATCTTATTGTTGGGCCTAGCAATTATCAAGTTGGGATCGACTCCGTTTGAAATAAATCGCAAATCGATTCAACAACATCATCACTACTTATGTTTCACTTTTGGGTCTTCAAATGCATATTATGATTGGGGTGATGAGATACAGTCAATTTGATCATGTTTAGGTGGTCTTTATATTCACCTTATTTTTAAATCATATTTTATGAAAATATGTGGCCATTAGCTAAATTTAGAAAGGAAAGGAGAAAAAAAAAAAACTAGTCTAGTTCAATTTACAATAAAAATAGTTTTTAAAGTTTTATTATGTGAAATACATGGGAATAAACGACACTCTTAGAAATGGCTTAGTATGATATGCTATTTCTCCTCAAGGGGTATTTATTTATCAAATTAAAATTAATTCTTAAGAAGTACTTCGATGTAGTATGATATTTCTCCTCAAGGGGTATTTATTTATCAAATTAAAATTAATTCTTAAGAAGTACTTCGATATAGTATGATATAGAGGTGAACACGAGTCAGATTGAACCTTCGATATAGTGTCTCATTTCGGGCCAAGGGAGCAGGGCAAGCCTAATTTCGGATTCTCGGGTAGAAAAGTGTGGGTCAAACTCAAGCATGCTAAATTGCTAATATCAAGTTGGGCTGGTGCATGCCTTTTCTAGTCTAGCCTAATATAGGCTAAAATATACAATTTGAGCCCAAACATGAACTTTTTCATGTCACTCCAATTAGGCAATTATAGTGTACAATAGTATAATAGTATAGTAGTATGGGCTTAAAGAAGTGAAAATTGTGTATTTGTGTTCCTTTTAATTAATCCACATTAGTTTTTATTTGTATCATAAAATTCTAATCTTAAAGTTGTTTTTATAGCAACAACAAAATATGACAACTCGTTGCACCAAAAAAAACAAAATATGACAACTCCATACATATTGTATATTTGTATGTGATTTTTAGTTTGATATATATATAAAAAAGACATAGTACTACTCCATTAGAATAGTTTGATTTCCCCACACAAGATACATTTTGTTTATCTATTTTTAGATGCAAACAAGGAGGCACCTTCCCAAAAAGATCTTTTGAAAAGCAAATGATGATTTTATTTTGTATGAAGTAATAATTTTCATGGCATCATAATTGAAAAACATTCACGAAGTGCTTGCCCACTTTATCACAATGATAATTCCAAGAGAGTGAGGGATAGCTTAAGTGGTTAGAGCTCCCCTCCCGGTCCTAGGTGATTCTAGGATCGATTCTCATCACCCGCCCTTGTGGCTCTCTAAACACCAAAAAAACAATGATAATTCCAAAATGATAAAATCATGAGCCTTTTTTATATTATTTATTTTCTTCTGAATTGAAAGCGCTACCTTTTTTTTTTTTTTTTTGGTGCTAAGAGATTCACAAAAGACGGAGATGAGAATCGATTTTAAGTTGTTTTCTAGAACCAAGAGAAAAGATCTAACTACTTGAGTTATCTGTAACTCTCACAACTCTACCCATTGTTAATGTACTTATTTGTTTATTGCGAAATTAAATGATGATTTTTCTTAAGTTCAGTTGGACTAAAGAATTGGACCGTTGTCCTCTACAAGTCTACAAAGATTACTCTACTTTTACTAGTCATATAAGAATATGGGTCTGAAAAAGTTGACCAGGAATATACCAAGACATGTGCATCACTCTTAAGGACCATCCTACTAATCCAAGGCATCTAAGTAGTGTTATCCATAAAATATATACTTTCGTATAAATAATACTTTAGTCTTCTCGTGTTGAAATTATTTGAATGAGGCAGTTATGGAAATTTATTAATCAATACTTAGAATAACATTCACGTCAATGAATGTCTTTGTGTGTACCAATTATTTCATATTAAAATCGTAGTAATCGATATAGAATATAGATTGTATGTATACATAGGACTCAAATAAACTTATATTTCTTACGAAGTATTATTTTTACGCGAACTTTATAATTGAAAATAAAAAAACTAACTCATTACTCAAATATTGAGTATGACTCAAGTTTTCTTCTTCAAAAAAAAAAAAGAAAAGTACGACTTAAGTTGACCTGTTATAGATTGTTCAACTTAAATTAAGGATCTGTTTTCACTGACTAAAATGAGCTAAACTGAACTAAAATGAACTTATCAGAGTTGAACTGAACTTAAATGAATATTTTATGAAAGAAGAAAATTATGAACTGAACTGAACTGAACTAAAAATAATCTGATGAAAACAGGGTCTGACAGTTGTCACAATATACGAAGTATATTTTTTAAAAAATAGTACTTCGAATAGCTAATACGAAGTAAGAGTTAGCGGATATCTAAAAATTCAACATCTTTTTACTCTTCAATGTAGTGCAATAAAGTATGTAAAATTAGAAAAATAGTTTTTAAAATGAAAAAAAAAAAAAAAAAAAAAAAAAACACTTCTATTCCATAAAATATTAACTTTATTATGTGGCTACGCTTAGGGTCTACTCACTTTAGCTTAATTTCAGTCCAGTTCAGCTCCAATCAGTTCAATTCAGTTCAGCTCTTAATTCCCATCTCTCATAATATATTCATTTTAGCTTAGTTCATCTCATTTTAGTAAATGTGAACAAGCCCTTAGTCATGACCATATTCTTTCCTATTCTATGTTATGGACTTATGGAGCATTCTATATTTCATTATTTCTATATGCTTACTTGCAATACTTAAGGCATGGAAAATGAAAGTCATGCGACAAACTTTAAAAAAGGGGTAAACTAAAGTTAGAAAAGACATTAGAATTATATTAATAGAAATTTCTTATGTCATCTAATAAAAAAAAAAAAAAAAAAATTGATTAGATACATAAAATACTGTTATGTTAACCAAAATATTCCTCTTCTAGCGGCTCAGAGTTTGTGTGACCAAAACAATACACACCATGATCAACTTTTGCAACTAAAAGTAAAGGTGCCATTTGCAATGTTTGTCAATTTTGGAAGGGAGACAAATAAAAGAGAAATAAAATTATATGTACACTCTCATCCAATTTACTTGTCCCACAGTCATTTGCACTAATAAAAAAAAAAGAGCAAATATCGAATATAAGACGTAAGTATCGACTGAAGAAGTAAATAAGTTTTATTTTCACACTA
Source organism: Chenopodium album (assembly GCF_948465745.1). NCBI lineage: Eukaryota > Viridiplantae > Streptophyta > Magnoliopsida > Caryophyllales > Amaranthaceae > Chenopodium > Chenopodium album. The sequence goes on from NC_137838.1 coordinate 2,205,973, forward strand.
TATAAAAATATACTCCTTTCGTGTTTTAATAAGTGTTGTATTTTGACTTTTTTCACTATTTACATAATACTTTTGACTTAATTAATTTACTAATATATATATATATATATATATATATATATATATATATATATATATATATATATATATATATATATATATATATATATATATATATATATATATATATTAAAAAAAACAAATGTTATTATATAATACTCCGATATTATTGTTGGATTTGTTATAATGTATATTTTCATTATACTGTATCAATTTTCCATAATATTAATTAAAATAATTAAGGGTCAAAACCGTGTCTCTAAATACGTATTTAGTCAAAATATAACACTTTTTAAAATACGAAGAGGTAATAAAAATTTATATAAATAAATAATGGACAAAGGGGTCCAATTATGAATTATCATATCTTTTCCAAACAGAGCAACAAATCAAATACGTACTCCTTAAGAGATAAGAGAATCTCAAAAATTACTCCAAATAAATTATACTCCGTATTTAATTTTATTTGTTCAGAACATAATATTTTAACCCTTCTAATGCTATTTACATAAACACTGCAAAATCCAAAAAAAAAAAAAAGGTAAAGTATACATCTATGAAACAAAGTGCTCTGTTTTCTTGTGTATAATCCTATAAACTTTATCATAGAAAAAAAAAAAAAAAATCTAACTTAAAAGTTTCCTGTTTGTATTGATAGAAGGAGACGGCATAATCTTGATAACAAGGCCAGGAAAAACATCATCAGGATCATGAATATGAGGGTTACGTTCAACAATATAAGGATCACCACACTTGTCACTAATAGTATGAAGAGTTTCACCTTCACCAACAACGTATATTTCATCGCACGGTCGATGATGTTCATGAAAGCTCGAACCTTTCATCGCTTTTAAGTTGTTACTACTAGTAGAGTAATAGTTATGATGATCGTTGTCGTTGTTGTTGTCGTCGTAAGGGTTGAAATTCTCCTCCCTTAAGGTTATGAACAAGATTAGGACGACTATGATAATAGAACAGTACCATGAGGCGGTATCTGCTATTGTCAGGGTTGCTCTGATACCATTTGTACGTCGTTCTGATGGACTTAAAGGAGTCATTTTGGGGTTTTGAATTTTTTTTATTTTTATTTTTTTCTTTTCTTTTGGGTGTGTGTGAAATGTTTTTGGTTTTTTTGGGTGTTATAAAATGATTTTGGGTGGGTTATATAAGGGGTGAGAAATGGGTGTTGGTGATGTTGAGGTGAAGTGTGGAAAGTGGAGAGAGAAAAAGTGGAGTTGAAGAGTTGGGTTTATTTTGGGGGGGTGGAGTGGAAGAAGGACGTGCATATTGGTGTGGAGTGGGAGGGTGAAAGTGGGGTCAAATTTTGTTTAGGCTTTATGTTTAGTTTACCAAATCAATTTTAGTTCTTAACTTAAGTCTTCCTTGTACTTTATATATTGTGCCTTCTTATCCTCTCGTCTCTCTATAATAAGCATTAATGTATGAAAAAAATCAAGTACTCGCCATATTGTTTTGGACAAAATCTATGGCTATATATAGAATACTACCGGAGTATCATTCAATTCTAACTTATTAGTGGTGTTTTGGTATCGTATAGTATTTGTCAATATGTGGTTGAAGAATAATTCTACAATGATCATCTTTTGGATGATATTTATGGTTTATGTATAGAAGTAGTAGTTTCAACATTTTTTAAGCTGTGTAGAAAACGATCTAGGTAAACCCTATAATGATAATATACCATAAGGGGTTAGGGCACTAGGTACTATAGAGTAGCTAGATACACAAACTTATTATTTTCAAGCAATGCAATATAATTACACTACGAAATCACATTCAAATCAAGAATCTCTTTTATGGAGTACTTCTTTGACTTATCAACAAAGCTTACACAAATAATAATGTGAGTACTCGCATTCGAGGACTCAAATTTTAAAGTTTGTCCCATTGTTATATCGATGTTGTAGGTGTTAACTAGTTTTCTTGGTTAAAGTTTTAGGTGTAATACTTAAGATTCGAAATCAAATCTCATCTATAATATTGTCTGTTATACTCACTGAGTGCACAAATTAAAGTGGTTTGTTTTGGTAGAATTTATTAATAGATGCAATTCACTTTAGTCAAACCACTTTTTACCAAGTATTAATTATTGCAGTATTTAGAAATTGTACATAGACAGTAAAGATGACAATTATGACAGAGTTTGTTTATGTGTCTTATCTTACAGAAATTACATAAGTAATGCTTATAAAGCAATGTCATTCTTCTAATCAAGCAATCATTCTCAAAGTAAGCAATTTATATGCTTCGATTTGTGGAAACCCAGAGAAAACACATAGGAGTTGAAGCCAACTACTTTAGGTTGAACAAACCCACAAGGAAAAAAGACTTGTTGTTGAACAAGAAACAATTACTCGTAAAATTCGCATTTGTAATGAAACAATGTTGCTTCAATCATAATTTTCTGTTAATAACTCCTTTAAATGTTAATCTCATTGACATTATATGGCTTTTGCTCTAGAAAAAAAAAATACAAAACCCATACTAAACTAACACTATGCATGGATTAGGGCGTGTGTGACCACTATAATCCCATTGACATATACGTGGTATACATTTTAAACTTTTTAGTGAACTTGAAATTTTTTTCACCTAGATGACAATGTTAATTAGAGTGTACGTAGTGTATGTATTATTTTAAAATTATTAACAAACCGAAGTTGATAAAATATACATCTTCATGATGACTTATTTTATTCAGCTATAGTAAGCAAGAACCTTTTCAATAAGTGTGTTAGTAAGAATTTATTTTATTTTGTTTTTGGAGTAAAATTTTAAGGTAAGTTCTGACTTGTGGCACTTACGAGTAAAGATAAAACACAAATTGTAAGGAAAAAGAAATTAAAGATTTAAAATTTGAATTGAAGGGATATAATGATATACTTGGTGTCATATATCATGTGTATGTAGAGTGTTTATTGCTAAAAAGGAGAAATAGTGTGCCAAATTCATGCCTAATTTAAGAAAACAAAAAACCCTTTCATATTTCACATGGCTTAACGAGAATGTTGAGCCAATCATCCTCAACTAACAAAGTTGACCATTTCCAAAGGCTCATACTCTTTGTGAGGGGATGGATCCTTTACATAAAATTGTGTAAATAAGGCCAATATTTGTGTATATATGTTAGGAATATAGGAAAATATATTATTGTGATATATTTTTCATATAGATCTTATAATATTATATTTAAGATATATTATTATCCTAAATATAATATTATAAGATCTATATGGAAAATATATCACAATAATATATTTTCCTATATTCCTAACAATATACTTGTATATGTTATTTGTATTTTAGTAAGTCTTAAATTCGTGAATGATAGTACAATGGTGTAAGATATTTGGCTTTTTTAATTTTTAAAATAAAATAACAAGCATAATAACCTTCGACATAAAAAAAATACTGCTTAAAAATACAAAGCTAAAATTAAATGAGTGAGCAATTCTAGAGGCTTGGTAAGAGCATATGCCAATTGAATTCTTTGTCTGAGATCTTAGAAACACAAAGGACACCAAGCTTAATTAGACCTAGGGCATCCTATTTCAATTCTTGTACCAAGTACCAATCAATCAATCTATAATTCAATAACTTCCTTTTTTCTACAAACAATAGGATGGGATAGTGAATTTCATCAATATTCTAAAAAAAGTAAATAAAATTTACTAAATGAAGTCAAAATCATTAAATAGCCATTGACATCGAGCTAAGCCTTTGTCCTTTAAGATTAGGTCAACTTATTCTCACCTAATATTCATTTTTTAGGTTGAATGAGAACGAATTGAAAGTAGACATGCAAACTTTGATTCCAAATATATCTCAAACCTTTAACTAAAAAAAGTACTAGCTCATAAATCGCCTGAAGTACAATCAAACTATGTCCACTAATACAGATTTTCATATTAAAAGCTATACAATGAATTGTCACTACTTTGCCTTAACAAAATTAAGTTAATTTACAATAAATTTAAACCAAAGAAAAAAAAAACCACTACTTTCACTAGTCATTTGAAAAATAAAAAAAAAATAATTTATCCTATTTTTCATTTAAATATTTTAATTATGAGCTGATGTTAGAAAAGAGTATGCATGACTACATATATAAACCTAATTGGTGTCCTATTTAAATTTATCGACTACACTACAATAATCGTGCACCAAAATGACAAAATTCTTCTTGACCAATATTTTCTCAACAAGAAGCGATGATCAAACACTTGATTATAATGTTGAACTTGACTAAATTAACCATATGTTGATGTTATTGGCTAATTAGTGTGAATATCCAACATCAAAAACAACATTATTGTGTATAAATTATGAATTTGTTGATTAATATAGACAATTAGCAACATTTTCCTTTAATTTTGTGGGTCAGTGTCAAGAATTTCTTGTTGGAGCACGTCAAATAAGTGGTAGTAATTTTTTTTATCTAAGTGCAGTGTTTTTTGGTGCATTTATCAGGAGTCAGACCCCATTTATAAGTTAGAATTTCTATAGTTATAAATAAATAAATAAATTATATCAGGTGATAACACTGATAAGTTAAAATAGTGAACCAAAATGGCTGTTGACTAGATAACAATTTGGCAATTTGCTCAACCAATTAACGTTTACTGTGCCATTTTCGATTTTATTTTTAAGTCTAACATGCTATGGTTAGTCCACGTAAAATAAAATAACATAATTATCTGTGCTTTAAAATATCTGAGTAGTACAAAAATGCAAGGAAATAGGTTTAGCCAACAGTTTACAATCAAGGTGTGTGATGATTTATTTATTTATTTATTTTTTTTTTTTTTTTTTTTTTTTTTTGTTTTTTTGGTGTTTAGAGAACCACAAGGACAAGTGATGAAAATCGATCTCAAAATCTCTTGGAATCGGGAGGAGAGCTCTAAGCCTCTAACCAATTGAGCTATCATAATTTTATACTTTAGCTACGAAGGACCACTCTACGATTTATAAACCCAGTTATACATAAAAATAGGTACATCTATACGTATGTTTTTGCTTGGTTGAAGGTTTTAAAATGAGAAAATTTATTGAATGAGCAGAAAACAGTATGTTTAGATACACCTAACTCTAAATACATTGTACATATATACCGTTATGTAAACTTGATTACATGTAAGAATTTTCACCCACTCCATAAGATTAGTAATTACTCCGTATATTTAGAAGTATAATTTTATGGATAACATTTCAAAATATGCAAAAACTGATTTACTGATTGTCAATAAAAATTATTGATGATATAAAATTGGGTAATGCTATATGCTGGTTGCAAATAAGTATTTAATATACTTCATTTTGTAGTATGAAGTTGGGAATTTGTCGACAATTCAAGAGTAAATTGGTGTAATAAATGTTTATTTATTGTTTTTTCTTTTCATTTTTAACTTCTTATTTACAGGAATACAATCCATATATATATATTTTTTTTCCTATATAATACTCCCTCCGTTTTTAAATACTTGCTCCACTTTCCTTTTCCGGCCATTTTTAAATACTTGCTCCATTTTCTTATTTGAAAATATTTTATAATATTTAATTAATTTCTCTCACCAAGTGGACCCAACAATATTAATTTCTTATTCTCTCTCCTGAAATTCTCTCCACTACTTTTGGGTTTTTATAATTTTTTATTCTTCCACTAACTCCACTATCTCCATATTTTATTACTTTCTCCAATTTCTCCTAAAATTCTACATATGAAGAAATGAACCAAGTATTTTAAAACGGATGGAGTATTTGTATTAATATACCAATACAAATATTGTCATCACTTGGTAAAGGCTCAATCCCAAAAAATTGGGGTGCTATATGAATAAATTTCTTATATAACTGAGGTCTTGTTAAGGGTCAATGACATATAATCAAAAGAGGCCCAACCCGTAGCTTCGCCTTCATCTTTACTTGTTTTCTGGCCCAGTAGCCCAGTAGAGTAATACTAGTAGTATTATACTTCGTAGTAGTGGCGTCGCTCTAAGGAGGGAGACACCATGACTCCATGAGGCACATCTATCTATCTATCTATAAATAAATAAATAAATTAAAGGAACAACCGCTGACATCATATTGTCCATGTGGCAGCTTTATAAGAAAAAATTTTCCGCCTAAATAAAATCTGACGTCATTATATTTTCTTTGATTTCAAATTTCAAATTTAATTTCTCCTCCTCTCAATTTATCTATACTCTTTAATTTATTTATTTTTCTTCTATCACCAACTATTGGTATCTAATACATCTTTCCCTTATGCTTCATCGAACAAAATACTTTGATGTATACATTTTTTCTATTTTCCTGTATATATTACAAGTTTAAAATCATTATTTATTTGTTTAATTAAATTCGTATATTAAAAATCTAACTTTTATGTATGTGCTTAAATTTTTATATTCGGTTTGTTCTCCTTCAAAATTAATTTTATAAAATTAGCATTTACAACTAATGGTTATATCTCAATAATTTTTCTGATACATAATAATACATAAAATATATATACTCTATATTTCCGTGCATCGTACGGGACTAATCTAGTATCATAAATAAATAATCCCCTTTTTTGAACACATAAATAATCCCTTGATCACAAATATATTTGAATTAGTTAAATGAAATGGTTAATTAATGAACCATTTAAAAAATATAAAATCTATAATTAAATTAGGTCTTAAGTTGGGTCTTGAATTTTCGAGTCTCCATCTCAAGCTTTGTAAAAAAACTAGCTTTAAACTGTTTAAAATATTATAATTTATGAAGTATTATCTTAAGAGAGTTAAAACGATTGAATAGTAATTTGATGATATTGTACAACACCTCCTTGCTCTAAATCAAACTCAATTGACTATAACTAGTGTACCGTTATGATCCAATTTTCGTAAAGCTTTCATAAAATAATCTTTAATTGCAATTTTTTAAACATCTTATGTGAAATATGGAGATTTTTTTCTTATTTCTTGAATATGAAGTGGAATACATATTGGGTTGAAAAGAAAACAGGTAAAGATTAACAGAGTTTTTTGAATAAAAAAATTATAGTATTAATTAATCATCTGGATGAACGATGTAGATTTATGCGTAGTACGGAGTACTAATTAAACAAATGTAAGGTTGTGATTTAAACATTACAATGGCTATAAAAGCGTGTAACTATTACTCCGTACTAAACTTTGTAGGATCTATTACATAATCAAATAAACAATAAGGATAAATGGGGCAATTTGCTTCTTTTATCAAAAGATCAAATCTTTGGTCAGGTTGAATAATCAATTACTCCATTATTATATATACAATCTAATCGAGGTTCAATTGAGCAAAATTTCGACCATTTTGATGTTTTCCTATTAAATATTGGGAAATTCTCTTTGGTAACACTATAGTTTTTACATTTCTCAGTGGTGAATTGCGAAAAATCTTAATATCTTTGGTAAACCTAAATTTTTTATATTATTCAATTATAACATTAATGATGAAATTTAACTATATATTTAACTATGGTTAATTAGTTTTTTTTTTTTAATATTTATTTTAGAAATATTTTTATTAAAAAAAATCACCCATCTCCCCAACAGCCAGCCACGTCCTCCCCTGCTCCAACCCACGTCGGCGCCCAGCCTTACCTTCGCCGGTGCACCGACGGCCGGCCTCCCCTCCCCCCCCCCCCCCCCCCCGCGCGCTTCTCTTTCCCCTTGAACCACCACGCCTTCCCCGAAACCAACTCCCCCAACCCTGAAATCCCCCTCGAAAATCCTCAAATTCTCAATCTCTTCTCCCTAAATGAAATCAGATTAATTCCTCAAATTTTCGAAGCTTTAGGGTACGATTTTGCTCGGTTTTTGGGTTTGATTTCGCTGGGTTTGATTTCGCTCAGTTTTGAGGGTTATTTTTGCTCGATTTTAGGGTTCCTTATGTTCGATTTAGGGTTTGAAGGGGCGTTTTTCGCCGGTAAGGAAGGGGACACCGGCGATGGGAGGAGAAGGCTTGGTCATAGGAGAGAGAGGAGGGGGTCACCGGCGGTAGGAGGAGAATGTTCGGTTAGAGGAGAGAGAGGATGGTGGTGGAGGAAAGGTCGCCGACAGTTTGTGAGGGTGTGGGAGGGCCGATTAGGGTTCTTCGAGTGTGGTGGGCTGGGTGGGGGAGGTTTCCAGGTGGTTTTGGGGGGTGGGGGCGGTTTCCAGGTGGTTTCAGGGGTGGGGGAGGTGAAGTTCCAAGTAGTTTCAAGGGAAGTGAGGTGGAAATCGAAGGGGGAGGGGAATGGCTGTTCGCCGGCGCCAGAAAAAGGGAAAGGGTCTGGGTGGCGGCGGCGCCGGCAAAGGGAGGGGCTGGTTGCTGGTTTGGTGGGAGGGTTGGGTGTTTTTTTAAAATTTTTTAAATTTAAGTTCATTATTAAAAAAATAATAAAACTAACCATGGTTAATAATTTTAACTAAAATGATTATTATCTTTGGTAAACAATAATACAATGTTACCAAAGATAATAAGTTTTTTTGCAATTTACCACTGAGAAAGTAAAAAAACACGGTGTTACCAAAGAGAATTTCCCTTAAATATTTATAGTTTTAAATACGGAGGAATCAATGCATACTAGAAAAAATAAATTAATAATTTTTCCATATTAATATATATATCATGTACTCCGTGTAAAAACAATTATACAAAATAAATTTTACAAATCCATATGATAGCATAAACCCTAATTACGCAGCTAAAAAAATTTTTAAAAAACGTAAAATCGAATCTAATCCATATCAATGTCCCTTATTATCATTCTATATATATAAAAGTATTTACCATTAATTATTCCAAATATTTTGTTAGATAATATGAAACTCCTCAAATTGGAGTCAATTCCATTGATCTCAATTAGAGCTGTTAATTCGGGTAATCAGGTCGGGTAAGATTGGGTCGGGTCAATTTAGATTAATTCCATAACCTATGCGGGTCGGGTTTGGGTTGGGTCATGCTTCAGTCGGGTCACGTAGGGTCATACTTCTTATTGAGTTTGGGTTGGGTTACATTCGGGTCGGGTGAACAATAGGTCGGGTTTAATTCGAGTTTTCACGGGTAAAAACGGGTTAGGGGAACTCTCGGGTTTGAGTCGGGTTCATATAATGTCGTATGGAGCCATATATGGTCATTATATGTTGTCATAAATGTTCATATTAGGCTTGAGTTAATGAAATCCGTGCAAGTTGTAAACCGGTAATTAAATTGGCCATTTAAAGGCAAATTGAATTGTTCCACCAACCCAATTGGACTTTCGAAGGGTATTAGGGACCATGGTAAACATTTCGGCAATTTTTATTTATGGGCAAAAAAAAGTCAAAAAATTCCAAAATTGAAGGCTAATATTCACGCTTTTTAAGAAATTTTGGAGCTTTCGGGGCCCGGTGTCGAAAAGTCTTGAAATTTTAGGGGATACATCTCGGGGTCATATAATGCTATTTGGAACCATATATAATCATTATTTGTTGTCATAATGGTCGTGGTAGGTTTGAGTTAATAAAATCGGTGCAAGTTGTAAACCAGTAATTTGGTCGTTTAAAGGCAAATTGAATTGGATGGTTCCACACACCCAATAAGACTCTCGGACGGTATTAGGGACCATGGTAAACATTTCGACAATTTTTATTTTTGGACGAAAAAAAATTTGAAATTTCAAAATTGAAGGCTAATATCCACGATTTTTGATAAATTTTGGAGGTTCGGGGCCCGGTGTAGAAAAGTATTAATATTAGGGATACATCTCGGGGTCATATAATGCCGTATAAAACCATATATGATCATCATATGTTGTCATAAATGTTCGTTGTATCCCATAGAATTTCAAGACTTTTCGCACCGGGCCTAGAAACCTCCAAAATTTCTCAAAAAACGTGGATATTAGCCTTCAATTTTGGAATTTTTTGGTTGTTTTTCGCCCGAAAATAAAAATTGCCGAAATGTTTACCATGGTTCCTAATACCCCCCCGCGAGTCTAATTGAGTGGGTGGAACCATCCAATTTGCCTTTAAACAACCAATTTACCAACTTACAACTTGCACCGATTTCATGAATTCAAGCCTACTACGAACATTTATGACGTTAAATAATGATCATATATGGTTCCAAACAACATTATATGACCCATAGTCGTATCTCCTAAAATTGCAAGACTTTTCGACATTGAGCCCTGAAACCTTCAAAATTTCTCAAAAAACGTGGATATTAGCCTTCAATTTTGGAATTTTTTGACTTTTTTTCACCTGAAAAAAAAAATTACTGAAATGTTTACCATGGTCCCTAATATCCTTCGAGACTCTAATTGGGTTGGTGGAACCATCCAATTTGCCTTTAATAAACGGCCAATTTAATTACCGGTTTACTACTTGCACGGATTTTATTAAATCAAGCCTACTACGAATATTTATGACAACATGTAATGATCATTTATGGTTCCAAACGGAATTATATGACCAGGAGATGTATCCCTTAAAATATCAATACTTTTCTACACCGGGCCCCGAAAACTATAAAATTTCTCAAAAATCGTGGATATTAGCCTTCAATTTTAAAATTTTTTGATTTTTTTTTCGCTAGGAAATAAAAATTGTCGAAATGTTTACCGAGGTCCCTAATATCCTTTGGGAGTCCAATTGGGTGGATGGAATCATCCAATTTGCCTTTAAACTACCAATTTACCGGTTTACAACTTGCACCGATTTCATTAATTCAAGTCCACCACGAACATTTATGACAACAAAATTATGATTATATATGGTTCCAAACGGCATTATATGACCCTGAGATATATCTCATAGAATTTCAAGACTTTTCGACACCGAGCCCCAAAACCTCCAAAATTTATCAAAAAGCGTGGATATTAGCATTTAATTTTGGAATTTTTTGACTTGTTTTCGCTCAAAAATAAAAATTGCCTAAATGTTTACCATGGTCCCTAATATTCTCCGGGAGTCCAATTGGGTGGGTGGAACCATCCAATGTGCCTTTAAACGACCAATTTACCGGTTTACAACTTGAACCAATTTCATTAACTCAAGCCTACCACGAACATTTATGACAACAAGTAATGATTATATATGGTTCCAAATGGAATTATATGACCCCGAGATGTATACCATAGAATATCAAGACTTTTCGCACCAGGCCTTGAAACCTCCAAATTTCTCAAAATGCGTGGTTATTAGCCCTCAATTTTGGAATTTTTTGACTTTTTTTCGCCAGAAAATAAAAATTGCGAAATGTTTACCATGGTCCCTAATCCCCTCCGCGAGTCCAATTGGGTTGGTGGAACCATCCAATTTGTTTCAAAAAGCCAATTTAATTACCGGTTTACATCTTACTCGGATTTCATTAACTCAAGCCTACTACGAACATTTATGACAACATATAATTATCATATATGGTTCCATACGATATTATATGACCCGAGATGTATCCCCTTAAATATTAATACTTTTCTAAACCGGGCCCCAAAACCTCTAAAATTTCTCAAAAAGCGTGGATATTAGCCTTTAATTTCGAAATTTTTTGATTTTTTTTCCCCCGGAAATAAAAATTGCCGAAATGTTTACCATGGTCTCTAATACTCTCCGGGAGTCCAATTGGGTGGGTGGAACCATCCAATTTGCCTTTAAACGACCAATTTACTGGTTTACAACTTGCTCCGATTTTATTAATTCAAGCCTACCACGAACATTTATGACATTAAATAATGATCATATATGGTTAAAAGCAGCATTATATGACCCCGAGATGTATCCCCTAAAGTTTCAAGACTTTTCGACACTAGGCCCCGAAACCTCCAAAATTTATCAAAAAGCGTGGTCTTCAATTTTGGAAGTTTTTGACTTATTTTCGCCAGAAAATAATAATGGCTGAAATGTTTACCATGGTCCCTAATATCCTCCGGGAGTTGAATTGGGTTGGTGGAACCATCCAATTTGCCTTTCAACGGCCAATTTAATTACCGGTTTACTATTTGCACGGATTTCATTAACTCAAGCCTATTACGAACATTTATGACAACATATAATGATCATTTATGGTTCCATACGACATTACATGACCCCGAGATGTATCTCCTAAAATATTAATACTTTTTTACACCTGGTCCCGAAAACTCCAAAATTTCTCAAAAAGCGTGGATATTAGCCTTCAATTTTGATTTTTTTTTATTTTTTTTCGCCAGGAAATAAAAATTGCCGAAATGTTTACCATGGTCCCTTATACCCTTCGGGAGTCCAATTGGGTGGGTGGAATTATCCAATTTTCCTTTAAACTACCAATTTACAACTTGCACTGATATCATTAATTCAAGCCTACCACGAACATTTATGACAACAAATAATTATCATATATGGTTCCAAACGACATTATATGACCCCAAGATGTATCCAATAGAATTTCAAGACTTTTCGACACCGGGTCCTGAAACCTTTAAAATTTTCTTAAAAAGCGTGGATATTAGCCTTCAATTTTGGAATTTTTTGACTTTTTTTCGCCTGAAAATAAAAATTGCCGAAATGTTTACCATAGTTCCTAGTACCCTCCGGGATCCCGATTAGGTGTTTGGAACCATTCAATTTGCTTTTAAATGACCAATTTACTGATTTACAACTTGCACCTATTTACCAATTTACAATGGCCAATTTAATTAACTTTCACCGAATCCGACTTGAAACGAAATTGATCCAAACCCGTTTTAACTTATCAAAAACTTAATTTAATTCGACTTGTTACTAACCTGACCTGAATTCAATCCGACCCGTTCCTAACCCGACCCGAAATCAACCCGACTTGTTATTGACCTAGGATTTGATTGATATTTTCATTATCTGAAATTAATTAAACCACAATTTTACAATTGTATGTCAATTTTGTCAAAAAAAAAAAAATAATAATAAAGAAAAGAAAAACAATTGTATGTCAATGAATTAGGATTTTTTTTGGCGGGAAGTGAATGCTTTTTAAGATCAAGAACTACTCAAAATCTCAAATTTTGCTAAAATTCCAAAAACTAGGTTCCATATTTCAACCATCATACCTTATAACCTCAATCTTCATGATACTTCAATCCAGATTTTCCATGCAATTTATTAAACCCTTTTCACGCCAATTAAGCAGCTTCACTTCGATCACCAAATCGCAAGAATCACCCAGAAATTCAACCTCAATCGACGCCATTAAAGAGCTTCATGGCCATTTGATCAGAACCCAAAAACACAAAGACCCAGATTCAATTTCTCTAGTTTTGCGCTCATATTCTCTCTCCTCAATCACATTACACAAAGCCCAGATTGTATTTGGTCAAATTCAACGACCCCCATTGTTAATATGGAATCATTTGATAAAGGGATTATCCAAAAGTGATGATCCAATTAAAGCAATTTATATGTATAATGATATGAGAAACTATGGGTTAACTGGGAATAATTTGACTTTTATATTTGTTCTTAAGGCATGTGGTCGTGTTTCAGATGTTTTGCAGGGTAAAAAGATTCATGTTCATGGATTAAAACTTGGGTATGAATCATATTTGTTTGTGTCAAATGCTTTGATACATATGTATGGATCATGTGGGGAAATGGGTTTTGCACAGAAGGTGTTTGATGAAATGACTGAGAGAGATTTGGTCACTTGGAACTCTTTGATTTGTGGGTATAGTCAATGCAATAAGTATACAGAAGTTCTGGGTGTTTTCGATTCGATGCAGGTGGCGAATGTGAGGGCGGATGCTGTGACAATGGTGAAAGTTATCATGGCCTGTAATGTGTTGAGTGAGTGGAATATTGTTGATTCAATGGTGGATTACATTGAGAGAAGTGGTGTTGATATAGATGTTTATTTGGGGAATACTTTGATTGATATGTATGGAAAGCGTCGGATGATGGACTCAGCCCAGGGGGTGTTTGATCGGATGAGTGATAGAAATAGTGTCTCTTGGAATTCTTTGATGATAGGTTATGCAAAAATTGGAAATTTGGTTATGGCAAGGAAGCTCTTCCATGAAATGCCAAAGAGGGATGTGGTTTCTTGGACATCAATGATTACTGGGTATTCACAAGCAGGCAGATTTTCTGATGCTGTGAAACTTTTTCAGGAAATGATGTTGAATAAGGTTAAACCAGACGAAATTACAATATCGAGTGTGCTTTCTGCTTGTGCTCATCTAGGAATGCATGACATGGGCAAGGAAATTCATGAATTCATAATTGAGCATAATATCAGAGTAGACATGTATGTTGGTAACTCTTTAATTGATTTGTACTGCAAATGTGGGGATGTTAAGATGGCATTACAAGTTTTTCAAGGTATAAATGATAAAGACTCTGTCTCATGGACTGCAGTTATAGCAGGGCTTGCAGTAAATGGTTTTGCTGATTCTGCTGTTCAGCTATTTGAGGAAATGTTATGCAAAAACGTTAGGCCAACTAATGGAACCTTTGTCGGCATATTGCTAGCTTGCTCGCATGCTGGATTGGTAGACAAGGGGATGGAATTTTTCGATAGTATGTATAGAATCTATGGAATTATCCCACAAATGAAACATTATGGTTGTGTAGTTGATCTCTTGAGTCGTTCTGGTGAATTAGAGAGAGCATATAACTTCATACTCAAGATGACAACACCTCCTGATGCAGTATTATGGAGAATCTTGTTGAGTGCCTGCAAGCTACATAAAAATGTTGCCTTAGCTGAGATTGTTTCAAGTAAGCTTCTTGAATCAGATGCTGGTAATAGTGGAAACTATGTACTTTTATCGGATGCTTATGCAGGCGCAGAAAGGTGGGATGCTGCTATGAAATACAGAGATTTGATGGAGGAAAACCGCGTGCAAAAGCCATCAGCCTGGAGTTCTGTTGAAGTAACTAGGTAAAATTCACGGTGTTTATGCCCCTTTGTCCACGAGAAATTTTGTTGTCATAGCCTTCAGTTTGGGCATACGGTTGCTTCTGCAGCACATTCAAATTAGCATTGGGTTAAAGCCAACAGCCTGAAGCTGTATAAAATAAGTTTGAGCTTTTGGTGCTTAGAGCCTGCTGTGTGCCTGTGTCCTTCCAAGGAGAAATTCAGGTGTGTTAGCCTTCAGCTTGGGCTTGGTGTTGAGTTCTATAGCGTGTTTAACTGTCTTAATGATCATTACAAATATTGTGCAGAAGCCATCATCTGAAGTTCCAAAGACGTACTTAATAAGTGAGTTTGTGGTGCTTAGCCATCTGAGCCCAAAGCCAATGCCTTGAGCCCAAACCCGATGCCATTGGCTTTCGTAGCAAGTGTTTTAGGCTTTGGGCTCATGTGTGGGAGGCCAGGAGCCCAGTGATACATATGAGTCAGCATATGGTCACCAGACTCGTCATGCACTGGTGGAAGCGTCCTTCTAGGTACTCTCAAGTGCATGTAATAATTTGTGTCGGTGCTACTTCCTGAATTTAGGAGCTGATGCTCAATATATGTATAGATATGTTACACTTGTGGGAGAAGGGAGGTGATTTTCATTCAATTTTGGTGGGCCAGAAAACAAGACTAGTCTAATAGTCTTGCCTTCTTGGAGGTGACTGTATAAAGATAAGGTCCCTGAAAATTTGAAAGTGAGTTACAAATAATTTAAACTACTACGTAAATAAAAAAAACAAAGACACAATGTGGAAATCGTAGCTTGGCAAATTGCTTTCATGCATTGGATGATTTTTGCATTCAAACAAAATCGACAAAGTCAGCAGGAATTAGAGCCTCAGGATAAGCAACAATTTTGGAAATCGATATTATCAAAGCAAAAATTTATGTTTCGTAAAAAATGGAACATGATATTTATGACCTAGGTACTACACCAACAGAAAACACGGTTATCCAGTAAATTCGAGTCACCCTGTAACCGATTTGATTACCCAATGTGAATTGCCAAATCAAATTTACACGATCCAACACCCAACTGAGTTTTTTTTTTTTATTATTTTTATTTTTTATTTTTTACTGGTTTAATAACGAAGTGAGTGAGATGTCAGTGGGATTAGTAGATCACTGTAATAATTTGTACTCTGTAGTAGATTTTGCTAATGAGTGTTTTGGGACGTTAGATAGTATGAAGGATTGCATGACAAATCAAGCATCAATCTGTGTATTAATGTGTTACAAAAAAAATAAAAAAATAAAAAATCTGTGTATTAATGTTAATTTTCCTTTGATATTTCTTCTTTAGCTCTCTTATCGGAGTATTTGTTATTCGGATTTCATTCATTTTTCTAAAAGTATTGTAAACGAGAGATATTTTTATATATAAAAAGATGATGTTTTAAAAAGTTTAAATTGAAAAATATTTCACAAAAAAATGACATGAGGTAAGCAGTGACTTGTTTTAGTTATAGTTGATTTTTAACGTATTTACATACTCTTTGACCATCGTTTGTGACTTTTAAGTTAGGAAAAATATAGTCATGTTATATTGGAATCGTCTTGATTTACTTTCAAAATATTGATTTTTCATTGTATGTTAATTAATGATAATGTTTAAAGTTGCGTGTTGACCGTGTTAAAGCCTAAATGTTACTCCTATTATTATAAGAAAACAAAAAATAGAGATTAATAAATGTAACGGTTAAGGATGAGGATTTTTTTTAATTTTATTGATTCATAGGATGAGGAATTGAGGATCATTAAGAGGAGAGAGATGTAACATAAAATATGCAGTTTGCTAAACAAATTGAACACTTCATGTTGTTTGCACTATTTCGTGGTTGGTTATCAAAATCATGTTTTATTCTAATATGTTTGACAAATTTTATTACTCGTATTCTATAGACTTTCATAATAAAAATAAAAATTACCGTCAAAAAAAAAATAAAAAAATTAAAGTGATACCGAACAAGTCCTAAATTAATTCTAACCCTTAAAAAAACATGTAATAGATACACATATGAACCACCCAAACCGATACACGGAATTTCACTTAATCTTGACCGATATTGAACTTGATTTCAACAATCCAATTACTTTCTCTACATAATTGACTTAATTAGAACAGAGATAAAATAAAATATTGGAAATTGTAGTTGAAGTTGTGCAACCTCAGCTCATAGTTGTCAACTTTAAATAGCCCTTCAATCAGTTAAAGAAAACTCACCAAGAAACACAACACCTAGTAAGAGAGAGAAAGATAAAGAGCTAGAGAGAAAAAAATGGGTAAGGGAGGAAACTCTGAAAAAGATGGAGAGCAGAACATGGCTGCTTGGTTAACTGGGATTAACACTCTCAAAATCCAACCATTTGAGCTCCCTCCTCTTGGTATTTACTTCTACTTCAACCTTTCTTTGTTTCTTGTTTTTTTTTTCCTGTTAAAAATCTAATCTTTTGCATATTTTCTTGTGAATTTCTCAAGGACCATATGATGTCAGAATCAAGATGAAGGCTGTTGGTATCTGTGGAAGTGATGTTCACTATCTCAAGGTATAAAAATCCCATCTTTATTATTCAGCTTTCTTTTCCTGCTATTATAATTCTGAAATTCATAAAAAAGAATTGGTTTTTTCTTCTTATTTTAGCTTAATTTATGCTTGATTGCTGTTTATGGACATGCATGCTAATGATCAAGCCATCTGATATTCAGATACTAGGAAATTTAATTTAGTGAATAAAAGAATTGATTTTGCTACTTAATTTAGCTTATAGTATGCTTGATTAATTATATGAGCATGCATGCTAAAAATGATCAAACATCAGATACTAAGGAATTGAATTGGATGAATAATAAGCTTATTCACTTTTTTTTTTTTTTTTTTTTTTTTTTTTTTTTTGGTTTCTTGTTTGATTTTGTAGACCTTAAGATGTGCTGATTTCACAGTGAAAGAGCCTAGCCTATTCACAGTTTTTTATTTTTATTTTTGTTTCTTGTTTGATTTTTTAGACCTTAAGATGTGCTGATTTCATAGTGAAAGAGCCAATGGTAATTGGACATGAATGTGCTGGGATAATTGAAGAAGTTGGAAGTGATGTTAAAACATTAGTACCGGGCGATCGAGTGGCTTTGGAGCCTGGGATCAGTTGTTGGCGTTGTAATGTCTGCAAAGACGGCCGCTACAATCTGTGCCCTGAGATGAAGTTCTTTGCAACTCCTCCTGTTCATGGCTCTCTTGCAAATCAGGTAACTATTTTTTGAAACCTTCTAGTGTGGTTATCCGGAATTAATAGCTACATTTAGTAATGGTTTATGACTGAATTCCTTATACGTGCGTACTTGAATTTAACAATGTGAAGATAATGGAAATAAGGTAACTTGATATAAAAAAAATTGATTTGTGATATGATGTCATACTCTTAAATATAATAGGTTGATACAATGTGATAACTAATTTCGAGTGGATGCAATAGATTCTATGTTGACTATATATGGTGGTTTGTTTAGTGTCTTTTTGTACTCATAACAGAAAGAAGGTTTTGGAATTTTATTGCTGGTAATCCTACTTAGGCTCATTACCAGAATTTGATCAATCAATATGATGTTTTACTCATGTATATAAGGGAGAAACGAGGGAGATAATTGGAGGCTTCCTTATTGGGATACAGGGTATTGTCTTTTTCTTTCCCGCTTAACAAAATCCTCCGGAAACTCAGTGTTAGCTAATGAAGTGATGAACTTATATAAGTTTTCTTGATGCTTTTGCAGCTAGTGTTTTATGCAACAAATTATAGTTTAAAGCTAATATGAAAACATGTTTCTATGACTTGTGGCAGGTGGTACATCCTGCTGATTTATGCTTCAAACTCCCAGATAATGTTAGTTTGGAAGAAGGAGCTATGTGTGAGCCGCTAAGTGTTGGTATCCATGCTTGTCGTCGTGCCAATGTTGGTCCTGAGACCACGGCATTGATCATGGGAGCTGGACCTATCGGGCTTGTGACATTGCTGGCAGCTCGTGCTTTTGGAGCCCCAAGAATAGTCATAGTGGATGTAGATGAATATCGTTTATCTGTTGCAAAGAAACTTGGTGCAGATGAAACTGTCAAGGTTTCAACTGATATGCAGGTTTGCTTCTTCTTTATAAACAGTTTCTCAGCATTGGAAATCCTTAAAACTTATCGGCTTCTTTCACACAAACTACTTAGTCCATACATGTTAGTAGTGATGTCTTAACCTTCCATAATAAATTTTTTAAGTCTATTTGAGCAAGGGGTCAATCAACTCTACTTAATTAATTTTTTTAAAAAAATTACCAATATTTAAAAGATAACTATTTAATATTTCTTTCAAAAAAAAATTATTTAATATGGAAAAGACATACAAATTCAAAATATTATCAATTTAAATTACACATCATATGTGTCAAATATTACACGTGTAACATGTGTGCAATATATATGATTTTTTATTAAAAAAACATGATTCTAAAGCAATTTCAATAGTGTTTATACTAGTAAATGTTTTATTTTAATGATTTGGAATACTAAAATCATTTACATTTAACTAAGAACTAATTTTAGTGAAATTTAACCGCAATAAAAATGCTAGCTCCGCCACTCTATTTAAGATGGTATAAACATGATATACTACATAAAACTTTATTATCAAAGGTGACAACTTTTTGTAGATATCCTAAGAGTATAGTATGTGATAATAAATTTCAAATGGAAATTTAATGATTTTATGATACATTAATTATGCTCCTAATTATTCTTTCCTTCCACAGGACATACCAGAAGAAGTTGAGCAGATTCGCAAAGCTATGGGGAGAAGTGTAGATGTGACTTTGGATTGTGCAGGTTTTAACAAGACCTTGTCAACTGCTCTTCGTGCAACAGGTGAAGGTGGTAAAGTGTGTCTAATTGGGATGGGCCATGGCGAGATGAATGTTCCTCTCACCGCTGCAGCTGTGAGGTATTGTTTTTTTAATAGGAAAAAATGCAAAACTTATAAATAGGCCACTAACTATATGTTTAGACTCTAATAATGTGTTCCATTCTTAATTTCAGGGAAGTAGATGTTGTGGGTGTTTTCCGTTACAAAAATACTTGGCCTCTATGCATCGACTTTCTTACTAGTGGTAAAATCGATGTGAAGCCTCTCATTACTCACAGGTTCGGGTTCTCACAGAAGGAGGTAGAAGAAGCTTTTGAAACCAGTGCTCGTGGTGGTGATGCGATTAAGGTTATGTTCAATCTGTAAGGAAGTGTGCGATGAGTATTGGTTACCAAAAGTTTGCGAAGCTAAGTTTACACAGCAGAGTTCAAAGATACTTAGACAATAAAAGCATAAAAGATTACTAATTGCTGCTTTATAGCTTTCCTATGCAAGTGTACTTGAAGAACCATAAAACCGGGTTTTAATTAAAATAATATATTATTGATGCATCGTGTTTGTTATAATTAGCAAAGCCTCAAGGGAGAGCTTACTGCCCATACTGGTTCTACTTCCTCATATGTTAGCATTTTTTTTTCTTATGAGCAGCACATCCAACATAAATAGCTTTGCTTGCTACTTTTTAACCACCACAATCCAAGTAAGGAGTTAAGGAGTATGTAAGGTGTAAAATAAGGGAAGATTTAAATAGAATGCACATATTATAAGAAAGATGTTGGACTGATTCATAGGACTAGTTAGCCACTTAGCCCCAACTTTAGAACAAAACTTGGTAAAAAGCATATAGCAAAGGGAAACTAAGTGCAAAATGTACACTTTAAATTGTCAATTATTTCAGTTCTTTTTGGGGGTGATACAAGGTAATCATTAACATAAAACTAAGTCTCAAAGAAAATGAAGCTTTAGGTATGCCTCTTCCTCAAAGAGTAACTGATATGAATTTTACTTCAAAAAGGGCTAAATACACTAGCAAAATCACTTAATGGTTGCATACACAAGCGTTACACAATATCATTCCCTCATTTGCTATAAATACATAATAAATCACAGCAAAGCTGCTGTGGAGTGTAGTAACAATTTGCTCAACCAAAAGAGTAGTCCTTATCTTGTAGAAGACAACTTCAAAGGTGCCGAGTTTGTGGCCAATAACAAGGAACATCAGCCAGGATTATCTTCTCGCAATTCCTCAACAACGATGACCAAAGGAAACAAAAAAATAGAGAGAAAACTTGAAGGGCTAACTGCCATGAAAAATAAATAGTATTACATAGCTGTCTTTGGTTCTGCTAACCAGTTCCACACCCTCACTTGACCATTTCCATCACCGGTAAAGAATAATCCGCTAGGACCTGCTTGAATAGCTCGAATCTCTTGCTTTGAAATAATCTTGCCCCTCTCCATAAACCTAAAGAAGAACAACAGATAATTATCTATAACATTCATAATCATTAAACACATCACGCACACAACCTGACACAAGTAGAATTTATTCAATTCCATGATGTATAATTGTACAAGCCAAATTTACCCAGCTTTCAGGGCCAACATCAGGCCAAAACTAGCCCATTTAAATTTTGAGTGAGGCCCAACCCATGACCAATGTTAATAGATTTTCTAAGTATGGTGGTAGAATGACATGGATTTCCTACACTAGGATAAAAACTTACGATGGCAAGTCATATATGTGGACAAAATTGTCATTGGTGGAACACAGTAACACTGGCTTTGCTTCTGCATCAAACATCCCGCAGAGAGAGAGTATACCCTGCATATTAAACAACCACAAATCAAATCTCAATTGGTAACTTAATCAAAGAGGGAAGATTATGGAAGGAGTTAAAAACCAGTGGATTCCTACGCCAATGAAGGGTAATCAACTAAACAAGCAACAGAACAATCACCCGGCACCAAGGAAGTAGGCAATGATAAATTTCTTTTGTATAGCTGGAGGCCTGGAGTGAGATGGTGAAAGAGTGAATGTAAAGTTTAATCCTACCTGTAAACATGTACTTTACAAACTAGAATAAATGGTTGACTTGGTGGGGCTTGGAGTTAGAACAATTTGGCTCTTTTGTGCATAGAAGGTTGGCTTGATTCATTCCCACAAGACGAGAAACAAATTCCACATAAAATGATTACATATAAACTACAAATGCACACCTAATTCAGTCAGATTAACTGCACTACAAAAGCTCTTTTGTGAATAGAAGGTAGTGTAGTGCTTTAGGTGGTAAATAACCACTGGTTATTATCAATGAAATGGTGTTCTCAAGTCTTCAATCCAAAACTACCTCTTCTACCAAGCTACCAAAAAGAAATAAAATCCTTAACTGATCAAATCTTGGCTGAATCAAAGCAATGCCACAGCCAAAGATGATCTCATATTCTTTATTTTTTTTTATAATAATAATAATAATAATAATAATAAATAAAATAAATAAATGATTAAAGCAAAACTCAAGGAGGTGATAAGCAGACTTCATTGCTTTCACAGAGAATGCAGCATTTTTTTTAAAAAATGTTTACAAAATGAGAGAGGGTTGTGATCAAAACTGGGATAAAGAGCAAGCATATCCACGTACACCTATGGCAATCACAAGTTAGCAATAATGCACTCAAGTTACTATGTGGTCTTTCTTTTGCTGTCTACCTAAGCTAGAAAAAGTAACTTGGGCTTCAACCTCAGCCTTGGCATAAACTTAGACAAGTATTTATGCGCATGAAGTTTCTGCTGACCAGCAATAATGAGAAGCAGATTAGATTGATTAGAGAGTAACAGTGTGTTTGGATTGAAGGAAATGGAGGGAAAGGAAGGGAAGGGAAATGGAGGGATGAAATATCTTTCATTTGGATAACAAATGAGGAAAGAAGGGAATTGGAGGGGAGAGAAATGGAGGGATTAAATTGTTCTCCTCCCTCCTCTTCTCCTCCCTCCCCTTCTTTTCCTTCCTCCTTTTTTATCCAAACACAGTATAAAGTCTATTTATTTATACCAACATGTCAGACACAGTAAAACACAATTCACATAAACCCAGGTACGACCTTAATCTGGGTATCCCCCACTCTACTTCTCATATTTCCCCCACAAACTCTACACTAAATCCTTAGACCTCACGAACAAAAAATTGCAACCAGGCATGTTTTGCAAGAAGCACTACCTCAGCGTCTCATGGGATCAGGTGCACACCTAAGTGCAACAATCTAACCCACATAACCAAAATTCAATCCCCAGGATCACCTTTTCCTAAGCTATTTCATGGGATACAACCTCATTGATTAAAGAAAGAAATTGTTGACCAATCGAATAGCTTTTACATTTTTTCTTAGCAGAAATAATTTAGTAGTTTCATAAGAATCATGGCTAATTTGTGAACCTCAAATATGATACAGCTTCATTGCAACTAAGTCCAAATTGTCAGGTACTGAGGTTATGCCTTACAATACTAAACAAAAACTTCGGACCAAATGGATGATCCTTAGAGCAAAGCAAAGAGATGTAGCTTAAAATCACTAATCGGAAGAAATGTAGCTTAAAATAGCAAGCAAAGAAATGCTTAAAATGACAAGAAAATATTTTAAACGTACATGCTCTTCAGTATGAGTATAAGTCACTTCCAAGTTTCCGCTTGGAGTAGCAGCCCAGACCTGCACAAAAACAATCAAGTTGCAGAAGGGTTAAGGAAAAAAGAAGTCATGAAAATGGTGGCCAAAACAAAGCCATACAAATTCCATTTATTGGCCAAAATTATCAACTAGGCAAACAAATAACAACCTTTATAGTGTTGTCCAGTGAAGCTGATAATAGAAACTGCTCCCAACAAAGAACAGACATAACAACAGAAGTGTGCTCTGTCAAAATCTGTATGCATTGCAAAGTCTCAAGATTCCACACCTGTAAAAGGAAATATTAAGATCAAACTGGAGACTATAAATAACTATACCTCGGAAAAGCAAAGTAAAGCATTAATAAACACTGATATCAATATCATGAAACAGCTTACCCTTATAGAATTATCCATTGATCCAGAATAGAGTCTATTAGCTCCGGCAAACATAGTAACAACAGCACTTGTATGCCCCGTAAGGGATGCAGCTGGTTCAAAGCAATTAGTAGCCGGGTTGAATTTCCAAGCCAATATATTCCCATCCTACAAGAAAAAAAGATACCTAGCTTTGAATAAACTTAAATACAGATATAAAAGCATATCAAAGTTTCAGCAGAAAGAAACATTCCTCCGTTCCAAATCTTCAGACTTTAGTTTGACACAGAAATTAAAAGTAGTAATAAAAGGAGAGTAAAAACATAAGCAGATAAATAAAGAAATAGGGTTGAAGATATAATATATGGATTGTTGCCTTCATTGGACATTTGGATAAATATTTGATAGTGAAACTGAAGGTCTTTTTTAAGGAATTGGGATTAGTTTTTGCATCTTCTTTCCTAAAAACTGTCACTAAGGAAAAAGGAATATGGATAAATGGTAAGAATTACAAACTAAATATAAAAAGAAGTAATTTGAGACAATCCAAAGAAGATGTATCCTATCATTAATGGACGGCAAGAGTTATCAAAACTGAAAAGCATCTACTGTAATAACAAAAACAATATTAGCTTTAGCTCAAACATTCAAGCAACTCACTTATATCCAGAATCTAATGATGCTCAAAAATAAAGAATGCTTTCAGCAACAGAAACCAATAAGCCTCTGTTATTTTCTTTTTCATGGTAAGCCAACACTAGAAACAAATATATACTACCAAAATCATCAAAACACTAATTCAGACTGAACAGAAAAATCAATCACCTGTATGCCAGCAAACAGCATATCATTCCCCACCACCAGAGAATAAACCTGACCAACAGGTCCACTGAGACTCATATCAGTGACAGTCTCAATGTTCAATGCCTGCAAATATGACGAATCAAGAAGCTTCACACATTAGCTTATTATAAAAAGTAAGTGTGAACTTTATATATTATCTCACAGAAAATCTTGCATCCCACCTCACCTTGACCATATTTGGCAACCCTATAAAAACCCAGGGCCCTTCATTGATCATACAGCCAATTTCTCCGCCCAAATGAACAGCACTGACACACTATAAAAATAGGCAACAATGCAGAAGTAAGTTCCCAATAAGAAGCGCATATTTTTTTTTTTTAAGAGAATAAGAAAATCTCAAGACCTAAGGATTTGTCAATGGCTCACAAAATTGGGAAAAGGAAGAGAAGTGAACACGATGACACATCAGACATCACATATGTCAAAGTTGCATACTTTCCAATTAATCTAGGACTAATCCATTTACAAAACAAGCAAATTCGACAATAAGCTCCATAGTTACAGGATGCCATAGCTTCACTTTTAACAACTTTCGCAGACTATGATATATAATGTCAAACCTCCAAATATCACACACATACATTGATACATGTTAAAAGTTGGTCTAGTGCAATTGATTCTACAAGTTCTTACATTAACCTAAATCCACAATTCATATGATTCATTCAAATAACTCTATACAATTTTATTGCCTAAATTAGGTTCTCTAGCATGTAAAGGTCTTTTACATGTAGAAGCCACATGCACTTATGCCCAACAAATTGAATATGTAACCAATCTTGTCTATGTGAAGGACACACCCATATCTAATTTATACGCCATAAAGAGTATTCTCCAAAGATAACTAGCAAAGCATAGTGTTTCAACCCAGGTGATCGGGGAGACGGGGAGGCTATTTTTAACAAACCAAAAGGTTTTAAACTAATAAAATACATAGCCCAATATAGAGTATATGTTAGGGGTAAGGGAATAAATTGTTGTGCATGACCACTTATATTGCGCCAAAAAAAAATGCAAAAAGATAAGTAAAGTATGATAGCATTTGGCTGATTTCAGGTACAGCTGAATGATTTTGGTCTACTATCTCCATCCTAAAAATAAGTTTATTTTAAGAATATGATCAAAAATTAAGAATATGATCAAAGGTTAAGGATATGAGAGTTTATAATGGTAATAGTAACAAGTATCATCATTCTGGTATTTTAAGCCAACCCATAATAGTGCATTGATATTTTAAGTGACAAATAATATGATGCAAAAGTGTTAGTTAAGTGGACACTTATTCAAATAATTTCCAAACAAATCGGGTTGTACTCTGTAGTCCAAAATATATAATAAATTAAAAAATTAGGTATGGAGTGAAAAGTCCAAATAGCATCAATACATCAACCATACAATAAAGAACAGCAACCTGCTAATCACTAAAACAAAAGTTAAAGAGCATATTCGAATGAAAAAGAACAAACCTGTCCTGATGCACAATCCCAAATCCTGACATGCTCGTCTTTACTGCCTGTGTAAAGCTTATCCCCTGATGGCAAAGTGATCCCAGTTACAACCTGACCCGAAAACACATCAATTCAAACGCACTGTAAATCAAGTCCTCCTAGGAGAAGGATATTTCCAATTTTAGCATCAATCAAAACATAGAAACACCAAATAAAACAACATTCAACACACCAAACACAGCTTCAAAAACCCGATAAACCTAACCCATCAAATTCAGGCAGCATTAGTTACTAACTTACTATGAGTAAACTGTCATGATCATGTAAAATTCACAAGTCTCAACTACAGTTTGATCAGATTAAATAGTGAAGATTGCATCAAACAAAACAATAAAATTACTCCCCGAACAAGAATTCAACCCATCAAACACAGCTCCCAAAACCCGATAAACCGAACCCATCAAATTCAAGCAGCATTAGTTACTATGAGTAAACTATCATGATCATGTAAAATACACAAATCTCAACTACAGTTTGATCAGATTGAACCATGATGAAACATAAACAATCCCTAATATAAATAAAATCAAATTAAACAGTACTAAAAAAAAATTAAAATACCTTCTGATGACCCTCAAGAGTAGTCAAAAGTGAAAAGGAACCACCAATCGACCAAGAATGCAAGAATTTACAACCATCACCATAACTACATTTCCCTTGAACCCAGAAATTACAAACTCTTTCCATCTTCTTCGGAGGAACCCCACCACTAGTACCACCAGGTCTACCCCAAGTATTATTAAAATTAGGGTTTTTACGGCTCGAAAAGCCGTCATTTCTCTGACCACCACCGCCCAAACCACCATGAGCCCTCTTCGCAGGGCCATTAAACGACGACGAAGAAGATGAAGAAGAAGAAGGGTGTGTAGTAGGAGGAGGAAGAGGAAGTTCTCTGTGAAGAAAAGAACACGGGTTTCTCGCACATCTTCCAGCTTGCCAGTGATAACAAACTTTTTGATTTTGAGGATAATGAGATTGTTGGTGTTGTTGATGAGGTTGAGATTGTTTGTTTCCGAGTCGATGGAATACTCGTTTATTGCCGCCGTTTGAATCAAAATCCATTATTGGGGAAAAAAATTGAAATTGATGAATTGATTGAATTGGGGAAATTGGGAGGAGAGAGAAATTAGGGTTCTTTGATTAGAAAAAAGGGGGTTTTTGTTTTGGTGGGTGTTAGTGGAGGTGGGGAAGGCGGTGGTCGGAGGAGAGAGAAAGAAATACGGCGGTGGAAGAAGAAGATTTGGGTTTTGGTTTTAATATTTATTAGTTAGTTTACTAGTTGTAACTGCGCCATCTACACGCACGAGGATAAAATTTTGTTTTGGGTAGGGATCGAAAACGGAAGAGTTCACAATGGAACTTTGGAAGTGGAAGATCCGACTCGATCATCGCCACCCAAGATAGTAAGGGCGTGTTCGGCAAAATTGGTTATGACTACCTCGTATTGTAGTTTGAACTTCGAATTAGTTGGTAGCTGAATAGATGTGGAAATAAATGATATTCTGTATTAGGTATTTGGTATTTGTAGGTTTTATGGAGCAGATGTTAATTGATACTCCATATGAGATATATAATTGTCAAATTAACACTATATGAAAATAAAAATAGTTAAAGTATTTGTTTAGTGGAGATAAGGCAAAATTTGAATGTTAACATTTTAAGGGAAATTTTTTTGTAGTTTTTAACAGACAGTGCTACTTTAAAAGCTAAAAGTTACCATCCACTTCGCATTATCAAACACTATTATTTGAATCAAGTAAATAGTGCTAGTTGTTACCCAACTTACCTTAATGTTTAATAACAAAAAATTTTGCTTGACAAACTTGTTGGTATGAACGATTTTGTACCTATTCATAAAATAGTTTAAATCAAATAAAACCTACAAAGAAAACACATAAGAGTACTCCATAGCATTGTTGTGTTTCGTCAAATTGAGAATTGAGATATTAGTATTTGATGGAAATGAAAACATATAAACTTATTTTGATTTATTTGATGGAAATGAAAAAAATATAAACTTATAGCTTCTTTTCATTACTAATGATCCAATGAAAATTTGCACTTCTTCAACCCATTATCACCTTCCATTGTCTAAATACACGTAAGGCACGATTCCTGTTCCTCCCTTTAACTCTCTCCACATATTACTCTTCAATAAACTCATAAGTATTAGAACATCACTGTCAACAAAGCATTTTAGATATTTCAATGTTGTCAAGCCCGAGAACAGGAAATGTCATTTAACATTGCTAGTCAAGGAAATTGATTGAAAATACAAATTCCCTACTTTGGGTGTGGCAAGGAAATATTGTGACCTAGAAAAGGATAGCTACCATTGGAGTAATAAAACTTAAAAAATGAATAATTTTACCAATAATTCAATCATATAAGGATGTAGACACCAGCTTTAATATTTTAAAAGTTATATCATGGCGGAACACCTATCATGCATGGAGTATAATTAGCTAAGTAATATTCCTCACATGTTTCTTACTCACATTTTTTTTTTAGCAAATTTGGTAATTCAAAGCCTACTAGACTCCAACTAATTCAAATATGAGTCGAGTTAAAACCTAATTGAAAAAAAAGCTCTTCTAATAAGTGTTACGGAATAGGACATTCTCAAATCTCGAGCCCAAAACCTTAATTAAGTTGGAATAACTTCCTCACAGATAGATCAATACACTCCTATTTTATAACTAAATTTCAAAAGAAAAAAAAAACCTCCTTTACACTCTATACTCTTACAGTTTACACCAGGCACCAGCAACTAAGTTGAGTCTCCTGTTCGACTGTTCGTTCAATCAACTTCTACTGTCGCCAAGGTTCTCTTATTTATTTTACAGATTTCTTCTAATTTATGTTGATGAAATTATAGATTAAACAAAAATTCATTGCAAAATTATAACCTATAGTTTCAATTTCCAGGATAACTGCCAAACAATAACAGAATTGATGAGTGCAGCTCATCGAGCTCTTTTCAAGGAGGTTGTAAAGCTTACCCAAGAACAAAACCTTCAAAAGGGTAAATTGATTCATGCAAAAATCATCAAATCAAATTATTTTTCCAATGTATACTTAGCTAATAGCATAGTTAATTTGTATGCAAAATGTGGCCAATTAACCCATTCTAAGCTTGCTTTTGAGGAAATCCCCATTAAAGATGATGTTTCTTGGAGCTCAATTATTAATGCCCATGCTCAATTTGGTGGCAATAAGTCATCTTTCTATGTTTTTGATTTGTTTCGTCGAATGCGGGTCGAGAATTGTCTCCCCAATGGTTATTCATTTGCTGGGATTTTTAGTGCAATTTCAAATGTGGGTGATGTTTGGGCTGGAAAACAGGTGCATTCGTTAGTGATTAAGACTAATTATGGTGGAGATGTGGTTGTTGGAAGCGCGATCCTTAACATGTATTGTAAATCGGGTTTTATGGATGATGCACGCCAGATGTTTGATGAAATGCCTGAGAGGAACTCTGTGTCGTGGGCGACTATGATATCTGGGTATTCTGCGAGTGGTATGGCTGGAGAGGCTGTGGGGGTTTTTAAATT
The DNA here is from genome assembly GCF_948465745.1 of Chenopodium album. Taxonomy (NCBI): domain Eukaryota; kingdom Viridiplantae; phylum Streptophyta; class Magnoliopsida; order Caryophyllales; family Amaranthaceae; genus Chenopodium; species Chenopodium album. The sequence continues at coordinate 2,235,820 of NC_137838.1, forward strand.
GATAGTGAAGGATGAAGAGGAGCGAGGGAGTCCCTTTTTCTTGACTAGTGTGCTTAGTGCATTGGCTATTCCGGAGTTGGTTGATGTTGGAAGGGAAGTTCATTGCTTTGCTGTTAAGGTTGGGGTGATACGAATTGTGGAAGTTAGGAATGCTCTTGTTACTATGTATTTGAAATGTGGGAGTGCAGACAATGCGCTTAAGATGTTTGCATTGTCTACTGATAAGAGTCCTATTATGTGGTCCGCGATGGTCACTGGCTTTGCGCAGAGTGGGCACTCTAAGAAAGCTCTGGAGTTGTTTTCTAAAATGCATTATTCTGGGGTTAGGCCTAGTGAATATACTTTCGTTGGGGTGATTAATGCGTGTAGTGACGATGGTGCCGTTGAGGAAGGCAGGCAAATCCATTCTTATTCGGTTAAAATGGGATTGGAGAATCAAATGTATATTATAACTGCACTGGTTGATATGTATGCGAAATGCGGTAGCATTGCTGATGCTAGGAAAGGTTTTGATTGTTTGCAGGAGCCAGATGTTGTTTTATGGACTTCAATGATAGGAGGTTATATACAGCATGGAGATAATGAAGAAGCATTGAGTTTGTATGGCAGGATGGAAGCAGAGGGAATTTTACCTAATGACCTAACAATTGCTAGTGTATTGAAAGGCTGTTCTAGTCTTGCTGCTTTGGAGCAAGGCAAACAAGTCCATGCCCGGGCCATAAAGTATGGGCTTGCTGGAGAGATGACTATTGGAAGTTCTCTTTCATCCATGTATGCAAAGTGTGGGTGCATTGGCGAAGGCAACATGGTCTTTCAGAGGATGACCACAAGAGATATAGTTTCTTGGAATGCTATGATATCTGGTCTTGCTCAAAATGGGTGCAGTGACAAAGCTTTGGATCTATTCGAGGAGATGAGATCAGAAGGTGTAAAGCCAGATAATGTTACTTTTGTTAATATTCTTTCTGCTTGTAGCCATATGGGATTGGTTGAAAGAGCCTGGGAATACTTCAAGATGATTTCCAGTGAATATGGCCTACAACCTGGATTAGAGCATTATGCTTGCATGGTTGATGTGTATAGCCGTGCTGGGAGGCTTTTTGAAGCCAAGGATTTCATTGAATCAGCAACTTTGGATCATGGGATGTGTTTGTGGCGAATATTATTAAGTGCATGTCGAAATCATGGTCATTATGAGCTAGGAGCCTATGCAGGGGAGAAACTAATGGAGCTAGGCTCACAAGAATCATCAGCTTATGTCTTATTGTCTAGAATTTATACTGCACTAGGAAGATCAGATGACGTGGGACGAGTCATGAGGCTTATGAAGCTTAGAAGGGTAGGCAAGGAGGCTGGGTGTAGTTGGATTGAACTGAAGAGTCTTGTTCACGTGTTTGTTGTTGGAGATCAGAAGCATCCTGAGATAGCAGATATATGTAGCTGGTTAAGAATTTTAACTAAACAAATGATTGATGAAGGTTACCGACCAGCTTATGATCCATTTTTGACGACCTCAACTTAACTATGGGAAGATCGAGTAGAATCAGACTTGATCTCTGGTACCAACCTATTTTCATTTAAACTTTGATATCATGAGATTTTTGATATATATATATATATATATATATATATATATATATATATATATATATATATATATATATGTTTAGTGCTGTTATTCAATGTGTTTGGTCTTTTGCCCAGTGTCTTCACATTACAGGAGAATGTAGGACTTGGAGGTTCCAAGCTTGAATTTCCCAATTTAGTTTGTCCAAAATTCCAAACCAACTTATTTTCTCTAGGTTGCTAAGAATGTCTATTGTTTCTAGCATATTGCTTGGCTTCAGTTACTATAGAGTTTGTCATTAGTAGGTTCTGTTAATAGTTGGCCATCAAATGTCAGACCCAGGGGGGTTGGTTATATCAGATGGCCAACTTATATAGAATACTTATCTTAATTAATTATTTGGTCTAAGACTTAAATGGGCCATATGATGAGTTTGGTAATCTAATTACTAACAAACACTTTATATAAATATGCTTTATTGCCGCATGAAAAAGATGATTTGCATATCAACTTCAGGTTTATTCACTATTATGGGGAACTTTCGTTTGCTTGGGTTTATCGGTGCACTGATTTGCCTTATTGTTGCATGCAGAGCCACCATGTACATGGTCGGTGATACCTCTGGTTGGGATATTAGTACTGATCTTGATTCATGGGTGACGGGCAAGAGATTCGTTGTTGGAGATGTTCTTGGTAAGGCTCTTTCCCCTTAATTTCCCGATTTTCTTGGGTGCTGTCTCGTAATTTGAACTTGCGTGAATAGATCGAAGTGCCATATCGTATAAATATTCAGATATTTGGCTCCAAACTCAGCTTTTTTCTCTCTTTTTCTCTTCTTTTTTTCTTTTTTTTTTTTTCATGGTGTTGTTGCCATCTTATGCAACAACTCCTACATTTCTGGATTATAGACCACATTTCTACCTAAGGTCATTGCAAAATAATTAGACAACGTCTTAATTAATTACACTTTGTATTTTCCCATTTTGTTCTTTAATAGAACCCTTGAAATTCCAGATAAAATTTAAATATATGTACTCTGTAAATAGAACAGATGCCAGCTGAATAGCTGATGCATAGATTTATCAGGCTAGTTTGTACCAGTATTCTTATTTTCTTATCATATTTGCAGCATTTCAATTCTCATCATCATCAGTATGTGAGCTGACAAAGCAAGAGTTTGATAGTTGCGACACCAATAATGCTCTGCTTAGAAGTACCTCAGGAAACACAACCTTCCCTTTAACAAAACCAGGAGACAGGTACTTTGCTTGTTGCAACCGACTATACTGTCTAGGAGGGATGAAGCTTCACGTACATGTTGAACCCAACTCAACTGCTGTGTCAACTGCTTCAACAGCAGGAGCACCTGAAGCAGCTCTTGCACCAAATTCCGTGGGCTTACTGCCCAAAACTTCCAAGAGCAATCACCCTGTTCTAGCTTCCTCAGCTGAGTTTGTCAGAATTGGCGACGCTTTCTTCCTATTTTTGCTTGGTTTTCTGGGCTTCACAATTCTGAGTGTGGGTATTATATGAGATTATTTCTGGTTATATGTTTGACCATTTATACATAATACATGAGTTGAAGAAGTATCGTATACATATTCTTTGTGCTAGAAACATAAGCTATTATTGAAAAGAAATATACATTGTATGTAATATTACAATTTTGTAAAAAAAAATTCGTTTACTTGGAAGACAAAGCACGGCCTTTCTGCTACAACTACCAGACTAGAACAATGCCTTTTCTCTCATCTGTGGAGAACCTCGCCTTTTAACATAGAACTATGCACCGAAGAGGATGTTATTGTATTGTATTCTTTCATATTCTTTAAGATGTCACAGGATTAAATTTAGATATGCAAATTAGGCGCAAGGAAACAAACTCGGTTCCTCAATTCAATCCTTGACTTTGCTTAGTATTCCTTCCATTTGAATAATACTTGTAGGATGAGAAGACAGGTATTTTAAACATACAAAGTATTTTAGTAAAATCATGTTGAATCCTCAAGTATGAGGGGTTAAGACAGCTATTACTCTAGCATGGTGACAATTTTCCATTGGCTCAATTCATCTCAGCTAAGAAGTGAAGATAATAAAAATGACAGCATATATAACACAACTTTTGCAGGCTTATACAAAACCACTGGATTGCTCAGCTGTCTGCATCGCAAAAGCTAGTAGGGTAGTAGAATAAATGGATGAATTTGAAGAACCAACATCAATCATATTGTCAAAATTTGCACTGTTACAGGATCTCTGTATTGTATCTATGACAGAAGTGATAACTAGAAGTATGTACAAGAACGACACAGTACCCTTAACGTTGAGTCCCAGGTCAACTAGCTAGTTTGAAAGCATCAATAAATAGACCATATGTAAATCCCATCTTGAAATTGTTGAGAAGGGCGATTGGAAATGTTACCTTCGACCGACTGTAATAGAATTTTGTTGCATATTCAGTGAGGAGCACACACAATACAGCAGCAATAACATCATTGACCCCTAAAGCTCCAAAGGACAAAGAAATTGTTTGTGCGACGTAAAACCCACCTAATAAGGCAATTCCTCCAAAGAGCGCTCTCCTTGAAGGTCTCTTGAAATAGTTTCTTGAAATGTCTGGTACAGTACGAATAATGTCTACCAGCCTTCGAGGGCCCACGTTATCTTGCACAGCTCGAATAGGACGAAATCGGACTGGCGATTTTGAAACAAGGGAGTCAAATCTTCCATATGAGCTCTTTTTATTGATATTTAGGCCATAATTAAGCAACCCAATGGGGCTCATATCCACAGCAATCGCCATGGAGGAATAAAAAATTTGTTACCTGCAGAGAAAGGTATGCTATGTCAAAGAACTGAATGCCACAGTACACAGAATGTTCCTAATCTTAGCATTGTTACTTTAGGCATGCTAAATAGAACACAATCAATTCCTCTTTCAATTACAATTATTGGCTACATGATGCTAAATACTTCGTATATATGTTTCACTTCCTTAAATAAAGATAAGCAAATGCAGTTTTAAATCTTGCACAGGATGACAATGTATCAAGCCAACCGATGCTAAAGTTTATTATGTAAGCTTTACACATAATGTGAATATTAGAGAATCAGCAAAACATCCCAAGGGAATAATATCTGAGCAGATCCCAGCCCAGAAATGCTTCCGCACAACCTATGTATACATTTCTTGCTTTCCTTCCCCTCCTTATGCCACCAATCATTTTCCTGGTCCAGGGATGGAAAGGTTGCTAAACAAAGTCGATTAATTTGGAAAAGAAAACAGCCACACCACACCAATTCTACAGCTATATATGCAACAAAGCATGCAATTAGCTTGTACCCCATTGGCGACTAAACCTGTGAAAGATGAAAGAAGAAAAAAGCAGATTGTAATGCACAACAGCAGAACATTGCTTCAATTTCCCAAACACTTTCAAGCTTCAATGTCTCACCACCAAAGTGCTCTTCCAAAATTTATTACTCTTCCAAAGACATCAATGAATCATAAGTAAAGCTAAATAGGTATCAGAATTAACTCTTACAGAAGATCAAAAGAACAAGCATTCCTAGTTATAGACAATTGCGCATATAAAACTATTACAAGGGCAGATAATTAATCCCAAAAACAATTTCTTTCTCTACTCTCCCTTGCTCTCTTCTTTCACTATAGCCAAGCTAATAACCATGACCTTGCCATTTGCATAGGAACACACAATCAACTACGGGAATTAAAGTTTTGATCCAATCTCAATTCTTTTTATTCCAAAATGCCCTTTAGGTGTACCACTGTACCAAATTACCAATGAACCATAATATCAAACAATGCTATCAAAATTTGATTATGAATTCATCATTTCTCGGTCTTGCCAATCTTGCACTCAACAAAATACACTCGAGGCTGAATCAGGTGCTAAGGCTAATGCTCACCTCTCTCACCTCTCATAATTCAGGTAATTTTATCAAAATAGAATCTCAAAAATTCAGAACTCAATAGCTCCAAAGTTCTCATAGATGATACTGCTTCCCAGTTTCCCACACCACCAACTACAACAAGTCCAATACGATTAAGAGTTTTCCTTTAACTTCAAAAATCGAGCAAATTACACAACAAAAAGCTGAAATTAAACCCCTAAAAGCTGAAACTTATTAATCGGTCAGTCATCCTAAATAACAATTTGCTAATTAAAAATTGCTTTGATGCATCCACAACAAAAAGAAATGGAAACCCTAACCCCAAAATTGTATTCAAAACTGGCCAAATTACACCACAATAAGTCATTAATCAGCCCCCAAAATCCAACCCAGAAACAACATAATCATGCAATCATATATTGAAAAATTAAAACACAAAATCAAATTGAGCAAAACAATCGACAAAGTAGAGCTTAGATAATTAGAATAATATAATTAACCTTAAAAATCACAAATTTAGTCAACAAAATGACAAAAAAACTAACCTTGGCAGAAGCAGATAGGTCGAGAGAGAACTAACAGCAGAGATATGAGTCCACTCTGTGTGTTTGGAATTAATAAAGATTGTCTAAGCTACATTCATTCCAAACCTTTTGGATTCCTTCCTTCTTCTTCTTCTTCTTTTTTTTTTTTTTTTTTTTTTTTTTTTTTTTTTTTTTTTTTGGTGAAGTCACTATCATGTAGTCATGGTCTCATGGACTATTGTCATGGAGAAATGATGGATAAATTTCTCAATTTTGAGTTCCTTAATTTGGTTGAATTTGGGGGTGTAATTCATAATTTTTAATAATCTACTCTTATTTCACTTTAAACATCTATGTCAGATTCTCGACATTTGGACATGAGTATAACACTTACACACATTACTTTTAGTTCGAATCTTGAAATATTTCGCTTGGACATGTACTCGTGTCGAACATGGGTATCCGACTATCCGAGTCCATGTAACATAGGTTTTAAGAATAAATATTTAATGATACTAGCGTTATATATGGAAAAAATGCGTGTTTTAATGAGCAATGATAAATTTATCTCTAAACAGGTACAATAACATTTTGTGAAATTATAAGTATATGATCTATACAAAGTACAGGGTATATTTTAATACATCATGAGTTTCTACCCTCTTGTAAATTATTTTTGAAATACAAAGAATATCTACCTATTATCCAATCATATATTGAAATGAATTTTATTATTGATGTTACACTACTTTAAGGTACTAGGGCAGCTAACGCGCGCATCGCGCGCGTCATAGCTAGCCATATCTTGAAGGTTTTTTTGGTTTGGCTTTTAAATCACAAAATTAGTTAAATTAACAATAAGAGAAATTTTTCCTATAAAAAAAACAATAAGAGAAAATATGTAATCAACTATATTTAGGTGGTATAAATGTTCAAGACAACTAACATTTATGAAAGCATAAAAGTACATAAATATTTTAGAGGGTATACTTGTCTAAACACTATTCATTAAAATAGCATCTACATATTAATGAGGGTATGTATGTAAATACACATTTTGAAGGGTATAATTGGCATTACACTATTCATAAGAGTATGTTTCTACTTTTTATAAGGTAGGGATTTATTATAAGAAAGGAACACATACCAAGCTTAATAAATCTTAAGTCAAATATATTTAAATGATTTCCTTAAGCTACACGAAACTTTAAATATTTGAATTTATTAACTTTGAAATAAATTCAATTATCACTTTTTTTTTTTTTTTTTTTTTTTTTTTTTTTTTTTTTTTTTTCCGGTTAGGAACTTGTTGCATGAACTCAATTAAATTGAACTTTAACAAGCCTTAAATTGAGCTAAACTAGCTTACCAAATTAAATTCTCAATTAATAACGATCCAACTTTCAACTAACATATTTAACTACTTTTATGAAGAAAATCACTATCAATGTTTTTATTTTATTTTATTTTATTTTTATTTTTTTGGACATCGTTAATATTTGTCTTATTAAACTATTTACGTCTTTCTTACTTTAGTTTTGTTCTATGTGTGTTTTAATTGTATATGTTTACCTAATCGGTCACTAACTTTCTCTACTTTTTTTTTTTTAACTATAATAAACCTATTCTCATGCACAACTATTGAAATGTTAAGGAAGTACAAGTAGCTCAATAATGATATAGAAAAGAGGAGAAAACTTTCTCCTAAAACCCTAATACAATAGATTACCTTAAATGCAAAAACATACTCGTATTAGTAACATAATTTTTTTATTTTTATTGTTGTTCGAAATAGAATACTTATAAGGAAAAATCGCCTAACCTTTAACACTGGAGTAATAAATATTGATAACAAACTAATCAAACAAGGTAGAGATGGAAAGACAATTGACAACTAGACAAGGAAGAGTAAATTAAGCAAATAAAGAAAGCAAGCAAAGTAAACATAAATTAGTTAAATTATAGGAATAGTTATTCAAAAATCACACTATTAAATAATCTTCAAACTCAACTTAAACAAGCAAGTTGGGCAATTCAGAGCCAGAGTAGACCAGAGAAGGCAGCCCCCACTTTCAGAGGGCCATCTTCTCCAACGTCTCCCTCTTTCTCTCTCTCTTTCAATCTATTCTCTTCTCTGCTTTCTCTCTCCTGAATCTTCCAGGTTTCTCTCTCTTCTACTCTGCTTGTAATAATTTAAAGAAATTTTTTTTAAAATTTTTTATACTGAATTTGTGCTATGAACTTTGTTGCTCGCTTTGCTTTTATGCTAGATTTTTTGAGTTGGGTTGCTTTCTTTTTGGTTTAATTTTTGTGGGTGTCTGCTGAATTCTGCTGATTTTACTCCAGTAGTTGGTTTTCAGTTTGTGGGTGTTCCACTGTTTTTGATTAATTAATTTGGGTTTGAAATTTAAATTTACTTAGGGTTTAGTAATTTCCATGGTTTTTCTAGATTCATTTGCCTAATTTTGATAAAAATGGTATCAAATTTGATACTTTGAATTAGTATATCTGGGTTTGTTTAAACTTGAATTTTTAGTTAAGTGTGATCTGTTAGATCATTTATAAGGTGCTTTGTTTGGTTCAATTTTATTACTAATATTTAGCGTAAAAAGTGCATTTTAATTACTTTTCTGTAGAATAAAATTGGGATTCTAAGTTTTGGTGCACTTATTTTTAATTTGCAGATCCAGGTATTACAAAATTGTTTAATTGGGTAGCTTGAACTTTACCTGTTCTGCTTGATCTGTTGAGCGTGGAAATTTTGCTGATATAACGCCATATAATCTAGATGCATTTGTTACTCAAGTTGAGTTTCATTGTCAAAATTTAAACCTTTAGTAGCTAAAGAGTGGTTCTTTATTCCGTTTGAATTTTGACCTTTGAGTTTGGTTTTGGTACTGGGGTGGTTGCGAAGCTTCCAACTTCAAACGTTGAATTTTATTTTGTGTACTCATTTCTTTTGAGGAAGGTAGTGCGAAAGCTTGGCGAAAATTGACCAACTTTACATAGAAGGAACTTTGTCTTCTGTACCCTATAGTATTTGCTTTAGTCCTGGTTTTGGACTTGTAGGTTACGAAATGGCTGTTGGCAAAAACAGTAGCAACTCTGGACAATTAACTCGTCCATGCCGTTGTTTCAAGGTGGCGGACTTGAAGGAAACTATCTTGGATGCAACTGAGACATCTGATTTGAAAGATCGTTATGTTTTGGGAGATCAGTTGGGTTGGGGGCAGTTTGGTGTGATCAGGGCGTGTGCTGATAAGTTTACAGGAGAGTTATTGGCGTGCAAATCAATTGCCAAAGAAAGGCTGGTAACCCAAGATGATGTTCGAAGTGTGAAGCTTGAAATCGAGATCATGAGCAAGTTATCGGGTCATCCTCATGTGGTTGATCTCAAGGCAGTTTACGAGGAAGAAGATTATGTCCATTTGGTGATGGAGCTCTGTGCTGGTGGGGAGTTGTTCCATCGATTAGAGGAAAAAGGAAGGTATCCCGAGTCTCAGGCAAAGATCATATTTCGGCATCTAATGCAGGTAGTCTCGTATTGCCATGATAATGGTGTTGTTCATAGAGATTTGAAGCCTGAGAATATTCTTATGGCAACCAAGTCATCTTCTTCACCAATCAAGCTAGCCGATTTTGGTCTTGCTACTTATATTAAGCCAGGTAGAGCACTCTTCTACTAATTTGTTTACCTGTGTTACCTGAACTCTTTCATTTCACCTCGATATTAATCCATGTTGAAAACTGTAGATACTTCGACATAGGATAGACACTTGACACTCTGATGAAAAGATGCAATTTTTTCATATGATGGTCAGTTTGATCATAAACAATATTGAGTAATATTGGGTTTTAGCAAGTGGTTTAAGCATTTGGTTTTTGGTCAAGCAGGGCAGAGCTTGCATGGGACAGTGGGGAGTCCATTTTATATAGCACCTGAAGTTCTGTCTGGAGGTTACACCCAAGCTGCTGATGTATGGAGCGCTGGTGTGATTCTCTACATTCTTTTGAGTGCTATGCCGCCGTTTTGGGGTAAGACAAAGTCAAGGATTTTTGAAGCAGTCCGAGCAGCTGATCTGCGCTTCCCATCTGAACCGTGGGACCGAGTATCAAAATCTGCCCAGGAACTGATCAAGAAAATGCTTTGCATAGATCCTTTGAAGCGCTTGACAGCTGAGCAAGTTTTAGGTATGATTTCGTCCTCTTTGCTAGATACAGATGACGAACATCAGTGTACAAATTTTGTACCACAAAGTGGTTAGTGTATCTTATTATATGTCCTGATGGAGATGACTTCTAGAAGGCATCAAGCTTGAATGACAAATCTTCTTTACCTAACATTAATGAATCAACTATACCTGATTATTAGTCAAATTAATAATATCTCCTTGGTGTCCTTGGACACTTGAACCATTATTAGTAAAATATTGTTGCATGCTTAGTTTTTTGGAAGTACTTGATAAATTAACACTCCGTGATTAATTTCATTGCTTTCCAAACAATATACTGTACAGATTACAAGCTAGAATTATGGCTCCAATTATGTTAACGAAATCATGATGTTATAAGCTAATTATACATATGCTAAGTATAAAAGATTATTAACATAGTACTAATAACCATATTCTTTTGATTACCTGTAGCTCACTCGTGGATGGAAGAGGTTTCTTCAGCCACTGAAGATTCACATGAACATGATGGTTTTAGCTCCAGGCAATTAAAAACTCGAGATAGCTCATTTATAGCCAGAGATCATGATATTAGCTTTGGCACTGGATCAGCAGTAAACTGTGAGCCTCAATCACCAACATTTACATGCAGATCATCTTTCTCAGCGTTTTTTGTGGAGCCATCCACACCCACCCTCATATCAAGTGGATTCTCTTTCCGAAGCAGCGGGGATTTCTCTGCTATTGAGTTTGTTTCGCCCATTCCTTCCATGCCTAGTTTCACATTTTTCAGCCCTAGCTCAGTAGCTGAGCATGTAAGTCAACATGGGAGGTTTTCGACCGACGGAGAAAGCACTGATGAAATTCATGCAGGTAGATTCCACTTTTCTATTCATCATCGTTTCTTATTGGCAGATTTGCCACAGGTTCCCTGGTGTCAAATTTTCAACTCCCTTGGTCATGAACATACTTTAGTCTCATATATAGACCCTCTTAACTAAATAGTTATTATCTTAATCTAATGTTGGATTTGCAACCTAAACGATTTGAGTTTGTCGGGAACTTCTTGTTGAATTTCCATTTATGCCCACCACATCAGTAGATAAATAACATTTTTTCGGTGTCCTATTGCACTTCTAGAAAACATAATTTTTTCTGTTTCTGTTTCTTGATGATTGATTAATGTAGTGTGTTGAGCTTCCTAAGTCCTAACATCTAGGTTTGATTGATACCATTTGTCCTAACATCTACGGAGTAGGTTTTATTGACGTCACTTCATACAACTGATTTCAATGTTTGTTTATCAGGAGATGTCTTGGAGAAACAATCTGAATCACCTGATTCTTCCCTGAGCTCGGAAACTGATGCTAGGGACCTGGATCAGAAGTCATCAGACTCTAAGAAAAGTGTAGGAACAGGCTTGAGGATTTTTGGTATCCACAGCAAGAGAAATAGAACGATTGGGCTTGGAGAGTTTGACCAGCTTGATATTGTGGTGACTGAATCAGTTATCCGATGGGCTTCATGCACCAACCTACCTACCGGATCATCACTCAGGTCTTCTCTTGTATGCTGATGGTCTTTGGACCAATCCATATTTATCGATAACATCATATATCATGATACAAAGTTGGACAACATGAAACCGTGTGGATCCTGCTGTTCTTGTACAAGATTAAATTACGAGGGGTTGAAATTGCGTGTACTGTTGTTGATGATAACTCTTAAGTTAGAAAGCTAATGTTAACAGTTAGATTGCAATGAATCTGCAGAGAAAAAAGAGCAGATTCTTCTTCAAAATGTGTAAAGCATGGATTTTGAAGGCACTGATTTCCTGAACTTTTTGGGTCATAATTTTACAAATGTATAGAAAGCTTTTTTGTTCTCATTCCATGTCATTGCTTAACCTTTGTCATGACCAAATTCCTTGCACATTTTTTTTAGGTCCAAAGGAGCTACAATGACATTTGCTAATCTATGACGCCCTATCATTTACAGATCCTCAATCTTTGTCACTAGGCCAAAAACCCGTGATTATGTAAGGTACTGAAAACCTATAATCTCCAAATCAAGACCAACCAAATCATGAACATGTAAATTTGACTCAAATTAGTACTGTATAATACTAAAGTTCCCATGTTAATAAGATGTTATTGGAGAGATATAAACGTGTAGGCATCTTTTGAAATTATTACAAAGCTGTTGACTTTTTTCATGTGTGGATAAAATTGAAAGATTGATGTATAATTTGATACCCCAAAGTGAAGTAAGTAATGAATGTTAGAAGATGTTACAGTAAGAGAGTAGAGAAGAATCTGACATTAATAATGAATTCAAAGAAATGGCCGACCGAATCACAATGATCTGGACCCAGGCTGGTTTATCTCTGGTATAAATGCTTCATGTACATTTACGTGATCTTTACTAATATTATCATGATGGAGGGACCATGCATGTATTGATGTATATGTTATATATTCGCTGGAATCAATACATTGAAATCATTCAAAAGGGGGCATTCAATGTCTAAAGTGGTGCAAGTATATGATTTTGTACACCGGTGTGGCACGTGTAAAGACGAGGTGAGCGTGGGATGTTCATGCACGGCGTGTGACATATATGTTTCAACGTGTGTTATGAATGTAGTATACGTTGTTGTACCATACATTACAAATAATACCTTCAAATATACTACTATGTAACAAATTTTGAGAAGTTCTGCTTTAGTGATTACACTTGAGGTTAACATGTTTTGATTGCATCCTCAAATTTCCAACATTTTTAACTAACACATTTATTAAGTTCCAAATAAATGAAATAAAAGCATACTATTATTATTATCCATAATCATCTAATAGACTTTTCAATAAAGTGAAGGTAAACATATTATGCGCCTCCACATTATCCTTCTTTTGAATACACAAATAAAAATCTCAATCTCGAATTTATAAATCCAAAATAGGAACTATCCCTGGACTTGAGATCTGTATAATTTTCTATACAAATAATTGATTTCCATATTTAAATAAATAAAAAGGAAAGTCCATAGTTGTTGATGCAAAATTCATGTGAGGTGTTGATGATGACAACTAGTCAACCACCAACAAGTCAACAAGTGTGATTCCCTTTGCAGATTCTTAAAAACAGAAGATTGATAAATATACATGCCCAAATTAATTGAAGGTCATCATATTATATGTTGAATTCTTGATTCAAAAGATTTGAGGGGCCTATTATATTTTCTTTACATAAATTTTTACAGTTCAAGGCATAAATGTTTACATACTGTTTTCTGTTGCCTGTTGCCTGTTGCCTGTTGCCTGTTGGTCCATATGTAAGACATTTAAAAAGACAGTATAAATCACTATTAATGCTTATGCCTTTTCTTTTCTTCTGTTTCTTTTTTCCAAAAAAGGCATGACTATTACTAACCGTTTAATTGTAGTTTTCTTTCTCTAAAGGTTGTCAAAAAAAAAAAAAAAAAAAAAAAGCTTTTAATGACGTTGACTTTAAAATTTGAAAGTTGTTTGATTAATAATTATGATTAGTGTTAACATATAATTCATACAACACTTCATAAAAGAAATTTATCTCCATGCACAAACTCTGTAATTCTTAAATTTGATTCGTAAATCAAACAGTTTCAATATAAACTTTCAGGTTCTGTTTATTTCGTACTTATTTTCAAACCATTTTTTGTTTTTATACAACATCATTACATGATAAAAAGTTAATTTGTCCCACATATTGACTTCTTTTAATACAATATCATCAAATGATAAAGTTGTTCCCATTAAGAATGGCTTATTGTCTGTGCTTGCTTGTTGCTTCCATGATTTAATAGGTATCTCTGTTATGTCCCCCAAAATGGGCCATGAAAAAACTTTTGATAACCCAAGCCCAATTTACAGATCATATTCAATGAAAAAGCTGTCCAAGCCCAATATTCAAAAGAAAATTATTTTCGATAAATTTATTTTCGTATGGTCCACCAATTTGAAGCTTGTGGCACTGATAAGATGAACAAAAACCTGACCACACACATTCAAGAAACAACATTATATTCATATGCTTTGTTTCATATTAAGTCCCAAATATCATATTTCATAAAATTATTCCTAAAAAATGAGTTATCATACTAATTTCTCCCTAAAACCTCAAAATCCATGTACAAAACTTCCTACTAAAAAACCACCAACATTATTATTAATCTCATCATATTATTTGTCACAACCTAAACTACATAAAACTCATGTTGTAGCTCTATCTTCATCCACCCAAAAAACCCAAGAAAATAATCAGAAACTAAGCTCACCAAATTCTTATAATGTTGAATTTAAGACAAAGGGAGGTTGTAAGCTTGGAATAGCAAGATATCCTGATTTTCAGTATGATGCCGAAGGTGGGTTTGGGAGTGGAAGTGGTAAAAATGAGTCAAATGGTAAAATTTTGGTAGAATTTGATGTTGATAAGCTTTATATTCCACCATTAACAAGTGGGACTACTAAGTTTTTGGGGTTGCCTTTGCCACCTTTTTTGAGGATTGATATTGTGCCTGAGATTTTCAAGGGATGCATTGATCAAGAGTCTGGCAAGGTTAGAGATTTTTCACTGTTTTTTAGGCTACTTTTTATGGTTATTGTTTGTTCGCCAAAAGAAAATTAGTGGATAAAGGTTAGCCGTCAAAGCATGTGTTTGATGTAAATGTTCGGCATAAATAGTTATTGAAGTAGTAATGAAAAAAATGAGATTGAAACTTACAGCTGAATATATTCATTGCAGGTTGATCTTGAATTCAAGGCCAAATTCTGGTTTTCAATGGGGACAATCTACAAAGCACCACCATTACTGGTTTCGACGAACTTGACATCTGAAGAATCACAAGGAAAATTAAGAAAAGGGAGAGGGCAAAGAATGGAGAAAAATGGAAACTGCATGTTGGTAGGGGTGGCAACAGTGGATCCTATTGATGATCTCTTCATGAATACCTTTCTTGGCCTTCCTACTGAATGCCTTGCCGTTATGAACGCCACCATCTCTTTATAATACTTCTACTTATATTGCTTAGCTTCATATTCCCAGCTCGCTATCGACGATAATAGCAGATGAGTAATTATAGACTATTGTTAGTAGATATCTAGTGCGACCATTGTATATCCCAGCACAATAAAAAAAATGGTATTAAGAAACTTTTATATAAATATACTTTTTGAGGTTGGCAAGTAATCTCATTCATGCTTTGAATGTTAATTGTATAACAAGAGTGAGCAGGTATTTAAATACACCTAGTACCAATATTACACCCCTAATTACAGCTTGTACATGACTAAAGAAAAAACTCCAATCTACAAACAGAATCAATGGTTATCTTCTTCATCCTTTTGAGTCTTCTTTAGCCAGCAACCAGAAATGCAGTGCTCTAACTCTTTCGCTGTAAACCAAATCATTGTTTTTCAGACACAATCATCAAACAAATAGTATTACAACAATAAAGGATTTAGACACTGAATGGCTGCAAGCTGCACATTTCATTACAGCTACAACGGAAGTGGGAGATGGACCATCAACCATATCAAATCAAGAACTATTAAGTCAAAGGCCAAGTTCCAGTCAGATAAGATTTTGACAATCACAACACCACAGTTTAAAGGGTGAATCCTGCTCCCACCCTCTTGTGAAGACTGATATTGTCTTTGAAATCATCCAAGGAGGAATCTGGAAAGGTACAGACTGAGTACTGACTATATGGATAAGAAATACCATAAAAATTACTTCAGCATACTCAGATAAAAAATTGTAAATAGACCAATTCCACAGCTAATCCTCTGCTACATACGACTTCAGTCATTGATTTGAAAAAGCTGTTTGTGTGAAACGAACAGCAACTTTATGCTGTGCAGTTTGCCAGTACAAGTCGAACTAAATTAATCCAAACTCTTGGTTTCCATAAGGAACCTCCTCTGCCCATAGATATGATATTTACAGCTGAAGGGAGCACCAGAGCACTAACTATGAGCAACGGAGGACAGAGGCTGGCAAAGATGGGAGTTGCAAGTTGATCAGTGTGGCTTGGGTTGATCTTCTTGATGACAAGTACATAAATAAAGCTCTTGGCCAACCTTCTGAATGCCTCGCCAGATTGAAAGCCACTATATCTTATTTATAGTTTAGACTCAATACAAACCCAAAAGTTCGAATGTTCCAGGACAAATAAAATAAGAAAGAGAACCAAAGCAAAGCGCACAGAAGGATCAATTATAGTTAGTCAACCATGAAAGTTACATGCAATAAAAGGAAATTCCCATTGTTTCTTACCATGTTTTACAGCAATGAATCAGCAGCCGACTGTAACAATTGATTGTTGAGCTTCTTTACATGAGAAATGTACTAAGAACTTTCTTAGTTCTTTATCTTGTTATAGTGTTTGAAGTATCCCTTAGAAACTGAAGCATATCTTCTAGAAAAAACAGACAAATAAAGAAAATTTAAAATAAATTATACGCAATAGTGCAAATGGGATCATTAAGGGAGCAAAAAATTGCTAGGAAATAACCTTTCCACCTTCAGTAGCGCTTTATGATGGACATTGACAGCCATTATGGTAATATACTGCAAATTCACTCAAACGCAAGCCTCTGGGATCCCACTAATGAAGCATATTGGCCATCTTGTGACAACAATTCATAGTGTGTCCCAAGTTCTGCAATCCTCCCATCAGAACAAAGTGCAATTTGATGGGCATTCTGGACTGTGCTTAAACGGTGAGCTATTACCAATGTTGTTCTTCCTTTCATAAGATGATTCAAAGCATCCTGGACCAAACGCTCGCTAACTGTATCCAAGGCACTTGTAGCCTGCATGAAATTTAATTTTAAGTCAAATATTCAAATCTATTTGTCTATGCAGCCTGAAGGCTTGGAAACAAGATCAATATACTGACGTCAGTATGCCTTTATCAGAGAATTAATATTCATCATCACAGGAAACATTTTTCTTCTATAAAAATAGATAATTTTCCTTCACTGGTGGGATGGTCCAACTTTTAAGTTACTATTGTTTTCCTTTAAAAAAAAGAATAAGAAAAAAGGTCACCAAGATGGTATTACATACCTAAGCAAAACAATATGTTTCACAGTTTTCACATAAAATCAATGTTAACAAACGGAAAAATTAATAAGGGCTTCATCATATTCATCTTTCTTTGTCACTATAGCTTTCACGAGAAATAATACGAGAGGCACTAATACACAAAATAAAGAACAACAAATGAATGAGTGATATGCTGAAGACAACTAATGATATCCATTGACGTGACTGTTTATCAAAATCAAGAAGTTATATTAGGGAGACAAAGCAAAGTACTTGGAATCTTGGATTTACGGCCCTGCAGGGAAGGGGAAGATATAAGAGAGGAGAAAGAGCTTTTTCTCTAACACAGCAGAGATTGGTAACTACACAGTGGCTATTCAACAACATTAAGTGTCAACCAAGAGGGTTACAAGAATAAAATATCAACAACAGGCAGCAGTCAGAAGGCAATAGAAACACAAATGATTTATAAATACCTCATCAAGAATCAAAATTGGAGCATTTTTTAGAAGCGCCCTCGCAATAGCAACTCTCTACAGAAGTACAGAGGACGATTACAAATTAGAATGTATACCTTATCTTTTACATCCTCCGTAGAAATTCAACAAAATATTAAAACATGTTATACCTGTCTTTGCCCCCCACTAAGGAGACCTCCACGCTCACCAACTAGAGTGTCATAACCCTTGAAACATACAATATTTAGCAAGGATATTATCATTACATATATATTTTCCTGTTTCAAAGGAGCCAATACAAACCTGTGGGAGTGATATGATAAATTCATGAGCGTTAGCGGCTTTTGCTGCTTTTACTATATCATCCTTAGATACATTAGCATCCGGTTGACCATATGCAATGTTCTCTGCAACAGACACGGAGAAGAGAACTGGATCCTGCACAAGGTTAGTCACCATATGTTTCAGAAAGACATCATAAGACTGACAATTTGAGTATCAGATGTACCCAGATGATAAGTATACTTGATGTATATACTTGAATATGTAACCAACTTGACAGTTTACCAGCGTGTTGATTGGTACACTGGTTTGACAAGTCATACCAAATAGCATCTTCAAATGTTTGACTGAACTAGCAAGAAGTCCAGCTCAGCAGTCTGAGCAGCCAGTTCAGTACAGTTTTCAAAAATAACAGTCTAGTTACAGGGAGCCAACTAGTAGGACAGGGCATATTTACAATGGATGTAGTGGGTTTGATAATTCCAGGTTCAAATTACCAAAGGGTCGGCCCTCAGACAAATATTAGGGTTCAGGTTGACCCAACAGTTGAAAGCACCTTAGAATCATTACATATTGCTGGCTACTGAAGCATTTCAAATTTTTTAAACAAGTCTAAGGAGAAAAGGTTTTCCTTTACTAAGAAAGTAAATAACACATTAATAATGTAAAAATCTACTCAGAATTTAGTTGATGTCTAAAAAATCCAACAAAAAACTACTCCGTACTAAATTGAAAAAGAATAATTAACAGGGGAAGGAAATTGTAGTAAGGAAGATCAAAAGGAAAGCACGAGGAGAAAAATATATAGATCTTGAAGAACATGAAAAGAAGAAGAACAGTAAAGCAAAAGACTCAATCTATAGCTTCACAGACAGAGCATAATGGTCAAAACATAAGAGTATAAGACCTATCAAAGGCACTATCTCCTAATGGTGTGAACTTTATGCAATTCAATTAATTAGTTCATGAAAGGTTTAACTGATTGATTTGTGATTAGACAATCAGACCCATCCCAATCCAGACTCTTCTGGTTTAAATGGACAGAGATGAATTTGGGAGGGTTTCTTTTCTGGTGTATGGCGGCCATAGTTTAAGCTGCATCTGATGCCACATAGAAGCTATCTAGATTCCAATGCCCAAAAAAAATAAAAGCAAAAGTTAAACAGCTAAAAGCTTTATTGCTGAAAACCTACTTGGTTCACTATTGAGACAGCTCGAGCCCATTCACTTTTATCAAACATTCTAACATCTTCTCCAGCCACAGTTATGCGGCCACTGGTTGGCTGCAAAACATTAACAAGGCTTGGTTGTGTTATAAAACAATAAGTAACCACACTTACAATTAGGAGAGAGAAAGAATCAACAATGCAAACTAAACCTCATAAAAGCGTGCCAGCAACTGAACAATTGTACTCTTCCCTGCACCGCTTGATCCCACAAGAGCAGTAATAGTTCCACTCTTTAATGTAAGGTTAAGACCTTTAAGGACCTCGACATCAGGTCTCAATGGATAAGAAAAGTGGACATCTGCAGTGATGGGGAAATGTTAAACTAGTAGCTGGCATTTAAAAGCAGATTCATTTTACTACAAGAAGTGTCAGAATTGATTTTCCAACAAAGCTGAACATATAACAATGGCAAATTTTCAGGTTTGCTTCAAAATGAACTTCAAATGTCTCACTACTATTCAGTCCTTTAATTCTTATTAGTAGTGAAGTAAAAGGTCAGTCAACCACCCTTTTCAAACCAAGAGTGCACCAAACATGGTCTCTAGGGTAATGCTTATAAGATCCTTTCATCAAATGAGGCAATGGAGTATAATATTGAAGAAGCAACAAATAAGAAAAACAAAGCGGGAGTGACTCACTTAATTGTAGATGTTATATGTCAGTTGTACAGACACTACTATATATTTCAGAACCCGAAAGTTAAGAAGGTTCTCCAAAGGAGAAAGCCCCTCACCCCTGACATTACAAGGATTGTTGTTCAACATGAAACTGTATCAATAAGGCACAATAAACATTCAAAGATCAAATTTTATGACCTACATCAATCTCTTAGTACTATGCAGGCTCAACAGTGTAAGCATATTAACATAGACCGCTAAGAATTTTTTTAGGCTGTTTAACAGCTTAATCAATAAAGCATATCTTTCATCTAAAATCTTGTCTAGGAAAGTATAGGAGCCCAGATGCTGTGGTGTTGACATCATTTGGACTCTTTGAACTCATAGTATTGAGAGTAATGCTGCTAGCGTAATTGATAAGATTGGAGAGGAAATCATAATGATGATGTCTAAAGGGATTGTAAGGTGGGGGACTATAACAATGGGAATGCTTACTACTATCTTCCTATAACAAGTTCATAGAGCTGATCCTAGAAGAAGTGCTATGAATAGGGGGACAAGAAATCAGGACTTCCCCTCAATGGGCACATAACCTTCATTTTTGGTAGTGTAGCAATTGGGAAGCCAGGAAAAGCAGCTTGTAAAGTGCTTATAACTGCCTTCAAGATAATGTTGAATATCTTGTTGGGGCCGGTTTCTAGTCCCCAGTAGTTAAGGATACAAGTGATGCTGGAGTGCTTTCCATTATGCAAGCCAGGGTAATGCTACTGAGTAATGACTCACAACTGTAATTCCCTGGGTCAAGAAGCAGTAAAGAGCCTAAAGACCTTGAGCAAACTGAAGAATGTTTCATTCAGATGAATTGTTGTCTCAAAAAGGTAGGAAAATTCTTTTTTTCATACTTCAAGAAAGAAAAATTAGTTTTTCATACTGTAAGGGAAAAAAAGAGAAAAATATTGCTTATTGTTTAGATAGGAAGATTTTGAATAAATGTTTTGGGCACAGAGCTGCATAGCATAATCTCTTCTTTTTCCATTTAAAGGGTTTTAGGATGCATAATCTCTTCCTTTTCTATTTATAAGGCTTTAGGATGCATGATCTTTTCTTATCCCATTTATAGGGATTTAGGATGCATAACCTCTTCCTTTTCCATTTATAGGGCTTTAGGATTGGTTAAATTGCTAATGGACCGTAAATAGCCTCCTAACTGATTAATTTTTTTGCAGTTTTTTTTCCACATTTCCAGGGTCAAAAGGTACCTGGACAAAGCACATTAACGCTGAATAACAGGTACACAGTAGGGAGAGAGAAGATATAAACAAGTAATTATAGCATCAACCTGACACAAGTACAAAAAAACAAGTTTGGAATACCTTCAAGACTAATGTCACCGGACCAGGCTACGTTATACACATCACTTGATGAGCCCAAGGCTGACATGTAATGCATATGATTAGATTGCTGTTTCTCATCAAATCCATTGACAACAAATAATTGAAACTTTTCGTCCTGAACATCTTTTGGTTGAATCTGTCTTTCTAAACCATAAGCAAGAGCTTCGTCAATTTCTGACCCAGAGAGAATCGAATTAATCCTCTCAACAGCAGCAAAAGCCCCACGTAGATCTCCAAATGTATAAACCAATCCTTGAACCTGCATAGTATATATAATAAACATGGTTATAAGGGACAGTAATAATTTTAATTTTTTTTAAAAAAATGTATAACAGCTAAATTATTAGCTAGAAGCAAGAACTCACAGCAAAAGTCAGAGTAAAGGTATATCCGATGAAAGAAACCACGGTTCCAACTGAGAGTTCACCCTGCACATTCCATTGAACCATATAAGTAGACAAATTAAACATGCTCATAGAGTTTGAATTAATTGTTATGATACTAAGGTCAGAGATCATCGACAAATAAATATATAATGAGGAAAAATAATATAGCTGCTAAACAAGTTGAGAAAGGAGCAAAACAAAAACCCTATGCTCTAGAAGATTAGTACCCTCACTGGAAATCTGCACTCTTGTTTAAACATGAAGGTCACACTTCTAAAAGAGGATTAATAATTTTTTAGCCTATAACAATTCAGCGTCAAATGACTCACCTTTCTCTTCTGAAGGGCACAAAAATTTGCCCACATACACTTCATAATTTAGATGCAAGATTCTCATCCCAACAGTCAATAAAGGCTATTCCTATGTTACCGTGTTTTACATTATCATATGGACTAATGAGTCTCTTTCAGTCAAGTTCATTTTCAATTAACAATCCAATTGATCTCTTTTCTTTGACCTCTATCACAAAAGCTTTTTAAAAAGTCTGCTTCACCCTTCTAATATCCCAATTCAGTAGAGCTATCAAAAGTTGACCCGACCCGAAATACAGACTCAAACCCGATTATTAACCGACCCATCTGAACCCGAAAAAATGGTGACCCAAATCCGACCTGACCCGACCTGAAACCAACCCTAGACCCAAGTTAACCCGAGTATGTGAGACCCGAACATGAACTGACCTGGAGATGACCCGACCCGAATGAAACCCGTAAATTATTGACCTGAATTGAGCCAAATCCGACTTGAACCGAAATTGACCCAAATCCGTTTTAACCCGTCAAAACCTGAATTTAACTCGACTTGTTACTAACCCGGCCCGACCCGACCCGTTACAAACCCGACCCGAATTTAACCGAACCTGTTACAAAACCAACCCAAAATCAACCCGACTTGTTATTGACCTGACCCAAATTCAACCCGACTTGTTATTGACCCGACACGAATTTTACCAGACCTATTACTAACCCGACCCAAAAATTCAACCCGATAAGAAGTATGACCCGATGTGTCCCGACTCAAGCATGACCCGACCCGCATAGGTTATGGAATTAATCCGAATCGACCCGATCCACTCTTACCGACCCAAACCCGACTCGTTCACCCGAATTGACAGCTCTACCCGAAACCTCCAAAAATTCAAAAAAACGTGGATATTAGCCTTCAATTATGGAATTTTTTTACTTTTTTTCACCCAGAAATAAAAATTGCCGAAATGTTTACCATGGTCCCTAATACCCTCCGGGAGTCCAATAAGGTGGGTAGAACCATCCAATTTGCCTTTAAACGGCCAATTTACCGATTTGCAACTTGCGCCGATTTCATTAACTCGAGCTTACCACGAACAGTTATGACAATATATAATGATCATATATGGATCCAAACAGCATTATAACCCTGAGATGTATCCCCTAAAATCTCAATGCTTTTCGTCACCGGACCCTGAAACATTTGAAATTTCCAAAAAATCGTGGATATTAGCCTTCAATTTTGGAATTTTTTGAATTTTTTTCGCCCGGATATAAAAATAGCCGAAATGTATACCATGGTCCCAATACCCTCCGGGAGTCCAATTGGGTGGGTAGAACCATCCAATTTACCTTTAAACGACCAATTTACCGGTTTACAACTTACAAAGATTTCATTAATTCAAGCCTACCACGAACCAGTATGACAACAAATAATGATCATATATGGTTCCAAATGACATTATATGACCCCAAGATGTATTCCCTATAATTTCAAAACTTTTTGACACCGGGCCCCGAAGACTCCAAAAATTCTCAAAAAAGCCTTGAACATTTGAATTTTTTCACTCGGAAATAAAAAATTGCCAAAATGTTTACCATGGTCTCTAATAACCTCTGGGAGCCCAATTAGGTGGGTGGAACCATCCAATTTGCCTTTAAACGGCTAATTTACCGTTTCACAACTTGCGCCGATTTCATTAACTCAAGCCTACCAAAAACATTTATGACAACATATAATGATCATATATGGTTCCAAACGGAATTATATGACCCCGAGATATATCCCCTATAATCTCATTTCTTTTCGACATCGGGCCCCAAAACCTCAAAAAAATCTCAAAAACCGTGGATATTAGCCTTCAATTTTGGAATTTTTTAACTTTTCATCGCCCGGAAATAAAAATTACTGAAATGTTTACCATGGTCCCTAATACCCTCCGAGAGTCCAATTGAGTGGGTGGAACCATCCTTTTTGCCTTTAAACGGCCAATTTACCGGTTCACAACTTGCACCGATTAAATTAACTCAAGCATACTACGAATATTTATGACAATATATAATGATCATATATGGTTCTAAAAGACATTATAAGACCCCAAGATATATCCCCTTAAATCTCAAAATTCTCGACACCGGGCCTCGAAACATCCCAAATTTTTCAAAAAGCGTGGATTTCAATTTTGGAATTTTTTTACTTTTTTTCGCCTGGAAATAAAAATTACCGAAATGTTAACCATGGTCCCTAATACCCTCCGGAAGTCCAATTTGGTGGGTGAAATCAACCAATTTGCCTTTAAAAACCCCAATTGACTGGTTTACAACTTGCACAGATTTCATTAACTCAAGCCTACCACGAACATTTATTATAACATATAATGATCATTTATGGTTCCAAACGGCATTATATGACCCCGAGATGTATCCCCTAAAATCTCATTTCTTTTCGACACCAGCCTCGAAACCTTCGAAATTTCTCAAAAATCATGGATATTAGCCTTCAATTTTGGAATTTTTTTACTTTTTTTGTCTAGAAATAAAAATTGCCGAAATATTTATCATGGTCCCTAATATCCTCTAGCAGACACTTTGGGTGGGTGGAACCATCCTATTTGCCTTTAAACGGCCAATTTACCGGTTTACAACTTGCAATAATTTAATTAACTCAAGCCTACTACTAACATTTATGACAACATTTAATGATCATATATGATTCCAAACGACATTATATGACCTCGAGATGTATCCCCTAAAACCTCAAAACTTTTCGACACCGGGCCCCGAAACCTACAAAATTTCTCAAAAAGTGTGGATATTAGCCTTCAATTTAAGAATTTTTTGACTTTTTTTTATCCCAAAAATAAAATTCCCTAAATGTTTACCATGGTCCCGAATACCTTCTAGGAGTCCAATTGGTTGGGTGGAACCATCCAATTTGCCTTTTAACGGCCAATTTAGCGTTTACAACTTGCACCGATTTCATTAACTCAAGCCTACCACGAACATTTATGACAACAAATAATGATCATAAATGGTTCCAAACGACATTATATGACCCCGATATATATTCCCTAAAATCTCAAGTCTTTTCGACACCGAGTCCCGAAACCTCCAAAATTTCTCAAAAAACGTGGATATTAGCCTTCAATTTTGGAATTTTTTTACTTTTTTTCGCTGGTAATAATAATTGCCGAAATGTTTACTATGGTCCCTAATACCCACCGGGAGTCCAATTGGCTGGTTGGAACAATCCAACTTGCCTTTAAACGACCAATTTACCGGTTTATAACTTGAACCGATTTCACTAACTCAAGCTTATTACGAACATTTATGACAACATATAATGATCATATATGGTTCCAAACGGCATTATATGACCCTGAAAAGTATTCCTAAAATTTCAAGACATTTTCGACACCAAGCCTCAAAACCTCCAAAATTTCTCAAAAAGCGTGGACATTAGCCTTCAATTTTGAAATTTTTTTACTTTTTTTTCGCCCGGAAATAAAAATTGCCGAAATATTGACCATGGTCCCTAATACCTTCCAGGAGTCCAATTGGATGGGTGCATCCATCCAATTTGCCTTTAAACGGCCAATTTAACGGTTTACAACTTGCAACGATTTCATTAAATCAAGCCTACCACGAACATTTAAGACAACATATAATGATCATAAATGGTTCCAAACGGCATTATATGACCCCGAGATGTATCCCTTAAAATTTCAAGGCTTTTCGACACGGGCCTCGAAATCTCCAAAATTTCTCAAAAAGTATGGATCTTAGCCTTCAATTTTGGAATTTATTGACTTTTTTCGCTCAAAAATAAATATTGTCGAAATATTTACCATGGTCCCTTATACCCACCGGGAGTCCAATTGGGTGGATGAAACCATTCAATTTGCCTTTAAACGGTCGATTTACCGTATTACAACTTGCTCCGATTTCATTAACTCAAGCCCACTACTAACATTTTAACATATAATGATCATATATGGTTCTAAACGGCATTATATGACCCCCTAGATGTATTCCCTAAATTCTCAAGATTTTGCGACATCAGGCCCTAAAACCTCCAAAATTTCTCAAAAAGCGCGGACATTAGCCTACAATTCTGGAAAATTTTGAATTTTTTTCGCCAGAAAATAAAAATTGCCGAAATGCTTACTATAGTCCCTAATACCCTCCGGTAGTCCAATTGGGTGGGTGGAACCATCCAACTTGCCTTTAAACGGTCAATTTACCAGTTTACAACTTGCACCGATTTCATTAACTCAAGCCTACCACGAACATTTATGACAACAAATAGTGATCATATATGGTTCCAAACGACATTATATGGCCTCGAGATATATTCCCTAAAATTTCAAGGCTTTTCGATACCGGACCCCGAAACCTCCAAAATTTCTAAAAAAAAACGTGGATATTAGCCTTCAATTTTGGAATTTTTGACTTTTTTTCCGCCAGAAATAAAAATTGCCAAAATGTTTACCATGGTCCCTAATACCATCCAAGAGTCCCATTGGGTGGGTGGAACCATCCAATTTGCCTTCAAAACAACCAATTTACCGGTTTACAACTTGCACCGATTTCATTAACTTAAGCCTACTACGAACATTTATGACAACAAATAATGATCATATATGGTTCCAAATGGCATTATATGACCCTGTGATGTATCCCGTAAAATTTCAAGACTTTTCGACACCGGGCCCTGAAACCTAAAAAATTTAATTTTGGATTTTTTGACTTTTTTCTGCCCGAAAATAAAAGTTGCAGAAATGTTTACCATGGTCCCTAATACGCTCAGGGAGTCCAATTGGGTTGATGGAACCATTTAATTTGCCTTTAAACGGCCAATTTAATTACCGGTTTACAACTTGTAGTCTTGCACGGATTTCATTAACTCAAGTTTATTACGAACATTTATGACAACATATAATGATCATATATGGTTCCATACGACATTATATGACCCCGAGATATATCCCCTAAAATATTAATATTTTTCTACACCGGGCCCGAAACCTCCAAAAATTCCTTAAAAAGCGTGGACAAGCCTTCACTTTTGAAATTATTTGATTTGTTTTCGCCCGGAAATAAAAATTGCCGAAATGTTTACCATGATCCCTAATACCCTCCGGGAGTCCAATTGGGTGGGTGGAACCATCCAATTTGCCTTTAAACGACCAATTTACCGGTTTACAAATTGCACCTAATTCATTAATTCAAGCCTACCACGAACATTTATGACACCAAATAATGATCATATATGGTTCCAAATGGCATTATATGACCCCGAGATGTATCCCATAGAATTTCTAGACTTTTCGACACCGGCCCCGAAACCTTAAAATTTCTCAAAAGCGTGGATATTAGTCTTTAATTTTGGAATTTTTCTACTTTTTTTCGCCCGAAAATAAAAATTGCCGAAATGTTTACCATGGTCCCGAATACCCTCCGGGAGTCCAATTGGGTGTGTGGAACCATTCAATTTGCTTTTAAACGGCTAATTTAATTACCGGTTTACAACTTGCACTGATTTATCGGTTTACAACGGCCAATTTAATTAACTTGCACTAAACCCGACTTGAACCGAAATTGACCCAAACCCGTTTTAATCTGTCAAAACCCGAATTTAACCCGACTTGTTACTAACCTAACCTTAATTCAACCTGACTCGTTCCTAACCCGACCCGAATTTAACCCAACCTGTTACAAACCCGACCCGAAATCAACCTGACTTGTTATTGACCTGACCCAAATTCAACCCGACTTTTAATTGACTCGACCCAACTTTTACCATACCTATTACTTACCCAACCCAAAAATTGAACCCGATCTGTTACTAACCCGACTTGAAATTAACATGACTTGTTATTGACCCGACCTAAATTCAACCCAAATTGTTCCTGACCCAATTTCTAATCACCTTAAAATCTTAAATGCAATTTAGACCACCTTATTATTGTTGATCAAAACATTTTGTCTTGAGAGACCAAGTCAGTCTAGGCAAGCAAAAGAAAGGAGCATTATCCTCAAATTTAAGAGTTAAATATAGCATATATTTGTTGTATGGTTAAAGGAGATAATTATCTTCCTAAATTATAAGCCATAGTTTCCTAGTGTATTGTCATATATATTATAGTTAAAGGAAATAATTAGCTTGATAAAAATGATAATTATATATTAATAGTTAGTTAAACCCGAATATGACCTGACTTGGGAATGACCCGACCTGATTGTAACCTGCAAATTATTGACTTAAACATAACCCGACTTGACTCCGAGAATGACCCGACTTGAAAATAACCCAACACCCGCAAATTATTGACTTGTACCGAACCCGACTTGAACCCGAGAATGACCCGACTTGAAAATGATTCGACCTGATTATAACCCGCAAATTATTGACTTTAACCGATACCGACTCAAACCCGAGAATGACCCGACCTATTCTAACCCGCAAATTATTGACTTGAACCGAACCCGACTTGAACCCGAGAATTACATCAACCCTTTTTAACCCATGAAAACCCGAATTAACCCGACCTATTGTTCACCCGGCCCGAATGTAACCTGACCTGTTATTAACCCAACCTAAACCCGACCCAAATCCGATAAGTATGACCCGACGCGACCTAACCCAAGCATGACCCAACCCAAACCCGAACCGCATAGATTATGGAATTAATCTGAATTGACCCGACCCGAGTTGACCTGACCCACTCTTACTCAACCCAAACCCGACCCGTTCACCCGAATTGACAACTCTACAATTCAGCAAGCTGCTGTTGTTTCCTTTCTATATCTCCTCAACATTTTATTATATACGTAATAGTCAAAAAGACATGAAACCTTCGACATAAGTCAAAAACATCCCGTACATGCATGTCAATCAAGAGGATTTATTGCAAAATATTATCATGGAAAAAACAGGGAAATAATATAATGAATAACAGGCTTGGTAAGAAAAAGGCCAAAAATACTACTGCCATTGAAGAAACCTCACCGCTTTAACTTTGTTTCCTCCAAGGATATACAAAGCCAATAATGATACATAAACTGCAATTCGGGTCACTGATTCATTAATGGATTTGTAAGTCCCCAGCTTAATGCCACTCGCCTGATAAGCAAGTATCTGCCACATCAAACAGAATAAATATCAACAAACATAACGCACAAAATCCCACAGAAACCAAAACGGATTCCATTTTCCGACTCAAGGACATGACAGATAGATTACCTGGTTACCAAATGCTGACATTTGGCGCTTTTCCCCACAAAAGGATCTCACCTGAAATATTATATCAAGAGTTCAGTACAGCATATGTGGATGGATCATAGATCCCATCATGCAAAAGCCAAAGTTATAGTTTATGATTATCCAAATCACCCTTAAAAGAGCTAGAGCTGGCATTGGATGCTAAAATGCTATATTGCACAACTGCAACTCACTGGAACTCACAGTGCGAATGGCCGAAATTGTTTCTGTCACACAGTCAGACATTGAAGACTGTGCCAAACCATGAGCTTTAAAGATAGGCATAGTTGACCGCTTGTAAACAGCTGAAGAACAAGATGTTAAAAACAAATTATATAGGTAGATGGAAATCAGAAGAAAAGCTAGACTAATCTTCAAAGGAGCTAAATGATGATACTCAATGCAATTATGCAATCGAATCTACATCAATAACTCAATAAGTACATTGAATTGAACTACATGATAAGAATATGCATCAAGATATATTATTGACTTACAGAACATACAATTCTTTGATTTCAGCAAGTCAAACAACTAGATTTGGATCCATGAATTGTTTCAGGATGCATGTTTATGATGTTCGCAGTATAAGTATGGTTGTGTCATAGCAACACTGAGTTACAAAACACATGCACGCAAATGCACACATATAGATATGCTGGATATCCTTCTCTCAAGTCTCAACCCTCGCCTCCATGTTGACATGTCTCCTTCTGACATTGTAAAATCTAATGGATATCAT
Source organism: Chenopodium album (assembly GCF_948465745.1). Classification (NCBI taxonomy): domain Eukaryota; kingdom Viridiplantae; phylum Streptophyta; class Magnoliopsida; order Caryophyllales; family Amaranthaceae; genus Chenopodium; species Chenopodium album. Next base: position 2,265,764 of record NC_137838.1, read on the forward strand.
ATTTGGCAGTTGTGAGGTTTCAGTCTTCAAAATCTACATCCTTAGGTGGTGGTCATTGTTAAGGGGGTGAGTAGGGGTCAGGGACTCAGGGGTGCGTTGTTGATTGCACAGATGGTAGGCGTTTTGGGCTTAGTTACTAGGAATGACAGATGAAGGGAGAAGGTGATGGAGAATTTGGGTTGGTGATGATGGCTTGGCAGGTAAAACTTGAAAATGATTATGTTAAGAGCAATGACCTGCGATGGGGAAATACAAAGTCTAGGGCAGCGTAGAGGAATCAAGAAGGCATTTGGGGTTAAAGGGGTACCCCTTTTGTTCTTACAAAGTGGGTTCTTGCCGAGCCCACTCCAAAAGCTTAGCTTTAGCGATTACATACATAATAGAAAGTTATAATGATAAAGTAAAGAAAATCCTACCTTTACCTTTGGTATTAATAACAGTGGATGAAAAATCGCGAACATCCACATTTCACCCTCGGACATGTATGTGATTAGCAACAATGAGATAGGTTGATTTTGACTCAAAGAAGTGGATTTAAAAAAGGAAAAAAAAAAAAAAAAAAAAAAACGCACGCCACAACAAAGGGAAAGGAGGTGGACAACTCCTTTTCCATACATGGCATCCTATGAGAAAATTTATGACATTAACATTTAGGTGGAAGTCTTTCAGAATATTCCAAACAACCTTTTCTTAAAAATGAATCAACTAAGTATTTTACTCAAGTATTTAACAAGGTCAAAGATGATATTTTGTACACGCTTCTAAATAGAGAATTGATATGCAATGAGATAGATGAATAATAAAACAAAAGAGTCAATAAATAAATTTTAAAAAAAAAAAACATTTACCTACTAAAATGGAGACAATAAGCATAAGCAAACCCAATATTGGTGCGAGTTGTGGTGAAAGAGTGAACAAGATGCAAATAGTTCCAACAATCTGAAAGTTATGAGGATATTTAGAAATAAGAATCAACAAAAATTTACAGAAACATGTATGGATGAGATCATATCATGTTACAAAACAACCTAGATTATTGACAATCTTCAGTTGACTAATTTTATGATACAGGTAATAAAGTTATACTCCCTCTGTCCCGTAATACTTGGGACGTTGGGGTGATCACGTAGTTTAAGAAAACTAAACTACTAGTGGGTTATTTTAAACATTTGTTTATTGTATACAAAATTCTTTTGTATTTTTATATTACAACTTTTACAAGAAAACACCAAGTGAGGTGGGAGTGGAGTAGGTGATGAGAGAGAAAATGTGGGAAAATACTTTTTTATTAGTGGTCCCATTCCATATTTAGTAACGTGTCAAGTATTGTGGGACAGACGAAAATAGAAACTGTATCAAGTATTATGGGACGGAGGGAGTAATAGAGAATATATATCCACATTATTCTGATTCCTTTCCCCTGTAGTAAGAGACTGAAGGCTCAGTCCACTTCAGATAAAGCTAGCTATGAATTCTAGCATTCTACACCTTAAGAAGAATCATTCCTGTTTAATTAAAGTAGCTTGCCTCGGAAAGTGCTCTAAATCCTCTGTCCCTTGAAACATTTTCACTGACAATGTCTTTAACAGACCCCAAATCAGAGGTCAACAATCCAGTCAGTTCCCCAACCTGCAAAATTTAGAAACCACAAATGTTGAAACTGAGAAATTATAATCGTTTTAAGTAACCACGACTAATGCAACACATGAAGAAAAAAGGGAAAGAAATCTAATGTCCATGAAACATAAGCAGATTTTTTTAAAACAATTACGAAATTCTGAGATGAAATTTTCCATCTAAAACAACATAGTAATGTCATATGCAATGAATAATCTGATTCAAAGTCCCATCACCAAAAATCTCAGAGAAAAATGAGAAACTTCGAGAAGTATGATCTCAAACATCGAAATGTGAGATATGCCAGGATCGACATGCTATAGAGCCAATAGCTGACTAAAGGAGAAAAAAACATATACTTCCTCCGTTTTTTTTTACTTGACCCGCTTTGACTTTTTATACTATTCACCACTCCTCCTTTGACCGTCTTTTGTGAATAATTTGTAAGGAAAAACATGTTCGTGTTGGATATTTTTGAATTCATCTCAAGAAGTACTATCATAATATATAACTTTTATAATTTTTACTTATGGAGAATTAAAGTTATTAATCGTTGAAGTTTTGCATTGGAAAGCGTGAAAAAAGAAACAGGTCAAGTAAAAAAAGAAGTATATCATTAATATTCAAAAGCACCATGGTGCTCTTATTATCAGAGTATGACCTTACTACAAGGTCAAGGCATCTGAAGGTGGAGAATACTTATGATTGGATGCACCTCATTTCTGGGAATAAAATGCATCCAGCACAAACTATGTTGCATCAACAATGATGAAAGGCGACAGGAATAAAATATATATATATATTTTGCCAAGAACACACATAATATACACCATTTCAGAAATGTTCTGGTAAGATCACCTAAAATAAAGGGGAAAAGAAATCGGCAGATCACAAACTATGAGCAGCTGTAGAGATTGATAAGAATATGAAAACCACACCATACCTTGTAGCGGTCAAAAAATTCCACCTGCATGGAACAAATGAAAAAGTGACAAATTAGAATTAAGCAACTAATGAGTTTCGGAATACTACACAATGTCTTATCAAAATGTCGCATATACTAAAGCAGACACAGATCATGAAATGTGAAAGGCAAAAGAGATATTGCTATAAATCATATGTACATTTAGGTGGCCCAATTTGGTATTTACATTTAACAATCATAACAGTGCTACTGCAAGGCATTAATGCTACTGCTTTTCAGGCATGTAACATATTCATGTTGGTGAAAAGGCAAGAAAAATTCAACCAATATATATGATCTTGCTTAGTACTGCAGTCTTGGTCCATCCCACTGAAGTGCTCAAACCTCAAGATAATGTAAAAATCAAATACTCCTATTCTACTAAGCAATTTGGTCCAGAAGCCAGAAAGTCATGGAATTGTTTTAATGCCGCTGCAAATTTATAGAAGCTATGTGTACAGCTATAGTCGTTACATTTAATACTAGTGTACTTCTTACTGGTACAGTACAGTCTCACATGCACATAAGTAGATACAACTACCATATTTCCTTGGGGGTCTTAATTAAGTATTAACACAAGCATACTAACAGCAATACTTCCTCCGTTCATTATTCATTGCAACAATTGGATTTGACACGAAGAATATAAGGGAGGAAAGTGGGTGAGGTGGCCCACCCTATACCCATGTGATTATATGATTAGAGGAGAAACAAAAGATGATAAACTAGGGCAAAGTTGTAGCTTTTAGTGTGAAATGTTTCCCAAAAGAGAGTTAAATTGATTATTGTGAAACTTCTATAAAAGGCAATTGTTGAATTAACTAAAGAACGGAGGAAGTAACATTTAAATATGTTGTTCTGTACTAGACGGCTAGATGCATGATCCTCATTGGTCACCCATGTTTTTTTCTTTGATTTACTATCCCATACAAAACATTAAGAGGTTTCCTTGTTTCAATTGTTTTATTAGTTACACACTAGCACGGTATAAGCATATATGAAATTATAATGCCTGATGAGACAAACAATGAGACTAGATAAATTCAATGGGCTAGGATACGCAATGCTACCTTTTGAATTAACATCCTCCGGAATATCTGAGCTCTTAAAACAGACATAACCTTCTCCCAAATTTTGTTCATGTTTATGACAAATATCACAGTGAAGATTGGTTCTAATGAATATACAAATGCAATTTTACTCATTACTTTCCACAAAGGCTCGGGTGTCGTTCCTGAAAGAACTTCAAAAAACCTCCCTGCATAATCACGACACATAGAAGCATATAAGGGTTTTTTTATTTAAGCAACCAAAAAAATAAGATGTGGGGGGGATAAACCAAATATAAATCAAGTAGAAAGAAGATATATCAAGAATTGTCTCCATACTATAAGAAAAAATTAGCTAATAAGCAACATGCCAAGGACCAACAAAGCAGAGCCTCAGTGAAGAATCCTAAGCTGCTTACTGCTGCAGTGTCTATGTGATCATCTGGATCAAAAATTGGAAAACAGATGTTGTCCCTACCACTAAAACCCTCTCTCAGCCCTCTTCTTCACAATCATAGTGGAACCATGAAGGTAAGGGGACACAGGGTACGAGGAGATTGGATCTCAAAAGAGATGTTGGGTTAGAAATTGGGCAGAAAGTACATGGAAGTTTTCTTTCTTGAGGTGAGGAAGTTCTACTGCAAAAAAACAGTATTTCCTTCACTAGTAACCGTTTAGCCTCCAGAAGTGATACTTTTCCTACTACTAAAGATGGCAAATTGGCAAATCAGCAATACGGATGAGGCAGCGGAAAAGTAGACTGGAAATTGGAGTAATGAGTTAGTTGCGTATGTGATAATAAAGGTTAAACCTGAGATATATGTGCTAAATCACATCTTAATTACCATAACTATGGAAATTATGTCAATAAACATTCATCTGCTGCATATGATCGAGATGAAGTCATACATTCAAGTTTTTACTCCGCTAAGCGCTAACATCAAACCTATGGGCACTACATAAGGACAGGGTTGAATGTGAATTGTTGCAAGCTTATTTAAACTAAGCCAAGCTTGACTTAGAGAGACATCAGCCAAAATATATACTTAAGTTGTGTTATCCCAAGGACTCAAGGTGAGTCATAGTTGATAATATGATTGTTTTGTGTTAAGTGAAAAGTATACTTGAAAACCAATCTACCCTATTTGCATATTTAACATTATTATCCACAAGACAGACAACTTCTTAGATTGTGGTTTCCTAAATTGCCTTTCTATCTCATTTCTTTCTAGGACCATAATGTGTATGTATTAGATCAACCTAAGGAGGGGTAGTATAGGTATTCTACTAATATTAGCTCACTAGGTTAATTGTCCTTAGTATAAATAGAGAGGGAAGGGAAGGAAATAGGTAGGCAGAATTTGGAGTAATTCCTTAGGAGAGTTGTGACCTTAAGTCACTATTAGGAGAGTTGTGACCTCAAGTCACTAATAGGAGCTTTGTAGGCTAAACCTACTACTACCATTTGTAAGAAACCCTTAATCTTTAATCAAATTTCTGAACCTTCTCCTTTATTATTAGCGTGAATATTAACAGTCTATTACAGTGTATTTCAAAAATTCCATGCATGATGAAAGAGACTCCATCCAAGCCTCTTTATGCAATAGCTATAAGACATTAATTATAGGTTATCATTCAATACTTTTTAGAACGAGAAAGGATTAAAAATCTGTTTATTCTATGGAGAAAGAGTATGGTTAGAGAAATGTCCTTAGTTAATAATCCTGTAATGTCGAATACACCTATGATCACTCGCCTAAAGGTCAATTTAGCAATTTCCACACATTAACAAAATTAGATAAATTTAGTTGAAGTTGCATTGCTATTGTAAAGTGATATTTAACATTACATGTTGGATTTTAGAGTGAGAAAAGCCAAGCTTCAAGGCTCCATCAATAAGAAAAGGCGTCGCCTACGGGATTTAACTGCTTAAGTGTTGTCCAAGTGAATATGCTATTCATCTATTCTTCTCTGATGATCAGATACATTTACATCAAAACAATTCAATATCTATCTCTTCGGTTCACCAATAACTAAGTACAAACAATCATAACAAAATTGAAAACCCTAAATTATCATCAAACAATTCAGCTACAATTGTAACCCATAATTCCAACTCCAATTAAATCAAACTATATGATTATTTATATAAAAAACAATAAACAATTGAAGAATTAAACAGTACCTGAGAAAAGAGGCATAGAAAGGGTACAAGCAGTACCCCCAACAAGAGCAGAAACACAAAGAGCAAGCCGCCATTTTTGGTCCACCAACAAATTCCAGAAAGTTCCCCAACTTATGGCAACTTCTGGTTCAACTTTCTCTCTCCCAAACCCCTCGACTTTCGGGTCCGGGTTCGGGTTCGGGTCAGATACCGAATAGTCTGAAGCGGGTCCGTGTACGTAAGCTGCTGGTGCCCATTTCTGCTTCGGAGTTATCAGTCGGAGGCTGGTGGTGCGGCGGAGTTGGGTCGAGGAGAGAGAAAATAGCGGGAAGTGATGTGATTGGATGCGGGGGTGAGAGAAGTGGAAGTGTGTGCGGGTGATTGATGGGGAGGAGAGAGAAATTGCCGCCATTTGTGAACGGGAATAGCTTTCTGTAAGAGACTCACGATTTACCCGTTAGGTCTGTTCAACATATAATATTTGCCTTTTCTTAGATATGCACATGATGCCCCGAATGGCTAGTTTGTACTCCCTCTATCCCCGAAAAAACGACCGATTTGGGTTGATTTCGCAGGTATTAATAAAGTTAAATAAAAAAAAGTTAAAGTATATTTGAAAATTAAATTTACATGGGGTTTACAAAAAAGTAGAGAGGTTTTTTTTTTTTTGAGGGAAAAAAAGTAGAGAGGGGTAGTAATAAAAGTATATGGAAAAACAAAATTTTATATGGAAAAGATAATTTTGCACAAATATTGTTGCAAATTAGTGGGTATTTTAATGCTAATGGGTTATTTTTTTGGGACTAAAATTAGGCCAAATGGGTCGTTCTTTCGGAGACGGAGGGAGTATTTGTTTAATTTGCTAATCAAATTCGACTGTTTAGATAGTAAGGCTTGTTGGTTTCGAGTTTAAGTCTTGATATAAACATTTTTTTAGTTGTCAAACTCGGCTCAATCATTACATAATGGAAACAAATTGTATAATAAGACACAAATTAACTTATCTAAGTTAACTATAATTTTGTTGGATAAAAATGCACAACTAATAAATGGCTAAGATAGTAAAACTCTTAACTTAAAACTTGTTGGTCTCCAATCTACTACCCGGGGTGTCCATTATTCGGATAAAAACCGAAATCCAATCCAATCTAAACCGAATTATCGGATCGGATTGAATTTTTTTTAAACTTCGGATTTTCAGATTGGGTAGGATTGACCTTATTCGGATCCAAAAAACCAAAATAACCGAAATATGGAAGTGTTATTTTATAAATAAATATTGTTAATATTAATTATGTTAAACTATGTTTATGATTATAATAAAATTAATCATGTAAACCTATGCTTTCAATACTTGTATTAATCGTGTACAACTATCCTTTCAAGACTTGTATTTTTATTATTACATTTTTATTTTTATAATCGCATTAGGCCAAAAAAGTAGCAAGTAACGTATTTTAATTAGGATTTTCGGATTTGATCCAAATAACCGAATTATAATTCGGATTGGATCGGATTGGATTTTGTTATGAATTCGAATCGGATTGGATTTGAAAATGAAAAACGAAATTTATTTCGGATCGGATTGGATTTGGGTTTAATCCAAACCGAAAACCGAATGGACACCCCTAACTGAAACTGGGTGGGGAGGGAACGAATGTCTTCGATAATATGATTGATCTGCCAAGGGACTAACCAAATGTCTTTTATTGACTCATTGACTAAAAGCCTAAAAGGTTATTACCACCTTCAATTTAAATTGTTTGAATGGTGCAATGAAGAGCTAGTTGGACTTCTTTATGAATAGTTATAGCTTTTGCTAAGGATGCTTTGGTTTTGCCGAGATTGAATGTAAATGTTTTGATGATGCATGACTCCAATGCAATCTTTGGTAGTGACTTGTGTTGTTGCGAATAATTGAAATATAATTTCTAATAAAAGAGGAAAACTATTGGAAAAAGTACGGAGTATCTAATACGAAGTGTATGTGAAGAATGAAGTAAGCTACAAAGTTCTCTGTTTTTTTTATTTTTTGCCCTTACTAATGGTTTACTCTAACTCCGGAAGATGAAAAGAGGAAATAGCAGTTGAAAATGAAGACATTAAAGCCGTAGAAATATTGAAGAAAAGCACAATAAGATAACAAAGTAACACAAAACATTATAGCATACAAACTTCATGTTATAAGTATATGTTGAGTTAGTGTGACACGAGTTAGTGTGACACAATAAATTCCATAGTTCAACTAATTATGTCTCAAGGATTCTAAAGATTTATGGAAAATTCTCATAGGTTGAGAACTTGACACAGAATTGTGGAAAATTCTAGAATTGGTGAATGGCTATAAAGGTTCTAGATTAATATGGCAATTTAAAGAGTAGGTGGGTAGAAATTTTAACACACTACTTCCACCTCCATTGCCTCCATACATCACCTATAAATATTAGTGTTGGACATTATTTGTGAGTAATGTATACATAATTCTCCAATGTTCCGCCCAAGCAGCAAAACACACTAAAAATTAAATGAGAAGAAGATGATAAGTGAGTTGTATAAAACACACTAAAAGAACAATTAAAAACAAAACTAAAGATTTCATTTGTTTTTTAGTTGCATAGATTTTGTGACGTGTATTATACATTTTTTAAAATAGAAAGAAATAAAGAGAAATGTAAATAAAGAGGGCTCATGTAATATAACTATATAAAAAAAGATAGAAAATTTATTAACTAAAAGGGGAAGTGATGCATTCGAATTGAAACATCCATTTTTTTCCAAACTGAGTTGATCAATACGGAATCCAACACAAAACTTTATAATGATGATTAATGAATTAAAGTTTTAACATAAACTTCTCATAAGTAAACCACAATATCACCAACTGAAACCACTATCGCTACCTGTACCCATATATACTGCCTTTCCAATCACTTAATCAACCTAACCATCTTAATCTGAATCATCGCATACATTTTCGAAATCACACTAATTACCTCTAAAAATATTATTCAATTAGAAATTTTTGTAATGCAAATTAATATAAAAAATACTCCTCATTATCCTAATATTTAAATTAATTTGATAACACTGTTGATTCAATATCCTTACATCTGCCCGCTTCCTTTCCATGGTTTTTTTACTCATCTTATATACTCTTTGTCTCTCTTTACCTTTAATTATACCTAAATTTAATATTTGTGATTTACTGTGTATTCTTAACTCTATTAGTGTTTAGGTGGTGGATTCTAATCACACAACTAGCAATTATTTTAAATTTGTATTATATTGAATAATATGAGTATATAATTATTTGACCATATCTCAAATCAAATATCATTCCCCAACCTCAAAATTTAATGGTCACACGATACACCCGTCTCACACGAAAACCAATAACCCGACCTCGTGGCAAGCAATAAACAAAACTAAAGATACCTTAATCATCCACAAATCTACCCCCACGTGTCAGGTGATAGTCTCAAAAAATTATGTACAGAAAATCAGTTTGTCATTCAAATCATGATTTGTTCCCATTTACCAAAACCCCCAAACTCATTTCAATAAACTAACTTCCTTCCGTACCATTTTCCCAAACTTATTTTATCTCTCTCGTTTTTTCTCCCACTTGTCTTCTTCCCAATTTTTCCGCGCAATTAAATATTTATCCCAAAAAAATCCCACAAAATCTTGCACCTCTATTTTCTCTCTCCTCCGAAAAATGTGATTGTAAATCGCCTGACTTTTGCCGCCATAGCTGGTAAAGCTTGATCTCTGTTTACCTTTTCTCTCTCCTCCATTTTTGTTGGGTTTTTCCCAGATGGCACTTTGTCATTGGTTGGTTGTTTTCTTTGCTTTTTTCGGCATTGCTCGTGCTCTTAAAGCTACTGAAGGTGATGCTGATCCAATTTACAGGTTGTCTAATCTTTGCTTTACTTTTATTTTTTGTGGTTTAATTTTGATGGGTTTAATTTGTTTTGTTGATTAATTGGTTAATTTGCAAATGTTCGTTGTTGTTGTTGCTGCTAATTAGGGTTTAAATTTGTTGATACATGGTGATTTTTTTGTTGTTTTTTGAATTTGAAATTTGGGAATTGATCGATTATTGGAATTCATGGGTGTGATTGGTGACATCTAGTTTACTGATTGATTGGATGGTTTTTTTTTTTTTTTTGGATTAAAAAGTGGAGGATTTTAAAAAAGTGAGTTGAAGAATGTGACTTAGTGGGGTTCTGAGTTGGATGGATATGATTAAGGTTTTATCTTTTTTAGAAGAATTGATGCGATGATTCAATGTTACAATTTTATTCTACCCTGAGTCTTTTGCAATGGGTTGTTTGACCTTCATAATGAGATTACTTACTTATTAGATCTTAAGTTTTAGTGGTCAATGAGGGGTGGTGGTGGAGGGGAATGTTAAAGTGGATTATATCCCATGTTGTGGTCGTGATGGTGGATAGTCGGACTTATTAGATGTTCGTTTAAGGTGGTTCCCTCCTAAAACCAATTGGAAATTGTGGGAATGTCAAAGTTACTCTCTAGCTGTTTAAAGTAAATAAACCTTTTTGATATGGGACTATTCATAAGCCATTAGCTCATTACTCACCTGTGAACTTGTTAAGTTGAGCAAATTGGACAGCTAATGACATCCTATTGGGGTTGAGCATCCGATAGATATTAAGTTCTTGCCTAGTTGCTTGATTGACAACCTTGAAGAAGTGCATTGGGTTCTAGTACCTTTAATTGCATAGAAACTCTTTAAGGTAGGATGAGAGGCATCAGGATTAAGGAATTTTAATTGTTTTTATAATAATTTGGTGTAGCCTTTGTTCTTGAGTGACTGTTCTCCTAAACTTCGTATATATTTAATAAAGTGTATATTATGAGCGAATTCAGTGGATGATTCGGCCTGTAGTTTGTCAAATATAGTGTTGATGTTAGAAATGAGTTCTGGCAATGTTTTAGCATTATTATTAGATTAGTAATTTAGTATAGACGATGTGCACTTCGTAGCTTTCCTTGACTTTGTTTTATCTTCTTCTTGCTTGACTGTTTGGTACAGAGCTTCTACTGATTATATATTCTGTCATGCTCTAGGGGTTGTGTGGAAAATTGTCAGGAGACCGGTTGTGTTGGAAGCCATCAGTGCTTTCAACATTGCATATTCACTGCCGATGGTAACATTTCTGATGGTCGATGGTATCTTCAAGAACCTCTCTATCTGAAATGGAAACAGTGGGATTGCCACAGTGATTGTCGCTACTATTGCATGCTTGCAAGGGAGGAGGAAAGGAGAAAGCTTGGAGAGAAACCTGTCAAGTATCATGGAAGATGGCCTTTTCGTCGTGTATATGGAATCCAGGTTCTTTTGTATTTCCCATTGTTGAAATATGTATAGTATTATAAAGTACTTTTTAATTTTGTTTATTCTTCAATTATCCTGTTTAAAATGGTTCCCATTTGTTTCTCCAGGAACCTGTTTCTGTATCTCTTTCTGCACTCAATCTTGCCATACAATTTCACGGTTGGATATCATTCTTCATTCTTGTTTATTACAAGTTGCCTTTGACGGATAAGCGGAAGACATATTATGAATATTCTGGCTTGTGGCATATCTATGGTGTCTTGGCAATGAATTGTTGGTTCTGGGCTGCAGTTTTCCACAGTCGGTCAGTACTCATCCTTTTGCATTTTTCTGTGTAATTCATTTATCAAATTTATGCATCTGCCGTAGCTTTAAGATATCCCTGAGTTCTGCATCCTGCTATGTATGTTCTTGATAGCTTCTAAATACTTTGATGTTGGCATCTTGGCAAAAAAGTGCAATTCAAGATTGATTTTTACACTCTTAACGGTTCTCACACCAATAGAAAGGGAAAAGATATAGGCTAGAACGAACAAGGCTTTTATTTATTTTAAATGTATATTTTATACTTATAAAGTTGTTATTGAAAGCTTAAAACTGGGAAATTTGTGGCTCTGAGGTCGCCATCAGTCATTATTACATTATAACAAGAATTACTGATTGTCTAAACCTGTTAGGCTACTGCTGCTCTTGCATGTCCTTATGCTTATAGTCAATGATGTGGAAATGGGTTGGCATCTGTAACCTTTCCTCCTTTTACAGAGATCTGGACCTGACAGAGAAGCTAGGTTACTCCTCTGCTGTGGCATTGCTTGGCTTTGGTCTTATCCTAGCTATCTTTCGAGCATTTGAGATAAAGCGGGAAGCCTCTAGGGTTATGGTTTCCGCACCACTAATTGCATTTGTGACGACACACATCTTGTATCTAAATTTTTACGCTCTTGACTATGGTAAATCTCTCTTTCAATTTTTTTTTAATAATCTATTTATACATTTTTGATTTATAAGGAAGTTTGTTGATTTACAAAGCATCATTTCATGCATTTCATTCATGAAGTGGGGAAGAGGATTTGCTTCTTCTGGGTTGGGGTCTGGGCCCTTGGGTGAAACAGTGCCTTGTTACAAATGCAGAGAGACTCTTTGCCCTTAGAATTGCCTATTAGTAATTCACAGCAAAATACGAAGTATGAAATAACGAAAAAGCAAATTAATATAATCCTTGAGATCCAAAGTCGAATGTTTTGATTGATCATTGAATTGTGATTGTAAATATTACCCCTTCCATACATTATAAACAGTTGCTCATATGTGAAACTCTCTAGCATGTAACTTTATATTACTGACCTCTCTAAAAGGTATTTTTAGCACGGTGGCCAATTGGCTGTGGTCCACATCTGCTTTTTGCTAGAGCTCTTTGGCTGTTCTTACAGCCTAAAACTGGTATTTATTGCACATATTTCCCTTCCCTTGATAGTGGTGGCTTTAGGAGGGAATTATGAGTAAACTGATGAATCTTAGTTGTTTCTAGGCTTAGTTATTCTCTTGACTCTCAGTTCCAACTTGCATGTAAATTATTATGATGTTTCATGATCACCTGTCTGAATTCCATTTCCTCTGTGTCCATCAGGTCTGAACATGAAAGTGTGCCTAACCATGGGTTTGGCTCAGCTTCTTCTGTGGGCTGTATGGGGTCGTATGAGTCAGCATCCTTCACGTTCGAAGTTATGGATTGTAGTTTTTGGGGGAGCTCTTTCTATCCTCTTGGTGATTTATGATTTTCCACCTTACTGGGATTTTGTGGATGCCCTTGCTGTGTGGCATGCCATTAGCATTCCTCTTTCCTACATTTGGTGGAGCTTCATTAAGGATGATGCAGAGTACAGAACATTGATTCTATTGAAGAAGGCCAAGTAGAAATTTCTGCTTCGGCTTGTATACAGAGTAGATTCGTGCTGTGATCTCAGCTATTTCATCCGTTTTTTCTCTCGCCATTGTGCATCTCTCTGGGATGCTTGCATTGGTGGGTGTTTCTGCTTTGACACCCCTTGGTGGCCAGAAGAACGGAGTTTGTTTCCACATTAATGTGTAATGTGTTGACTAGGATTTTTGTTGAAGATGTATAGTGTAAACATTGTTTGGTCTTCCTCAGTTCTCATGTTCTGTTAAGTTTTTTCAGCTTAGTCTGATTGACTATCTGAGTATCTGTGCACTCTGTTCAAGATTCATATCTTTATTTGGCAATATGGGGGTTGTTATTTCTGTTACAAAAAGATTCATCTAATTTGGTACTCTGTTATATATCCTGGCCTTTATTTTGTACTTCGTATTACCTTTTCTTTTGTCAATTTCTCTTAGCCTTTTCTGGATTAACGGATACGTGTCAAATGTGCTGATTGGCCGGTTGGGTGGTCATTTTATGTTTTCATATTTAAGTGTTTCACTGAACTAACTTTTAGTAGGTTTCTTGAGATCATTATTAACAATATGGTTGGTTGATGTCGTAGGAGTTGGTACAATTTTCATGCTATATGGTCAAGTCAAGTTAAATCGATAAATTTGTGTATTTATGTATGAACTTAGAAGTGCATTATTTGTTATACATGGCTTTTATCAAGTTTAAACAATATTATTAGGTCAGAGTGATCACCTAAGAATCTAAGATTATATAACTGGCAAAAAAATCAGTTGGGTACTCTGATTATGATTAGTGATTAGTGTGTAGTTCTTTACCTCTCTTTTTACTACGAATTGAAAGTCAAAAGTTCAAAATATCTTATGCAATTATTGAGAATTTGTCTTACATATATCCCAAAGACATGCTGATTAATTTTTCAATCTTTTCATATACTATTCAATCCCTCTTATCTTCCTTAGTTTCCTCCTCATCACCACATCTTCATCATCCCCACACCACAGTGAAACTAATTATGATGCTTCGACAAGGCTCGCCTTCAACGGAGTTTCTATCTACATACACGTTGATAAATACAACGGTTGATAAATACAGGATGATTACATTGAAGGTGATTGTGCTAATTAGTGAATCTTATTTGATTATTTATAATATAAAGTGATGTGATATGCTATGATTAGCTTGTGATTTTTGTAATTAGCCTTTTATACTTTGGTTGATATATGTTTGTACAATTTGAATGCAGGGAGTGTTGAGGCCATATTTGAGTCATTTGACAGGTATGAAATATTCCTGCTGCCATAATTTCAGTTTAATTGCATTCTAATACTTTTTGGTTTATAAATGAATTTCAATTCAAACTCTTAATGTCAATAAGGATGAACTCTTTGCTAATCAAACGGTGTAATGCTGATTTATACAAAATTTGTAGTCAAAGAAAATGCGACATTCATAAACCTCATTCTAACTTTACTTATGATTCAACCTTTTTTTTTTTTGTTAATTACTGTATATTCTTCTTCAATGCTTTAGTTGAGCAATTAACTTAAGTAGCTGTTAACTACTCTTTTTTTTTGGTTGAGCAATTTGGTTGAAATGAAGTTGGTGGATCATACACAAAGTCGGACACATGAGGTAGTCTTTTTTTTTCCATCCCATTAATTGTAAATCATTGCATTCTTGAAATGTTTAATTTACATGTTCGGAATATTCTATTGGTCATTAGTTAAGAAGGGAGCCTCTTAGCAATTTTGACCTTCCTTTCCTTTAACTTACCTCTATCTATCATTGAAAGTGTTGGCGCTCGCTGCTAATGCAGCAAGGGACAACGACGGAACAGGATTCTGTTCAGTGTCAAATTCAATGGGCTATAATGTGACAATACCTGTTGCGGCGGAGTTGTAGAAATGGATTTACACTTAGATAGCTTTTTGTTTTTAAGAATTTGTTTTAGTTTTGAATTCGAGTTCATATAATTAATGTATAAGCTTGAATTTGAGCATTCTGGTTTGAAATCTTAATGCCAAATTGTTGAAGATAGATCATGTGTTTACATTGATTATTCTTCGTCTTTTGGCATTTACTTGAGATTTCAAAAGTTACTCAAAGTTTAATAACTGACTAGAACTTAGTATGTAATCTATTCAACCAAATTAAGTCTTCCATTAAGTGAAGAGTCATTGTGTAGGGGGAATGTGGTCCTACAACTAGTAGTGTTAGTATAGGCGATAACTGCATCCTTTGGAATGGGTCATGTCCCGTTGACAAATTGTTTTATTCTAGTTGGATTTGATTTGATCATATTCGAGTCAATTGTGAATAGTTTACATACAAGAATCATGAAATATCAAATAGTCCCTCCATTACTTAATTTTAATCACGATATTTTAACATGTCCAATGCTCAACGTTGACCCTATACATTGAGTCGATCTAATCTAACAATCATTTCATATATATGTTATAATTTGTTTCTAATATTACTCCATCTGTTTCTAAATCATATCTTGATTTTTTTTTTTTTTGTGAGACAATTACTGTCTACATAGGAAAAAACTTTTAAAGACAAGAAGAATAGTCAACACATTTAGTCAAAAACTTTAAAAGACACTATTCCTCACAATCATAAATAGTGCAAATGTTGCGATTATAAAAGAACAGAGGCTGTATAAATTAATGCAGAGTGCGGCTGCCTGCCAGCAACAATAGGCCTCCTTTCTTTTTGGAGCCATCCACCAAGCCAATTATTAATAGCAGTTCACAATTATTACCATTACAGTTAACTATAACCTCTTTTACAACAATTTAAACTACCTTTGATGTGAACTTTCCCTCTTTCTGGTACCCATGAACCCAATAACAGTGCACCAGCTAATAAATTATAATACAAAAGAGACGTATTTCAGCCACAATTGCTGTCTTTTTCTCTCTGGATCCTTCTCCTACCTTTATACACGAGATCTACCTGGGCCATATACTCATATATGCTTCCTTTCCATTTCTGGTTGGGTCACAAGATGTTTCTTTTCAATTTTCTCATCAATCTGTCTACATGGCAATCGCGCACCACTTCTGTTTTCATTGCATATATATGTACAGACATGTAAAAATATATATATGATTCAGAAACAGGTATAACTCTTCCAAGCATAGCTTACCAGCTTGCAAAAGTAAAAATTAATTATAACACTTCTTTTACTACAAAAAACTTCTGAATCTTGAGTATAAAGAATAATTTTGACTCTTGAGCACGCGCATACTGAAGCATGTGGGTGTGGCTTTCCTGCATAAGAACATTCTTCAAGCGTTTTTGCACAAACGAGCTGAGAATTGAGCATGGTAGCAGCTATGACAGCGTGTTTTCCAATGATATTTTACCGTCTCTTGGAGCTCGAATCAACCAAACTGTCGAGCTCAATAAATATGTCATCTCACCATTCAATCCTCGCTACAGGTGAGATAACAAAGTAGGATTGAACATTAAAACATACACTCTACTCTATCAAGGTTTTTGACATAACATACTTCACTGCTGCTGTCATCTTTCTGTAAAATTGTATCAGTTGTCATGAGAGTTAAGTGAAAAGGTTCAAACTTTCAGGGCATGGGAGATGCTGCTAATAATCCTGGTTGTGTATTCAGCATGGATCTGTCCGTTTGAGTTTGCATTCCTCGTATACAAGCAGGATGCACTCTTCATCATTGATCACGTCGTGAATGGTTTTTTCGCAATTGATATAGTTCTCACCTTCTTTGTTGCATATATTGATCGTAGAACTTACTTACTAATTGATGATCATAAAAAAATTGCAATCAGGTTAGTATAATATTATGCAGCAGTTCAGATTCCAACCGTTCTAGATACTAAAGTTGGACTTGAAAAGTTTTCTAATTTTTTTTATAGGTACCTGTCAACCTGGTTTATTTTTGATGTCTGTTCAACAGCACCACTTCAGACGCTTAGCCTTCTCTTTACAGACCACAACGGTGGACTAGGTTTTAAAGCACTTAACATGCTTCGACTCTGGAGACTTCGGAGGGTCAGCTCCCTCTTTGCAAGGTCTGTAATCAAACTCTAAATGAACTGATGAAGTAAAACTCTGGATGATATGACAGTCTTGCAGTACTCAGTAATTTTTTGCAAGAGTACCAGACTGATTTGTGTTTTTAATGAAAACTTTTAGTAACGACTTTTTACTTTTCTGAAGGGTAACTTTTAGTACCATCTTATACTTGTTATTTGATTACTATGAGACGGTTTCACCTAAGACTTTGCTATGATTATTAACCATCTCCAGGCTCGAGAAAGATATCCACTTCAACTACTTTTGGACCCGCTGCACCAAACTTGTCGCAGTAAGCCATCATGAACTTCGCTTACCATTTTTATAGTCAACTTAATTGAAATAGTTGTTAACTTTAATTAGTAAGTGCCTAAGTGGTATCTTTTCTTTTGACTAATATTAAATTACAGGTAACATTATTTGCTGTTCATTATGCTGGATGCTTCTATTACCTGATAGCAGACAAATACCCTGATCCAACTAAAACTTGGATTGGTGCAGTGAACCCGAACTTTAAATCACAGGGCGTGTGGAAGAGATACATTGCCTCGCTATACTGGTCTATTGTGACACTAACAACCACTGGCTATGGTGACCTGCATGCTGAAAACACTATCGAGATGCTGTTTGACATCTTCTACATGCTATTCAATCTAGGACTCACGTCTTACATCATTGGAAACATGACAAACCTTGTTGTTCACTGGACAAGTCGCACCAGAAATTTTGTGAGTGGCTCAATATAGCTAGATATATATAAGTTTTTATTAGAATTAGAAAATATGAACAATGCTCATGATTAATGGTTCTGCAGAGAGATACAGTCAGAGCTTGTACAGAATTCGCCGCACGCAATCAACTTCCTCCCAGAATACAGGACCAAATGCTGTCACATGTATGTCTGAAGTTCAAAACTGAAGGGTTAAAACAGCAGCAGACCTTAAACAGTCTGCCCAAAGCTCTCCGATCTAGCATTGCACAATATCTCTTCTTTCCTGTTGTTCAGAAAGTCCAACTTTTCTGTGGAGTTTCTCAAAAGTTTCTCTTACAACTGGTAAGACCTGTTCCTGCTTGACAAGCTTTAAAGCTGATCTTATTTTCCAATCAGTATACGAGTATATGCTTAATTTCTGCTGTACTCTTGGCCAATGATGATTGATGATACTATACTGCAATCTATATTGTGTTACATATGCCATTTTCCGCCTATTTCCCCTTATTTTCCTTGTATGCAGGTTTCGGAAATGGAGGCTGAATACTTTCCACCTAAAGAAGATGTGATTTTACAAAATGAAACGCCGATGGATATATACATTCTCGTATCTGGTGCAGTGGTAAATCTTTATTGTTTCAAGCACTTTATGGCTAAATAATTAACTGTTAGCTACCTAATACTCTAACAGGCTAACAATTAATCAAATCATCAAAAGACTTATAAACTGATGAAATGTTATCTTTTATTATAGGACATGGTGGCACACATTAATGGGCGTAATCAGGTAATTATGCTGTCAATTTAACAGAGACAGTATGCTAGGAAATAAAATTTTCAGTGTCTTAACAGCGAAAATTATACTTTGTACTCAGGTTGTTCAGAAGCTATTTGAAGGGGAAATATTTGGAGAGATTGGGGTTCTATGTAACAAGCCTCAGCCATTCACTGTCCGGACTTCAGAACTGTCTCAGATATTAAGGTTAAATAGTACTTCATTTACGAACATTATTCAAGCAAACGAAGCAGACGGACATATCATCAAGAACCATCTATTTACGGTAATTCTTCCAAAACTAGTATATGAGCAAGCCTAATTGATTCTCCCTCCATTCTCATACGAGCAGAATGAGTAGATGATACTGCTATTAATCTAGGTGTTTGCGTGTTTTATTCTGCAGAAACTAAAACATCTAGCAAACCAAGGTTTGTTGGAGCAGCAAGATGTTGAGGAATATACTTATGGGGAGCGGTTTAACAGCCAACATAAATGTATTACATGCTTAAAACATGAAATTGAACCCCAATTTCCTGAAAATAGCACAATGCACAAAGGATGGAATGCTACATACAAGGTGGAAACTCAAAAATATTATGATTCAGTCACATGTGGCATGGAGGCAGCATCGGAAAACTTGAGGTCAAACAGCTATATAGGACATCCTGGAGCAGCGATTACAAATGTTAACAAGATTAGAGTGATCATTCACATGCAGTCGCAAAGCGACAGTATGGAAGAGAAACAGTTTGGCAAACTGATAGTCCTGCCAGATAGCATTGAAGAGTTGTTCAATCTTGCAGGTACCAGCCAGTCCCTACTTTAAGATGCTTTGGGCCGTTCCGGGTCATGCCTTGTGTCAGGCCCACATGATTTGGCATTAGTTAGGCTCGGCCCACAAGTTTCATGCCGGGTCGGGCCAAAGTTTTAAAATGTCGGCCCATGTCCACCTGCCGTCATGCCGAGCTTAAGTGGCTAAGCAATACTGCATTGATTTTAACCGGGTTTGGCCGTGCCGTGCCTTATTGTGCTTCTCCCAAATAAAGGCGGCCCACGGCCGACACGCACAGTAACATGCCGTGTTTTTTTTTTGTGCTGGGCCGTACCGGGCTTCACAGCCACATTTATCCCTACTCATTGACAATCAGGAGAACCTCATTTTTTTTCCTACACATTGTTCAATTCTTCGATTGTGTGTTTCTGATGACAAATTCAACCCTTTTGAACTGCAGGCCAGAAGTTCAGACGACGCTTCACAAAAATTATCAGTACAGAAAATGCAGAAATTGAAGACATTGGTGTGATCAGAGATGGAGACCATCTAATTTTCATGCAATAACACTGAAAAGAATTGGGTGTAATTTAGTTGTACAGGTAGAGTTTAGATCTTCCATATAATTTTGAAAGGAGGCTAACAATTATTCCATATGGCCGGAATTAATTGATACTCCGTACTACTCTAGTAGTGTACGTAATTTAAACTAGTAATGCGAAAACTTTTTTTTTGGCAGCTGAGGCACAACTTAATCCAAATGGAAAGTACAAAAGTATATCTTTTATGTAAGAATTTTTCGAAGGCATTGAATTTGAAGGATTATTGAAACTCGAAAGCAGGGTAGAATGGTAGATCATACAATGAGGTATATGCAGCGGCTTCCTCTGTATTTGAGGAACCACATTCTATAACTTTATTTATTGTCTTTCATACTACATTTATTGGTATGCTTGGTAAAGATATTTTATAGGCTTTTCTCAAAAAAAAAAAAAAAAAAAAAAAAAAAAAAAAAAAAAATTATTATAGGCTCGTTTTCTCAACAAACAAAACAAAAAAAAACTAAAAAAAAAAATTAAAAAAAAAAAAAAAATAGGCTGTCGTGCTTCATGTCAAGTCTGATTACCTCGTGGGTCGTAGCGCAGCCTAGGCCCATAGTTATGTGGTGTGGGCCTTATGCTACAACATTCAAAAGGGTGGTCCAGCCACGGTTCGAGTTCACATGTCTATTATGTTATCACCATATCTTGTCATTCTTCACCAATAAAAATGTGGCCCTAACTATACCTCAAATCTTTTTTTTTTCTTTTTTTTTTTTTTTTTGGAACAAGCACTATACCTCAAATCTTCTATTATTTTATTCGACTATATGTGGGTCATATGACTCATATCATGGGAGAGTAGTTTCTCAAAAAGAAAAAAAAAAAGTGAGAGTAGTTTCCTGAAAAAAATATAAGAAGTTTATGTTATGTGAGAGTACGAGGGAAAATGACTGGATAAGAGGACCTTCACCCCTTGAGCCATCCCTTGAAAAATTTGAATCCTTAATCTCAAGAATTTGAGATCCAACTAAGTAGTCAAAGTATAGTATCATATTATACCACTTAAAGGGCTTGATCATGCCTAGTGTTATACTGCCATGTGTTTTTTAAGTACCCTTATGACTTCCTCACTATTTAGTATTTAAATAAATACTTGACCAGTGTTTGTACTTTATACAAAAAATCAACTATAATTATATGGGTAATTGTTTTAGCATATAGTTTTTTTTTTAAATATAAACTTATTAATTATCAAAGATAGTATAGGTCAAAATTCAATGTTTTGTTAAATTAGGGCTCTGAAAAAGACAGGGAGGGTATAACTTAGACTTCATTTCTAATTATTTGGTGCATACTTGGCCCTTTAAATC
The DNA here is from genome assembly GCF_948465745.1 of Chenopodium album. NCBI lineage: Eukaryota > Viridiplantae > Streptophyta > Magnoliopsida > Caryophyllales > Amaranthaceae > Chenopodium > Chenopodium album. Next base: position 2,287,069 of record NC_137838.1, read on the forward strand.
GTCTAAAATCCGCTTTTGAATTTTATTTTGGATTTTATTAATAATCATATACGAAGAGCTCAAGTGTTAGAGTTTCCCTCTCGATTCCAGAAGATCTTGGGATCGATTCTCACCTCCGCCCTTGTGGCTCTCTAAACACCAAAAAAAAATATACGAAGTACCAAGTATTTATGGATTCTATTAATAATCATATACTTTTAACCAACAGTCCAACACACTACACGTATGTAGTATGTACATATTTAAAACATGAAAACGATTTTCCTTTTAATTTTTAATAAATAAAAGTCTTCCTTTATTATATTCTACTCAGATCCGTATGAAGTTATGTTTTGTAGAAATTAATCATGTATCTAATCCACATCGTGTAAGAGATTCAGTTCTTTTAGTCCTCCCGACAAAATATAGACAACAGATTCAATTAAACATTCTACTACATTATAATAATATGAGCAATCCAGCGCCGCAAATTTAATCACTAATACGACATCATGAAGTATTAATTAACTAAATATTTGCGCAAATCAGACATTATTATCAAATTCGATTATTCTTGTAATGTAGCTGTTAGATCCACTAATGTAACAGCGCAACATAATTACATATTATAGTATACTCCCTCCGTCCCATAATATAGTTCTTGTTTTCTATTTTGGAGATAAAAAATGTTGTGTCTATTTCTATTTTTGGATAGTATGAAGTATGTAAAATTCATTATCGCTACTTTTTTTAACTTTATTCATGGTATTTCCTAATTTACCCTTGAATTTTGCACATACTTTGTACATTTTTTCACTTTCTCTCTTTAACTTTTATTTATCGTTGTACTTCTCATTTTTATTAATGTACTTCATCCTCTTTTTCCTCCTATTTTTTAAAAACTGTGAAAACACACAAACAAAAAATTATGAGACGGAGGGAGTACTTTTTTTTACACAACAATATACTACCTCAGTTTTTTTAGTTGACACGTTTTGACTTTAGCACTATTCACACACTTTTCTTTGACCAAGTTTTGTGATTTATACGTAATGAAAAATATAGTCATGTGGGGTTTTGTTAGATTTATCACGATGTATATTTTCAAAATATCAACTTTTTATTATTTTTGAAAATCGGTAACTAAATATATTAACATTTGAATTTGTGAATTGACATATATGACTAAAGAAATGTATCAACTAAAAAGAAACGGGGGAAATAATTTTAATAATATACTTGGTATAATCCACTATAATAATACAACTAATAACAATAATCTAGAAAGTACGGAGTAGTAGAAAGTAGGAATGTAGGATAATGACGACATACTAAACAAAATAATCATGATATTATTAATGTCTTAATAAAACAAGATATTCCCCCTGTAAAGCAAGATTTCCAAAAATAAATATCCAACAAAGCATCTAAAAAAAAAGATACTTCCGCAAATGGTAAGAAAGTCACGTGGTTCACGCGTTTACGCGGAAAAAAACCTAACAGTTGAATGACGGAAAAAGGGAAACAACCGTTAGAAGTGAGTGTGTAACTACCAACTCACCAAACGTGTGGGAAAGTTTACTTAATTAGTAAGTGAAAAATAAATCAAAAATTAAAAAAGGGTAAAGTGACTTATTGAGTAGTCAATTCTAAAAGCTACGTTTTGTTGTCTTATGATCTAGAGTTTCTAGAAGGGACGATAATGTTTTTTATTTCGTTTTTGGAAATTTAAGGAGGTGGCAAACCGTGTGATTTCGTGAGTGTGTAAAATTAGTGACTCATAACTCATTGGTCTTACTCGTTCTAATAACAATGGTTTGTCATTGGTTCGTCATGTTATAATTTGGCTAAATCATTCATGGTCTACTGGTCTATCTTTGTCCCATATCTCTTCAAGGGGTGTCTCTTTAAAATTGCTCCATTATTTTCCCATCTACAAGGTTATGTAACGAACTATAAAATAAGTAGCATATGTGAAGTAATTTATTGGGGTTAAGCAATAGATGGAGTAAATAAATATAACACAAACTTTTTAAAAAAATCGGGTGTACAATAATTATTGTACATCCATTATAAATATAACCTAAAGTGATTAAAAGTTACTCCTGAAATGAATAAAAGTTACCCCAATATGCGTTAAAGTAACACAATTCAAATAAAAATTATATACGCTTTATTAGTAAAGAATCACATTTTAAATGACTAAAAATCAATTATTAGTGATTAAATGTAATTAAATTACCTTTATAAAACTTTTCTTGTTGTTGATTTATATAAAAATTGTATTATGTTTAAAGTTACCCAAAAAAAGACAAAAAGTTACCCTTATACTGCTCGATGTACACTAATATTAGTGTAAACCGGATGTATACAAAATTCTTTGTAAATATAAATGCTAAACTAAAATATGGGTGTTATTTTGAGATGTCTATAAATATGGTCACATAGTTTATTTGTGCTTTGTTTAATGTTACTAGTCATTAGAAACTATATACATACGGTGCTTGTTTGATTTAGGGCATGTTCACTTCGGCTTAATTTCATTTCATTTTAGTTCGGTTCAGTTCAACTCCAATCAATTCAGTTTAACTCAATTCAATTCAGCTCATAACTTTCTTCTCTCATAAAATATTCATTTCAGCTCTATTCAGTTCAGTTCAGTTCAGTTATTTCAGCTCAGTTCAGTAAATGTGAACAAGCTTTTAGTGTGCAAATTGATCAACTTTGTCAATAACAATAAAATCTAGTGAGTAGTTGGTCAAATTATTTATTCAATAGGTTGATGAGCTAGTAGTTTTATTTTACCATGTGAAAAAAAAGGTAGTTAAATGATGTCACACTACCCTAGAAAAAAAAATTACAAGTATCATCAACGCGTATCAAGATTATATTACCCTTATTTTTTATTTCATCATTCACCCCCATAAATTTAAAAGAACGCGATCAACCAATCAATTGACTTAATACAACTTTAAAATACTCCGTAATAGAAATAATATAGCGAATGGAAAAGGACAACAAGACTATATGAGTTTTGCCACACTACCATGATAGTGATGATACCCAACTTCTATATGGACCTCAAATACAAACCAATACACAAAAGCCAAAGAAAATCTCTTTTTTTTTTTGTTGAAAAAGCAATGAAAATCTCTTAAATCTTGTGTTCAAACAAACATAATAACAATAAAACCAAAAAAAAAAGGTCTAGAACCAACTCCAGCCTCTAACTACACATGGTCACCTAAGAGGCTAAGAATCATCCATTTCGAATCAAAACTTTATGTAGCTTTCAAAGAAAAGAAAAATATCTTAAGTTAATGATACAAGGACAAAGGTCCTACTAGTGCACAACATCACTCGCTCAGTCGCTCTATCGCCTTTATTTCTCTCATTCTCTGTATCTTACTGCAGCATAGCGTCAGTCTGTGTCATACTCTTTCTATTTCATTTTAATTTGTCAAAATTTTATACTAGCATAATTACTAACTCGTTTCAAGTTATTTGTAACAGATTTAACATAAAGTAGAGAAAAAAAATATGTCTAATCGTTATAAATAATATGAAACGGAGGTAGTAAAACAAACAAACTTCAATTCCTCTAGTCAAATTAGGTGAGTTGGTATTAATATGCCATTGAAAATTAGAATATTAAAAAAAAAATAGCAATATTGACATGTCAAAATGGTAATTACAGTAAATAATTTATACGGGCTAAAATGATTCATTTTGACAAATAAACTGGGTTGGAGGGAATATAAGATTTATCTATTCTTCAAATCGATCCTAGTGTTAAACATACTCGATCTTTATAAATCTGTAATACATCCTTACACACAAATTACCGATGAAAACCTCTTGAGTGATCATATAAATTTAGTGGCTCTAGAATTACAAAACTATTGTTATAGGATCATTTCAACCTGTAATCTTTCAAGAACACTTGATCAATCACAAATCGATTCAGAATAGCATTCACCAAAAATCCAAAAATATATGTAGCTTTCAACGAAAACAAAGTATCTTAATCTATGATACAAGAGGCCCTATAAGATTTTGTCATTTTGCACGATCATATAGTATTTATTATGAAGTAATATAATATCTCTTATAAACCTATTATGAATTCACACACATAGATTATTGACAATAACATTATACAATTATATACTATTGGTTAATCATCTAATTCTAGTAGTTGGAAATTTTTGTTACCGTATGTCCATATTATTAAATTTGTTGGTCCAAGATCATTTCCAACCTCTAGTTTTTGAGGTTTTCCTCTGGTCACCTAAGTCATCCACTAGACAGTCTAGAAAAGAAAAGGAACAAAAAAAAAAAAAAAAAAAAATCCACTAGACAGTCTAGACTACATACAATTATTCACTAAAAGTTCACGCAGCTTTCAAAGAAAAGAAAACAACTCAAAATATAATGCAAGAGCTACTAGAGCACAACACGTCAACACTTACACACTTTTTGTTCTGTATATTATTACACTACTATATTGTATATATATATATATATATATATATATATATATATATATATATATATATATATACTTTCTATATATTTCTATTATCACGTTTGTCGATATATGTTTTTAACGATTAATACCTATAATTAACAACATTGTAAAATTATAAAAAGTGGATATTAATAAAATATATATTGAAACGATTCAAACATTATCCCACATGAATATATTTAATCGTGTATATAAACTACAAAAGCGAGTCAAAGCGTGTTATGTGAATAGTGTAAAAGTCAAATAGTGTCAACTAAAATAAACGGAGTATATATATACAATTAAAACAAGGTGAGGGTTTAGCTCTCGATCTTAACCATATTAACACAAGAACTATACCGGAGAATGGGGGTTTACTCTACTATTAGTACGGAATATATTGGAGCATGTTCTGTATCATTTATTTTGATTTGGATTATTCGGGAAAATTAATACTTTCTTCGTTTTTTAGTTGACAAGTTTCCCTTTTTATTTGGTAAGTTTCTTAATGTATAGTTCCATCTCTGTATCGAACCACACTCCTTTCTATATATTTTTACCATTACTAAGGGCCTATTCTCATACGTTTATTTTCAGATCAGTTCAGCTCCTAATTGCCTTCTCTTATAAAATATTCATTTCAGTTCAGCTGAGTTCAGTCTATGAAAATAGACCCTTAATTAAACAACTTTAGATTGATTTGTAGTGTAGTAGGTAGGGGTATTATTATTTAAAAAAAAAAAAGGTAGGGGTATTATAATAATTATTATTACCTTATACTCCCTCCGTTTTTTTATTAAGTGCTTGATAGTAACATGCGTGAATAGTGCCAAATTTGCTAATGAGGCACTTTAAAAAAAACGAAGGTAGTAGCAACTCTTGTACACCTCCTTAAAATGTGTGCATAAATGAAGTGTACCGGCTAATAAGAAACAAAGGTTGTTAAGATAAGTTTGTACAAATTAAAGTAATTTTAGACAAGTAATTTAGATAATGTAAGTTAGACACACTTACAGGTTCGAACAAAACAAGTGCATCAAACTATATAAAAGTAGTTTTTTTTTTTTTTTATTTTTTAATTTTAAATACACCGATAGTTAGCAACATATATACTATGATAACTCCGTCTCAAACAAAAAGCCGTTGTTTTTTAACGGTTGTGGCGATCATATCCATTAAACTTTTGAATAGATCAACATACACAGATCGCCTATAATATAATTTTTTTTTAAAAATCAATCCTCTAATTTTAGTGGTTGACAAAATCGATTCTGGAATAAAATGTCCAGAAACTTTTCCAGCCTCTAATTTTTCATGATCACCTTAAAAACCATGCATCATCATGCATCGGGGAATATCTTTCATCAAAAAGTTCATACACCATTCAATGAAAATAAAAATATCCTAAACCATGATATGGACTATGGAGTATAATAGTTCCTACCCACGACCACGAGTATGCAACACAGACACACAACAGTATAGCAATATGTGCTCAAATAACAGTCTCTAGTTCAAAAAAATAAAAATAAAGGGATTTTCTCTTTGAACCAATCAAAACACACCAACAATTAAAAAAAAAGTTTCTTTTTTAGGGGATATTTTACAATGTAGTCTATTGATATTTTATTTTTGAAGTCAAATAGTCACTCTTCAGATATTTCCTTGACTAAAAGACAGCTACTAAATAAAACAGCTACTCTTATTGGTTAGTGAAGAAAACTTTTTCCATCGCTTTATGGCCCCACATAAATGAGGAATTAGTTTCTTCAAAAAAATAAAAACAAATGAGGAATTAGTTAAGCATTTGACAAATGTCACTTGTTCACTTGATGTACCCAAATTTCCATGGCCCACAATACAATTTGCCAAAAAACAAGTGGGCCCATTACAAAAAATATTTTGAAACATGAGCAAAAAAAACATTACTTTGTAAGTACGTAGTAAAAATTATTATAAGGAAAATGTTATGGGACATAAGTATTAAATTTATATTTGAAAATCGTAAAAAGTTAAGAAATTATAAAAATATAAACACTAATTATATTGATTTATGCGTGTTTTTGTCATGAATTTCTAATTTTATATAATTTTTAGGAATGCATTTAATGCTTATATATAACCCTCAAGACTACATATATCATTACTTAAATTATAACTTATTATATAGTGTTTATGACCTGAAAATAGAGAATCATCGTCTTTTTCTATCTATATACACGACCATTAAATCACTAATTATACCACTTATATGAATCGTATCCTATGTTTTTAAACAGATTATTCCCAAAATATATATCTGACCATTAATTATAATTGACCCATGCCTTCTTTTATTATTTTTTACTTTATTATCTGCTGGCTGAGGAAAGGCCCATCACTTTTCTTAGCAAGTTGGATATACGTAAGTATAAATAGCACCCAATTACGGCTTTATGTTGTCCAACAATAACACAAAACAACTCCAAAAGAAAAATAGAAGCGTTAAAAAAAAAAGAAAGCTTGAGAAGAAAATAAAAATAGTACTTCACACAATCGTATATACTCATCAAACAAGTTAAATCCTCTATGAACATGTCTTACACTAACCAAGGATCTTCATCCGACGGCGGCATGAGCCCCAACTCCACTGAAGAAGAGGGGCTCATGCTCGCTTCTGCCTACCCGAAGAAACGGGCAGGCAGAAAGAAGTTTACGGAGACTCGTCACCCCGTTTACCGTGGGATCCGCCAACGGAACAACGGTAAATGGGTGTGCGAGGTCCGTGAGCCTAACAAGAAGACCCGTATATGGCTCGGCACCTTTCCTACTGCCGAGATGGCTGCCAGAGCTCATGACGTGGCAGCAATGGCCCTCCGTGGTCGTTCCGGTGCTTGTCTCAACTTTGCTGACTCCGTTTGGCGGCTCCCTGTCCCTGCATCCTCCGATACCAAGGACATTCAACGCGCAGCCGCTGAGGCTGCCGAAGCATTCCGCCCTCAACTTCCGCCTGTTCAAGAACTTCAACAGGCGGTAGATGAGAAGGCGGAAGAGGAAGCTCAATCGTCAACTACTGCTACAATGGATGAGATGAACAACATGAGTTTTAGTAATAATGAGAATGGTATGTATATGGATTACGAGACGGAACTCGAAACCCCGGGATTAATCGCGGATATGTACCATGGAATGGGGATGCTTCCGCCTCCAAATATGACTAGTTTCAATGAGACGACTTATGAAGACGATGATATGGCAAATGGAACTGCTGACTTGCCATTATGGAGTTACTCTTTTTAGAAACCACTCCATTCATTCTTATTCTTTTAATAAAGTTTTAGGATAATTTCAGAATCTATAAAAAAAGAAAGAAAAAAATTTAAATTTTTGTATGTTAAAATTTAGAAGTAGAACAGAGTACTATGCTGGCATGATTTTTGGTTAGTTAGCCGTTACCGATTGTTTTTTGTTGGTTGGTACAGGTGGTATGCAAGTATTGTTATTTAGAGTGGGAAAATTTAAATAAAAAAATATAATTTAGAAATGTACTTTGTTAGTTGCTTTGGAGAAACAGAGCACAGCTGAGTGAGTGACTAGTATTACTAAAAATAGAAGTATGATTGTAAAGTGTAGTACTTAGATCATGTACTACTTTCTTAATTGACGATGATTCGTCTCTTTCTTGGTTAAATTTGGTTGTATCTTGTCTAACTTTAGGGAGTAATACACTGTTTTCAAGAAACATGTTCATATAAAATAAGAGGGAAATTTGAAAACAGAGCATGTTTAAATTTATGAGCAAATTATTAATTTATGCTTGTTATGTTGTTATACCTCAATATGTGATGGGATGGAATTATGGAAATGCTATTTTGTTGTTTGTAAAATGGTGTGTATCAAATGAGGAACAAGGAGAGTAAATTTTGTCATGTGGATAAGACGGGTGACTGTGTAGTATTTCTGTAGTTCTGTCACAGTTTTAACGTAAGTGTGTGTGGTATTGTACCTATTTTTTAATTTTTCCATAATCATGTGTCATACTTTATACCTAGAAAAGATTATTGTCGGAACGAGAAAGATTTACAAATTTAGATCCTACTGCACATGATAATGATAAAATTCGTTTGTTTTTAAAAAATAATAATACAGTCACACACCTTGGTACAATAATCCAATAACAAAAAAAATAAAAAAGAGTAAAAAGCCAGATAGATAGATGGATAGGTAGATAACCTTTTGCATGTAAGCAAACATCAATAGATTCTCTAATGAGAACCAACATAATTTGTTTTGTCATAACTTATCTTATAAGTTATCAATATAATAAAACCACGAAGGATACACAAGTAGGATAATACTGTACTTGGTTATACAATCCTTTTACTTGGCTGAAATTCAAAGGTTCATTCATCAATCATTCATAACAAGTATATTCGGTACTACTAGTAGTGAGACTATTGGAGCATTATCATCCACAAATAAAATTTCACTTTTTGGACCCACATTTCAAAGCGAGTTTCTTTCAACCACATGTTCACACGTTATTGGGCCCCACTAATGTTATCTTCTATTTTTTTTTTTTTTGACAATTTCTCATGTTATCTTGATGTCCACCTACATCACACACGAATCTCACACTAAACCACTTTAAAAACCCAAACAAGAAAAGAAAAGAAAAAAAAAACAGTAAATGCAAAAACCACTTGTTAAGCTGTTATTCATCCATGGCAACTCCGCCGTCATCTCCGCCGTCATCACCGCCGTCACCGTCGTTGCTAATCTCACAAACTTCGAAACTTGTTAATTTTAAGCCCAAGCCCAAACTCAAGGCCCAATTCAGTTGTAAAGCGTCGATTAAGGCTCCGCCACCCGGGTTCGATTTCCGATCATCACAAATATTTTCGGATTCTCGGGCCGTAATTTCGGGGGCCCACCCGGAGCTTTTGGATTTGGTTGATATGGGGAGTTTGGTGTTGGTCCAGAAGAATCAATTTGGGCCTGTACCATCTTGGCGGGCCGAGTTTGTTGAGCCCGATGAGATTTGGTTGGTGGGTACTAGTCACATTGATGAGGGTTCATCTTTGGATGTTGAGCGGGTTGTTCGGGCTATTCGGCCCGATAATGTCGTCGTTGAGCTTTGTCGTAGCAGGCAAGTCTTCTAGCTTTTTGGTTATAAGACTTGAAAGTTTCGATGATTTTAATTTTTTTGAATTTTAGTTAGATGTTGGATGGAAGTAGTTTTAGATCCTAACATTCTGTTAAAAAAATTGTTTTTTCTGGTGTTTAAAGTGTGGGTGATATAGACGGGATTTGATCTTCGGTCATAACTGAGCCGATTGACATCCATGGCTAAACATTTTTCGTATATGTTATTAGGATTTCTAATCAAGCTAAAAATTATCAAATCAATCATATGAATTATTAATTCAAAGTTTATAAATTAAAATCCGGGATTAACAGGATTTACAACATGACAATTTTGGTGAATTGGAATAACTTTTATCAACAAAAATAAAAACCAATACTCCGTATCAATTTTTTCTTCAATTTAAGTTAGATCCTGGAAGGAATTAACAGAAACCTGAAAATTAATTAAAACAAAGATGATGGACTTTAAATAATAATTAAAAGCTTAGCATTGACGAAGCTTAATTATGAGATTGAGCTGTGGTAATGATGACTAATTTGTGTGATAGGAGAATTAAAATAAAATATCATTCATACAACTTAATATGTTCATAGAAAAATTCCTGTTTGATTGAAAGATCAAAGTTTGGAGCCTTAATTCAAATTTGAGGGTATCCAAGAAAAAAAAATGGGGTTAATAGGAACGCAATATTTCGAAAAAGAGAGGGGGTCCAGCTTGTTTTATAAAGATTGTAAGTGATGTTTGTGAGCTCTATTGTCTACACTGGAGTTATGTGAAGTTCAAGGTCATTATTCTGTATTTGGTTGAACTACTTGTATATGCTAATCAACCAAAATGTGTTTTAGGAAAGTTATAAGAAAGATTATTAAAGGGTGTATTATAATGCTTGATAGTTCGTTGTATATTACTCAATACACTGGAGTTGCAATACTAAGACTTCAGTTGCCCCTAGATTCCACTATATATTCACCTCAGACATCCCATGTAAACGAGATCAAACACAAAATCGGATATAGGAAAATGGCAAAAGGCAATTCGGTGGAGTTTTCTTTGGACAAGTATGACATACGAATACTATTTTGTTAGAGATAAAACTTTGCATGACAAGTATGTGGTTTAGGACTCTAGGCATCAAGCTTGCTATAATGCTCCTTACTGTGTTTCCTTAAAGCATGGTAGTCCTTTGAGACTTGAATTCTACGAAGTCTATAGGACTATAGGAGCAGAATTCTATGCAGATACAGTTTTCACATTACAATACTAGAGGCTTCAGCAAAACCTGTATCAGAGATGATCACAGGTTGATACTTGATATTTAGAGTTGCACCTTGCACCTTATTCTCCGAGTGACACTATCCTGAATGATGCAGAAATTTTGATAAAGGTTTACATGACAACTATTTCTTGATTGAAGTTAGAAGTTATGGTTCAAGCAGGAATGTGTAGCATTTTAGATTATTTTATGCTCTTTTCTAATTCTAAATTCTTGCCAAGTACTCTGAGGACAAATACATATAAATTTCTGGATATGCTTTTTTATCATGAACAATCTAACTAAATCAAGATATGAAACTAATTTTGTTAGGATTCAGGGGCTTCGAATCCAATATGTAACTTGGTTTGATGTCATTACATTAATTTAAAGCCTTTTAAATTTGTGCATTACAAACTACTTTAATGAAAAACCTTAATGGCAGTTTTATGTAATGTTTGTCGATCACTCTATCATAAACCTATCTTCTTAGCCTCTTGTTGCTGTAATGGCGCTTTATTTTAATATCGTTATGTCAAGTGTTGGCTATGGAATTGATACCTCTAATCCTTGTTGTGTCATGTTGACATGGTGTGGAACTAGAAAGGCCAAGTTGGAGTAAAATACAATGTATAAATAAATGATTGTGGCTGTAGAAAATTAGGTGTTATCCTCTTATATGTGAATATGTGTGTGTTATATCTTCATTCCATGGCTTAACCTTAATTATTACAGACTTTCATCTTCAGAGCTGGGATAATGTACTCCAGCAGCAATCAGCCAAAAGCAGAGCTGAAGTCCAATATGTTTTCCTTAAGTGGTGCTGGATTTTTCGGTGCTGTTAGTCGTAGCATAAACTTAGGTAAGCCTGGATTTACACCTTAATCTTATCTACATATATGTGAAGTGTGCTTCATTTGAACTTGGTGGCGTTGTGGGCCTGCGTGGCTGATCAGTGGTTTTTTCTGACTTCTTATGATAGGGGGACAAACTGCTTTGGCATTAAGGCTATTGTTGGCCATCTTTTCATCAAAAATTTCTTCGGATGTTGACAGGCCTTTTGGAGATGAGGTAGCCAACTTGCAAAGGTTAACTTTAATTTGGATACAGGAAGTCATCTGATTGACTGAGATAATATCCTTTGTTTACAGTTTCGTGCTGCTCGGATGGTGTCTGAAGAAATTGGTGCACAGATAGTGTTGGGGGATCGGCCAATTGAAATTACTGTAAGTCTTATGCAATTTCCAACCTGTAATAGCACAGTTTTGGCTTCAACAGTTTCAATTGATGAGGCACTTTTAGGCTCATTTTGGGATTATGTTCTGTTTGTCATACGTTGCAGCTTGAGAGGGCGTGGAATTCACTGAAATGGGCCGAAAAATTAAGCTTAGTGAGCTCAGTTATCCAAGGAATCACATCTTCATCCGAGACTTCCACAGCCAATGTGAAGGTCCTCGCTACTCTATTGTTTTAATGTGGGCTATACATTATTCTAAATTTTGTAGAATGACACTTAACAAACAACAATCAACTATCAGGATTATAAGGCCATTCCTTTCACACTGTACTCTCTTATGACTATATACCTTAAGATTCTTGCTTAATTTCCCAGTTGTGATTGGTTACAGGAATCGGGTACTGATGACAACCCTTACCAGCTATATGAGAAACTTAGCTCTGCTTACCCTTCCCTTGTACAGCCACTTATACTTGAACGTGACACGGTAATGGTCTCATTTCTCTTAAGTTCTTTACTCATCCACAAGAGTGCATTTTTTAACCTGATTATTGTACTGTGCAATGATTATCTTGATACTATGATCAATACAAAGAGTCCAGAATCACTGATTATTCAAAGTTCTTTCACTCTTTTTATATACTAACTTGAAGTTCACATTTGCAGTACCTAGCATGGTCTCTAAAACGGAGCAAAGCTGTAAATAACTGTAAGAGAGTGGTGGGAGTAATAGGAAAGGGTCACTTGAATGGAGTGATTTACGCGCTGATTTCAGACCTGGGAGATCTACGCTTTCGCGACTTAGCTGGGAATAAATCTGGTGCTAATGTTCCTAATGCTTGGATCAATAAAATTGTTAAAGATTTGGCAAGAGATACATTGATTGGTGTTCTTTTGTGGGCATTATATGAGCAACTGAAGTCTGGTTTCTGAGTAGGCTGATTCTGCAGTTTTAGGTCCAATCTTTGTAATTGTATAGTACGAGTATATAATTTGGTTGTAAATCTTGTTCTCACATTGTCGAACCCTATGTTGTCCACATATGGGTCATTTTGTATAGACTGTCCTCATTGGATAGGCCATGATTTTCAATATGAGCTTGTTGAAGCACTCATAATACTACACAAATGTTAAGACATTATTTATTCTATGGAATTTGGTCATCATTAGGGCTTTTTTTTTTTTTTCCGAATTATCTTATATTATAAGGAGTACGAACTAAATATTCTTGAAATAATTTTTTTTTAAAAAAGGTTGAAAAGAATACAACTTCTACTATTTCAATAGAAATTTTTAATTTTTTATTTTTTATATGCACCTGTTGATTTGCACCAAAATACTCACGTGATAAAGAAAAAAAAAAGTGAAGTAACGACTGTTAATATTGAATGACTACTAGTACCAAATAAAAAAAAATAAAAAAATTACATGATTTGAAAGAAAATGAGTATTTATTTAATTTGGTGTGTCTGAAAGAAAATCAAAAATGAAAATCGAGCAATTAATTTAAAACTTTAAAAAAGACAAATGGTAAAAATTAAAATATTTGTAAAAGTTCAAATAAAATAAAAATTCGATCCTCTAAAATTCGAACTAACAAGCTAGTTATATTTATCAAATTTTTGAAGCAACAAGCTAAACAAATTTAGCATCCACCTAAAGTCCTATATATGTAACAACATGCATGCATGTTTCAAATATACGTACTATTTTTTTTTTCTTCTTACCTTAATTTTTTTTCAAAGTAATTTTCATTTTCCACTAATTGTTTGCAATTTTGGCATATTACATTTATGAATTAGATGACAATTTACATAACGAAATGCAAATTAGTTTTTGACGTATTTATTTATTTTTGTTTAAAGTTATGTCGAACACCTTTTTTCTTTTCTCTCCTAAAAAAAACTTATTTCTTTACACTATTGATTTTAATGTCAATCTCCTTTATGTTTTCTTCTCTCCTAAAAAAAAACAACTTTTTTCTTTACTCTCCCTAAAAAAATAACTTTTTTTCTTTGCTATAAATACTTAACAAACACAACCAAGAAACAAAGATGGTGAGTTCACTGAGTTGAATTCGAGTTTAATAAAGAGTTTTATGGAGTTGACACCGCTTTCAAACCCACTGAAATAACATACCACTCTTAGAAAATATCCCCAAGTAACTATTTTAGACTTTACTATACATATAACAAATGGCATAATATGCACAATATAAATAATATTTCATATAAATAATCTATCTAGTCACAAAGAGTAACTAACCGTTCAAAATCATTAAAGTGTTTGAATTATTGTTGAAATGCACATATATTAAAGTAATTAGCCACTTTTTAGATTCATTTTCTTAACATACATAATTTTCCTACAAATTTTAAAATGTTAAATTTAATTTGTTTGATTGAATCACAAGGGTTGTTATTACACTGTTTTTTTAGTTGAATTGATCTTGAAAGTTGAAATAACTCTCTCTAATGTAAGCAATTTGGACTTTAATTTAAACTCCAAGTTTATTGAATCAGACTGAATATAAACATATAATATTACATCTGATTGATTCGATACGGAATTTTAAGCTATATCAAATTGATCTGGATACGGTATATTCATATCATGATTCATTATCTGTATTAATTTATTTATAATTTTTTCCAACAAAAATGATTCGATACGTAATCAACATTATTATTAGTAGAGCGTATCTCTTTTATACCTCCTATCTTTTTTTAACCAAATAGTGTATACTTCAGATTTTAATACTTAGCTTGAACACTATATATGCCCTTAAGAGCGGATAAAAAAAAAAAAAAAATCAAGTTAAAAGTAACATAGTTAAATTTGCGCATTAAAAAGTTCACAATAAAACTCATATTTTAACTCTACAATTGATAAATTATGTAATAAAATTAAAAAATCAATGTTTGTGTTAAGGACTTAAGGCTATGTAGATATATTCCTATATCAAAAACAAAATCAAGGATATAATTGAAAGAAATAAATCAGATAAGGCTATGGTCATCTTTCTAGATTATGGAACTAAATCTTAATTACACAATCTTCCCAATAACTTAATATCAAGTGCAAAAATATTGATTTTCATAATAAGTAGAAACTTTTTTCTTAGTCTATTCATATTGTAACACGTGCACACAATGCTCATTTACTTACCAACATAGTTTTTATTAAATTAAATTAACCATTATTTGTGGCAAACGTCGTCATAACGATATAATTTACCGTTTATCATTCACATGATCTTTTTTATTTGAAACCGATTTGCATTTATTAGGTAATAAGGAAGATAATAATACAATCAACCCTTTAATGATGTATATATACATGAGGTGAAAACATTTGTAGAGGTCCACAAAGAAGTAGAGTGAGCATTTTCCCTCTTACATTTAACTATTTAAGTCATCACCCAATAGCTTTGTTACATTTTCAAAGTTCTTTTCTGTTGTGTTTAGGGCAGTTTCAAGCAAAAGGAGAGTTTTTCATAAATTGAGATTAGTGAGAGTTAATATGGAAAAGACAAGCAATAACCCAGGAATTAGCATCCTTATTATTGATGATGATGCAATTTGTCTTTCAGTTCTTGCAGGAGCTCTTACAAAAATGAATCATCATGGTAGCAATTCATCTTTTCTATTCATCTAGAATACATGTTTTATATTGTTTTAATGTATTTTTTTTTTAATTTTATTTACAAGTAATTTCTTAAATCTATTTTACTAAACTGAAATAACTTGTTGATTTTTTTCGTAGAAAAGGGGTGAAGTTAAAAGTCTCCGTCTTTCAAATCACTTATAATTTTCAAAGTTTTCAGGATGTATGGAGACTCAAATGTCATGTGTCTACAACGAGTTTGATAGAATTTTTAATCTTGAATTATTTTTTATTTTTATTTTTTAAAAAAACAAACAAGTTTTATTTTTTTTGTTGACACAAAATTTTGAGATTTTGATTCTACAAGAAAATTATTTTGGACATGGTGTTTTCTCAAATATTTTTTCAATCCTATTTGTCTCAATTTCACAAGTAGAATTCATGGTGTTTTCTCAAATATTTTTTCAATCCTATTTGTCTCAATTTCACAAGCAGAATTCTTTATAGAATGAGGTGGTTTGTTTTTCATGAGGTAGTTTGATACTCCGTACTAAAGTTAATTCATTTTCCCCCTTTCATGGGTCTTAATTTGTTTTAAGTACAAGTGTAACATTTTTTTTAACTATTTTTTTTATAATTTGTCAATTCCATGAAAAACATACAAGTCAACTATCAAACCATAGTTGAAAAGAAATAAGTTATGTTAATTGTATTTATATAATTTTAATTTGATTCGTTTTTGTAAATTCTTGATAATATATACTATGAATTTATACTAAAATGTTTAAATTTCATTAAATCTGCAGTTATTGCTGTGACCAACCCATTAGACGCACTAGAAGTACTAAGGAGGAGGAAAGATAAAAAATTTGATCTGATTTTGTCGGATGTGCACATGCCACATATGAGTGGCATTGAGCTCCTTAAACATGTCGAAGAAGAGTACAAGCTTCCTCTTGTTTGTAAGTATAAATACTCCAATTTTATACTTCGTAATTAATTTATTCTCACTGCCTCTATTTGTGTTTCTTGTCGAAATCTTTCGAAAGACCATGAAAGAAGTGTTTTTTTTTTTTTTTTTCCAAATCCAACATAGCCTAATTCTTGTGTCCCATGACACCACTTGGTCATGATTTTTTTATTTAGGTTTTTTTTTTTGTAAAAAAAATTAATTAATTTATTTTTTAAAAAAATTTTAATTTTGCTATTTTTTTTATTTTATTTTTGTAAAAAATTGTCATTGAAATTCATATGTTACATTTGTAAATTAATATGTCCAACTAATAAATTTACATGGAATTTAATTCATTTATGACTCCCAATTATTGAAGGTTAAATAGATCATTAGACAATAAAAATTAAATAAATGTGGTATTTTATCTTAGTTTTATTTTGTTGAAAAATTATAAATTTCTAGTTATCTAATCAATTAATCAAATTAAACATTTAGATGATTTTTTTTGCAGTAATGTCTGCTGACCAGGATAGAGACATCATCCACAAAGGTTTACAAAGTGGAGCTCTATTCTACTTTGTGAAGCCTATTTCTCCACACAATCTTTCAAAAATATGGCAATTTGCTATTCCAACAAAGGGTATAGCTAATAGCAATGCTAACTCAATAGACATGTCTCGTGTCATAACAAGTGATCCTGATACTTTGATGCGAATCTTTAATCAACAAGAGATGATGCACGGTGTCAACAACATTATTAACAACAACAACAACGTTTGCAACAATGACATTGTGCAAAACTACGCGCCAATTACTAATGGCCGAAACAAGGTGAATGCTACACCATTAGTCTACACTAACAATGGTATTAACAAAAGGCGTAGTAATTCAGATGAGAGGGTTGTGAAGAAGAATAAACCAGCTATGAAGAAGCCGAAGCTGGTTTGGACTACCTCACTTCATAGCCGATTTTTGGAGGCTGTCAATAACCTTGGTGTAGACAGTAAGTTGTACTATTTGATTTTTCTTAGAAATTTGATATCATGATTTTTTTTTTTTTTTTTTTTTTTGAAATATGATATCATGATTTGGATATGGAATATATATATAATATATAATCTTTGAATTAACATTTTAATTGTTTTATTGTTTTATTTTAATTATCAGAAGCTGTGCCCAAGAGAATTTTGGAGTACATGAATGTTCCAGGATTGAAGAGAGAAAATATTGCAAGCCATTTGCAGGTGAGTTATTTTTTACACTAGCTAATTATTTTAACTATAAATTTTTTTACATTATGGTTAATTATCATACACTAGAATAATAGAAGATTATTATCAAGGATATTTTCATCTATATATACTTGTATAAATTTGTTAGCTACTAGTATTATTTTGTGTGTAAATAATCTTTATTCTTCATTAGAACAGTGTCCATGCATGCACATGCACACGCACACGATGATTCTTTGAGAAGATACACCATATACGTATCTTGCACGTAATTGCGATCTGATTTTGTTATCAAATAGATTTGTTATATGGTTATTTGTTTCTTATTATATGAAAAGGAGTAGAATATATGATTTATAATATTGCAATAATATTAATCCTATAAAAAAATGATTTATTTTATTTTAATATATTTAATCGTATTTACATTATAATTAATTTCCTTAATATATGATTTTTTTTAATAATTTTTTTTGAAAAAACTTAATATATAATTACTAAAATGCAAATTATTCAATTCTCAAAAAGGAAGCATTGCTTTTCTTCTGAATATGGTAATATAGAGATATAACATTTTTTTGTTTTTACAGAAATATCGCATATTTTTGAAGCGGGTTTCGGATATTACAACTGACAATGAAAATGGTATTCCCAATAATTGGAATGAGAGGCCATTTAGATCAAGCTTTGTGTTGAATGAAATCACCTTTCTTACAGGTAGCATTCAAGATCAGTATCGAGGCCTCGTAGCAGAGCGTTCTCTAGGTAATTAATTAAAAATTGTTCTATCAATTTAAAATTGAATACACTTGGAGGTGCTTTTGATTATTATTATTATTATTATTATTATTATTATTATTATTATTATTATTATTATTATTATTATTAACAATATAAATATAAACCCATTATTAATTCAACAATTGGATCCTAATTTCTAGTGTATGTACTTAACTAATACATTAGGGCATAACTGTTGAAAAAAAATTGTTGAAAAAAATACATTAGGGCATAATTGTTGGATGTTACTACCAAATGCAAGTTTCATTTTTTTTTTATTTTTTTTTTATTTATTTTTTGGTTTAGAATAATTCAAAATTGATTAATATTAATTATACATGTATGTACTTGCCAATTGATTTTTCTAATAACTTGTCAATGAAAAATATTTTCTTTAGTTTCCAAATAATCGATCGAGGATTCTAATGA
The DNA here is from genome assembly GCF_948465745.1 of Chenopodium album. Lineage (NCBI taxonomy): Eukaryota > Viridiplantae > Streptophyta > Magnoliopsida > Caryophyllales > Amaranthaceae > Chenopodium > Chenopodium album. The sequence continues at coordinate 2,306,177 of NC_137838.1, forward strand.
ATTGTAAATTATTGTCACAGGTATGACAAATGATCCTAATTTTGAAATAGGAGAGAGTAGCACCCAAGGAGCTAATGGTCCAAGGAAACAAGCAAGGGGCGGTGCTCCTAGTGATCTTAGTGAGGCAGTTCGAAGCCTAAAACAAAAAATCGAACTACTTGAGAAATTGCAAAAGCTTCAACGTATGCATAAACAAGTTTCTCCTAGTCCTATTGATGGCAGGGTTCTAAGCAACCAGCAGTTTCATCCAGCCAATTGCAACAATAATAATAACTATGTCGGGCTTCGAATTAGTACTGATGGGGAGCTGATTAGCCCTACTAACAACACACCAATAGTTCTTGGTGATAATAATGTTGCTAATGCTAACTTTGCTAATGGCATGCATGGTAGCAATAATTTTACTGAAAATGCTAATAATGCTCAAGAGGTCAATTATTATGGAATGAATTTTGCTGATAATTCTTTTCATAATAATACTAATACTCCTCTTGCTGATCTTTTCTCTTCTGATGTTGATGATTGGAATTTTAACACACCTAATGTTGATCAAATTGCAACTCCTCAAGCAAATCCCTTTGGAATGTCACAAGAAATGCCAAACATGCAAGGTGGTATAGGTGATGAATTTATGGAACTTGGTATTGACATTCCAATGGATCAGGTAATTTATCTAATCAATTAACCTTGCTTGCTTTTGTAGTTTAATTATTGCTCCCATTTTTAGCATGAATTAAATTGATTTATTTTCATCTCTAGATCTACATTTTTCTTTAATTAAATTTAAGTTATAATAATAATAATAATAATAATAATAATAATAATAATAATAATAATAATAATAATAATAATAATAATAATAATAATAATAATAATAATAATAATAATAATAATAATAATAATGTTGCATTATTGTCCGGTTAGTTTAATTTATAACTGTGGATCTGTGTGTGGCTAATTATTAAGGACTTGTTTGGAATTACTATTAAAATTAAATGTTTGGTTGTGAGTCACAAGTTATTTTACTCTGTTTGACATAAATAATTACTTGTATAATGCACTTATATATTCATTTGATCATAATAGTATATGTTTTGAAAAAAAAAATTCAATACAATATAAATTGCTTTTCATGGTTTAATTTTGAAGAGGTATGTATTTTGAAACTCAAACTCCCAACAATATTGAACAAGCATGATTTCAATTTGTTGCAGGACTATTTTGACAACAATTTCGGGTTTGGACCTTTTGATGCTCAAGGTAATGCTCAGGGAGGTTTCGCTGAAGGACTTGATCAGGCAAGTTACACCCCTCAAATAATAATAGTGAAGTTATATATTTGTGGAATTTAATTAATTTCATTTATATTTACACTGTTTTCATAGTATATATGATATGCAACAATGTTCTAAGACTAATTTCCTGCAGGGAATTACTAACAATGGCGACATCTCTTTCGATAACTATGTTACTCAAGAGGGTGGACAAGAATTCATCAATCAGCAGGCAAGTAAATTGATATTCTTGATTGATATTAAAATTATAATTGGTATTACAAGTATATATGAATGACTTGATACTTGAAAAGTACAACTTCACTAGCTTATTAATCCTAATATTGGTTTCTTACATATTCAAATATAGAGTAAATACGATATTGAAGTAACTTATATGTTCTTAAAGCGTTATAGAACCTGAAAAAGGTAAATAATATTGCGCAGTTATAAGCATTTATAAAATAATAGGTATTTCCCCTGTTTTTAAAATAAGTGTTGTTTTCACCTTTTGAGATATAATTCCGGCAATAAATTTTTTTAGAAAAAAGTTTTGCTAGATTCAATTTTAAATAATAATTGACCTTTTCATGTATCTATTCATAATCCATACCACTATTAATTAATCAATTATTTCAGACTAATAAAAGTTGACATTAAGAGCTGAAACCAATCAGATTAAATATTTAGAGAATACATGTTTATATTTTGTCTGGCCTTTTCTTTTTATATTATGCATGATTCTCTCAATTGATGCACTCCATCTTTATACAATAGAGTTGGAACTCTTCAGTATAATTATTGTATGAGAAATTATATATGTTAAAAAAAAAAAGATTCATGTTTCACATGTATGTATAGTATTAATTAATATATGCACTGCAATAATAATGTGCTAAGACAAATTAAACATCATGCAGGGAATTAATACTAGCAATGATGACATCCCTTTCGAAAACTATTTTGCTGAGAGTGAACTAGAATTCCTCAATCAGCAGGCAAGTGAATTGATATTCTAGCTTGAAATTGAAATTATAAATTGTTAATACTAGTATATAGGAATTACTTGATACTTGAAAAGTACAACTTTAATTACTAGCTCAATCCTAATATGAGTATATTTGAATACAAGTAATCTATCTTATACTTTAAAATAGGTAATAAAACATTGCGCAGTTGCAAGCATATATAAAATAATACGTATTAAAATAATATGTATTTAATTTCCTCTGTTTTCACCATTTTAAGGTCTAATTTCGACAATAATATATATATATATATAACTTGTTGCTAGATTCAATATTAAATAACCATCGTCAATTCATAATTTGTACAATTGTTATACGGAGTAGTTTATAATTTATTACATACAGTCTAATTAAAGTCGACATTAAAAACTGAAACCAATCTAATTAGAAAAATAAGCAATGCATAATATCATAATACAGTCTAATTAAAGTCGACATTGTATAAATTAACATGTTACTAGAACATAAACTACTCCAATTGATACATATATATTATGGCAATATTTTTAGAGTACAAGAATAATGGTAACTTGGTAATCTAATAAGTCATAACTTAAAACCCGTCTACATTGTCATATCATAACAGTAAACTTACACATGTATTTTGTTGCACTACTTTGGCAGGATGGTGGGGCTGATTTTATGGGGCCTAACTGAAGCATTAAATTTGGTGCTGCCGTGGCTGGAAGTGATCGATGACTGCTATAATTTGAAGGATAAAATCACAAAGTTTAGTTTTCGATCAGTTTACATAAAACTCAACCAATAAAAGCTAGAGCCAATGACTTTCTTTTGACTCTTTTGATAATGTTTTATTTCTTACATTGGGAATTTGGGATTGTGGATAAATTGCTTTAAAGTTATGCATGTATATGTTGCTCAATATCTTTGTCTTCATTATTCTCTGCATGTTTTATGTTTCATTATATTGTTTGTTACATGCATATTATTGTTTGAGTGTATGTAATATTTATGGAGCTCAAGCTGAACTGCCTGATTAACATGAAGGATTTTTGGCTATTAATTAATTAGGCAGTTGAACTCGATAAATATTACATACTCATACAATAATATGCATCTAACCGATACTTTGTTCTTACTTATGTATTTACAAAGTTATAAGTACATAATTATAATTGTTGTTATCATGAAAATAACATTTTTGACATTTCATGTCTTTGAAATTTCCTTGCTATATATCAATTGTAGCATATTATTATGTTCTATGATTGAGAAGCACTGAACAATAATTTTTGCTAAAAAAAACAAATCTTTTGGGTGTTGGATATTTCACTTTGGATGTCTAAGATTTTTTTTTTTTTTTTTTTTTTTTTTTTTTTTTTTTTTAACATGTTTATATATGTTGGGTACTAAAATTCACTACTACAAAAAAGGCCAAAGAGACCCGTTAGAAATAGCATAAGAGACCTGTTTAGAGGAGGTCTCTAGCTCACAGGTCTCTTTGCTAAAGAAACCTGTTCAACTGAACAGGTCTCTTTGTTATCAATAAGAGACCTGTTATGTAAAGTAACAGGTCTCTTCGCATGTATATACATCATATATTTACGAAGGGGAAGAGACCTGTTATTTCATACAACATGTCTCTTTGATAGCCATAAAGAGACCTGTTTTGTCAGGTAACGAGTCTCTTTATAATTTTTCTTTTTTTAAAAAAAAAATTATAAATTGACGATATATATTTATTATTTTGTAATTATTCTACTAAAATTGAAAATTACAAAACCAAAAAATTAGATAAATTTACATAAACTTATATAATTATGGAATTTACTAGTAGTAACATTTACAAGTATATACGAACAATAATTTACATGTATAAGAGAATTTATGGAACAAGTAAATAATAACTAATGGAAATAATAATTTACAATAAGTTATCAAAACTAACAACATTCCCACCAATTTTATACGGCAAGTGAATCCAACCATCTCTTTGGTAATTTCTTTAGCCCTCCATATATCAGCTAAGCGAGTTTCTTGAATTGGTCATCTGGCCTCTAAAAACCTGTATACCATTAAGAGAATCAATAAAAAAAAAGCTTCAAGGGTTATAATTCAGGTTAAAAACTAGACATCAACAACATAAACACAACCTTACACGATTTAAACATCAATAACAAAATTAAGGGGATAAAATCATATATTATCCCATATGCAATCTTCACCACATAAATCAACTCTTGGGCACCTAAATCATCTGTTATACAAAATAAACCCAGAAAAATCATCAATATTAAAGTAATCAATTGACCCAAACTGCAAACTGCAAAGGAAATAATATACTTAATTTAACATTAAAAAAAAGAAAAGAAAAACCCAAGAAAATACCATCAATAACAAACCCCTATAAACCAACCCTAAGCCTTAACCTCTAACAAACCGCCCACAACCCCGTGAAAACCACCCCAACCCCCGTATAAACTACACTCACCCCCGTGAAAACCATCCCAACCTCGTAATAAACCGACCCAACCTCGTCATAAACCGACCCAACCCCGTGAAAAACCAACCCCTAGTGAAAAAACCCCAATCCCGTAAGACACTAGCCACCAACGAAAAAACCAAAAACTACCCAATCTAAACTATAGCAACCTATTTTTTAAAAAAGAAACAAACAAACCATAAACCATTGCCATAGAAACACCTTGTCAACAACCCAAAAACTTTTCAGAATTAAATTGATATGGAAACATACCTTTTTAAGACTAATTCAATTGTAGAATTATTTAGGCAAATTTGACCATAAGACTCTAGATCTGGAGTATTTATGGTCATAATAGACGTTGAAAGCCTCAAACTTTGAGTTAAAAGAAGAAGGCAACGCCGGTGTTGAAGGAAGATGCAGCGTCGTTAATGAGGAGGAGTTAATTGCTTCGTGAGAAATAAAAATGAGAAATGAGATGAGACAAGTGATGAGGTGAAAGAGAAAAGAGACGTATAAAGGGGAACAAGAAAAGAGATTCATATGAACATGACTAATAATGAGCTGTATAAATGAATAAATATTAAAAAGGGAATTTTTTTTTCTTAAAAAAAAAAACAAAGAAAAGGCGAGAGTACGCTAGTTGTGGTGGGTCCTTAATCCTTATGCGCATATATAAGAGACCCGTTCAGCAAACCAACAGGTCTCTTATTTTCGTCCCAAAATCTCATGTGGGTCCTTTGACATTTTAGAGACCTGTTATCTCTAATATTAGGTCTCTTATATCAAAGAGACCTGCTGTATTAACCAAAAGGTCTCTTATTATAGGTCTCTTTTGCCATTTTTGTAGTAGTGATTTAATTAGAAAATGTTGATTATAGTCTAGGTACCTTTTGACATGTTGTATGTGAAGCTTTGTGTGCTTTTTAAATTAGAAATTTATAGATAATTACAATAGAATATGTCTTTTAGAGTAATTTTACTTGCGAATTATTTATTATGTTTTCTTAAGAAAAAAGTATGGATGGCCTAAGATCTTTTTGGTAATTCACAATTGTCATGGTTAATTTAATTTGTTTTAGTTTTTTACATTGAATGAGAAAAGTTATTATGATCTATTTATGTAATGTTGATTTATAGAGATAAGTTGATAATCCTACTTTGCATTTTGCTGGTTCTGACTCCATAAGAAGCAGATAGCTTTGAACTAATGAAGTAGAAATTACATAGAAAATTAGAGAAGAAGTGAAAAAACTCTGTTTAGTATATATAGTGGAGATTCATAGAATTAAAATTTATCATCTCCCCTTATTTTTTAGCAAGCAAGCATACAAGCCTAAAGCTAATTGTAACCAAATTTTCATTTTTTGCTCCTATGACAAATTTGATCGACCTCGGACCTACCAACCCTTATTTCTAGTGTATGTATATCGCTTAATCATGATATTGTCCAACCTGCGTTCACAAGTACACGGTTTACATCAACATCATGAATTGCCTTTGCTCATGATAAAAATTAGTTCTCTTATTTTGAAGTCTTGTTTTAGAATCTTGTCCCCCCTCCCCCCCCCCCCCCCCCCCCCCAAAAAAAAAAAAAAAAAGTATATGTATGGTTGCGTACAAGTATGGTCAAACCAATTTATTTACTCCCTCTATTTCATTATAATCACAAGACTTTGATCGGCACATATGCTGATGCACAACTTTGACCATATCATTAATATTAGTTATTACATTAATATTAATTATTATATAATTTTGAGAAGTATAAAAGCCTGATCTAATGAAAATAGGCATACAAATTTAAAGACTTGTATCACATGACAATATATATATGATTCTTATACATTAGTTATCCAAAAATATATTGATTAAAAAAAAAAGAGAGAGAGAGAGACAAAGCAAACCTATAAATAGTGTAAAAGTCAAAATACTGCGATTTTATGTTTTTTTGATCCAAGTGAGGAAAAAAATTCCAATAAAAAACAAGAAAAACAACCGAAACAAGACATAAAACAGAACAAACAACTATCTACTAAGCTAAGCTAAATCAAGGTGGAGCTAAGCGAGGTAGTGAAACCCCTCTAGCATCCTCCGCCAAAATTCTGCTAAGCTCTAAGGGAACCGATTCAAAGATAAATAATCCTGTGTCTTGAGAGATTCCGCGGTTGGCCAACCTATCCGCCGCACGATTGTCTTCTCTATAAATGTGAATAACTTTGGTCTTCCAATTGGCATTCCTGAGCATCTCTTGGCATAGTGTAATCTCATGGTAGCAATCCCCCCTTCCTATACTGTCCTTTTGCAGAATTTGTACACAGGACAAGTTGTCCAATTGAATCTCAAGTTGTTGAATTTGAAGGTTTCGAGCTAATTTCAAACCATTGGTAAGTGCTAGAACTTCAGCTCTAAATGCGCTACATATCCCAAAGTTTGCACTTATGGCAGAAACAAATCCCCCTAGGTGGTCTCGAATAATAGCCCCTCCACCTGCTTCTCCTGGACTTCCCTTTGCAGCCCCATCACAGTTCAACACGTACCAGCCTTCATTAGGTGCATCCCACCTCACATTAATTTGCTGCGATTTTATGTGATAGAGGGAGTATGCATGTCAAGTTTCAACCTTGTATTATTTTCAATTATGAATAATTTAATTTTTTTTCTTCTTTTGAGGAAAAATTATGAATAATCTATTGGATGACAAGTATATGAGTGCATGTGTATAATATCCTTAATAAAAGCATTAAATTAAATTTGTAATTAAAAATTGAATGCATTAAGCTAAATGAGCTAGTATAACTGAGTAACGGCTAGACGACTGTCGCTCCAAAACTATTAAGGCTAAAAAAACTTTCCAAATTATAGCGCAAATTTTGAATAAATTTAGCCGTTAGAAACTCCTTTCCCTCCATAACAAGCTCTAATGTCTCTATACAAAATTAAAAGTTTTGTCATTAGCAATATAAATAAATTATTTATGGCCGTATAAAATCTTCCATATATTATTAGATTATACTCAAAGAAGGACACATAGATTCATAAAATCTTTCACATTTTTGGCTAAATCTTCGTATAATATTATAATGGCTAACCATTCTCGTTGTGCAGCTTGCAAATATTTGAGGAAAAGATGTCCATCAGATTGCATTTTCTCACCTTATTTCCCTTCAAATGATCCTAAAAGATTTGAAAATGTGCACAAAATCTACGGTGCCAGCAATATTGCCAGAATGCTTCAGGTATTATATTACTATACGATCTTTATTTTTCGTGTTAATTACTCCATCCGTCTATAAATATTGGTCATTAGAAATGAGGGTGTATACACTATCCTTAGTTTCTAAAAATTATGGTTTATGATCACTATATATTGTGCACGGGGTATGTTCTATTGTAGCATGTCCTAAGTGTACCCTTTTTGAAAAGTCTTGATCAACGAACCATTGTCCAAATCATTTCATATTCTTAGATGAATAATTGCAACCTTACATAATTTATACTCCAGAGTCTCATTTATAATCTCGATAATTTGATATCGAACCATCCAAAGTATTTCATATTAATGAACATGAATGTAACTTTTTTTTGTCTTGTTAATATGCAGAGGATTCCAGTACACTTGAGAGAAGATGCAGCAAATTGTTTACACTATGAAGCACATTGTCGAGTTGAAGATCCAGTTTATGGTTGTGTTAAAGTCATTTACCAATTACAACAAGAATTAAACATGGCCCAAAATCAACTGGTTAAGGCCCAAGCTGAAATAGCATTAGTACTCAATGTTTATGGGCCTCCAGAAGACTATATTTCTGGGCCACAAACTAGTGAAGAAGATTTATCATCTAGCTTTGAGAACTACTATACTCAACCCAATAATCATGGGCATTTGCTATTGGATCCATCTTCATTGGGCTCACTGGATGCAATGTGATCCAGTAACACCTCAATTTCTTTGCTTTGCTTTATTTTATTTAATTTCTTTTCGTAACATTCATCTTTTAGCTGCAATTTTACACTTTGACACGTGTGATGTACGAGCTGTTATCAATATAAAAAGAAAAGGTATTATCTGAATGGGATTTTTTGGCACGTATTATCTGAATGGGTTGTTTTCATTATCTTATGCTTTTGTTGTTAGAAATAAAAATAAAGATTTTGGAAAAGATAGACATCATATACAAAAAAAATTCGACATATAACTTATATAAAGGCCGTGTAAGTTACTCTCCCTCTCTTCCTAAAAGATTACTCCGTGAAAACAAATTGATCTAACACACGCGTCAGCATATAAAGCTTAAGGGCATGTTCGGCACTAGCTAATGGACTGACTTTTTCAAGCCATTAGTAAAAAAAATAAAACCTTAGTGTTTGGCAATCTAGTGGTGGAAACAGTTTAACTATTGAAGTAGCTTTTGATGATTGAAGGTAGCTCTTGAAATTTTTCTTCAATTTTTTTTACCGTTAAACAATTATTCTACCAAACACACATGCTTAATTATTTATCACCTTCGCTAGTTCAATGCTAAAATCTCTAATTAACTGAACAGCTCTCAATTACATGCCTAACATCTACCTTTACAAGTTACAACTATATTTTGCCAAACACGCCTTAAAAAATATACGCAAATGGTTGCTTTAGGAGCAGTTGTTATTTTCCCTCTATTATTGTCAAGATATTTTAGAGGAGTGGAAGAAGAATGGTAGATATTTTTGTAGCTGCTGACGTTATAAATCTGAAAATTGACGAGATAGGAGGACAAGGTGGTTGGTTGACTGATCCAACCAATACAATTACGAGCAGTTATATCATACTCGTATGATTTAACACAAATCCCCAGAAAAAGTTAATCTTGCAATTAATACAAGTTTTAGGGGCAATTATGTAAATAAGAAAAACTTGTATAACCAAATCTTGCTTCATTACATAAAAACTCATCTCTCGTGTTTCTATCAGTTCCTCTCTCTTTTTCACCCCCAAAAAAAAAAAAAAAAAAAAAAAAAAAAAAAACATTTTTTCCAAGATTTAGGGTTTTACTTTGTAATCATCTACAAATTGTAGCAAATTGTTTCGCAATCTCAAGGTTTTTCTCTCATTTTGTATGCTTTTTGAATGAACATTTATTTCAGATCTTGTTATTTATTTATCCTTATTTATTTTAATTTTGATTTTAGTTGTATAATTGAATGTTGTAGATCTGTGATAATGTTTGATGATTTAATTGCGAGTTTTGGGTGTAGTTTTGATGGATCTAGTTTTTGTTACTGATTTTGCTGTGATTTTTCTATATAAAAATTATTGTGATTGTTTGTTTTAAGTATAGAGAAATTGAAATTTGTGGATAATTTCAGATAATTAAGTATAACTAGCCAGAATTATGTCATGGAAATCATTGGTTTTGTAAAGAATTGTTAAAGTTTGGGGTTAGGGTTTTTGAATTGGGGATTTTTCCATGAAAGTATTTTAGGATAAATTTAACCGTATGAAATGACATTTTTAGGGTATTGATTACTTGTTAGTTTAATGATGGATGCTGAGCCAGCTTTATTATACTAATTTTTAAGTAAAAAACATTTTGATGGATTCTTAGTTCTGTAGTTTATTGCTTGTGTTTACACTTCTCAATTTTCGGCTGGATTTGCCTTATCTGTGGTTTTAATTGTTATTGCATGTGGGAAATGATGAGCAAAAGAGCAAGCCTTTATGAATGTCATTTGAAGCAATTACCATTGTTAGAGAATTGAATATTTTTTTTATTTTCCAAACAAATGAATTGATCCAAAATTCAGAATTTGAATGAAATTCATATTTCCAAAAAGACCATAATTTAATTATAGTCATCAGGGGAAAAGAAAGTGGGGACAGGGAAAGGAAAGATTGAGAGAGACTTGGTTTTTTTATTTTGTGACACTGAGAAACGTATCATTCCATAAACTTTATAAATCATCTGTTCAATCAATCAGCCTTAATCTCATAAGTGGGATAATCCTTAGTAAGAATTCTGAAGTTTGTTCAATACTTTTCAGAAAAATGAGGCCAATCTTTTGTGGCAACTTTGATTACGATGCACGCTCTTCTGATCTGGAGCGCCTTTTCAGACGATATGGAAAAGTTGATCGAGTGGATATGAAGTCTGGTAATATTCTTGATTAATGTCTGATATTTTAGTTTTTGCTTTATGTGTTTTATTCTGCATCACTTATGTACTAGCTAAAATTGCACATGCTAAAACAGTAAAACGACTCAGTTTTGTATTCCTTGATTTTTCCAAATTCAACAATGAATTGTGATATCAATTTTATTTGTTTGTTGGAGCTACTTCTCCATTAGTGCCTATTGCCTAACTTGCTTCCAGCTCAGAATCTTGGATACACATATTTCATTTTGTTTAAGAAATTCTGCATGAATACAATGTTTTAGGCTTTCAACCGAAAGAACAAAATTAATTTGCACAATAACCCTTGGCTACATTTGAAAGTCTGTCAAGACCTAAATTAGCATAAACCATTAACTTACAGTAGATGAGGTAGATATCTAGTTTTAATAATCTCGATCCCCCTTTCCTTTCCCTGCCACCTGACTCTACCTTCGCCGTCTGCTGCCCCCCCCCCCCCCCCCCCACTCTCTACCTCTGATTACCTCCATTCCTTGAACCCCTACAGAACCGTCTAATTGAAATATGTTTCTTATTTGCTCCCAGGACACTTCAACATTGGTATGGACACCTAGGCACGTTGTTCAGAGCCAAGCCTGTTTAACATAGGAATACTCTCTCATGTTTGACAACATTATTTTTACAAAAAAGAATAAATTTATTGAAATGTTGTGGAGTAATAAACATCCTGTAAAACCCCTGACTATATCTCAACATTTTGCTCACTTTTTGGCGAGTGTGTACATTAATTTATGGCTATCACAAAGTTTGAATGTCAACTGATTTGATTAGTGTTGTGAAAATGCATCTTAAACATGAAAAGTTGAGCATGGTTTTGTATTGTGTGGATGAAGGATGTGATATAGTCATTGAACTTAAGGATATTGCTACTGGAATGGAGGCAGCAGTACTGGGGCGTTGGTAGGTTAGAATGCTTTGTAGATAAGATTTTTTTACCCCTCTTGTTAAGGTCACAAAAGCTTTCATTTTACAGCTAAAATATACTACCTCCGATACATATTATTTGCAACGATTAGACATTTTCCCTCTTTACTTTTTGTCAAATCGTTGCAAATAATATGTAACGGAGGTAGTAATAAGAAGTCAGCATTTTTTTAAAAAAAAAAAAATTCCTTAATTGGAAGTATAAAAATAGGATCAGTAAAATTTCACTCTTGTATTTTTTGGTTTAGAGAGGGAAATTGGTGTTAATGTTTAGAATTCATGTTCGTGTTAAATAAATGAGGTGATTTACATTTGTTTACTTTGCAAGCAGTATGGAAGTTTTTGTTTTGTTTACTGACTGATCATTGTTGAAACTATTAAGCATCTTAAAGTATGAATTTGCTTTTGGAATTCTGTTGTACTTTGTATTTTTTATGGTTAAATATCTGAACTTACAATAGTCTCTCAGTGGATGAAATCAGTATTGTTTAACGAAAATTTAGTGTCTCCTGAATTACTTTGACACTTGTCATCAATTTTTTTGCCTGTATGTACATATTGAAGTGTTCAGTGTCATTAAGATAGTACATATTGAAGTGTTACTGTAGTTCCAGTCTTGTTATAATGATTTTATTTGGATATCATCACTCGGAAAATAAAAAGGTTTTTAAGGGCTCAAGTGATTACTTTTGCCTGTTAAATTTCAAAATTTATGCCCAAATTTTGCTGGGGAAGTGCCATTAGAGAATGTGCGGTGTCTGACATCAATCTTACAAAGACACAGCTATACAAATCTTTTATGAATTTGGATTCATGAGGAAAATAGAGAATACTGCGAGATACTCTGCACGCCTTTTAAGTACAAACTATATGGGAAATAGCGTGTGAAAGGTCAGCAGCCCATGAAGCAGATCCCAAAATACCGAGCCAACTGATTTTGGTAACTTCTGTTTTTGAGGGTGCACTAATCGTGGGTTGCTCAATTATTGATCCTAAAGGATTCGTTCGGACAAATCTGTGTCAATTGTTGAGTTGTAATGGGGTTCAAGATACATTAAGAAGAAAACTGTTTTGTTTAAAAGTGTCAGCCCCTGTACTCAACGATTTCTTTGGCGCAGGAATGTATTGGCATATTCTTATCTCCCTTGGCTGATGGATGGGCCATTCCCTCTATTTCCAGCTTATGTCACATTTTCCTCTTCTTCTTCAAAGAAGAGCCTGTCTGATCCATCCACGATGACACTACCATCCTGTACTTGCATGAGACACCACCATTGCCTCCCATTTCTTGTGACATTTGTCCAACCTCTAATTTTGGACATATTTCATAGCACTTACCTTGCCGACCTCGCAGCGGAGGCAGCAGCATACGTGGAGATGTCCCTTCTATCACTGTCATTCCATGAACTTTTGGAATTTGTCCTTGACATCATTTAGTCGATCTCAGAAGGTCTGTTGGTAAATTCACTTAGCTTTATAGTTTTAAGTGGTGCATATATATAATATTTTCTTCAGGAAGTTCTATATTTCGATATTTGTCAATGTATGGCAGGGATGTCATAGAGTCCTACAGTGGGATTTATTGAAGGTGTTTGTGAAGCTTAATTTAGTATATTTCTCTGTTGTCTCATCTGCTGATTTTCTTTTGTTTCATGTTTTCTTAGGATTTGCATTTGTTTACATGGACGATGACAGAGATGCTGAGTATGCAATTCGAGCCCTTGATAGATCTGAATTTGGTAGAAAAGGGCGGAGGCTTCGTGTTGAATGGACAAAGGTAGCTTGCAAACATTTGACTTCTCATGTACCTTTTTGTTTATTTTTTACCTTGCATATCAGCATATAAATCTCTTATGATGTCAATCTGTCCTTCAGCATGAACGAGGTGGCAGAAAACCAGTCAGTACAAGAAGATCTGCCAATCTAAGGCCTTCTAAGACCTTATTTGTTATTAATTTCCCTTATGATACAAAGACAAGGGACTTGGAAAGGCATTTTGATCCATATGGGAAGATTGTTAATGTGAGGATCCGAAGAAATTTTGCATTTGTACAGTATGAATCCCAGGATGATGCTACTAAAGCTCTGGATGCAACAAACTTAAGGTCAGTTTTTTTTTTCCCAACACTTATAGATTATCATGTTTATTCACTGTTTTGTTTCATTTCAGCTTTGAATGTTCCTCTTTCGTTGCCTGTCTATATTTTGTAATATTGGTACAACATTTATCATGCAGCAAGCTAATGGATCGAGTCATATCAGTTGAGTATGCTGCTCGTGATGATGACGAAAGAAGAGGTGGCAGTAGCCCAGATAGGAGAGGCCGTGACAGATCACCTAGTAGGAGGAGGAGGTCACCAAGTACTTACAAAAGAGAGAGAGGAAGTCCAGATTACGGAACTGGCTCCAGCCCTGCTGCCTATAGGAGAGAGCGTGGCAGTCCTGAGTATGGGAATGGCTCTAGTCGTAGTCCTCGGCGAGTACAGAGGAGTCCTGAATATGGGAATCGTTTAAGCCGCAGTCCTCGTCGGGTACAGCGAAGCCCAGAATATGGAAATGGTATGAACCGTAGTCCTCGCCAGGCATCAAGGAGTAGCCCACATTATAGTCGTGCACGTAGTTCCAGCCCACGTCCTGAAGAGAAGCTTTCTGATTTTCGTGAGCGTAGTCGAAGTCCTCGTGGAGAGAAAAATGGTCATGGTCATGGTCATGGTCGTCCCCCTAGCTCAAGCCCTTATCCCGAGGAAGGGGCCATCTCTGATGATGCTCAAGAACCCAGGAGTCCGATTAACAAGCCTGACTTGAGAGAGAGCCCTACCGGTGAATATGGAAGCCCAGTGGATGACAGATATAGAAGGTTGATTCTCTATTTTTTGGAATCTTATAGTTAATTTTGCAGTTGGATTTTCATATATTAATCTAGAATTGTTTTGTGTTGCAGTCCCTCGCCTCTAGCACGTGAAAGATCGCAATCTTGATCCTGCTTTGCTTCAATCTTGTTCCAGTTTGGCTGCTTTCCAGTTCTAAAAGGCGGTAGCTGTGACATGCTCTCTTAGATTTATGTAAGAATATTAGTAATGGCTAAATCATTCGTAGTTAGTCCAGCTCTGTATTACAGTGGTACCTGATTCTCACCAATTTTCAATGACTTAAATTTAAATTTGTTTAAAATTCTAAAAAAAAACCGTGACTTGCACCCTTCAGGTCTGTGCTCTGTGTATCTTGTGTATGACCTTTGCGTGCATGGTTTTCCTCAGTCAGGAACTCAGCTTTATGTTATACTCCGTAACAACGTTATCAAGTATGCTTTGGTTTATTTTTGTAGTGATCTCCTATTCTTGCTGAGTAGGTTGAAGTGGTTTGCGGCCTCCATGTTTTCAGATTGAATCTAGACGACTTGAATTACTACCTTCAATCAATCATTCCCATTATCGTAATTCCTTATTTAATGTGTTTATCAGTTATGGCAAAGAAAAGTAGTGCAATTGAATGTTCTAATGCTTAGTTTTTGTACTTTGGATGTGGGATTTCTTGTTACCTACTCTCAACTTCACAAGGAACCTTGTTTGCTAAATCATGTTTGGTTGATTCTCGAGGAGTTTTGAATTGGTAGGCGCTACTCCTTATCCCCTGCCTTGAATCTTTTTTGTGTACAATTATTAGTACTAGTAGTAATTAGGAGATATTTGTATTTAGTGGATAGGAGATCATGAAAGGATGAACTGGATAATTGTTGCTTATTGTTGCAATTGACATAGCTTTGATGATATAGATGTGGAGGATAAGGCTTACTGCACCAACTTTATCAACTCTTAGAACTACAAATTCACATACATTAGAAGGGATAAAAAGAAACGGCTTAGCTAGGAATGGTTTAGATGTTGACACATTAACATAGTGATATATAAAGCAAATCGAATGCACTTATCAAGTAAAAATAGGATGGTCCATTGGTGTAGCTAGGGTATAAGATTTGGCAACATCAATAGTGGACCTATCATAAACGTATCAAATTATAAGAAAATATTACAAAATGTATCATCACTCGTTTATGATTCAAGTATATCTTATCACATTGTCAGGTTGTATTCTTTACTCTCTACTTCAAATATTTTGATTCAAAATTATTAACAAAACCTTACTTCACACAGCTAAGCTTATGATAGAAAGGACAACAGTTTCTCTAAGCGGTCCTAAAAGGATTACCAATAATTACTGTATAAGACACTGACAACGTATACTGATAACAGCCATTCAGACACCTTAGTAGTGTGTCATTCTCGCTCGACTAATTTGATTAGCTTGTTAGTTGTTATTGGGATGGAGGCTAACCCTTATGGGAGGTAGTAGTAGAAGAGAGATATGGAAAAATCTTTTAGTGGTCCTTTAGAGAGGGATGGTACTTGATAGAATTTGATGACATCAAGTGACCCTTATGGTTAATATAGGGTCATCAATCAAAGAAAGGAAGTGACCAAAAATAGGACCATGATTTTCATCAAAATTATGGACAAGCAAGTTTGTGATTTACACCTAAATTTTAAGGTGACATCTCAACCAAGCTTGCACAAAGCCACAAAACACAGCTTTGTTACAGCTATTGGTGGTCACTACTTTGCTTCCCAATTCTATTACGGTCCGAAATTTTCCGACCATACTCTATACCGATTTCAAGTTGGTATATAATGGACCCACCTTTTTTTGAGACTTTTCTTTTGACAAAATTTTACTCCTCTTTGGTTTTACAAAATTGGTCTGCAAATTGGCCGATGTTTGGTACTAATCATTTTTTATGAACAATCAGCAGACATTATTTTTTACTATTCTCCTGTGAAAATGCTACTGTACTAAAAAAAAGTTTATGTTAAAATAACGAATGATGATGATGATGATGCATGTAAAATGTAAATAAAAGTGCAGGTTGTTGGACTCCAGTATCACATATACAAATATTACTAGGGCTTATAGAAGAGTTATAATGTGCGTGTTTAAAGGTTTCGATGTAATATGCATACGCTTATAAGATAAAAAAAAAATGCTTCAATAAAGTTTAATAAATTTACACTCTTATAGTCAGTTTTAATAAAATAAAGTGTTTAAGATAAAATGTGCTAAGGTCTTTTGTTCTTTTTTTATATTCAATTTTAATAAAATAAGGGCGATAATTTATTTTATTTACCTTATATTGATAAAATAAGGGCGATAGTTTATTTACCTTACACTGCACTATTACTATTAAAACCCCTTACAATCACATCATTAACTGTATTACCTTAGTACTCGTAATACATTACTCTCATTCCAAATATATATAACCGAATTAAATAAAGACCGTGCTACATTAATCACTACAGTACGTCCTAAGGGCTTGTTAGTCTTAATAGGGCTACAATGGGTGTCAAAATTGACACGTAACATAAGTTTTATCGCCACATCATAATACAGAAAATGTGGATGAACCCAAAACAAATATACTATCCAATATGATTGGCACGTGTATTTCACCAAGTGAAGCTAAGAACAATTCGCCAAAATGTGCTTTCGTGAATTGTGAATATGTCATAAGAAGATAAAAGGATCAACTTTTTTTATTTGAACAAGATAATAAAGTTTTCTTTTTTGGCAAGTACTTAGCCGAAAGATCGACAAAAAAATTCTAGGGCAATTTCTACAGTTTCTAGCTAGATACTTTGCTTATTCACAAACGCTTACTAAATGCTAGTTGCTACTTCAAACTTTTCTTTCTCCATTCTTATCTTTTATCCTAAACAGATTTCTTTTGCTGTCTTATTATTAGTTTAGCCCTTGTAGCCTTGTAGGGATTGAATAGTTTATGTTTTATTCATATATAAAAAAAGTCGTAAGAGCAGGATAAAGTAAAGTTAGTATGCACTACTGCTATAATAATCTTACTTAGCTTGTTCGATCAAAGTTGTGTTTGTAGCCTATAGGTAACTATAATTAAAAGCCTCTTATGTATAACCGAACATCATTCAATAAGTTTATACATAGATGAATTCACTCACAAATTTATATTAAGCATGAAACAATTTTGTTTTAAACGTCTTTTATTCATTTATGTGCACAATGTTTTTTTCTAAACTTACCACCTTATTATCATAGGAGTACCTGTTTTATTTCTCTCTATCTCTTTTCTCGGTATGTGGCCTTCTAAAACACTTAGCATTCTTATGTGCTGCTATAATAAACAAATCGTGTATGTGATTTTTGAGGACATAGACCGATATTCTATCAAACAACAATGTGAGTATCAGATTATTTTAGTGAACTACTACTATGACCTACTACTATGACCTACTATGAATAGTTGAATACCCAATAGGCCAATACTCATTACTTTGATTCTTCATAACTATGGAATACGTTCGTATACATACATATCATTTTCGTAGTTCAATTTATATTCTCAACATGTGAGTACTATTTCGTACTTCCTAGGTTTTTTAATAGATGCACATTCATTTTTTCACTATATATAATAAATGTGGGGTTTACTTGATATAATACACTTTAAAATGAGATGAATGAATATTAGGAGTGTAATTTGGTGGGCCACATGCTTTAAATAAGAGAAATAGTATAGTTTTTCCCTAAAATAACTTTTCATTTATAGTATGTTGTAAGTATTGTGACATTTTCATTTTAGAAAAGTGTTACAAGTATTAAAAAATAGAGGAAGTATTAACTTACCATAAAAAGTTGTGTTTTTTAATTAGTTCTTTTTAATTCATTGTACGAGTATGATTTTTCTCATGTCGAGGAAACTTGAATAAAACTCCAAAGTAAGAGTCAATAAAAAACGTTATGAAGAGAACTAAAACACATAAAGATTCTTTCATGCATGCAAAAACAACTTTAATTTGTTATATAGTAGTACCCCATATTAGAAGTTAATTTTAAATTTGAAGTGATTTCTACACGTTTGTATGTATATTGTGACCAAATTAAAAGAAGGGTGGAATGTCTTCTCAAAAGAAAAAAAGTAAAATATTGGGTAACTTGCATCACGTGGATACCAGCTACTTGTCACTATTACACTTGAACACACATACTCATTGGACCTACCTTTTTATTTTAGTGTAAAATGTAAGACTTTCCTTTTTCTTAACTCAATCTACAAGACTACAAGTATTATTCCTCCCCAAAACAGAATACACTTGCACTAGTAAACGTTAATACGAGTACGTTATATACTAGTAGCACACATTTTCATATATGTTTGATAACACCATGTGGTCAGATTACCTTTTTTTTGTTAATAGAGATTACTTATTCTAAACAGGGTTATTTATTAGGAGGTTACTCGATTAGGGGTAACTTAGTCAGGGTTCACTCAATTAAGAGTTAATTAATCGGTCAAAGATTACCTATTAATTAAGTATTTAGTGTGTGTCAGTCAGTCACATAATGTGCCCAGCTACACAAAAAAAGTGTTAATTGATCGAGTAATCCCATAATAATTTAAGTAACTCTAGGCACACCATGAAACTAGCCACAAAAAAAAATGCACTACAGACTAGTATATCTATTATATAGTAACAAAACATAAGTTAGGTGTGTGAGTACTGAATTACTGACTACTACTGAGTGAGTGAGTAATGTAAAAAGTCAAAATTTTACGAGATTATGAAATGAAAGGAGGAATATTAAGTAAAATAAAATAATTTAAGTATAGTAATACTCAGTACGGGCCTGTTCTAATTGGCTGAAATGGACTGAACTGAACTTATTGGAGCTGGACTGAATTTATCTTATTAGAGCTGAACTGAACTAAATATTTTTATGAGAGAAGGAAATTAAGAACTGAACTGAACTGAACTTATTAGAGCTGAACTGAACTGAACTGAATTAAACTGAACTGAAAATAAGTTGAAGAGAACAGGCCCTACGTGTTAGAAAGTTGGGGCCTAAGTATATTTGAAATAAAAATTTTAACTTCTTTTCATCACTTCAATTGTACTCATAATTAAGTCATTATTCTAATAGTTAGTAGCAACAAGCAACATTATGGTTAAGTTACATGGCCCGACCTCTTACCTCTCAAAAGAGCGTGTGTTGTCTCCTAAAGTCCTAACTTTCTTCATATCTTGATTTGTACAGTTAGTTTCATTCATAACATTGGAGTATTTATTACATAACGGTGGCAATTATTTTGTGATGAGCTTCTTCAATAACTTCAGTCACATCTAGAACGAGTCTTTAAATGCCTTTACAAGAATGCCGACACTTATTTATTTTCAATCAAAACAAGAATAGGGTCAATATGGTATAACAAATGTACGAACTATTAGTCCTATTACTCATATGAGACCCATAGATTAATAATAACATTTATAGGGTTTTATATGTCGGACTTGTATTAGTTTAGCCTTGTGCAAACATAAAGAGAAATAGAAGTATTACATGTTACATACGACGACATCCGAGTTTAATAAATTATAAAGGAAATATACTACAATACCAAATTGGAATGTACTCCACAAGCTTCGTATTGGTCACATTTTCACTATTTAGCAAGAAAATATAATACTGGTAAACGTATATTAGATATGTCCAAATATACAAAGTTTTAATACTATATTGTTAGTTTTAAAATAATTTTTATTAAAGTAATAGATAATTAAACATATTATTAACACTTATATTTTTTAATTAACTAACGTGATATTCAAAGTGAAATAATTAATTGAATCACAAAAAAATTACAAAGGGAGTTGAACATAGGACCACACAAAAAGCCCCAAAGGTTCTAGCAAATTCAAGATTTGCGTTGACCTTACACTAGATCTCGTCATACAACACGTACGAAATTTCTTCACAAACTTGCTAATTTAAACGTCTAATTTCAAACATTAGATGACTCGTATAGTCCTAATCAGTAATTAGGCATATAAATGGAAGACTACGGCATTGACGATCTATTACCGTTAATGGAAAATTCAAAATATTCCTACTCATTATTTTAAGTTGTATGTAGTGTACTAGTATTAACCAAATTGCACGTTCATTATATATGTCAACTAGCACTAATTTCTAACCATAAGAAGTTGAAGAAGACTGAAAAAAAGGCTGCTATATTACATTCTTACTATACACTAGTATACCTTTTAGGCTTTAGCCCATGTTATTAGAAGTTTCTTTTGTCCATTTTCTAGTTTTTTCCCGCGTATTTTGTTTTTGGTGTGGTTTATGGTAGACAATTTAGACATAGTCATACTTTGATACTTGACACAAGTGTTGTTCTCCCAAATTTTAACTTCACTTATAACTTCTAGCCCCATTTGTACGCACATTGGCACAAAAGTGTTATAAAATCGTATTTTTGCCATAAGAAGTTATCATTTCGTTTAAATGTGAGAAATATGCAGGAAAAGATGTAGTCGAAGAATAGAAAACCTAATATGGAAGACTTAAGTTGACTTTCCTATGTTTTTTAATGCTTCTTATTCCAAATCAATTTTAATTTTCTAACCAACAGTTTGTTTTTGAATAGTTGTATCATTTTCTATGCATGCACTCAATATTCTCATTTTAGTCAAAATGTTATGACAAGTAACTAATAAAGTATTGACCAATTTTGTCCAATAATAAAATAGTACTAATGGCATTGTGATGAATGTCTCAATAGCAATTAGCAAGCATCCACCGTTAGGGTTGTGTTAGTTATAGTACAACTTATGTTAGACATAACATAATTATACAAGTGTAGTTGACCTTTTCTTTCCTTTGATAATTGGTTGAACTTTTGTTAGATGGCCTACTTGAAGCCCAAATACATACAATAAATATGTTCCTTAACTCTCTATTCACCATTATAAGAAATATAACAATTAAACCACTAAAGCGCGAATACCACTAAAGCGCGAATATAACAGTCAAACTGTTATCTACGTCGGGCCTGTTCTCATACGTTTATTTTCAGTTCAGTTCAGTTCAGCTCCTAATTTCCTTCTCTTATAAAATATTCATTTTAGTTCAGTTTAGTTCAACTCAGTTCAGTTTAGTTCAATTCAGTTCAGTTCAACTGATTTCACTCTATTAGAACAGGCCCGTAATATTTTATCAGTAGCTTAAATTTCGTGTACATGTACTATGGTTTTTGCCGCCAAAGGCCCATAACTATTAATGAACTCTCCAAACTGTTGAAAATTCACAACACTTGGTCCACGAGAAAAATGTTACATTGACTTGGTAAAATCTTAACGACAGGAGAAATTGAATCAAAGTGATGTTAGAGTCGGTGATATATAGCTGATTGACAGATATTATAGTTATAATGGGTAATTATAACTAATCTTAATACAGTAATCGAATCGGGCCTCCATTTTTTGACATCTTATCCACCTTTATGGGGCCCAATCTTAGTTACACACTTGATACTTGTTTTAATTTTTATTTATTTATTTGAGTCACTGTTGTTTTTATACATAAAATATACTTTCTCTCGTCACTTTACATTTGTCGATGCAATACTTTGATCATTAATATATTTAATTATATTTAAATAAAAATAAATAAATGTTTTGATGAATCTAATGAGATCTCATTTCATATTTTTTTTTCTTACAGAAATCACAAAACACAGTCATCACAAGAATTTGTGTAAATAGTATAAAATTTCAAATGATGCAGTTAAATAAAACGAAAGAAGTATTTATAATAAGGTCATTAATAACAATAGTATTTGATTTTCACACCGCCCATTAAAACTCATGCTTGAGTGATCCCCACTATTTTTATAAAAAAAAAAATTAAACTATGAAACAATGTTATCCTATTGCATATTTTTAAATTAAGAATTTTTGTAATGTATTTAGTTGAAGAGATAATCTAAAGTAGTATGACCTGTGTTTCTTATTTCAAATACGAAGTATTAAAAATATATATTTGCATGATCTGTGTTCCTATAACCATACTAGATATAATTAAAATCGCGTACAAGTACATAATATTATACTTCGACGTTCATTTATCCAAACAAAATGATATTTAATGATTTAAAATAACAAACAACTAGTAATTCTTTTTTCCTTTAATAGTAAGAATAAGGAGAAAGTCCATCTAAGGGAGAAATTATTAAGAAAAAATCCTTCTACAATAAAATTAATAAGATACATCCCTTGACCTCACACCGAAAAATCATGTTACGACACGGAAAAACTGCGTGATATACAATATACCCCTTGTATAAAAAAAATACTTGCACAGTATAGTTCAACATCAATATTCGGATTCCTGTTTTTTTAAAAAAAAATATTATTTTTTATTATTATTTTAAAAATGGTCCAATCTTAGAAATACTAGAATACAAAAAAAATAGTAAATTCAAAAAGTAGAGCACAAATACTACCCCCGTTATATATAAAGACCGTGCCAGCCTTTCCCCCCTAACTCCAAACAAGAAACAGCCTCTTCTCTCATTTTCTCTCTCACATATTCTCTTTCTCTCTCTCTCTCTCTTAATTTTTCTCTCTCCTAAAAATATTCTGTTCCCAAAAATGTGCAAGCAGGCAGGCTCAGATGATGGATTTATCTCCAGCAAATGCAACTCAAACCAATCACC
Organism: Chenopodium album; assembly: GCF_948465745.1. Classification (NCBI taxonomy): domain Eukaryota; kingdom Viridiplantae; phylum Streptophyta; class Magnoliopsida; order Caryophyllales; family Amaranthaceae; genus Chenopodium; species Chenopodium album. The sequence goes on from NC_137838.1 coordinate 2,329,603, forward strand.
AACAAATTACCCAATTACAAAATCAACCAATGATGACCCTATGGCCAGCTTGCATGCCCCATTGCTACCCAATTCTCCAACACCCAAAATATCCTCCCTTTTACATTCACCACAAGATCATCATACTACTACACTACTTATCTATAACCACCCAACTTCTCCTCCTCCTCCTCCTCTTACTACTACGAATAATGATAGTTATAATGATACGGATATTGATCATAAGTCGCGTATCAGCTCAATTTCAAGTTCGGGTTGTGTTTCATCCTTACGCGAGGCTAAGTTACTAGGTGATGTCGCGTTACCAATGATACTTACCGGTTTGTTACTATACTCACGCTCAATGATATCAATGTTGTTTCTAGGCCGACTAGGCGAGCTTGCCTTGGCAGGCGGCTCGCTAGCGATAGGGTTTGCTAATATTACTGGCTACTCTGTTTTATCCGGGTTGGCTATGGGTATGGAACCAATATGTGGTCAGGCATTTGGTGCTAAAAAACATTCTCTCCTTGGCCTTACTCTTCAAAGGACTATTATCCTTTTACTACTTATCTCTCTCCCTATCTCCTTCTTGTGGCTCAACATGGAGAAACTTCTCTTGTTATGCCGCCAAGACCAAGGAATCGCGGTCCAAGCCCAAGCATACTTAATCTACACCTTACCTGACCTTTTGGCTCAGTCCATTCTACACCCACTAAGAATCTACCTTAGGACTCAGTCCATCACCTTGCCTCTCACCTTCACCGCGGCCTTAGCCATCGCGCTACATCTTCCTCTTAACTGGCTCTTGGTGGTCAAGCTTAAGCTAGGGATCAAAGGGGTGGCTTTGGCTGGCGTCTTGACTAACTATAATATGATACTTTTTCTAATGATATATGTTTTCTTTTCGAAATCTTGTAAGAAAGGTTGGGCTCCTATTAGTAAGGAGTGTTTAAAAGGGTACACAACGCTGCTTCAGCTGGCTATCCCTAGCTGCATTTCCGTCTGCCTCGAGTGGTGGTGGTACGAGATCATGATCCTCCTCTGCGGCCTCCTTGTCAACCCTAAGGCCACCGTCGCGTCGATGGGGATCCTCATCCAAACCACCTCCCTCATCTACATCTTCCCTTCCTCCTTGAGCGTCAGTGTCTCCACCCGGGTCGGCAACGAGCTCGGTGCGGGCCGGCCCATGCGGGCCAAACGGGCCGCCGTAACGGGCCTGTTCTTCAGTTTCATACTTGGGTTTTCAGCCCTTTTCTTCACCTTCATGGTAAGGGAGAAATGGGGCGGGATGTTCACCAAAGACGGAGACATTATCAAGCTAACCTCATTGGTTTTGCCAATAATTGGGCTTTGTGAGCTCGGAAACTGCCCGCAGACAACGGGCTGCGGGGTGTTACGTGGGACGGCCCGGCCCAAAGTTGGTGCCAATATTAACTTAGGATGCTTTTACTTGGTGGGTATGCCGGTGGCGGTATGGCTCGGGTTCTTCGCCGGGTTCGACTTCGAAGGGATGTGGCTCGGGTTATTAGCTGCCCAAGGGTCTTGTGTGATCACAATGATGTTGGTATTGAGTAGAACAGATTGGGAAAATGAGGCTCAAAGAGCTAAGGATCTTACTGATCATGCTTCTCCTCCTCTTCTTGTTCAAGAAGAAGATAAACATACTCATAAATACGATCAAGATCAATCTTTACTTGTTTAATTAATTATTTTTTTTTTTTAATTTTAGTTTGGCGGGTGAAATTTTGTGTAATTAATTAACAGGGGAAATAGGTTCTATTTTTTTCATGTGTTATTGAAAAGATGAATGAGGAAATAGTAAATTTGAAAAAAGCAACTTTTTTTTGGTGAGTTGGAGGGAAAGTAGTAAATTTGGAAAAGTATATTCTTTGGAAAAAATATTAACTATGAATCAAAAGTTTACTGAAAGTTATTATAATCATTCTTTTTTGAGTGAAAACAGAACAAACAGGGGGCTGAAATTCGACTGGATTATTCCTGAATTTGATTGTTCCTAGTACCAAAATTAAAACATGATACTTGCCGCAGCAATTTTCGACTAGTATTAACATCAAATCAAGCAACCAATCAAGTCCGTGCTTAGATATATTGATTAATCGTTATTATGATAGTGTAATTTGAATTAATAGCATCACCGTTATATTTTAAACAGCTTAATACTTTTTCTATTCAAAATTAATTTTATAATATTCGATGACAAAAATATCTTAGTAGCAGTGAACAAAGAATAAGACAAAAGAAATCTTATAAAGATAAAAGGATCACGAAAAGTGCATATACCATGATGATAGCGTGGTAAATCGTTGCGGGTACATAATAATCTTGTAATAGTCATGTTATAATCATGTACGTCAATTAGTGGAGCTTAGCTACTTAATGAGAGATGACAAAGAAATTCAAAGCCCACAAATGGAATACGTAGTAGTAAGAAGAAGGAAAGTGTCAAAATTAAACACTTGTTAAACACGGTAAAGTTTTACAAGTTGTAATAACTTCATGCGCGCAAATTCGGCAAGATTTCATGCCGTACGGTAATCAAATAGCTGTAGTAGTAGTAGTAAAAAGTTGGTGACATAGTTATAAAAATCTAAGTAAAATTCATTAAGCAAAGGTAGAAGTATACAAATTAAAGTTAATTACTTTATTAAAAATCTAATTATATGTCATGATGATGTAAAAGGAGCGTTTAGGTGAGGCATGTGGATGTGGGTCGTACTTGGTGAGTTGTGCTCGTGGGTTTCAACATCACAACTAAACCGAGTACATAAAAATGTATTGAAACTTCGCAGCAGAAACTTGATTTTTGGTGAGATGTTTCCAAAATTCCAATTCATTTCATAGGTGTATGTTTCACTTACTTATTGGATGAAAATATTATAAGAGGGCTCTACATTTGGAATGTAATCCAGTCCTTTTGATTTTGACTGCTTCATAAAAAAGTGTCATTGTATGTTTTGCATTTCTACGTCAATGTTGAGTTGTTGACAATCTTTACGATACTCGTCGATTTTGTTTTTGTCATTCGTACCGCTATTATTACTAGAGGTACGAAATTGATGCTAACCATTGATCGGAGAAGATTTGTTGGTATTGTTTGTTTTATTTTATTTAAGAGTGCAGAGGTTTTTCAGTGCGGCAAGCCACATGGTGCGGCACGGTTACTTGTATTTTAAGGTTACTTGTATTCTGGGGTTACTTGTATGATGTTACTTGTATTATGAGATTACTTGTATTAGATACTTGTATCGTGGGGTTACTTGTATGTGTTACTTGTATTCTGAGTAACTCCAGACCAAAATCTCATACCAAACCAGTAACACCCTACAAGTAACCCCTGATAAAAACCAATAACAGCCATACAAATAACCCTAGAATACAAGTAACATCTGACAAAACCAGTAACACCCTACAAGTAACCCCGACCAAAACCAGTAACACCCATACAAGTAACCCCAGAATACAAGTAACAACTACAAATAACCCCAGAATACAAGTAACACCTACAAGTAACCCCTGACAAAACCAGTAACACCCTATAAGTAACCCCGACCAAAACAAGTAACACCCATACAAGTAACCCCAGAATACAACTAACACCTACAAGTAACCTCTGACAAAACCAGTAACACCCTATAAGTAACCCCGACCAAAACCAGTAACACTCATACAAGTAACCCCATAATACAAGTAATACCTACAAGTAACCCTTGACAAAACCAGTAACACCCTACAAGTAACCCTTGCCGCACCATGTGGCCAGCCACATACAAAAATTTGTATTAAGAGTGTTATATGTAATTTGAAATTCTGTAATATTTCGGCTATTTTATTATTTTTTAAAAATCAACAATAAATACATTGTGTTTTAGGGTGAGAACATAATTTCTGCCTTATTGATATACGGAATATATATATTTAATAATTTTTTTGTATTTGTTCCAACTCACTTGATAATAATGTAGAATCAATATTTAATACGAGTAAATTTTATACATAATAATTCAAATTCATTTAGACTTTTCGATTGATCCCCACATACATTCCATTTGGATTTTACTTGTTGGTATGTAATTTGTAGAATTTGCCAATTTTGCATTCAATTATGGGTTTATGTTTATGGTTGATAATGTTGACTTCAAGTCACCTTTTCTTGTCTTATTATTAATTAAGTTTGACTCAAATTTGAGTTTTGATTCTCTTTAGATTATCACCAAATCGATTTTGAGAGTCTCGCAACTAGATTTGCCTTATTATCACCCATGTTCATTATTTTCATTAAAGATCAAACAAAAAATAATTAATGGATCCCGTGAATTCAAGCTTTTTCCACAAGCAACTTTTTTGAAGTCAACCTAAAATAATTAATGAGTCATCACAACTCATAATAATCACTCTCAATAACATATAAATTCTAATACGATAAATAATCAAAACAAAATCGCTCCATAATTCTCTTAAACAGATAAATCGGTCATAACCTAATTAACCTACTCCATATCATCATATATTATCCGATTAGAGTGTGACACATACTTTAAGATAAGTAGATAACTGTAGGGGTGAGCGTAGCAGGGTACCCTGTAAAAATATCAGGACCCGGAACCGGAACCTGTTGCAACAGGTTCCTAAAAATAGGAACCGGAATCGGAACCTGTTGCAACAGGTTCCTAAGAATTGAGAACCGGAACCGGAACCTGCAGGTTCCGGTTCCTAAACAGGGTACCCTGTCTGTCAAAGTAAGTTTAATAGTTACTTGATAAATTGTGACAAATTTATTTTTTTTTTAAATAGATGATCACAATAAAAGCTTACAACTTTAGTATAGTACTTCAAATATAACAAACCAACACTAATTGTCTAGAATTTTTAATACCATATAGGTTCCGGTTTCATGTACCCTATAGGGAACCTGTACTAACAGGGTACCCTACAGATTCTAGATCCAAAATTTTATTACCCGAAACCGGAACCTGTTGCAAGAGGTTCCTAATTTTATTACCCGGAACCGGAACCTAATCAACAGGTTCCGGGTTTGGAACCTGCGGTTTCGAACAGGTTCCGGTTCCATATCAGGGTACCCTGAATTTTCGCTCACCCCTAGATAACTGCGTAGTATTATTTAAATAAGGCACGAGGTCAATGAGTGATGAATCCATATTGTGTTTATAACGTACAATCAAAATCTACTAGTATAGTTTCATGTAGTAAGGCATGCTTAGCTAAGACATGCGTGCCTGAAACATATCATGAACCTACTACCATTACCCCATTGCCAAAAAGCAGCCGTCCAGAAAATATATATGGGGAGTTAGTTAGTTAATTAGTTTGACCGGTAGGAATCTTATAAAAGCAGTGTGAAAAATGTCCTGTTTCATACACAGATACACTACATTTGTTAACTTTACCAATTTGTAAGATTTGACGACGTGCAGTACAATTGTTGAATGCCCTGACGAGTGACGACCACTGTCTACCGCACGAATGCATAATGAAATACTATGTATATTTTACAATTATTATTATTTCATAAAATAACCGTATCTGTTTTTGTGTAAATAAAATATCATGTAATTTTTAATAAATATGAGAAAGGTAATAAAGGTACGGTGTATAAGTTACGGAGTAACAATTCTAGTACTCAATTATGATTATCTATCTAAGCTACCTACCGTAGATTGATGAGGAGTTTAATTAATTAATCAAATTTATATTGTGTATTAAATTCGAGTAGAAAATTGTACTCTATATATATACTACGAAGTATGTTTTTGCAACGGTTATTTTGACAGCTTATATCTATTTAATTAGATGGAGGATTGCATGACAAGAGTGAGAATTTAGTACCATCAAGTCTTGAAGTGGAGAAAATGTTGAGGGAGAGCTTTCATGGCCGGAGTGAATTGAGAGTTAATAGTGTTAAATTAGTCAATATGAAAGGGTAGATTAAAACATGAGGTAGAGAGGATTATTAGATAAAGTTACAATCAAAGATAGGAAAAGCCATATGCTAATTTCATTGTTTATTTTCATGGTTTAGGTTTCATGGATTTGAAATTATTTGTCACATTATTCTAAAGTGTATCTTTTAACATATTAATATCAAATTTAAATTTAAATGGATGTAGTACAGGCGTACAGTTGGCACGTACTCTATATGTTTTAAATGTGTATAATGTTTATACATAATACGTGTTTAAACTTGAATTGATTTGTGAAATGAAATGTGTGACAACTATTTAAAAATGACTCAAAATTGTATGCATTTTTTGTTGGTCCATATATAGTACACATATATAGCACAGTGACAAAGAAAATTTTAGCTTGTTTTCTTGTGTGTATTTGCTATCTGATTTGAGCATGGTTTTGTTTGTAATAGAGTCATGCAAGAAAAAACGTTTCAGCATGAGAATTTCACGTACACTAGAAATCAAAATGTACTGTTACCAAGTAATCTTATTCATACGTTAGCTGCACTGATTAAGATATCGAAGGAGATCCTCTCAATAATACATTAATATACCTATATGCATGGTCAACCTCACAAGAAGTACATAGTACTATATTGGCATACATAATTCATTAGCCTTAATTAGCGGGAAATAGATTATAAAATTTAGTTCAATTTCATATAGTTTGTATGAGTTGTATCTATGACTGACTGAGAATAGAATTTATGTATAACATTCAGTGTATATTCTCTACCAATAACAAAACTATCTTGTGATTAGCCCTTAGTTAATGGCAGAAGCGGTCATATAATAGTTATTGCCCATGATGAAATTTTAAATAGATGTAAAACACTAAATTAAAATCGATATAAAATCTACTTGTAATAGCTATATGTAAAAAAAAAAAAAAAAAAAAAAAAAAAAAAATACAAAATCACATGCATTAAATTTTCAAGATATCCTAACAGTGGACATTCTAGTGAAGTAATTAGCCTGAAAACAAATCCTATAAAATCTTTCAATATAATAAATAAATAGTGTATGTGGTAGTATAATGCAACCATATATTCCCGTTAATATATAAAATAATGACAATGTAACCTTATATTGAGCTTAAAAGATGTGTTTACGTACCTGTCTCCTTGGAAGCATGAGAAAGCCAAAAAAATATAGGAATGTTGCGGATCGTAAGTAATTATTACTCCAATCACACGGCTAGAATCACCCATAATCTAATAATCAAGAGATGCTTAGCTTAATTAAAACTAATCTTTCTTAATCTTTGCGATGATTTTAAAGATTCCTAGGTGATTAACTTTTATGAGTTGCGTCAGTTTATTTTAACAATTAGAGTATTAGAGTGTACTCCATAATTTATTTATTTTTGGTCTCAAATCACAATGTAGAGCCACTTCAATTAACTCTTTAATCATCTTGGTTGAAGATTCCTAGATTTAGTTCATATGATTGGCTCCTAGAATAGAATAGTTAGAAGATTCCTTTGTCAATCAAAGGGGCATATCAAATAGTACGAACTACTATATATGCTATATATTGTTGTAGTTATAAAGAAGGTGTGGATCCCAATTTGAAGTTTATACAAGTAGAATATAATAACGAATTATGCTTACTAAAAGATGTTTCGGTATGAATAGGGAACTTATATCTGCGGCCGGTAATGGTCTCTCTAATTGCTTAGTTTGATACCTGCACAATTAATTTAGATTCGCTACTTTGAAGTTTCTGTCCAAGAAAAACAGCTCCCGATGGTATAGTCAATAAAGTCTGATAAGGGCATAAAGGGTAACTTAAGTGTTTGAGAGTAATTAAAAACGTACCTTAGAATCGAGTTATGGGAGTATTTATTGATGAATACCAAAAAAGCAAGAGGCCGGTGTCCACATGGTCGAAAGTAACTCTCCAAGTGAACCTGGTGAATAGGCCGACACGGACATATGTCGACAATAATAGGTCGGGTCTAGATTCGTAGCTCAAGCCCATTTATCCAGTCCATAATGGTAGTCGATAACATCCCATACAAGATTGAACTTCGTTCTTTTGTTTTTATTTTTTATTTTTTTTTTATTTTTAATAAGGAATACATTTTAGCGCACAACTTTGACCATTAACAACTTTAATTTCAATTTAGAAATACTTATAATACTTAAAAAGTTGTTATTTTAGAAATAAACAATTCAAATAATCCAGCAACATTAAAAATATTGACTTTCATCAGCTAAAAGGTTTACTAAAATCTAAACCTCTACTTCTTGCCCAAAAGTTGTTTATTCCGTAATAAACACCCTCTTTCAAACAAGTAGTCAAACCGGTTAATTAGCCAACTATTGATTATCAACTCATACAAATTAAACAAACAACACATAGCTAATGACTAGTCATTAATTGCGAAAATAGGACAAAGGGAGTACGAAGCACTCTTCAAAGACCGTAACCATTACTATTCTTTGGCATACACAAGAAATTATATATTCTGTAAAATAAGTTATATGTATGCATCTAATGAGCAATATGCTCAAATTATTGAAGATTATATGTGTACAAAAAGTGACAACTAATTAACTTGCATGACAAAGTGTTGATAAAAGTAATATATAGATGATGCGACTCTATGGTATTTCAAAAAACCAAATTAAAAGTAGTTGTAGTACAAAGTACAATGTATCTATAAATTAAGGACTTAGGGGCACTGACCCATATTACTTACTTACAGACCAATGAACCTTAATACTTAAATTACACTTATAAATATGCATTACAAAAAAAAAAAATATACTTATAAATTACAATAAATGCAGCTTATGCTTCAGGGTTTTAATTAAAGTCAGTTAAATTAAACAACTATTAATATTTTTTTTATGCAGCCAGAAAATCAGTTGATCAAAGATATGCAAATCTAATAAACAAACATAAATGTAGTAATATAGACATATAATTTTGACTCTCAATCAATAGTACAAATTATAAGTTTAATTATGAAAAGGTCGGCATGCATGACAGCATGAGGCCATAGCCCTTGATCATCTCTATGAGTCATCAGTTTGTAATTTTATGGAGTGGGTTACATTTAAGTTACAGAACAATCTCTTGACCAAAAATATAGTATAGTACATTAGTACTTCAATTTTGATAAAAATCGGTGCAGTACGTAAGTTAGTATAGTATTATTGTATATAGTATAGTACTCGCGGAGAATATAGTATTGTACTCAGTAAATTAGAACTTTAAATCTAATAAAAATCGGTGTATACGTACTGGACTATACTCCATATCCTAATAATTTCACTAGTATTTCATCCTACAACCAATTGGTAATAAAATTAGTCCAGGCGACTACTCTTGTATGTTAATTATTCTTTTCCGACCTATTTCATCAATGTAAAACAATTAGATAGTCATGCAAATCATATTTGGTTTTATTTTCTAACATTTGGTAATAGCGCGAATAATATTTCATGAAGTATTAAGTAGTGTCCTTAAATTGTGGTGCATTACGAAGCATACTACCTAACTGTCCTCGATTATAAGCGATAGTTCATCATTAAAAAATACTTGTATAAAGTACAAATGCATTTTTGCCTCCATATAAAATTTATTAATACTATGATGCTAGATTCAAACTAAAATATACTTCGTAGTAATGTAGTACTATACTACGTACTGTATTTCTTTTGTTAAAAAAGTGTATGCGATAATTTTGATCTCAATAAAACGGATGCCCTAAAATAAGTGATTTTTTAAATTTTAATTTATTTGGAAGAACTTAAAATAAGGGATCTAATAATAAGAATATATATAGTGGAATGAAGTCTATAAAAAGAGATGTCAACTGGTTGACTATAAAACTTATTAATTTCTATATAACTTTACAAGAGGGACATATAGTTTACTAATGGCTCAATTTCTAACGCTACATGTTACGTACATCATTTATAATATTATCTTCATGTCTCGCCAGAATTTGAAATATTAATCATACGAGGTTGCTAGCTAGCATAAAATGGTAGATAATATAAAAAATCTCATATGATTAATTAGTAATGAATTACAATTTTTTTTTTTTTTTTTTTAAAAAAAGGACAATAGATGTAATTGGTCAACTTTGAATTTATATCTCAATGAAGTACACCTTCATACAAACTTTATCAACTAAATTTGTTAATTATATACTTGGTATATTAATTTATTTTTCACATGTGTTCATTATCCTAGCTAGCTTACCAATATGTAAGCTAAGCATGAAAAACAAATCATAGAAAAAATTGTATATATTTAGGTGTTTTCAATTAATCATTCCAACCAAACGTAATCTCTTATCTAGTTTTTCGATCATTCCAAAAGTACTCTCTAATAAGGCTATATAGTTTTGAAAATCTAATTATACCTAACGTAGTACAAAGTACATTGTACCCAAAAAAAAAAAAAAAAAAAAAAAAACCTTATTGCACCAATATAAAATTTGTTTTTTTAACCACATTATTGCACCAATATAAATTGAAATGAGTGTTTTTCATTACTCAAAAAATGTAATGGGATAGTTAATTAAGTAAACTACAATTGTATAAAGTACTAAAATGGTATTATTAGTATATATAAATAGAACATTATATTTGCTTAATGTCACAAATAATTTGTTAAATTACATAAATACACATGCATACACTAGAAAAATGACACTTGATCAAATACATGATCGAAAGGCTTACGAAAATTGTATGGTATACCATACACATATTTCTGTATTAAATTATTAGCACATAATTATTAGTACAGGCTAGCAAGCAAGATAAATCAAATTAAAGATAGGGAAAGTGAATGAGATAGTACCTTCTATAGGAGACATTGAGGCCGTTTTTAAGTGAAATTAGCGTGACTCTTCGGCTGCAAAATGGCTTTGTGCATTATGAGATGATTAGAATCAAAATAGCACACAAGCTAATTAAAATATTTTGCTATAAAACAATTAATTATTAAAGGGGTGACAAGAGTATGGAAATAGTATGTGGCCTTGTGAAATCGTGAAGAGTGCAATTTGTAAATATAGATTGCTTTGTTTTCAATGAATAAACTGATAGAGAATATCCACGTGAAAAAGATATGAAATATTTATATATAAAAAAAAAATTCTTTAAAATTAAATTGAAATATTTACGTTGACTGAATTTCTTAATATAATACGTTATGCAAATCACATCAAATAAATATCACAATTTTCTCTTTTGCAATAATCTTAAGTCGATTACCTAAACTTATATGTACTCCGTCTTTAGATCATCATGAGCATAGTATAAAATATCATAGCATTGGTTGTCAAGAATCCTATGTACATACTACATATAATGTACTGTACTTTTTTTTAGGGAACAAATAATGTACTTAAGTAAAACTTTATGTGCATAAAACAAATTAATGGACCACAACATTAATTTCAGAGTACTTGATGGAGTAAAAATTCAATTACATTAGAGAAGGTACGTACCATACGTACTTCTCCATGTTAAGCGGGGGATGTAATATTAATTTCAACAAAGTCGTTATATCAACAGTGTTACTATAGCTTACGAATAAAGATATAATATTGCATGCATTACTATGATTTTTTTAGGGGTACTATATATATACGTAGTATTCTGTATTCTATACTCTTCAAGTACTCCGTATTCAACACAACTATTTATGCTTATTCTTGAAAAGTATAAGAATCATTATTGGACGGAGAAAATAAAATTTAAAAAAAAAAAAACTGATGGAAAAATAATTTGTGCACATCGAACAAAGAACAGATTGACGAAAGAAAAAAAAAAGGACCTCAACTCAATGTAAATCACTATTGAAATTTTTGAAATGATAAACCATTTGGACAAAAATTGAGATATGTAAGGAGATATATGAATCTGTATATAACTAGAAAGCATTGAATCCTTTGTTATATATGTATATATGGCTAGTTTCTAACCCAATCCATGATTTTTAGGTCACTAAAGATTAGGCCTAAACCTTTGGTTATAGCAAAGGCCATTCAATATTTCATGGACAAAAGCATCTTATAAGAATATACTCTATCTTGCAACGCAAATTGGTTTCTTTGATTTTCTATAGGTACTTATTTATTTAGCTAGTCTGGCCTTTATAGTTAATACATAAATTATCAATTTTATCATTGATTCATAAATGCATAATTAACTTGTACAAAGTACATAGATCCTTGGAAACCGATTTTCAAATGGGTAACATGGCCTTTGGGGCAGGAAAATGAGAGGCCCTTTCCTCTTTAACAACTTGCCCAAGTAGGCTTCATCAAACCTCTTTCTTATCATTATACAGTACTCCGTATATATTTTATGTTTATTGCATTGTACCGCCCATTGGTTGATTTTACTAGGTTTTATTAGTAGTATACAAGTATGTTTTAATAAAATGTTCATTACATATTTATAATAGATTTAATCCAGCGTTACGGATTATATCTTACAACTATAGATTGTTAAAATAATCTTCACTTTGTGTAATATAGGGATGAAAATTCTCTTACCCTTTTGGCCTCCCCCCACCCCCAGGCCCCCACCACCTTCAGTGGATGTTGCTTGCTAATGATCATGAACTAGTAGATCGAACTTTGAAATTTTAGTAAAGGTCAGAAGTGAAAGTAAATTGGAATATGGCTACCATACGTATTATTAATTATGCTAATTAAATAACAATAGAAAGGTTAAAGGATAAGTTTTGAAAATCATGAAAAGTCCGAATATAAACATTTCTTAAGGATGCAGGGGATAACATATTTAAATTAAAATTTCCCTAAAAATACAGTACTTCAATCAAACTTTACTTTATTTTTCAAGTATTCAAAATCGTACTTTTATTCATTACAGAGTATATCAGTGCTGCTTATTTCAAATCAGATCAAATTAAATCACAATATAGAATTATCGATTATTAAGTAGCCTAAAAAGTCAAAGCTATGGGCTATTGACTTTGTGACAATGAGGTGTATGTAGTGTTGCTCCCAAAGGCTAAAACTCCGTTGCGTGCCCAACTTCTACGGCCTTTTGGAAGGCCGCCAAAAGCCGAATAAAAGTATTTCAATCAAAACATGTCAAACTTTAGGGGGCATTTTTAGGGGGGCAAATTTACCCAAAATTCCTTCGCATTATGAGCGCTTTGCAAGGCTGACGCTATTTATACACGCCAAACTAATACATTTATTAGTTCAACTTGTCGGCTTGCACCGATTTATTTCCACTTGTTTCTATTATTCGACTCTTCTTAGACTTATCTATCTTAATTTCCTCAAGTTTCACTGTTTAAGTCATGGTTAACTGTTTTATTCATGCTGCTTGGCATATGAGACGACAAAATATGGTCACAATTTCTATTTTACTGTAGATGTTCGAAGTTTTAGACTCATTAATTAGGCCGTCTTATTACCTAAGACATTGAGATGTCCATTCTATGCATACCTAATTTATAGTAAAATCAATTTCAAAGATATTACACTCTTAAAATAAAACTATGTACCTTGTACGACCAAATGTTTGCTAGGAATTTGAAATTTCTATCAAAAATTATGATTTTTTTTTTTTTTTTTTTTTTTTTTTTTTTTTTTTTTTTTTTGGTGGTAAGGAGAGCTGTGAAGACAAATGACTTGAACATGATTTGATCACATGTTTTAAGTATTACCCCACCCCTCATGGCTTAAACCAACTTAGCTAGTTCATCAAATACAACAAATTATAAATATTATAATAAAATTGGATTAGACTAAATGATACTTCACATTAGTTTTTCTTATACTCTGTATGTAGTTACTTATATATTGACAAACTGTGCATATTGAACTATAAAATTAGAAAATTTACATAATACAAATCTAACTAGACTATAGATAGTTTTCATATATGCTAGTATTAGCCTTAACCTATACTACAACTAACTTACTAAGATCAAAGTTCAATTAATAAATAAGAAGAATGCATGCATCACTCCAACTTAAATTAGAAGAATTTAAAAACCAGTGCATAACACCTTATATCAGACAAACAGAATATATCCTTATATATCTCTCAAAGTCTCAATATAATCAATTTTTAAGAGCAGCTGACTAGTGAAGTGTTATTCCTAACAACAGTTGACAACTACTGTGTATTACATTTTAAAAAAATAATAATAAATAAATTAAAATTGCCAACCAAGCATGCATAACCTCGTTACAAGATTAATACTCAATGTCAATCTGCATCTAGACACTCACTAATTAAACTCATTGTCAAGGATGAGAACGATGAATCAGGCTTTTCACCGACAATAAAAGAAAAATACTTATATTACTTTTGTTGCATTATTTTTGACGACGACCGTTCCTTTTCCAACGTGTAGTTTTATTTGAATGTTATAAGCATGCATGCATGGTTTTGTTTACTTTAGTCACTAACCATGCTTATCTAGCTAACTTTCCTTCAGAGACACATTTACAATCATGCAACTTCTCACTCTTCAAAGAACAATCTATAACAACTTTTTTTTAAAAAAAAATAGATAAATTAATAATCTCAACTTTAGCCGATGTTCTTAAAATATATCAATTTCAATTATTTTAGAATCATTCCAACTTAGAGTAGGTTATTTTCTAACAGTTAATCGAAAGTTAAAGAAAATTAGGATTACATAAAGATTATCGATCAAAGTTAGAACTATTAAAATCAATTTTATTTCCTAAAATTTAATAGACACTCCCTAATTATTAATGACATATAATTAATCAATATTTGTCGCTCTTGTGCCTCTCAAGGCCTCGAGCAGCTATGCTCTCTTCAGCTTCTCATGGCCGGGGAGAATCCTTTTCGATTGTTGACACATTAGTGACTAGAGACGTTCACAAGATCAGAAAATTGTAGCTTAGTCTAAAACATTCATCGCCATTTATCATGCGCCGAACTTTAATTTGCACTTTAAATTAAGTCTTTTAATAGTCTTTCACTTCCTCATATCATATAGTAGTATATAGGAAAAGAAAATTTTGTTATGAACAATATATATAAATAAAATAATCTATGATTAAAAACAAATAAATAATTTTGTAACATGAAATTGTGCATGCTACTTGGTAACTTTGGTGTCTTGGTTAGCTCAAATGCTAAATACCTCTGTTACTCCGTATTTATTTATCTTATCCACACCACTATGTGCTTAGAATTAGGGAGTAGTTTTCGTTATTCGTAGACCAATTAAATTGTTTGAGGCTTTATTGTTTATTCTAAAATAAAAGTAAGATGACATTTAAGATGGTAGTCATCACATGAGTAGTTTTGTTAATTTTCCATTTCTTTAATATTATGAATGCTTCGAGAAGAATTTAAAACACAAACTAAGAAATCTAGAAGTGATTGCTCCTTAAATTTCCAATCAAATTGATATAAGTACGGAGTAATAATTGCTCAATATGATTAGTTTATCTTCATTTTTTGATTAATTACAACATTTTTTCAATTGCTTGGTATTTCTTCCGCTAATCACACTTGCCTCTTATTTATTTTTTAAAATTTTTTAATGATAAAAGTCACACTTGCTTTACTTCTTTGTTATTTCTTTTTTCCTATATGACTATATGTTTTTCGACAATTTCTCCCACTAATTAATTTAACCATACCTAAAATAAAATAAAATAATAATAATAAAAAAAAAAACAATTTAACTCTATCTATATATACAAGTACTTCTAAATTATTCATCCTCGCCTTTGCTATTTGCTAATAATATTATTTGATAATAAACCATCATTTTCCAATGTGGCAATGTGAGTTATGACTCACACACGTATCAAACAATACTAGGAGCTAGAGTACTCAGTACTAAACTAGGCTTTCAATTTACTGTATATTAAGATGCAGTTGTTCTTCTAGATGGCCATGCATGAATTATTACCAAACACTCATAGGTTAATATGTTTATTTTAATGTTAGCAAAAGTAGTGTTTAGTTGTTTACATATTCTATAAAATAAAAGATAGTTTTTAGTTACATGCGTTTTTCAACATTGGAAGATGACACAATGATCTCGTTCGAGAACCTTTAGCCAAAGCAACCAAGTGGCAACATCATCATCAAGCAATCTAGTAGTAGATGGATTTAATACTTTATTATTATAATTATAAAACAAACTAAAATGACATCAACATAGGTATTCTATCTCTTTTATCAAAATTATCCATATCCTTAAATCAATAATATTTTTCATAGGGTGTGGCTGAGAGTGCAACTGTCATGAAAATTCTACAATAGTCATTTGATTAACACAGTTTTTAAACATGGATGGCTATGAATTAATGAATTTAATTTTTTATTTTTATTTTTTTACTCTAAAATTAATTAAACAACTACCGATGTAAGCTTTGTAATATTAAGAAAAATAATTTAGAACTACTTAGCCCAAAAGTAATCTAAAGTAGTACAAAATGACATGCACATTCAACATACTATTAAGATTCATTGTTTTAGCATTGTTGTTTTAAAAAAGTTAACCCTAGTTCAAACATGCCTCACAAAAAAAATTTAATTAAAAAAGAAAAAGAAAAAAAAAAGTCTAAATGTAAGACATCATATAATATTTATGTTTTTCAAAAAAAAAAAAAATATATAATATTTATGTCTTTACTCCACCCAGGACACAAAAGATAGAGTCGACAAAATAAAATATACCAACAACTTTTAATTCACATCCCAATCAAAACAATTGGTAGAAGTTAATTAAAGAAATTAAAAGTAGGAGGAGAATTTAGACTTTTATCAATGTGATTAGCATAAGATTAATTTATCAATGTGATTAGCATAAGATTAATTAATGAAAGAATATATGGGGGGAACTGTTACAATTACGGCGACAATGCCAACAAAGAAGGTGGTGGCGCCTTATAGGGGAGACAAAAGGAAAGTAGCTAGGTGAATTGAATGGATGGCTCACGTAACTAACGGCTATCGGCTTTATAAGTATAAAGGGAAAGTTATTGCGAGGGGATTGGGCAGTTTTTGCAGGTACACTATATTCCGTGTCAATTTTGTGCTTCAACCATAATTCTTGTTTGTCGACGCCCAACATGATACGCACTAGAATTTATACTTTGAAAGTTTATAATAAAAAAAAAATTCTACACTTTTCCATCATTTTCATGCTTTTTTAATTTTAAACAATTGGTATAATGGTACATTAGAATCTAATTAGGTCGGCTTTCGTACGTAGATATGACACATACTCTCTTATTATCGTGTAGTAATTAAGTAGGTTTGATTTATTGTAATTAAGTAGGTTTGGTTTATTGGTAAAGGTTTGTATGTTTAGTAGTTAGTACAGAGTAATTTTTAATTTAAAAGCCAAATCAAATTTTACTATTGACATTTAAGCATGGTTATAATTAGGAGTATCATTTTACACCTTTTAATAACTCTTGTATATTGTTAAAGTACATCTATCTTATCTTTCGGTACATCTATCATAAGTTTCATTTATTAAAAAGCTACTTGTATATGTAGATTTTTTTTTTTAAAAATAAATAGGAGTATTATTTTAGCAAATAATAATTCCAATTATAACCGCAAATTAACAACTCATCTCTTGAATCAAAATGATCATAATAGATGTGTTATGAGCCTCGATCTTCTCTGTCTATTGAACAATACTACTAAACATATTGGGAGAAAAATTAACATTAGACAGCTTTCATGAATCATACATGTATTTAAAATTCTAAATGTACAAAAATAATAGTTTTCATATTAAAACAAGAGTTAAAAGACAAGATTAACTAATCAAACACTTGATAAATTAAGTTATAAAAAATGGGATTAATTAAAACCAATAATAATCTGTATGCCCAAACACTATATTTAAATGAGTAGATGGATCTTGTGTATGAGAATCATGAATGACTACCAAGTGGCATGCATTCCATTATTAGTACCTCTAGTTGTACTTTATAGTTGTTCATTAACACACTAAGATCCAAAATTTAGCACTTTCGGAAAATTAAGATCTTATAAGTGGTGGAAGTAATTTAGTATTCCCTGATCTGTCAGAAGTAGTTGTCTGGCTACATTTATAATCTTTTGGTTAGTGTAATAATATTTGGTTTGTTGTTATAAACTAATCTACTACGGAGTAATTAATCTTTCGGTTTGTCTGATGCACATGATTTTTAAAGTAAAAATAGAGCAAAAAAAAAAAAAAAAAAAAAACTATGTTATTTTATACATTTGTCTTAATTTAGTTAAAATATTAAGGCACATAATTCTAGGTGGAAGTTTAACAATGTGGGTATCAATTTATTTACTACCTTCGGTCTAAATTACTCGCAACTTTGGAATATTTTATATCTCACAAATAATACCCCAAAGTTGCGAGTAATTTGGACCGAAGGTAGTATTTTAATGTCTTTTAGTGAATGAAAGGGGTTATGGGACCTCAACTTATAGTATTCGTGGTAGGAAAATAATAGCATCTAGTTCTTTGTAAAAAAAAAAAAAATAAATAAATAAATAAATAGAGTACTTTTCTTATAAAAATAAATGATTAATAAAATTATATAAAAAAAAAAAAAAGAATGGGTGAATATATATTCAAATATGTTGTACAATATTACTCATTAGAATAGCGAATTATGAATGTTAATTTATGTTTTTATAAACTTTTTTGTTACAAAATGGTACAAAACACGTACGTATAAGTACAAATAAATTATACATTATTCATCATTATAAACCTTTTTTATTTATCATCTTTGATTTAATTATAAGGTTTGATTCACTGTTGAAAAATTAGAAAAGTGTTACATAACTCAACAAAAATCTTAAAAAAGCCAAATGAGAAAACTCAAGTACGTAAAACATTGGAATTCAACAAATTAAATAGTAGCAATTTCGTGCAAAAACAAATTGTGGATGCAATGAGCCCCTATTATCATGCTAAACATAAATGGAAAAAAGGCAACCTCCTAGCATCCCGTTATTTACAATTTTGCATTTTGAAAGTGCATCATAACCTCTTTATTGTCTATGATAAAGATCCATAATATCCACAGTTGCAAAGAAATTAAATGGTCGAATTGTTCATCTTTAATACGAATACGCAATATTAGGTGTATTCTAGTGTATACTCTTATAATACTCTTAAAACCAGATACGGAGTATTTATTATCTAAGATATTTTTTTTTATTTACTAAATTTTACTCTTTTTTTTTTTAATCTTTTTCAAATAATATTGTTGAGCGTACAAACCAACTTTCACATATTAATCAAAATGTTTATGGCATCCTGCAATTTATTAAATCCCAAAATAATAAAACAGCTATATCCCAGTTGGGGTTGGTGAGTGCACAGCGGAAGCAAACTAAAATGGAGGAAGTTGAAAGGCAAGATAAGTAGTAAAAGAATGACACAGAGTATTTAGCGTGCGAAAAATCATAAAATAACCCACGAACGAGGATCGCCGAAATAATCCACATAGTACAAGGAGATGTAGTCTTTACCAGATGTAGTATGTAGAAAGACTAGAGTATGGTATGGCTTCTTATGTGTGTATGTATGATGAAGTGATGATTGAATGTCCATGACCTATATTTATAGTTGTGGATCTATTGAGCTTGGAAGAAATGTTCAGAAAATTCCAGAAAGCTTCTAGAATATGCACAATTATACTCCACCAAAAAATGGGCCTAGAAAATTTGGGCCACACCCAACCCCCCAGACCAAAAAAAAAAAAAAAAAAAAAAAAAAAAAAAAAAAAAAAAAAATTGCATACTTAATAATGAACATTTGTATTTTGGCTTCCTAGTTAGATCTATAATTTGTGGCAGTGATATGAAGACGATGTCGTTAGGGAGCGTTGATGATAAGGGCCTTTTACTATGACTATACTTTTGAGTTGGGCTATGTTTTTGCATTTCCAAGATAGATAGCACAATCCAACATCAAGCACAAAATCAAAATCAAAGCCCTACAATACACGGTCAATCGGATTCCAAAGGTTCGGACCCTTAAACACGGATGACAACACAAGTCCACCATAATGTGTTGTAAACCATCCTAGCCAGCCTTCCGGATGAGAGGACCCTTAAACACGGTTGGACAACACATGGTCACGGTAACGTGTCGTAAATAATCCCTAGCCAACCTTACAGCATGAAGAGACTCTAAACACGGCTTGACAACACAAGGCGCCACCCTAATGTGTCGTAAACCATCCCTAGCCATTTATCACCGAAATATCCATTGTTTTTCTCATAACTCAATCGTAATCCATCATAAAAATAGACAAAACAAGGTCATTAGTTTTCCCTTAAAACATCGTGGGCAGAACTCCTAGATTTTGGGTTTTGGGCCATGCAACGGAAACTCCGGTAATTGGGCTAGCTTTAAGCTTCCTCAATACTCTTCCACAGTGAAATAAATTCCCAAATTCAAAACTGCCACTCTAATTCTCCCCCCTTTATCAGAGCTCTATCCTCCCTCATTTGTCGATCACTGGAGAAATTAATGTCGCTTGAAACGAGAAATCAGTTGCGAAATCTCTTTCTCTCTCCTCTCTTCTTCTCCTTCGCAAAAGCTAGGGTTTCCAGAACTGATTAATGAGGTAAATTTTGCAGCATTTCATCAGCTTAAAGTTTAAATTTATCCAGTTTTTTCAGCTTAATTATCTGTAATTTTTCCCTAAACTGCTGATTCTTGTTGATGATGCGTTGATTCTATGATGATCAATTCCTTATAACTTTGAATTTTATGATTGTTAGAGTAATTGCGCGAATTTTGTCGGACTAATATACCGTTATTATTTTTGATGAATTAATTTCTGTTGATAATGCTTCAACAATGTGATGTTCAATTGCTCATCATACTTAGGTTTTGATGTTTGATAAAATTTGAGTTTTTGCCTCGAAAATTAGGAATATGACAAGGAGATGAGTGACTTGAAATTGCTTAAATTTGTTGCTATTATAAACTTCTGCTAGTAAAATTTGTTTGTTATCTATTACTCCATATTAGGTGATCCTATGTTTGATTTGTCTTTGGTTTGAGAAATTTCAATAATCTGGAGTATGCAATGCTCAAAATTTTTCCTGAAATAGTAGCTTGTTCAATTATGCGGAAAGATCTACCATAGAATTGATAAGTTTGAAAGAGTGATCAGAAGTTCAGAACACTGCATGCTGAATCAGTGCTTCTACTACAATAATGTGTCATGTGATTATGTGTTTATGGAGTTGAACTATACTGTAACATGCAGTCAAAATTTTCGCATGATCTCACATTCACATTGCATCCATGAGATATGAGAGCAAGCACTTCAATTGTACTCTCGTGTTGTTGCTCCTAACGTGCTTGTTTAATCAATCATCTAATTGTAGGTCTATGAACTACAACTGCTAGTTTGATCGGATCAACTTTTAGATTTAAGAAGTTTTGAAAACCGATATTCTGCTCTTTTATAAGACTTTAACTGACCTTACATAGGAAAACAGTCTCCTTATCATTCGGTGTTGGATAGGACACTAGGACTAAAGCTTTGTGCATAATGGTTTGGTTTTCGGTTTAATGTTGTTATTGCTGTATACTGGTTGTTTACTAAGTTTAGATAGTGTTTAAATGCTTTTCGTCCTACTACTATCATCTTTTTTTTTTTTTTTTTTTATTTTTTTTTTATTTTTTTTTTTATGATGTTAGTCAGAAGATCAGCAGTGCACAATTTTTCTTTAGTTTACTTACCTGTGCTATTATTAATTGTTTACTTACCTGTTACTAGAAAATATCGTGCCATTCTTATTGTTCTAATTCCACCCTACGCAATATCTTGTTCTTCATCAACCAAACCTTTCTATTTTATGTAATGTTACATATGAAGTATGTTTTTCTTAAATGATGTGAAGACATTAAGATATTTCTTGATAATATTGAAACCTATATTCATACAAATCTTCCTTTTAGTGTAGATATGTATTGAGGTCAGAGTAAGATTAAGCAGAGTGATGAAGATCAATCTGCTAATCTGCTACGTGGGCTTTGCGATGACATATGAAATGATGATGATGATCCTGATGTATGCACTTTTCTTGTGAATTTAATTATGAAGGGTAGAGGATGGGCCTCATAGACAAGACTTTTCTATTACCAATGAATTGCCTAACATTACGAATTTACGATCATCCGTACAACCAGTCAAACCATATTTCTGTTCACTGTTCAGGTACTCTTCCACCGTTATACAAAAACTATTCTTCCGTGTTCTTCTAGGGTGTATGTTAGCGTTTCATGTTTACCTGTGAGGGCTATGACCCTTTGATTTTTGGAAGTGTAGGTTAATAATCGTGTAATTTCAAGTGTCATCCATAATGTTTCTTTAGCTTGCATTATGTTCTTGTTGCAGCTGGTTAGAGGTACTTTGTAAGCTGTAACAGAGGGTTTCGGGATGACATGTTATGTCCTAACACCGTTATCATTTGTATAACCGGTCAAACCATGATCCTGTGCATGAACTTCTCCAATGTCATTGGTATACGTACTAACAATCGTGCCATATCAAATGTCTTCCATGATGTCTAATTGCAGCTAAGGGTGAACAGGTTAGGAAGTACTTTGTAACAGGGTATTAGGATGGCATGCTATGTAAATTGTACTTTTAGCTGATGAGCTTACAATCTCATATCGTCATTTCCTCGTGCTATGTTTCATGTTTCTACATAATATAGTGCTATCTGTCAATATGAGATTATTCAGAAACATGACTAATATTTTGGGATACCATTTAATAGTTCTTTCAGATCCTATATGCAGTGAACAATTCACCTTCGTCCTAACTCCTAAGTATGCCTAAACAATCTGCCATCATGATTCTGTGCAAACTTCACAGGGTTCTTCCCTTGTAGGAACTTAAGTTTGGCAATACATACGAAGTATATTACAGATCTGTCTGTCTTTAATAACCATCTTCGTATTCTGAGATCTGTAGGCACGTAGCAACCCAATCTTTCTATGGTGTGTCACATAAATAGTTCTACTATTTCCAGCATATCTAGAACTTTAGAATCCTGAAAATTGATGATGTTTTTCTAACTTAAGCACCTTCTATGATAACATAAAGAATAAGAAAATGAGCTGTTTTGGTCTATTCTTGTCGTTTACTTATTTCAAATTCTTCAGTTGATTCTTTATGCAATACTGCCCTTTACTTAAAAACAATTTGCAGCTATTGAATATTTCTGTGTATTTACTGTGCAGCAAAATAATTTAGTTCATTCCTAGTTTTCCGGCTAAGACTGTGTGGGTTGTGGAGTTTTAATGTATACACTGTCTAATACAGTATACTATTATAACAATTACAGCTGGACTAAGCTTATCACTGCTTTTGCCCAACTGTTTCTTTGGTCTTTGTGCTCCCAAGCCAGGCATTTTGCACGTTTAGGTCAGCTTCATTTTCCCTTAATGAAATAGATTTGATTCTAGATTTGCTTTTCTGTTAGAATCTTTTCATGGTGAAATACTCTACTTTTTAAGTATAGTACTTTGGTATATTGTATAGCTAATTAGAATTACTATAGCATGCACTTTGCTTTTTACAGCTAAAATCCATGATCTAACTAGTCATAGAGAACCATCAGACTAATCCCCTGGTCGAAAAGATAATGAATTAACACAACCCTTGCTGCTGAAGCACATTATATGACCATTAATGATCGAATTTGCGATTTCAGCTCTCTTGCTGATCAATTTTTTAATCACCAGACTAGCTATCTCAGTGAATACAAGTTGCATAATGTTAAAATAAATGTTTACCAAAAACAGTTATCATCTCATATGCTTGCAATGACTTGAAAACGGTAGAAGTAGCGCGAAATCTGTAAAGATAAATGCTGCAAACAATTTCCCTCTTGCCATGTGTTATGCTTCCGCGCTATTTTGTCTGTTCTATCCGCATGGCTCAATTGGATTATAATTGACTTCGAAGCTCAGTCTAATCTGAATGTAGCCTTCTTTGTACTTTTCCTCCATGTGCTAACAGGAATCAAAGGGACAGGGACAACTTCCGCTCCAAGTGAAGTGTTCAATACAAACAAGGAGTTCCAGGTGGCTGTGTTTTTTGCTTGCTCCCAATGTTTCAGCTTCAAGCAGACCTTATAGATCATGACTTGTGCCAGGTAGTAGCCAATTATCACAGCTTTATAACATTTATAGTTTATACTACTTTTATAATCATTTTGGAGATGAATATACATTATCTTGGCCAATGTGGCATCCTACATGTAGTAACTAGAAACTGAAAATGCCATTCCGAATTAGGGAAGCCAATAATATGGCCCAAATCTTAATCCTATTACCTTAATTACCTTCGTAATTTATTGAATGCACCGGGGATGGAGCACTTAGCATTGTGCTCCTGTTGGCACATGGAGGCCCCCGTGATGATCATGTGCCATCTCACGCATGCCATGACCATAAATGTTGCTCTTGGGAGGAAGGTACAAGTATTAAATTACCCTCGTCCTCCCTACTTAGTGTTAGCCCAATCTATGATTATTTATGGTGTGGTTTGTTAGAAGTAAGTAATGTGGTGCCTTCCCCCTCCCCACTTTTGGTTCACATTCTCATCTGTCATTGTAAACCTCACAGGAAGCAAAGCATATATGAGCAATAATATTCCCTACCTCTAGCTATCTACCATTCTTTGTTATGGAATGGTACTTACCAATAATAGCACTGGCTTGTAATAGAAGAGAGAGAAAGGAATACAAAACAGCGGCAACAAACTAAGGCCTTGCCTATGTTTTCAAATTGCTTTATACCAATTCATCCATGTTTATAACTAACACCAGGAATTTACACCTTTTATTACTTCTCATCCCTACCACAACTAGAAGGGAAATATCTAAAGAATCCAGAGTCTTTAACAGTAAAATAAGACGGGCCATTATCATAGTATTAATCGATATTCATGGATACATCCCCTGTTTATTTCCCAAATGGTGAGGCAATAAGGGGGTACTAACAAAATCTAGATACAGAAAAGAATGAACAAACTGAAACCAAATCCAACTGGACACAGATATCGGAATGTGAAAAAAAAAAAAAAAAAAATTACACATCCACACACATAAAACATATAGGGGGATATGTATAAATTTCTCTTACTCAAAATCCCAAGGGAACTTGGGGTTGATGAGTTTTGGAGTGCCTGATCCCGACGATGTAGGGGATACGGGAATAAGTGGGGGTGCAGACTCGAAAGTCTCCCATTGTGTGGTTACCACAGTCCCATTCCCGGAAGTAGATTGCCTTGATGGTTGCTCTTGTTGCGCCCGTGGCTGTAATGGCGAGTGGCCTATAGAATGTCTTTGTCTTTGTGAGGTGGGAAGAGGTGGTTTTCCCAAATTTGATGTTTTCTCTTGACTATTACCATTACCATTACCATTGAGTGAATTCCTGGCATGCCCATTTGAATTCTCATTTGTCCTGTGAACTCCATTTGCTGCTGGTGTCGAGTTTTTTGCCTTGAGCACATCCAAAGTCTCTACATACTTCTGAACTCGTCTTACCTGTATAAAATTTAAGAAATGTAAAAATCACAGCTAACTTGAAAAACTGAATTTTCTACTCTCTCCATATAATCACTATATCTACTACAGAGTAACAAGTATGAGAAAGTTTACCTGCATCTTTCGTTGCAATTTGACATCACCGTCGGCGGTAATACCGTCTAATTTGATCAATTCATTCATTAATAATTCAATGACATTTACAACATCCTTCTCTGCTACTCTTCCCCCTTTCAAGATCACTGATTCAAGAGCTGACACCTGCCATTTACAGTAACAAATTAAAACATAATTCACCAATTACCTCGATTTAGAGGTCATACAAACATTCTCCATAACACTTCCAAATCCAAACATAATTATTTTCCAAAATTCAGCTATTTGTCCGACAATCATACTTTCTAATCTCCAACTTTAATTGAAAATCAAGTAATTAAAACAACAATTAATATAATTACCTGACCACCAAGTCTGTCTACTTGCAAACTGATCTCTGAAATAGACTTGGCTGCTTTCTCCATCTTGGCATTCTTCCTCATTTCAAGGTACCTTTTTTCCTGGCTAAGTGGATCCTCCACCAATACCATTTTCGATTTATCTTTCACTCCAACAATATCCAAAAAATCCTTCGAATCTCTTTCCTTATCTTTGTAATACAGTTTCATATCTTGATGATGCAACCCTGTTGGCGCTGCCAGCATTTTCTTCAATTCCCCTGCAATTTTTTAATTTATTATTTCATAAATCAATAAATTCACCCAATTCCATCAATTAAAAAAATATATAAAACAATAGAAAATTTACCAAATGAAGCTTGGGAATTAATATGGATTTCATGGTAGATTGACGCGTATTTGACCCGAACCCGAATAGTTGGTGGAGGTTTGGTATTTTGATCTTCATCTACTCTCTTCTGTACCAACATCCCACATGGCCGCATCTCCCAATTCTCCGGTCCTCCTTCTCCTTCTCCACCACCGACACCCCCGCCTCCGCCGACGCCATTGACAACACCAGCACCTCGGTGTCGGTCACCATTGGCTGTGTTACCATTCATTGGTGACAGCCCTGTCAACTTAGTCCTCATACGCATCATCTTCGCCTAAAATTATTATCCCCACCCTCCTCTTAAGTTCACCTTTTTATAATTTTTTTGTATTTTTTGTACAAAACAAAAAAAAAAAAAAACCTCACTCTAAATTTTCCTTAACTGTCACACGTGACTGAAGAAGAAGAAAGAAGTACCTTAGATCAAACCAGTTATAGAAATCCTCTCTTCCTTCTTTTCCATTGGTTCACCTTCTAAAGAAAGGAATGTGGTTTAATTTAGAAGAGGGGAAAAAACCAGAAAATTAGATAGCTTCAACTTTTTCTCAAAGAATCTGTGGCTTTCTGACAAAGGAAAATAAAAACCACACCAATCTTCTTCTACCAGAGAGAAAGAGATATATAATCAGATCTCTTCTTTAAAAAAAATGAAGAATCCTGAAATTTTAATTCTAATTTTAATTACTTGTATTTGTATCACTTTTCTCTCAGATCTCCCTTTCTCTTTCTCTCTCCCTCTCTTTCTGAGAAACTAAATAAAAATTGAATGTGGGGCAAATAAGTAGCCACCCCAGTTCTGGTCAAACTAACCCCCCTATTCTTAACAATTACCGCTACTAATGACAATAATAATAATATTAATAATCAGGTTTTTAATCGGATTATTATTATTGCAAAAATTATGAAAAAAAGGGTTTTAAAAGTAAAAGACTTCTGGAGAGAACGCAAAGAAGAGAGGGGGGACACAAAAACAACACCCCCAACTGGAAAGAAAGAGAAATAGAGACCTCAAAGATTTTATTATATTACAGTAGATGGACAGCGAACCAACCAAGGTTTTGAACTTATGATGAGGTATGAGGTACATAAATAATTAATAACATTATTTTTCTTTTTTCTATAAATTGATGGTATATTTTATTTTCTACTCTGTATTTTTAATTGTATTATATTCTTTTATAAATATATAACCAAATAACCCATGTTTTCATTTAGGACATGTTCTCTAGTTCAGTTCAATTCCTAATTTTCTTCTCTAATAAACAATTCATTTTAGTTCAGCTCAGCTTCTAATCAATTCAGTTCAATTCAGTAAATCAGAACATGCCCTAAGAATGAAAATATACTACTTATTATGTTAATTATTTTGGATTTTATATTTTATTATATAAGAAAAGCTTTATGCTTTGTGTGTAGCTGGCCATATCATATGGCCATTCGTAAAGAACAAAATAACTCATGCACCGAAATACCGACTTAGAAGAAAGTGCCTCTATATATACTTTATACTACGTATTAGTTTTCCAAATATCGCGCATTTTGACCTTAGATATATTTATATATTATTACAAAGTATTGTATACTACTGATACATTCTAAGACAATTCTAACAATATTTCACATAGGCACATACTTATATTTTTTCTTGTACAAAAATCAATATATGTTCATAGAATATGAATGATGTTAGAAGTGCAAAAAGTGAAATATTCAATCAAACCAAAGAAGTATGTTATTACCGCATGTAGATGACGCGTATAGGTTATTATTACTCGGGAGGTAGAACTAGGAAAGGAGATTGGAAGCCGCCAAAGCTTTAGGTGGAAGGTTAAGATATTAAGATTAATGATTAAACTATTACTCTCATTACATTTTGTATAAAAAAGATTAATTCAGAAAGGTAAATT
This sequence comes from Chenopodium album, assembly GCF_948465745.1. Lineage (NCBI taxonomy): Eukaryota > Viridiplantae > Streptophyta > Magnoliopsida > Caryophyllales > Amaranthaceae > Chenopodium > Chenopodium album. The sequence continues at coordinate 2,357,875 of NC_137838.1, forward strand.
ACTACTAGCCCCTAGTAAACTACGAGTACTAGGGAGAAGGGATCTTGTGTCTTTCACCAACCTAAGTAGTTGACAGTGGGATTTATTATAATAACAAGATATGATTATGATGATGAATGATGAGATGATAATATCGTTTCTCTAGCTGACACGTGTACATGAGGAAGGGTGATTTGGGGACTTAGTGCCGTCCAATGATTGTTAAATTAATGATGAGAGCTACAGTAGGGACACGTGGCTGCTAGATACATGAGGATGCATGGTATGTTAGATGGGGTGGATCACTGTCGATTACTCCCTCGGTAACCTTCTTTGGGTTGGAACTAAATACCGGAGTACGAAAAAAAAGCCGGGTACAGGATCTTTAATCCAAGTAACTAAGCGCCCATCAGCCACACGTGTCGTTTTTACCAATGTACGGAGCAATAAAATAACCATTTCTCATGCAGACAGAAATAAAATTACAGACTTACTACTTTTTTTTTTTTAACTGATACATTTTAACTTTAGCACTATTTATACATTTTTTTTGTGTGTTTACGTGGAATCTTATTAGATCGTCATAAACTCACAATAAATATTTTCAAAATATCAAATTTTCATAAAATTTGTTTATCGGTAATAAAAGATACTACCTCCATTAAGTTTTATTTGCAACTTTGGGGTATTATTTGTGAGATATAAAATATTCCAAAGTTGCAAATTAAACTTAACGGAGGTAGTATTTATGGTTGAATTTGTGCATTGACAAATATGACTAAAAATTTTTTGTCATCTACTCCCTCCGTTTTTAAAAACTTGCTCTACTTTCTATTTGCGACCGTTTTTAAATACTTGCTCTATTTCCTTATTAGGAAAACTTTTACAATATTTAATCAATTTCTCTCGCCTAGTGGTCCCAACATATATTCTCTGTCCTTCAATTCTCTCCACTACTTTTGCTTTTTAGAGTTTTTACATAGTATAGTTTTTTTATTCTTCCACCAACCCCACTATTTCCATATTTTATTACTTTATTTAATTTCTCTTAAAAATCCGCGCATGGAGAAATGGAACAAGTATTTAAAAACGAAGGGAGTAAAAAGAAAGAGTGGCAGTATTTATACACGGTAGTCTGTAGAGGTTTAGGTTAAAAAGTTAAAATGTACGATAGAATTAATGTTGCTCTAAACTGTACTGTAGTATCAATTGACCTTGATTGACCTTTTTGTCCTGTTTTCTTTATTTCCTGATTGGTTTAGAGCATCTTAAATCTATGCACTGTACTAAATAAATGGTACTTGTATTTTACAGCAATTTTGTTTTTTAAAGGTTAGCTTGTAAAGGTACTACGGAGTAATTAAATAAATTTTGTTTTCTTTGTAAACCCTCACGAAATTTACTTTAAGGTAATAAAATTAATTTTACTACCAACTACACCTAATAAGCTTTGTTATTTGTATATTTTAGAAACAAATGCTCCGTATATATGCATGTTGTGCATTCTATTGAGTATAAATTATTCAAATTTTGACCTGTTATACCGTGCGGCAGGGATTACTTGAGTTTCTCGGTCATGAGTTATTTGAGTTTTCGGAGATATTTGATTTTTTCGACTATGGGTTACTTGAGCTTCTCGATTAAGGGTTACTTAAGTTTTCTGGGGTTACTTGAGTTTTTCAGTCATGGGTTACTCGAGTTTTCGCCTCTAAATTTGGCTAAACTTATGAAATTGTATGGAATATTAAACTTATTTTAGTTGTAGTTTAAATTTCAATAGACCATATTAAGGGTCTGTTCTCTTACGTTGAAATTGAGTTTAGTTTAGTTCAGTTCAGTTCAGCTCAGCTCAACTCAGCTCAGTTCAATTCAGTTCAGTTCAGCTCAGCTCCTAATTTCCTTCTCTTATAAAATATTCATTTTAGTTCAGTTCAGTTCAGTTTATTTCAGCTCAGTTCAGTTCAGTTCAGCTCAATTCAGCTCAGTTCAGTTCAGTTCAGCTGAGTTCAGTCAATGAGAACAGGCCCTAGCTCATATATGAACTTATTAATTCTTATCTAATTGTATCCGAATTCACTAAAGATGCATAGAACACACATTTTATTTTTCTTTTACACAAAAATAGAACAGAGTCTTACTTGATTAATGTTTGTATTTTTCCTAATTTTTGTTTGCCCATTACATCAAATCAAAAACAAACTAGGCCGAAATACATCATACTGTACATCAAATGTGAATTTGAATAATACCATAAACCACAATATCCTAATTTAGATGAAAATTATTCTTTGTATGTTTGTGGAAAAGAAATACTTCGTAAAACAGAACAATACAATCTTGTCACCTTCAATTTAACACGAGTATAGATCTTCCTTTTACATATGGACAATTTTTGTAGCTAAAATGCACTACGTTTTTATGACGTTGGTACTAAGAGAAAGTATTAGTATGATCATGAAAGCTTGACATTCATGCTAAAATGCAACTTAAAAAGTTCAACCTCATTCATTGAACCGTTCTCCTTAATGTTTTTAATTTTGGAAAACTTTTGTATACACCCGGTTTTCAGTAATTTACTGTACATCGGGTACACTTTTGTCAGATTTAGTGTCACTTTTGTCAAATTTATCAATAAAGCATAAATAACTCTTATATATGTCACGGTAACTTTTGTGCGTTTTAGTGTAACTTTTGCACATTTTATTGTCACTTTATAACTGATGTTCAGTAATTTACTGAACATCCGTTTTATTTAAAAGTTTGTGTTTAATTTTATATACAAAACAAAGAAATTATTAGCCACAGATTTACAAAGGTTGGATATCAGATTTCTCTTTTTGGGCAATTATTAGCTAGCTAAATGTGAAGTAAGGGATTGTTCTCTTTAGCTTATTTTCGGTTCAGTTCTGTTCAGCTCTAATAAGTTATGTTCAGTTCAGTTCTTAATTTCCTTCTCTCATAAAATATTCAGTTCAACCCAGCTCTAATAAGTTCAGTTCAATTCAGCTCAGTTCAATCAATCAGAACAAACTCTAATAGACGTAAGGCGGTAAGAGTCTCTAGGGTTGTGCATCTCTTGTGTGATTTGAGGGACCCAAAAGATTAGAGGCATCAATTCCTTTGACTAAAATCAGGTTTTATAGGTAGAAAGTTTGCTTAATACCATTCAAATTAATAGGAGCAATTTTGTTATGGAATACACTTTATTAATTATTGTCATGTATGTACCAAATGATACAGTATGACCTTAAATCAATTGGAATCTCTAAGAACATTCCAGCTCACAACAGAGGCATCTATAGGAACATTACTTGGCTAACTATTTTATGAACAAGGATGATTGGGTAACTATGACATTTCGTTAGATACTAGGCATAATCGCATAGAAATATTGACATACATCATGCATTCGAATTGACAAAGTTAGTATTATGATTAGTGGTATGGCAGATTATACGGAGTGCATATAGTTTCAGAGTATATGTAAATTAGTACAAAAGGGCTATGCATGTTTTTTAACTAGAAAGCGATGATTTAGAATGTGAGAAAATTCTTTTCAATGTTACATTTTGATAGGCACATAGTATTTATACTACTACATTAATGTAATCTTCCATTAACACTTAAAACAAATCAAGATTGATTCCATACTGTAGAGTACTCTCAAATCTCAAGCTCCTTGTCTTGAAGTTCTAAAATTAATTCAAAACTTTTAAATACAGGACACTAGCACTGCTGCACTTGTGGTTAATAAAACATAAATGTGAAGCGTGTCAACTGCCAATTTCCTCATTCCTTTTTTTTTTTTTTTTTTTTTTTTTTCATAAGAACTTTCCTCATTCTTATAATACCATAGTCCTTACTACTCGTTTTTCATATTGATCTGCCCTTAAAATATAAGAACACTCGTTTTCCACCTTGTTTCCATCTTTTTCGGGTAGTCTCCTTTAGACCTTTAATACTTTGTCCTTGTTCTTTGCCCAAAAAATTCAGGGTTACATTAGTCATCACAAAATGGGCACTGAAATAGTGAAATATACGGAGTAATCCTTAGTTCCTTACCTTAAAAAAAAAAAATTAAAAAAATTGCTCATCTCGATATATAACTTCCTTGTTTAAAAGGGTTTTATTTTAGCTCAATTTTAAAAAAGTTTTAAATTTAGAAGATTTAGTTTTCGTCACGGCCGGTGCTTTTTGTCTGCAAACAAAAATTCGAGCCACCGACACTAGCATCCGAGTCAGATCCTATTGACGTGGCACTTTTAGGACCGTCCGTCACAGATTGGATGTTGTTATGCTTATCGTGGGGTGCTGCTTTTTGGAGAATTTCCCTGCGACGTAGATGAGGATCGTACAACCTACTGATTAATTAGATAATTAACCAAGTGGGCGGTCGTTAGACGGATTTGTCAAACTAATTATATAATCTTTAATTTTGTTTCGTAGTAGTAGTAGTTAGTATACCATCAATTTAAAACCATCACCTATTAATATACAATGTAAATATGTAATCATCATTTTTTTTATATCGTTCCCTTAATCATACTACCCAATGAAATATTAGTAATAATAAAATAAGTGAAATTCATGATATTTCATTTATTTTATTTATTGACAAAAGATCCCTAATAATTCATATACCATAATTCTTGTACTTTGTCATTAAACAATTAACTGAATTAAGTATTCCAATTGTCTTCTCTAGTCTAGATTATGGTGGAATCTGCTAGTTTATTGTCGCCTTTTATATTCTTCTATGCACACTTGTACCTTAGTCTAAAAAATAAGCTTGTAACCATTTTGTTTTACTTGTATGTTATCGGTATCTGTTTTTGTACAAGTGAGTTTAAGTGTTTATCTATTTACTTATTTAGAGTTGAGTTTTTATTTTTATTATTTTTTATTATTATTATTTTTTAAGACAAGCTCGAGAAATTAATTCATGAAATCAAGTTCCCTCAAAGTTCGAAAGCCTCAAGGGAACAAAATAATACAAATATGTTCATTACTAAACATGTATTCCACCTAGCCGCTAAGGGCATATTCATATTTATTGAGTTGAACTGAATTGAACTGATTGAAACGGAACTGAACTGAACTGATTGAAGCTGAACTGAACTGAACTGAAATGAACTGATTGGAGCTGAAATACTGAAATGAACTGATTGGAGCTGAACTGAGCTGAACTGATTGGAGCTGAACTGAGCTGAATTGATTGGAGCTGAACTGAATTGATTGGAGCCTAACTGAATTGAACTGAGCTGAGTTGAGCTAAAATGAAAATTTTATGAGAGAGGAAAATTAGGAGCTCAACTGAACTGAACTAGTCAAAGCTAAACTGAACTGAACTGAACTGGTTGGAACTGAAATGAAATTAAGTAAATGTGAACAAGCCCTAGGCGGTACAAATGTACAACAGATAAGAAGAAGGTGGTTCTTTTCTATGTTAATAGACAAGGTCCCTTAGAGGAAGGGCAAGAGAAAGGATTTCACACCCCCAATAGTGCCTATTGCCTCTAGTAGTTGTCAACAACAACTAAACACATTTAACCTCCTCCCCTTTGAGCCATTGACATCTCTTTGTTGTCTACAATGCAAATTATTGTAAATTCTGTATAAAATTAAACATTTAATTGGGAAATTCTCAATTGTGGGGACTTTATTTGTGAGACACTGTAATGGTAAAGTCCTTGAATATTTTTTATAGATAATGACCTAATTAAGAAATGTATCTCACATATAACCTTATTTTTACTAGATTGAAATTATTTTTACCGAAATAAAATTATATTTGCTCTATTTACTTCACCTTAATTTTGCTGGACTAAAATTATTTTTACCGAAATAAAATTATATTTGCTGAACTTAAATTATTTTTACAGAATTTAAATTATTTTTATTGAACTGAAATTATTTTTACTGATTTTTTTGTTACAATTGTTCTTTAAGATAATTGAATTTTACTGAAATGAACTTGTTTTTACTGAACTAAAATTATTTTTACTGAACTGAACTTATATTTATCTAATATTATTTTTTTTAAGGTGAAGTAAATAGGTCCTTACTCTCAACAAAAAAGGTAAAAAAAAAAAAAATAACCTAACCCCAACCCAATAGCCACCTTCTCCTTCTTCATTGCCCTGGTGCCTAAGCTACCTTACCACATGGCAACCCTAGCCAAACCTACCCTTCCGATTTTCCCATTTAGAGCAAGCCCCATCCAGAACCCCAAACCTCGACCATTGTTCCCTCTGTCCTCTAACCACAACCACCGCCTAGAATGTCAAACCCACAACCCCCCTCCTTTTCTCCTCCACTCAGACCGAAACCCAAACCCACAACTCTCCCTCACTCTCCTCCGCTAAGGCCCAAACCATAACCCACGACCCAATTAAACCACCTCAACTATGGTTTCGATTGAGGTGGGGTGGTTGGGGTTAGGGTTTCAGTTGTGGCGAAGACAGTGGGGATGGATGGGTTAGGGTTTCGGTGGTGGTGAAGGTGGCTGTGGTTAGGGCTGGCAAGAATAAATTTAAGCATAATTAATTTTAATTAACCATTTATGAAAATAAGTTTTTTTTTTTTTTTTTTTTTCTTTTTTAGGAAATGAAAATAAGGTTATAAGTGGGACAAAATTCTTGAATAGAGTCATTTTGTATAAAAATTTTGTGGTCACTATTTCAATGTCTCACAAATTTAGGGTCGCCATTGAGGTATTGAGAATTTTTCAACATTTAATAATCACCCAAAAAAGGTAATGAATAGGGCCTATTCTGATTTATTGAAATGAGCTAAAATGAAGTGAACTGATTGAAGCTGAACTCAATTGAACTGAGCTGAATTGAACTGAATTGTTAATGAGAGAAGGAACTGAATTGAACTGAAATTAAGCCGAAGAAAACAGGCCTGTGCTAAGAGATCTTATGAACTTTTAGGATGTATTTTTATAAACTGTATCTTTTTACGAAGGTAAGGGGAAAAAATCATTAAAACACCATGAACTTGAATAGAAACTGTTATTATGTATGATAAAAATATTATAATTTTGTTGCATAAATTATCCCCATTCCAGCTTTCCTGGATGAATCATGAGACAACACCTAGCTGCTTGTAGTAATTGCTAACAAACGCCCACCCGACACTGTTGTTGCATTGGCTTAATTGTAGCATAATTATTGTATACAAGTACTCGTATTATCTTATTGGATATAATATCTTAACATAATACTTCTTTAACAACATCATTAATTCATTATGCTTGTAATACCGGATTTGATTTCTATATAATTAGCAATGTACCAAGATGGCATAATCTGGTTGAAGAATTATGCAAGTAGTCATAAGGTGGCCCTCTTTACCAATTACCATTATTGAAAGTCATCTTTAAAAATGGAGGGGAATAAGGGTTTAAAAGGAAAGACATTTGTTCCTCCAACCTAAAAATGGGATGCATCTGAAAAAAGCCCTACTAAAGCATTAGAAATTATATTAACATGGACTGTACTATTTGATATTGCACGTTTTTACCAGTATTATACTCGTATATAACAACTATTATTATGTAAAATTGCTAAAATATTGTGTCTAAATTTAAATTTTAGAATCTCAACTCCTTTAGTTAAAACCACCTTTTAATTTTCAATAAAGACACCGTAGTTGTTAATCACTTTTTTTTTGGGTCAAAGACTACCTTTAACCTTATTTTGGTGACTAACTAACAATCCCCAGCATTAACTCGTCGTTAACTCTCAGTCTCTCATGCCATGGACCATGGTTGTACCTCTACGGCTCTACTGCTACTTAATGTTAGTACGGAGCAAAATGCTATACCCTAAGTCCCTAATACATTATGTATTGGAAAAAAATTAGGAAGTAAAATCCATTAACCGACAGAATCACTATAACTCAATAATGCATATTTGTAATCTATACAAAAAGCTGACATTAAGAGACTTATTATGGATTTTGGTGAATTGCTGAATCTTTTGCCCAAAAGTTGTGAATTGTTGACCCAGTGACCCCTCCCCGGCTCCCCCCCTCTTTCTTTTGGGATCTTATGTTTTTTTTAAGGAAATTCTCTCATACGGAGTACTCCTATCATGTCGTATATTATTAGGAGTACCGACTATCTAATAAATAATGTCATGTATTAGGAGTTCGTGACATTATACATTGATTTATTTTTAAAATGCTTTGCTAATTTTTTTATAAATACTTAACCTCACAAGTAATACCAAGTATTTTTAAAGCTGCACTTGAAAGATTAAAATTTTTTTGAGTGAAGATTATTAAGCATTATAATTCTAATTTAATGGTTTAAAATATGTTCAAGAAGATGTACATTAATGGAGGTTTGGAGAACAATACTGTCTTCTCTTTCCTAGTTGTTTTCATCCTTGTAAAATAATAAACACAAAACACCCAAAAAAATATCGCAATGTATGATGTAGATTCCTATCTCAAAATATGGACTTTGCTATCTTAAATTTTGTATTTGTAAACACACAACTATACGAGACAAATCCTTTTCTTTTATTTTCAGGGGTCACAACCTCACACGAGACAAAAGCCTTCATAATGGAAATTAATGTACGAGTAGTCGAGCATGTAGTAGATTCTTACATTTGCGTAGTTTTTCCTCAATCTACGTCAACCTCTTATAATATTCTTGTGTGTCCTTAGTTCCTTACTAATCATGAAAATCCTTCTAGTTCGAATTTCACATAGTATTATTCTGTCACTTCATGCCTTGGAAAAAAGCCAAAAAAAAGCGAGTATTAGCATATCCTTTAAACTTCGTTGGTGTCAACAAAGTGAAACGCTTACCATCTTTGCTTTTTAATATCCTATAACATGGACAATTGGACAGAGTAATCCTTATATTACTAACTAACCTCTACAATACCAATCGAATAACTCCGTGGTAGGTGGTCACACACATATAAAAGTTAGTAAATAACGGATTTGAGCTTAATTAAATTTATTTGAAATTTTTTGTTGTTGTAATGGAACATTTTATTTTCGAACTTAGCTTATTTAGAATGTTTCATTTTTGTCCAAAATAAATAATGGTTTAATTATACTTTGTAAAAAGTTTTTTCGAGTAATAAAGATTAAAGAAGTGGTGTATAAAAGAATGGTCGATCATGGAAAATGAGCACTTCAAAAAAAAAACAAAAAAAAAAAAAACAAAGGTGTTGTTAATAATCTACGACGTATTTTACAGAAATAAATAGATCAGTATGGGGTATAATAATATTATAATAACAAAAATATATGCTTAAACTTTGAAAAGGTCAGATTCTATTGATATTTGTTTCTTTTTTTTTTTTTTTTTTTTTTTTTTTTTCTATAGATAATTAAAATTAAAATTAAAATATAATTTTAAAAGGGGAAGAAAAAGTATGTCGTTTATTTTTTCTAGTGTGCATCTTAATGAAGAAAAAAGTTGGTGTGTATCACGGGGCGTCGGTGACAAGGTTTGTTGCATGTCAAATGTGCGCATCAATATGTCAATATTCGGCTGTTCTGTGTGTGTATATAATTAGAATGATTAAAATTACAACGTATTAGTTAGAAATGTGGTAGAGAGTCTTTGTATATGTTAGTTCAAATCTAATCTCGAAAATGATTTATCAACTATCATATATGCATATATACAAGCAAAAGTGAAAGTTTAACACCCTAAAAACAACAAAAAAATATATATACTGAATAAAATAAAATTGAAAAAAGTAATTTTGAATGTGATCAGTAATTCAGTATTTCTTTAGAATAATGCTGAGAGGAATGGACTCCTTGAGCAACCACCTAATATCAAATTATTCATTCTTCTCTAAGCAAATAATCAATAATGCCGATTAATACATCAAATTTTATTATCCCTTTACCGTAATCATATTATAATTCATATAAATTTTTGTAAAAAAAATGCCTTCTTTATTTTAAAGACCCATATTGTGAAATGCAAATATTAAAAAATCAATTAATACTTGTGTTATAAAGATTATAAACTACTTGATTGCCTATGCTTATGATTATGTATCTGTAACCGCAAATGGACCCTCATCATATTTCCACCTTTTTTCTGTTACATTCACCTGTTGTCTAGGCTCTAAGATTTCATGTACAATTGGCTAATCCATAAATAGGTGTTAGAAGGAAAATCAAAGTACAATACTTTACCATTAAGTAGCCAAAATTATGTTGTTATTATTACAAGTGAAATGGAATTATAATCATAGTTTAGTACGTAGTACTACTTTTAAATTTTAACCCAACAAAAATATGTGATCTTTTAAGTTTTAACTACTTTATTGGCAAAGTTGAATGTCTGCAATGATAGCATGCTTCACGATTTGATATTTCATTAATTTATTTAGTGATTAGTCATTGCCAGCCTCTTAATTAGGGGTTGCCAGCTCAGCTCTCTCAATTGTGTGTTAGTGACAATTCAATAATAAGTTTCCCTTCAGTTGACTACTGTATTTATGTTCAAATTATTAGAGCCTTTTGCTTGTCTCAGTGATGAACATGGAAAAAGATGACCAGAGAGAAGTCTAGTTAATTCATGTCAATTTTAATTTTAAGGAATTAAACCAATTTTTTTCAATGCTTGGATTTGGTAAAGGAAGAGAAGACTATTTTTTTTAAAAGGAAGGGAAGAAATATTTCAGCCTCAGAGGAACTTAACTGTGGTCAGCGATTAATTAGTTGTTATATACGAAGTAAAATCTTGTTAATTAGTTGTTATATATAGTCTTGTTAATTATTATAATTATATTTACTTTTTTTTTTGTTTTATAAGAAGAAGGGGGTCATTTGAAGGGGAAGATAAGGGAATCCTTCTCAAATGAGTCCCATGAGGTTTGATACCTTGACCTTGAAGATCTCCGCCTATCTTGTTGAATTGAAACAACCTCAGATGAAGTATTCTCTTCATCTTAATTATGCTCATATTTTTGTTATGACTATCTTCAACATTCGAAAATAGTATATGTGACTGCTATATTGTATTGGATATATACGTGGCCAACCGCCCTAGGGCTTGTGGTGTGGTAACATGTGGCTCAATGTGTAAAATCTTTGCCCATGATTGACCATCGATCTGGACCATCTATATCACCGTATTGAAGGGGCAACGCTAACAAAACGGCCCTTTATGTTGATGTGAGCGACTAAATTATGTCCACCTTGCAATTCAATTGACATGCGAATAATTTTTTTCTTTTTCAAAAAAAAAAAAAAATAAAAAAAAATAGTTGCACAATATTGAATTATGCTGTTGGACTGCTATTAATGGTTAGGTAGAAATAGAATGGACCATAGTAGTATTGTGGCGTTGGTTCACCAATTGCCAATATCTAAGTGGGCTCACAGAAATGGGCTTCATTTTACTTTTGAATTTGGACCCCACTGGCCCACTTAAAAGAAATTTATTTAAGTATTTTTGTGGGCTCTATTTTTCCATAAAAATCTGAATTTTAACAATATTATCTGTAAAATGGCTGGCTAGCAAATGGGAGAGACAAGGTACTGGTGTTTGCAGTCATAATTCAAAAAAGGTGTAACAGGAGCAGAAATAAGATAGAGAATATGGAAGTGATGAATTGGAAGTTTTCATTGTTTGGAATTAGAGGCATTATAATTTATATATGTAGGTCATATTGTCCGTTTTTCTTGTTTTGTCAAAATTGTTGTTTGGAGAAGAACAGGCCTACAAAATTATTAAACTAATCAAGAAAATTTTATGTTTTCTATTGAAGGTATAATGGAGTACAGTAATCTAAGTAAAGTTTTCCCAATTTTGACAATTATTTTTTAGGTTACAAATCTCAATATAATACTCAATGTACATGTGTACTTCATTCCTTCACAAAATAAGTTTCTCAAAAATTCTAAAAAAAAATGTGTACTCTAGCTGAAAGAGGGCGCCCAGTGCGTAATTTGTTAAATATTTAAGGAAATTCTGATAAATTCATTAACCTGACCCGACCTGAAACCAACTCTAGACCCGAGTTGATCCGAGCATGTGAGACCCGAACCCGAACATGAACTGACCTGGAGATGACTTGACCCGAATATGACCCGTAAATTATTGACCTGAACACAACCTGACCTGAACCGAAATTGACCCAAACCCATTTTAACCCGTAAAATCCAGAATTTAAACCGACATGTTAATCACCTGACGTGAATTCAACCCGACACGTTCCTAACCCGATCCGAATTTAACCCAACCTGTTACAAACCCGACTCGAAATCAACCCGATTTATTATTGACCTGACCCAAATTCAATCCGACTTATTATTGACCCCATCCGAATTTTACCTGACCTATTACTAACCCGACCCAAAAATTCAACCCGATCTGTCACTAACTCAACTCGAACTCGAGAATTACCTTAATCTGTTTAAACCCGTATAAACCCGAATTAAACCCGACCTATTGTTCACCCGACCTAAACCCGATAAGAAGTATGACCCGACTCAAGCATGACCCAACCCAAACCCGAATCGCATAGGTTATGGAATTAATTCAAATTGTCCCGACCCATTCTTACCAACCAAAACCCGACCCGTTTACTCGAATTGACATCTCTACCCGAAACCTCCAAAATTTCTCAAAAAGCGTGGATATTAGCCTTCGGTTTTCGAATATTTTTACTTTTTTGACCCGGAAATAAAAATTGCAGATATGTTTACCATGGTCCCTAATATCTTCCAGGAGTCTAATTGGCTGGGTGGAACCATCCAATTTGCCTTTAAACGACCAATTTATCAGTTTACAACTTGCACCGATTTCATTGACACAAGCCTACCATTAACATTTATGATAACAGATAATGATCATATATGGTTCCAAACAGCATTATATGACCCCGAGATGTATCTTCTAAAATTTCAAGACTTTTCAACACCGGGCCCCGAAACCTCCAAAATTTCTCAAAAAAGTGGATAATTAGTCTTCAATTTTGGAATTTTTGACTGTTTTTCACCCGGAAATAAAAATTGCCGAAATATTTACCACGGTCCCTATTACCATTCAGGAATCCCATTAGGTGGGTGAAACTATCTTATTTGCCTTTAAACGACCAATTTACCGGTTTACAACTTGCACCGATTTCATTAACTCAAGCTTACCAAGAACATTTATGACAACAAATAATGATCATGTATGGTTCCAAACAACATTATATGACCCCGAGATGTATCTCCTAAAATTTCAAGACTTTTCAACACATGACCCTGACAGGGTAAAGTCGTATCCCCTAATCAAAAATAATTACCTAAATCACTAACTAAGGTAGATAGGGAAGTAGGGTCGAACTCCACAGCGAAACAAGTCTTTTTAGTTCTAATTAATTATTATATTCTAAATTATCCAAGTAACCAATGTTTTTAGTGTGAATTCTATACTACGAAGAATGAGTTTAAGGAGAAAAGAAACAATAATAAGAAGGCCTAGGGTCACAGGTTCACCAATAATTAATATTCCGGGATAGAACAAAGTGATTAATAATTAACAACGCATAGATAACATGATTAACAGGCTCTCGCAATTTATTAACCAACATAGATCTAACAGGCTCTCGCAATTTATTAGACCTAAGTTCCTATTAAAAATAGCCTTTAATATTAAATCAACATCTGCTCGATTCATCAATTCAATATTGCTAAACATTCACAATCAAATTACATCTGCTCGATTCATAATCTAATTGCAAAGAATTAAAACAATTCAATAGGAAATTATCATGCAATATCAACAATCAATAATAACAAACTATCCCTTCATATTAATTATGGATCCCCAAAAACCCTAGAATTAAACTACTCACTAATCATCATAACTAAACCAATCAAATAAATATATAAGAACATAATCAAGAAAACAATTAAAACAGCTGAAATTAAAAAGGGAAGAAATTGTACCAAACTAAATATGGAATTAATGAAGGAATTAAGAACAAGAGTTAGAGAGAATTTAAGAGAGAGAAAAATACTAAGTAGAGAGAGAAAGTCTAAGAAAAAGTAAGTAATTAATTATCCGTACAAAACGTATATATACTTCTCCTAAAACAAGAATTAACTAAACTTAATCAGACTCTAGAAAAACACGCGCCCGATCGGGCGAAGGGGCGCCCGATCGGGCCCGCCTTTTTTACCACGCCCAGTCTAATATGCCGCGCCCGATCGAGCCTACGCTCACCCGATCGGGCGCGCCTTTCCTTGATAGCAGTTATGCGCGCATCCGCCCGATCGGGCGTATGCTTGCCCGATCGGGCCCGACCTTCATCTTCAAGGCTTGGACTTCGATTGGGCTAGATTTCTCGGCCCAATCCATATTTCCTCTCGGGTCTCGAATACATGGTCCAATTGCCTCTTGATCCAAATAACCGAGCCCTTAGTCACCGGCTCGATGACTCTAGCCGGCCTTGGGCTCCAAAAGTGGTCGTGTTCCTCCAATGCTCGTAGTCGCTTCTTAAAAATCCCGGGAAAATGCTCTAAAGGTGCAATTCCCTGCAAAACTTAACCAAAACTACGAAAACACATATTAGTAATAAAAGTGGCCCGAAAGAGCCAAAAACACTACTAATAATGACCACGGGACGGGGGTAAAACACTATATAAAATAGACATATCAGACCCCAAAATTTATCAAAAAGCGTGGATATTAGTCTTCAATTTTGGAATTTTTTGACTTTTTTTCGCCCAGAAATAAAAATTGCCGAAATGTTTTCCATGGTCCCTAATACCTTCCAGGAATCTAATTGACTGGGTGGAACCATCCAATTTGCCTTTAAACGACCAATTTACCGGTTTACTACTTGCACCGATTTCATTAACACAAGCTTCCCACGAACATTTATGAGAACATAAAATGATCATATATGGATCCAAACGGTATTATATGAACTCGAGATGTATCCCCTAAAATTTCAATGCTTTTTGACACGGGTTCTTGAAAATTCGTAATTTCTCAAAAAGTGTGGATGTTAGCCTTCAATTTTGGAATTTTTTTTTACTTTTCTTCGCCCGGAAATAAAAATTGCCGAAATGATTACCATAATCCCTTATACCCTCCGGAAGTCCAATTGAGTAGGTGGAACCATCCTATTTGCCTTTAAACTGCCAATTTACCGGTTTACAACTTGCATCGATTAAATTAACTCAAGCCTACTACGAACATTTATGACAACATATAATGATCATATATGGTTCCAAACGACATTATATGATCCCGAGATGTATCCTCTTAATTCTCAAAACTTTTCGACACCGGAGCTCGAAACATCCCAAATTTTTTGACTTTTTTTCTTCCGGAAATAAATATTGCCGAAATGTTTACCATGGTCTCTAATATCCTCCGGAAGTGCCATTGGGTGGGTGGAACAAACCAATTTGCCTTTTTTTTGGTGATAAGGAGCAATATAGTACGCCATAACAGGCTTGAAGCTAGAAGTTAAATAATTACAAATCATAAAGTGCATCAAAGGAGCTAGCTAGCTAGAGTTATTGTCCATTAAAGGACCAAAGGTGGGTCTATTGTTCACCCCTACACAACTAGATGGATCTGGAGGAGCATATATTACATGAAATCGATCCATCAACAAAAGGTTGTTGCTAAAAACATCAGATAGAGTTAGAGTCCGCCCTTTTTCTTTGGCTAGAATATTTGCTTCCTTCACCTTCTTCCTCGGCACATTCATTAGCAATATGGATGGATTTTCTTGAGCTAGGTCCCTGCACATATCATATAGAAAGTATGTTTCATCAGTTGGAGTGTTGATGGAATTTATACCCAGAACCCCTCTTTGATAGTCAGAATAAATACAAATTGAGGTCCATCCCATATTTGAGCACAAAGTCATAGCAGTTAGAATAGCAAACAGTTCAGCTTGAAGAGAATTAACAGTTGGTATATGAGCCCCCACCCCCTGAACCCAGTCTCCTTTGTCATTTCTACATAAACAAGCTATACCAGCAGAAGAAGAAGCTGTAGAGAAAGCAGCATCCACAAATAGGGACAAATTTAAGGGAAGGAATAGGTTTATTGATCAAGAGTTTAGAGGGACATGTACCCTGCTCAGAGATGAGGGTAATATCCTGAATGGTGGACTTAACGCCTTTAAACCATTGGTCGAGGGCCATGGTTTCTTGTTGAACACCAAGCAGTTTCTCCTAACCCATAGTTTCCACAACATAACTGCAAACGCTAGATTCCAAGGGGCATAGAAGAGATAGGTAACTGATGTAATTTGCAGAATAGAAGCAATCTAACTCTAAAAACAGGAAGGATTTGCAGATTAACACCAATTTTCCTTTAAACGGCCAATTTACCGGTTTACAACTTGCACAGATTTCATTAACTCAAGCCTACCGCAAACATTTATGACAACATATAATGGTCATTTATAGTTCCAAACGACATTATATGACCCCGATATGTATCCCCTAAAATTTCAAGACTTTTCGAAATCGGGCCCCAAAACCTCCAAAATTTCTGAAAAAGCGTGGATAATAGTATTCAATTTTGTAATTTTTTGACTTTTTCGCCCGCAAATAAAAATTGCCGAAATGTTTATCATAGTCCTTAATATCCTCTGGGGGGTCCAATTGGGTTGGTGGAACCATCCAATTTGTCTTTAAACGGCCATATTACTTACTGATTTACAACTTGCACGGATTTCATTAACTCAAGCCTACTACGAACATTTATGACAACATATAAAGATCATATATGGTTCCAAACGACATTATATGACCCCGAGATGTATCCCCTAAAATATTATTACTTTTCTACACCGGGCCTCGAAATCTGCAAAATTTCTCAAATAGCGTGGATATTAGTCTTCAATTTTGAAATTTTTTGATTTTTTTCTCACCCGAAAATAAAAATTACCGAAATAATTACCATGGTCCCTAATACCCTCCGGAAGTATAATTTGGTGGGTGGAACCATCCAATTTGCTTTTAAACGACCAATTTATCGGTTTACAGCTTGCACCGATTTCATTAATTCAAGCCTACCACAAACATTTATGATAACAAATTATGATCATATAAGGTTCCAAATGACATTAGATGACCCCGAGATGTATCCTATAAAATTTCAAGACTTTTCGACACCGGTCCCTGAAACCTCCAAAATTTCTCAAAAAGTGTGGATATTAGCCTTCAATTTTGGGATTTTTTGACTTTTTTTCGCACAGAAATAAAAATTGCCGAAATGTTTACCATGGTCCCTAATACCCTCTGGGAGTGCAATTAGGTGTGTGGAACCATTCAATTTGTTTTTAAACGGCCAATTTACCGGTTTACAACTTGCACCGCTTTACCAGTTTACAACGGCCAATTAAATTAACTTGCACCGAACCCGACTTGAACCGAAATTGACCCAATTTCGTTTTAACCCGTCAAAACCCAAATTTAACCCGACTTGTTAATAAACTGACGTGAATTCAACCAGACCCGTTCCTAACCTGACCCGAATATAACCTGACCCGTGACAAACCCGACTCGAAATCAACCTGACTTATTATTGACCTGACCTAAATTCAATCCGACTTATTATTGACTCAACCCGAATTTTACCTGACCTATTACTAACCCGATCCAAAAATTCAACCCGTTTTTTTACTAACCCGACTCGAAATCAACACGACTTGTTATTGACCCGACCTAAATTCAACCCAAATTTTTTCGGACCCGATTTCAAATCACCTTAAATGCAATTTAGACCACTTTATTATTTTTGATCAAAGCATTTTGTCTCGGGAGACCAAGTCGGTCCAGGCGAGCAAAAGAAAGGAGTGTCATCCTCAAACTTAAGACTTAAATATAGTATATATTTGTTGTATGGTCAAAGGAGATAATTATCTTCTTAAATGATAAATTATAGTTCCCTAGTATATTGCCATATATAATATCGTCAAAGGAAATTATTAGCTTGATAAAAATGATAATTATCTATTTACAGTTAGTGGAACATAACCCGAATATGACCTGACTTGGAAATGACCCGACCTGATTGTAACCTGCAATTATTGACTTGAACATAACCCGACTTGAATCTGAGAATGACCCGACTTGGAAATGACCCAACCTGATTATAACCCGCAAATTATTGACTTGAACCGAACACGACTTGAACCCGAAAATGACCCGACCTAATTAAAATCCACAAATTATAGACTTGAATCGAACCCGACTCAAACCCGAGAATGACCCGGCCTGATTCTCACCCGCAAATTATTGACTTGAACAGAACCCGACTCGAACCCAAGAATTACCCTAACCTTTTAACCCGTGAAAACCCAAATTAAACCCGACTTATTGTTCACCCGACCTGTTATTAACCCGACCCAAACCCGATAAGAAGTATTACCCGACATGACTCCACTCAAACATAACCCAACCCAAACCCGACCCACATATGTTATGGAATTAATGAGAATTGACCCGACCCGAGTTAACCTGACCCACTCTTACCCGAATTGACAGTTCTAGTTGGATGTCCAAGCATAATAGCATGTATAAACATGTGGTTCATAAAAAAAACTCGGCGTTTATTTACAAATTATACCCCTTAGTACCTAAATGCGTCAATTTAGGGTGAGTTAAGCACAAATTTGGGTACTCAATCTACAATTTTTCATCGTTTAGGTACTCATTTTTTTTTCACCGTTTGGGTACTCAATTTTTTTTTTTATTTTTTTTTTATTTATTTATTTATTTTACCGTTTGGGTACTGAGTTCCATTTTCCGGCCAAAAAATTTAATTTTCCCTTAGAATTCAGTACCCTTGGTTAACAATTCAGTACCTTGGGTTAATCGAAAGTGGGGCCCACCCGGATAAAAAAATGCGCGGGTCAGAATTTTTTTTCCCCCTTTCGTATTCTCTTATTCCCTTTATTCCCCCTTTATTCTTTCCTCTTCTGGAAAATTGTTGCACATTTGGTGAACAACACGAGCAAGCTTGGGGCAAATATGGGGAAAACGACACTTAGCGCAACCATTTTTTTGAGGTAACCTTCATTACTCGTTGTTTTTGTTCTTAATTTGATATAAATTACGAATTTTTTGCTCAATTGATGATCTTATTTTACGAGTTAGGGTTTACGGTTTCGTGGGTTTTTTGAACGAAATTGATGATGTCGATTTGTTGTGTTTTTTGGGCTAAATTTGTTGTTGTTTGTTGATGGATTATGCTAGTGTTGTTGGTTGATGTTGATTGCATGTTGTATAATTTGCGCAAGGGTTTGACTAATGTATGTGTTTTGCGAAGTAAAACAGGGGAGGTTTTGGTAAAAATGTGTATGTGTGATTGATGGTGTTATGTGTGTTTTTGTTGTCAATTTGAAGTGCCTAACTTCAAATTATGGTCAGTGTGTTCTGTTTAGGGCAGAATGGCTGAGGCTTATTTTCTGACCTTGAAGCTCTGTTCAGAATTTTTTTTTTCTTGTCTTGGATGACACTAGACTGGTAAAGAAGGGGAAGAACTAGATGAAGCAGCAATTATTCAGAAATTTTGTTTTTTTTTTTTTTTTGTTTTGGGAAAATTCGTTGATGATGGATTTAGGATAAGAAAACTGGATTGATTCTGTTTTGCTGCTACTTTGTTGCTGCTATATTCACGGCATTTTTTTTGCCTACTACGGCTAGTTTTTGTCTGCTTCAACAGAAAAATTAGTCATTGCTTTTTTTTTTTTTTTTTTAATTATTTTTTTTAATTAGGTATGGTTAGCGTGAAAATAATTTTGAGTCCTAAAAGGTGAGCAAAAAAAAATTGAGTACCTAAAAGGTGAAAAATTGAAGAATTGAGTACCTGATTGTACTCTTAAGTCTTAACTCATTTAGGGTGGCTCTATGTTTTGCAGTTTTGTGCCATAGGCTCATAGCCGTTTGCCTGTTTGTGAATTGATGATGGTAATTTTGTTTTTTTTTTGGGTTTTTATAATGGTAATTATTGAAAAGCAAGGTATACATTTATAAGGCAATACGAAAAATAACGATTAAGCTTATGTCAAGTAGTTTGATTTTTTAAAACCTTTTGGCGGTACATGGCCTATCGAATTATCGATATCAAGACAAGTGTAAATCCAACTACAGTCACAGAATTCCCTCCAAAGAAGGGCCTTATCATAATGACAAACCTTATCCACCAGCAAACCACTGCTTGTAGAAGACTATGGACACCAAGACTTAGAAGCTCAAATTGCTAGAGCGATTGAAACACACAGAAAGCCATGGCAGCATTGATCTGCCACCTTCAACCAACGAATTTCCACGCTAAAGGCAGGTCGGTTATTTCTTGCACAATGCAGCAGCCAACCCAGAGTAACATCAAGGTAATATGGCATTGCTCTTACCAACATGACATCTTTTTCCAGCTATAAGCAACTCTCTCGTCACTTGATCGAGGCTCATTTGATATCTTTACAGGTGATCATAAACGGTGCTGCCAAGGAAATAGGAAGGGCAGCAGTGATGGCGGTGACCAGAGCAAGAGGAATGGAGGTGGCTGGTGCAGTAGACAACTACTATGTAGGAGAAGACATTGGAAAGGTAGAATCTCCATGTCTTTGGTTAATTCATCAGAAATGTTCTATCCTTTCAAGCTTGTCTTTAAAACCTCTGTTGCAATTGATCAGCTATGTGACATGGAAGAAGCCCTGGAAATACCCATAATGAATGACCTTACAATGGTGTTGGGCTCAATTTCACAGGTAAATTACTACAGAATTTATGCCAAAAAGTATTACTCCCTTCATTCCACGTTGATTTGCATACTTGCCTCTGGCAAAAGATAGAGAAGTAGATATAAAGGAAAATGTAAGAGAAATTGTTGGGGGATGAAGACAGAAAATTACTTCAAAAGGAAAGTGTGCAACCAATTTGGGGCAGTGAATAAAAGCAAGTGTGCAAAATAATATGGGACGGAGGGAGTATAGCAAGTAATTTTCCTGCCTGACATTTACTTTGCGACATGAATTCAGTCAAAAGCAACAAGTGTAGTGGTTGATTTTACTGATCCTTCAACGGTTTATGACAATGTCAAACAGGTACAATTGTTTTCTTAATCCTCTGTACATATCTGAAATCACATACCCCTTTCGTACATAAAAAAAATTACATTTTGGAGTTAAGATATTACAAACCTCCCCTGTTCTGCTACACAGGCAACAGCATTTGGCATGAGAAGCATTGTTTATGTGCCGCGTATAGAGCTAGATACAGTGGCAGCATTATCTGCATTCTGTGACAAGGCCAGCATGGTGAGCACATGGTGAGACTATAATGAGAGAAAAAGTTCACAAGAAGTTTTAGTGAAAAGAAATCCACTATAGTTTATTACAGTAGCCGTTGTCCTTAAAGTTCTTTGCATACATTCTTTCTGAAATTTCTGAATTCTACATGAACATTCAAATCAGGGTTGCCTTGTAGCACCAACACTGTCTATAGGATCTATACTTCTTCAGCAGGCTGCAATCACAGCCTCTTTCCACTACAACAATGTGGAGATAGTTGAATCAAGACCTACTGCAAGAGTAAGCATATGCACTAAGCTCTTTTTGTACTTTTACTTAGGATTCAGATAATAAATACTCTCACACCATTTCATAATGATAAGTAAATCCACCAACCAACATTAATGATAACAGAAAACAAATTTCAAATATGACTGCAGGACAACGGAACCTACTCGAATTTGACACTCCTTAGTAACCTATCAATCCTTTTCTCCTTTGCTTGTTTCAAGACAGTAGATTTACAACTGTCAAAAGGCCACATCACAAACATCCCATATGACCATATATAATCGTGAAGGTAGTTATATATTGGTAATTAGAATTTCTAACCTTAATGTGAAACCAATTACATTTAGTCCTGTTCTAGTTCTTCTAGCAAATGATTATAGAAAGTCACACTTCCACATGATTTCTCTCTCTCTAATTTTATTTTTTTAGCATTTGAATTCAACCAGCACTCCATCAGTAGCCAACTGTGTCCACAAATCTAAAGAAAGTTTTCATGTCCTTGTTATAAAGATGTGACTGGACCAGCAAACGCAATTCATTTTGACACATTACATCTTGTCCAGCTCTTTTTTAATTTGGCTTTCTTCCTTAAATATTCTTAAACAGGGCCATCCAGGCAACCACTTGAGGAACCATATATCTATTACACTTCAAGGTCAACAAATTCTTTTTTCGAGCTTAAATATTTGTGACCCTACCAAAGACAGGATCCTCATACCAGCATGATGGTCATTGCTTTGGTTCATTAGATCATAACATTAGTATGAAATAAGTTGCTTTGGTAACAGTATCAACCAAAGTTATTTATATGGAGTACTATCTAGAATTTTAAGAAAAATGCTTCATTTAATATGGTTCAGCACTAATTTTAATATCTAGAAAAACAAATGCACTAGCAATTCCTTAACCAGTAGAATAATAAACAGCTATCAAATTGACTTCTGACTGCTTTACAGGAGCTTCCATCACAAGATGCAACTCAAATTGCCAACAACTTATCAAACCTTGGCCAGCTTTACAATAGGGAAGATATCTCAACTGATGTTGTGGTAAGATAATGATCTCATATACAGGAGATATGCTAAAAATGTTACATAGTTTAAGCACAGAGAGTTTTATAGACAACAAAAAAAGGTATAATATGTTCGAAGAATTAACAAAATTGTGCTCTGTCTCTTATTTCTGAAGGCAAGAGGTCAAGTTCTAGGAGAAGATGGAGTTCGAGTACACAGTATGGTCCTTCCAGGTCTACCCTCTGGCACAACAGTTTACTTCTCAGGCCCAGGAGAGGTTTGTCTAGCAAGTCCTCAAAGATTTAAAAAAACAAGAAAATTTTACCTCAGTTAGATTACATGGAACATACTTCTTTGACCCCCAAACCAAAATTTCTGGTTCAGGTACTAACTCTTAAGCATGAGATCACAGATGTGCAAAGCCTAATGCCAGGCTTGATTATGTCCATAAGGAAGGTTGTACGACTAAAGGTAACCAGCATTTTGTTGTTTTGCGGCTATTCTGATTGTTTGTTGAGAAAGATGTACTGCTGAATTGAGGACTTTAAGGTTTCAGACTGAATTGTCTGAGGAGTGTGTTCTGAGATACCCAAGAAAGTAAAAGTTTAGCATAGACTACAGAGGCAAAGGTGTATATATCACAAGCACAACGTTTCACTTATGAACACAGTTCCTAATCTAGAGCAATTTAGTGACAAGAGTTTCAAAAATAGATTTATCTCATATAAGAAAATTAAGAAAAGTCATAGTACCTTTTCTTTTTGAGGGAAAAAGGTAAAAAGCCATGGTTCCTAAATTTTCAATGACCTCAAGATGTCTCAGTAAGGTCTCAGTGATAATGAGTAGTGGTTAATGGTGAAATTCCACTCGAACACAGAGCTAGCTCTATTATGTCATCTGCTTCTAGCTTAGCATAATTTATTTTACTTGCTTGTTGACATTATCTGAAACCAATGTTTCTCTCCACAGAATCTGGTATATGGATTGGAGAAGCTATTGTAAAGATCAGATGTTGTTCTGTAAAGATCAGATGTTGTTCCCACAACATCAAATACTATCAGACATAGGACTTTGGAGCCTCTGTCCTTATATCTCAGACAACACTAACAGAAGTTCAAGAAAAAGAGCTAGCCCAGCAATCAGATGAAAGGAAGAATATATAACACATTGAATATGTTAAATGGCGACCACACCCAGCCATTCGGAGAGCATGCAGCATGTTAGAACTGATGAGATTACACTAACAAGACAGAACTGAACAATTTTTTTGGTCCAGAACTGAAAATATATATATATATATATATATATATATATATATATATATATATATATATATATATATATATATAATTGCAGTGTCTTCCACCAGCTGCATTATGTTATCTTTAGTCCTGTACTATTTTTGTTCATTTTGTTATTGTCTCCAAAACCTGTGCCTTAATTCTGAAACTACCTATAGTAAAAGAAATTAACTCTTTAAGCAAAAGTGTTTATTGGTTTAGAAATATGATAAATACCACCAGAATAGAGAAGATTGCAGGGTTAACCGTTTACTGAAACAATATATTTTTCACAAATTTCTCTCAACATAAAGAAGCTTATAATTCAGTTTGTACACTAAGCTAATTCTGTTGCTCAGTGTACCACATGGTCCACGCCTCTACCTCAAAATGAAGCATACTCAATCTGTGAAGAATATATACATCGTATCATTTGTCAGGAAAGGGAAACAGATATCCTTAACTATAACAGCTTGACAAGGGTACATATATATGGCCGATATAATATCAAGATCAATGTAGAGTATAATTCAAAATGCCAACTAGAGCTGTCAATTCGGGTAAATGGGTCGGGTAAAAGTGGGTCGGGTCAACTCGGGTCAGGTCAATTCGGATTAATTCCATAACCTATGCGGGTCGGGTTTGGGTTGGGTCATGCAAGTTGTAAATTGGTAAATTGGTCATTTACAGGCAAATTGGATGGTTCCAACCACCTAACTTAACTCTCGGAGGAATATAAAGAACCATGGTAAACATTTCGTCAATTTATTTTCGGGCGAAAAAAAGTCAAAAAATTCAAAAATTGAAGGCTAATATCCACGCTTTTTGAGAAATTTTGAAGGTTTCAGGACCCAGTGTAGAAAAGTTTTGATATTTTAGGGGATACATCTCGAGGTCATATAATGCCGTTTGGAACCATATATGATCATCATATATTGTCATAAATGTTCGTAGTATGCTTGAGATAATGAAATCCGTGCAAGTTGTAAACCGGTAAATTGGCCGTTTAAAGACAAATAGGATGGTTCCACCTACCCAATTGGACGCATGAAGGGTATTAGGGCCCATGGTAAACATTTCGGCAATTTTTATTTCTAGTCAAAAATAAGACAAAAAATTCCAAAATTGAGGGCTGATATCCACGCTTTTAGAAAAATTTTGGAGGTTACGAGGCCCGCTGTCGAAAAGCCTTAAGATTTTAGGGGATACATCTCGGGGTCATATAATGCCGTTTAGAACCATATATGATTATTATATGTTGTCATAAATTGGTAGGCTTGAGTTAATGAAATCAGTGCAAGTTGTAAATTGGTAAATTAGTCGTTTACCGGAAAATTGGAAGGTTCCAACCACCTAACTTAACTCTCGGAGGAATATAAGGGACCATGGTAAAACATTTCGGCAATTTTTATTTTCGGGCGGAACAAAGTCAAAAAATTCAAAACTTGAAGGCTAATATACACGCTTTTTGAGAAATTTTGGAGGTTTCGGGACCCAGAGTAGAAAAGTCTTGATATTTTAGGGGATAAATCTCGAGGTCATATAATGCCGTTTGGAACCATATATGATCATTATTTGTTGTCATAAATGTTCGTGGTAGGCTTGAATTAATGAAATTGGTGCAAGTTGTATAGCGGTAAATTGGCCGTTTAAAAACAAATTGGATGGTTCAACACACCCAATTGGACTCCCGGAGAATTTAAGGGACCATGGTAAACATTTCGGCAATTTTTATTTTTCAGGCGAAAAAAAGTCAAAAAATTCCAAAATTGAAGGTTTTCAAAATCCCAAAATTGAAGGTTTCCAAAATTCCAAAATTCCAAAAAAAAATTTGAAAATTTTTAGAGGTTTCGGGAACCAGTGTAGAAAAGTCTTGATATTTTAGGGGATACATCTCGGGGTCATATAATGCCGTTTGGATCCATATATGGTCATCATATATTGTCATAAATGTTCGTAATATGCTTGAGATAATGAAATCCGTGCAAATTGTAAACCGGTAAATTGGTCGTTTAAAGACAAATTGGATGGTTCCACCAACCCAAATGGACGCCCGGAGGGTATTAAGGCCCATGGTAAACATTTCGGCAATTTTTTTTTCTGGTCAAAAATAAGTCAAAAAATTCCAAAATTGAAGGCTAATATCCACGCTTTTAGAAAAATTTTGGAAGTTTCGGGACACGGTGTCGAAAAGCCTTAAGATTTTAGGAGATACATCTCGGGGTCATATAATGTCGTTTAGAACCATATATGATTATTATATGTTGACATAAATTGGTAGACTTGAGTTAATGAAATCAGTGCAAGTTGTAAATTGGTAAATTGATCGTTTAAAGGCAGATTGGATGGTTCCAACCACCTAACTTCACTCTCGGAGGAATATTTGGGACCATGGTAAATATTTCAGCAATTTTCATTTTCGGGCGAATAAAAGTCAAAAAATTCCAAAATAGAAGGCTAATATTCACAATTTTTGAGAAATTTTGGAGGGTTCAAGGCCTAGCGTTGAAAAGTCTTGAAATTCTATGGAATACATCTCGGGGTCATATAATGCCGTTTGGATCCATATATGATCATTATTTGTTGTCATAAATGTTCGTGGTAGGCTTGAATTAATGAAATCAGTGCAAGTTGTAAACCGGAAAATTGGCTGTTTAAAAGCAAATTAGATGGTTCCACACACCCAATTAGACTCCCGGAGGATATTAAGGACCATGTTAAACATTTCGGCAATTTTAATTTTCGGGCGAAAAAAAGTCAAAAATTTTCAAAATTGAAGGCTAATATCCACGCTTTTGAGAAATTTTGGAAATTGGGCGTTTAAAAACAAATTGGATAGTTCCACACACCCAATTGCACTCTCGGAGGATATCAGGGACCATGGTAAACAATTCTGCAATTTTTATTTTTGGGCGAAAAAAAGTCAAAAAATTCAAAAATTGAAGGATAATATCCACGCTTTTTGAGATATTTTGGAGGTTTCAGGACCCAGTGTAGAAAAGTCTTGATATTTTAGGGGATACATCTCGGGGTCATATAATGCCGTTTGGAACCATATATGATCATCATATATTGTCATAAATGTTCGTAGTATGTTTGAGATAATGAAATCCGTGCAAGTTGTAAACCGGTAAATTGGCCTTTTAAAGACAAAAAGGATGGTTCCACCAACCCAATTGGACGCCCGAAGGGTATTAGGGCTCATGGTAAACATTTCGGCAATTTTTTATTTCTGGTCAAAAATAAGTAAAAAAAATTCCAAAATTGAGGGCTGATATCCACGTTTTTAGAATAATTTTGGAATTTTCGAGGCCCGGTGTCGAAAAGCCTTAAGATTTTAGGGGATACATCTCGGGGTCATATAATGTCGTTTAGAACCATATATGATTATTATATGTTGTCATAAATTGGTAGGCTTGAGTTAATGAAATCAGTGCAAGTTGTAAATTGGTAAATTAGTCGTTTACTGGAAAATTGGAAGGTTCCAACCACCTAACTTAACTCTCGGAGGAATATAAGGGACCATGGTAAACATTTCGGCAATTTTTATTTTCGGGCGGAAAAAAGTCAAAAAATTCAAAACTTGAAGGCTAATATACAAGCTTTTTGAGAAATTTTGGAGGTTTCGGGACCCAAAGTAGAAAAGTCTTGATATTTTAGGGGATAAATCTCGAGGTCATATAATGTCGTTTGGAACCATATATGATCATTATTTGTTGTCATAAATGTTCGTGGTAGGCTTGATTAATGAAATTGGTGCAAGTTGTATTGCAGTAAATTGGCCGTTTAAAAACAAATTGGATGGTTCAACTCACCCAATTGGACTCCCGGAGAATATAAGGGACCATGGTAAACATTTCGGCAATTTTTATTTTCGGGCGAAAAAAAGTCAAAAAATTCCAAAATTGAAGGATAATATCCACGTTTTTTGAAAAATTTTGGAGGTTTCGAGAACCAGTGTAGAAAAGTCTTGATATTTTAGAGGATACATCTCGGGGTCATATAATGTCGTTTGGATCCATATATGGTCATCATATATTGTCATAAATGTTCGTAATATGCTTGAGATAATGAAATCCGTGCAAGTTGTAAACCGGTAAATTGGTCGTTTAAAGACAAATTGGATGGTTCTACCAACCCAAATGGACGCTCGGAGGGTATTAGAGCCCATGGTAAACATTTCAGCAATTTTTCTTTCCGGTAAAAAATAAGTCAAAAAATTCCAAAATTGAAGGCTAATATCCACGCTTTTAGAAAAATTTTGGAGGTTTCGGGACACGGTGTCGAAAAGCCTTAAGATTTTAGGAGATACATCTCGGGGTCATATAATGCCGTTTAGAACCATATATGATTATTATATGTTGTCATAAATTGGTAGGCTTGAGTTAATGAAATCAGTGCAAGTTGTAAATTGGTAAATATGTCGTTTAAAGGCAGATTGGATGGTTCCAACCACCTAACTTAACTCTCGGAGGAATATTAGGGACCATGGTAAATATTTCAGCAATTTTTATTTTCGGGCGAATAAAAGTCAAAAAATTCCAAAATAGAAGGCTAATATCCACGATTTTTGAGAAATTTTGGAGGGTTCAAGGCCTAGCGTTGAAAAGCCTTGAAATTCTATGAGATACATTTCGGGGTCATATAATGCCGTTTGGATCCATATATGATCATTATTTGTTGTCATAAATGTTTGTGGTAGGCTTGAATTAATGAAATCGGTGCAAGTTGTAAACCGGAAAACTGGCTGTTTAAAAGCAAATTGGATGGTTCCACACACCCAATTGGACTCCCGGAGGATATTAAGGACCATGATAACATTTCGGCAAATTTAATTTTCGGGCGAAAAAAAGTCAAAAAATTTCAAAATTGAAGGCTAATATCCACGCTTTTGAGAAATTTTGAAAATTGGCCGTTTAAAGACAAATTCGATAGTTCCACACACCCAATTGGACTCCTGGAGGATCTAAGGGACCACAGTAAACATTTCTGCAATTCTTATTTTCGGGCGAAAAAAAGTCAAAAAAATTCAAAAATTGAAGGCTAATATCCACGCTTTTTGAGAAATTTTGGAGGTTTTAGGACCCATTGTTGAAAAGTCTTGATATTTTAGGGGATACATCTCGGGGTCATATAATGCCGTTTGGAACCATATATGATCATCATATATTGTCATAAATGTTCGTAGTATGCTTGAGATGATAAAATCCGTGCAAGTTGTAAATCGGTAAATTGGCTTTTTAAAGACAAAAAGGATGGTTCCACCAACCCAATTGGACGCCCGAAGGGTATTAGGGCCCATGGTAAACATTTCGGCAATTTTTATTTCTGGTCAAAATTAAGTTAAAAAATTCCAAAATTCAGAGCTGATATCCACGCTTTTAGAATAATTTTTGAGGTTTCGAGACCCGGTGTCGAAAAGCCTTAAGATTTTAGGGGATACATCTCGGGGTCATATAATGCCGTTTAGAACCATATATGATTATTATATGTTGTCATAAATTGGTAGGCTTGAGTTAATGAAATCAGTGCAAGTTGTAAATTGGTAAATGTCGTTTATTGGAAAATTGGAAGGTTCCAACCACCTAACTTAACTCTCGGAGGAATATAAGGGACCATGGTAAACATTTCGGCAATTTTTATTTTCGGGCGGAAAAAAGTCAAATAATTCAAAACTTGAAGGCTAATATACACGCTTTTTGAGAAATTTTGGAGGTTTCGGGACCCAGAGTAGAAAAGTCTTGATATTTTAGGGGATAGATCTCGAGGTCATATAATGCCGTTTGGAACCATATATGATCATTATTTGTTGTCATAAATGTTCGTGGTAGGCTTGAATTAATGAAATTGGTGCAAGTTGTATAGCGGTAAATTGGCTGTTTAAAATAAAATTGGATGGTTCAACACACCCAATTGGACTCCCGGAGAATATAAGGGATCATGGTAAACATTTCGGCATTTTTTATTTTCAGGCGAAAAAAAGTCAAAAAATTCCAAAATTCCAAAAAAAAATTTGAAAAATTTTGGAGGTTTCGGGAACCAGTGTAGAAAAGTCTTGATATTTTAGGGGATACATCTCGGGGTCATATAATGCCGTTTGGATCCATATATGGTCATCATATATTGTCATAAATGTTCGTAATATGCTTGAGATAATGAAATCTGTGCAAATTGTAAACCGGTAAATTGGCCGTTTAAAGACAAATTGGATGGTTCCACCAACCCAAATGGACGCCCGGGGGTATTAGGGCCCATGGTAAACATTTCGGCAATTTTTTTTTCTGGTAAAAAATAAGTCAAAAAATTCCAAAATTGAAGGCTAATATCTACGCTTTTAGAAAAATTTTGGAGGTTTCGGGTCACGGTGTCGAAAAGCCTTAAGATTTTAGGGGATACACCTCGGGGTCATATAATGTCGTTTAGAACCATATATGATTATTATATGTTGTCATAAATTGGTAGGCTTGAGTTAATGAAATCAGTGCAAGTTGTAAATTGGTAAATTGGTCGTTTAAAGGCAGATTGGATGGTTCCAACCACCTAACTTAACTCTCGGAGGAATATTAGGGACCATGGTAAATATTTCAGCAATTTTTATTTTCGGGCGAATAAAAGTCAAAAAATTCCAAAATAGAAGGCTAATATCCACGATTTTTGAGAAATTTTGGAGGGTTCAAGGCCTAGCGTTGAAAAGTTTTGAAATTCTATGGGATACATTTCGGGGTCATATAATGCCGTTTGGATTCATATATGATCATTATTTGTTCTCATAAATGTTCGTGGTAGGTTTGAATTAATGAAATCGGTGCAACTTGTAAACCGGAAAATTGGCCGTTTAAAAGCAAATTGGATGGTTCCACACACCCAATTGGACTCCCAGAGGATATTAAGTACCATGTTAAACATTTCGGCAATTTTAATTTTCGGGCGAAAAAAAGTCAAAAATTTTCAAAATTGAAAGCTAATATCCACGCTTTTGAGAAATTTTGGAGGTTTCTGGCCTAGTGTTGAAAAGTCTTGAAATTCTATGGGATACATCTCGGGGTCATATAATACCGTTTATAACCATATTTGATAACTATTTGTTGTCATAAATGTACGTGGTAGACTTGAATTAATGAAATCGGTGCAAGTTGTAAACCGGTAAATTGGCCGTTTAAAAACAAATTGGATAGTTCCACACACCCAATTGGACTCCCAGAGAATATAAGGGACCATGGTAAACATTTCTGCAATTTTTATTTTCGGGCGAAAAAAAGTCGAAAAATTCCAAAATTGAAGGCTAATATCCACGTTTTTTGAAAATTTTTGGAGGTTTTGGGACCTAGTGTAGAAAAGTCTTGATATTTAAGGAGATACATCTCGGGGTCATATTATGCCGTTTGGAACCATAAATGGTCATAATATATTGTCATAAATGTTCGTAATATGCTTGAGATAATAAAATCCGTGCAAGTTGTAAACCGGTAAATTGGCCTTTTAAAGACAAATTGGATGGTTCCACCAACCCAATTGGACGCCCGGAGGGTATTAGGGCCCAGGGTAAACATTTCGGCAATTTTTCTTTCTGGTCAAAATTAAGTTAAAAAATTCCAAAATTGAAGGCTATCCACGCTTTTAGAATAATTTTTGAGGTTTCGGGGCTCGGTGTCGAAAAGCCTTAAGATTTTAGGGTATACATCTCGGGGTCATATAATGCCATTTAAAACCATATTTGATTATTATATGTTGTCTTAAATTTGTAAACTTGAGTTAATGAAATCAGTGCAAGTTGTAAATTGGTCATTTACATGCAAATTGGATGGTTCCAAACACCTAACTTAATTCTCAGAGGAATATAAGGGACCATGGTAAACATTTCGGCAATTTTTATTTTCAGGCGAAAAAATTCAAAAATTGCAGCCTAATATCCACGCTTTTTGAGAAATTTTGGAGATTTCGGGACCCAATGTGGAAAAGTCTTGATATTTTAGGGGATACATATCGAGGTCATATAATACCGTTTGAAACCATATATGATCATTATTTGTTGTTATAAATGTTCGTGGGAGGCTTGAATTAATGAAATCGGTGCAAGTTGTATGGCAGTAAATTGACCGTTTAAAAGCAAATTGGATGGTTCAATACACCCAATTGGGCTCCCGGAGGATATAAGGAATCATGGTAAACATTTCGGCAATTTTTATTTTCGGGCGAAAAAAAAGTCAAAAAATTCCAAAATTGAAGGCTAATATCCATGTTTTTTGGAAAATTTTAGAGGTTTCAGGAACCAGTGTAGAAAAGTCTTGATATTTTAGGGGATACATCTCGGGGTCATATAATGCTGTTTGGATCCATATATGGTCATCATATATTGTCATAATTGTTCGTAGTATGCTTGAGATAATGAAATCTGTGCAAGTTGTAAACCGGTAAACTAGCCGTTTAAAGACAAATTGGATAGTTCCACCAACTCAAATGGACGCTCGGAGGGTATTAGGGCCCATGGTAAACATTTCGGCAATTTTTCTTTCCGGTAAAAAATAAGTCAAAAAATTCCAAAATTGAAGGCTAATATCCACGCTTTTAGAAAAATTTTGGAGGTTTCGGGACACGGTGTCGAAAAGCCTTAAGATTTTAGGGGATACATCTCGGGGTCATATAATGCCGTTTAGAACCATATATGATTATTATATGTTGTCATAAATTGGTAGGCTTGAGTTAATGAAATCAGTGTCAGTTGTAAATTGGTAAATTGGTCGTTTAAAGGCAGATTGGATGGTTCCAACCACCTAACTTAACTCTCGGAGGAATATTAGGGACCACGGTAAACATTTCGGCAATTTTTATTTTCAGGCGAAAAAAAGTAAAAAAATTCCAAAATTGAAGGCTAATATCCACGCTTTTTGAAAAATTTTAGAGGTTTCGGGGCCTAGTGTCGAAAAGTCTTAAGATTTTATGGGATACATCTAGGGGTCATATAATGCCTTTTGGAACCATATATGATCATTATTTGTTGTCATAAATGTTCGTGGTAGGCTTGAATTAATGAAATCGGTGCAAGTTGTAAACCGATAAATTGGCCGTTTAAAGACAAATCGGATGGTTCCACACACCCAATTGGACTCTCGGAAGATATAAGGGACCATGGTTAA
The DNA here is from genome assembly GCF_948465745.1 of Chenopodium album. NCBI lineage: Eukaryota > Viridiplantae > Streptophyta > Magnoliopsida > Caryophyllales > Amaranthaceae > Chenopodium > Chenopodium album. The sequence continues at coordinate 2,390,826 of NC_137838.1, forward strand.
CATTTCGGCAATTTTTATTTTCGAGCGAAAAAAAGTCAAAAAAAATCCAAAAGTGAAGGGTAATATCCACGTTTTTTGAGAAATTTTGGAGGTTTTGGGTAAAGCTGTCAATTCGGGTAAACGAGTCGGGTTGGGGTCGGGTCAATTCGGATTAATTCCATAAGCTATGCGGGTCGGGTTTGGGTTTGGTCATGCTTGAGTCGGGTCACGTCGAGTCAAACTTTTTTTCGGGTTTGGGTCGGGTTTAGGACGGGTTAATAACAGGTCGGGTTACATTCGGGTCGGGTGAATAATAGGTTAGGTTTAATCCGGGTTTTGACAATTTAAAACGGGTTAGAGTAATTCTCGGGTTCGAGTCGGGTTCGGTTCAAATCAATAATTTACGGGTTAGAATTAGGTCGGGTCATTCTCGGGTTTGAGTCGGGTTCGGTTTAAGTCAATAATTTGCGGATTTAAATCAGGTCGGGTCATTTTCAAGTCGGGTCATTCTCGGGTTCAAGTCGGGTTCGGTTTAAGTCAATAATTTGCGGGTTATAATCAGGTTGGGTCAATTCTAAGTTGGGTCATTCTCGGATTCAAGTCGGGTTATGTTCTAGTCAATAATTTGCAAGTTACAATCAGGTCGGGTCATTTCCAAGTCAAGTCGTATTTGGGTTATGTTCCACTAACTATAATTAGATAATTATCATTTTTATCTAGCTAATTATTTTCTTTTATTATATTATATATGGCAATATACTAGGGAATTATAGTATATAATTTAGGAAGATATATTTAACTCTTAAATTTGAGGATGCAGCTTCTTTCTTTTGTTGGCGTGGACCGACTTGGTCTCCCTAGACAAAATGCTTTGATCAACAATAATAAGGTGGTCTAAATTGCATTTAAGGTGATTGAAATCGAGTCAGGAACAATTTGGGTTGAATTTAGGTCGGGTCAATAACAGGTCGTGTTGATTTCAAGTCGGGTTAGTAACATATCGGGTTAAATTTTTGGGTCGGGTTAGTAATAGGTCTAGTAAAATTCGGGTCGAGTCAATAACAAGTCGGGTTGAATTTGGGTCAGTTCAATAACAAGTCGGGTTGATTTCGGGTCGGATTAGTAACAGGTTGGGTAAAATTCGAGTCAGGTTAGGAACGGGTCGGGTTGAAATCAGGTCAGGTTAGTAACAAGTCGGGTTAAATTTGGGTTTTGACGGGTTAAAACGGGTTTGGGTCAATTTCGGTTCAAGTCGGGTTCGGTTCACGACTTCAGGTCAATAATTTACAGGTTACATTCGGGTCGTGTCATCTCCAGGTGAGTTCATGTTCGGGTTCGAGTCTCACATACTCGGGTCTAGGGTTGGTTTCAGGTCGGGTTTGTGTCACCATTTTTCAGGTTTAGATGGGTCTGTTAATAATCGGGTTTGAGTCGGTATTTCGGGTCGGGTCAACTTTTGACGGCTTTACTGCCAACACAATTGACACATGTCAAACAAGTGGTCTGAGGAAAAAAAAATTCTTGGGCTGCCTCAGTACCTCTGATAGGACAAATAGGTATCCTGAAGCAAAAGGAGAGTTATGATAATTAGGAGCTATAATTTTGGCCTCACCTTAAATTTTCTGGCTATCGCTTTTGTCCACAACATATCTTTCTCGTCATAGGCAAAGCTTATGCTTGAAGCTAGAAGCACAAATCCCACATCATTCTCCTCCCCCATGCCCTGTGTTTTTGCAGAGCAAAGTGGCTGTATTAAAATAGAACCAGTCTCCTCAGGAATAGCCTCCTCCAGCACTGAACCTGTAATAAAATGAACAGTGTACCATTATTTCAAGAAAAACAAATGCACAGATAGGAGCACCTTTGGGATACATCATACATGCATTTCAGCAAGTTGGAGAGTCATAATAAGGTTGTCGCACAAGATTATTAACTCATAATTTTGATATTCTTCTTTGCCATTAAAAATTCATTGGAATGTCCATAAGCAAAGAGGAAGCCTCTCCTTGGTCATCTAATGACCAAAGTTCATATACAACACCAAAACAAGACTTATTGCCTTCGAAGAACGCCGCCATAAGTCACGGAAAGAGTCCACTCAAAAGCCAGGGATCATATATCTTCGCAAAAACAGAACATATGACAATGGCCCAGCCTGATCCTAACTGCTATATAATCAATCTCTACGAATAATTTCGCCCAAAGGATTCATTCTATGTCCACCAAGTTTATACTTTATCTATGAATTTATCCCATTGAAATCGTTACTAGTCGTGCTAAAAGATGCACTGTGAACAAAAGGATAAGAAATAAATTGTAAGGACTAAAGTTTTATAGGCTCCCAAACCATTCACCCAAGTTTGATCGGCTACTTTGACCACATAATCCATAGAAAATACCTCTCGGACTCATGTTTTAGGCTATTAATCATAATAGGTCAATGGTGAATTTCTTCTAGAGCAGGGTGAGGAATACCAAGGAAAACTTGGAGAAGTGAATCCTTAATAGCATTACACCTAAGTTCTTTCACAGCCACCAATTGTAATCAAATCTGCACACACGTCAAGAGTTTTTGTTGAGGAGTCTTTCAGGCTCCCAACTCCCATGTATCACCTATGTTTCATTTTGGTAATCTTAGTTTTGACCACACATAACACAATTCCCATATGGCCTACCGAGCAATAACCACATGACAAAAATGCTATAAATTACAGACACACCCTCATAGAAACAAATGAAGATTAGAACTATAAGAAGGAAATTTGGAGAGACCTTAATCACCATAGGTTCATACCCAGCAAGGAGTTGCTTTAGATAGTATAGTAAACTATTAAACGTAATAGTAAAATTCACTAGGAAAGCATAAAAATTAAATGATTCAAATTCCCTAGTTTTGTAATAAATGGAGGATTCATCAGAAGGTATTATTCAGTAGATATAGTCATATCGATTAATAGTAATAGTAATAGTAATAGTAAGCCATATCATAATTCACCTGTGCTTTGGGAAAAATAGAGTGTCTCCTTCAAATCAGACAGACCATATTTCTTTATCTTTTCCATAAACCAGTTGACAATCCCATCCTTTGATAGATTTTCTGGTAAGTTCCAATAGCCACGGACACAGATCACATCTTGCAAAGATACAAGCTGAAATATAGAAAGAGTTTTTGTAAGAACTTATCAACCCATCAAAGGCTTTTTTTGTTGGGGGTGCAGAGGTGAGGGGTGGGGAAGGGGTGGCATGCAAATATTATGCATCATATCCCATAACTAATGTGAGCTTACCACTGAGACAGATTTTGTATTACGTAGTAGAATATATGTTGTCCAAGCAAGGTCCTCCTTCAGGGTATTTGTAACATTGGGGGACATTACAAAGATTTGTTGAGCACGTACAGGAAGAGCTGTTAGCTTTTCTGGTGTTGCTCCCTGTATGGTATTAAGATATCAGTCTAAAGAGCTATCAAGATTCATACTTCCCACATACTAGCTACATCCAGATTATACTATCTAGTGGCTACCGACTCTAAAAAATAAGCAAAAAGGTGCCAACCTAAATATGACCAAGGGAAGTAACAAAACACACACACACGCGCGCGCGCGCGCGCGCGCGCGCGCACACACACACACATTCCATGCTGCTATAATAGACACACACACATTCCATGCTGCTATAATAGTCATTGAATTATGTGGACACCTTGTTTTAGCGCACGCAAGCGCACACACACACACACATTCCATGCTGCTATAATAGTCATTGAATTATGTGGACACCTTGTTTTAGTTTTAGTTTCAGTTTGAACTGATTGCAAAAACAAAAATGGTATGATGTTTAAAAAGTTCTTAAGGTGCAAAGTATCTATCGCACTTTGTGGAAGCCTGGCAAGATTACCAGCAAACTGTTAATTTTATAACAAATCTCCATAAAGTATTGAGCGACATCCCCTAGCACTTATGGATAATATTTAGTTATCCACAATAGTAGATGGCAATCAATTCACTTAGTTTTTATATATGTGAATGGTTTACAAGTTTTACAACATCTAGGTGACTTTCATCATATCAAAATAGTTTAGACCTCACTTAGCTACTTGGAGGAGTGTGTACCCTGTGTATAAGGATGTTAGAGCATTTTATTGCGCCATTTAGATTGATCTTCATGGAATCACATTTAAATCAAGAAAATTGATGGTGTAGACATTGCATGATAAATGTTAACTTCTCAATAGCATAACATTAACCGATTGAAGTCCCTATCCTTAATAGGCTTTACTATAATAGCTTGATAAACCAATTGAAAAACCAGCAGATGTAGAATATAATAATAGAAACTATACAACACAACTTAACATACAGCTTTACCTAGAGAAAGGATTCTTCTTTTATACTCCCTATTAAACTATCATTATAGTCTCAAAAATCAAATCAAACACTAATCAATCCAATTTTTACTAGCAAAAAGCGTAATTGATAAACAATAAACGAAATTTAGCATAAAACTTTACCTTGAGAAATCTTCCCACATAAGGAAGTGACGCAGAGAAAGCCGCCAATGATAGACCCAAAGCCTCAGAAACCTAAGAACACAATTCAATGAAAATTACTGGTCAAACAATAATTATCACAACAATCAATCAATCAAAGTAAGCTATCGACTTACAAGCTGAGCTGAGGTTACAGGGGAACTCGAACCGGCAAAATGGTTGAGAACAAGAAGAGATCCAAAACCATAACCAATCCATCTGGGCAAGTAAGATTCATCCAACCAAGATATTCCTACAAAAACCCAGTTCATTTATATAAGCAAATTAATTGAAATAGTAAACAAATCTCAAATCATAGAATAATGCACACAAGGTGTTTGTGTTTCTGCCTCAGAGAAAGATGAACTAACCGAAGGTAAATCGAAGTACAGAGAGGTTTATTTGTTGCTCGGAATTTGTGGGTGTCGAAGAATCATCAAGCTTGGCTGATAATTTCAAAGATTTTCTGGGATTTCTTCTGGTAACTACGCCATGAAGATGATGATGACAAGAGTTGGCGCGAAATGGGAATGCTAGGTTTAACGGTACCAACTGATTTCCAATTAGAATACCCATTTCTTTTTTAGTTCGAAAATACTGGAAAAAGTATATAAAAACACAATTGTTTCAGAATATTGCAAATCTTTTTTCAGAGATTCTACGTATATGTGTGAATTGGACAAGTAATCAATGGCTGAGATTTTAATTTGATGTTATAATAATTTCTATAGCTAAATTACCTTAAAACTAACAAAAAATTTAAGTATGATTAATTTAAGGGTTTTTCTATATATAGTAACCCTATTTTTTTTTCACTTTTCTACGTTGTGCCCCAATATATATCACTTTCTACACTGTAACCCCAATATATTTTTTGTTTGCATACAGTAACCCTGCCGTTAAAAAATTCTATTAGTGGGGCCCACTCTCCATTATAAATATTTTTTTATCGATTTGTGCGTTGAAAAATTTTCCGTCAAAGGTTTCGAGCAAAAAAATAACGTAAATGCCTCGTTTTTGTGTTAAAATGTGTACACGTAAATCGAGACATTTCTTAATAAGCGAAACGAGACATTTACGTTATTTTTTTGCCAAATCTGAGCTCAATTTGGATTCCTAAGGACCAAAATAGCCCTCCAAACCTTTGACGGAAAATTTTTCAACGCGCAAATCGATAAAAAAATATTAATAATGGAGAGTGGGCGCCACTAACAGAATTTTTTAACGGCAGGGTTACCGTATGGAAACAAAAAATATATTGGGGTTACATTGTAGAAAGTGATATGTGTTAGGGCACAACGTAGAAAAGTGGAAAAAAAAACAGGCATATAGAAAAACCCTTAATTTAAATATGATTGAAAGTTAATCATTTTGTCTAATGTCTAGACCAAAAGATTGATATTCAATTAACGTTACAAAAAAAAAATAGTCCTTTAAGTTGTTTGATAGACATGCAAATGTAATGAATATTTTTGTAGTTAATACGAAGTATTAAAGTGTTTTGGTTAAATTTATCCTAGTTTATACAAAATGAAGATCTTTGCTTATCCTCCTATTTCATTTTCCACAATCGATATATAACTTTTATCCCGTTCCTTCCTAGTTCAGTTGATATGGCTCCAGTAGTCAAAGCCCTTTAATAGCGAGCCATAACATACTGGCTGTTGTTAGAGAGCCAGGGGCAGGCAGCGCCGGAAATAATCAAATTTGAAAGGCAGCACAAGATTTGTCATTTCTAAACTTTGGCTCTATTATTTAAGCAAACTTCGAATTCTAAGTAATGCTAAAAAAAACCAAATACAAGCAATGACGTGCATAGTTTCAAAACAGAACCTCAAAAATAAAGATTTTGCAACAGCAGAATGAAAGCAGCTAAAAGCATGATCAATACTTCAGGTTGGTCTGTGATGAGAACTGATTAAATTTGAGTTATCCAAAACGAAACATTCCTCTGGGTTTTGGATGCACAAGAAGAGACCGTGTAAGGTTTATCCGCATCACAGTTCCTTCTTCTGAGCTTTTGACCTTGCTGGTCTTGGAGGTTTGACAACAGAACCCAGTATTAGAAGGACGACAGGAACAATGGTGCCAATGTAATACACACTTCCGTACGCAGTCAAGGTTTCATGCAAGCTTAGTACCTGGAATGACAACCTCATTTAGTTATTAGAATGCGGAAAGTATCATAGCAACAAACAGCAGCAAATCTTCACCCAAAAAAAAAAAAAAAAAACAGCAAATTCTCCCAAAATCACACTAGGGATCCTACTGCAAAAGTTGGTCAATTTCGTTTGATTTTTACATTCCACAATCCACACTTCTTGGTTTTATCAAAACTCCCCAGATCTGAGACCTGAGGGGCCAAGCCTACATACCGATGCCTTGGGGAAACGGGGACTGAGAAGGTTTCCTCCAAAACCTCACCCCTGAAAGGCTGGAATCTACAAACCATCCAAATTCCACATTCATCAGGTCATCATCACCCACCATAACTAACACAGCAGCCCCACTAAAGACCCACCTTAAAAGGCCCAACCAAAACAACCTTAAAGTCACAAACGCCGGCATGGCACTGCCACCAACACAACTTTAAAAAAAAAAAAAAAAAAAAAAAAACACCATGATAATCATTAAATATTCCAATTATTTGATGGTTAGAGTGGAAAAGGCTTGGTGTCATCTATTTGACAAAATCCTCATACCAAAGGCTTGAGTGAGATATAGTAGGTTGAGGTGGAAAGAAAAGAAGGGTAAGAAGGTGTAAGTGAATATGAGCAACAGCATCAGTGGGAGCATATGAAAAGAGAGACACGGTGGGAGGGAAATAGAGGCACAGAGGAAACGAAGGTGTAGAAGGGAAGAACAAACTAACAGAGACATCAAACCTAGGAGGACTGAGAAGAGAATAAGTAATGAGTGGAAGCTGGCAAGGTTTGAGTTTAAATAGTAACAAAACATAATTCATGAGGTAAGGGTTTCAGGGTTATTCATATTACTTATCAGTTACTTATTCTAAATCCGAGTGTTTAACGCCAAAGCCCATACCATGAAGTACACAATAAATTAATCAGAACCAAACAGGCCCTAGGAGATTTGAAAAAATGAGAAACGATGGATGCAAGGAAACTAACCATAAAACCAACTGCTGAATAATTCAGAACCAGCATTGTATATGCAAAATTTACAAATGTCAATAGCTTCTTCAAAATACCCGCAGATACACCTTGCTGCCATCTGTAAATTACTGTTGAACGTATAAAACAGAAATGAGCATAAGTTTAAAAATTAAAAAAATAAAAAATAAAAAAAAGCCATTAGCAGAATTGGATCAAGTAATACCTTTAGACCCAGCAATCATCAAAGCCGACTGAACAAAGAAAAATATGTAGCCAGGATATAGTCCCTGTTTTTTCAGAACAGACAGGAAAAAAGAAATCAGTGAGTGAAGCATATCACACTTATTGCTGAATATATAGGTGCACAAGTACTGGGACACGCAGAGACTCAATTCCATGAAGTTATGTAACTATATAATGGCAAAAAAACCAAACAAATACTCAAGAATCAAGATTCAAATTATCCCATAGAAGACATGGATGGATGACAAACAAGGAGTGATCTTGCATGCACAGAAATTATACGTATCTAAGAGATGTATGGTTATCCGCTTATCCCTTATTTCACTGTATCGTCTAAAGCTAAATGACAGGCCAGGGGACTTATTAGTTCAAAGAAGAAGACTCACATGCCAAACAGCACTGACTGTCTGTGTAGCGAGCAGCTGAAAGAAACCACCCTTCTTGTTCTTCTGGACCAGTCTCTCATAGACATCTGTGACAAGCAAAGTGTTGCTTCAGATACACAAAATTGGTGCCACAGTGAAATAATGAATGAGAAAATAAATCTTGTAAGAAGGTATACAAAGGTTATTAATAGCACAATACAGCAATATATGATGAACAGTAGAATAAATATGATAAGAGGCCAAGAAACATACAGTGGCGGAGCCAGGTGCTGACTTGTATATTCCAGACAAGTGGTATCTGAACCGCACTCTTTGCCAACTCAACTCCAATGATATCGACATTTTGGGCACGATCCCACTTGGGCTTTGGTGGGGATGAATTTGTCCATCCACTAAATCCAAAACCTGAAATTATTGTAGCAGCTTCCGAGATAGACCAGATGAAATAATACTTCCACCGTGCTGTAAATCCACACAAGTACTGATAACCCAGCTTTTTAAAGAATCCCCATTCCCCATACGAGGGGTTCGTAAAAGTAGACAAGGGGAAATATGGCACCAAATTCAAATAGAGAGCCATGCATATAGCAGCTCGAAGAAGAGCCCGACCTACTCCACCCCAAGGTGATGGCTGTTTCTCCGATGGACTCCAAAGCTGCAAAGACAAAGAGCACAATCATGATTCCAAGTTTGTTCCCTGACACTTGTAATTATTAAAAAAAAAAAAAAAAAGAGCACGATGACGAACAAGAGTGCTTCATAAACCGACCCCTTTTCCTTCTGTCCAATCAAGATAATCCTTCATTTCAAATACAGGTCCAGCAAGGTGACTCCCGCAGCAGAGGCAATATCCAACATATTCAATCAAGGAGGGCTTTTTCAGCAACCGGTTCTTTTTCTGTGCTTCACGTAGGTCTTCATCT